>NC_060141.1:704466130-705713273 GCF_021461385.2 Schistocerca piceifrons | reverse complement strand
GGTGTTGGGAGCGCTGCAGGTTGGGGGCAAGGGCAAGGAAGGCGGTGTCATCGGCGAACTGGAGAAGGTGGACCAGGGGTGACGGCGGCGGCATGTCCGCCGTGTACAAAAGGTACAGAAGGGGGGAGAGGACGGAGCCTTGGGGCACACCGGCGGAGGGGAAAAAGGTGTAGGAATCTGTGTTATGGATGGTGACTTAGGAAGGACGGCGGGAGAGAAAGGAGCCGATCAGACGGATGTAGTTAATGGGAACGGCGAAGCTTTGGAGCTTGAAGAGGAGACCGGAATGCCATACGCGGTCATAAGCTCGTTCGAGGTCCAGGGAGAGGAAAATTACGGAGCGACGGGAATTAAGATGGTCGGAAAGGAGATGAGTGAGGTGAAGGAGAAGGTCGTCGGAAGAGAAGGACCGCCGAAAGCCACACTGGGTAACGGGAAGGAGGCGGTGCTGGTGGAGATGCTGGTGGATGTGTCGAGTGAGGATAGATTCCAGGACCTTGCTGAAGACCGAGGTGAGGCTGATGGGATGGTAGGAGGAGACGGCGGACGGCGGTTTGCCAGGTTTAAGGAACATTAGGATACGGGAGGTTTTCCACAGGTCGGGGTAGTAACTGGTGGACAGGACTACATTGTAGAGCCTGGCCAGGGTGGAGAGGAAAGAGACAGGAGCTTCATGAAGGTGACGGTAGGTGACACGATCATGACCAGGAGCGGTGTTGCGTTTCGTGCGGAGTGTAGCAATGAAATCCTGTGTAGTGATAGGGGCATTGAGTTCCATGTGTGCAATGTTGTCCAAGTACTGGAAACCAGGAGCGAGGGGAGGGACAGAGGTGTCAGTTCGATCGCGGACCTCCACCATTATGTGGCCAAGGAGGTTGAGGGAGGAAAGGATAACATCGGGAGTGGAGTTGGATTTGGGACGGGTGTGCTGGGGGATGGGGATGAGGTCGCCTTGAAGGGAGGAGAGGAACCGATGCCACCGCCGTAACTGGGCGGCGGAACGACTATGGATGTTGAGGTCAGCGGAGATCATGTAGGAGGAGAAGGTATGGCCAATGTCGGAGAGGAAGTCGAAGGGAATAGGGGCGTTAGGGCGGACATAGATGGTGGCGCAGGTAACGGTAAGGCCGGGGAAGAAGAGACTAAGGATCAGGTGTTCGGTGGGGTCGGGAAGGAGAAGTTGGAGCTGAACAGGGATCTGGCAGTGGTGACCAATGGCAACTCCGCCACACGCAATCGGGAGGGGATTATCGGAGCGGTGGAGGAGGTAGGGTGAAGTGTGGACGGTGTGATGGGGTTGAAGGAAGGTTTCATTGAGGAAGAAGGCATCCACGCAGTGGGTGGCAAGGGTGTGCAGGAAGAGGTTCTTGTTGGCGGGAAGGGAGCGGATGTTGTTGAAAAGGATACGGTGCTGTCGCACCATGACAGGAATTTAAACAAGGGTGTCAATACGGGAGAAGGTGAAATGGGCCTGGTTGTTGGAGTAGGTGGCGTACATTTTGAGTTGGAAAACGGAACGGGCAGCGAGGGAGATCTGTTGGAGGGTGTGTGGGCGCTGAAAAGGATAAACATTCTGAAGGACGATGGTGAGGAATCTGATGATGTCCTCGGCGGTAGGGGGTGGGCGAAGGGAATTGCCGGGAGGGGTGGGGGCGTCCAGGTACTACAGGCGGGGGGGGGGGGGGACTGGAGATTGGGGCGCTGCCATAAAAAGTGGGCTTGCCTACAGTGCAGGCAGGTGGGGGCCTCGCAGCACTCACATGTCGGGTGTGCATTATACCGCAAGCACCTTTGGCAGCGGAGGGATTGAGGAGGGGAACGGGAGGGGTCAACTTTATAACGTTGGTTAAAAACGAGGGCACCCTCCTTCAGGAGACGGTCTATGGAGGGGACATGCTCGTAAAATACCCACATAAGGCGGGTGGGGCCGGCAGCATTGTGTATGCGATGAACCGCATGCACCTCCAGATGGGGATGTGCCTGAAGCTCCGCCAACACCTCCTCCTCCGTGATCGTCGGACTAAGCCGAATGATCACGGTAGTGAGGGTCAGTGGGCGGGGGTTGGGGTTGGCGGGAGAAAGGCGGGGAAGGAGCAGGGGTGAGGGAGGCATTAGGGCCAAAGTGGGTGACAGGGATGTGGGAAAGGAGGTCTGTGTGGAGGGTAGGGCTGGGGGAGGAGATGAGCACCGAATCACGGCGAGGAGTGAGGAGGGAGATGGGGGCACCAGGAAAATTCTGGCGAAGGAAGAGGGTGAGGTTCTGGGCTTCAAGAAGGGATGGATCAGGACGGGAGAGGAGGTAGCGGTAGGAGGAGGGGGTAGAGGAGGAGGAGGAGGGGGCAGAGACAGGCGGGGAGACATCCATGGCATCATGGGTGGGGGAAGGGGGACAAGGCGGAGCCGTTTTGGGAGTAGAGGAGGCAGGGGTGCCACTGGGATGCTTGACAGCGACGGAGGAGGTGTGGGGGATGGGAGCGATGGGAAGGTGGCTGGGAGTGGCAGGTCCCAGTGCTGGAGGCGACGCCGGAGACGCTGAGGGTGATGGCGAAGACGACGGTGAAGACGATGACAATGAAAGTGAAGGGGAGAGTGGAACGTGGGCCGTAGCCCTCTGGGCGACCACCTGAGCGGGGCCCGCAGAAATGGAAGGAGCAGAGGGAGGGAGTGGAGTGAAGGGATCAGAGAAGGTGCGGGAGGGAGGAGCCGGGGATGGGTTGACAAATAGGGAGGGAGACGGGAGAGTGAGGAGTGGGGGGATGGACTGAGAGGGGAGTGATGCGGCACACCACGTGATAGTGGTGGCAGCGGCAGAGGGGGAGGTGTATATGATGGCAGTGGTGGTGGCTGTAGAAGAGGTGGTGGGGGTCGGCATTATGAGAAGGGGAAAAAAACACAGTGCAAGACAAGAAGCAAATGAGAGACGGGCAGGGCGACGAGAGACACAGAGTAGAAGGGGATTGAGAATGATGAAGGACGAAGGAGACTGGGGTCGAAGCCCAACTCTGCTGCTGCTGGCGGGGTGGGCGACCTGGCCGGCAGGACGGTGGGGACGCCTCCGCTGCTGCTGCTGGTGGTGGTGGCGCTGCTGCTGCTGCTGCTGCTACTGGGGGCAGCTAGGGCTACTGCTGGCTGCCGGCTGCGACCGCTGGTGGCTGCGACCGCTGGTGGCTGCTGGCGGGGACCGCTGCTGGCCGCTGGCTGCTGGCTGCTGGCCGGGACCGGTGCTGGCGAGGACCGCTACGGGCTGCTGGCGGGGACCGCAGCTGGCTGCTGGCGGGGACCGCTGCTGGCGGGAACCGCAGCTGGCTGCTGGCGGGGACCGCTGCTGGCAGGGACCGCTGCTGGCTGGACTGCTGCACGCCGACGGGCTAGCTGGCTGGCTGGCTGGCTGGAACCTGCAACACCTAACGCTTCGATTGGTACCGGAAGAGCACAATCGAAGGGCGGTACTCAACCGAATTACCGCCAGAGATGTGCTAACGAAATGTTGGTCGCTCACTTTATACCGGAATAAAAATAACAATCCTTGGGATAGAGGAATTCATTGTCCCCCAAGAAACTCCAGAAAACACCAACCATATGCCTGTGTTTTGATGCCTTTCTTCTCGTTTCCTTGCCTAGGAGTAGCACGGCTTAATTTTATTTTGAAATGGTGTTTATTTTAAAAATACACTTCGTATTTTTCTGCTTAGATGGTTACATTCCTGGGAAAAATTGGTTTTATGCTTACTCAACAGATGGCAGCAGCGATAACCAATCTGTGGCAGGTGACTAACGTCAAGGGGGCAGACGTACGTTTTAGTTTTGAAGAATAGAAGTACTGCTGGAAGTTTGAGAATATTGCAGTGGTTGAGAGACAGTGCTTGCGTCAGCACGAGACTATAGCGCATACAAGGTTTGTCTATGTAGTTTGTCTAAAACAATTACAGTCGACTTGGATTAGCACCTGCAGCTGTTTGACCTAATTGTTTCATTAGATTAATTGTGTATGCCTCTCTAATACTTAGATAAGTAGGCTGTTTGCGCAGTGGTATTGATAATATTAGATTTTTTTCTTTGTTGTAGGTAACTCAGAAATGGAGGCTTGAAATACTAAACCAGTGGTTAAATAAACTGTACCGTGCAAGCAAGGCCATGCACCACAGCACTCGATCCAAAACGGAATGCACAAATGACGTCAAGCATATGTTAGTAGAGATTCGTCTGCCTGTGAAAAGATCTTTGCGCGAAGCATAGATCTACTATCGTCACTCCTTAGCAAAATATCTGGCAGAGAACTCGAGAAAATTCTGGTTCTACTTAAAATCTCCAAGCAGGTCTAAGCTTCTATTCAGTTCCGACCACTCTCGTCTGGCAGTCGAAGATAGCAAAACGAAAGCCGAAGTTTTAAATTTCACGTTCAAGAAATCGTTCATGCGGGTGAATAGTACAAACGTATCGTCATTCGACCATCGGACTGATTCCTGTATGGATGACATAGTAACAAGCATCCCTAGCCTAAGGAAACAACTGAAAGGTTTGAAAGCAGATAAATCGCCTGGTCCGGATAGAATCCCAATCCTGTTTTACACGGCGTATTCTATGGCATTGGCGCCTCACCTAGCTTACATTTATCGTGAATCTCTCGCCCAGCACAAATTTCCTGACACAGTAACAAGCATCCCTAGCCTAGAGAAACAACTGAAAGACTTGAAAGCAGATAAATCGCCAGGTCCGGATGGAATCCCAATCCTGTTTTACTCGGAGTATTCTATGGCATTGGCGCCTCACCTAGCTTACATTTATCGCGAATCTCTCGCCCAGCATAAAGTCCCAAGCGACTGCACAAAATTGCAGGTGACTCCAGTATATAAGAAGGGTAAAAGACGGACTCGCAAAATTGCAGACCATTATTCCTAATTTTGGTTTGCTTCGGAATCCTTGAACATATTCTCAGCTCGAAATTAATAAACTTTCTTGAGACTGAGAAGCTCATGTATACGACTCAGCATGGTTTTAGAAAGCATGGCTCGTCCGAAACTAAGCTTGCCATTTTCTCACATGATGTACTACAAACTATGGATGAAGGGCAACGGGCAGATTCCATATTTCTGAATTTCCGGAAAGCATATGGCACCGCGCACCATTGCACTCTCTTACGGGAGGGATGTAAGGGAAAATGTAAACATTTATTTACAAAATCATTACAGTCATATTTATTAATGTACAAATCTAAAACACTGGATGTGTAAAAAAAGAGCTGTGTTTTAACGGAAAAATATAATAAAATATGCAGGATTAATATTTTGTCAGAAATTTGATGTTTTAACTTTTTATTGTCTTTTTTTTATAAAAGTCATCTAAAAATCAGAATGTAATTGCAGGATCTCGTATTTTTTTAGTTGTGAACAGTTCCTGAAAATTTCATAGCATTAGGGCATATACGTTTTGAGAAAATGCTTGTAATTACATAAAAAATGTAAAACAGAGAAAATGAGGTTCAAAGATTTTCTTCTCATGTTTCTACATGTAATAAGCATACCTCCATTTTAAAATCCTCCATACTGATACTCCTCATTCTCCAGGTTTCTCTTCTCTCCTTTTAGAATCTTCCTGGCCTGTATTTGCAGGTAAGACACTGATCTGTCAGCTTTCTTGACCCTGCTCTCGACGATGGTGTAAAATGTTTTTATTGTAAACACACCAGTATCTGTACCAACTCTCTTCAGCACTTCAATCTGCCATTATTTCCGTTATTGCAACATAAAACTGCATCATAGACACCTATTTTGAGTACTTCAAGTCCGCAAAATGTCCTTTTTGAGCAACTAATGCAAATTAAATTGTTGAGGCTTTCATTTTTTTTTTCTTTTCTCGTGAAGACACTTCCTCAGTAAATCAGGGTTTGCAAGAGAACTGAATGTGGGCTTAATTGCATTCATAACAAGTTCTGGTAATGAGTGTTTATGTGACTACGTCTCATTTCTGATATTGAACGTACACCAATCGTCTTTCGGACACAGATTATGCATTGGTGTTTGGTCAGTGGAGAGTTTGTCGAAAAAACTGCCCACACAAAAATGGCTCTGAGCACTATGCGACTTAACTTCTGAGGTCATCAGTCCCCTGGAACTTAGAACTACTTAAACCTAACTGACCTAAGGACATCACGCACATCCACGCTCGAGGCAGGATTCGAACCTGCGACCGTAGCGGTCGCGCGGTTCCAGACTGTAGCGCCTAGAACCGCTCGGCCACCCCGACCGGCCTGCCCACACAGCACGCCTCATTGCCTCTAAATCATGTCATTTCCCTGATAGCACTCCCATTGCGAATTCAACCTTCCAACTACTAATATGTCTTAGTATTGTCAAAACGTAGATAAACCACATACAAGAAAGTTTTCAGGCAAAGATGTAGATGTCAGCCGAAGATATCGAAAGAAAATAGCCTTCACAGTGACAAAAATTCCGCTGAAGCAAGCAGTTTCCCAGACGTCGGAAAAGGTGGGAATGGCCGCCAGTGCAGAATTCATCAGTTTAACAACTTAAAGGCATTTCTAAAGCTGCTATCACGATAAATTCACACACAACATAGATTAAACTGTGTACATCTCGAAAATAATATTTTTGAAAAAGGGATTTTTTGGACCAAAATCCATTACATCCCCTTTAACAAAGGTACGAGCATATGTAATAAGTCCACCGATATGTGAGCGGCTCGAAGACTCCGTAAGTAATAGAACCCAGTATGTTGTCCTCGACGGTGAATGTTCGTGAGAGACAAGATCGTCAGGAGTGCCCCACGGAAACGTGATAGGATCTCTTTTGTTCTCTATAAACAAAAGCATTTGAAGAACAGGTGGGCATCAATCTGCTGTTGTTTGCTGATGACACTGTGGTGTACGGTAACGTGTCGATGTTGAGTGACTGTAGGAAGATACAAGACGACCTAGACAAAATTTCTAGTTGGTGTGATGTATGGCAGCCAGCTCTAAACGTGGAAAAGTGTGAGTTAATGCGGATGAGTAGAAGAACAGTCGTGTAATATTCGGTGATAGTATTATTAGTGTCGAGATTGACACAATCAAGTCTTTAAAATATATGGGCGTAACGCTGCAAACGATATTAAATACAACGACTGGTTCACCTGTAAAGGAGACCGCATACAGGACGCTGGTGCGACCTATTCTTGGGTACTGCTCGAGTGTTTGGGAATCGTACCAGTTCGGATTGAAGGACGACATCGAAGCAGTTCAGAGGTTGGCGGCTGCATTTGTTATCGGTAGGTTCATACAACACATAAGTATTACGGAGATGCTTCGGGATCTTAAACGGGAATTCCTGGACTGCAGGCGATGTTCTTTTCGAGAAATACTATTGAGAAAATTTAGAATACCGGCATTCGAACTGACGGCCGAACGATTCTACTGCCGCCAAAATTCATAGCGCGTAAGGACCACGAAGGTAAGATACGACAAATTAGGGCTCATATAGAAGCATATAGCTGGTCGTTTTCCCTCGCTCTATTTGCGAGTGGAACAGGAAAGGAAATAATTAGTAGTGGTACAGGGTACCCTCCACCGCGCTCCGTACTGTGGCTTGCAGAGTATCTATATAGATGTGGATGTAGATGTACTACTTTCAGAGTTTTGTTGTGGTCTTCAGTCCGAAGGGTGTTTTAATGCTGCTCTCAACACTCGTTTGCCCTGTGTAGGCTCCTCCTTCTCTTGAATAGCCACTGCAAACCACATCCAGTTTCGCCTGCTTGCGGTATTCACGCCTTGGTCTCCCTCTATAGTTTTTACCCTCCAAATTCCATTGCCAAAATGACGAATCCTTAATTCCTTCACAGTAGTGCTATCAACAGATCACTTCTTTTGGTCTGGTTGTGGCATAATATTTTTTCCATTTTGATTTAGTACCTCCTCATTACTTATTCCATCTCCTCATTTAATCTCCAACGTTATTCTAATGAACATACTTTCAAAATCTTATATTTTCTTCTTCTCCAAACAGCAAATGATGCACGTTTCATTTCTGTGTAAGGCATGATTGTACTCCAGACATAAAGGCTACTTTCAGGAAAGACTTCCTGCCACTTAAATCAAATGTTAACAAATTCTTCTTTTTCATAAATGGTATTCCTGCTATTGGTAGTCTACATTTGATGTCATCTCTACATCGAAATCTACATCTGCATCTACGCAGCTACTCTGCAAATCACACGTAAGTGCCTGGCAGAGCGTTCAGCGAACAACTTTCACAGTAATTCTCTATTATTCCACTCTCGAACAGCGCGCGGAAAAAACGGACACCTATATCTTTCTTTGCGAAATCTGATTTTCCTTATTTTATTATGATGATCGTTTCTCCATAAGTATATTTTTTCGCATTCGGAGGAGAAAGTTATTGATTGAAATTTCGTGAGAAGATCCCGCCGCAGTGAGACACACCCCTGTTTTGATGATGTCTACCCCAAATCCTGTATTATGTCCATGATATTCTCTCCCCTATTTCTCAATGAACAAAACATACTGCTCTTCTTTGGACTTTCTTGATGTACTCTGTTAATCCTATCTGTTAAGGATCTCACACCGTGCAGCAGTACTCCACAAGAGGACGGACAAGCGTAGTGTACGCAGTCTCTATATCTGTTGCATCTTCTAAGAGCTCTGCCAATAAATCACAGTCTTTGGTTCACCTTCACCACAATAATTTCTATGTGTTCTTTCCATTTTAAATTGTTCGTAATTGTAACAATGCGGACGCGATCGATCCGCGGTATTGACCGTCTAGGCATGGTTGAACTACAGACAACACGAGCCGTGTATCTCCTTCCTGATGGAATGACTGGAACTGATAGGCTGTCAGACCCCCTATGTCTGATCGTCTAATAGGTGCTACTCATGCATGGTTGTTTACGTCTCTGGGCGGGTTTGGTGATGTCTCTGAACACTCAAAGGGACTGTGTCTGTGATACAATATCCACAGTCAGTTCTGGGAACCGGGGTGATGCAAAAACTTTTTTTGGTGTGTGTATTAAGGCCTGGCGAGAGATTTCATCTTATGTCATGCAGTGCACATAACATAACTGTCATGCAGTTCCTTATCCATGAGAATTCTCGGCCGCACTCTCCAGGGGCAATGAAGATGCTCATGCAGCGTTTTCGATGGAAAGTGTTTGATCGCCTACAATACAGCTGCCCCCGAGTTTCATCCTTGCTCACCTGAACGGCTGACTTTGAAAATAACATTTCGGCACAGTCAACGAGCTGTAAACCAGAGTAGGGTATTATCGAAAAGGACAGGCTGCTACCGTCTATGATGAGAGTATTGGAAAGTTGGCACAACACAATGACAGATCTCTAAGTTGGAGCGGCGACTATGTAGAGAAGCAGCTGGAAGGTGCAGCTAACTGTCGCAAGTAAAGCAATTTTGATTATTACAGTGGTTTCCATTTCGCCACCGATCGGAACTTATCTTCCAAAAAGTCCTCGTCTTATAAAAAAAATTATCCTGCCATAGGTACTTAGTGCTACCCCTACGAAGCGGGGATGTGTGGCTAGTTTGGGTAAAAAACGACGAACTTACTCAGAAGAAAACAACCGGCCTCATTTTCAAATAAAGATAAATTTTAGATCATAAGTACAGAAATTTCTCACAAACTGTTATCCATATTTTGAAGAATGAAACACTGTTGAATTCAACTCTTTTAGAAGCACGCTACAGGCAGCAGAAATTACCACGTGAAAAAGAACTATTGAAACAGATCTGTATTAAAAACAGTTAAAAAGAGGTTATACTTCGTTTACTTCACAACTCATCTGAGAGAAACAGAATAATTGCGATATCCTAAATGATTCCGGAAACATCTGCAGTATACGCACCCGAAGATAGAAGGAAGGAGCAAACGGGAATATTCTACTACACACTTCAGAAACAGCTGAATAAACCGAACAAGGGTGAATTCCTCGTTATAACTGGAGATTTAAATTCTACAGCTGGCCATGTACAAGCCCCAAACGTGGTTGGAACCTTTAGGGAACGTAACGAGAACGGCAACGGAAGGGAGCTCAGAGTTTTTGCAGCTGAATATATCGAACATCTTTTACAGGAAAAAAGACACCAGTAGGTACACACAAGACGACTGAGCTTGCTAATAGACTACGTCATTATAAACCAGACAATGTCACCTCTCATTACCGACACACCTGTGTACCGTGGATGTGATCTGTCCTCATACCATTTCATTGCAGTGTCAGGAATCAGTCTGTGGACAAAATTGAGAAAGGTAAAGCTAAACAGAAGAAAATTTCCGAAACCTATTTATTCGAAGAGGACAGTGTCAGGAGGCTTTATCTAACAGACTGTCACAATATCTCTTACAACTAAGAAAAGTGGACGGTACAGGGGAGGTGTGGAACAGAATACTGATATCCATCTACCAAGCAACAAGAGAACCTCGAGCGCAAATTATTAAAAGGCCAAAAAAAACTAGGTTGTCAAGACGGACTGAAAAAATGAAGCAAGCAGTAAAAGAAAAGAACCAAGCTTATCAGATCATTCTAAAAAATCTCAGTGATCCAAATATAAATCGCTATAGAGAAAAACGAAGGATAGTAAAGGAAATGCCTATAGAAATACATAGAAATACTTGGTATGGATTTATCAGGAATATCTCATATGATTTACAGGAATTAGCAGCTTGCGTATAAGATGATCAAACACCTAAACGAAACGGAAAGAGATGCTGCATGACTGAACCTTATAAAAGAAGAAGACTCGATTAAGTTCTATAAATAATTATGATGAAACAGAATGAGCGGGCGATTTTGTACACGAGAATGTAAGTGTTGACTTAACATCGAGGGTGGGATTAAATGACTCTCCGAAAACTAGCAGAAATATGAAAGCTGTAGTTACTGAGAATATCAAAGTAAAACTTCTGAAGTATGGTGGAACATCCCCTAAATTAAGGCTGCTTCACTTTTACAGTTTGTGTTGGGTATAATAACAAATACCATAAGACTGGACAGTAGTGACAGTGATTTCAAGTTTTTAAAAGGTGGAAATAATGACAGGGGAATCAGTTTTATGATGTTCGGCTATAAAATCTATGCAAAACTCATAAATCAAAGAATGAAATCAATTTAGGTAGACCTTAGTGCTTGAGAAACAATGTGGCTTTAGACCAGGCTGCATATGCATTGATAATGTATTTGCTGTGAAGCAAATTGTTGGCGAACACAGACAACATGGAAACGCATAAAGCGTTTATGGAATACTAGTCGATAAGCATGGCGTCGCTTGGGTATTTATTTATTACAGTCTTCTATTAGTCCATATCCTCCTTCGTCCTCTCTCTACCCATCTCTCCTTCCCTCTTTATCCTTGCATGTACTCCTCCCACTCTGTCTGTTCGTCACTCCCTTATCGCCCTATCCCCACCCCAGAGGGAGGCTGATGAACCTTACTCCTACAGTGTTTCTTTTCAGACAGTAAGCAATATGTTTATCAAGTTTGGATGAAATCGATCCCGGGGCTTTGAAGGAGATGTTGAGCATGTACGTGTGAGACATATATTGAACTCGTATACTCTCTTGTGTTTCACACCACACGGCTCCAGAGGTATGCAGATTCTATATACACATATAGACTATGTTAAGCAAACGTTTATTAGAGCATCGGGTATAAATATGAAGCAAATTGGTCAAGAATTCTTCGAAGTTTTGGAAAAAAAACTCTTGTCTTTATGTAGTAGTATAGATGCAGACGAAAAGGCCTACGACCGTGCGAGTACTAGAGATGTGTAACGGATTCTGGATAGAAGGAGCTGCCCTAGGCAATTAGTTAATAATAGTCTATATAACTGAACAAATATAGTCATAGAAACCAGTGAAGAAGTGAGTAAACAAATAAGTGTTGACAAGAGCCAACGTCAGGACTGCAGACTGTCGCATACGAGAACGGATGGATGGGCACTACGAGATTAAGA
Organism: Schistocerca piceifrons; assembly: GCF_021461385.2. NCBI lineage: Eukaryota > Metazoa > Arthropoda > Insecta > Orthoptera > Acrididae > Schistocerca > Schistocerca piceifrons. The sequence continues at coordinate 705,701,297 of NC_060141.1, read as the reverse complement.
TAGAAAGTGAGAAAAGTCTAAGCACTGTTTATTTGCAGACCAGGAAAGAATCTTTCGGATAACATAAGATGAACTGCGGATACTGGTACACAGATTTGCCCAAATTGCCGATAAACGTAACTAAACAACATTTGCCTAAGCAAGACCAACGTAACAATATTCAGGGGAAAATATCCTATAAGAACTAAGATTGTCATTGACTGAAAGTTAACAGAGCAAAGAAGTCATTTTTAATATCTAGGCAGGACTATATCGTATGATAGAAACGTTGAAGTTACGGAAAAGCTGAGAAAGTACGGATTTTACAAGCATATGGGATTGGTTCCAAAATATCTGAGTGGCTCGAAGACTTGTTAAGTAACTGAACCCAGTACGTTGTCCTCGATGGTGCGTGTTCATCGGAGGTATCATCTGGAGTGCCTCAGGGAAGTGTGGTAGGTCCGCTGTTGTTTTCTATCTACATAAATGATCTTTTGGATAGGGTGGATAGCAATGTGCGGCTGTTTGCTGGTGATGCTGTGGTGTACAGGAAGGTGTCGTCGTTGAGTGACTGAAGGAGGATACAAGATGACTTGGACAGGATTTGTGATTGGTGTAAAGAATGGCAGCTAACTCTAAATATAGATAAATGTAAATTAATGCAGATGAATAGGAAAAAGAATCCTGTAATGTCTGAATACTCCATTAGTAGTGTAGCGCTTGACACAGTCACGACGATTAAATATTTGGGCGTAACATTGCAGAGCGATATGAAGTGGGACAAGCATGTAATGGCAGTTGTGGGGAAGGCGGACAGTCGTCTTCGGTTCATTAGTAGAATTTTGGGAAGATGTGGTTCATCTGTAAAGCAGACCGCTTATAAAACACTAATAGGACCTATTCTTGAGTACTGCTCGACTGTTTGGGATCCCTATCAGATATGATTGAGGGAGGACATAGAAGCAATTCGGAGGCGGGCTGCTAGATTTGTTACTGGTAGATTTGATCATCACGCGAGTGTTACGGAAATGCTTCAGGAACTCGGATGGGAGTCTCTAGAGGAAACGAGGCGTTCTTTTCGTGAATCGCTACTGAGGAAATTTAGAGAACCAGCATTTGAGCCTGACTGCGGTACAATTTTACTGCCGCCAACTTACATTTCGCGAAAAGACCACGAAGATAAGATAAGAGAGATTAGGAATCGTACAGAGGCATATACGCAGTCATTTTTCCCTCGTTCTGTTTGGGAGTGGAACAGGGAGGGAAGATGCTAGTTGTAGTACAAGGTACCCTCCACCACCCACCGTATGGTGAATTGCGGAGTATGTATGTAGATGTAGATGTAGATTATGTGAGGAGAAATAAGACGAAAATTAAGGAATAATGTAGGTTGATTCTTACAAAGAAGAAAACAGCAACCAGCCACTATTAATACTGCTATTTCAAATGGTTCAAAGGGCTCTGAACACTATGGGACTTACCGAGCGAGGTGGCGCAGTGGTTAGCACACTGGACTCGCATTCGGGAGGACGACGGTTCAATCCCGTGTCCGGCCATCCTGATTTAAGTTTTCCGTGATTTTTCTAAATCACTCCAGGTAAATGCCGGGATGGTACCTTTGAAAGGGCACGGCCGACTTCCTTTCCCGTCCTTCCTTAATCCAATGAGACCGATGACCTAGCCGTTTGGTCTCTTCCCCCAAGACAACCCCAACCCACTATGGGAGTTAACTTCTGAGGCCATCAGTCCCCTAGAACTTAGAACTACTTCAACCTAACTAACCTAAGGACATCACACACATCCATGCCCGAAGTAGGATTCGAACCTGCGACCGTAGCGGTCGCGCGGCTCCAGACTGTAGCGCCTAGAGCCGCTCGGCCACTCAAGCCGGCTACTGCTATTTATTTAGGTAAATAGCGCTGTTACCGGTTTCGAACTGGCAAGTTCATCATCAGACGGCTGTTCACATGATTTTCAAGATACATTTTACATTATCGTCAGTTTCCGATTTTTATTATTCCATTGTGGCGAAGTATTTTTGGTGTGTTGTTGCCATCGAAAATTCCGCGCGGTTTTGTTGCGAAGTTGCAGGACTGTATTTTTCGAATATTCCAAAATATATCCACAATTTGTACATCAAAAAAATGGCTCCGAGCACTATGGGACTTAACATCAATGGTCATCAGTCCTCTAGAACTTAGAACAACTTAAACCTAACTAACCTAAGGACATCACACAACACCCAGTCATCGCGAGGCAGAGAAAAATTTGTACATCACCACATTGTGCAAAGCACCACACATACACACACCAAAAAGAATTTTCCAAATGTGAAGTTATCACAAGATTGAAGATTTACAAAACTTGTGATAACTTCACATGTGGCAAATTCTTTTTGGTGTGTCTATGTGTGGTGCCTTGCACAAGTGGTGATGTACAAATTGCGTAAGTGCTGGATATATTTTGCAATATTCGAAAAATACAATCCTGCAACTTCGCAACAAAACCGCGCGGATTTTTCGACGGCAACAACACACCAAAAATACTACGCCACAGTGGAATAATAAAAATCGGAAACTGATGATAATGTAAAGTGTATCTTGAAAATCATGAGAACAGCCGTCTGATGATAAACTTGCTAGTTCGAAACCGATAACGCCGCTATTTACCTAAATAAATAGCAGTATTAATAGTGGCTGGTTGCTGTTTTCTTCTTTGTAAGAATTAACCTACATTAATTGTACACAGCCACGGTCTCACCATGTCAGTTTTAGACAAAATAGTATTAAGGAATAATGTTTTTGAAGAGACTACCGTGAAGTTTTGTAGCATAATGACAATCCCTAGCTTAACCTATGGTAACGAGTTACGAGTAACGGGGAAAAAGAACAACAGCAAATTAGAGCAGCAGAAATAAGAGTAAGGAGGGAATATATTCGTCACGAGCTATAAATCATCACCCTGACAAGATAAACGACTACAGGGAAAAATGGTAAAATCATACGGATAGAATGGAGGAACACCGACATCCCAGACTGGCAAGACCAACGTACCAAAGTGTAGAAGGAACGTCGGTCGACCGAGGGAGAGATAGGAGGAGGTCGAAACGGCTCAAAGACCCAATCCTTGAAGGGAAAAGGAATGAATATTTGAGGTGAACAGTTTAGCTGGATCTATATGTAGAACGAGACGTATGTAACCAGGAATAGCAGGGCAACGTTCTGTCTCTTAAAATGACAGTGAATTGTGCAGGGTTGCCCTTATTGCTTTGAAGACGCGGTCACGCTGGCCTCCTTGTGTCCCAGGAGCGTGCGACAGGCAGCGCGAACTTTTCTCTGCGCGACGCGGCCGCAATATTTTGTCAAGAATGAAAACTTTGCCGCCGGCGACAATACAATTCTCGGCGAACGCCTTTGTGAGAAAAGCATTATTAAGTAATGAACTCTGGAAAGTTTTCGCGCAGGCGTTATGCCGTCAGGTGCGATGCGAGTTTCTGCAGGCTGCCGGCCCGGAGGAGTGGAGGAGGGACCGTATGGAAATTCGCGCCCAAGGAATTCAGAGTAACTTAGTTTTCAGTTTCACTTAAATTAAGGCGAGCTGAATGTAGAGGTCCATTAAACTCGCCGGCTCCGCTCCCATTCACGTGTAACTTTTCTCGAATTAACGCCACTCGTTCGGGCTGGAAATGTGTCTCTCGGTTTTTATTAGGTGCTTTCTAATTGCTTGCAAATCATTTGCTGGTGAAGCGAGTTTAACTCGAGGGCGTGCGCTTGTGCCGCGCAGGTACTTCTTATGAAGTTTCATTTAATTTGTTTAATATGAGCGTTCTGGAGTAAGTAGTTGCTTTGATTTTTTGTTGTTGACAAATAACATTTAAAAAAGGTTGCAACGAGTTTAGATATATATTACTATTCCTTCCAGCAAATCCATGACATTCTTAGGTTATTGTTTATTTTTCGATTCTCTAGTGATAACTAGAGAACAAAATCGCGAAGTGAAAATAAGGACCTTTTTTCAAGATGCAGGCTTTTTCGGCCATTTTTGTTGATTAATTATTCTCGCTTTGTTATATAGGTCAGCGGTTCCCAACCTTTCTTAGACTACCACCCCTGAGTGCAATCAGACGTTACCCAGCACGCCCACCCTGTGTGTTAGACTGAATGACGAAGGAATTTCGTGGTGCATCGCAAGTGCTACCCAAAATCTCTTCTCAGATAAGAAAGCTATCTGCACTCAGTGTGGCTACACACTTGTTACAAAACATACTTCTACTGCATTACTCTTCTCCATTGCGGCACTTGCTTGACCTACACACTCCATTTAAAATCGAACAGATGTGTGCACTATACCGTACTTACTGTTTGTAAATCAGTTGATTGCTGCACTCCTTAATTATGAACTGGCAGAAAATGTACGACTTCAGGCTGTTAATGCTTTGTGTCTAACCACTGTAATAATAATAATAATAATAACAATAACAATAATAATAACACTGTGTTCAACATTACAGTAGCCCTTATGTAGTTACTGCTGCATCTTGCTGGCAATTAATTCATTTATCTGCCTCGAAGCGACTAGTGAGGCAACTTCTGAACTACAGCAGTTACTGAGTAAAACTCGGGGAAGGCATTTTATTGAGATATTTAGCATTTGGTACGTAGATGTCTCACTTTTATCATCAGCGATGTACGGGACAAAGTACAACATACGTGTGTAGTGGGTGAACTATGGGAGAAACCTGTAACCCCCACCGTATTATGCTACTAACTGAGAAAAAGTGTTTATTGAGAACTTATATAATCAGTATTAGGTCTTGCATAATTGTGATAATAGTAATTATTTTTTGAAAATAATTTGGTTTCGTGACTGATACCGAATCGAATCCTTTAGTTTTTATCACTTAGAAAATTTCATTTTACCCATTGGGGTGGTAATTACCCCCAGGTTGGAGACCAGTGATATAGGTCATGGCGCTGTATTGTTTCTGGTTCACATGCACCAATGACCATTCAGCTTTAATCATCCGTGCTGGTGGAGCAATGGAACGCTCTAGCACAAGAATTCCTTAGCAACGTGGTGGACACCAAAGAGCATGTATCAGAGCAATTACTGCTGTCTATGTTATCACACATCACGGAGACTTCACTGTAATTATCGTCTTTGTGTATCAGGTGTGTTCGTCTCGTTGCGTGTTTCTTTCTGTTACCTTCTGTACTATACTGTAGAAGTTGTTTCTATGTATGGTCCAAGTTTCGTCGGACTGTGTTACTTGGCAGTGACGCACCGTGAGAAAGCTACTATCGTCCTTATTTTAGGACAACACTGTATTTTCGCGCGATATGTATGGTACTGAAAAGGCGCTGTGACACGATATCTTTTGTTAAGTGATATATATGTACTCACTGTTCGAACTTTCAATAACCCTTATGTATCCAGTATTACTGTGACCGACTTAATAACGAAAAACTGTAGGCCTCTCAGTTTCTGACGCAGTGCTATAAGTAAAGGTTCCACTGTGACCGCATATAGTGCCATAGACAGAGGGAATTCTTCTCCTATGAAGGACATCATCTTTACGCTAGTGACTGTTATAAGTTTTTATTACACTACTGCAATTTCGGCCTTGGGCCATTATATGTATATAAAAAAAAGAGGCTGTGAGCACTATGGGACTTAACTGCTGAGGTCATCAGTCCCCTAGAACTTAGAACTACTTAAACCTAACTAACCTAAGGACGTCACACACATACATACCCGAAACAGGATTCGAACCTGCGACGTAGCGGTCGTGCGGTTCCAGACTGTAGCGCCTAGAACCGCTCGGCCACTCCGGTCGGGCGACCATTATCAAGTGCTGATATTATGGCTTTAAGCCATGTCAACGTAATGTAAGCTGACACATTTGTATGTCGTTGTCAACACTGTTAAATACACTCGTGACGTTGTTACACAGTGTCAGCACACGGATTCAAACATCGTAAAACAACATAATCTGTTAGTGCACATGTTCGTTAAACCATCACTAGTCACAAATGCATCAGACCACAGCTGCAGGATGCACTTACAGATTAAGTTGTTTTACGATGTTTGAATACGTGTGCCCGCACTGTGTAACAACGTCACGAGTGTATTTAACAGTATTGACAACGACATATAAATGTGTCAGCTTACATTACGTTGACATGGTTTAAATTCATAACATCAGCACTTGATAATGGGTAAGACCGAAATTGCAATCATCATCATCATCATCAGTTATCTGCTATATTAGCAGGTCCTTTGCCTCTCCATTTTCTGCGATCCATTGCTTCCTTCTTAAGGCTGCTGTATGTTGTACCGTCCATCATGTCATCCAGTATCTGGAATCTCTTCCTTCCTCGCTTCCTTTTCCCTTCTACATAACCTTCTAAAACTGTTTTTATCAGTCCGTCATTCTTTCTTAATATATGCCCAATCCAATTTCTTTTTCTTCTCTTTATTACATCTAGTAACTGTCTTTTCTCTCCTACTCTTCTCAGTACCTCTTCATTTTTTACTCTGTCCATCCAACTTATTCTTTCCATCTTCCGCCATGTCCAGATCTCAAAAGCCTCCAGCCTTTCTCTGTCTTTTTTCCTCATATCCATGTTTCAGCGCCATATACAAGAACACTCCATACAAGACATTTTATGAGTCTATTTCTGAGTTCTCTGTCCAGACCACTGCGGAAGATTCTCCTTTTCTTATAAAACGCCTCTTTTGCCATTGCTATCCTTGTTTTAATTTCTGTGGTGCACTTCCAGTAGGTGTCTATCCTGCTTCCAAGATACTTAAAATTTTGCACCTGTTCTAGTGTTTCTCCATTCAGCACAATTTTTATTTCCTTATTTCCTCCTATTGCCAATACTTTTGTTTTATTTGTGTTAATTTTCATTCCATATTTTTTTCCGTTGGTTGCAATGGTGTCCACCAAATCCTATAATTCTTTTTCCCCTGTGGCTAGAAGGACCATGTCATCAGCAAATCTCAAGCACCCTACTCTTATTCCTCCATTTTCTACTCCTTTGTCATCTAATGAGCATTGGTCAATCATATTTTCCAAGTACAGGTTGAAAAGAGTAGGTGATAAACAGCATCCTTGTCTTACTCCTTTCCGTAGTCTGATCCAGTTTGTACTTTCTCCTCTCACTTTAACTGAAACTTTTTGATTAAGGTACAATGAGTTTATAAGTCTTCTGGTTTTCCAGTCCACTCACTTTTCCCTCATAATAGTCGCCAGCTTGTCCCAAATTGCAATAGGTTAATAAAAACTTATAACAGATGACTGTGAATCCCAGCTACAACAAAGAAAGATGCTGTCCTTCAAAAAAAATTTTGTGACTGTGAATCCCAGATACAACAAGTTTATTCTTCTCCTATGGTTTGTCAAAATGAAAATGCCTCAGTTAGATATTCATTGACCTGAATCCTTGAAAAAATGCCACTTACGTAATATTTTTAAAAAATATTCGTTGAAACTAATGGTTTTGATTAAAATGCTGTGACTGATTGTATAGAAGGATTTATCATAGTCTTAAAACACCAATGAAATATCACGAAATCAGGTTAGGTTTATGACATCCCTGTCTTCACACAAAGTGTCCAAGACTGTTCTTTCTTTTATTGCTCTGATTTGGTAGGGACCTATAACAGTTCTGAGGAGTGACTTGACTCTACTATATCTAATGTGAATGGGAATTTTAATGTCAGCACTGAGTGGTGTATCTTAGCTGAAAGCTGCCTCTTTAGGATCAAGTTTAATGAACAGATCTCTTTCCTCTGAACTTAATGAATTCCAGACTGCCTGTATTTTTGTGAATTATTTCTAAGTTCCCGATTTTTTTAAAAATTGATTAATATGTGGTCACCAGCCCAACACGTGTACCTCCTCGTGCTCGTGTTTGATGAATAGACCTTTTTCTTCCGAGTTTACTGAGTTCCCACAGGCATGTATTTCATGAAATATTTCTCGATATCTGAATCTACCTAGACTGAGAAATTTCCCTGGACACTTGTCCACTACATGTTCACCAGTTTGCAGCCAACCTTTCCTGCTCTCATTTGATGAATAGATTTCTCTCTCCTGAATTTAATTAATACCCGAACCTACTAGTGACAGTAAATTAGTTGACGTCTTCAGAATGTACAAAAACGAACTGATTCTTCTGTCAGGGGCCAGTGTTGCGTTGCGAGTGCATATGCTATTGTAACGCTGCTATGGAAGCAGTCTCTCTGGCTCGTTCTTATTTGAGTAAAATGTTCACGTATACAGGGTTATTACAAATGATCGAAGCGATTTCACAGCTCTACAATAACTTTATTATTTGAGATATTTTCACAATGCTTTGCACACACACACAAAAACTCAAAAAGTTTTTTTAGGCATTCACAAATGTTCGATATGTGCCCCTTTAGTGATTCGGCAGACATCAAGCCGATAATCAAATTCCTCCCACGCTCGGCGCAGCATGTCCCCATCAATGAGTTCGAAAGCATCGTTGATGCGAGCTCGCAGTTCTGGCACGTTTCTTGGTAGGTTTAAACACTGAATCTTTCACATAACCCCACAGAAAGAAATTGCATGGGGTTAAGTCGGGAGAGCGTGGAGGCCATGACATGAATTGCTGATCATGATCTCCACCACGACCGATCCATCGGTTTTCCAATCTCCTGTTGAAAGATGAAGTCGACGCTGTCGGTCTCCAGTTGTGGCATGAGCCAATTTTCCAGCATGCCCAGATACACGTGTCCTGTAACGTTTTTTTCGCAGAAGAAAAAGGGGCCGTAAACTTTAAACCGAGAGATTGCACAAAACACATAAACTTTTGGTGAATTGCGAATTTGCTGCACGAATGCGTGAGGATTCTCTACCGCCCAGATTCGCACATTGTGTCTGTTCACTTCACCATTAAGAAAAAATGTTGCATCATCACTGAAAACAAGTTTCGCACTGAACGCATCCTCTTCCATGAGCTGTTGCAACCGCGCCGAAAATTCAAAGCGTTTGACTTTGTCATCGGGTGTCAGCGATTGTAGCAATTGTAAACGGTAAGGATTCTGCTTTAGCCTTTTCCGTAAGATTTTCCAAACCGTCGGCTGTGGTACGTTTGGCTCCCTGCTTGTTTTATTCGTCGACTTCCGCGGGCTACGCGTGAAACTTGCCCGCACGCGTTCAACCGTTTCTTCGCTCACTGCAGGCCGACCCGTTGATTTCCCCTTACAGAGGGATCCAGAAGCTTTAAACTGCGCATACCATCGCCGAATGGAGTTAGCAGTTGGTGGATCTTTGTTGAACTTCGTGCTGAAGTGTCGTTGCACTGTTATGACTGACTGATGTGAGTGCATTTCAAGCACGACATATGCTTTCTCGGCTCCTGTCGCCATTTTGTCTCACTGCGCTCTCGAGCGCTCTGGCGGCAGAAACCTGAAGTGCAGCTTCAGCCGAACAAAACTTTATGAGTTTTTCTACGTATCTGTAGTGTGTCGTGACCATATGTCAATGAATGGAGCTACAGTGAATTTATGAAATCGCTTCAATCATTTGTAATAGCCCTGTATTTGTGGAAAGTTTCTGCCCGTTAATGATTTTTTATATTTTTGTGCCGCTGTATGTGTTAGCGGTTGATGCCGATAATCCACCTATGCAGACCTCCCTGGTGCAAACCACTGCTATCAAGTGTTCAGCTAGGGAGCCTGGAATAGGTGAGGTTGTGCACCTCCTCTAGTATCTATTTTGGCCTTCAGATCCCCATAAAGTGGACTGCAACTAATTAAGTTTTATCCATATAATCTCAGAGTTCCTTAGGAGAATACGATAGTTTTCATGTGTGAAATACATATATACATATTAATTTTCTTTCATGGAATTTTATGCCACCAGATGCCCTAAGCCTAAATATCTTAGTTAGTAAATCATCCGTGTAAGCAATAGACTTTGATATGGATAGTCTAATCCAGCATCTCGGTCTGCCTTCCTTTTCCAGTCACTTTTAGGACCCACAAAAGAGAAAATGACATGACCTTAGGCTATGATAATATTGAGTATTAAAGAAAGCATAGTTTTGTTAGAATTCAAATTTCCGATTGCACTGCTCGAGAAATTATCTTACCCTGTAGCTTGTATGTCCATCGAACATTCAGTTTAATCCTAGAATCATTGTCCACTAGCACCAGAGATAAATCTCTTAACGAATAATTTACTTGGTCGTTGGCACCATATATGTCTTGCATACGTTCCCTCGACTGCTGTAGGAGCTGCCGAAGAGCACCCTCACGAGCGAGACTTACCTGCGAGAGTAGAGCATAGAAGGTCTGAACAAAAACTAATTATGGATGAGATTGTTTTATATCGGGCAAGTGGCCTCCCAGCAAGTATGCGGCTCTTGTAGCGAGTGGCCTAAAATCAATCCTCTTCTACTCCTTTTTTTTTTTTTTTTTTTTTTTTTTTTTTTTGAGTTAACATAACCTTTTCCTCCATGAATTGTGAAGGTAAATAAACAAATAAACAAAGGTAGTTGGGTTTAACGTCCCATCGACATGGAGGTCATTAGAGGCGGAGTACAAGCTCGATTGTGAAGATAATATCGGTTGGTTACCAACTCGATATACATATCGGTTAGTTCATTCCCTGTTATGTCCCATATACAGGCATAAAATTCGAGCGGGAGCCTGTGAGGACCAGCTGACTTTTCTATCGGAGTGTCATTAATTGCGGTTCTAGGCGCTACAGTCTGGAACCGCGCGACCGCTACGATCGCAGGTTCTAATCCTGTCTCGGGCATGTATGCGTGTGATGTCCTTAGGTTAGTTAGGTGTAAGTAGTTCTAAGTTCTAGTGGACTGATGACCTCAGAAGTTAAGTCTCATAGTGCTCAGAGCCATTTGAACCATCTTTGTCATTAATTATCGTTTCTATTTCATGATTATTAATAATTCTGATTAGGCCGGCCTTGTCGTCCTCAGATACTCCTGTCGTAACACGTGCAAAAACTTTTTCACGATATGGTCTATCTGTTTCTGTTCCAGCGTAGAGGATCCTCTGACACCTCGCCACTTATTGTTTTATTGCAGTAGGAATGGCGTGTTCTTCTCCTTGGTCGTGCCTCTGTGCAGTTATTGTTCTCTGTTTCCCTCTGTGTGTCTCCCATATTATGTGGTGAAACGACGTACGTTCATGCATAATATCGTCCTTTCCTCCGGCTCGCGTACGCACCCCGTTCACGCGCTACTGGATTAAGGCTGTTATTTCCCACTTACAGCGTTATTATGTCAGCAGAAAGGTCGTCTCGTTGTTTACAAAAGTCTAGCAAGCGGGATAAACAATATTCCACCATTTGTTTTCGCCAATAAGCATGTCCTTTCGCGTGATTTCCGCGATCTATCCATCGGACTGTTCGCTCCTGTTACATTGTTCGTGAGCGCAGACATTTGTTTTAAGTTTGTGTAATCTGATGTTCCAGTTCGGCTTCCAGCAACAACGACGTGTTGAGTTGCTGTATCCTAAGGCCGCGAAAAGTCTGTTGTCGCATGTATCTGAATCAAAAATAGTATGCGCACTGGTTGTAGAAGTTTATAGACCTATTGTACCCCTAGTAATTTCTAAAATGGATTGCGCGTTACACTGGGTGCCCTCTCTGAATAAAACTGCGGTTCCTCGTTCATTACACATTTGGTTAACGACATTATGATCTGCTACGTCTGGTAATTTAGTTCTTATATCTTCTTGTGACGCAGCATAAACATAGTCCTTCGAACATTGTAACTTTATCGCCGAACTTATCCGAAAGATATTTACTGCAGCCACTGTGCATTTAAGTGTATACCGTTTATCACCATCTTCCGGCCAAGGCATGCTTATATCGAGTATGGCGATAAGGTGCCGTCGTTCTTGTGTTCGTCTGATTGATCATATAAAGACATCTTCATTCTGTGTAGGAGCTATTACTCTCATTACTTCATCCAAAGCCTTTCCACCTTCTTCATTCTTCTTTGCTTTGTATTCTTGTGAGCTGGGAGAACGACAGTTGAAACCCATGTCCAGCCATCCTGGTTAAGGTTTTCCGTGATTTCCCTAAATCGCTTCAGGTAAATGCCGCGACGGTTCCTGTGAAAGAGCACGGTCGACTTCCTTCTCCATACTACCTTAATCCGATGGGATCGATTACCTCACTGCTTGGTCTGATCTCTCGAATCAACCAACCAGCCACCTAGTCGGCCGTTTTGTTTGTTTAGAGGACTTTTTTAGTTTGTCCCTACCTGAAGCTTGGTTTTCACATCGGTCATTTAATTTAGGGTTTTCTGGTTGTTGTCCTCGTAGACTAGCATGTCGCTGCCTGCTGAAATATCATTTGGAATGCGGGCTTGTGCTACCCGTGGAATTGAATAAACAATTTAGTTTACAATGCAGTTGTCTTGCTGCTATCTAAGTTTTGGGTCCTTGAGAGCTCTGATACTTATATGTAGGCAAGTGGACCGCTGATCTATTCGTCAACACTATATATGACGTTGAAACTTGATTCGCTGCAGTTTCTCCCCGACTTGGTACGTCTCTGGGAAGTTCCATTTTCCTTTAGTGGGGTTGATAATGTTTTTATTCATTCACCTATCATCATCGGATGCGGGTGCCTTATTTTACCTCCTGAAATATTTTAACCATGTAATGATTTGTGGATACGCATACTACACGCGTCCTTGGCTGGCCATTGTAAACAACTAAGGCTTTTAAGACTTGAACCGTAATATACGACGGGATATTCTTTTTAAGATCTATTCTGACATTTCACACCATTGCCAACATTGAAATGTTTATTACCAGTTAGTTTCTAACCAGTAATCTGCAAAACCATACCACAAGGAGTTACTATTTATCTGATTAAATCGAACTTCAGTTCAGAAGGCAGGTTAGATATGCTCACAGATTGCAAGTCTAAACTAGTATAGCTGATCGTAATTGAAATAGATATTTACCACTGAAGTGAACAAAGTTCACAGAACCGATTCTGTCACCATCCGGGTACGTGTTTGAACGTCTCGCACTTTCACATGTACTGCCAACGAAATCATATGTCAACTGCGTATGTCACTATCTTGCAAACCTACATTTTCGAAAGACCAATTATCGAGTTCGAACACTTCGGCCTTCCATGTCCTACTGAGCACGGGAGCTTTAAAGTAACTTCCTACCCTGAACGTCTATAGCTGTCTCACAAGATGGAGTGACACTTAGCAGATGGTTTCCTCACTACTCACACAGGTGCACTTGGCGGCGGCTAGGCCGGCACTGACTGTGTCCAGGCACGACTAAAGACTCGCCGTCACAGATTTACTTTCGCCAGTAAAGCTGTGAGACTGGGTCGTTTGTTGTGGTTGGATAGTCCAGGCGGTAGCCGGCGAAAGGCAGTGGTCCGAGTTTCGAATACCAGTCTAGCAGACAGTTTTAATTTGCCAGAAAGTTTCAAATCGCCATACACTCCGCTGCAGAGCGAGAATTTGTATTGAAAACAATCCCTCAGGATGCGATTAAGCCATGTCTGCGCAATATCTTTGCTTCCCGGATTCCTAAGTCCGCAATGTAAACAGGATAACTTCTGTGAAGTCTGGAAGGTAGGAGATGCAGTGCTGGCGGAAATAAAGCTGTGAGCACAGTTTGTGAGTCTCGCTTGGGTAACTCAATCGGTAGAGCACTTGCACGTTAAAGGAAAAGGTCCCATGTTCGAGTCCCAGTCCAGAACATAGCTTCACTCTTCCAGGACGTATCAAGTCAGCGAACACTCCGCTGCAGAGTGGAAATACATTCTGAATCAACTCCCCAGGCTGCAGCTTAGCCATGCTCTACAGTATCCACTCTACCGGGACTGCTAGCCCCGCAAGGTATACAGAAGAATTACTGTGAAGTTTAGAAGGTAGGCAACGAGGTATCCGTGGAAGTGAAGGTGTGAGGGCGGCTCGTGACTCGTGCGTGAATAGCTCAGTCGGTAGAGAACTTGACCATGAAAGACAAAGGCGCCAGTTTCGAGTCCGAGTCCGGCTCGCAGTTTTAATCTGATAGAATTAGGAAAATACGATCAAGATATAATTAGACAGATTTGAGCCCGCACGGAGGCTTACCAGCAATCGTTCTTCCCGCAAACCAGTCGTGACTGGAACAAGAAAAGGGGGAAATGACAGTGATACACAAAGTACCCTCCGCAGTCTGTAGCACCTTAATTAAATCTTTTACTTTCAAAACTAGTCCTGGTGAATTTCACAGCCCATTTGTCCATTTGCCATTACTCGTTTGGTAATTTCCCCTTATGTAACTATTTTATTATTCCTTATTTACCCCTATTAATTTCAAGCGAGAAAACATTTTTTTGCACAACTGGATCTCAAGCATATCAATTTGAAACGTCATTGGTACATCTCGCAGTTATTGTTTGGTTACGAAAAATTCGGACATAGTTCAACTCTATAATTTCTAGAAAGTCTTCTTTGCGTTCCACTTAACGATTTGAGTAAAGAGCAGTCCCAAAAGAGGAAAAGAATTATACGAAATGAATAACAGATCAAGGATATATAGTTACCGTGCTATTAATATACGACTGAACATCCCACACAGCAATTATACGGCGAGTGTAGGATTTACGACTCCGAGAGCATAGGACCGTGGACCTGATGTTAATTCCATGCGTGAGGTGAGAGAAAAAAACGACAAAGATAAATTTGGGAGGAGGAGGATGACTGGACTTCAAGGAAACTAGACTTCTTTGGAGAGGGATTAAATCTTGTAGAGACATTGTTGAGCCGCTATTGGTGGAATCTTATATCATTCGGAAAGTTACAAGTTATTAAGTGAGATTATGAGGTCAGTGTTAGCGTTTTCAAGTGTTATTAGTTTCAGAATATAGATCGACACTTTTTAATGGTGTAATTCACAAGTCGCCTGAATCGATGGTTTCTGGATGCTAGTAAAGAACCTACATCACACGCTCCTATTTTAATTTGCAGAAGTTTTTTCCATTTTCAGCCCTATGTAGAGCACCATTTTATTGGATGATTGTCGTCCATAATCCATCGCAATATTCATCCTTGCACACGGGCGATTCTTTGCGGCATTTCAGAAAATAAGTCGAGATAAGTCGCTGCATCATCGTAACCAAGCTGACCCTAGACGTCGCGGTGGAAATGTTCTAATTAATTTTACAATTAGCTACACATACGTGTGTCTACCTAGGACGCAACCCTTTGACATTATTCACTAGGTATATGTTGCTGAGTTTTTTGTCTGATCCTTGACTATTCTAATAGGATTACTAAAGTTTAGATTTCCCTTCAATATTAACGAAAGACTATTGCTTAATTACATCACTTGTTAATTGTCGGATATGAACATCAACTATACGCTACAAAATTGGGAGTAACAGCTAATTGAATATACAGAATCTCAGAAATTGTTTAGTAGCTCTCTGTTGGCGGATAGTGAAAGGCAGTTATTGCTTAGCGTATGTCTGAGGAAGAAGAAATTGCAGGATCGAATCACCGAAGGTAAACGGAAATTTTCTGCCTGCCTTTGATATAGCGCTCACTTCTGAACGATGTGAGGTGGCACAGGGAGTGACACGTGGTCTGGATTCATTACCAGATGGGTTCCTGTAGGCTTCCTTTCTCCGGTAGGATAACTGGAGCTGGTTAGGAGCGCACAAGTCTCCGATGTTAAGCGAACAACGGGTATAGCTCAAGAGTATTACCACAATCAGTA
The DNA here is from genome assembly GCF_021461385.2 of Schistocerca piceifrons. Lineage (NCBI taxonomy): Eukaryota > Metazoa > Arthropoda > Insecta > Orthoptera > Acrididae > Schistocerca > Schistocerca piceifrons. The sequence continues at coordinate 705,685,565 of NC_060141.1, read as the reverse complement.
ACGAGAGCTAACTAAACTTAAAATTTTCAAAAAAAAAATTTATTGACAATGAATAAAATTTGCTATTTGAAGAGCAGAGTTATGGCACACTTAATGGAAACAAATGCAGCAAAGATAGTAACAAATCTTAGAAATGTCGGAAGGAAATTCCACAACAACGGCAGCCGAGCTGATCTCAAAAATTTGTGTATATATTGTCCCGGCTAGTTAAGAACCATTCCCTGCCGCGGGGTCGGGCATAAAACATCTCTGAATCACGTTGTGAGTGTAGTAGTGTGAACTAGCAGTTGAAAATTGATCGCGGTATCCAGAGATAATTCATATACTTTCAACAACGACGGATCCTAAGACAGTTTTGTTTTTTATTACTCTGGAGTAAGATATCAATTGAGTTCCAGTCTGTTTTTACCAATTTGTTTCCCTGAGTAGTTTTATTTAGTTACTTTAGCAGTCTGTATGCATTGTTTAACACGTACAATCACCATTCACTTGAATATCTCTGAATTTATTCCAAAATAATCTATGCTCCACCACTCCAATGTCTAATCCAGTTCTAAGAATACAATTTAATTAGGCTTCTAATCCCAAAATTCCGTCTACCACAGAAGAACTGCGAACACACTCGCCAACGCTGAAAACAAAAACTCAAGAGACCTGACACTGCCGCGCATTGGTTTATATATTACATTCAAAACAAAACGCAGCTCTATTATGTCTTCCTTAGATTCCCTTTGTACTACTTTGCGTTACTCCATTTGGAATATCTACTCATTGTAAAATTTTAACTGACTATTACTTCGAAATACTACTACCGTTGTTTGGCTCTTAGGTCATTTCGTATTACAGAATTTAATCTAATACTCGTTTTTGTATAATCGCTCTCTAAACAGCGGCTACATTCTTCACATCCGCATCTCCTGGGGATGGCACGGCTGTCAGTCGAAAGAGAGAGAGGCCTGTTCGGAGAAAGAGAGATAGAAAGAGAGGATTAAAACTACACAGGAGTAAAATATCAATGACGATGAGGTATGTGACAACAAGGTGGAATAATTTGACATGTATTCTAAGAGAATGTAATGAACGGACAAAACACACAGCGATGTGACCATAAGCTCCCTAAACGGGAAACGAGTTCAGCGAAAAAATATGGATTAGAAGAGACAGCCTGAAGTTTAGCTGACTTGGTAACGCTGCTATCACTAACAGACAGACTGCGATATATAACATTTTCTAACGGTTCTCTTTCAATATTCTATATTGGTTTTATCCTTTTTGATACTACGTAAGATAAGATGTAGCATTATTTTCTTTACGTAGGTGAGACCGTTAGAAGCAGAGTATCTTATAGGAGACCAAAATAAATGTTTCTTTTCAATTTTAATGAGCGCCAGGCTCCCTTTTAAGATTATCATAACTGGTTTTCATCTAAAGGCTAAAGTTCACAGATATACAACAAATGGTGTCTCTGAAAGTATTTGAACTGTCGCAAAATTAACTCATGGAACTAGTCAGATTTAAATTAAATAATACTTTAAAATGACTTTATCACTTCCGCTCTTGTGGAAAGCTGTAAGAAAAGTTAATATTAAGTCCGCCGCGTAATAACAGTCAATTGTTACCAGTAAACGATCACTGCTTTCGTCTTCTTGATAGCTGAAAAATAATAATTATTCTCACTTTTCAATTAAAACATTGCCGTTAGTGGCTGGCATGTTCTTGAAATTTATACAATGAACTCACGTTTACACATATATTTCCATCAATAACCTGATACACATATTTTTTATCGTCTAGTCGAAAGAACAAAAAGAACATCTGCTAGCCTTCAACGCTACACACAATATCTAACAATAGTAACTTGAGAATCAGAAACAGCAGAAGAGCGAGTAATAACTTATCTTTTCCATCTTCTATAGTTACACAAAGATACAAATGTTTTATTCCACCCTATCCTTTACTGCGATATTGTTTATCATCGTTATTGTCTTTCCCCACCGTAGTATCGACGTTATATTTTTTGTAAATAATTTTGAATTTTTTTTCACAATTATCTTTAAGTCAGGTCTGTTTGGTCTAGTTCAATATTTTTATACACACTTCACACGCATTAATCTTAAACATCGCAAATGGGACACTACAATTTCATTAAGGACTTTCCTGCAACATACAAAGAACGATACGAAAGGCGCATAATGAGGTGTCAAAATTAAATCAGTCAAAAAACTTCCGCAATAAGAATTTTCACTGAGCATTGCGCTGCTTTGTCGCTTAAACTTTGTCGTTTGCCATTTAACATATTCACTTGTATCCTTCTTTCTTATTTTAGTGGGAAGAGAAATTAGTTTTCACCATATTTGCAGTTCAGTTTAAGTCGAAACAATTTGCACTTATTTTAACATATTGTTTTAATTCGGAACGAAGGGAGGATTGCATTGAGGGTGTTATGGAAATCATTGTGAGGGTACGAAGTGATGAAAACGATTTCATTAAAACTTATGTTCACACAATATCGGTAACAGACGAAGAGTGATGCAATGAACCATTAATTCGTTCTGCAACAGCGTAAATATTACGCGCTCCATTTCCTCATTTGCCGGCAAATGTTTCGTGGAACCATCAATTGTCATACGGCAATCAGTAGCGGTAATCGTATGCAAGCAGAAATATGACACTCATATTTTTTAAATTATAGTTAATGTTTCTATAACTTGTTACTGCTCCATTTCAAGGCCACATTATGGTGATAAGAATTACTAAATAATTTCGTAGGCAGTAACAACTGTAAACGAATCATAACCACCTATTTGGCGTCCCGAATGATGTAGCTTATGAATAATATCAAGCAATCTTCAGAGAAGAAAAACATTTGTATTCCCATGACACTTTGAATTGGAAAGTATTTGGGATGTAGAATCAGTGCAGAGGAGAAGAATTTTTCGGTGGCTCTACCGGTGTATTATCCATAATTATGAACATATTTTTTGAAACAGTGTCAGGAAGATTTTATTTTAAGTCATTAAAATCGTTTTATGCTCTCCTGCATCTCCCCATACTTTGTGGCAATGTTTTACCGTCTCCATCGCACGTTCTTCCAAAGTCCTCGATTATTTTTACAAATTTTATTTTACGGCTAACATTATTCACCCCGCCCCCCCTTTCCTGCTCCTTCCGGCGATAATTTAGCCATTCCTGGATACCGTAGCAGACCGCCCACTAACCAGCCCATTCTGGCGGGGGTCGGCAAGATTCAGCGGTACCAAGAGACCTCCGAAGACGTCCAAGGCAGCTCTGGATGAAACGTCAGATACAATATAACTTCATGGACCACGAACGAAGAATCTGAAAGGCTGACCAGCAACTTTATCTTCTCCTGCAACACAGTAATGATATATGAATCTCTGCTTTACCTGGGATTTGAGAAAGCATATGACTCAATTTTAAAAAATTGTACCCGTCTCCCTGGAGGGACCAGGGAAGCAATCAACACCTACATGTACATCTACAGGGTGTGTCTAAAAGCAATGTAAGAACTGAAAGGGTTGGTAGTGTGGGTTATAACAAGTAACTTTCTCATAGCAACCCATGGCCTTATTCCTTGGTGTTCGGCGATAGGCGTCGCTTAATAACGTCGCGCCGCTGGGAAGGTAGGCATACGACCCGCCACCCGACACAGAATGGCAGCAAGTATTCAGGTCGGGAAAACATCACTTGAGTTTCTTCAGGCTTCTCCTGCCACGCGAATGCATTGCGCTTGGCAGTGCAATTGCCTGTTAGATATGACATCGAACAGAGAGCGGCACCTGTGCACACTGCAGAGTCTGGTTCTGCCGCGTCAGTGTGTCAACAAATGGGGACACATTTGTGTTTGGTGCTGTGCGTGATGGACGGGAAGCGGAGTGCGTTTCTTGGGAGAAAACAGCAGACTGTTCTGATAAGGTGACGGATGGAGATGCTCTCGCTGCTTAACGGTTGTACGTTCAGCAGGTTCTGAATTATCGAGTGCCAGATATATGCGCGTACACCGCTATTATCGTGATGGCGTATGTGCATTTAAGGCCTGCATCGAAACCCCGATGCTGTCACTTTGTGATACAGGTGATAAGACTAGACAGAGGCAGTTGTCAACGCACCAGACTTTGAAGAGAACGCGTTAACACTGCTGCAAAACAAGCCCTCGACAGCCTCATAGAATGTTACGCGAGAAATGAATGTAAGCCTATCCACGATCTGGCGTGAGTGGATGGAGATGGTTTGTACCCTTACTGCCTTCAGAAAATTAGAGCCTTTAACCTAAAAGATTTTCCACACTTACACCACTGGTTTTTGTAGAAGTGTGTCATTCAATCTGAATTTCCACACTTCTTGCTCTTTATGGACGAGGCATCCTTTACAAGGGGAGGTGTGTTCAACTTCCGCCTTTTTTCAAGTGAAATTGGCAGAGAAGAAAATATGTTACATCACTTGGTGAACGACCCTCATATGACACTGCCCCTCATGTGCGTAGTGAGTTCATGTTGCGAGCAGCCATTAGACTAGATGACGGAGTATCTGGACACGACCGTCGACCTAATGTAACTAAAATCCTGATTCATCCCACCTAGAGACACGCTCCCACCGATTCATGCTCCAGGCTCGATGATCCAGAGCCCATTACAGTCGTAACTGACGATATGGTTCGCTAACGTGGGAACACGAGACTTTATCTTTCGCGGTGCCCTACTGTATGTTCAACAATGTGTACTAAATGGTGGCTCCGGAACACTGGTGTCTGCACCAGCATTGTACTCAACCGTCAGATTTACTACAGATCGCCGCCTATCTTGCTTTATAGAGAGAATAAAGTCCCTGCCTCCACTGATGCGTGAGCGTTCAATATTTTGTTAGTTTCGTGTTCCATGGATCATTATAACGATATAGAACGAGTCATTTTATATCACATTACACATTCATGCGAACCCTTTACAGTTGGTGCTTTTCTTAATAAAGTTGTGGGTTTGTGATTCCTACCCATCACTTCAAACACATTACAAAAAATAGAAATTCTTCTACGGAATAGAAATATTTATGAGGAACAAACTTTTTCAGTACATTTTCAAATTTACTTTGCTGTCTGTCAGACATTTTGTATCACTGGGTACGTAATCAAAATTTTGGCCGTAGCACTGTGCACACCCCTTTTGTGCTGAAGACTACTTCAATGTCGAGTAGTGAATGGTATTTATTCTTCTGGTATTCTAATTATGTACATCATTGTACCTTTTGAACTGCAATTAATTGTTCACTAAAAATTTTTTTCAGGGAATAAATGTAGTTAAAATGCTTAAACAGATTTCCGGAACATTATCCCATATGACTTTATTGAATGAAAATATACGTAGTATCCCAACTTACTGATTGTCTATCCCCAAGATCTCTGCTGATTCGAAGTGCAGATGTGGCTGAACTACGTTGGTTTGGGAGGTCCATAAAGAGTTTTTTTTTCTGAATAAGTCTACATAAAACAATCTTCAGTGTATTGGTAGGTCTTCCAGCGGTTTCTTCGATATCTTTAAAAGATTTTCCTTTTCCAATCCACCTGAAGAATATTTCTCTCTCGTCTTTTGTATGTTCGCGTCGTTTTCGACCCATACTACTCAATCACGACTCAACTACTTTGCATACTGAGGCAACTGTCCACTGTAGTGGATGAAACACAGCTGCATAAGGAAAGGGAGGGTGCTCAGTGCAGCAGCACACCTCGGATCTTGTTCACTAGACGAATATTTGTTTGAGGTCAACTAGGACATGATTTTAAATAACATGGATTTGTTCACGAAGCAACATATGAGCACAAATAGGATATTATTCCTAAATGTAGATATCAACAGATGCAAGGAAACAGTGTTCGCCCACTTCTTAGTTATATTTTTATGATCGTGCTTGTTAAATGTGATAAATCCTAACTGAAATGTGTGTTGTAAGTAGGCTGTTTAGGTTTTTATGTTGGTAACGCAACGTAGCGCTCTGTATGAAAATCACTGACTGTGCTGTGTGCATTCTGTGGCTGGTTTGCATTGTTGGAATATTTGCTATTGTAGAGTTGGGCAGTGGGATGTGAACAGCGCGTAGCGTTGCGCAGTTGGAGGTGAGCCGCCAGCAATGGTGGATGTGGGGAGAAAGATGGCAGAATTCTGAGAGCGGACGATCTGGAAATTTGTAAGACTAGATGTCATGAACTGATATATAATTATGACTTTTGTACACTATTAAGGTAAATACATTGTTTGTTCTCTATTAAAATCTTTCATTTTCTAACAATGCCTATCAGTAGTTAGTGCCTTCCGTAGTCAGAATCTTTTATTTAGCTGGCAGTATTAGCGCTCGCTTTATGCAGTAGTTCGAGTAACGAAGATTTTTGCGAGGTAAGTGATTGATGAAAGGTGTAGGTTTTTGTTAGTCAGGGCCATTCTTTTGTAGGGATTATTGAAAGTCAGATTGCGTTGCGCTAAAAATATTGTGTGTCAGTTTATTGATGATCAGAATAAGTAAAGAGAGAAATGTCTCAGCACGTTCAGTTTCGCTCAGCTGTTCGAAAATCAAATAACGTAGAGGTTTACCAGCACAGTAATTTGTAATTTTCAGATGGGGACGTTTCAATGTGATCAAAAAGGGGACAAATGTTGCACTTTAATTTCCATGAAAAATATAAAAGGAAAATGGTTATTGTTATTCTTTTGAAAGTTCTCTAAGTTTGATGTAAAGTTCATACAATTTGGATTATACGACATCGTTAAGAGAATGATGGCGATTTCACGTAATAGCACACGTAGTTAAAGTCGAACAATAATTACTATTTGCTTAAAGATGTGGCTAACTACATAAGAGTGTGACGATGACTACCCCCTTAAACAGCAGATTAAACAGGAGAACAAAAGCTATCTTATTTTCAGGGCAAATGTGGTTTCTGCATGTACGGCATCTGATGACCTAGAAAACATTTATAAGAAGTTGAAAATAGTATAAGAAAATGAGCTACATCGTTGTTTAACATGCGCTGCCGGCTGCGTCCTGGTGTATCTCAAATAGTTTAAAATTCTGACCAAATGTGCTTGTATTGCTTGCTCATTTTCTTCTCTTGATTAGTGAAACCAGTTTCTAGTGAAAAGCTGCGCGGGATTAGCCGAGCGGTGTAAGGCGCTGCAAAAATGTGTGTGAAATCTTATGGGACTTAACTGCTAAGGTCATCAGTCCCTAAGCTTACACACTACTTAACCTAAATTATCCGAAGGACGAACACACATACCCATGCCCAAGGGAGGACTCGAACCTCCGCCGGGACCAGCCGCACAGTCCATGACTGCAGCGCCTAAGACCGCTCGGCTAATCCCGCGCGGCTAAGGCGCTGCAGTCGTGGACTGTGCGGCTGGTCCCGGCGGAGGTTCGAGTCCTCCCTCGGGCATGGGTGTGTGTGTTTGTCCTTCGGATAATTTAGGTTGAGTAGTGTGTAAGCTTAGTGAGTGTTGACCTTAGCAGTTAAGTCCCATAAGATTTCACACACATTTGCACATTTTTGAACATTTTTTAGTGAATATGTGATCGCCGCGCCCAGCTTCAGGTGAATTTAGAGAATGTCGCCGCAATGGCTGTCATCAATTAACTTACATCTGCTACACGGAAAATGGAAATAAGAGGAAAGATGCTTTACACACACGCATGAACATTAAATAAAATAAGTTATTTTATGTTAATAAACAATAATTATATTACATCACAGACCTTTTCATCCACGTAATAAAATGTTAGCGTTAAGTTTGCGTCTTATTCTTTCAAGGACTCGAACAGAAGTAAGTGTTAACAGTACCACAAACTTTACACAATTAGTTTTAACAATGGATATGGTATTTTCTTTGATTTTGCCGCATAGTACTGCAGTACTGTAGTTTCTTGGATTTTGTGCTTTTGTCATGTCGTGTCTATTCCAACGCAAGAAAATATTTATTTAGCACTTTTTCCATTTCTATGCGGCAATACATATATTATAAGCTCTACGATCGGATACTTTTTGGAGTCGCATATGCCAGTGGTTTTTCCCAATTCGTGGCCAGTATCGTCTCTAGAATGATTCCTCATTTTTCTCTGCTCTGGTTATTTACTTTCCTTATTGCGATCCCATTCCTGGAACGCCACGAGACGTAATTCTATCTCGCGGTGGGCAGTGCCCGTAATGCTTTGGCTCATCATTACAAGCTCGCCGAAGATTACGGACGATAACTGACGTGAAGTCCACATTCCAGTCTTCGCTCAGTTGGGGGATGTACATCGTGTACTGCGCACTGATGCTGTCTGCTTCGCCGTCCTCTACAGGCCATCGCCCCCTCTGTCCCTTTGCCGCCCAGGAAACTCTCCTCCCCCTTCCCTCCCCCCACCCTCACTGTGCTGGCCGTGTTTTGAGCCGGCCGTGCCCGCCTGCCGGCCTGATCTACCCCGCCTGTAATGTGATAGTCGGCGGCCGGCGATCTCTCATTAACGGCCTTTCTAATTAGCACCGCAGGCACAGCCACCGCCGGTCGCCGCAATTTGTTAGGGGCTGCAGGCCTCTGCCAGCCTCTGGTCCGCCGGCGTGTTTTAACCGCGGCAGGGCCTCCAGTGGCGGCAGCCATTGTATTCCGCTCCATCACCTAGACAGGGCGCACTTATGAGAACTACACTAACTGTACGTGCACTAGTGTGCAAAACTTAGGGACGAAAGTAACTTTCGAAACTTTGTCAGTGTAATATCGCTCGATGAAACTTGTACGATACATACACTATTGGCCATTAAAATTGCTACACCACGAAGAATTGCAGATGATAAACGGGTATTCATTGGACAAATATATTATACTAGAACTCACGTGTGATTACATTTTCAAGCAATTTGGGTGCATAGATCCTGAGAAATCAGTACCCAGAACAATCACCTCTAGCCGTAATAACGGCATTGATAGATCCTGGCATTGAGTCAAACAGAGCTTGGATGGCGTGTACAGGTACAGCTGCTCATGCAGCTTCAACACGATACCATAGTTCATCAAGGGTAGTGACTGGCGTATTGCCACGAGCCAGTTGCTCGGCCACCATTGAACAGATGTTTTCAATTGGTAAGAGATCTGAAGAATGTGCTGGCCAGGGCAGCAGTCGAACATTTTCTGCATCGAGAGAGGGCCGTAGAGGACCTGCAACACGCGGTCGTGCACTATCCTGCTGAAATGTAGGGTTTCTCAGGGATCGAATGAAGGGTAGAGCCACGGGTCGTAACACATCCACTGTTCAAAGTGCCGTCAATGCGAACAAGAGGTGACCGAGACGTGTAACCAATGGCACCCCATACCATCATGCGGGGTGATAGGCCAGTATGGCGATGAAGAATACACGCTTCCAATGTGCGTTCACCGTGATGTCTCCAAACACGGATGCGACCATCATGATGCTGTACACAGAACCTGGATTCATTCGAAAAATTGACGTTTTGCCATTCGTGCATCCAGGTTCGTCGTTGAGTACACCATCGCAGGCGCTCCTGTCTGTGATGCAGCGTCAAGGGTAACCGCAGTCATTGTCTCCGAGCTGATAGTCCATGCTGCTGCAAACGTCGTCGAACTGTTCGTGCAGATGGTTATTGTCTTGCAAACGTCCCCATCTCCTGACTCAGGGATCGAGACGTGGCTGCACGATCCGTTACAGCCATGCGGGTAAGATGCTTGTCATCTCGACTGCTAGTGATACGAAGCCGTTGGGATCCAGCACGGCGTTCCGTATTACCCTCCTGAACCCACCGATTCCATATTTTGCTAACATTGGATCTCGACCAACGCAAACAGCAATGTCGCGATACGATAAAACGCAATCGCGATAGGCTACAATCAGACGATTATCAAAGTCGGAAACGTGATGGTACGCATTTCTCCTCCTTACACGAGGCATCACAATAACGTTTCACCAGGCAACGCCGGTGAACTCCTGTTTGTGTGTGAGAAATCGGTTGGAAACTTTCTTCATGTCAGCACGTTGTAGGTATCGGCACCGGAGCCAGTCTTGTGTGAATGCTCTGAAAAGCCAGTCATTTGCATATCACACTATCTTCTTCCTGTCGGTAAAATATCGCGTCTGTAGCCTGTCGTCTTCGTGGCGTAGCAATTTTAAGGCTAGTAGTGTAGATACAACTGATATGATACAGAAGGTAACTGAAAGAAATACGAAATGAGACGATCAGGAATGACATTTTCATTCAAAGACAATAATTACATTGAAATCACCCCGACTCATTACAAAAAATGGGACACGGTTCTTAACAGGGTGTGTCATCACCACGAACGGCGGTGCATGAAATGCAACGTGCTCCCGTGCTGGCTAGAGGGTTAGTGAGGACTTCTTGTGGTAGTGTGTTACAATCCTTACCCACTGCGGTTGAGAATTGCTGGATGACGTTGGTATATGTGGCGCAATGATTAGCACAGTGGACTCGCATTCGGGAGGACGACGGTTCAAACCCGCCTCCGGCAATCCTGATTTAGGGTTTGCTTGATTTTCCTAAATCGCTTCAGTTAAATGCTGGGATGGTTCCTGGGAAAGGGCAGGGGTGACTTCCTTCCCCTCCTTCCCCAATCCGATGGGACCGAAGACTTCGCTGTTTCATCTCCTCCCCAGAATCAATCAACCAACACATTCCACATCTGTTCGATGAAACTTAAATCGGGGGAATGGACAGGCCAATCCAGTCGCCGAATATCCCCTCGTTCGAACAGCTTCTCCACTTTTGCTGGTCAATGCGGTCGCACATTTCCAGCCATAAAAATATACTTATGACCGAATGCACCTCTGAAAAGACGCACTTGGGGAAATAGTACAGTGTCGCAATAAAGTTGGCTGGTGAGTGTGCCGTGCTGAAAGATCTGGGAGGTCAATGTGCCCATGCAACATTATGTTTCCCAACATCGTAGCACCAAGATCACGAAAATGTTTACATTCGACAATGTACGTGCGTGCATTACGTGTTCCCACCTCTTGCTATAAGAGGGTGCGTCCAGTATTATCAACTATGATCGTTTTAGTGGTCCAGGTATTATGATGTAGGGAGGCATGATATTGCAATAGCATACTGACCTCCAAAGCTTTGACCTTGCTTCACTCACTGGCCAACGTTATTCGGACACTATCCTTCGTCGTGTGCGTCAGCGTACATTCCACCCTGACTTAATATTCAGGGATAACAGTGCACGGCCACTCAGAACAGTACAAATGGCAGAATTCTTGGAGCAAGAGGTGTCAGGATATATACCGAATGGACTTGCATAACCGTACGCCCGACTTCAATTCCATCGATCAGGTTTAAGGGATGTCGTGTGACTACGGCCTCCCGTCGGGTAGACCACTTCGGCGACTGGCGCGCCGATGGGGATGAAATGACGATGATTAGGACAACACAACACCCAGCCCCTGAGCGGAGAAAATCTCCGACAGAGTAGATAATCAAACCCGGGCCCTTAGGATTGACATTCCGTCGCGCTGACCACTCAGCTACCGGGGGCGGACATCGATCAGGTGTGGTATGCATTCGGGATACGTACTGAAGCATGTCCATGTGAACCAGTTACCATCCAGCTGTTTTCAACCGCGCAGGTGAAGCAATGGAACGCCCTGCCACAGGAATTCCTTACCAACTTTATGGTCAACATGGGAGGACGAATCAGAGCGCAAACTGCCGGACGTGGTGATCACCCTATTAAAAATCATTTCCCGCTTTTGTTATATCCAGGTAACATTCATGAATCGCAATGACTGCAGTGTAATTATTGTCTTTCTCTTTCTGTCCGTCTCATTGTGTATTTCTTTCACTTACCTTCTGCATAATAATGTAGCAGTTCCTTCTACGTACGATCTAAGTTACATCGAGCTGTGGTACTTGACAGCGACATATCGTGAGGAAGTTAATTTCATCCTTAAGATCTGCACACCGGTATACTGTACAGTGTTGTTGAAACGACTAGACTGTTTGTAGGTGGAGATGTGGATAACTGGACGACGGAAGCGTTGAGTGGTGTGGCCAAAGATGGTGGGCAGGTTTTGAAAGGTGGCTACACTGAGCCACAGCGCCAGAGAGTGCGCCAAAGAGTATTATTCAGCCGCCTCCACTGGCAGTTCTTGTCGAGAAGTCGTGGTGGAGAGTGCTTGTCGAGATGTGGCAGTAGTCAGTGCTTGTGGAGTAGTAGTAGTGAGTCGGTGTTGAGATGTTGTAGTAGGGAGTGCTTGTTCCATGTTTTATGCAGTTGTTTGATGGGATAGACAGCATATGTTGTTCGAATGGAGATATTGTAATGATCAGAGTGCTTTTCGTCAATATATATGAAGGTAAAAAAATTCCGTTTCCTTTTTATTATTTCAATGTCTTAAATAATGCGTCATTACAGGTTCAATCAACAAAGCATCTGGCTTGTGTTCTTGTATTAGAGTGTAATTCTGGTTTTCTTGCGCAATTATAGTATTTCTATTTTTTTTAATTACTTCAGTATAAATGGTATTTAAAATTTCTTGTCTTATTGAAGAAGAACCGTGCCAGATGTGTACGTTGAATCACACTTCCACACACAGAACAGCGACACATGTGCCTTGTTGTTTCGTAGCTTTCATAATTGCTGGGGACTTAATTAATTAATTGTGTTAACGGAAGTTTTCTTTCATTCTTTGTTGTTGTTCTATGCAGTCAGATTGCGTACAAATACTAGTCAGGGCCAACCGCTTACGAGACCTCGTAATCGGACAGACAGCTACTAAACAAAAATTAAAATTATTTTCATTATATTTAATTAAGCCCCCATGCAGTTTCTCTGTGAATTTATTTAAAGTACCTATTATTACACGACTCGTCCAAAAGATTCAAGTTAGGTTGGAGGGAAGCGTTCAAGAGTTAGAGACTGCGATGGGCAGTTATGTAGGCGGTGTCGTTAGCACATTGCAAACGGTAAGTGGGAGCGCAGATTTGGGAATATCTGCTATGTACAGGATGCAAAAGAGGAGGGCAAGACAGGGGTTGTTATGTTGTTTTCTATAAGTGATTTATAACAATTCATTTTGGTAGGAACCCAAGGCACATTGCACACGCCTGTAGGGTGACAGATGGGGACTAGGTGTGACTCATCGTGCGTACTTAGGATAGTGGTGGAGGAAGGAAGCTATATGACTGAGCAGTATTTTTGTGGCTTTACGACCATTCCAGACTGCCAAATCAGTTCAAAAGCTTTTGGGGTGTCAAGAGAGATAAATATATTGGATTTTATTTCATTCAGTTGATGGAGGATATAGTCGGTAAGATGAAGAGGTTTATCATCGATGGAATATTTGGGAAGACAGCCACGACGAATATTGGGAATTTGTGAATGTCACAATTAATGTTTCGGGCTATTGTGCCTTAGTCGAATGGATATCACATTTAAATCAAACGTTTCGAGTTTCTTCAAATGTTCGATTCATATCCTGTCTCCCTACTGAATGCAGCAAAATTCAGTTTACTCATGCTCCAGCGCAGTGGAGAAACGTCAGATGTTTTGAATGCTCTAGCGCAACTGACTGTTATCCACTATTGTGTCACCCCATGGTGGAAGATTGGTACACCTCTTCTTCAGCACCGGGATGAAAGTGCCATTCAATTTCACGCCCTCCCTACTGAAATCCTTGGCGTGCTTTACAGTCCCTAAACTTTCGATTTCACATGCGGTGATGCATCGCTACGATTTTTACGCGGCGGTCTTAGCGCTCTTTTTACATCAGAGGACGAATAACTATTCTCGAGTTAAGCATTTTTTAGTTGTTTTAATTCCGCATCAAGCAGCTCTGATTTACAGATGTTCCTTGGTCTATCAGCCAAGGTCTTTATGATGTCACGCTTTTGGTTGTGGTTGGTGGTTCGAATCCCGGTACAAGTAATGGTCTGTGTGCGTTGGTTTTCGGTAAACTATGTGCCCTAAGATAAGATGAAATCGATTCGGCCACTGTACAATAACCCGGAACATTTTGTTAACTATGACGTTACCGGCAGTGAAAGTTTACATTTAACAGTTGTAGGCATTTTGCGATGCGCCAATGGATTCGTTGGGAGAGGATACTTTCAGGGAGTTTGGTAAATACTGACTGAGTGACAACTGGAATCAGTCAGCTTATGCAAATGCTAGAATGTACAAATTTGTGGGAAAATGAAACGTAATTATTACGTAGACTCATTAGTAGGTAAAGCATGTGGCAGACTTCTGTCCATTGATGAAATGTAGAGAAAATGCAGTTAGCATATAAAACAGTAGTGCGCCCTCTCCTAGAATATTGTCCAAGTGATTGGGACCTATTCGAAATAGGAGTAATAGGGGGTACTGCCTATACATTGGAGAACCAAGGAAACTGGTACACCTGCCTAGTGTCGTGTAGGGTCTCCCGCGAGCACGAAGAAGTGCCGCAACACGACGTGGCACGCACTCGACTAACGTCAGAAGTAGTGCTGTGGGAAATTGACACTATGAATCCTGCAGCGCTGTCTACAAATCCATAAGAGTACGAAGGGGTGGAGCTCTCTCCTAAACAGCACTTTGCAAGGCATCCCAGATATGATCAGTAATGTTCATGTCTGGGGAGTTTGGTGGCCAGCAGAAGTGCTTAATACACAGAAAAGTGTTCCTGGAGCCACTCTGTTGCAGTTATCGACGTGTGGGGTGTCACACTGGCCTGCTGGAATTGCCTAAGTCTATCGGAATGCTCAATGGACATGAATGTATGCAGGTGATCAGACAGGATGTTTACGTACGTGTCACCTGTCAGACTCGTATCTAGACGTATCAGGGGTCCTATATCCAACTTCACACGCCCCCACACCATTACAGAGCCTCCACCATCTTGAACAATCCCCTTCTGACTTGCAGGGTCCAGGGTCCATGGACTCATGAGTTGTCTCACGTCCATCCGCTCGATACAGTTTGAAACGAGACCCGTCCGACCAGGCAACATGTTTCCAGTCATCAAAAGTCCAATGTCGGTGTTGACGGGCCCACGTGAGGCGTAAATCATTGTGTTGTGCAGTCATCAAGGGCTCCGAAAATTCATGTCGATGATGTTTCGTTGCATGGTTCGCACACTGACAATTGTTGATGTCCCAGCATTGAACTCTGCAGCAGTTTGCGGAAGGATTGCATTTCTGTCACGTTGAACGGTTCTCTTCGGTCGTCGTTGGTCCCGCTCTTGCAGGATTTTTTCCGGCAGTAGCGATGTCGAAGATTTTATGTTTTACCGGATTCCTGATATTCACGGTACACTCGTGAAATGGTAGCACAGGAAAATCCCCACTTCATCGCTCGTCGCTCGTGCGCCGATTATAACACCACGTTCAGACTCACTTACATGTCCAGCAATTACCGATCTAACAACTGCGCCAGGCACTTGTTGTCTTACACAGGCGTTGCCGACCGCAGCGCTATCTTCTGCCTGTTTACATATCTCTGTATTTGAATACGCATGTCTAAAGTAGTTTCTTTGGTAATTTAGGGTGTAACACTCATATTGGTTAGAAGTAGGTTTATTTATGTAATTGTGTATCTGCAATTTATGAAGTGTGCATTATGTGTTGTTTGAACTCCTTGATGTATGGAAAGAAAGTTAGAGTTTTGTAATGTACATATGAAAACAGCAAAAGAATATGTTGACATTTCAAATTATTATAATATCAATATGTTTATGAAAAAAGTATGTTAAAAGCTGGTTGATGCTTAGGGCGCGTATTTGTAACATGTAAACCGCTGTAGGGAAGTCCCTCCGCAAAGACAGTGGCATGCCGCGATATAAAAGGTGGGTTTGGCAGTGGAACTGAGAGGCTCCTTTGTGTGAATGGCACGCAGTGTGTGACTAGTCATACCGCGATACACCTAGACGGTGCTAAGAGAGGTAATTTGAAGCTGCATTAGATGTGGATCTGGCTATTATTTGGTATTCACGAAATAATGGAATGGCTCTAATATGCTGAAAATCCGACGCCAAGAAGAGATTTTATAGAGCATTCACACATCAAGAACAGTGGGTACAGTTAGCCGCCATTTCGGCTGCCACCAATTTTTGACACTGATTCACAGACTTTGTACATTCATTTAAGTAATGTGTATAGGCATAGACCAGTTAATTTGTGTTGTTTCAATAATAATCACATAAAAACCTTAATTCGGGTCCGAAACCATTACTACAATCCTGATCACAAACCTACCCAGGGTCCTCACCTAAGTGCTACTAAAACCGAGTATCCTGATTTAAATGAACAATTCTTGAATTCGTGTGTTTAAAAGTGATTTTTTGTCTAAAGTAAAAGGAGTACCAAAAATTGAAGTAAGAGTAACATTTGGATGCTTCATTAATGAATTACTCCAAGTGAAATCGTCAAGGTAGTAAGTTTAAGTACAAAAATTTAAAGATCAATCAATAGGAAAGTGAAAACTGTAATTATTAATGGCTAAAAACCATCCAAGTGAAGTCGGATAGGTTTTTGCTAAAGTATCCTCAGCTTATTATGACATGTAGTATTGTAGGATTACAGTGCAAGATTGTGTAAATACTATTTGCCAAGAATACCTGCTTCACAGGTGATTAAAGTTCAAGGACATATAAATCTTTAATGAACAGATTTTCGGTATTACTGTTAGAAGCGAAGTTATGCACATTTTCAAAGACAATTTAGTTTTGGCACCCATCAAGTGTGGTTCCTTTTGAAGTTAATTAAGCCCAGTGTTGTATTTTATTACCTTGCAAAGTAATTTAAGTGAACGATTAGCTTTTATAGTTAGTTTTTACTACTGTAATAATCAAATATCCTTGGCTAGTGAAACTATATTGTCCACCTATCAAGAAAAAAATGAACTTTCACTGTTACTATGGAAAACTGTTATATGCAGAGGAGCTGAAACAGCGTATTTAAGATGTTATTCACATTCACTTGTGTTATTCATGTCAGTCAAGATAGAATCCCCTCCTGTCCAAAGTTAGTTCATGCTGTGACGTTTCAGTATTTGATTAAGTAATGCTTTTGAGTATGGCTGCTATTAATAAGAGCTCGGTGTAATTTTGCTCCCCATATTTTACTGGTGTGTATGTTATTGGTAACTGCTGCAACGCATAGTACAGAGTGCACTGTGTTAGTGTGTATCCAGTCTGCTATTGAAAGGGAAATCTAAACAAAAGTAACTTCAATAACTAATATCCAATTTTCTCAAAATATATTTCCAAATTAATGTGCCTAATTACGCTGGCGACCGTTAATTTTTTCATTCATTTATGAGTTTATCGCTTGTATTAACTCCCAGGGTTAAAGCCTGTTTGGTTTTTCTGTTAACTTCACAAAATTCGAAATTATAGTCCGATACCCTTTTGCATTAGACACACGCACAGTCGACCTTTGAAATCCTCTCAGAGGGTAACATTAGCGTGTTTCACGGCACTTTAGTGTTATAAGGGTATATGTAGAAAGGGAGCAAGAATAGTCAAAAGTTAGTTTAATTCGCGGTACAGTGCCATTGAACTCTGAATGAACCGTAATGGTAGACTTCTGAATATTACCCCACCTCTTTACAAAGGTCCAAGAAATATTACAAGACAAAGAGTACAGGAATTTAATACACTGTCGTACCTATTACTCCCCCAGGAACGGCAAAGACAAGAATAATTGCAGTGAGATATTTAGGCAGGGGTCTTCACTCGCTCCATAAGCGAATGGGACGGGAAAAACTCTAACGCAATGGGTAATGCCCTGTAGCATTCACTTCATAGTGGTTTGCAGAGTGTTGGTGCTGCTGTACTGCATTTCACGTAAATTTTTTTCCTCTTCTCATAATGTCTTCCTAGTTCACAGCCGGCCGAAGTGGCCGTGCGGTTAAAGGCGCTGCAGTCTGGAACCGCAAGACCGCTACGGTCGCAGGTTCGAATCCTGCCTCGGGCATGGATGTTTGTGATGTCCTTAGGTTAGTTAGGTTTCACTAGTTCTAAGTTCTAGGGGACTAATGACCTCAGCAGTTGAGTCCCATAGTGCTCAGAGCCATTTTGAACCTAGTTCACATGAAGGAAATACGGGATGGCGAAAACACTCACAAAATATTTTAACATTAAAATTTCATTATTTACACTACTGGCCATTAAAATTACTATACCAAGAAGGAATGCAGATGACAAACGGATATTCATTGGACAAATACCGAGCGAGGTGGCGCAGTGGTTAGACACTGGACTCGCATTCGGGAGGACGACTGTTCAATCCCGCGTCCGGCTATCCTGATTTAGGTTTTCCGTGCTTTCCCTAAAATCGCTCCAGGCAAATGCCGGGATGGTTCCTTTGAAAGGGCAGGGCCGACTTCCGTCCCCATCCTTCCGTAATCCGATGAGACCGATGACCTCGCTGTCTGGTCTCCTTCTCCAAATAACCCAACCCATTGGACAAATATATATTACTAGAACTGACATGTGATTACATTTTCACGCAGTTAGGGTGCATAGATCCTGAGAAATCTGTACCCAGAACAACCACCTTTGGCCGTAATAACGGCCTTCATACGCCTGCGCATTGAGTCAAACAGAGCTCGGATGGCGTGTACAGGTACAGCTGCCCATGCAGCTTCAACACAATACCACTGTTCATCAAGAGTAGTGACTGGCGTATTGTGACGAGCCAGTTGCTTGGCCACCATTGACCAGACGCTTTCAATTGGTGAGAGATGTGGAGAATGTGCTGGCCAGGGCAGCAGTCGACATTTTCTGTATCCAGAAAGGCCCGTATAGGACCTGCAACATGCGGTCGTGCATTATCCCTGCTGAGATGTAGGGTTTCGCAGGGATAGAATGAAGGGTAGAGCCATGGGTCGTAGCACATCTGAAATGTAACGTCAAAGTGCCGTCAATGCGAACAAGCGCTAACCGAGACGTGTAACCAATGGTACCCCATACCATCACCCTGGGTGATACGCCAGTATGGCGATGACGAATGCACGCTTCCATTATGAGATCACCGCGATGACGCCAAACACGGATGCGACCATCATGATGCTGTAGACAGAACCTGGGCTCATCCCAAAAAATGACGTTTTGCCATTTCTGCACCCAGGTTCGTCGTTGAGTACACCATCGCAGGCGCTCCTGTCTGTGATGCAGTGTCAAGGGTAACCGCAGCCCCATGGTCTCCGAGCTGATAGTCCATGCTGCTGCAAACGTCATCGAACTGTTGGTGCTGATGGTTGTTGTCTTGCAAACGTCCCAATCTGTTGACTCAGGGATCGAGACGTGGCTGCACGATCCGTTACAGCCATGCGGATAAGATGCCTGTCATCTCGGCTGCTAGTGATACGAGGCCGTTGGGATCCAGCACGGCGTTCCGTAACACCCTCCTGAACCCACCGATTCCATATTCTGCTAAGAGTCATTGGATCTCGACCAACGCGAGCAGCAATGTCGCGATACGATAAACCGCAATCGCGGTAGGCTACAATCCGACCTTTATCAAAGTCGGAAACGTGATGGTACGCATTTTTCCTCCTTACACGAGGCATCACAACAGCGTTTCACCAGGAAACGCCGGTCAACTGCTGTTTGTGTATGAGAAATCGGTTGGAAACTGTCCTCATGTCAGCACGTTGTAGGTGTCGGCACCGGCGCCAATCTTGTGTGAATGCTCTGAAAAGCTAATCATTTGCATATCACGGCGTCTTCGTCCTGTCGGTTAAATTCCGCGTCTGTAGGACGTCATCTTCGTAGTGTAGCAATTTTAATGGTCAGCAGTGTAGGCCGCATTCAGCAGACGAGACTATCACGACGATAACAATGTACCGCGGGCCATCACTTTTCGTGTAAAAAAATGTTATTCTCTCCCATAGCTATTTGAACTGCTCTGCTGTCTCCCGCTCATTTTCTAGTAATATAACACCAAAAGGACTCTCTTTGTTTCCGAGGACTGCTGCCAACATTCCGAGTGTGCACTTCGCTCTGCTCTGCACAGATCCACCCTGTATGAAGAGACTCGGGAGGACATAGAGGTGTAATCGCAATATTGTGTAGCTGCGATATTGCATTCCACACCGATGTCGCCTCCCGCTCACAGTGGCAGGCGAAAATGCTCTGTGCCCGTCTCCCCTCGTGCGCTTCATTTACCGCTGCTCAGATGTATCTGGCTATAACATCGTATTTATTTGCCTTTTCTCATAACGTGATCCAATATAATTGACAGAAAGCAAAGGTACATTTTTTTATACAGCGGGCACTCACTGTGTATATTTACAACGGAATGTACACGTTTTAGCTCTACCTTTGAAATACTTTTCACTTTATTTCTAAACGCCAGAGCTTACTGAAGATAAACGTCATTATAGATCTTTTTATTATTAACTTCTGTGCCCTCCATGACACTCATAAGGAGACGTAACGGTCTGTCTGTCTATGATTTGCTTCACCCTTATACCCTGCCATCAATTTCCTAAAGTAGTACAATGCAGTTGTCAAAAAGATCCCAAAAACGTTCTCTCAAAATTAGAAATTCTCCGACCACTGTTAACCGCAATTAATTTAAAATACATCAACGTAGTTGCCGGTAACTGGCGTAAAAATAAATTTGTAATGAAAAACTCTGAACTTGGAACATCCTTCAGAGTATTTTGTTTTCTCGTTTACATTCGTTTAATAATTAAAAAAACATTTAAGATAGAAATGGTTTTATTCATTTTAATTCAGTTAACTGTTATAAAATAAAAAATAATTAAGCTGAATTGTTATAATATAGAAGAAAAAAAGGCGATAACATAAAAGTCTCGTAATCCTATAGCCGTTGGTTTGAACCTTGTAGGTAACAACTTCTTTTTTACTTTTATTTAAAGTACATATTTACTAGAAAATAGAAATTTTAATTAACAGTTATGGATTCACAATTTCTTAATAAAAATAAGAAATTTCTATTTTTAATTCCTAACCACATAAAAATGTGAGTACTCACAGTAAATTTGAATTTGGCAGAAAAACCGAAAAAGCAAATATAAAAAATAAAATACTAACTTATTTCTAAAAATGGAATAGTATTATTCATATATATAACTCTTTCATTTCCGAGTAAGGAATTTCACATGTGTATTAAAGTTTTATTTATTTTCATGTAATCTGTAATTACAGTGTAGAAACAAGTTTTTAAAATTATGATTCAATATTTGTTAATTAGCATTGCCATTTGCTAATAAATATGTACTTTAAATAAAAGTAATACAATCGCTATGATGAAGGTTTGAATCATCGACTGTACGATTACTATCGTTTCACACTACAATTCTCCTTAATCCAGAGGTGACTTATTGAGTATTTCTTTTTTTAATATTGCGTCGGCAGCAAGCCAATGTCATTCTCAGCCTCCATGTGAAAAGCTACAACCCCCTTATGACGCTGTCATCATCGAGTGAGAAGCCATGCCCCACTTGTCTGTGATGTTATTCTCATTCCAAAAAGCCTGACGTAACTTCTTAGAATCTTGGTGGACTTTATAAAAAAAAAAGCCAATCACTTCTCTGTACTTTACACGACATTAAAATGAGGCAGACAATCGTATTCTGGTTCCAGAACAGTCATGTTGGCCGTGTTGAGAAGCATTCGAAAGGTCTGAATTTTTAGTTTCATATTGGAAAACATTTACCCAAAAAATAGCGTGCAGGGTGTAACTTGAAGTACTTTCACATCTAAAATACGCCAGAAGAAAAAACAAAAACACACACAATGTGACAGTGATTCGCAATTACCGCTTTTATTAAAAAAAGGTTCGGACTCACCCGAAATTAGTACAAAAAAAAGTTCTGGGGAAGGCATATAACGCAACTGCAAGTCGTCTATAACGTTTAAGCTCCCTGTTAACCGAACTTCTAGCCCTTTCACAGGTAAACCAAGTGTAACACTTCATTGCAATAAGCGTTACCTTTTGGGAGGAATTTTGCATAGTTTGACCGTTTGGACCTAGTGAGCAGAGGATATCAAACTATGATTTCGTACAAATTGCAGTTAGTAAAAAAACTGAAAGACTTTATTTCTGGAAGTTAAGAAAGTAATTAAATTCACGTAAAAGAATCAATATACGGTCGCCAACCTAATTAGGTATAATAATTTAGAATATTAAGTTCAAAGAATTTAATTATAATTTTAGGAAAAGAAACTTTCGATATTTCTTTCTTTGTAAAGTGTAATTAGCATACACAACTACCAGACGAATTGAACAGTAGAAAACAGTAGTTATCATTCGCCTAATTGGCATTCATAGAAGGATAAATGGCACTATGCATCTGTTAATAATCATTATCATCTCAGCCATTAACCGATTCAGTACCAAATGTTATCAAAGGCATCACAAGACCAATTTTGAGCATTAACAGAGTCCTAATTTAACTAACACCCAAACATAACAAATTCAATTAAATGACACTGTATATACACTTTTTGTATTCACTGTACTGTGGAAATGTTTCATACTTCATGATCAAAACTAGTATTTAGATTAACTTTCTCATACTAGAAAAGATTAAAGTGGGGACACATAAACAGTCACTTCCTTTATAAGCAAACCATGCACACATTTCATAAACAATTTTCATCATACTAATACTGATTTCCAATCTCACTTGAGATTATTTATCTTTCAATACTTTATAGCAATTTACACTAACAATATTCTTAACTAACTTCAGAAATAAGTTCAAGGTAAAGTTAAGTTTCAACTAGGTTCAAAATTGTGTGCCTCTTTCATTACTTGTGAAGCAAGTGATTTTAACTAGCAATATTTATGCCCTTTACCGCTAAAACTTTGGCACATTCAAAGTAGAAACAATTCAAAGCAAAATAAAGTTTTTTTATAAGTTCCAAATTATGTGCCACTCTCTTTACCTGTGAAATAAGTTATTTAACTAGCAACATTTATATGCTTTAACACTGAAACTTAGGCACATACAAATAGAAACAAGTTACTGGTTCCTCATGAACAGGATACTCAGTCTTTAGCACGTTCAGGATAGGACCCTGCCTTGTTTCATGAACAGGACATTTCAGAGTTCAAATACGAATTTTTATCATTGAAATTATTATTGAAAAACACTCACACACAAGCATACTGGTTCATACTGGTATACATATCTGATTTCCAAAGTTGGTGAAGCCGTGGCGCAATAGTGGTGGCAAGCACGTGGCGGCTATCTGGTCTCACCTCTGCCAGTTTGATGCTCTATTCAAATCTTCTTAGCGACGTATTAATCATTTTAGAGTCATTCCAAAATGCGTGAGCACCATTTTACCGGTGAAACCACATCCGAGCTTATTCCATCATAAACCGGTTTCTGAATGCCACACATGGCACCCGCTGTGTTAACTGTACAACTGCTGGCCACTGACTGCCTAATGTGCTCTCTCTCTTGCCGCCCAGATTGACCGCCAATTCCACCTTTTCCCTCGCGCCACATCACTTGCGTAGTGGAGGGGGTTCCCTACACCTTTTCTTCCTTATAATACGACATCCCTAAGTATGAACCAGTTTCCTACATACAATTTCTCTTTTATAAACGGGCATATTTTATAAAGTTTCATGATCTAAACACACTGTTAATTTTTTTCAAAAAATCCATCACAAACTTCCATTTCCCTGTGGCAATTCAAAGACATTAATCAGTAAAGAACAAACATTTCATAGTTGCATACATAAAATTACACAGTAAAAATTATTGATAATCGATCTTGGTGTTACAGGCTGCAATATTTATCAGTCGGAACTAAGGTGCCAAATGTTCCAAACCGTACGTTACATAACCAACTTCTACCAAAATACCCGATTGAGAAACACACAACACAGCCAAAAGACAAACGAAATGACGAAACACCCTTTTAAGCAGAGAATAAGAAGGCATGTTGATGAGATCTTCTTTGTGATGTAGTTATTACACTGCATGTTTCTGTAAGAGACAACGAGATCTTCATAATACGTTATGTTCATACAGACCGCTATCGGAAACAGTGATGGAACAAGACAGAGATGAAACATAGCCAAAGGGAATGGTAGCGGTACAACAAGACAGACATGGAGGGAGAGATGCCGAAAATATAATTTTTAATACTGAAATATAATTATTTATCAAAATTTCAAGTAAAAATCACACATACACAGAAGCTGGTCGTAGGTTGTGTTCCAAAAATGAACAGCATAGAGACAGAAGTGATGACACTTTCTGCAGGACCCGACGATAATTTTGTAGGACAATACTCAAGCTTGTACAGTGCAAGCTGTTACTCATTCGTTTGACAATGGGGCTGCTAAGAGCTATACCACCTATTGCACTCCTCTGACTCAAGCCCTCGTGAGTTCAGCTCGATTTCTAAACTGAAGGAAACACTTCACGGCATTCGCTTCAGAACTGCTGCAAATTCGTCGGGCAATAGACCGCGCCGCTCGAACTGTCAACACAACTGGCACTGCTAAGAGTATCCTACGACTTCCACATCGCTGGCAACGGGTTATACACAATGCTGGTGACTACTTTGAAGGTCAGTAAAACTTTGAAACACGTATCTATTTTGTACAAGTTGTAAATAAAAATAGTTGCCACTATTAAAGTTCCAACCCTCGTAGTTTGTAGAACAAAATGCGCTCTGTCCCACATCCTTTAGATGTAAACCGGGGTCCCACAAATCTACCCAAACAGCATTGTGGTCGCTACCAGAAGCATGCGGAAAGCTTCTCCACTATTTGATTTTAGCAGTCACTGACTAAATATCCAAGGTGACGCCAAAATTGGTCGCGGCACCAGCGCTACTTTTGTAAGTGGGCTGCTTCTGTGTTGGCAGCGCTGTGTAGCGCTTTGCATTGGATCTCTGACTGCGCTTTCTTTGTAAGAGACCCTGTGGCTCGTTGGACTCGTCGTTGGAAGTTAATCGCCAGAAGTGTTGGGCAGTTGGAAATTAGTCGCCAGCAGTGATGGAAGTTAGATATGAGAAGTTAGCATTGATGGAGGGTAGAGGTCTGAAGTGTTAGCGTAGGCTAACGATCTGTACATGTTCGAATTGGAGATTGAATATTATCCATGATTATATACCTTTGTACTAGATGTCAATGACGATTTATGCTTGTGTCTGAACTGGATATCACATCATTAAGGTAAAAAATACATTATTTGGTTTGCAGAAAAATCATTCCTTTGCTAACCACACGCCTATTAGTAGTTAGTGACTTGAGTAGCTAGAATCTTTCATTTAGCTGGCAGTATTGACGCTCGCCGAAAAGGGGAAGACTGTCTCCGTTTGCGCTCTGGCAACTTGTTTTACTTTTGTGGCGATCCAGAAGGAAAACTCAATGGAGTTGGGTTCTTAATCAACAAGAATATTGCTGATAGAGTATCTGTCTTAGAAGGAACTTCCAGCAGGACAGCTCGAATGGTCCTTAAGGTGTCGAATAGGTATAAAATACAGATTGTTCAGGTGTACGCACCCACCCTGACGAAGAAATTGAATCCTTTTACGAAAGTCTGGATAACACCTGTAAAAAAGGTAGCGATTGTCACTTCCAGATGGTCATTGGAGATTTCAATGCAAAAGTTGGCACCAAGAAACAAGGCGACACAGTGGTGGGCAACTATGGGATTGACGACCGAAACGATAGAGGTGAGAGATTAGTCCAGTTCGCTGAGTACACCAGTATGTCCATCATGAATACGTTCTTTAAGCAGCACCCTGACCGAAAATGGACTTGGAGAAGCCCAAATTTCAGTGTCAAAAATGAGATAGACTTTATTCTGTCAAATATTCCGCAGATTGTAAAAGACGTATCAGTGCTAAATCAGTTCAACACTGGCAGTGATCACCGTCTTGTGAGAGCAAGGGTCGAACTCAATGTAAGAAATGAAAGGAGTAAACTTATGAAAGGGAAGAGAAGGGTAATCAACCTCAAAAACCTGGAAGAACATTCCTCGAAATTCCAAGAAGTCCTCCAAAGCAAGTTCCACGTAACTAAAGATTGTGATTTGGCGGAAATGATTGTTTCAAGTGCACAAGAAGTCGGTGGCCTATGCCAAAAAAATAAACAACCAAAGAAATTCAGTGCCAAAACTGAAACCCTTTTACAACAGAGGAGAGAAATGAAAATCCAAACCGATCGTGACATGGTGGCGTATTCCGAACTATGTAAGGCAGTGCGAAGAGAAATGAAAACTGACATACAGAAATTCACTGAAGACACCTTACGAGCAAGCTTGGAGAACAAGACAAGTTTAAAGTCAGCCAAACGCAAACTCACAATAGTTAAAAAGCAGATTATCGCACTCGATGGAAATGACAGTCGAATCACTGAAAAGGAGGCGGTTTTGAAGTTCATCAGAGACTTTTATAGCAATTTGTATAGCAATCCAGGGGAAAATTTGAGTGTATCTAATTTAAATGATATATCTAGTGTTCCAGATATACTCCCATCGGAAGTCAAGTGTGCTCTAGATAGCATGAAGAAGGGAACAGTGCCAGGTGATGATGAGCTCAGCGTTGACATCCTCAAACTGGCAGGAGAGGTAACAATAAATCACTTGGCAAAAGTATTTACTTCCTGCCTGCACTATGCTTCAATCCCACTATCGTGGAACAAGGCTAAGATTATTTTGATACACAAGAAAGGAAGTATTCACAATATTACAAACTACCGTCCTATCAGCTTGCTCTCAATTTTGTACAAAATTTTTACAAAGATCTTGTTAAACCGAATTAGTTCCACCCTAGACTCAGCCCAACCTATAGAACAAGCTGGATTCCGAAGCAATTTTAGCACTATTGACCACATTCTGACCGTTAGTGAAGTGATAAGCAGAGCGAATGAATACCAACTGCCTCTCTGCATTGCCTTTGTTGACTTTGAAAAGGCATTTGACTCCGTTAGCCATGTAGCTGTCCTCCAAGCTTTGAGTGAGCAAGGAGTGGGAGCAGCATACATTGAAGTGCTCAGGAAAATCTACGAGAATTCTTCAGCTTATGTTAACATCGGCGAATCAATTCAAGAATTCCGCATCATGAGGGGTGTCAAGCAAGGCGATCCCATCTCCCCAAAACTGTTCTCTGCTGTATTGGAAATGGCTATGTCAAAGCTGAGCTGGGAAGGTAAGGGAATTAGAATTAATGGAAGAAGGCTTACCAACTTGAGATTTGCTGATGATATTGCCTTACTGGCCAAAGACTTCGCAGAGCTCCAAAACTTAGTTACAGATCTTGCATCGGAATGTCAGCTGGTTGGCTTGAACATGAACCTTTCCAAAACAAAAGTAATATCTAACAAATGGGTCCCAGCTGGAGATGTGAAAGTCAAGGACAGTCTACTAGAAGAGGTCAGTGAATATGTCTACCTTGGCCAGATTATAAATATGAAGGGAGACATAAGACCAGAAATCTATCGACGCATCAAGGTTGGCTGGCAAGCATTTGGGAAGAATTCAAAAGTATTCAGATCAAAAATGCCAGTAAATCTGAAGAAAGCAGTATTTGATCAATGCATTCTTCCTGTGATGACGTACGGATGCGAGACATGGACACTGAACTCATTCACAAAAGGGAAACTTAGGACAGCACAGAGAGCCATGGAGAGATCAAAGCTGGGCTATGCAAGAAAGGACAGGAAAAGGGCAGATGACATCCGGTCTGTGACGAAGGTTAATGACATCTTAGAGAGAGTAGGTTCCTTGAAATGGCAGTGGGCTGGCCACGTCGCAAGAAGAAAAGACAACAGATGGACGAAGTTAGTACTGGAGTGGAGTCCGAGAGAGCACCGGAGGCCTAGAGGAAGACCACCAGACAGATGGGACAAAGACATCAAGAAGATCGCTGGTAACACCTGGCAGAGAACTGCCCAAGACCGTCCCACTTGGAGAAGACTTCTGAAAGCCTACCTGAATCCACGACTCGAAGATGCCACATCATTTAATGATTGAATTGGCTGATGATGATGATAATAGACGCTCGCAGTATTGCAGTACTTCACGTGATGAAGATTTTTGTGAGGTATGTGCTTAATGAAATGTGTAGATTATCATTAAGATTTCTTTTTAATCAGGGCCATTCTTTTGAATTAATTATTTGAAGTCAGGTTATCCTTTTTTTGAGCAGTCAGATTGCGTTGCGCTAGAATATTGTGGGTCAATGTTGACATGATAAGGATAAGTAAAGAGAAAGTAGTTTCACTTGCATTCAATTTCACTCAGCATTTTAAGTAAAATATTTAATAAAGGAGTTTCACTTTCATATTTGACTGGTCAGCCATCCCTACTGAGCACATAGGGGTTTAACTCATTGATTTCTTCCTGCATTTTTACACCACGTTCATCAGTTCCACTACCGTGCCACATTACGGATTATGTATTAGCATCTAGTGTTATTATATGTGGCGAACCCTAACCATAGTGAATCACATCTCTTAGTCTTTTACCATGTGAAGTATTTAGAGCTACTGATAAGCATGCAAGACTCAAAGTTGTGATATATTTACTGCTTGATTAAATTTCCGGATAAGTACTGTCGTTCCTTTTGCATTTCGATAACCTATAGCTGTTATGTTAACTCGTAACTGAAAAATCTTAACATGTTTTATGTTCGGCTCTTGAGTATAGACAAAAGAATATAGGCAACTGCTGTCTCTCAATCTTCTACGAATTTATTATTTCGGTTCTTAACCAGTACGTAGTGTTTATTTTTTAAATCGGCACATATCAACGCCACCAAGTAAACAGTTTTCTCTTAAAGTTGGAAGATGTGGAAGTAAATCCGACCATGACCTCTGACAGGGTATTTATAATCAAAATTGGACATATTTGTCACCAGGGATTATCCAATATACCTATTTGTATAAATCGGTCTAATTTTTCAGCCAGAAGCTCGATGCTTTTAATTTCCAAATTACTTTCGATCAGTGTGTCATTGATCAATTTCGAAATTCAAACGGCCGTATTGTCTACAATACAAAAGTGACGAAAAAAAATTAAAATATCGGTTTATGCAACGGAATCGATACATTGAATATCGCTTTAACGAATAATATGTCAAAGAAAAATAAAGTGTATGATAAATGTCAGACCGTAAGTGGGGTTACTTTGAGATCCTTAATTTTTTCACGGCAAACAGAAGTAGCCCCTTTACGCAACACTGGTAAAGCTGGTCGTAGGTTGTGTTCCAAAAATGAACAGCATAGAGACAGAAGTGATGACACTTTCTGCAGGACCTGACGATCATTTTGCAGGACAATGCTCAAGCACGTACAGTGCAAGGTGTTACTCATTCGTTTGACTGATGGGGCTGCTAAGTGCTATCCCAACTACTGCACTCCCCTGACTTAAGCCCTCCTGAGTTCAACTCGATTTCTAAACTGAAGGAAACACTTCAAGGCATTCGCTTCAGAACTGCTACAAATTCGTCGGGCAATAGACCGCGCCGCTTGAACTGTCAACACAACTGGCACTGCTAAGAGTATCCTACGACTTCCACATCGCTGGCAACGGGTTATATACAATGCTGGGGCCTACTTTGAAGCTCAGTAAAACTTTGAAACACGTATCTATTTTGTACGAGCAGTAAATAAATAGTTGCCACTATTAAAGTTCCAACCCTCGTATTAACAATTCTAGAAAGATCACACAAAAATCAAAACATGTCACAGCTTCTTTGAGGTCGGAAATATTAATTCTAAAAACGTAATTAGGAACTAACATCAGTCATCGTCTTAAATTTATAACTCTTGAATATTACTTTAAAATGGAAAAACTAGCAAATTCATCCTCTTTTTTTGGTAAAAAAGGTACAATATCGTCATGATCTATTTCAGGAATATCATACTGAATTTTTTTATTTCCAGCTAACTTGAAATTTTCTACAAGTAAGGGATCTGTTTTAGGAATTTGGCAAACATATTTGTATATTTTTTTGCCACGTCTCGAAAAGAATTTCACCAATAAGCATCTTCCTAAAATGCCCTCTGTCTTCGTATTCTACCACATCTTCGTCAGAGTCATTTTCGTTTGGTTGCCTATCTGGAGTATCCTCTCTGTATACACGTGCAGCTGCGGCTTGAGATAAGGCAGATTCAAGCAATGTTTGAGTTTTTATTTCTTGATGGTCGGAATCTGCGGTGACGTTCTGTTCATCTCTCTGATTTATTACTCTGCTTATTTTCAGACTGGGGCGTTTCCTCTCGCGATGCAATTCTCTTTCCGGAAGCTACATTCAAACGTTTCCTCTTCCTTGTAGGTTCCTTCAAGAAATCCGTCAAAGTGCTTTCAGATTCCTGTTCTTCAGTATGTTCTCTTCGAAGGCGGTTAAGAACTTTTTTCTGTTAAACGGATGAATGCCAGTTGCACAAAATCCGCTCATAATATTCCGTTTGACGCCGGAGGCTATGTCTTTCTAAGTAGAATTTTGTTTTGGTTGAGTGTAATCCATTTTATTGAGAGATTTTGTCAAAAGATTCATAAATATGTCCTTTGGAACAGCTGCCAATTTAGCATCTTTCATCTCCCAGTTTGTCAGTAATTTGTCAGCACTTGGCGCCAAGCTTTTTTCATCGGGCGTAAGGACACCGGATCCAGAAGCTGGCATAGGTGTGGCGAATGTGGCACTAAATCTACAAAATCAACGTTATTGTCAACACAAAATCACACCATCAGCAGACCCAGATTTCACTATCGGTGTGGCACTTTCAGAAAAATTCGTTGTCGGTTTTGGGTGTTTGACAGCTTTAGGACATATTCCTATCTTCTTCCCCGATAATCATTCAAGTTAGATTCGTTGTAATCAAAATATTTGAGTCACGTGCATCACCTACAGTTTTTCCAAAGTTTTTGCAATATTCCCCGATATTTACGGGGAATACTGCAGCTCCAGCTCGTTTGATGTTAGTAGCAACCCTTTCGGAATACTCGGTTTTGTTACGCATCAGTAGTGAGTATTCCCAGCCTTGTCCAGGAAGGTTGTTTTTAAACTTAGAAACTGTGCTGCCTTGTCTGTCTAAAACAGTTCTAGCAAACGTACGAAAATACGCTCATCCAGTTGGAACATCTCCACTTGGAACATTTGGCATAATCTTTCAATACACATTTCTCTTTATTTGCGGAAAATACTGGCTGAGATTCCGATTTTTCTACTAATTTTCCATGGTACTACTGGAAACAGTGCCATTCGGTATATTAAATTTTTCAGTAGCCGCACGGGAGGTCGTACGGCTTCTGAGGCAGCTATTACAGCTCACTCTAACTCCCCTTCATTACGATCTCGATAGGCGCGAACGTCCAAACGCTTTGTACAGGTACTTGGCATAGCGTTGAAAGTAAAAAAAAAAAAGCACGTAAAGCAATCATAGTTGGAAATATGTTTACAGTTTATTTCAAAAATGGCGACAAAATGCAAGGTCTGGAGGTGAGATTAAACAATGATAAAAAAACCCATGCCTATGGCCAATAAACCCCTTAAAGAAGAAAAATCCTCAGTGAATGAAATTTTTGAGGTTATAATACAAAACAAGACTTCTTTCTCAAGCTAATGAAATACACAGCAAGATAAATTATGACGTTTTCTAGCACCTTTCATACGCAGTCTGTTACCCTTACAGTTATTAAAGTCTTTGAAATAGTTAAAATGCAGAAGTCACAGTTTTTATGAAAATCTCCGATATCGATACAATATGTTGTATTTGAGGCATTTGAATTTAACACGTCGGTATTCATCAAACCTAAATTAAAAATTAATTTAATATTAAAAATGTTTTATACCCGTGGTCTAGCGGTAGCGTCTTTGATTCATAATCAAAACATCTTCGCCCCCGGGTTCGAATCGCGCCGCTGCTTAAATTTTGATTAATAATCAGCATTGGTGGAAGAAGACTTCCGCCATAAGAAGTCACTCTCATTCTGCCAACGGCCATGTCAGAGAGGGCGGAGGAGCGGACAGAGGCACTCTCTTGCCCTAGGAGCAGGAAACTGCCCCTAAAGGCGGAAGAATCAGCAATGATCAACGGCATGAGGATGCAGAAGGCAGTGGAAACCACTGCATTAAAGAAACCTAACGTGTATCCACAGAACAAGTGGCCTGTAATTAAAGAAGTGTCATGATGACCTCTCCATTGGCAAAAGATACCGGAATAGGCTCTCATGCGGATCTCTGGGAGGGGACTACCAAGGAGTGGTTACCATGAGATAAAGATTGAATAATAAACGAAACGATAACGTTCTACTTGTCGGGGCGTGGAATGTCAGAAATTTGAACGTGGAAGGGAAACTAGAAAATCTGGAAAGGGAAATGCAGAGGCTTAATCTAGATATAGTACGGGTCAGTGAAGTGAAGTGGAAAGAAGACAAGGATTTCTGGTCAGATGAGTATAGGGTAATATGAGCAGCTAGAGAACATGATAAAACGGGGGTAGGATTCGTTATGAATAGGAAGGTGTGGCAGGGAGTGTTTTACTGTGAACAGTTCAGGGTTATTCTTATCAGAATCGACAGTAAACCAACACCGACAACGATAGTTCAGGTATACATGCCGACGTCGCAAGCTGAATATGAAAAGATAGAGAAAGTGTATGAGGATATTGAAAGGGTAACACAGCATGTAAATGGGGATGAAAATCTAATAGTTATGGGGGACCAGAATGCAGTTACAGGGGAAGGAGTAGAAGAAAAGGTTACAGGAGAATATGGGCTTGGGGCAAGGAATGAGAGAGGAGAAAGACTAACTGAGTTCAGAAACAAGTTACAGCTAATAATAGCGAATACTCTATTAAAAATCACAAGAAGAGGAGGTATATTTGGTAAAGGCCGCGTAATACGGGAAGATTTCAGTTAGATTACATCATGGTCAGAAAGTGACTCAGAAATCAGATTGTACAGGAAGAATCAATATGCAAAGAAGTGGGATACGGAAGTACTAAGAAATGACGAGATATGGTTCAAGTTCTCTAAGGCTATAAATACAGCAGTAAGGAATAGCTCAGTAGGCAGTACAGTTGAAGAGGAAGGGACATCTCTAAAAAGGGCCATCACATAAGTTGGGAAGGAAAACATAGGTACAAAGAAGGTCACTGCGAAGAAACCATGGGTAACAGAAGAAATACTTCAATTGATCGAGGAAAGAAGTAAGTACAAAAATCTTCCGAGAAACTCCGGAATACAGAAATACAAGTCGCTCAGGAATTAAATAAATAGGAAGTGCAGGGAAGCTAAGACGAAATGGCTGCAGGAAAAAGTGAAGACTTCGAAAAAGAAACGATTGTTGGAACGACAGACTCAGCATACAGGAAAATCTAAACAACCTTCGGTGACATTAAAAGGGAAGGGTGATAACATTAAGAGTGCAACGCGAATTCCACTGTTAAATGCAGAGGAGACAGCGGATAAGTGGAAAAATACATTGAAAGCCTTTATGAGGGGGAAGATACGTCTCATGTGATAGAAGAAGAAACAGGAGTCGCTTTAGAAGAGATAGGGGATCCAGTATTAGAATCAGAATTTAAAAGAGCTTTGGAGGTCTTAAGATCAAATAAGGCACAAGAAATAGATAACATTCCATCAGAGTTTCTAAAATCATTGAGGGAAGTGGCAACAAAACGAATATTCACGTTGGTGTGTAGAATGTATGAGTCTGGCGACATACCATCTGACTTTCGGAAAAGCATCATCCACACAATTCCGAAGACGGCATGAGCTGACATGTGCGAGGATTATCCACAATCAGCTTAACAGCTCATGCATCCAAGTTGATTACGAGAATAATATACAGAAGAATGGAAAAGAAAATTGAGGATGCGATAGATGACGATCAGTTTGACTTTAGCAAAGGTAAAAGCACGAGAGAGGCAATTCTGACGTTGCGGTTTATAACGGAAGCAAGACACGTTCATAGGATTTGTCGACCTGGAAAAAGCGTTCGACAGTGTAAAATGGTGCAGGATGTTCGAAACTCTGAAAAAAGTAGGGGTAAGCTGTAGGGAGAGACGCGTGATATACAATATATACAACAGTCATGAGGGAATAATAAGAATCGACGACCAAGAACGAAGTGCTCGTATTACAAAGGGTGTAAGACAAGGATGTAGCCTTTCGCCCCTACTGTTCTATCTATACATATAGGAAGCAATGATGGAAATAAATGAAAGGTTCAGGAGTGGAACTAAAATTCAAGGTGAAAGGATATCAATGATACAATTCGCTGATGACATTTCTATCTTGAGTGAAAGTGAAGAAGAATTACATGATTTGCTGAACGGAATGAACAGTCTAGTGAGTACAGAAAATGGATTGAGAGTAAATCGAAGAAAGACGAAGGTAATGAGCAGTAGTAGAAATGAAACACCGAGAAACTTAACATGGTCACGAAGTAGATGAAATGAAAGAATTCTGTTACCTAGGCAGTAAAATAATCAATGGACGTCAAAAGCGGACATCAAAAGCGGGCTAGCAATGGTAAAATCGGCATTCCTGGCCAAGAGAAATCTACTAATGTCAAATATGGGCCTTAATTTGAGGATGACATTTCTAAGAATGTACGTATGGATTATAGCATTGCATGGTAGTGAAATATGGAGTGTGGGAAAATCGGAACGGGAGAGAATCGAAGCATTTGAGATGTGTTTTTACAGACGAATGTTGAAAATTAGGTGGACTGAAAGGTAAGGAATGAGGAGGTTCTACGAAGAATCGAAGAGGAAATGAATATGTGGAAAATACTGATAAGGAGAAGGGACAGGATGATACGACATCTGTTAAGACACGAGGGAATGACTTCCATGGTACTAGAGGGAGCTGTAGAGGGCAAAAACTGAAGAAGAAGACGGAGATTGGAATACATCCAACAAATAACTGAGGGCACAGGTTGCAAGTACTACTCTGAGATGAAGAGATTAGCACAACAGAGGAATTCGTGGCGGACTGCATCAAAGCGGTCAGGAGACTGACGACCCAAAAAAAAGTTCTTTTAAAATCTTAGTACGAAGCGGCAGCATGCGAGTATACTTTTAGTACATCACAGCGAACTTACCGTTCCTTTACTACAGGTTATTACAACTTCTGTACTGTAACCAGTTTTTAAAAAATTAAGCTTCGTAGACATAGAATGAAAACCACATTGTAATTTATTTAATTGTTAAACAGATCTGAAGATGTCTGACATTGCCAGAAACCGGTAATTTGGGAATAAAGTGCAGCTATCTGCAGACTGAAAAAAATAGACAGTTCCGTAAAATCCTTATCATTTTGTCCCAGATCAAGAACTTCTTTCCTCCTGGTGAAAATCTGCCTCAGGAGTTCTCATACGATCGTTGATAGGTTGTTCACTTTCAACTGGATTCGGCAGATCACTTCAGGAGTCGGAAGGACCACTGAGCCTCGTTTCGTGTGTGTCATGTTAGAAATGTAACGCAAGACCACATGAAGTGTATTGTGGTCCTCTAATCTATTTAGGTGGAGATTATTTTGAAGATTTTAATGCACATATTCTAATTTATGTTGCGTGTCTAAAGTTGCTGTGATGCTCTATGGGGACAGTTCAAATTCTCGATAGGTTTCAGATTATCAGGCGCGATAGCTTCCGGTGATTCCGCTACGTTACTGTCGATTCCATTAGATCTGCCTTGAGGGATCGAGTCTGCGAAAGGGAGGAACCTTTTCTTTCACTACGTTTTGCATCCTTCTTATTTGCCTCTATGCTAATTAGGTTACCACGTGCCTGATTTCTACAGACAAGAGTTTTTCCCTAAATGACTGTATTCCGTACCCGGGCTTAACACCTTGAGCTACCAGCTCACTAGAATCCTGCCTAATATGCCTACCTATTATTCTCAGTATCTCTTATATACGCCTTGGGTTTTGATTTGATTGATAATAGTTCATAATAGTTATAGATGAAAAGTACAAGGGCACCCAAATTGGGCACGCATTAAAAATATATGGCCACTTGTATTTTTTCCGTCGCCCTTCCATGCCTTCAATTCGGTTTTCCCAACAGATTAATGGGAGCCGTCAATTCAGAAGACGCGTTGAAAGAGGTTTCTGCTTTTTGTGTCTGCGATTACTTCTTCCTACATTCCGCGCAGTTTTCAAAATTGGGCGTTTTACACCTAAACTCACTACAAGAGCGTTATTTTCAACAGCCAGATCTAGGCACTTCTCTTTGCAGCAGCATCTCATAAGAGGCATATTTATTTCCTGGCCTCGAACACTTCTTATCCGTAGTCTTATAGAGTATGCACTTTGGTAACTTCCTAGCTTTGAAACAGTCTTTCTTTAAGAGGTAGGCTTAACCTCGATATGCGCACAATTGTTTGTCCGATATGCAAAATTCGGTCAAATGGCCATAATCTGCAATCTTAAACATTTTTGCACAACTATGTAGTCCTTAGTTGACAACTCTCTGTAGTCATTGTTCAACCTTCGTATGGTTAACAACAACTTCCTCAGTTTTGACTGACTCGCACCACATGATGCACGGAATATTTTACCTTGGGAGCTGAATTTTAGCTTAATAACACTGCAAAGGTCTCGACTTAGCATGTGTTTCAAAAGATTTTGCTTGTATATCGAGTCCAAAATGTATTTTTCGCACATTGTAGAGAGGCCACATACACCCAGGAACGCTGGAAATAGGAAGATAGAAACGCGAGAGGTTGCAGGTAAGTACACGGAGATCCAATATTTACTTATTTCTCAATTAAAGACCTATTGCCTGTTGTTATATAGCAGGTCGTAAATTGTGATCTTGCATGTTATATGATACAAATTCAGTTTTACTAGTTGGAAAATTCTTCAGAGAATTTTACAAGAGGATAAATAAATAAAAAATAAAAAAATGTACAAATGTATGTACATAATTTTGTTTAAATTTGTTGCTAAAGTAGATAAGATAATAAATAATATACACAGTACGTTTTGGATGTATTTTAAGTTAAAATTAAAATTGTATTTAATGGAAGAAGTAAGAGATGACAATAAATTTGACTTGGAAGTGATAATTCTTCCCTTTACACTTTCTACGTGTTTGGTGTACATATGTTTCATATGTTTTCTTGACTGTGGTAATACGTAATAGTTAATTTACTGATTAATAATTTTACATTGTGTTTCCGAGCTTAAGGTAACTGCGGAGATTGGGGGTTGCTTTAATATGTTATAGTTGCACTAGGTGCGAGAACTTAGTAAAACTTTGAGCCAGTCACACCTGACCCAACGAAAGAAGAAGAAATGTCACATCTTCTGATAGTGTTACATGTTACGAAATGTTATAACAACCAGCTACATAGGGTGTCAAATTTTCAGATTGATTCGATTTAGACTTAGAAAACCTTAGCTTAATTTACCAAGTTTGTACGCACATCTATTCTTCACTTCATGTATGTGCTATAGGATCCAAGTCAGTCTTTGTGTTTGTTTCTGTGTAGTTTACTGTGTACTGCTCCTCTGTCTTATTCTCGCGTATGCTCTCTCCTATTTGTGTACCGCATGTAGTACTCTCGATACTTCGTCTGTGATGTTGTTTATGGAGTTCCAGTCATCCTGTCTACGTAATAAATGTTCTATGTCTTGGTTCTCTAAACTTGATCTTACATGTTCTAGGGCATCGCTGATGAGCACTATGTTTTCATGTGTGCTATTCTCACCACAGGCCCAAGTGTGTGTCTGTTTTAAGCCAAACCTGTGGAGAAGCACAGGACACGGGCCGTGGGCCCTGGAAATTGCACAACACCCCGTGTTGGGTTTATGTACTTCAAAATTCATCCGACATCCGATACTGGGGCAGAAAGTGTTCCCGTATTAGTTCTGTACCATTCTGTCTGCCACGTATCAATTCCCCATTTGTCTAATTTCCATTTTTCGGTTATGCCTTGTCCAATTATTTCTCTTATTTTGTCTCGCCTTCCCTCTTCAGCAAGTAGGCCGCTGAATTGCGGCGAATTGTAATATCTATAGGGAAAATTCCCAGTATCACACACAGTGCGTCAATCGAGATCGTGCCGAAAGCCACCGAGATTCTGAGTAGAACACGTCTCTGGCCTCGCATTGCTATGGTTTTATGCGTACCTAAGCATAATCGATGCGCCCAAGCACTAGCCGCAAAATAAGTTACTGACTCAAAGAGTGATATGTTATATGTTCTCATTGTTTTTAGGAGTAGTCTGTGTCGTATAGTGTTCAGTCTGCAACATTTTGCAGGAGTTTCGTCGCTTTGTTACTCGTTAGTCTCGAATGTTCGTTAAAGCGTAAATGTTCGTCAGTATAAAAAAATGGTTCAAATGGCTCTGAGCACTATGGGACTTAACTACTGAGGTCATCAGTCCCCTAGAACTTAGAACTACTTAAACCTAACTAACCTACGGACATCACACACATCCATGCCCGAGGCAGGATTCGAACCTGCGACCATAGTGGTCACGCGGTTCCAAACTGACGCGCTTAGAACCGCACGGTCGTCAGTACAAATGCCAAGGTATCTTGTCACAGCTTTCCTTCTTATAGACATGTCACTTTGCTTTACAATTGGATTTATTTTCCGTTTTGCCTCTTAGAAGTAATTAAAATTTTTAATTAGGTGCTATTGTGTTTTATATTCTTGCAGCATTCACTGATGAACCCGAGGAGCCGCGTGGCTTTACTCTCTAACTGGACCTCAAGTTTGCAGATGACCAGATGTCATCAAGGTACGCAACCAGCCTTTTGCCATCTCGTTGTCCTCTAGTGCATTCAGTAGTTGTTCTATGGCTATGTCCCAGAAAATTGGTCGGCATTTTTATCCTTGCGTGCATCTCCTGATTACCTTCTTTATAACCTTTTGGCGAACAGTCTTCCATTTCAGTCTCTAAGTTTGTTGTATAGAGCAAGCTGAATACCCATGTCTCTAAGTCCTGCAAACAGCGCCAGCTACCAAAGGTTGTCGAAAGCACCAGCTATGCCAATTGGGATTGCTACTATGTATTTGTCATGTATTTTCTGTATGATTTCTATGGCCCTGTTTACTGCATCGTCGATGAATTTGTGTGGTCGAAAGCAAAACTGATGTGGTCTAAGGCCAAAGAGCTGCCGGAGTGACTGAAGTCTGATGCATAGCAATCTCTCCTGTACCTTTGACAGAATGTTAATGAGGTGTATTGGTCTCTATCTTAGGGTCAGTCGGATCTTTGTCCTCTGATTTCTTGATTTTTTACTGCGTTTTCCGCCTTCCAAATGTTCAATATTCGCCCTTGGACATGGCTGGTAAGTGTGTAAGGTATGGTATGATAAGTGGAATAGCTTTTTTTTTGTTGATGATTTCGGAGTGGATGCCATCCGAGCCCGGAGTCTTTTCTTCTTTGCTTTGTGTATTGCCATTGCAACTTCCTCCAGAGCAAAAGGAATGGTGATACCTTCGTTCTCGTATAGGTAGTCTGCGAAGGTCGGCGTGAAATTGGCTGTCCTGAGTGTGGTCATGGTCAGGAAGTAGTTTGTCGAGGACATATTGTGCTGTGAATCACCAGCCTCTTGCAGCATTAACCATCTGGTTTCTTCAGTGTTGATAGTACTTTCAGGATCTTGATACGTTCCGTCGGCAGTTTAAAGGCTTCCCTAGATGTTTTTATGTAAGTTCAAATGGTTCAAATGTTCTAAGCACTGTGGGACTTAACATCTGAGGTCATCAGTTCCCTATACTTAGAATTACTTAAACCTAACTAGCCTAAGGACGTCACACACACCCATGCCCCAGGCAGGATTAGAGCCTGCGACCGTAGCAGCAGCGCGGTTCCGGACTGAAGTGACTAGAACCGCTCGACCACAGCGGCCGGCTTTTCTGTAAGTCTGTGCTAACATATGTGTCACAGTGGTCTTTTCTTGGCTTTATGTAGGTTGTCTTTCTATCGTGCTTTGGTGTCGCGGTAATGTTGAAGTCTAATTTCCCTTTCCTGTGCTATCTTTAAGTTTCGGTAATATCGCAGTTTATTATGAATATCTTTTCTTAGTCTTGTTAATAGTGCTGACCATGGTTCCCTTTGTTTGAGTGCGTCGCATATTACAGGTATGGCTGTAGCTTGTGCTCTCTGTAAGGCATATGTAAGAAGGTGGGCTCTGTGATTTATTCTTTCTTGCGTGACGCAGAGGAAACTCTTCAGTCACATGTTCTAGTCTTTGCCAATCTGCTCTGCGTAGCAACAAACTTGGGTGTTGTGATGTGTCTCTGACTGTATTTGTTTAAATCTATGTAATTATTGCGTTATGTCCACCCCTGGTAGCTGAGTGGTCAGCGTGACGAAATGTCGTACCTAACGGCCTGGATTCGGTTCCCGGCTGGGTCGAACGTTTTCTCCGCTCAGGGACTGGGTGTTGTATTGTCCTAATCATCATCATTTCATCCCCATCGACACGCAAGTCACTGAAGTGGCGTCAACTCGAAAGACTTGCACCAGGCGAATGGTCAACCTGACGGGAGGCCCTAGCCACACGGCATTTCCATTTATTGCGTTATGATCACTGAGTGGTCTCCTATCAATCACCTGCCAATTGGCTATCTGTATTAATGATTTATTTATTTGTTTACACGTCAAGTTCCATAGGACCAAATTGAGGAGGAAATCTCCAAGGTCATGGAACGTGTCAGTACATGACATTACAACATAAAAGTAATAACAGATAGAAATAAATGTTCATGATCCAGAAAAAAGTCAGTCCATAAGTTTAAATAAACGCAGTGAACAACACAATAAGAACCAGCTTAATTTTTCAAGGAGCTCCTCGACAGAATAGGAGTGACCCATGAGGAAACTCTTCAGTTTCGATTTGAAAGCGCGTAGATTACTGCTAAGATTTTTTAATTCGAATGGTAGCTTATTGAAAATGGATGCAGCACTACACTACACACCTTATTGCACAAGAGTTAAGGAATTCCTATCCAAATGAAGGTTTGATTACTGCCGTGTATTAACCGAGTGACAGCTGCTTATTCTAGGGAATAAGCTAATATTGTTAACAAGAAATGACAGTAAGGAATACATTTATTGAGAGGCCAATGTCAAAATACCCAGACTCGTGAACAGGTGTCGACAAGAGGTTCGTAAACTTACACCAGTTATTTCCCGAACCGCTCGTTTCTGAGCCAAAAATATCCTTTTAGAATGGGAAGAGTTACCCCAAAATATAATACCATACGACATAAGCGAATGAAAATAAGCAAAGTAGACTAATTTTCGTGTCGAACGATCACTCACTTCTGATACCGTTCGAATAGTAAAAATGGCAGTATTAAGTCTTTGCCAGGGAAATGTCTATGTTGCTGCCTACTCCACTATTTCCTTGGTAAGTTGACGGTTGGTCTGGTTTATTTAAAACGAGAAGATTGTGTTCATTTACAACTTCGATTATTATTTGATTATTTGTCCTCTGGTGTCCGTTCTCTCGCACTGCCAGAGGATTGACCTAGCATTTACGTCTGTTAAGATAAGCAGTCGTCTCCCATTTGCAAATGGCGCAACTTCTTCTATTACTCCAGCAAAAGTCTGTATATCAAATGAGTATTGAGCGCATATCGACGGGGTGATCCATATTTCCTTGCCTGACGTTGTTCCGTCTGTAACAGTATGTTATGTGCATAGTTCCATTATTTGCGTTACTGTAATGCTAGTGTTTTCTACAACGATTGCAGCCATGGCCTTGTTTGCGTCTGTGATTTGCATGTACTGCCTCGGAAGACCTGGAATTTTTCCACCTCATGTGTACGGTTCTTGAAGACATAATATGTCCATACATACCTGGTTCACCTGCCTGTCAATCTGTGCATACTCCGACGTGCTTCCCATACAGTTTAGCTGCAAGACTTTCACTATGGGAATTTAGTAAGAACAAAGTACTTCGGCGCAATCTGGGTGTGATCGAGATTCACGCATCTGCCGGGTGATCAAAAAGTTAGTATAAATTTGAAAACTGAATAAATCACGGAATAATGTAGATAGAGAGGTACAAATTGACACACATGCTTGGAATGACATGGGGTTTTATTAGAACCGAAAAAATACAAAAGTTCAAAAAATGTCCTACAGATGGAGCTTCATCTGATCAGAATAGCAATAATTAGCACAACAAAGTAAGCCAAACCAAAGATGATGTTCTTTACAGGAAATACGTCCACCATCATTCCTCAACAATACCTGTAGTCGAGGAATAATGTTGTGAACAGCACTGTAAAGAATGTCCGGAGTTATGGTGAGACATTGGCGTCGGATGTTGTCTTTCAGCATCCCTAGAAATGTCGGTCGATCACGATACACTTGCGACTTCATGTAACCCCAAAGCCAATAATCGCACGGACTGAGGTCTGGGGACCTGGGAGGCCAAGCATGACGAAAGTGGCGGCTGAGCACACGATCATCACCAAACGACACGCGCAAGTATCTGTCGGACATTTTATGAACTTTGTTTTTTTTTTTTTTTGTTTCGGTTCTAATAAAATCCCATGTCATTCAAAGTATGTGTGTCAATTTTTAACTCTCTATCTACATTATTCCGTGGTTTGTTAAGTTTTCAAATTTATACTGACTTTTTGATCACGCGGTATGTGCACGTACTACATCCTTGTAAACGTTGTCAAGGTTAATGTCTTTATTTCTTCGTCAAAATGATTTGCATAAAAGATTTCACAGTTCTCGTTTATCTGTTGGTAGGTTTTCGGTGCTTAGCATAATTTGCTGCTTGGTCAGTGGTGGGACAGCATATAGTGTCGCCCAGTGGGTAATTCGGCCTGGTTACTAGTCTCAGTGTAGTTTGAAAAACTTCTTTCCTTTCCAGTTGAGTTAGGCGGAAGTTCTATTTTGTTTCTTACTTAATGGCTTCTTAACTCTGTCTGATGTACTGGATCGTGATGTTTACCTCTTGATGTAGTTTCCGCTTTTGGGTGCTGTGGTGTCTCGTCAGTTGAAGAGCGTTGTGAGTTTTTGTGTTCATGTTGTTTATAGTAGCCACACGGTGCGTGATGACTTTTTGTTGCTTGAAGTTTTCCGTTTGCGTTTGTTTCACATTGAATATTGTTTCTTACATCTGAAATGTCTTTCCGTGCGTATTCCCACCGTAGATGAAACTTACGGATTGCGTGTCTCGTTCACGTTTTGATGTGCCACTTCATATTTTTCTGTAGTTGTTGTTTCATTATACGGTAACCTGTCCGCTGGTGAGGGAAGAATTAATTTCCGTTTATATCGTTTCGGCGTGTCTAGACGTTCTGGAGTCATGATCCTGTTCTGGATGGGCTTGACCATGTCTCGGATGTCTACCGTCATTTTTATGTATTTGTGTTAAGTGTGGTGTGTTGTGTTCCTGGTGGACATGACCTTATCTCGGATGTCTATGGTCGTTTTCACGTACTTCTGTTGAGTTTAGTGTGTTGTTGTTAAAGTCTGCTTTACTGAGGGCTTCCTCTTCCAGCTCTTCTACGCTAAGGAAGGTCGCCATTTGCTGCATTGCCACTGGAAAGATTCGTGTTTAATGTGTCTCGCCACATCAGACCATAGCGCCGTAGTAACAAGCATCGTCGACGTAATCTGTTACTATAACAGATTTTTCTTCCACAATGTTTCCAACTATTGTGGAGATTCATGTCCGTTGGAGAACCTGTGATCAGCACCACCCCAAGTTGTTGCCTCCAGGCTGCTGCACGTCGCCAGGCTCTTGGTTTGGTTGCTATTGTGTTTGGTTCTGTGGTGTGGGATGCTGGTGTTCATATCTCCGCTTAGTGAAGAGGACTTCTGTACATTTCCGTTGTTGATATTTGTATTCATATCCCTGTCTGAATTTCCAAAATGTTCCTAAATTTTCACTGCTTTTGTTTTGGCGTGCGCTAGTTGACATTGTTGGTGACATCATACTCCGTTTTTTCTATTTGTCTTTTGTTGAGTTCTTTGTAAATGCAAATGATCCAAGTTTGTTGCCAATGCGGATGCTCACAGCACAGTCCTGCAGTGGTGCTGCAGTCGGGCAGGTGGCCCTACTTAAACGGCGCACAGTGGACGAGTCATACAAGTAACGATCGTATCCCGACTCGAGGAAGACGTCAGGAGGCGCGGAATGCCAGGTACATGTGCCAGACCACATTTGTACAGTTAAGCCAGGTTGATGGGGGGTCTAATCAGTGGCACGAGAAATGTAGGCTTGTAAACACGCCTTGTGTCTTGCCAGGTCGATCGTTCGGAATGTTTCGTCAGACGATGGTGGGAGCAGTGGACACGAAAAGGCACTCACGTACGACGTGCG
Source organism: Schistocerca piceifrons (assembly GCF_021461385.2). NCBI lineage: Eukaryota > Metazoa > Arthropoda > Insecta > Orthoptera > Acrididae > Schistocerca > Schistocerca piceifrons. The sequence continues at coordinate 705,641,292 of NC_060141.1, read as the reverse complement.
ACCAGAAAGACAATGAGGCGAGAGGATCGAAGGGTCGTGTGGCAAGAGATCAGGAATCCTACTTCGATTCGCTCGACCACATAACTAGATGTACGGAAACCAGCTGTGCTACATACCATTTCCAGGCGCCTTGCAAATGCGAATCTGTAGTGTACTGCGATTAACACCGAGATATCGGCGACTCATTCTACAGTGGTGCCAAGACACAACAGTTGGACAGCCATAGATTGGTAAAACGTGGTGTTTAGTGAAGAATCCCGATTCGTATTGGGGGCGAGTGATAACTGGATACCAGTGTCGTGGCAACCCGGTGAACGGTACAGTTCCACATCAGCGCAGCTGGCATAATGGTTCGGGGAGGGCCGTAGTTCACGATATCCGATCCCTTCTAATTGTGGTACGGAATCATAACGGGCCAGGGTTATGTTCCTCAGCATCATGTGGGACCTTTCTCACATGGTCAACCAGGGGCACTTTTGCAGGAAGATTATTTTCGTGCGCATGCAGCTCTACTTGCTCTAGACTTTTTACGTCATGCTCAGATTCTTGCAAATGCGAATCTGTAGTGTACTGCGATTAACACCGAGATATCGGCGACTCATTCTACAGTGGTGCCAAGACACAACAGTTGGACAGCCATAGATTGGTAAAACGTGGTGTTTAGTGAAGAATCCCGATTCGTATTGGGGGCGAGTGATAACTGGATACCGGTGTCGTGGCAACCCGGTGAACGGTACAGTTCCACATCAGCGCAGCTGGCATAATGGTTCGGGGAGGGCCGTAGTTCACGATATCCGATCCCTTCTAATTGTGGTACGGAATCATAACGGGCCAGGGTTATGTTCCTCAGCATCATGTGGGACCTTTCTCACATGGTCAACCAGGGGCACTTTTGCAGGAAGATTATTTTCGTCCGCATGCAGCTCTACTTGCTCTAGACTTTTTACGTCATGCTCAGATTCTTCCGTGGCTGACCTGCTTTCTAGACTTGTTCACTATAGAGCGTGGGTGGGACCAGATGAAACGCCAGATACCGCCGCGTCACTCTGTACATGATTTGGAGGTGGCTGTTCAAGATCTGTGGGCCACTCTGCCTTGGGACAAAATAAGGCGTGTATCAACTCGATGCCGGACCGTGTTGGGGCATGAACCATAGCAAAATGTGGTGCGACGCTTTATTGGTGTTGCACTGTATCTGCCTACTCAAACTCAATGTATTTGCTTATATGTATTGATTTTGGGTTCAAACGAATCTGCGTTCTGTATCATTATGTCTAGTAAATATATCGTTCCGATGCTCCCCTCTTGGTGCGTTATTTTCAATGTTCCTGATTGTATATTGTCAAAAGTGTGCTCATTTTTGGATGTTCGCTGTTAGCAACTCTACATTTTTAGTTTTCGTAATTATTTTCCGACAGTCCTCTCAGAATCTGCTTCTAATATTCCACACGAGCAGTGCGACATTTTCTAGAGCAGGCTGGGCTATCAGCACGAGAGTATTCTTGTGACTGCACTCTATGTGGCAGCAAAAGGGGGCGGACGAACAGTGGTGCATCACACAGCACCAACGGGCCCAGGAATGACAACATGATTTTAGACGTGTTATATGTCTGCGTACAGCAAAACGATGGACGTATCACTGTGTGAGGGCTCCGAGTAGAAAAAAATGTTGTCAGATTGCATTCGTCAACATTACACTTCGCACGTTGCGTCAACCACTTGTCTTGCTGATATGCCATACCGCTGGGTAGATAACACAATCGGCCCTGATCTGCACAGCGGTTAATTTGGACAATAGATGTCACTTTTCTGACGTGTTACAGCTTGTTGCTGTGCCCTATTGTTCGAGGTCTATGTGACATTATCTTTCGAAGAGATAACGCAAGACTGCATGTTGTCTGTGCTCTCTTGACTTATCTCGATACAGATGGTGTTTAGCTACGGCCTTAATCAGTAGGTTCTTCTTCTCTCTCACCCACTGAAAAAAAAAACAGGTCATTAGTTGACGAGAGACTAACATGCCACCACTCACAGCTTCTATGATGAACTCGTGTCAGAGTTGAAGCAGCATGGAATGACGTACCCACATCTGCCATCCAAGCTCAGATTAAGTCGATGCCTAGCTGGGTTAGAATGTTAGAATGCTGGCACAGGTCGTGTCTCTGTGTACCACATTTCGTACTCTGTAAACCACCAGACCACCTAAAAACTAGAAGAGAGATGGTGGCGTGAAGTTTCTGATCATCATTGTTTGCGCCAATATCCTGCATTAAATTCCGAAACTCTTCGTAGTGTGTGGTTGGTGTTCCTTCCATCAGATAGGGACACAGAGGTGCGCGGTCCAAAAAATAGGTAAAGTGGCTCTGAGCACTATGGGACTCAACTTCTGAGGTCATCAGTCCCCTAGAACTTAGAACTACTTAAACCTAACTAACCTAAGGACGTCATACACATCCATGTCCGAGGCAGGATTCGAACCTGCGAGCGTAGCGGTCGCGCGGTTCCAGACTGAAGGGCCTAGAACCGCTGGGCCACACCGGCCGGCGATCTGTAGCTTCGGCCAGCCTGAGCGGTCCCCTTGATGCTATTCGAGAGTAGTAGGCTGTGTACCAGCACCGGTATTCACCCTCTCCGTACTCTTATCATCGACATCATACAACACAAACGTAAAACTACACTATACATGCATCAATTACATTTACCTACTTACTACAAATTCACATACGACACAACATTCACATTTCCGCAAGGCAGTGGTAATCGTGAGTGCCGGAAGAAAACGCTTTTCGACAAGGTGGCCGAACTTACTCATTGGTGTCTTCCATGCAATCATGCAATCATGCCTAAGGACTTTATTTACGCAAAAATTGGTACTATGATGTACGTGCACGATAAGGTGGATCTAGTTATTTCCAAAAGTCCAAGATGTCTAATTCCAATGACAGCAACCAGTATATATATATATATATATATATATATATATAATACTGGCCATTAAAACTGCTACACCAAGAAGAAATGCAGATGATAAACGGGTATTCATTGGACAAATATATTGTACTAGAACTGACATGTGATTACATTTTTATGCAATTTGGGTGCATAGATGCTGAGAAATCAGTACCCAGAACAACCACCTCTGGCCGTAATAACGGCCTTGATACGTCTGGGCATTCAGTCAAACAGAGCTTGCATGGCGTGTACAGGTATAGCTGCACATGCAGCTTCAACATGATACCACAGTTCATCTAGAGTAGTAACTGGTGTAGTGTGACGAGCCAGTTCCTCGGCCACCACTGACCAAACGTTTTCAATTGGTGAGAGATCAGGAGAATGTGCTGGCCAGTGCAGCAGTCGAACATTTTCTGTATCCAGAAAGGTCGGTACAAGGCCTGCAACATGCGGTCTGCATTATCCTGCTGATATGTAGGGTTTCACAGGGATCGAATGAAGGGTAGAGCCACGGGTCGTAACACATCTGAAATGTAACGTCCACTGTTCAAAGTGCCGTCAATGCGAACAAGAGGTGACCGAGACGTGTAACCAATGGCACCCCGTACCATCACGCCGGGTGATACGCCAGTATGGCGATGACGAATACACGCCTCCAATTTGCGTTAACCGCGATGTCGCGAAGCACCGATGCGACCATCATGATGCTGTAAACAGAACCTGGATTCATCAGAAAAAATGACGTTTTGCCATTCGTGCACCCGGGTTCGTCGTTGGCGCTCCGTTCTGTAATGCAGCATCAAGGGTTACCGCAGCCACGGTCTCCGATCTGATAGTCCATGCTGCTGCAAACGTCGTCGAACTGTTCATGCAAATGGTTGTTGTCTTGCAAACGTCCCCATCTGTTGACTCAGGGATCGAGACGTGACTGCACGATGCGTTACAGCCCTGCGGATAAGATGCCCCTTCCATATTCTGATAACAGTCATTGGATCTCGACCAATGCGAGCAGGAATGTCGCGATACGATAAACCGCAATCGCGATAGGCTACAATCCGACCTTTATCAAAGTCGGAAACGTGATGGTACGCGTTTCTCCTCCTTACACGAGGCATCACAACAACGTTTCACCAGGCAACGCCGGTCAACAGCTGTTTGTGTATGAGAAATCGGTTGGAAACTGTCCTCATGTTATCATCTTCCTGTCGGGATAATATCGCGTCTTTAGCATGTCATCTTCGTGGAGTAGCAAAAAATAAATAAATAAATAAATAAATAAAAAATTGAAAGTGATATTCCGTGACTTGATGTGACGATTAAAAGACGACCAGATATCTAGAAAAAGATACCAGATTAGTAATTTAATAACCAGTGTGTACTCCTAATAATAGTTACATGTAACTTTAAATTCTGTCGGTTCTGCTGTGGCGTTGAGCAACAGACAAAGAGGGTAAATACCTTCATCCCAACAAATAGTCTTGAGAGCTCGCACACTTATATGTTCTCTGAACGTTATTCATGCTCGTGTGGCATCGTGCTGCATTGGTGTGCAGCCTCACTTCATTCTTATGGACTAATTTTGGTGAGTCTGTAGATGCACTGAATCTGGGAGCAAAATTATGAGTGCGTCTGCTTAATAAGACGCGCCGGACAATTGGAGTCGAGGGCACTTAGGTCATGCCCTTCGACCATAAATATAATAGACTGGCCCTGACGCCATTTTCGTGGCTCCAACATCTCTGAAGTCACGTGAATGTTGGCAAAACATGGTTGTTTCGCGTTGCGCTCATGGCTGTACTCAGCGTTTTGTCGGGGGGAAATGGCATTACATTTCACGTGTGTTTCTATGATAGTGCAGATGCGTTTATTGAAATCTGCTGAAGTGACTTTTATATGTTTTTTACACTTGAAATAGGGTATCACGTAAATTAAAGTGTTGAAAGTGATGCCTGTAAAGTCAGACTCATATTACATTTAGGAAAGTATCTGTGATAATTCGGTTACAGAAGTAAGTATAACTGTTCCTCGTTCCTACTCATAGGTTCCCTGAGGATGAAAACCGAAGGCAGCTTTGGATACAGGCCCTGAAACGGAAAAACTTTAAGCCATCTGCAGATACGCGCCTTTGCTCGAAGCACTTCGAGGAGAAGTGTTTTGATAGGTTAGTTATTATTTACAATGTATATTTATAATTTATATTTACACTGTCTGTCATTTTTAAACCTGATGTTTTTATAGGGCTAAGACTGGAGGGAATTGGCTAAGTAGTGATGCTATCACGACACTTTTTGATTTTCCGGAGCATATGAAATCGAAGAGGCCTAAGCTCCGTAAATCGCACATTAAAAGGCGTTCGTTAGACGATGCCTCGTCTTCTGAAATCTGTGCTTCCAATGCCTGTAAGTCTGAATGTTGTTAGAATAATTTCCATATCCCATTTTCTTTTATAAGTGACCAGAGCTCAAAACTCGGCGAATCCAATGTTTAAAGTTTTGACACGAGCCCACTCTTACTGTTTAAAAGGATTTTAACGACATTTTACTTTAATTGATAGCTTATAGTAATTTCGTCCCGCTGCCCACCAGAGTGGCCTTCGATGTACTATTTGTTAGATTTTTTAAATGGTACTGCGAACAAATAAAGGTCAAATGTAGTTGTGGCATAATTTTTCGCAAATAAAAAAGTCAATTTTTGTTGGAACGTTTGGCAGTCAATTGAGAAATGTGGGGAAAATACGATACAAACACAGGATGGCAGACCGCTGATTTGAAATCCCGCCACGTTTTGCCAACAGTCACGTGGTTTATGTTGGAGCCACACGAGCCCTATAGCTTCCGCACAGCAAGGCCAGTCTACTAGTATCTATGGTCGAAGGTCATGCCAATTCAGCGTCCTTTGGTGGCGTGTTTACGTGGCGCCACCCTTCGGAGAACGGTGAGCCCTGGAACGGCGAGCTCGCCTGGTGGGAGGTTCAAAAGCACAGTCGCCCATGTAGCTACCGCATATTTTTACCATAATCGCTAAGCAGATTATATCCCAGCCAATTATGAGAGGTTCAAATTTTAGCGTCTCTAGTGTGAATCTGTAGATTGAGCAAGCAGTAGTGGAAACAAAAGGAAAATCTAGAGTAGAAATGAAAGTCCAGAAAGAATAAATAAGAACTTTAAGGTTTGCCGATGATATTGTAATTCTGTCAGAGACTGCAAAGGACTGAGAAGAACAGTTTAACGGAATGCAAAATGTCTTGAAAGGAGAATATAAGATGAACATCAACAAAAACAAAACAATAATAATGGAATGCAGTCTAATTAAATCAGGTGATGTAGAGGGAATTAGATTAGGGAACGGCACACTTAAAGTTGATGAGTTTCGCTATTTGGATGACAAAATAACGGGTGATGGCCGAAGTAGAGAGGATAAAAAATAATAATAATAATAATAACAATAAAAGTGTTTCCGAAGAAGAGAAATTTGTTAACATGAAGTGTAGATTGAATTGTAAGGAAGTCTTTCCTAAAAGAAGAATGCTGAAGACTAGATGGGTAGATCACGTAATTCAGGAGGAGGAATTGAACAGAATTTGGAAAACAAAGAATTTGTGTCACAGCTTGACGAAAATAAGGGATTACAAGGGATTACCAGCTTAGTGCTGGAAGGAAGTGCGGTGGGGGGGAGTAAAAGTTGTAGAGGGAGACTAAGAGATGAATAGGGAGATGAATATAATAAGATGTTTCAGAAAGATGCAGACTGCAGTAGTTATTTGGAGATGAGGATTGCACAGGATAGAGCACATGGAGAGCATCAAACCAGTCTTCGGATTGAAAACTACAAAAACAACACAACAGTACTGATTGAAGTATGTGCAACATTTATAACATACTTTGAAATCTCTAGTAGGACACCTCTAGATTGGAGAAAAATTCACCATTTATGGGATAATATTCCAGTAAGAGCTTGAGAGATTGCAGGGCACTCTCATTTCTGATTCGGTGTTATGCCGCTTCATGTTCTTAGGGAATATGATCTTTACTTCGATTTGACTTCATACATCTTGATGAAATGGTGGACAGTAGTTACTGCTCTTGCTTGCGTGCTCTAGGGAAGGAATAACGGTAAGCTTTACCTGCGTTCTAAGGAATAGGGTGCCGATTGAAACGACTGCAGTAAAAGTGCACAGCAACGGTGGGTCGAGGGAAGCGCGTTTTTTCTGCGGAACCTGGGTGGAAACATTTTCGGACGGCCGAGTTCCATGGTCTCGTTGAACAGACACGTTCTTCGGCGCCAGTCGGTCGGCATCCGCGTCTAGGTATAATTACTAGCGCCGGGAAGTCGCCGCTGCAATGGCATTGTAGACCGGCAATAAAGCAGAGGATGGGGCCTTATCAGGCAGGAAGACGACGGGACATCTGTGAGCGTTCTGAGAATTTCCGTGCACCCAGACGTCCAGACTCTCTAACAAAACATTTTTGTGAAAGCACGAGGCTTTTAGCGAGTTTATGGCTGTTCTTTGGAAACTTCGAAATGGATGCAACAGGAGAGATAACAAGCCTTTTATGGAAGGCTGTGGTTCTATCCTGGTCATGTTGTTAGTAAAAGTCACAGCGTAAACGCGCGGGAAAGAGGTTGCAAAGCTAACTCCTTTTTTCCTCTTCTCCAATTTGACTTTAAAGTCTCTGATTGGTCAAATCGGTGTATGCAGAGCAAAGGGCGCTCTCCCTGCTCCGAATGACGCACTCAAGCTCGTGATTGGCTTGTGCTAAACTGGTGGTAGTCTAAGATGTAAATGGGCTTTTGCTATGGAGCTGAAGAGGAAGTGAGCAGAAAGAGAAGAGATCTCTCTTGTACTGGCGCGTTACTAGTAAAGAACTGCAGGTCGCTACCTAAATGGTGAGACATGTCTCCTTTGCTAGTGTGCCACTTGGAGCCTGTGCCAGTCAGCTTCTGAACTGTCACAGGTACTGCTTCTAGCATCACGCACACAATGAGTGATGTGTTGTAACCTCCCCACAAAAATTTTAATAAATGACAATATTATATAGAAATGCTAATGGACATTGCGCTAAGTGTAACCTCTCCACCGAAATTTTAAAGTCAGAAATAATAAATGAATAGGACCCAAACGTAACCTCCCTAGCAATTAAATTTTAATGACAATAAAAAATGAGAATCGCAATCTGACCCAAGTATAAGTTCCTCACGAAAATAATGAAAGTCAATTCAGTGATAAGAAAATCTCAGTAATAATGATAATTCAATTAAACCGAAATATCGGTCTTTGGCCCTGTGCAAAAATCAGAATTAAATTCTTACTTCATTGTAACTGCTAGTCAAATTTCTGCTCTTATTCTTGCACACGGCTTGGAGGAACTGCATTGCAAATAATAATATTCTTTTTTTTTGTAATTTAACTGAAACTTTTCTTTAAGGGAAGTGGAACGAAATCGTTAGTTCAATTAAATAAAAAAATTTTTTTTTTGTAAAATTGCTTTTGAAATCAAAATTATTATTGGGGCACTTGTTGGAAATTAATTACAATAAATAAACTTTACATTAACTGATGATTACCTTAATTAACAATATACCTCATTCAGCATCTTGACCAGTGTTGCCGACAGACTACATCACACAACCGCACTGGGCTGCTACTACTGACCGACCGCTCTACATGACGACTACAAGCGTACTCCACGACGACTACTACTGTACTCTCTGCATGACGACAACTAGTGAACTGCTCGCAACACTCGCGCGGTCACGCGCAGACTAACTACGATTATAGGCTCTCTGGTCAAAGATTTTAACGTGCCTCACCATCGCTGCTACGTTACATACGTGTTTCATAACCCTCCACTGGGGGGGGGGGGGGGGGGGGGGGGGGGGGCAAAAATTTGGCAGCGATGGTGAGTCATTTGGACTTGCCATCGCAAGAAATTTTTACAATTTACAGAATATTCAAATTTAGTACATAAATTAAATGTGGTGCACACGCACCGAGTACAAAATATATCAGACAAAGACAAAATGTGAGTACAAAACATAGTAGCAAATCAGAAAACTGTATATACAAATTATTTGAAACATAACAGAGTGCACACGCACTGAAAAAATTCTTTAGCATTTTCAGAACAAATAAACAGAATGGCAGAAAATCATGTTGATAAGTGACATGAGTGCACATGCACTGCAGTTCAGAACATATCAGTAAATTATGAAATGTATATACAATTAGTAACAAATGACATAAGTGCATACGCACTGAAGTATTGAATATACAGAATGAGTACAAATCATATTGACAAATGAGAAAAGTGCACAGGCACTGAAGTTCAGTAGAAAACGTATTAACACCTAACATAAGTGCACATGCACTGTAGTTCAGAACATATCATCAAAATAAAAAATGTATATATAATATAAAAGACAAGAGTGCACATATACTGTACTTCAGAAGAAATCGAAAAAATGTCTTTAGCATTTTCGCAATAAATAAACATAATCGCAAAAAAAATCATATCGACAAGTGACATAAATGTACTCGCACTGGAGTTCAGCGAATCGAAAAAAATGTATAGCCATGAACATAAATGATGTTAGCAAAAAATGATTTTCACTATGTGACAAGAATTAGGATAGGAAAGGGAAGGATTGCATCATGGTTGTAGCACTTTAGATTGCACACAGCTGTTCTGAAAGTCCATATCTTTCCACAGAAGTACAACACCAAGTGACACAACTTGAAGTTCTTTTTCCATCAGAATTAATCAGCGTAGCCAAGACACTGAATTGTCGTAGTAATATTCCATGTTTTCATTTTGGCAGTACATTAGGTACACCAAACAGTGGGACCATAATAACGTCTTCATCGCTCACGATGGTGGACAGCATGTCGTGTCAACACCACGCTCTTACAAGGCACACCAACGTAGAATTAGTGCAAAACCAAATATAGTGCTCCATGATCACTAGGATAAACAGGACAAATGGACATTGCAGTAATTCAGGGTAGTTAGCTCATGAGGTGAAGGACATTAAGTCACATAATATTGACAATTACAGTCTTCATTAGTAGTTTGCGGCATTCATAGCCCAGTTATTGAACATTTCTGTACCAAGTATGTAGTATTACAGAAAAATGTTCATTAATTGTTTTACATAGAATCAGTAATCTTCTTTTCCTAGTTACTAAGTATAGCATAGTTAATTAATCATTTGTCATTCCAATATAGTAATAATCATTAGCCTTCTCCTAATTACAAAGCATTATGAAACAATCGCATTCTTTTCCAGTTACAAAGTATGGCATAGTTAATTAATCATTTGTCATTCCAATAGTAATAATCATTAGCCTTTTCCTGATTACAAAGCATTATTAAACAGTCACATTCCTTTCCAGTTACAAAGTATGGCATAGTTAATTAATCATTTGTCATTTCAATAGTAATAATCATTAGCTTTCTCCTAATTACAAAGCATTATTAAACAATCGCATTCTTTTCCAGTTACAAAGTATGCCATAATTAATTAATCATTTGTCATTCCAATAGTAATAATCATTAGCTTTTTCCTAATTACAAAGCATTATTAAACAATTGCATTCATTTCCAATTACAAAGCATAGCATAGTTAATTAATTATGTGTCATTCCAATATAGTAATAATCATTTCTTTTCCAGTTACAAAGCATAGCATAATTAACTAATCATTTGTCATTCCAATAGTAATAATCATTAGCCTTTTTCCTAATTTCAAATCATTATTAAACAGTCACATTCCTTTCCAGTTACAAAGTATGGCATAGTTAATTAATTGTTTGTCATTTCAATATAGTAAGAATCATTAGCTTTTTCCTAATTACAAAGCACTATTAAACAATTGCATTCTTTTCCAGTTACAAAGTATGGCAGAGTTAATTAATCATTTGTCATTTCAGTATAGTATTAACCATTAGCCTTTTCCTAATTACAAGCATTATGAAACAATCGCATTCTTTTCCAGTTACAAAGTATGGCATAGTTAATTAACCATTTGTCATTTCAATAGTAATAATCATTAGCTTTCTCCTAATTACAAAGCATTATTAAACAGTCGCATTCTTTTCCAGTTACAAAGCATAATTAAGAATCATTAGTCTTATAATTACAAAGCATTATGAAACAATCGCATTCTTCTCCAGTTACAAAGCATAGCATAATTAATTAATCATTTGTCATTCCAGTAGTAATAATCATTAGCTTTTTCCTAATTACAAAGCATTATTAAACAATCACATTCATTTCCAATTACAAAGTATCAACATTGAAAACAAGAGCTAATTAATGGCATAATTAATGACAATTCATTGAGTGACATTAATTATTGGCACTCAGTGGCCAGCAAGTATTGAATAGAATAAAACATAGTTCATCATTCAGTATTATTCAGATCATTACGAAGTCATTATTAAAAATCAGTTAATTACAGTCATAGCATTAATAATCATGGGCATTATAAGTAGTCTCATTGCAATAAACAGTGGCAGTTATTAGCCAGTTACAAAGCATTATTTTATATATATATATATATATATATATATATATATATATATATATATTGTATCATTAAGAAGTCATTACTGAAGTGACATACTATTCAGAGCTAATTAGTATTATTCAGAATTATCATAAACTAGTGACATTATGTGGGACTGGTAATACCTCTTTTAGCAATGCATTGCGTTGGGATCGATAATTAATTGGTGAGGCATAACACTATTTGCTTTTGACCTATTGCTGCAAATGAGGATAGGTAACGTCATTCGTCATGAGTCAGCTGTAGCAAGGTTATGTAACAAGGCAGTATATGTGATCACATTTATAGACGATAAACACAAATGGGTAAAAAATAAAAATGCAAGTACTAGAACAGGTATAATAAGTAACAGGTTTAGTAAGTATCATGAAAAGCTTCTCCTGGAAAAATACAAAATGGATTATTGACCTGAAAGAAGAAACGCACACTATGTTGAAAGGTAGTGAACTTCGAATTAACAGGTAGTGAAATGTGTATAAAACTGTGTTCCATAGCTGTCCTTTCCAAAACTTTCCGTCATCCTACTATGCAGTATAACACCTGCTGTCAAAACAAACTGCAACAAATACTTAAATAACTACATAGCCTAAATATAACTTCAACATTATCCTCATCTGTAAAGAAAAAACTTCATTATCAATCACTTCATTATCCACATTATCACAACTTCATTATTTTCATCACCTGTAAAGAAAAACTTCATTATTCATAACAGCATATTCTTCATCATTATTCATCAGCATTCATTATCATCTGCAAAAATATCACTTCATTACTCATTACACAACTATTCCTTATCTCTAACATATTTCATCACTAAAACTAAGATATGTAGTTCTGTCTGACAGCCTGCATCAATCACCTTGTATTCTGAAAGAAAAAATTTAGTTAAGACTGCTATTCTATGATGAGTATAGTATATTCTTGTTAATGTTTGTTAATCCTGATCCATTTACTCTTCCTCATAAAGTTATTGCATCTTCTTTCGTTTATTCCGTAGGTGAAATTCCCATTTCTGTTGAAGTTATTTCTTACACGCATCATTTCTTTCTGAAATTGATGAACAAAGATTAATGTCTTGCATTTAAATCATATACCCACTAGATAATGACTGGTTTATGGTAACATAATTAACCATACAGCATAACATGACAGAAAACGTAATATGTCAAAGGCATAGACAGTGTTCAGAGGCAAAATGTACAGAGAATATCACAACGCAGCAGCAAAAGAAAATGTAAAACAGTCACGATGTTGAGATATCATAGGGCAAAAAAAATGTCAAAGTCAACTGGTGTGTTATATCTTAACTATTTCACAGTGCATATAAACAAAACTGGAATACAATCATACATAAAAAGACAAAATGTGACGTTCGTTGTGTTCAGCTTGTATGTAGTGTAGTTAATAGAGGCGAGAATTAAAGACTTTAATGGAGAGAGAATTTGATAAAATTACTACGTCATTACATACAATTGCATAATTATTCATAAAATACGTAAGTTCGTCTGAAAAAATATGCACGGTCTGATGTGTAACGACAAGAAGAGCGACCTGCTAACCTTACCTTGCCGGGCACTTGCCAAGAAAAAATACGATAATCATCAGTAATTAATCATGTGAATATAATTGTATTAGTGAATAGCATCATAGTGTGTTGAATCATAAAGTGGTTTCATTCAATAAACGGTTTAATGTTTGAGATATGGTGATTGCCTTTCGATTTTCTGGTTCTCAAAGTTTCGACGTGTACAACATTGGGGTGAGGGATGCTGCGAATCCGATATGGACCTGCGTATAGAAGTTCAAATTTACTGCACTTACCTTTTATTCTGCTGGATAAATAGTGTGTACGTACTAATATCTTCTGTCCAACGTGAAAGTCGCGGCGTGTACAAACCTGTTTTTGCTGTCTTCTCCGGCGCTCTGCGGCACGTTTGATGTTGTTCAGCGCAATGTCAATTATTTCGTGGTGTCTCAGTCGACGACATTTAGGGAAGTTTACTAATTCTTTAATTTTGTTTGGTGGTTCAACGTTTTTCAATATAACAGACGGAGATAGCATAGTGGATTCATTTGGAATGGAATTAATTACATCTTGGAATGAGAGTATGTGTGTATCCCAATCTATATGTCTTTTGTGGCAGTATATTCGGCAAAGCTTACCAATTTCTTTCATTAATCTTTCACAAGGGTTCGAAGAAGCATGGTACTTGGATATATAAATCGGAGAAATGTTTTTAGCTCGTAACATACGTGTCCATACGCCACATCGAAATTGTGATCCATTATCAGAAATTACTTTCATCACATGCCCTACATGAAATAGAAAATGTTTTACAAATGCTTTCGAAACAGGTTTAGCAGTAGCTTTGCGTAATGGAGTGAAAGTAACAAATTTTGAAGTGAGCTCAACAGCGACAAATATGTAGCAAAAACCTCTGTTAGTTCTGGGAATCGGACCAAAAATATCTACAGCGGCCATATGTCTTAATTTAACAGGTATAATAGGATATAATGGAGGAATATGTGAAGTGGTGTCTGATTTAGCTTTCTGGCAAATTTTGCAAGACGCTAAAACTCGTCGTATACGTTTCTCCATGTTGGTAAAATAACAGTTCTGTCTCAGTATAAGAAAACATTTTCGTGCTCCGTAATGTGCGTAACTTAAATGAGTGTACCAGATTAATTTGTTGACCAGTTCGTCAGGAATGCATAATAACCAATTGTTGCTGTCAGGATGAGAGCGGCGAAACAGAATGTCATTGCGTACAGTGTAGTGGTTCCTAATCGTAACATTTTTCCTATCTTGCCAAAGGTGTTTAATTTCTTTCCACACATTGTCTTTATTTTGCTCCTTTGCTATGTCCTGTAATGACGATGAAATAAAGTTTTCAAATGCAACTTGCTGAATGTACATGACACTGAAATTTGTTTTGCAGAAGTTGGTTGCTACGTCTTGCTGATTGTTGCTCACAGAACGCGATAGTGCGTCTGCTATAACATTTTGTGTGCCGGGAATGTGAACTATTGTAAAATTAAATTCCTGTAAATAAAGTTTCCATCTACTTAATCTGTCGTGAGTAAATTTAGCTGAAAGCAAAAATTGTATAGCTCTATGGTCTGTGTAAACGGTGGTATGTCTGCCATAAAGAAAGTGCCGAAATCTCGTAAAAGCGCATACAACACATAATGTTTCAAGTTCTGTAACGGAGTAATTTCGTTCAGCAGGTGACAGAATGCGGCTTGCAAATGCGATGTTTTTAATTACTGTAGAACCATCTTCTTCAATTTCCTGGAAAATGTGTACGCCTAAAGCGGTGTTGGAACTGTCGGTGGCAATGGAAAAATTTCTACTAAGATCTGGGTGCGATAAAAGTGGAGCATTCAACAAAGCATGTTTCAGGTTCATGAATTCAGAATGTGCTTGCTTATCCCATGACCAAATAGTGTTTTTACCTGTTAATTGGCATAATCTGGGTGTGTCTAAAGCAGAGTGATGAATAAATTTGCGAAAAAAGTTAATTAAGCCCAAAAAACTGCGTAATTGTTTTTTCGTTGTAGGAACAGTAATGTCACGTAGAGCTTGAAGTTTTTCCGGATCAGGCGCAATGCCTTCTGCTGAAATTACGTGTCCAAGAAATTTTATAGAAGTTTTGCCAAAGTGCGATTTACTGAGGTTAACTGTGAGTCCTTGTGCATGAAAAGTTTGTAACAGTTGTTCAAGAATCAGATTGTGTTCAGACCAGTTAGCTTCTGCGATAAGAATGTCGTCTACATACGTCGTAATTCTGTCCTTAATGCAAACGTGTGTCGGATGGCGTCAAAATTAATAACATTTTCGTGAAGAAGATTCTGCATGTCAAAATTATTGCTTACGTTACTGGAATATGAAACCTGTACTGTGTCTGGTCAAATTCTGTCGTACGTGCTATTATTTACGGGAGAATGTTGTGGCATATCCACTATATGAACTGTTCTGTTATTTCTTACTGACTTGTTACGCTATAGATGACACCTATTGTCTGTTTCATTCGTGATAATATGTTGTTGCTGATGTTGTTGCTGCTCATAAGATCGACTGTTATTAAATGTACGCTGAAAATTGTGCTCGTTATTTTTACGTCTGTCATGATAGTAATTTCTATACGGCGCATTGCGATACGAGTTGAAATAGTGTGTTGTCTGTACGTAGTTATTTCTTTGCTGCCGTGCGAGTAATTTGTTGGATCTGGGACTATACGTGCACGCGGCGAAACATTAAAGTTTGGTTGACCTTGTAGACTGCATTGTTGCTTAGGTATGCTAAGCGGTTGACTTTCATGCTGTTGTGGTGAAAAGGTCTATTGTTACCAAAATGTGGTTCCTGTTACTACTAATTTTACACATACTGATGATTACGATTTTATCTGTTATTAAAATTACGGCGGTAGTTTTCATTACGGGAGTGCTTACTGAAAATTGTCACATTCGGTAAAAGATTTGTCATATCGGGTTTTCATTACAAATTCTTAATCATAGATAGAGCAATAGTTAAAGAGCAGTTTTGATAGATATAAAGGATAGTAGAAGAGAAGGCAGCAGTGCAGAAAACTAAAGATGAAACAGCACTACTACAGCTCGGGGCCCTATGCTCGCTACGGCACATATTCATTAAAGCGTAATGAATCCCCTGAGGTCAATTACGCACTGCAAATAAATTTCAGCTTTTGCGTTGCAAGCAATAGCGGTAAAATTCCAAAAGTAAATTGCTGTATTCTTGCTAATTCCAGTTTCTGCATAATACGTAATGCTGATGAAAATACAATAGCAAATTGTCGCATCTGGTTCAAAGCTAGTTTCTGCATTACAGGTAATAGCGGTGAATGTACAAAGATAAATTGTCGTATACAGTGCAAAGCGTGTACCTGTACGCTGTCATTATTAAATTCTGTAGATTTTCTTACAAATGCAAATTGCTCGAAATCTACGTTCTCGTCACTCAGTTTGAGAACACGTTCAGGTTTGTGTGTGAATCTGTTCGTCTGTGTCATTTCGGATTTCAAGTTGCATAGCTTTTCAGATTTTAAGTCGCGTGGCTTTTCGGATTTTAAGTCGCGTAGTCTCTGTAAATTGTTCACATTATACACGCTGCGTGACTCTGACAAATGCTCACAACGTTGCTGATTCTGTGACGTATTGGTGACTGAAATAGTTTTTAATTCTGTTACTTTAAAACTTTCGACATTTTGGTTGTTCTGTCGTTCACTTTTATTATTGACTTCCGTATTCGGAGTGTGTGAAACTTCCAGTGACTCTTAATTAAACTCGTCGCGTATCTGTACTGCGTTTTTAGGGCATTGTTCAGTGACTGCATTAACTTCGTCTTTATGTGATTCTGTTGTGCCTACACGTGTGCTACTTAATTCTTGTGCAACAGTGCCAACTTCTTCATTACTGTTATTAGCACAAGCCTTAGTATCCTCACGTAATTGTTCTTTACTGTCCTGACATTGAACGGTAACAGCTGTAATCTCTTCCCTAACTTGTTTGTTCTGTTCATTAACATTATCGTGTTTTTCTCTCGGCTGTTTAATACTTTCAGAAAATTGTTTGTTCCGTTCTCTAAATTGTTTGTTTTCTTCTTCCAGTTGTTTGTTCTGCTCATCAAGTTTTTTATTAAGTTGTTTATACTGCTCACTAAGTTGTTTGAAATTTTCATCAATTTTATTAAATTTTTTGTCCTGTTCACTAAATTGTTGTTTGAGTTCTTCACTCTGTTGTTGTAGCAATCTTGCCATAATTCGTACCAAGTCGAAACTAGCGTTTATATTCTCTGTGCTGTTTAGTGGTGGATCTGGAATTGTCTCGTTTTGCGTGACCATTTGGTCATTCTGTAATTTACTAAAAGGTTTGTCAGTCGAACGTACACTGTCAGTCACTATTTCGGAATTAAATAAATCCGTCGTACTTTGTGTATCCTGTTCATTTTCATTAGACAAATTTGTCTGTACGTTACTTGAATTTTCCAAATCGGGTGTGTTAAGCTGGGCAGCGCTCATTACAATAGAGCTCCCCGCGTCATCAATTGTCGTCAAGTTAACGGAGGAGACAATTGAGTTCGTTTGTTCGTCTGTACGTTACTTGAATTTTCCAAATCGGGTGTGTTAAGCTGGGCAGCGCTCATTACAATAGAGCTCCCCGCGTCATCAATTGTCGTCAAGTTAACGGAGGAGACAATTGAGTTCGTTTGTTCGTCACTGAGATAATAATCATCATTAGAGGTTGGAATGCACTGATTGATAGTGAACGCAGGATTGTCATCATTATGCTGCGTGTCACAATTACTATCGGTCACGCTGTTTAAGTCGGTAGTTTCATTCAAAATACCTCGCGATACACTATTCACAGTCTTTCGCAGCATTTTTGCTACAGTCACAAATATTCACAAAACAATAAGCACAATGCAAAAACAACACACAAATACAACAGAGCAAAGAATTGCCATTGACCTGTAGAAAGAAATTCACAAGATTAGTAAAAGCGTAGAGCCAAATCCTAATTATACTTAAGCAAATAAGAGCAGATATCTGACTGTTTTTTCAAAATACTCTCAACGAAATACGATCCTGGCAGGGTCGCCAAGTGTAACCTCCCCACAAAAATTTTAATAAATGACAATATTATATAGAAATGCTAATGGACATTGCGCTAAGTGTAACCTCTCCACCGAAATTTTAAAGTCAGAAATAATAAATGAATAGGACCCAAACGTAACCTCCCTAGCAATTAAATTTTAATGACAATAAAAAATGAGAATCGCAATCTGACCCAAGTATAAGTTCCTCACGAAAATAATGAAAGTCAATTCAGTGATAAGAAAATCTCAGTAATAATGATAATTCAATTAAACCGAAATATCGGTCTTTGGCCCTGTGCAAAAATCAGAATTAAATTCTTACCTCATTGTAACTGCTAGTCAAATTTCTCCTCTTATTCTTGCACACGGCTTGGAGGAACTGCATTGCAAATAATAATATTCTTTTTTTTTTTGTAATTTAACTGAAACTTTTCTTTAAGGGAAGTGGAACGAAATCGTTAGTTCAATTAAATAAAAAATTTTTTTTTGTAAAATTGCTTTTGAAATCAAAATTATTATTGGGGCACTTGTTGGAAATTAATTACAATAAATAAACTTTACATTAACTGATGATTACCTTAATTAACAATATACCTCATTCAGCATCTTGACCAGTGTTGGCGACAGACTACATCACACAACCGCACTGGGCTGCTACTACTGACCGACCGCTCTACATGACGACTACAAGCGTACTCCACGACGACTACTACTGTACTCTCTGCATGACGACTACTAGCGAACTCCACGACGACTACTACTGTACTGCTCTGCATGACGACAACTAGCGAACTGCTCGCAACACTCGCGCGGTCACGCGCAGACTAACTACGATTATAGGCTCTCTGGTCAAAGATTTTAACGTGCCTCACCATCGCTGCTACGTTACATACGTGTTTCAGTGTGGGTGTACTTATTTGTCTTGAGTCGGCCGTATAAACATTTGACATATCCGTCACACATATTCGTGGCACAGAGTCGAATTGGTATGGCAGACCAGCAAACAGGTGCACCTGCACACTGGAATCCACTGAGGACTCAGAGGCTCGTAGGAAAGTACTTGCATTCCGAATTAGCTGAACGTGAGACCGCGTACTTGCATTTTTCGGGCGCACGCCATTAATAACAGGTTGCGACCGTCCATGACCTCAGTCGCCGAATACATCGTGTTCTGCCGCCCTGACTAACAAGAGGGTAAGGTATTCGCTGCTAAGGCGTAGGGCTCCAATATATGTTTGTCAGCACCCTGTTCTTTCGTATTATATTTTTCTTTTTGGAATGGTACAATATATATGTGCTTGAGGATGGCGTAGTTTTTGTGCCTTAACCCGGATTTACATGTATGAAGTCAGATAAAGTGATTAGTGTTCTGGTTAGTCTCGTGTGTCGATCCCCAGCTGATCACTTTGTCCACCATAGACCCCATGTTAGTGAAAGCGTTTGTCAAATAAAAATGTTTGTGTGACGATTCTGTAGTCATTTTTGTTGTCTTGTGATGTTAAGGATGAATAAATCTATTGTCATTTAGATCACAACTTCTCCCTGAGTTATGATAAACAGTAACTTCCAATTTTATTATTAATGTCTAGATTTGAAACGTAGGTAGAAGGCTTTCAAGCTATCACACTTGAAGGATGGCAATTAACAACTCTTTTCACCAATGATAAAGCTGTTCCAGAAAAGGGACGCAAGACACTATGGTTACACCGAATGCCTCATCTCCCATATGGTATGTGGGAGTAGCAACACTGCTGTAGAGGATTAGTGGAAAGAATGTACCGTACACTGCCACAAGGGATGTGTACCAATTAAATTCACTGAAATTTAATAAATCGATTGGTGAGGGTGAAATCAACGAAGGTGCAATGAAATGAGAAAGCAGTTACAGTTAGAACAGTGTCAATATTTTACAGTGTCTGTACAGTTCATTGCGAATGTTCTTCAGTCATGCATGCATGTCTAAAGGAACAGACAGTGCTCACCATCTGCAATTCTATTAAATTATGAACTGTGTTCGCAAATTGGACATTTACATCGAAAGGACATTATATCGAACTATACAGACACTAATACAGACATTACACTACGTATATATCAGACCAAAGCAAGGCAAACTGACGATGAATACATTGTCTCTCTCTCTGCATCGAACTATACAGACACTGTCAAATATAGACACTGCACTAAATGTATATCAGATCAAAGCAAGGCAAACTGACGAGGAAAACGTTGTCTGTCTCTGTGTGGAAATCACACGAACGCCGTGCGAGCATTACGGACAGAGACATTATGACATGTGGAAGGTTGGGCCGGTTAGCGAGGCTATACGCGGGAAATGCGGTTTCGAGTCCCAGCCCGGCACAAATTTTCATGTGTCTGTTGTAACCCATATGGCTGATGTAATATGGTATTCGCGATTTCCGAACAGACACAAAAAGATATTGATGAAAACAGTTCAGAAATGCTGAACCTGCAATAATGATTACGTATGTAGTAACCATAACTGTCGCCGGCGGCTGAGCTGTAACCTGAAAACCGGAACACGCAAGCAGAACGTTGCATTCATAAGCACAACTTCTCGTGTCGAAGATGTCTTACCTCTGTATGCTCCACATTCTGCCTCACAGAAACTGTTACCAGTTCTCAGTCCCTGACCAAGACATCCAAACATAAATTATTACCTTTCATCTGCCAGACTTCTTTCATGTACTACACGCTTCAGAAATGAAGGACGTTGCCACCAATTCCAACTCACACTCCATAAAAGCTAACTAATAGCTTCCGCATCTAACTCTCATCATCCACTCCCACAATCCGACAAAACCGACATTATACCTATTTTAGTTCACTTCTCATCTGTCCAACGTCTAGTTTTACCAGTAGACACCCACTCTATATCCACTCCTATACTCCGCCCGCACCTTACGGCTTGTGGCGGAGTGTACGTCTTGCACGACTGTACACCCACCTTCCCTGCTCCATTCCGAAACGGTGCAAGGGAAGAACGATTGTCGTTAAGTGTCTGAATGAACTCAGATTTCTCTGAATTCCTCGTCGTCTTCGTGGGACATGTATTGTAAGTAGGCTGTTTAGGTTTTTATGCTGGTAACGTCACGTAGCGCTCTATATGAAAATCACTGACTGTGCTGTGTGAAGTCTGCGGCTGGTTAGCATTGTTGGAATACTTGCTATCGTAGTGTTGGGCAGTTTGATGGGAACAGCGCGCAGCGTTGCGCAGTTGGAGTTGAGCCGCCAGCAGTGGTGGATGTGGGGAGAGAGATGGCAGAATTTTGAGAGCGGACGATCTGGACGTGTGTCCATCAGAAAGAGTAAATTTGTAATATATCCGGAAACAGCCTCATAAAATTCAAATGGAGTAGCAAACAAGGAAACTGAATCCCTACACACGAGGAACGGGAAGGAGGAAAGTTCATAGGCTATGCCAACAACATGATGGCCATCTTGAAAGCCGCCTTCTTGGATTCAACTCGAAAATTTTAAATGGGAATGTGGTTATGTGACATATCAAACAGATAGATAATTTCACCAGAAAAACAATGCCGTTTTTATTTTAAACATAGATTTATTCATTCTCTGGTTGTAGCCAGTTACATGTGGCAGCGGTGGGACAGTCGGCAGCATATGTGTTATGTGCCGAAGAAACATTACGCCGATGTTACACAGTCCCGAGAGACCACCAACGGTCATAGGAATGGCTCGATATGTTGTCCATTATGTTGGATTGTTAATGCTATCCTCCGAACCCAGTCCTGGTGAACTTTGACCAACACATCTGGCTGAATTTGACAGAACGCATCAACAATGCGCTGCTTTAGATGATGCAAATACCGTATTTTAACAGAATAAATCAGTGCTTTGACATGACCCCCAAAGATAAAAATCCAAAGATGTCAAATCTGGTGAACGTGGTGCCCACTCCACAGCACCCCTACGACAAATCCACTTTTGAGGGAACTTCCCATCCAGGTATGCTCGCATATTCTGCCCATAATGTGGTGGGGCTCCATCATGCTGGAAGAATTCCGGAAATGTCCCGTCCTCCGTTAACAACGAGGGAAACACTTCTTCATCCAATAACCTCAGATAACCGTTGGCTGTTAGCGTATCATCAATAAAGAAAGGTCCTACGACTTTGGTACCCCACACACCAGACCATTACTTTTTGTGAGTCGATCGTTTTGTGAGCATCAATCCAGTGCGGATTTGTGTCGGACCAGTATCTGTGATTCTGCTTGTTCACTTCACCATTGATAAAGAAATTGGCTTCGTCACTGACCAGCACCTGATAGGGGAAACGTGGGTTTATCTGCAGCTGCTGTGTCACGCATTCTGCGAACTGTACCCGACGGTCTGGGTCATCCTCGTTCAGGTGTCGGAGCAGTTGCATTTTGTACGGGTGCCATTTGTGCTGCGATAAAATTCGCAGTATGGAGTTACGGCTAACCCCACATTCTCGTGACAGGCGACGAGTACTCCTTTGCGGACTCTTGCTAAATGATGCCAACACGCTCACTGTTGTTGCTTCATGGTTGGCGGATTTTGGTCTTCCAGCCTTAGGTTTATCTGCGACAGAACCGGTTGCTCGGAATTTGGCCAAAAGCTTGGCAACTGCGCTGTGAGTGATGGGCTGTCTGGTTGGGTGAAGACTGTTGAAATCCTGAGCAATGACCCGTGTGCTTCTTTCTCTTGATATCAAGATGATTTCAATGCGTTCTTCATGTGTTAAGGACATTTTGTAACCTGTAAATATGGAAACAATGATTAAAACGTTAGCATGAGTAAATGATACCTAACAGTTAAACACATGTAACATATCAGGCATGGGATAGTCACTTCGCACCGTTTCAGACTTCATTTTATGACTTCTCAGTACGTAATGCTCACGCTGCCGAGCGTCCCACTGCTGCCCCAAGTAATTGGCTATAACCCGAGAATGAACAAAGCTATGTTTAAAATAACAACGGCATTGTTTTTCTGGTGAAATTCTCTATCTGCTTGATATGTCACATGACCATATTCCCATTTGAAATATTGAAGTTGAATCCAAAATGGCGGTTTTCGAGATGGCCGCCATGTCGGTGGCATAGCCTATAAAGTTTCCTCCTTCCCGTTCCTCGTGTGTAGGGACTCTGTTTCTTTGTTTGCTACTCCATTTGGATTTTATCAGGGTGTTTCCGGACTTTTGGACCACCGTGTATATATGATGACTTTTGAATATTATTAAGGTAAATACATTGTTTGTTCTCTATCAAAACCTTTCATTTGCTAACTACACCTGTCAGTAATTAGTGCCTTCAGTAGTTAGAATCTTTTATTCAGCTGGCAGTATTGGCTCTCGCTATATTGCAGTAGTTCGAGTAACGAAGATTTTTGTGAGGTAAGTGATTCATGAAAGGTATAGGTTATTGTTAGTCAGGGCCATTCTCTTGTAGGTATTATTGAAAGTCAGATTGCGTTGCGCTAAAAATATTGTGTGTCAGTTTAGTGTTGATCAGAGTTAGTAAAGAGAGAAATGTCTGACTACGTTCAGTTCTGCTCAGCTGTCTGAAAATCAAATAACGTAAGAGGTTTATCACCACAGTAATTCATTAATTTTTCCAAAGGGACGTTTCAGTATGAACAGAAGTAATACGTTGCCCGATTCTTGTTGAAACGTGTGAGTTAGGAATTTTATCAATAATCTCCTCCTCAATGCAGACCGTCCATTTCGGTGCGATGCGACTGGCAATGGAGTTTGCTGAGAATCTGATTAATGCCCTAGCTCTTAGTAAACTAACCTTTGATGAAACTCGCCGCTGTTCGTTGGATCATCTCTCTCTCGTCTGTTAAATCAGTCTGTTAAGAGTCCCATAGTGACGAAGAGTACGTAATTATCGAACGAATAAGTGTTTCGTAAGCCATTTATTTTGTGGTTGAATTGCATAGAACATGTCTCCTTGTCAAGAAATCGCAATATTGTGAGACTTCCTAGTTGGCGTTAGCAGTGGTGCACGTGTAGACTTCTGCTAAGCACCTCAAAAATAATCACTGTATTAAAACCAGGCAAACCAGCTGAAAGCACTAAGAGCTGCAAATGAATAGCCCTCCCGCTGTGACCTACACGCTGCTTATCTACAATAGAATGAGTACAAGATTACTTGAAGCAATCCTGCTCGAACAACTATATCGAAGGTGCAGAGATCAGTTTCTGTCACGTGGCCTACATCGCGACAGTATTTCAAAGACAACTTAAAGCTACAGCTGCATTCATTGACTTACCATCGGCCTATGACGTAATGTGGAGGGAAGGCATGATACACCATCTTCTTCACACAGCCATCACGTATCTAATCGGCAATATGCTAAACGAAAGACTGTTGAAAGATATCGTAGGATACATCAGCTCCCCAAGAAAACCGTCGTTGGACACATCAGCTCCGCAAGATTATCACATGGACCATTCCTTGTCCCACTTCTCTTCAGCATGTGCGTTGCAGACACCCCCTGATCGAAGTCAAGGAATTTTGCAGGCGCCGATGACTGGGTAGCGACAACAAGGTGTACTTCAATTGAAAAGTCAGGAAAGTCTCCAGCGGAGGACCTAGCTGCAAGTATTTTCGCAAATGGAGACTGCAACCAAAGGCCACCAATCCGCAAGTTCCCTGCTTCCACGAAAATAATTATCTCACCGGAAGAAAACACAAAATACGGTTTGAAAACACTACACATACAACGAAACACCAAAGAACCTGGGAAGTAGCCTCTGATAGAACTCTGTCTTTCAGAGAGCAGCTAATAAAAATAGCCGGAAAATAGAAAACAAGAAATAATATCATCTAAAGCTATATGGTACAATCCGGGGAACACCAGCAGAAAGCCGTACCTTCTTCTGTTTGTCTTCTCAGCGGTTGAATATTGTGGCTAAATAGCTCATTCAATAACAAAAGATAGATGTCTAACTAAATTACACCATGAAAATCACTGCTGGTGTTATCACATCACACATAGACATTGGGTGTTAATACTGGGGCACATTCCACCCCTCCAGTACGACGCATAAATGGTCTCATAAACGAGTAAAAAAGGTCGCGGGTAATAAAAATCTACCAATCAATCAAGTTATCGACGGTGCATACCATACATGACTCCGCTCTAGACGACCACCAACAATAACAGTAAGAGTCATGTGGAAGATGAGTTCAACCTTACTAATGGGTGGGTTCAGGAATGGGCTGGAAAACAAAATAATAATTATCACACAAAAACCAACAAGATTTGACATACTACGCAAAACATGGTCAATGCTAAACAGAGTTTGAAACCAACATGGAAGATGTGCACTTTTTTTCCTACGAAAGTGGGGTAAGCAACCATCTACACTTTGTGAATGCGAAGAACCACAGATCATCACACATATCTCATAAGAATATATCACAAGATCAGGTGGTGGTAAACCACAGAACTTCGTGCTCGTGACTCTAAAGTCAATAAATTACACAAATGCACTAGTAATTTGTTTCTAAGATTTTATATTGTATATATTATGCTGTACACT
The DNA here is from genome assembly GCF_021461385.2 of Schistocerca piceifrons. Taxonomy (NCBI): domain Eukaryota; kingdom Metazoa; phylum Arthropoda; class Insecta; order Orthoptera; family Acrididae; genus Schistocerca; species Schistocerca piceifrons. The sequence goes on along the minus strand of NC_060141.1, from coordinate 705,615,598 downwards.
CTACTAATTGTTTTTAGATTGACAAAAAAGGATATGATAAATAAATAAATGTGGCTGAATTGCGTTTCTTTAAGATTCTTCCAACGAATTTCACTCTAGCATCAGCTTTACCTACAACTTGTTTGATGTGCTGATTTCGCTTTAGGTCGCTTCGGATAGATACTGCTGCAGTGGCCGTCATCTCTTATCTTAGTGATAATTTCAAATGTTAGTAAAAATTCCGAAAACAGTGTTAGACATCATTATTGTAGCGTGCCACCAATGAAAGCATTTTATTTGTGAGAGACTCCACACGCGACAGTGCGTGGGTATTTGCATGTCACCGCCAGGGTTTTAGTTTCAACGGCTCGCAGTAATATGACAAAGAATATTCCCTACCTCCTGAAAATTTTGTATTTGCAGTTCTGGCTGACGCTTCGTCACTGCACCCATCACCCAAATCGCCAAAATACACTATACAAAAGTAGTCGTAAGTACTTTCAGGCCACTGCTTTCGTCGAAGTCGAGCAAAATACATTTGTGTGTATGGTTTTGTGAAAGCGAAGTCAGGATTCGGTTGCGATTGTGGACGGGGCCGTAATCAGTTACTATTGGTTGCCTTGTACAGTTACAAATATTTATTTTTAAAACAGTAATTCCAGACTCAACAATAAATTAAAAACACCACACGTTATTAATGAAGGAATAAAAAACTATGTAAATAATAGTGTTTTCAGTGCGTTCCAATTTAGCAAATCACCATAAAATACAGATACAGATAATGTTTAAAAATAAACAAGCCAATGTGATATGGCTGCAGGCCTTACACGCTAAGAATGGACATATTAAGAATGTTTAAGAACTAGCTGCAATTACAACTTACGGGTATTGAAATACTAAAAAGTAAATGACCACAAACACAACAGAAGGCATAAGACGCCAGGAATGGCAGTAAATAAGGATTTAAGGATTACTGCTAAAATACAAATATCGGATTAATTTTTTGAAAGCAATTGACCACAAACACGGCTGAAGGCTTTACACTCCAGGAACGGCAATTATATAAAAAAATTTAGAAACCTACTGCATAACAGCAAATACAAACAAAGGTTAATTAAAAGAAAAAGCAACTGACCAACAAATGGGTGAAATAAGATAATGGTACCTTCGTAACACAACCCTTACTTTGCTAGATTTATTGCAGAAGGCAACCATAACTATTAACTAGACGCACATAACCCTTAATGCAGGCATTACAAGGTATGGTAATAAATAATACAATAATTAAACACAAGGAGCAGTCACGGATGGCGCTCCAGGAATCGACCTCTGAGAAGGTCTGGCATCAAACACCTTTCACGAGCGTTGAGATAGGCAGCCAAGAGTTGCATTCATTTCACAAGATGGTAACTCAGACTAGTGACCGTCTAACGAATGACTAATGATAATCTTGCTGAAGCTGCCTGACGTCCAATAAATCAAATGCAACGATGAAACAACACGCCAAAGCCGGAACCGACGGTCTGCACTATGTCCCCAGAATACTGTGTTTAGCGTGCCCAGACGGAGAAAGGAGCCAATACCACTAGAGTAGAAGCATCACCAACCGGTATACAATCAAGTAAACTGTCAAAACGCAGACATGCCAAACGATCGCACTCCACTCGCTGCTCTTCGCCTCGGCGGCACCACGACCAGCAACACGAACCCAAGTCACTGGAGAATCGCGAGGTATCACAATGGTGGAGGTTTCTCTACTTGGATTGAAATGCGCTCATCATAAAGGTTGCTGGATCTGATAGACGACGAGGTCGTACACCCTTCCATGTGTGCCGCCAGCGGCCCCGGCGTGTTCTCACTCTGCCTGGATCTGGCTCCTCCTGAGTCCCCAACCGAATTGGCCCACTCACACGATCCGGAAAAACAACGACGTAGCCCCAAAGATAGGGCAACAGTTATCACATATCGATAACCGACGCTGCTGCCACTAGAGGACAAGCAATGGTTGCGAAACGAGTGGCGGCAGTCAAGAGGAGAAGAAGACAAACAACCGCAACCGTGCCAACTAAACGATACCGTCTGGCCTCCAACAGAGGGCGGAAACCTACAGCCAGCCAGGGTGGCCGAGCGGTTCTAGGTGCTACAGTCTGGAACCGCGTGACCGATACAGTCGCAGGTTCCAATCCTACCTCGGGCATGGATATGTGTGACGTGTTCACTTCAGTTAGGTTTAAGTTGTTCTAAGTTCTAGGGGACTGATGACTTCAGAAGTTAAGTCCCATTGTGCTCAGAGCCATTTGAACCATTTTTTTTTTTCGGAAACCCATAAACAGCACCAACACGAGCCGCAGCACGGCTCAACCGCCCCCTCTCAAGGAGAAACCCTGGGGGGGGGGTATGTTAGGAGACCCAACTAGCCGCCTAACCAAACAATTTGATTAAGGTGGACCCGGTATTGCTTAACATAGAGTTGTCCTTAACCAGAAGATTAACTAGGTCTAAAATCCGCATAATCTTCCACGGACCCAGAAAATGGGGAGTAAACTTACAAAGGTTGCCAACATGTACCTCCCTCCCGGGAGAATTACGGACATACGCCTGATCCCCCGGCTTACCCCTGAAGACTCGCCGATCATGGTTATAACGACCTGCTTGTCTATTGTGGGCCCTGAGAATATAGCGCATCGCACGATTCCAGTTTTCTTTGACGACCTGAGGGGTTATCTCCATGGGGACTAGATCTTGAATCCCCCATAAGTTCGAATGGAGGAAATTAACAGGTTAAGCAAACATCAAGTAAACCGGAGTAGCTTTCAGAGCCTCATGGCTGGCGGTATTGAAGGCAAAGCTAAGCCAAGGCAGACTAGAATCCCACTTACTGGGAAACTTCCGATGAAAGATAATCAGTGTGGATTTAAGGTTACGATTGACTCTTTCCGCAAAGGACCCATGCGGATAATACGAAGTGGTAGTTACATGCTTAACATCGCTTTGAAAACAGATCTTGAAGGGAGCCGAGAGAAAGGCCGGCGCATTATCACTAACGATTTGCTTAGGAGGTCCAAAAACACTAAATATGTTAGTTAAATGCGCAATGGTGGTGGCAGCAGTCACATTACGACTCGGAAGAAACCAGGTAAACCTCGAAAACGCGTCAATAATAACTAATACATACCTATGGCCTCTTTTGGTGCCAGGTAAGGGGCCTACATAATCAATATAGAGTTTGTCCATGGGGCAAGATTCACCCTCAGAACTAAGGAACCCCTGTTGAAGAGCGTTATTCGGTTTGGCCACACGATACAACTGACACCGAGAAACGATTTCCCTAATGACTCTGTCAATAGACGGACAAGTCAGATCCACTGAACACTACACTGCTGGATTTATTCCAGAAGGCGACCAGAACTATTAACTAGACATATGTAGGCGTTACAAGGTATTGTAATAAATAATACAATAACAAAGCACAAGGACCAGTGCATAAGTTCCTTTAAAGGTACTGAGGCAGAGTATACCCTCAGAAGGCGTGGGCTGAAGGAGCGTTACACTTAACTACTGGCCATCAGACCTCCTTTTAGAAAACACGTCTTCCAAGAACAAAGGGGCCACAGGCGGTGCTCCAGGAATCGACCTCTGAGAAAGTCTGGCAACAAACACTTTCGCGAGCGATGAGATAGGCAGCAAAGAGTTGCATTCACTTCACAAGATGGTAACTCAGACTAATGGCAGTCTAACGAATGACTAATTATAATCTTGCTGAAGCTTCCTTACGTCCAATAAACCAAATGCAACGATGGAACAATACACTAAAGCCGGAACCGGCGGTCTTCACTACGTCCCCAGAATACTGTGTTTAGAGCGCCCGGAACGAGAAATTAACCACTACCATCAGTGTAGAAGAATCACCAACCGGCCTACAATTAAGAAAGCTGTCAAAACTATACGCCTTACCGGACAGCAGCGGCAGGGCGAGGAAACGTACACTGCCCTTACATACACTAACCCCTAGGGCAGGGACGTTAGCGACCACCAGGCAAGAAAAATTACCGCTGGTTGAACTTAACAAACTGTAACAAGTTGAACACATTAAATGGTAATAGAAAGTCGAGGAAAGCTAATCAGATCTGCCTTCTCCAAGCACTCCACTCGCTGCTCTTCGCCCCGGCGACAGTACGAGCAGCAACACGAACCCACGTCACTGGAGAATCGCGAGATATCAGAATGGTGGAGGTTTCTATACGTGGATTGAAATGCACTCATCTTAAAGCTTGCTGGATCCGGATTACGACGAGGTCGTGCACTCTCGTAACCACAGCCCTTCCATCCAGCAGTCCATGCGTGCCGTCAGCGGTCCCGGCGTGTTCCGGCACTGTGCGGACCTGGCTCCTCCTGAGTCCCCAACCGAACTTCCACACACACACGACACGGAAAAACAACGACGTCGCCCCAAAGATAGGGCAACAGTTACCACATATCGACAACCGCCGCTGCTGCCACTAGCGGACGGGCAACGCTTGCGAAACCGAGTGGTGCCAGACAAGACGAGAAGAAGACAAACAACCGCAAGCATGCCAACTAAACGAAACGGTCTGGCCTCCAACAGAGGGCAGAAACCTACAAACAGCACCAACGCGAGCCGCAGCACGGCTCAGGGCGTACCCGAGATGTTCGGACTCCAGACTTGGAGGAAAATGTGATTCACTCTGTGGAAGGCGACTTCTGTGTCAGTACCAGGCCGTTGGCCCGCCGGTACAGGGCGAGCCATATGAGCGTGTGGAACACTCTCCATGATAGTTGTAACTACCGTTATCACTTACAGAGTGTGCAGGGCTTACTAGCGATAGACGTTCCACAACTGGAGCAGTTTTGTCACTGGTTTCCTCACCAGGCAAGCACCATTCCAGGATCTGTGCCTTCCAGCCCACTCACAGATGGGGCCACCTTTATGCGGAGTGCTATCTCCAACTTTCATAACATTCATCTGTGGGATAGTATGCAGAACCCCATGATATGGTGACACTGAATCATCAGCATCAATGCAGCCGAAATGTGTATGCCAGGATAACTGGTGACCGATTTTGGGACCAGTCTTCCTTCCACGTCGCCTAACAAGACGGAACTATCGGCGTTTCTTTCGGGTGACTTTGCTTCACCTGCTGGAAGAAGTGCCACTGATGATTCGAAGGTTTATATGGCTGCTACATGAAGGTGCTACAGCCCACTTTGCCGCTAACGTCCGGACAGTTCTCTTTCCTGGTCGATGGATCAGACGAGGGGGTCCAGTTTCATGGCCTGCTCATTTAACGGATCTCAACCTGAGCGTTTTCTGGTTATGGGGCCATCTCAAAAGTATCGTGTATGCAGAGCCCATTCCAGATGTGGAGACAATGGAGCAGTGTACTCACACCGTTATTTGACACTGTTCGAATGCAGCCTGGACGATGTGAATGTGTGAGACAGAACATACTATGGCGCGTACACGCATACGTGGAGGCACATTCAAACCATTTTCGACACATACTGTAACTGTGGGTGCACGGTACAGCGCATATTAGTCCGCAGACTCTGTAATAATGTATGAATGAATATATGGTCTCTAGCATGGAAACCGTGCATTTCCGGACATAAGTTCTTTAGACCTTTTTCGTTCCGTATTCTCTTATCTATCAATCCCTAGGGTTTTTATTGGGTGGGAAAAAAATCACCGTGCAAATGTAACGGTGATACGCGTCTTTTGTCCGCCCTAAAACCACAAAAAAGCGTCTTTTGTGGAAGTATCTATCAGTTTTTGGTTAGTACTGCGTATAAAACTTGGGTATTTCGTTAGCATAGCTGTGTGTGTGTGTGTGTTTGTGTGTGTGTGTGTGTGTGTGTGTGTGTGTGCGTGTGTGCGTTGTTTTTGGTGTGGTTATAATGTGCGATGAAAAGGCCACATCCAGGATTCGGGATTCAAATACGACGAGAAAGAAAGCCGGACAAGGAATCGGAACTGAACTAATTGTAGCAGCTTAGCAACGGTGATAAATCCGGGCTGGACTTGAGCAATCTTATTGGAGGAAACCAACACATACGCTTGAAAAGTCAGCTATCAAGTAATTTTAGTCGTACTGTAGTGTGTAAGATTCTCCTTACTTTTCTGAAGGAGTTGTAGTCGTTGTGTGTACCTTAACATGTGTTAACAAACGGCGCCCTGTAAGCCTTTTATTGGCCTGACCTTCAGAAATCAGAGCACTTCGTGTTTCCGTCTCATTTTGGCAACCGCTGCCGCACTACTGAGGCTCGACCTTGGAGTTTTACTAATCCCACTCGAGGCGAAGTTTGCAATGCTTACGAGCTTGCCGGTTCATTGACTGTGAAGAGCAGGGAGTGGTGAACCCTGTAACAGGCAACTTGCTACTCCCGCGGAAGCTCCGACGGCGGCGATTCTTGGCAACTTTTAATGAGGCTGTTTCGCAGGGTGGAAATGTTATGATGGTAAGCAGCCCCCCTCGCCCGCCTGATGCGCTGCTCGCAATTAAGAGTTTGCTGGCGAGGGCGGGCGCGCCTCGGATTACGTGTCGCCTGCGTTTCAGGGTGGGCTCCCGCTCAAAATTCTGCGCAAGTAAACAATTACTAAGCCTTATTATCTGTTACTCCAGCCTTCTCCGTGGATATGACGACCTGTATTGTCCTCATACGACAAAACACGCCGGTTTTTCAGTGGTTTAACAGGCATTCCGCTGCATGGGGTGCTCTGAAGTTGGCGCCATAAAATCGTGTCATCTTGTTAATCCTCATTCTTAGGCACAGCACACAACGAGTAGACCATAGATCCCAAGACTACCAGCCAGTTCGTACCCAGCCACAGATAATGTCACCCTACACAGGTAGTCATAGTTATATTACACAGTTTGTTCTGGGAAATACTGTCTACAATACTGTGCGGGAACAAATACTCCCGTAGGCAGACTGCCGGATGCAGTCGCCACAACCTCCTCATAATTCTGTTACAGACGTGCCAATACCTACGACATCCGCTTTTGTATTGTCCTGCATGAAATACAGAGTGTGACTATAAAATAAACGGACTATTGCCGTAAAACAGTTTAGTTCGAATGCATATATACTTAGATGTGAGGTCCGCCAGTTACGCAAAACACCGTTTTTCTCAGTACCCAAACATATTTCGGGACCACTGTGCCATCATCAGTGGGTTTTCGTTTTTATTTATTCTGCAACGTGAACATTTTTTAAAATGATTATAAAATTATGTGCATTTTTAGTTCAAACAACAGATTGTGTCTTTTTGTAAATACTTTTACATTTGGTGAACATGAATTTTCTGGATCACTTCTGTGTTAGTTATTACAGGTAGCTTTTTAACTGCAAACACGGCCAATACAAGGAGCTGCAAATCAAAAAGATGGACATATATATATTTAGTTATTGTCACCTTTAACACACTCCCCTCCTCTGTCCTTACAATGCTTCACGTGAATTTTCTATCAATAGAAACAGTGTCAGAAGTCTTCCTCTGTGAGCTCCTTGACTATGCGTGGAGGTTCATCTTTCACTACTTCAGAGTACTGAAATCTTGTTCCTTTCAGTGCAGATTTGACTTTGGGGAATAGATAAAAGTTACATCGTAAGGTAGGTGGTCTAACACTGGGATCGTGTACTTCGCTAGAAACCTCTTAACAGATAATGCGGTATTGGCCGGTGATTTGTCTTCAGGCAAAACCCGCGACCTGTTCTACCACAATTCGGGCCTTTTTTCTAATTTTCTAAGGGAGATGAGTAAGAACCTCAAGGTATTAATATTCTAAAGATGCACAGTTCCATGAATATCGAGAAAAACCATCACTTAATCTTGATTTGCTCATTCGAGCTTTTTCGGCTTTGCCGGCCGAAGTGGCCGAGCGGTTCTAGACGCTACAGTCTGGAGCCGCGCGGCCGCTACGGTCGCAGGTTCGAATCCTTCCTCGGGCATTTATGTGTGTGATGTCCTTAGGTTAGTTAGGTTTAAGTAGTTATAAGTTCTAGGGGACTGATGACCTCAGAAGTTAAGTCACATAGTGCTCACAGCCATTTGAACCATTTATTCCGGTTTTTGTGAAATTGTGATCTTCCAGTGCATGTATTGCCGTTTAGCCTCCTGACCTTAAGCCAAAAAACTAACATTCGTCTCATGTTTTCTCTCTTTGCAAGAAATTAGGACACTTTTCAGTGGTATTCGAAACGACAGTGCAAATATTTTCACGAGCTTCAGTCTTGTTCGACCGTGAGAACATTCGGCTCCAGTTCCTCACGCGCTTTTCTCTTGTTATATTTGTTATGTAACAATTCTATGGCGCTTCCTACAGTTTCAGCAAGTGGAATACTCAGCCCATGGTCACATCTGGTAAGATTACCTACGTCCTCGATATTTCCATCCGTTTTCGATGTTGAACGGCGTCTTAGGCGTGAATTATCTTCAACGTATTCTCGCCCACCTTGGAAACGCTTGAACCGCTAAAAAAACCCGAAAACGTGATAAACAGCCTTCGGCATATACTTCTCTTTCTAAAAGATAGTTTTGAGTAGCAGTTTTTCCAAGTTTCCTGTGAAACTTTACTACAATTCGTTGCATTATTATTACAGTTGCCATCATTCCGTCGAAACAAAATAATAGCTCTTATAGAAACAAAGGCCATGGCCACACTTATTTGTCTACAGACACGAGAGATATTGCATTTGACTGAGAAGGTTTAACGCTATACAGCTATTGGCCGTTCATCTTTAGCATACGCGTATTTAACTCTGTGACAATTACAGTCCCGTTACTTTACATCACACTTCGTAAGCATTGTTCTTTTCAAGGTAATATTTCCCATGGTGGTACGGAGCAACAGCAAGTGGTCAGAATACAATACCTGATATACAGTCTCACATTACTATTTACTGACGACTAGTTTCGCAAGGCAAATATCGAGTGGCAAATTTCCTACAAAATTTTCGTTACCGTTAATGCTATTTACAGTAATTTCCAAGACTGAAATGTCATTTTAAGTCGCTTTCGAGTCCTTAAACCTAACAGTTACCAACACTGATAAAATGAATTAAAATGACATGAGCCTCTGTGCCCATTATCTGTACTCGTCACATACACCAACAGCATCTAGCAGATGGAATAAAATCCCTTTTGAAACTACATTCGTGCGTAACGCACGTGCAGTAAGCACGAATCTAAGGTCGCCGTACAAATAATTAGTCACCCTAATGACACGCACAGATGAATCGGTAAGGCGTTACAGATGGTGCAGTGATCCAGTCACGTGCTCAATTTCGCGCGCACTGCCTTTTTGCGAACATATGGGAGTAGCGATCAATGAGTTTCATGTGGACGTTGTGGGTATACGTGGGTAAATGTAAGAACTTGACAGGGTGGCAAAGAGGGACAACTGTGTTTGGCCGTGCCCATGGCCGTACGGTGTGTGAAGTTGTTGGATTTCTTGGTGTTTCGCGGCGAACTGTTGAACGTGTCTACAAGCAGTGGTGCAACACGCATGGCCATGAAATACGACGTCAGAATTGTGAGCGGAAGAAGATCCTGATGCGAGGTACCGGAGAAGCGTTTTATGGCTTGTGAATCAAAATCGCTACCAAACGCGACAGGATTTTCTGCAGGCAGTGAGTGAAGGACAATCCCAATCAACGAGAGAAAACTACGACGGGAACCGCATGCAAAGAACATTTGCAGTCGGTCACGTCACAGGAGGCCATTGGTCACACACGCTCGTAAAGACGACAACAGTAAAGTTAGTCGGTCTGGAAGAACATGTGACTGGTTTTCTTAACGCTTCCCCGCCCTATTACATCTCGAATGGCCTACAGAATCACCTGGTATTAAATCCATAGAGGATGTATGGAAAATGTTGGAGCAGCAAGCAAACGTCGACATCACCATCCAGGTGATCCAGTTCTCAGAGAATGGCTTGACCTCGATGCGACGTTAATGCAAAACCTCATGCATTCATTTCCTAACCGAATCAAGGCGGATTTCAACTCAGGGGCGTAAGTACAAGGTTTTAAATAATGCTTGTAATGATTTCTTCAGGTGTGAATAACCTTCTAGTGTGGTGAGCTTAATTTTTAGTTACGTAGCTAAGGTGTAGGCCTATGTGACGAATACTGACATGAACCATAGAGTCTGCAAAGCTCCTTCTCTCAGTTTTATTTTAGACAAATTTGGGCGGCTATCAGACTCCGTTATGGGAACTTTACATAGAGAACATGGTGTGTTTTTTAAGTAACATCAGTTTGAACATAAGTACACAACGAAAGGTTATTTCAAAAATGTAAATTTATTTTCAGAAAGTACATTATTCACTCTATTTTTTTACATAGTTTCCAAGATTGTTCAAAGACGAATCATACCTCTCAACCAATTTTAAAATACCCTATTCATAAAAACCTACCACCTGCTCCGATAACCAGGAGTTCTCTGCCGTTTTCACGTCGTCGACATCATTGTAACGGTTGCCAGTGAGGTGTTGTTTGACGTGGAGGAACAGATGGTAATCCCTCGGCGCAAGATCCGGACTGTAGAGTGGGTGGTCTGAAACTTCCCAGCCAAAACCGTCCAATAAATTGCGGGTCTGACCTGCAGTGTGAGGTCTTGCATTGTCATGGAGAAGGACAATTCCCTTTGTCAGCGCTGGCCGGGGTGGCCGAGCGGTTAAAGGCGCTACAGTCTGGAACCGCACGACCGCTACGGTCGCAGGTTCGAATCCTGCCTCGGGCATGGATGTGTGTGATGTCCTTAAGTTAGTTAGGTTTAAGTAGTTCTAAGTTCTAGGGGACTTATGACCACAGAAGTTGAGTCCCATAGTGCTCAGAGCCATTTGAACCATTTGAACCCTTTGTCAGCAAGCCGCATCTTTTGCTTTGAATCACTCTGCGTAACTTTCTCAGGCTTTGGCAGTATGCTTCTGCACTGATAGTCGTTTCTCATTGCATGAAGTCGACCAGCAAAACACCATGCCTATCCCAAAACACCGAGGCCATGATTTTGCGCTGGGACAGAGTCTGTTTGGTTTTCACCTTTACAGGCAAGTGTGTGTGTGTCTCCATTCCATGCTCTGTTGCTTCGATTCGGGCGTGATATGCGAAACCCATGTTTCGTCTCCAGTTACGATCTGACTAAAGAAGACGTCACCTTCTTCGTGATAACGAGTCAAGAACTTCAGCGCACACTCAAACCTTTGGTATTTGTGGTGCTCTGTTAGCAGTTTCGGGACCCAATGAGAACTCAGTTTCCTAAACTTTAGGTGTTCAGAAACAATGTTGTAAAGCACTGATCTCGACATGTCAGGAAATTCGTTTGAGAGACCTATTATTGTGAAGCGCCTGTTTTCACGAATCCTCGCTTCAGCTGAAGCCACCAAATCGTCTGTAATCAAAGAAGACCAACTGGAGCGGTCCTCATCATGGACGTTGCTACGGCCATCTTTGAATTCTCGTACCCACTTACGCACTTTGCTTTCTCTCATAACAGAGTCACTGTCACTTTACAAATCTGTCGGTGAATTTCTGCAGCAGACAGGTTCCTTTCTTACAAAAATCGTATCACTGAGCGAACCTCACACGCGGCGGTTGATAGTCTTAAACATTTTGAAAGCACAGAACAGAGCCCTACAGGTTAACTACAGAGCTGAAACTGAGCCAGTTGTTCCCGAGGTATGCCGGTACACGACTCACGCGCTCGTTGCGCTATGCGCGAGAACTACTAGTGTCTACAACAAAACGCACCAAACTTAAAAAACGCGCCTCGTATGAGGGGCAGTCAATATGTAATTCAACTTCTTATCTCCGCCAGTTTCGGTAGACGTAGTGGAATATTCCCACCTCAGCCTCCATAATTTCGTGAAGTTCCAATAGGTTGCAGCGCCATACATGGATTCTGTAACGGGAGCGCGAAACCAGCATTCATAGCCGCTTGCAGAATGTGTGCAGAGACGTGGCTGTGAACATAAACACCATGATCATTGGGCAAGGTTGACACTCTCTTTCGAGGTGATCGGCGGATCACAGTCAGAAACGTGGCTGCACAATTTGACGTCTCTGTTGGTAGTGCTGACACACTAGTCCGTTAGTCGGGTACTCAAAGGTGTGTGTCCACCGGATTCCTTCCCATCTGACAAAAGACCATAAAGAGCAGTGAAGGCCGATCTGTGCGGAAGTGATTGCGAATTACGAGGCTGCTCGTGATACTTTCTTGTGGAACATCGTCACAGGACTGAAAGGCGGGTTCATCACTTCGAACCGGAAACAAAACGGTAATCCAGGGGTGTGACCCAGGTTCGTCGTTGAGTACACCATCGCAAGCACTTCTGTCTGTGATGCAGCGCAAGGGTAACCGAAGCCATGGTCTCCGAGCTGATAGTCTATGCTGCTGCAAACGTCGTCGAACTGTTCGTGCTGATGGTTGTTGTCTTGGAAACGTTCCCATCTGTTGACTCAGGGATCGAGACGTGGCTGCACGATCCGTTACAGCCATGGAGACAAGATGCCTGTCATCTCGACTGCTAGTGATACGAGGCCCTTGGGATCCAGCACTGCGTTCCGTATTACCCTCCTGAACCCACCGATTCCATATTCTGCTAACAGTCATTCGATCTTGACCAACGCGAGCAGCAATGTCGCGATACGATAAACCGCAATCGCGATAGGCTACAATCCGACCTTAATCAAAGTCGGAAACGTGATGGTACGCATTTCTCCTTCTTACACGAGGCATCACAACAACGTTCCACCAGGCAACGCCGGTCAACTGTTGTGTGTGTATATGAGAAATCGGTTGGAAACTTTCCTCATGTCAGCACGTTGTAGGTGTCGCCACCGGCGCCAGCCTTGTGTGAATGCTCTGAAAAGCTAATCATTTGCATATCACAGCATCTTCTTTCTGTCGGTTAAATTTCTTGTCTGTAGCACGTCATCTTCGTCGTGTAGCAATTTTAATGGCCAGTAGTGTGATTATCCGCGACGCGGTTGCGCGCGATCGTTTCGAGTGGGTGGTGAACATCGACTCTTCTGGACACATCAAGAGGGTGTGCGACCACTCGCACTGGGGCATTATTCTCATCACTGAGCAAGAGAGTAGTCTCTCAGACAAGATGCGCGCTCTGCTCCGATAGCTCCAGAAGCCCTTGGTAACTACGGAATACAATATCGGTAAGTCACAACTTTAAAGATAGCAGTACCCTTTACAAGCCTAGGTCCATTTTATTCATTTTATCAGTATTAACAGCTGCTGTTTCCAGGTCGAAAATTCAATCAAGGAAATCCAAATAAGAAGTATAGTCGACGGCGAAAAGATGTCTCTCAAAAAATACAATGAAACTATAACCTCAAAAAAAAAATTCCTACAAAATGTGAAAATTTAACTTAATTGAAAACCCTCAAATTCTACAAGAAATCTACTTACAAAATTGGTTTGGTAAAATGCTTACAAATAGTGAGGAAGCTACTACATCGTCACACACATGTTACTCTGAATACATACAGGTGTTCCAAAGAGTGAAAAGACTTGTATTACATTGCACGTACTGTTGTATTCTACAATCCGAAGATTGGTTTGAAGAAGTTCTATAAGAAATTTCGTTTGTAACGGGAAACAAACCGATGCTTTCCGTCAACACTGGGCCTCACATAAAATTGGTCTGACTCCAGCTACACATTGCAAAAACAAAATCGCAAATATATGCCGAAATATCAGAGAAAATGTTCCTGACGACTCTTAGGACGGGCACTTTATACATATAGAAGTATTTTCGCTGTACCCCGTCTAGTAGGGGTTGTTCAGACTGCAAGTGTCTCTCATTGTAAAACAAATTTCACTCAGATTCACAGTATGCAGCAGGACAGATGCAATGGAAATCGTCCTGGATTTGTTAAAAGTAATAGATCTGGATCTGGAATGAAAGACAAGTAAAACTCGGCAAATGTGAGTGGTATAAATACGAAAGAGTAAGAGTCAGATTCAAAACTAAAGAAGAAAGTTACAAATATAGCTATTACAACCGAATCAAAAAAGAAATTACAAGGAACCTTAGATTTGAACCCATTCATAGTGATATACAAGGTGTTAGTGGTAAAAAAGCAGATTTTTTTTGATCACTTACGGCTGTGTACTGTTCAACATTTGCGTCAGTTGTAAACTAGTAATTACAGCTATTAGGAGTAGTATGTTTTTAGGTTGGTTAGTACCTCAAAATAAAGGCGGCAAGAGCAAGCCGTTAATGCTTATGTCCGCCGGAATGCAAATCAGGTGTTGAAGTGTGGAGGCGTGGACACAAAACTGTTAGTCTATACTGACAGGTATACTAAATTACGTTACATGTTGGCGGAAAGGCTGTTGGACAGAAAAGAAAAACTAACACACGAATGTGAGGTCATATGAAGGTACCAATCATCACAGTACCTGAACTTATACCTCCAAAAATCCCGTATGGTGGAATAGATTAGAAGTAAAGAACTCTGTGTGGAGTAGTCATTATTAACAGATCAAAACTGGAAGATGAAATTAGAAAGTTATTCCTACAAAAATGAATGAAAAGTAAGTGTTTGATTTAAAATAGAACGGGGACATATAACAGTGATAACGTGTACGTTCAAAAAGAAGGGGAAAAAAGGCGAAACAGAATAGTTTTATGAAGTACTAGAATCGGTAACAGATAAATCTATCAGAGTGACCAACTGATTATTGCTCGAGATCTAAATGCTCGAGCAAACAAAATACGTACTCCAAACGTAATGGTAACTTTCAGGGAAGTAACAATAAATGAAAATGGAGATGTAATTAGGCAATTTCCAGCTTTAAACCAGTGAAATTAACAATTATCTATTTTCGCAAGAAAGATGTTCGTAGGTTTATGATGGGTTTTAGAGGTTACAGATCGTTAACCGATTATATAATAGTCAATAAGAAATTAAGTTTTATGGTACAGGATGTTAACAGTACAGAAAAAAGTGATATATATTCGAGCCTCCATCTCGTATTTCCAAATATCAGAATAATCGCAAAAAGTAAGAAAAATAATCCGAATTACAACCGAGAAAATTAGAAGTGTATAAGCTCTATCTCCTACAACAGTAAAGGTTAAGAACTTTTACAGAGGTAGACTTACGAAGTACCTAATGGAAACATCCAGTGATGAAAATGTAAGTAAAGAAGGGGGCAATATAATACAGGCAATCTAGAAAACTGTATATGGGGTTTGCGAATATGGAATCCAGAAATAAAGCAAGCAACTGAAGAAAAACGGAAAGCATATAAGCTATATTTACAAAATAAAACAGATCTATCCTGTTAATTACGTAAAGGGAAAAGAAAAATTCCCAGAAAACAGTCGTAAAGGCTCATGAGGAAGCGTGGAATAAGTTAATACAAGATGTACGGATGAGGCAGTTAACTGGATATGACGTAATTGAACATATAAATAAATCAGAGAAAGATATTGCAAGATTAAACCTAATAAGTGAACAACAATGGATAAAAGCATTGTAAACAGTTGTCGTATGACGAGGAAGTGAATGGAACAGAAATATATTGCTCCCATGGGGATAACAGGCCAAAAGTAAACTGTACAAGAATTACGTACAGTACTATGATCTGTAGAAAATAGTGAGGCACTTGGATCAGAAGGAGTGAATGTGGAACTTATCAAATACAGCGGAATAATATGCAGACTGAGAATTTTAAATCTAATCAATAACTTCTGTGAAAATAGTCAAATACCTCCCTCTTCGCAAATAGATAACTTAAAAATATCTTCAAAGAAGGTGACTGTTTAAACTGTGAAATTTATAGGAGACTTAGGCTCATGAATACAGAATATAAAATTCGTTCTTAACTAATAAACAACAAATTAAAAATGACTACAGATTATGTGCTAGGAAAAGGACAAAGACGATTTAGGAAAGCGAGATCGTTCATGGATAATAGATAATAGATCACAGAATAAAAAAGAGATAAGTATTTAGAAAAACATATCACGTTTATAGATTTTGAGAAGCCATCTGGCAAGGTAAATAAATGAAAATATGGCAAATACTAGAAAATCGAGATTAGCCATCACAGATAATTTGGGTAATAAGGAGTGTGTATATAAAGACTAATTTTGTCATAAACGCACAAATTAAGAGAAGTAAACAGGTTGGAGCAAAACAAGACTAATTGTTAGAAAGGCTATAGCTTATCACTCACTCTTTTCAATATACTGTATATACTGAAGACATTTCAAACAAATGGAAACTGCTAGTACATCCAGGAATTGAATTAACTAACGTCTACTCAGTCACTCTTCTATTTGCAAACGATTAAATAATGATTCATGTGAATGAAACAGAATTACAGAGATCTTTGCATATTTTAAACAATCTATCTCAATCACGTAATTTTAAAATCTCACAATCATTTAATAAAATCAGAATCATGGCTTTTAGAGAAAAGGACCCAGTCACGCAAAGATAGTGTTCTAAAACAACATTTTAGACCAACTGTCGAATTTTTAAATTTCTTGACTTTGACAGAAGTTTGAACAGAAAGTTAGAAAATTGCGATCTGGGTAGCGAACATTCGAAGAACTTTTAAAAATAAACTTAGGAAAGATATTCTATAAATTAATTGCCTTAGTCATATTGATTAATGACAGCGAAGCCTGGGTGACGTTTAAAAACAACGGGGTAAAATTCAGTCGGCAGAAATAAAATTCTTAAGGAGTGTTGAAGGATATACGAGGATGATACGATACCCAATGAAGATATAAGAAAATAGCTAAATACAGAAACGGTATATAATAAAATATTTAATAATACAATTGGTGTGATCACATACTGAGAATGGAAAACACTGAATTTGCCAGGAAGTCTCTTACACAACGAGGGCAAGAAGAGATCGAGAACAACTCAGGTTACGCTAGAGACAAATGTGTAGCTGGAACAGGCAAGAATGCCTAATCCATGAGGTGAAGAAGAAGAAGATTTGTACATCTATTGTTGGTTTTAAGCTATTTGTTACCTCAGGGTCCTACGTTTTCGTGTCAGATAATCATAGAGGTGATTTCTCTGTGGACATTTTGATGTGAGGTTGATAAATTACGTGCCTACCGTAACCTAGCAAGACAACAGGTCGGAAGCATCTGTCATGGATGGTTGTTGCTTAATTTTTCACTGTGCCACTGTAGTATTAAAAAGAACTAGTTGTGAACTATGTAAACTGTAGAAGCACACAGTATGGATCTGTTTCGATACCACATTATTGACGTCCGAGTTTGGTTTGTTAGTATTACAGACCTTAAATATTTCAGTTCACCCACTGAATAAACTGAACTCAATTATCTGTTTAATTAATTATGAGAGTGTACTATTTGATAAAATAGGAGGTCCATCTACATTAGCTTACATCAGAGATGTGTGCATATCGGAATACTAGATGGGATATGTCCACAGAATGGTATGTAAAGCAGGATTTGTCGGTTCTACTAACATATATTAATGTAGAGGCTGATGAACGTTTTCAGTTGCGGTTTTATAAACTAAACTGCGGTGCAATTAATTTCTGTTTGTTTGAAGTATAAAGCAAATTTCCACTTACGTCAATGAGAACACATGTACGGCACGTGAAATGTGGAAAAGCGTGATATCTTTTTACAAACCTAAAACAAACTTAACTTTATGTCCGATGCCGGCTAACCGCTAAAATGCATTGGACAGGTGCTTGGAGTACTGTCCAACAATTTTATCTGTAGATTGGCGGTTGACTCTAACTTGAGCGACAATAATAACGAGCGTCACACATATACGAATTATTCTGGTAAACCCTT
Source organism: Schistocerca piceifrons (assembly GCF_021461385.2). NCBI lineage: Eukaryota > Metazoa > Arthropoda > Insecta > Orthoptera > Acrididae > Schistocerca > Schistocerca piceifrons. The sequence continues at coordinate 705,597,773 of NC_060141.1, read as the reverse complement.
GCTTATATAAATTCATGTGCGGCAGTACAGCATTCGCATATACGTAATTCACTCCATTCCCGCTCCTAAAAATCTTCTTGCCGAAATCAAAGTCCAAGGACTTCTATTTCATAGGAACTCAGACGTGAAAAGGGAGAAAAGCGCATTATCTTTCTTGCCTAACATAAATCATCTTGTTATTCGTAAGAACGATAATATTTTAATAAATCCTCCCAATAGTCGTCACTCAAAATGAGGATAGACTCATTATTCGAAGTACAACTTCAGCATGACGATCTGAAAGGGACCAATAATACGTTACATGTATTGCTGAAATGAATAAAGTTCGGAAATAAACTGTCCTGCAACTTATCACTGTCACAAAGAAATCATCACAGTTACTTATCGAAATCTCCATGTGCATTGAGAATTGCAAAAAGAGAAAATCGTCGTATTGCGAGTTACCGGAATGTCGAAGTGCAAGAAGAAATCCGAAAAAGAGAAGCTGCGTAGGCTACACAAGGGCCTTCTTTAGTCCTTCAACACAATATTAGCAAATGCTTGCTATGGATAGCAATTACAACAATGTCCTTGATGCAAAGAATATTAATAAATCAGAGTTTCAAATCGATAAAGTAAGATAACTAATTAAAAGTGGTTCTCACTTTCTAGCTGGATAAAAGTAATTGCTGTTATACTCGAACTTGTCGTGTTTAAGAATGGAACTAAGTCTGTTAACTACTTTAACTTTCGGAAAAATTGCGAAAATATAATGTAGTAGTAAATCATACCTTTGCAGAAGGGGTTTAATAATCGAAATAATATATATTTTTTCTTTCAGTCTGTGATCACAAACTTGTTAAGTACTCAGACTACCGGTTTCGGTTAGCAATGATCACCTTCAGATGTGCAGCAAAACCTGGGAAAACACAATTACAACTGCTGGATTGTCTACCGCTTAATTACTGTATTTTATTACTGTAATGACTTATACATCTGGTAGGCCTACTACAGACTTGACCGATTGTATTTTTACTTTTATTTCATACTCCACAATTATATGATTGAAGAATATTTGTTTATAATTGTAGCGGTGTTAACAAAAGACGATGCTGATCTAATTCTGTGCCTATCTTTTGACGATGCCAGTATGACTCCAATCCACTACGACATGTTTTTAAAACAGGTATGCCTCGTAATATTTAAAGCGCGTTATTTTCACATGTACTCGCATGTCAGGATTACTTTACATTATGGCCTATTTCATTGTTTTAAGCTGTAGATAATCCACTAGTTGCATTTGCGTTTTTCCCGTGTTTTGATGCATATCTAAAGAGGGTCATTGCTTACCGAAACCGATAGTCTGAGGACCTAACAAGTCTGTGATCAGCGACTGAAATAAAGAAATTCATTCTGCACTTTCTGGATCACTATTTGATTCGCGACGGTGTCAAAGCTAAGTAGAATAAAGTAATCTATTTTTTTTTTAAATGAGTATCCCGAAGAGGTTTCTGACTTGGTGGTTTTACTACAGCTTACTTATGATAGTTTCAGTTAAAATTATAATTTTGCGACTTATAAATTATAATATATAAAATTACAATATTATATTATAAGAACAATAGTTATTTTATTCATGACTGTAATTTTCTGCAACTGTAGTATTATTTTAATTTATTGGCAACCGATGACTGAATTTTATCCTAAAAGAAAAATAATTTCGTGTGGCTCAGAGGCCTTGTAGAAGCCTTTCAAATGGACACCATTTTGGCGACTTGCATGTTCCATAACCTACCCCAGTTATCCAACTTGAGAGAGGGGACCAACTGTTTATCATGCAATCCGAACCAGGTGTCATTGCTGGCATCTCCTTACATTGTTGAGGACAGCAAGCCCTATGACCGAACACGCTGAGTTACTGTGCCGTGACCGCTAAACCACCAGACCCGAATATTAGAACTTCGTGACCAAGCAGTAGGCTCTGCCAGAAATATCGACTCTTAGATAATGTGTCTAATAGTGTATTTTAATACGACAATATACCATCTTAGGCAATTTATAACACATAAAACACTTGATAATGGCACTTTGAAGCCGAGATCGTGATTGTGTAAGTGTAAATGTAACACTGTAGGTAAACAACGGTCTAATGGCGATACTGACTTTAAAGAATCGGTAATTAATTTTCATACTGGGAAGATTATTTTTGAATACGTGTTTGGTGCGATAGCTTGTAATTATATATTATATTTGAGTAGAAACAGAGATGATCGCACGAGTACCTATTCCAAAATAATCTTACCAGCGCGAAAAGTATTTATAGCTTGGTTCTGAAATGGCATGGAAGTATACAGGCATGGGGAGAACGATAATGGCCTTGATGTTAAAGACCGGAAGAAGATCTCCAACAGACTGTCAGCACACATCAGCTGTGACCACTGAAGTAAACCCAATGAACTGGTTGAGCGATTATTTTTCTTGCTAGCATACAGAGTGACAACCAATAACTCACGTGATAATGAAATAATATCTGTTGAAGAACTTCAGGAAACGGCGGTAACCTCTTGAAGATAAATTTGGTGAATATAAGAATGGCTGTGGAAAATGAAGTGAGAGACTCAACTGCAGAATGGGTAATTGCGTATGAAAATATTCCGCCAGTTGAAAGACAGCAAGAAAAAATGCATTTCGAAAATTGAAAATTTGGAAACAGTACACGAAATTATTATGTTGGGTTTCGAATTGAAACAGCACGCCTTGGAGCTTGAGAACAGGCAGCGAGAGATTGTACTCTATTTCGAAGGTGGATTGAACGTATAGGCAGAGTTCTAGAGTTGTTACGACAAACCCCATCACAGAAAGTAAGTGTCTCACTTTTTTTGTTTAGTCAGGAGAGGTTATCAGGTGGTGTCTGTACCTCATCTAAACGAGAGTTGACCGTCAAATGTCGATTTTACGTTGCCAGTGGGCACCAGCTGAGCTACACATCACCGCCTTTCACCCTGCTTCTTCCAAACAGCGTAATGTTGGACAATTACGCAATTTTCGCCTCGGTTGGAAAAGAAAGGTGTCGTATTATATTCTTCTCGTGGGAAGCTGTTTGACTGGAGGTTCCATTTTTACGGCAACAAAACACTGAGCTGTGATTGGGAGTGCTGCTAGCTTTGAACGGTAGTTCCCAACCTCTCTAAGACCACTGAGCACAATCAGATGTTAGTTAGTACCCCCCCCCCTCCCCCAATCATTGTACTTAGTGTCTAATTTAGCTTTAGAATGAAATTCAATTTTGCTTGAACACTTCGGTTTTTAGTGAAAGATAAATGAAAGTATTTCTAAACGTCTTGCTAAACCACGAACTAATAAGTCAATGAGACAACTTGTACTGCTTATTTCTAACAACCTTTTCCACAGAAGGACGCTTATTTCTAATAACTTTTCTCACAGAATGACGAGACAGTTCTCAGTGCATCAAGACTGTCACCTATAATTCATCCTCAGGGAAGATAGCTGTCTACACTGACGATAGGCACTTGTTACGAAACATGCTTCCTTTGCACCACTTCTCTTCCTACTGACGTGTGCTTCACCAACACCCTTCACTCTGATTGAAATCAAGCAAATTTAAATACGTAAACAATACCTAGCCGTATTGTCTATAAGTCACTTGATCGCTGGACTCCTTATTTCTGAACCGGAAATGCATTGTATCTGCCCATTGTAGTGATAATAATAATAATAATAATAATAGTACATGGTGCCCCACATAAAACGAGTACCCCTCATGCACTGGTTTATCATCTCTAGTCGCATTGCTTCTGACGTGGCAACACTGTCTCGAAGGTTGACTTCACTGCATTTTACTGGAAAGCTGAGCGCAGCTGTGCGACCGTGCGTCTGTTGTTGTGAGAAGCTCCTATTGTTGTGTGTTACAGAAATGACGCAGTTTGCATTAGAAGAGCGAACTAATATTGTGGAGTGTCACATAAAGACAGGCTCTATCAAGGAATGTAAATCAATCTTTCAAGCTAAGTGTCCTGGTAGGAAACTACCCGTGACCAGCACTATTCAAGATATGTGCAAGAAATGGAGGGGTGTAGGATCCGTTCAGAATGTGGAGAGGAATAGGCGACCGACAGTGAGAACCACTGAAACTGTAGATAGAATTCGCATGGACGTTATGAGAAGCCCTCACAAGTGAGTACGGAAGTTACCACAGCAGGGTGGTTTACCTCGTACATCAGGTCAAAGTGTGCTAAAAGACATGAAATTAAAAGCCTATCATGTGAATGTGGTGCAAGTAGTGAAATTTGAGGATCACGAAAAAAAGACTTAATTATTGTAAGTGGCTGTTAACATCAGCTGGTAACAGTTCCTTGCACCCCTTCCTTTACTTCTTGCCAGGTAAGGTCTGGTTTCATTTTTCGTGTTATGTAAACTTCCACAATTGCAGATACTGGTTACAGGACAACCAACATATTCTGCTTGAAGAACATCTCCATTCAGAGGAAATATGTGTTTAGTGTTCGTTGTCTGGAGTGTGCATTATTGACCCACTATTATTCAATTAAAACTTGGAGCGTGCCATATATCTAGAGATCTTTGACTCTTTTGATGCACATTCAACAGATGCAGAGAAGCTGTTTGTGGTGTTCCGACAAGATGGACCAACTGCTCACAGTCAGCCGAAGTATGGACTAATCACCAGCGTGTTCCCTGAAGACAAACTTGTCAGTAGAGGTTCTGGCCCACAAGGTCCCCAGACTTGACATCATGTGGTTTCTATTTATGGGGCACACTAAAAAGCAAAGTATATGCTGACAGTCCTCGCACCATAGACGATCTTAAACGGAACTTTACTAGAGGACAACATCATGCCTGCATAATTTCAGAGTGTTGCTGGTAAAGTCACCACACGAAGCCAGAGGGGTCTGGATGCTCATGGCCACCACTTCCAGCATCTCTTATGAACAGGTAACTACATATTTTTAACATTACTGTTATATATTTTTTTAGTTAGTTCATTGTTACTTGAATCTAGGGAGCGAGGCGTACCAGTTTCGTGTGTGACACCCTGTGATACAGTGTGAGCCCTACAGCAGTGTAATAATCATTGCATAGTTGCTTTCGTGGCGTGCTGTCAGTTGATTTATTCTTGCGAAGCGAATAAAGAAGTGTTTTCTGGTTATTTGCGGCAATTATGTACAAACTGGAGAAGTCATTTTCATGAGATGTTTAAGCATACGTGATGTATATGTCTCTATTTTAGCACCATTGAAGCCTTTCGCGAAGTACGAAGATGCACGTAGGCGGTTTATTATGTCTGGAAGATGATGTTGATATACTTATTATACAAACTGTAACCACCACTATATTGTGACCACATTAATGCTAGTACTTGGAAAAATGAATTTATTGGTAACATTCGCAATCACCTTTAGAGTCTTAAGAAAAGTGATGGTTAATGATCTACTTAAAATAATTTAATTTAATGAGTGAAATATAGTTCAGCCTTCTTGTTTTTACCCATCAGAAATATTATACCTTACAGTGCACAATTACCCCAAGGTTGATGGTAATTATTGGCTTAGAAGCTCTCTGACTGAACTATTTCCAAAATAGGTGCATGGCTTAGCAAATAATAATGGAGGGAGAGGGGTGTGACTTAGGAATGACGGGGAGGTGGGGATATAGAAGAGTATGGGAAGCAAGGAGGAAAGAGTGGCGGACAGGTAAGGGAGGAGAAGAGTGGAAGATCAAGGTAGAGTTTAAAGTCAATATTCAGGTTTGGTCCGAAGCGCTGTTGTATTCCTACTTATATGCACTTCATGGGTTGCAGAACAGATAAATATATTTTAGAATTATTTTTATTCTGTTTCACTCATTCAAATATGGCACTTCCGTTGTGAGCACAGTTATGTATAGACAGAGAAAGTTTACTAGGTGATTATTTAGATGATAAGCATTGTCTTCTGCATAATACTGTAATTGTGATATTCTATAGGTTTCCTAGTGGGTAAATTGTCTTCTGCTTGATATTGTCATTGGAGATAACCTTTCTGTCATTTTCTCGGTCGGAGGTTCCCAATCTGGGGATAATACCCCGTGACGGATAAAATGAAATTTTCTGGGGGTCACAAACTAAACGATCGGATTCTGTTTCAGTTACGAAAGTAATTGTTTTGAAAAGATTTATTACCATAATTTTCTAAGACTAATACTGATTATATAAGTTATCAATAATTACTTTTTCTCAACTACCAGCATTAATACGGTGGAGGTTGCAAGTTAGTCACATAGTCCACCCACTACACATGTATGTTGTGCTTTGCCCCGTACATTGCTGATCACAAAAGTGAGACATATACGTAACAAATGGTAAATATCTCAAGAGAGGGTGTCCTCCAAGTTGTAGTTAGTAACTGCGGTAGTCCATAAATTGCTTCATTACTCGCTTTAAGACAGAGAAATGAATTAATTGACAGCACAACACAGCAGTAATTACATAAGGACTACTATAGTGCAGTACACAGTTTTATTGTTATTATTATTATTATATCCGCTCCCAGTAGCTGAGTGGTCAGCGCGACAAAATGTCAATCCTAAGGGCCGGGTTCGATTCCTGGTTGGGTCGAAGATTTTCTTCGCTCAGGGACTGGGTGTTGTGTTCTCCTAATCATCATCATTTCATCCCCATAGACGCGCAAGTCGCCGACGTGGCGTCATGTTGAAAGACTTGCACCCGGCGAACGGTCTACCCCACAGGAGGCCCTTGTCGCACGAAAATTTATTTATTATTATTAGGTTGGTTAGACACAAAGAATTAACAGACTGAAGTCCGCCATTTTCTGCCAGTTCAGATGTAAGAAGTGCAGCAATGAAGTGATTTACAAACAGTAAGTATAGTGCATTGATTTTAACTTGGTTGATTTTATATGGGGCTGCAGCGTGCAGGTCAACCAAGGGCCGCCATAGAGAGGAGTAATGCAAGAGAAGTATGTTTTTAACAATTGTCTACCCTCACTGTGGCTAGTTAGCTTTCTTATACGAGAAGAAGTAGTGGGTAGCACTTGCGATGCACTATGAGGAAAAGTCTTTCATTACACAGTTTAGTTAGATGCTAAAGTTGGTGGTAATTTTGGGGAGGGAGGTGTACTAGCTAACGTATGATTGCATTCAGGAGTAACAGTCTAAAGTAGATTGGGAACCACTGTCCTAGACGATAACTATTGTCTTTTGCTTGATACTGCCACTGGAGATCCGAATTTCTTGCCCAGTCTGAGGCTTCGCGCGCTTCTCTTTAACTCTTTATCCTTGATGTCGACTGAACCTTAAATTCCATCCTTTCGTACGTAGTACTCCTATGGAAATTTTCATCTTTTATTTCTGCTACAAAAAAATTCCTGCCGTGGTGGACGGAATGGTTGTAGTGCCGTGCAGTGTCTGAGACCCACTAGAGTTTCCCTCTTGGCTGCTGCCAGAGGTACTGGCCGTTCCCGGCTGCCTCCGCAGTGTCGCAGGAGAGGGCCGCAGTTCTCAGTCCGTTCGTTACACGGGCCATTAGCGAGTCTCTCAGGCTGGAAGACCGGCCCGCGGCGATCGCGAGGGAATTCCGTGATGAGAGCCCTCCGCCCGGCCGCTCTCCAGGCTGAGACCGACGTGCTGCCTGCTGGGACGTATCATCAGAAGAGCGTTCGCAGTCAGAGCTCTGCACGACACCGCGCGTATTCCGACATTGCGATATCCTTGACCAAACATTTAAACGCTGCCGTTATTACTTTAAGGTTATAAAGTGAATATTGTAGACGACGAAAACTACTGTATGAATATTGTGAAGCAGCATAGCTTCAGAATGCGAGCAAATTCAAAGCATGTATAGAGCAGCTTTAGTATAGAGAGATCGACGCCATGTAACCCCAACTTTGTTAAATTTACACTACTGGCCATTAAAATTGCTACACCAAGAAGAAATGCAAATGATAAACGGGTATTCATTGGACTAATATATTATACTAGAACTGACATGTCATAACATTTTCACGCAATTTGGGTGCATAGATCCTGAATCAGTACCCAGAACAACCACCTCTGGCCGTAATAACGGCCCTTGATACGCCTGGGCATTGGGTCGAACAGAGCTTGGATGGCGTATACAGGTACAGCTGCCAATGCAGCTTCAACACGATACCACAGTTGATCAAGAGTAGTGACTGGCGTATTATGACGAGCCAGTTCCTTGGCCACTATTGAACAAACGTTTTCAATTGGTGAGAGATCTGGATAATGTGCTGCCAAGGGCAGCAGTCGAACATTTTCTGTGTCCAGAAAGGCCCGTACAGGATCTGCAACATGCGGTCGTACATTATCCTGCTGACATGTAGGGTTTCGCAGGGATCGCATGAAGAGTAGAGCCACGGGTCGTAACACATCTGAAATGTAACGTCCACTGTTCAAAGTACCGTGAATGAGAACAAGAGGTGACCGAGACGTGTAACCAATGGCACCCCATACCATCACGCCGGGTGATACTCCAGTATGGCGATGACTAATACACGCTTCCAATGTGCTTTCACCGCGATGTCGCCAAACACGGATGCGACCATCATGATGCTGTAAACAGGACCTGGATTCATCCGAAAAAATGACGTTTTGCCATCCGTGCACCGAGGTTCGTCCTTGAGTACACCATCGCAGGCACTCCTGTCTGTGATGCAGCGTCAAGGGTAACCACAGCCATGGTCTCCGAGCTGATAGTCCATTCTGCTGCAAACGTCGTCGAACTGTTCGTGGAGATGGTTGTTGTCTTGCAGACGTCCCCATCTGTTGACTCTGGGATCTAGACGTGGCTGCACGATCCGCTACATCCATGTTAATAAGATGCCTGTCATCTCGACTGCTAGTGATACGAGAACGCTGGGATCCAGCACGGCGTTCCGTATTACCCTCCTGAACCCACCGATTCCATATTCTGCTAACAGTCATTGGATCTCGACCAACGCGAGCTGCAATGCCGCGTTACGATAAACCGCAATCGCGATAGGGGGAAACTAGATGGTAAGCATTTCTTCTACTTACACGAGGCATCACAACAACGTTTCACCAGGCAACGCCGGTCAACTGCTGTTTGTGTATGAGAAATCGCTTGGAAACTTTCCTCATGTCAGCGCGTTGCAGGTGTTGCCACCGGCGCCAACCTTGTGTGAATGCTCTCAAAAACTAATCATTTTCATATGACAGCAACTTCTTCCTGCCAGTTAAATTTCGCGTCCGTAGCACGTCATCTTCGTGGTGTAGCAATTTTAATGGCCATAATTGTATATGTTAAAGATTCCATAAATGGACGTAAAAAAGTATAACAAAAGATATTAAAATCTGCTATCCTAGACACAATTCTCTTTGCAGACGACTGAGTGATTTCAATTGTAACAGGTGATGCTGGTGGTAGCTGACCGTGCATGTATGTAATGAATACAACGTAAAATCCCCATATCAGAAACAAGGCTGTTGGCAGTTAGGGCAAAAATAATCATTAATATCGAAGCAGTACGGATAGTTAACGAAATCCTTTATCTTGGGTGTCATATCATTTAAATAGAAAATGATGATATACCAGTATCAATAATAAAAAAGAAGATTCTGTATAAAGTAGTGGTAGTACCAAACTGATATATCGATGTTATATTGAACATTTACTGAACGACACAAAAGAGATAGAAAGGACAGAGGACGAAATTTCCCCAGCAGCAGAAGAATTTAGTTTCGCAAATAAGAAATTATACGTAATTTCAAACAAACAGCCTTTATTGTTGTTATTCTGTGGTTTTTGTATCACAGAAAAACTCCTTTTCTGGTTCATAAGGCTGACCCGTAATGTAGGTGAACGCCGGCACGGTAGCTCTGCGTGTTCGGTCAGAGCGCTGGCCTGTTTCATTAATAAAAAAATGAGTGAAGCGATGAACAATCAACTTCAAGGGATGTCATGTGACGTCCGCTACAACCAAATACAATGAACAGTAACGAACAAAATGCAAAAAAAAAGAAAAGGTGTTGCGTCTTTGAAGAGTACACAAAACGTATTCGGTTCCAGGTTCGAAACCCGCCATCAAATAAATTTTGATTAACAACCAGCACTGGCGGCCGAACATTTCCGACATAAGAAGTCAGCCCCATCTGCCAACGGCCTTGTCAAAGAGGGCGAAGGAGCGGGGAGCGGTTCAGGACACTCTTCTGTCCTTGGAGTGGGAAACTGTCCCTAAAGCGGAAGAATCAGCAATTATCAACACAATGAGGATGCATAAGGCAATCAAAATCACTGTACTAAAGACATCTAACGTGTATCCACAGGACATGTTGCCTGTAACTGAAAAAGTGTTATGGCGATCTCTCCATTAGCAAAAGATTCCGGAATAGTCCTCTGTTCGGATCTTCGGGAGGGGACTGCCAAGGGGGAGGGGACCTTGAGGGAAAGACGGAATAACCAACGAAAGGATAACGTTCTGCGAGACGGGGCGTGAAATTTCAGGAGCTTGAACGTGGTAGGGAAGCTAGAAAATCTGAAAAGAGAAATGCAAATGCTCTGTCTAGGTATACTAGGGGTCAGTAAAGTGAAATGGGGTTGTTCTTATCAGGATCGACAGCAAACTAACATCGACAACGATAGTTCAGGTGCATATGCCGACGTCGCAAGCTGAAGATGAAGTGCTAGAGAAAGTGCATGAGGATATTGAAATGGTAATACAGTACGTGAAGGGAGATGAAAATCAGATAGTCACGGGGACTGGAATGCAGTTTTAGGGGAAGGAGCAGAAGAAAAGTTTATAAGAGAATATGGGCTTGGATAGAGAGTACTCTATTCAAGAATCACAAGAGGAGAAAGTATGCTTGGATAAGGGCGGGTGATACTGGAAGATTTCAGTTAGATTACATCATGGTCAGACAAAGATTCCGAAATCAGACACTGGATTGTAAGGCGTACACAGGAGCAGATATAGACTCGTATCACGATGTTGTAGTGATGAAGAGTAGGCTGAAGTTTAAAACATTAGTCAGACAGAACCAATACGCAAAGAAGTGGGGCACGGAAGTGTTAAGGAATGATGATACGCTTGAAGTTCTCTAAGGCTATAGATACAGCAATAAGGAATACCTCAGTAGGCAGTACAGTTGAAGAGGACTGAACATCTCTAAAAAGTTGGAAAGTTGGAAAGAAAAACGCAGATACAAAGAAGCTAACTGCGAAGGAACCATGGTTAACAGAAGAAACACTTCAGTTGATCGAAGAAAGAAGAAAGCACAAAAACATTCAGGGAAATTCGAGAATACAGAAATACAAGTCGCTGAAGAATGAAATAAATGAGAAGTGCCGGGAAGCTAAGGCGAAATGGCTGAATGAAAAATATAAAAAATCGATAAAGGAATGATTGTCGGAAGGACTGATTCAGCATATAGGAAAGCAAAAATTAATTACCGATAAATAAAAAATATTTACTTCGTAAATTTTTATTCGCTAAAACTAAAACTCTCCCTCTCTCCCCATAGGGTGGGGTTTGAGAGAGAGGAATTAGAGTTTTACAAATGTTGACCGAAATATTTATTTTTTCCGCAGATTCGGATAAATTTTGATTGTTTCGTGGGTCAACATTTGTAAAACTCTAATTCCTCTCTCTCAAACTCGACCCTATGGGAAGAGAGGGAGAATTTTAGTTTTAGCGAATCAAAATTTACAAAGTAATAAGTATTTTTTATTTATCCGTAACCATTTTCCACGCAAAAATGAGAACATGGATTTTCTTGAATTACAGCGCCAACTACCAAGAATCAAAACAAATGTATAAGACAAAATATACGCAATTTTTTATGTAGAATCTGATTCTGCAATAAAAATGGGGGTTCCCATTTGAAATTTTAAAGTTGCTTCCCGCCCCACCCCCAGGGGGGTGGCCGGCTAATTTTAGCACCAGCAGATGTCCCCTCGAAAATAATCAAGTTTAGATTCTACAAATTTTTTTCGTGTAAGGCTCATTTTTCGAGTTATTCTGGTTTGTCAACTTAAAATTTACACCCTCAGAATGTAGAAAGTTCTGGTTGATCGCAGCTAATGCTGTTCTATGTAGAAATAGAGTGCAGCAACAATTCGTGCAGGGACTGGCGAACGACCTTCAATATATATAGAGGTATTGTATTGTATTGCGCATAAACATTCGGAAAAGCCATTGTTATTCTGGTATACAATTGGCGATAAATCAATTAAAAGAATAATTATCATAAAAATGTGGCACTAAGCACCAAGGGCAACAAGAATTGGAAGGAGGCCATAAAACTAGTTGCAGGAGAAACAGAGACTCAATGAAATGTAATTCACTTACTAAGAGGTAGCTCACAAAACTCTCGTTCAGTAGATTCTTGGGTACTGGCTACCCTACTGCGTCCTTTACTGGATAGATGTGATACAGAGTATTCAATGAATAGCAACGCATTTAGCTTACTAAGTCGCGTAAGTGTTACGTAAGTGTTACGGAGCTGTGCATTAGAACCTAGTGGCAAATGTTACAAGAGAGATTTTGTACGATTCTCAAAGGTTTGGTTTTCAAGTTATAAGTCCATATGTACCAAGAAGAGATGTAGAAAATGTATATTCAATAAAATAAACGATGAAAAGATGCGTTCGTTATCTTAGGTAGGTTTACCTACAATAGTTCTCGCAATAAAGATTCGTGATTCAGTCAGGAAAAGGGTGAAATGTCTGTGGTAGTTTTGCCATTCTACTCGGTGTAGGTAGTACAGTTTTCGATGACTGACACTGGCAATGAAGCAGAGACCGGGAAGAAACAGACGATTCTTGTGGTCTATGATGCTAACCAGACAAAAGGTCTACAGCATAGCGAAAGTCATAATATGCGTGCGCAATGAATCCAGGGAGCCATCTCATACGAAAAATTTAAACACTAGTATGGTCAATCACTCTCATCCAAGGATGCAGAGAAAAGCGAGGACTGGCGGACAAGTGTGGGGCATCGGTATTTGCAGACACACTCGTATCAGTAGGCAGCCCCGCGTGATATGCCATGTTTGGTGAATTAACACGCTGTAGATGCTTAAACTTGTTCCATACACGGGGTATGCTTGCGCACTCGACTTGAGCCTACATTAATTATTTTGCACTCATAAATGTAATGCTGAGCTTGAAGTATGTACACTCCTGGAAATGGAAAAAAGAACACATTGACACCGGTGTGTCAGACCCACCATACTTGCTCCGGACACTGCGAGAGGGCTGTACAAGCAATGATCACACGCACGGCACAGCGGACACACCAGGAACCGCGGTGTTGGCCGTCGAATGGCGCTAGCTGCGCAGCATTTGTGCACCGCCGCCGTCAGTGTCAGCCAGTTTGCCGTGGCATACGGAGCTCCATCGCAGTCTCTAACTGTCAAAAATTTCGCGCAAGTCCCCACCTGCTACAAGTGCTGTGATGTTGGACACACCGCAAAGCAGTGTAAAGACACCGAAATCACGTGCTCCAATTGCAAAGGGAAGGGCCACATAAGAAATCAGTGCAAACTAGCAGAACAAGACATCTGCATCCCCTGCAGAATCCGAGGCAAATTGTGTGCCAGACGAAGAGGTCTTGATTGTCAAACACATAAATTCCTCCAAGATCGACTGCTACAGAGCTTCGATTATGGAGAATGAAAGCAGCCCAACACTGCCCCAATCAAGAATGCAAAAAACGAACTATAAATCACCATCGACCATTAATCGAAACCACCAAAGAGCTATAAGCTGGCGCAGGCAGATGGGACTGCTTCCCACTCACCCCACACACACAGACGATATCCCATCTCTTCAAGGCATGCACGCATTACATGACAGTTATATAAATACCATGGACTTCATCGACGACATGGTACTTAATGGAGCTATACATTATAACATAGCCAAACAACTTAAAAAACAGATGCAATACTGGGTCAGCTACCAGCAATCACTGCAGGCGAGAATTGACGAGCTGGAATTTGAAGTGCTATACAATGCACACAGCAACACCGATCAAATACAAAACAATAGCACACAAACAAACACGAACACAGACAAGTCTGTAAACCTAAACAAACACACGGAAAACGAACAAATGGACAATACACAGAAATCTCACGCAACACCTGACTATGCCAAAGCTAGCAGCGAAGAAAGAATAAACGACAACACACCAAAAAGGTATAATACAAAAAGATGTATAGGATATATAAAACCAGTTAATTTTGTATCTGGAGGGATAATTAACCCTGCAGATCATACACAACAACGCATAACACCTCAACAACATAATGAAACACAACAGATGACCGGATGTAACGAGACATATAAGAAAAAGGTAGTAGTCCTTGACACAAACCTACTTACGGGTGATCACGATAGTGACGATGAGTGTACAGATAGTGATAGCAAAAAGAAAGGTGACGACAGTGCAATAGGTAGTGTAAACATAAGAAAAAGTAAAGGTGAAAGAAGAAGAGCCGCAGGTAGCAGCTCATCAGCCTCACCACCATTGAAGACGGAACAAGACACCACACCGGTGACATCTGCACTTCGAGATAAATATAGCGGAATCATCCCATATGTAGAAAAAGAGCAGAAGGGAAAAGTCGGCCAAACACCATGGCATGCTGACTACAACAATGTAGAACTAAACTTAAGACTAAGTAGGCTAGAATATAAGGATACTTTCATCACAGCACAAAGACTGCTAACCAGACTACTTCACCCACTAGGCAGCTATGTATGCTTCCCGACCACTGAACAATCTGACAGAATGACTTTAAAGACCGCAAACATACCTACAGACCCAGCAGAGCTAGAAAAATTAGTCATACTAGCGTGTAGTCGGAGGGGGGAAACATATAACCCACACCAAGTGTACAAGGACCAAGTGAGGGCACATGGCAGAACTGACTTTGACTACTCGCAAACAGGACACAAATTCTACCTTCATGTGAAACACCCATGAAAATAATACAACTTAATGCTAATAGAAGCACACTCGTTAGTGCAGAACTGCCGCGAGTAGCTCTGGACTTGCAGGCGGATATTCTCTGCCTGCAAGAACCTTACGTGACAACCCAGGGAAACTTAACTAACCTACCCTGGGACGCTGTCACAATCTCAGACAGACGAAACTACAAGGCTGCCATAGTTGTCCTCAACAGAACTTTAAATATCACTAAGATTACGCAGCTATGTAACAGTCATCTGGCCACGGCAGAAATAACTAAGGGTCGAGACACATGGGTGGTCTCATCACTATACGCACAGTACAGTGACGACATAGAGCCATACCTACATATGATACAAGACATTGCTGAGTACTCTAGAAATAAGAACCTAATTATATGTGCAGATATCAACGCTAGATCCACACTGTGGCACTCGGACAGAACGGACGACAGAGGACGGAAAGTCAACGACGTCATACAGGAGACACAACTACATATTATAAATGAAGACGGACCTACACCTACATACAGAGGTGCAGGCGGATCTGCCACCAAAATCGATATTACTCTGGCGAATGACAGAACATTAGGACGACTGCAAAGATGGACCATACACGACTCTCTGACCACAAGTGATCACAACATAATAGAAATAAGTCTCACAACAAACAATTATCGCACCACACACAATACAACACACTTCAACTTTAAAAGAGCGAATTGGGACAGACTACAACAAATTGTTCAAAATGAGAGTATATACAACATACAGGGAAGCGTGGACTACAGAGCACACAAACTGACACAAATCATCCAAACAGCACAAGAAACAGCAATACCTACGCACACACACAGCAAACAACGGGAAACACCATGGTCAGACGAATTAACCAGACTCAAACGTGACATGACAAGGAAACGAAAACTATACCAGAGGACATGGATACAAAGAGACAAACTACTAAGACTAGCTGCATATAGGGAAGCCAAAGAACTCTTCAAAAAGACATTATTTCAGACCAGGAAACAACATTGGAAGAGCTACTTGACCACACACACACAACAGAATATCTGGGGGGAACAATACAAGATCCTGACAGAAAAAACAAAGACCCCATTGGCATTAAGCACGCTACGGCAGGATGACGGCACAATGACAGTGGGATGGAGAAACACAGCACAATATCTGCTGAACAAACTCCTCCCGTAAGATGCCACAGACTCAGACACACAGGAACAGATCACACTCAGACAAGAACTTCATGAACAGTATAACACCGACGCCGTCACCTGTCCCTTTGCGCACGAGGAAGTTGCGGTAGCGATAAGAGAGCAAAAGAATAAAAAAGCACCTGGACCCGACAGGATCCATGCAGAAGTGCTTAAGAGGCTAGCACCACAGATCACCCCATGCTTAACAGAACTACTAAACGACGCCTTAAGGCTAGGCCGTGTACCGACAGTCTGGAAAACCTCAAATGCAGTCATCATACGAAAATCATCAGACAGAGACCAATCAGATCTGAAATCCTACAGACCAATATGCCTCATGAACACCATGGCAAAAATCCAAGAGAGGCTACTGTGTGACCGCTTGCAGGCTCACAGAACCCTACTTGGAATGAATCCCCACCAGTTTGGATTTCGGAAAGGGAAAAGCATCGATGATGCAATAAACAGAGCTTTAGAAATTACACAAAACACAGATAAAACATACTCTTTGGCAATCATGATAGACATCGCAGGAGCATTTGACAACCTGTGGTGGCCAGCACTGTTTCTGAGGTTACGCCAGATGGAAGTACCCGCAGCCCTATACAACAGTCTTTTAGGGTTACTGCAGAGACAGAATAGTGGAATGGCGCGTGGGCAACCGGAAGGTAATAAGGAAAATTACCAAGGGATGTCCGCAGGGATCGATCTGTGGACCCATCTTCTGGGACATAATTTTTGAACCTCTCCTGCAACTGCTGGAGGAGGATATGAGGACAGACGGTGCTGTCGCCTATGCAGATGACCTACTGGTGGTTATCTCAGCAAATACAAGAGCCCAGCTAGAGGAGAAGGCGAGTGGCACACTGCAAACAATAACACAATGGTGCAACACAAACAAGCTCAAGATAGCGGGCAACAAAACAACATACACACTGCTCAAAGGGCAACTCAGACGCAATCCATCTATTAAAATACAGAACAACAACATAAAGAGAATGACGGTAACCCGCTACTTGGGCGTATACATAGATGAGAAGCTGAACTTCCATGAACATATCAGAATAACAACAAACAAGGCAGAAAAATTACTACAGAAACTGGCAAGGATTAATTCAGGACAATACAGACTTCCTCTGTCAGTCACACGAACTTACCACTGCGCACTCTTCGAATCAGTGCTAAGCTTTGCGGCCAGTACATGGGCGCACAGACTCAACCTCGCCACAAACAGAACAGCGGTTAGGCGAGGGCAGAGAAGCGTCCTTCTGCGACTATCGGGAGCCTTCGGCACTACATCAGTTGAAGCACTGTGTGTCGTGCTAGGAATCTTCCCGATAGATATCACAATCAAATATCGGGCCGCTCTGTACTGGTTAAAGATGGGTAGACTAGACCAGGTCAACATATTGACTGGTTCCCCGCTGAACAATAAGCGGGACCTCAAAAAATGGAAAATCGACACATGGCAACAGGAATGGGGCACAAGTGATAAGGGACGGAGAGTCTATACATTTTTTCCGAACATAACGGAAAGATTAAGAATGAAACATGCCGATCCTAGCCGCGGCATGGTGCATTTCTTGACTGGCCACGGACCTTATCCCACGCACTTAAATCGCGTGAGTCTTAGAGACACATCAACGTGTACATGTGGAGGTATGGGAACCCCCGAACACACAATCCTATTCTGCGGGAAATACAGACAGCACAGGAACACACCTGGGATACAACACCTACAGACAGAGGAACACATATACGATGCGATCAGAACACCTGAACTTTGGGACATACTGAACGCACTAACAGCCAAATTTCTGACGAATGCCACAAAGAGTACAGGAACAGAAGACCACACATACAATAAACCTATATGCAGCACCCAGACAGACACCATAGTGTGGAAGAACTAAACTAAGTCTCAATATAAAACAACTGACATGCAATAGACTTACATAAGTAGACCTAAAACTGACAATAGATTAATGTATAAAATTAGACATAAACAGTGTCGGCGCACCGTCGCAATTGCCATCAGCTACCACGGCACTCTAAACCTGTATACAAGTAACCAGATAGAACATAAATAGAGATATCAAACGCCATAAATAGAATAGAACTTCCTAGGCTAAGGTTAGGGGACTGAGGATCAGAGGCTTGAAGATAAATCCCAAGGCGCTCATCCTCAGTCCCCTACGGTGGTGGGACTATCATCTCTTCCTTTCCTATCGTCTTTTCTCCTCTTCAGACTAAACTATTCCTTGTATTTCCTTCTTCCAATTCAAAATTAATTTTTGTAAAAATTTTGTTAAATCGGTTTTGGGAAAGCTGCCAAAGTAAAGAAAAAAAAAAAAAAAAAAAGCACAGACCCGCCTCCACGTGGCGGGACACGGGCAACGGTGCGACCGGATGCGGGAACTGGTATGAGTTTCATCAACTACATCAGTGTCCGCACACCGGTCGTAGCGGCCAAGTGGTCAAAATAGACCCACCTTAAGCACTTAGGTGGTGGGTCGTAAAATCAGGGCGGCAAGTGAAAAAAAAAAAAAAAAAAAAGTCTTCAACACTGGTAGCATGCCGCGACAGCGTGGACGTTGAACCGTATGTGCAGTTGACGGACTTTGAGCGAGGGCGTATAGTGGGCATGCGGGAGGCCGGGTGGACGTACCGCCGAATTGCTCAACACGTGGGGCGTGAGGTCTCCACAGTACATCGATGTTGTCGCCAGTGGTCGGCGGAAGGTGCACGTGCCCGTCGACCTGGGACCGGACAGCAGCGACGCACGGATGCACGCCAAGACCGTAGGATCCTACGCAGTGCCGTAGGGGACCGCACCGCCACTTCCCAGCAAATTAGGGACACTGTTGCTCCTGGGGTATCGGCGAGGACCATTCGCAACCGTCTCCATGAAGCTGGGCTACGGTCCCGCACACCGTTAGGCCGTCTTCCGCTCACGCCCCAACATCGTGCAGCCCGCCTCCAGTGGTGTCGCGATAGGCGTGAATGGAGGAACGAATGGAGACGTGTCGTCTTCAGCGATGAGAGTCGCTTCTGCCTTGGTGCCAATGATGGTCGTATGCGTGTTTGGCGCCGTGCAGGTGAGCGCCACAATCAGGACTGCATACGACCGAGGCACACAGGGCCAACACCCGGCATCATGGTGTGGGAAGCGATCTCCTACACTGGCCGTACACCACTGGTGATCGTCGAGGGGACACTGAATAGTGCACGGTACATCCAAACCGTCATCGAACCCATCGTTCTACCATTCCTAGACCGGCAAGGGAACTTGCTGTTCCAACAGGACAATGCACGTCCGCATGTATCCCGTGCCACCCAACGTGCTCTAGAAGGTGTAAGTCAACTACCCTGGCCAGCAAGATCTCCGGATCTGTCCCCCATTGAGCATGTTTGGGACTGGATGAAGCGTCGTCTCACGCGGTCTGCACGTCCAGCACGAACGCTGGTCCAACTGAGGCGCCAGGTGGAAATGGCATGGCAAGCCGTTCCACAGGACTACATCCAGCATCTCTACGATCGTCTCCATGGGAGAATAGCAGCCTGCATTGCTGCGAAAGGTGGATATACACTGTACTAGTGCCGACATTGTGCATGCTCTGTTGCCTGTGTCTATGTGCCTGTGGTTCTGTCAGTGTGATCATGTGATGTATCTGACCCCAGGAATGTGTCAATAAAGTTTCCCCTTCCTGGGACAATGAATTCACGGTGTTCTTATTTCAATTTCCAGGAGTGTATATTAATTTATACTTAATTTACACTTAACTGTGATGATAGATGTGGGGGGGCGGGGGGGAATAGATGGACACATAGAGGGGGTAGGAGGTGATGGACAGAGGGAGGGTGGGTGTGTTGGTCAGGACGGATGCACAGTTCCCAGATATAGTTAGCAATTGCGAAGCATTGCAGCGCTCGCTAGTTATTTGTAATCTAATGTTTAATTATGTCACAAGCTCCTTTTCGGGTAGTGGATGTCGTTTGATCTCGTTCAGGAGCAATGGTCTCTGGAGGATTGGGAACTACTGTGTTACAGAAAACAATTTTTTTTTAGACCAGTGTAATTATTTACTACTGGAGCAGGAACAGGACTAACTCAAAGGTATAGCAGAATTACTCTCCACCACGCACCGAAAGGATGCTTCCAGAGTCCTGATGCAGCTGTTCACTGAAGTGAAAAAAGCCATGGGGTGCCTCCTAATATCGTGTCAGACCTCCTCCTGCCCGTTGTAGTGCAGCAACTCGACGTGGCATGGATTCAACAAGTCGTTGGAAGTCTCTTGCAGAAATATCGAACCATGCTGCCTCCACAGCCGTCCATAATTCCGAAAGAGTTGCCGGTGCAGAATATTGCCCACGTACTGACCTCTCGATTTTGTCCGATAAATGGTCTATGGGATTCATGTCAGGCGATCTGGGTGGCCAGATAATTTCCTTGAATTATCCAGAATGTTTTCCAAACCAGTCACCAACAGTCCTAGACTGGTGACATCACTGTTTGGGATCATGAAGTCCACGAATGGCGGCAAATGGTCTCCAGGTTGCCGAACATAAACACTTCCAGTCAATGATCGGTTTAGCTGGACCAGAGGACCCAGCCCACTTCACGTAAACACACCCCACACCATTATGGAGCCACCACCAGCTTGTACAGTGCCTTCTTGACGATTTGGGTCCATGGCTTCGTAGGGTCTACACCGTGCTCGAACCCTACCATCACCTCTTGCCAACTGATATCGGACTCATTTGCAAGGCCACGGTTTTCCAGTAGTTTAGGGTCCAACCGACAAGGTCACGAGCCCAAGAGATGCGCCGTAGGCGATATCGTGTTGTTAGCATAGGCACTCAGGTCGGTCTTCTGTTGCCATAGCTCATTAACGCCAAATTTCACCGCACTATTCTAACGGACACGTTCGCCGAACGTCCCTCATTGATTTCTGCGGTTGTTTCATGCAGCGTTGCTTATCTGTCAGCACTGACAACTCTACGCTAACGCCCCTGGTCTCGGTCGTTAAGTGAAGGTCGTCGGCGACTGCGTTGTCCGTGGTGAGAGTTAATGCTTGAAATTTTGTATTCACGGCATACTCTTTATTCTGTGGATCTCGGAATATTGCATTTTCTAATGATGTCCGAAACTGAATGTCCCTTACGTGTAGCTCCAAGTACAATTTCCGCTGTCAAAGACTGTTACTTTTCGTCATACATGCATCGGAAACTTTTCACATGGATCATCTACATCTACATCTACATCAATACTCCACAAGCCACCTGACGGTGTGTGGCGGAGGGTACTTTGAGTACCTCTATCGGTTCTCCTTTCTATTCAAGTCTCGTATTGTTCGTGGAAAGAAAGATTGTCGGTATGCCTCTGTGTGGGCTCAAATCTCTCTGATTTTATCCTCATGGTCTCGTCGCGAGATGTACGTAGGAGGGAGCAATATACTGCTTGACTCCTCGGTGAAGGTATGTTCTCGAAACTTCAACAAAAGCCCGTACTGAGCTACTGAGCGTCTCTCCTGCAAAGTCTTCCACTAAATGATCCTGTAACGAAGCGCGCTGCTCTCCGTTGGATCTTCTCTATCTCTTCTATCAACCCTATCTGGTACGGATCCCACACTCGTGAGCAATATTCAAGCAGTGGGCGAACAAGTGTACTGTAACCTACTTCCTTTGTTTTCGGATTGCATTTCCTTAGGATTCTTCCAATGAATCTCAGTCTGGCATCTGCTTTACCGACGATCAACTTTATATGATCAGTCTATTTTAAATCACTCCTAGTGCGTACTCCCAGATAATTTATGGAATTAACTGCTTCCAGTTGCTGACCTGCTGTATTGTAGCTAAATGATAAAAGATCTTGCTTTCTATGTATTGAGATTCAATTGTCATTCCCTGCACCATGCGTCAATTCGTTGCAGATCCTCCTGCATTTCAGTACAATTTCCCATTGTTACAATGTCTCGATATATCGCAGCATCATCCGCAAAAAGCCTCAGTGAGCTTCCGATGTTATCCACAAGGCCAAATATGTATATTGTGAATAGCAACGGACCTACGACACTCCCCTGCGGCACACCTGAAATCACTCTTACTTCGGAAGACTTCTCTCCATTGAGAATGGCATGCTGCGTTCTGTTATCTAGGAACTCTTCAATCCAGTCACACAATTGGTCTGATAGTCCACATGCTCTTACTTTGTTCATTAAACGACTGTGGAGAACTGTATCGAACGCCTTGCGGAAGCCAAGGAACACGGCATCTACCTGGGAACCCGTGTCTATGGCTCTCTGTGTCTCGTGGACGAATAGCGCGAGCTGGGTTTCACATGATCGTCTTTTTCGAAACCCATGCTGATTGCTACAGAGTAGATTTCTAGTCTCCAGAAAAGTCATTATACTTTATAAATTTAATCGCTGACAGCATGAAGGGTGTCACGCGACTAGTTAGCAGGCTAATGTCTCGGAATTAACCAGACAAGTCGCTCCATCAACTAAGAACGGCCATGAACCACCACCCACCGAATCAAGAAAGAGCTATCAATCTGTCAACATGTCAATCCTTCCGATGTCCGGGCCTGGTGAGGTTTCCGCTTCTGAATACAAATGACAGTTCTGTCAGTACACTGCCCTTTTATATCTTGTGTAAGCCATCTTTACACTCGCGTATCGCTATCCCATGACTTTTATCACCTCAGTGTACTGGCTTCGTTGCTATGTTACTGAATGTTGTGGATACTTTGGGAACAGTGGGGTGTACGCCAGGGAGCGCATCAGTATTCACAGAGTAGATCGCCGCGTCGCCTACATAGGATTCTGGAAGCTCTCGCATGTGTAACAAACGTGTGTGGGCCGCACTGGCAAAACCGATCCGCCCGCTGCGGCGTCCACTGTATTTACAGAGGTCGCCCGGCCCGTTGTGCGGAGCCGGCGTATCGCGATATGAGATCCCGCAGCCGGGCTTCATTAGGGCTCGGGCAATAACCAGCGCAAGACCGGCCGTTACCAGTCTGCGCGCCACTTGGCGTGCTGCCTCGGCCGAATTAAAGTTGCCCAAAAGAGCGTCAGTCGCCGCCGACCCCAAAGTAGGCCAGCCATTGCGCCGGCTCTTAATCAAAGAACTGCAGAGCTTTACACAAAACAAACCGCGCCGGCGTGCGACGGAGAAGCGCACAAAAGGCGGAAGCCGGCTTTCCTTCGGCCCGGGTAAATACACACTTAAGGGGATAAACGCTAAAGGGACACTGCCTCATTAAGGAACTTGGAATCGTAACATTTAATTTCCCTCGGTTCCGGCTCAGATATATTTTGAAGAAAATTCGCTTCCTTCCTTCCCTCCACGACTGTGCTAACCCCCCCCCCCCCCTTCGGGCGCCTTTCATCCCCCACCACTGTCCCTCTGCCGCCCCGATTCTCGCTTCCTCCGCCACCGCCTCCGGGCACCGTAAAACCGAAGCTCGCAAAAACACTTCCCTGATTTATCGACGAGAAAGAGTTTATTGGGTCGTGAAATACAGGCTGCGATTAGCCTGTCTCGTTATATTGGAGGTATGTCACGGCCCGTACCGTTTATGTACCCGCTGACCTGGACTGTTTGGAAGAAGTTTTTTTCTTTTTTAGAAAACAACTTAGTATTGTTCCTGCACACGTTCTTCACACGTATCCAACACTACTTCTGCACCAAGATAATATCCACACCTTTGCAACGTATAGTACACAAGGTACAGCCGGCCAGAGTGGCCGCGCGGTTCTAGGCGCTACAGTCTGGAACCGCGCGACCGCTACGATAGCAGGTTCGAATCCTGCCTCGGGCATGGACGTGTGATGTCCTTAGGTTAGTTAGGTTTAAGTAGTTCTAAGTTCTAGGGGACTGATGACCTCAGAAGTTAAGTCCCATAGTGCTCAGAGCCATTCGAACCATTTTGAACCAGAAGGTACACGGATTGGACGCAAACATAGAAACACCATGCGAAATGCGTGCTTGAACATTAACTTAAATGCAAGCCAACCCTGTAGGTTACAGTATTGTATTTCACCACCAACGGCACCTGTGAAATGCCCTTAATAAGTTGCAAGTGTCAACCGTGGTCATACCAGTGTTCCATGTAGTTGTGAGTGCATTATATCGGAGTTAAGTGAATTCTGTCGTGTTCAAATCGATGGCGCTCGTGTCGTGGGTGCTCCGGTAAACAAGGTAGCCGTAATGTTTGGTCTTTCACGTGACTGTGTCGACGATTGATACTATTTTCAAGGAAAGAGGAAAAACATCATCAGCTAAGTAACAACGCGGACTACAGTGTGACTTGAGGGATCGTCAGCAGCTGTGCAAATGATTAGAGGAATATAAAAATTTGTTTCAATAAATTCATGACACTCGGCTTCATTGAATTTCTACCGGTTTTAGTCGGTGACGAACATCTGACACAAAAAAACTGGAATGGAAGTCACACGTCAATAATGTTAAAACATAAAATCGCGTTAGCTGTCAATTTCGTGAATAGTAATACAATGTAAAATTCAGACATTGCGAACTGTAGTTCAACCACATCAGCAACCTTCGTCATCCACACACAACAGGAAACTGGACATATGTAGTGTAGACATTACACTACTGGCCATTAAAATTGCTACACTACGAAGATGACGTACTACATAAGCGAAATTTACCCGGCGGGAAGAAGATGCTGTCATATGCAAATGATTAGCTTTTCAGAGCATTCACACGAGGTTGGCCCCGGTGGCGACACCTACAACGTGCTGACATGGGGAACGTTTACAACCGATTTCTCATACACAAACAGCAGTCGACCGGCATTGCCTGGTGAAACGTTGTTGTGATGCCTCGTGTAAGGAGGAGAAATGCGTACCATCACGTTTCCGACTTTGGTAAAGGTCGGATTGTAGCATATCGCGATTGCGGTTTATCGTATCGCGACATTGCTGCTCGCGTTGGTCGAGATCCAATGACTGTTAGCAGAATATGGAATCGGTAGGTTCAGGAGGGTAATACGGAACGCCGTGCTAGATCCCAACGGCCTCGTATCACTAGCAGTCGAGATGACAGGCATCTTATTCGCATGGCTGTAACGGATCGTCCAGCCACGTTTCGATCCCTGAGACAACAGATTGGGACGTCTGCAAGACAAGAACCATCTGCACGAACAGTTCGACGACGTTTGCAGCAGCATGGACTGTCAGCTCGTAGACCATGTCTGCGGTTACCCTTGACGCTGCATCACAGACAGGAGAGCCTGCGATGGTGTACTCAACGACGAACCTGGGTGCACGAATGGCAAAACGTCATTTTTTCGGATGAATCCAGGTCCTGTTTACAGCATCATGATGGTCGCATCCGTGTTTGGCGACATCGCGGTGAACGCACTTTGGAAGCGTGTATTCCTCATCGCCATACTGGCGTATCACCCGGCGTGATGGTATGGGGTGCCATTGGTTACACGTCTCGGTTACCTCTTGTTCGCATTGACGGCACTTTGAACAGTGGACGTTACATTTCAGATGTGTTACGACCCGTGGCTCTATCCTTCATTCAGTCCCTGCGAAAACCTACCTTTCAGCAGGATAATGCACGACCGCATGTAGCAGGTCGTGTACGGGCCTTTCTGGATACAGAAAATGTTCGACTGCTGCCCTGGGTAGCACATTCTCCAGATCTCTCACCAACTGAAAACTTCTGGTCAATAGTGGCCGAGCAACTGGCTCGTCACAATACGCCAGTCACTACTCTTGAACTGTGGTATCGTGTTGAAGCTGCATGGGCAGCTGTACCTGTACACGCCACTCAAGCTCTGTTGGACTCAATGCCCAGGCGTATCAAGGCCGTTATTACGGCCAGAGGTGGTTGTTCTGGGTGTGCACCCAAATTGCGTGAAAATGTAATCACATGTCAGTTCTAGTATAATATATTTGTCCAATGAATACTCCTTTATCATCTGCATTTCTTCTTGGTGTAGCAGTTTTAATGGCCAGTAGTGTATGTATGGGATTGAAGCGAGAAGGAAGCGATTTTGCCTCCCTTCTCTGGTTTCCTTATTACTAACCTGGTGTTTGTCTGCTTCGCTTGTCTCTAGTCGCAGTAGTAGCGCTCAGGCGCCAGGTTCATTGTAGGTTTTATGCTCCTGCTTAAATGGGGTGTGTCGGGATGCTACGGTCCTCGCAGGGTAATTATTTTTCTGTGTTATAACGTGTTAGATGGGGAAAGATCAATTATAACCACCCAACCACCCGGTATATATATATATATATATATATATATATATATATATATATATATATAATATGACTTTTGTAATATATATATATATATATATATATATATATATATATTACAAAAGTCATATTGGCGTGTCGTCTCTTTATTAGACTTTGAATATTTGATCGTTCAAACGTCTCTTGTGTTATGACATGCAGTCTTGCGTGCTAGTGGCTCGTACCGCTGCTTTAGGGACGAGCGATTTATATTCTAAGCACATTTACTGGCGGTTCTGAGCCTTCGAGGTCACGCACTTCCCTTGTCAGGTTGACAATGAGAAAACAGTCGTGTATAACTATTGGTTACTGGGAAAAAAGGACACCTACGTTTGACTTTACAGTTTATTCTCACTCGGCTTTTGTAGGAACTGTATAAATGGTTTGTGGGTGACAGACAGACTGAGACAGTCCCAGTGCTTGGCTGTTGCGCTGGTGGCGCCGGTCGGATCAGCGGGTGAGGTGGGGGCAGAGCGGATGATGAAAGCGGCGGGTCGGAAGCCGCGGCTGTGCGGGGGCGGAGCGGCGGCTGGCGTGGTGCGCGTTATTGCCGCCCCCCACAATGAGGGCGCCGCAGACAATGGCGCCGGGACTTCCCCGTGAGCCAAAGTTATTTCGCCAAACCGGGAACGTCTTCACAATGCCGCGGCAACTCGCGGCTTTGGCCCTCGCTGCTCGCCGCCTGCCTGCCGCCTCAAAGGGTCGGTCGGCCCTTCCCCTGCCACTGAGAAAGGGAGGGGGCGGTATAGTGAGGCAATAGAGAGGTGCAGCTGTAAGTCTGCCTCAGTTACTCGTCAGAAGGGCCACGGAGAGCGAACAGTTTCGCAGCATGCATCCTGCCAGTGCAATCAGGCGATAATAATCACTCTTCATCACCAGTATTCTTTTCCAACAAAAAATGTCTATATGACCGTAATCACCAAGTTTTCACGATGTTCTCTGTTATTTCGGAAGGGAAATTTAATTCTTGATTCTTTACTGGTTTATTTTCTTAAACAGCAGTCACGCAGATAAAGCTTATCGTTATTGTACAATATGCATTACTAAAAGGAAACCAAGTACTAAAGGAAACCAAAGTAAAATTTGGAGAAGGAATTAAAATTCTAGGAGAAGAAATGGGAACTTTGACGTTTGCATTTCACATCGTAATTATATCAGATAAAGCAAACGACTTGGAAGAGCAGTTGAACGGATGGACAGTGTCTCGAAAAGTGCATATAACATGAATGAAAAGAAAGATAATGGAATAAAGTCGAATTAAGTCAGGCGTTGCTGAGGGAATTAGATTAGGAAACGAGACACTTAAAGTTGTTGTTGTTGTGGTCTTTAGTCCTGAGACTGGTTTGATGCAGCTCTCCATGCTACTCTATCCTGTGCAAGCTTCTTCATCTCCCAGTACCTACTGTAGCCTACATCCTTCTGAATCTGCTTAGTGTATTCATCTCTTGGTCTCCCTCTACGATTTTTACCCTCCACGCTGCCCTCCAATACTAGATTGGTGATTCCTTGATGCCATGTCCTACCAACCGATCCCTTCTTCTAGTGAAGTTGTACCACAAACTCCTCTTCTCCCCAATTCTGTTCAATACCTCCTTATTAGTTATATGATCTACCCATCTAATCTTCAGCATTCTTCTGTAGCACCACATTTCGAAAGCTTCTATTTTCTTCTTGTCCAAACTATTTATCGTCAATGTTTCACTTCCATACATGGCTACACTCCATACAAATACTTTCAGAAACGACTTCCTGACACTTAAATCTATTCTCGATGTTAACAAATTTCTCTTCATCAGAAATGCTTTCCTTGCCACTGGCAGCCTACATTTTATAACCTCTCTACTTTGACCATCGTCAGTCACTTTGCTCCACAAATAGCAAAACTCCATTACTACTTTAAGTGTCTCATTTCCTAATCTAATTCCCGCAGCATCACCCGACTTAATTCGACTACATTCCATTATCCTCGTTTTGCTTTTGTTGATGTTCCTCTTATACCCTCCTTTCAATACACTATCCATTCCGTTCAACTGCTCTTCCAAGTCCTTTGCTGTCTCTGACGGAATTACAATGTCATCGGCGATCCTCACAGTTTTTATTCCTTCTCCATGGATTTTAATACCTACTCCGAACTTTTCTTTTGTTTCCTTTACTGCTTGCTCAATATACAGACTGAATAACATCGGGGAGAGGCTACAACCCTGTCTCACTCCCTTCACAACCACTGCTTCCCTTTCATACCCCTCGACTCTTATAACTGCCATCTGGTTTCTGTACAAATTGTAAATAGCCTTTCGCTCTCTGTATTTTACCCCTGCCACCTTCAGAATTTGAAAGAGAGTATTCCAGTCAACATTGTCAAAAGCTTTCTCTAAGTCTACAAATGCTACTTAAAGTAGTAGACGAATATTGTTATTTGGGCAGCAAAAGAACTGATGGTGGCCGAAGTAGAAAGGACATAAAGTAAAGGTTTCTGAAGAAACGAAATTTGTTGACATCAATTATGGATAGTTCAAATGGCTCTGAGCACTATGGGACTTAACGTCTGAGGTCATCAGTCCCGTAGAACGTAGAACTACTTAAACCTAACTAACCTAAGGACTTCACACATACCCATGCCCGTAGCGGTCGCGCGGTTCCGGACCGAAGCGCCTAGAACCGCTCGGCCAGACTGGCCGGCATCAAGTATGGATTTAAGTGTTAGGAAGTCTTTTCTGAAAGTATTTGTATGGAGTGTAGCCATGTATGGAGTGAAACGTGGATGATAAACAGTTTAGACAAGAAGAGAAGAGAAGCTTTAGGAATTTAGTGCAACAGAACAATGTTGAAAATTAAATGGCTAGATCACGCAACTGGGGGGAAAGAACTATGCGGCACAGCCTGACTAGAAGAAGGTATCTATTTATAGGATACATTCTGAGATATCAAGGGGTCACCACTTTAGTACTGGAGTTAAGTGTAGGCAGTAAAACTCGTTGAGAGAGGCCAAGAGATAAGTACAGTAAGCAGATTCAAAAGGATGTAGGTTGCAGCAGGTATTCAGGGTTGAAGAGGCTTCCACGGGATAGAGTAGCATGGAGAGCTACGTCAAACCAGTTTACGGACTGAAGACCACAACAACATTACTAAACGGATAAAACGGCAGGTTGTTTTTTTAACGGCTTCCAGGGGCAACCAAAATTTGATTTTCAGTATTTCATATAATTATTGACAGAATTTAAAAATTTAAAATGCTGTAGAAGCTTATGTTTAACACATAAACTCATGTATTATATTTAGTCAGGGTAGCGCAAGGCGAGCCAATCACCCAGACTTTATTCATCTAGTATTTGAGAATGAGAGCACTTAGCTAATTCCAACAAACGAATACTTGTGAACCTTGTCGAAACGTTTTTTAAGTAATACTTCCCACAAAGTAACGAAACGAAAACGCTTATAGTTTACCACATTTTCACTGTTCTTACAGTAAATATTTTTTTAATTTATTATTTCGTAACAACTACTATTAACAACACATTTTGCAGGCCACATACGCTTTTCAGTGTATCTACACAATTGCGTAATTGTACGACAAATAGTTTAGAAGACATGACGTCGTAAACACTGATATTCTTGGAAAATGAGATGTATGCATGACAAACTTGCTTTCCTTATAGCAGAGCACATATTGCGCGGATTACACTTATGCAGTTTTCGTTTTGTCTTCTTCGTGCTGGGTGATTAATCCGAAACTCGTAAAACCAACAAAGTGTTCTGCGTCTTCAGTCATAAAAGTATTATACGCCTGTCGTCAAATATTTAACTCATTTATAAAGTAATCTGTTTTGTATATGGGAGTACGATTCCTCAAAGAATCGCGGAGGTTACTGGTTTATTCACCTTTAATTAGCTGTTTATATATACATCCGTAGTTCATTTACAATATGATACGAGGTATTTCATCGCCACGCGGCATTAGCCGAGTGATCTCAGGCGCTGCAGTCATGGACTGTGCGGCTGATCCAGGAGGAGGTTCGAATCCTCCCTCGGGCATGGGTGTGTGTGTGTTTGTCCTTAGGATAATTTAGGTTAAGTAGTGTGTAAGATTAATGACTGATGACCTTAGCAGTTAAGTCCGATAATATTTCACACACATTTGATTTTTTTGGTGTTTCATCTTAAGGGAGGATGTAACGGAAAATGTAAACATTTATTTAAAAAATCATTACATCCATATTGATTAATGTAAAAATCTAAAATTTTGCATGTGTAAAGCAAAAATATTCAGGATTAACATTTGGCCAGAAATTTGAATTTTTAATTTTGTTACTGTCTTTTCTATAAAAATCCATAACTCAAATTCTAATCATGCAATTGATCTGAATATTTTATTATAGTGTGATGCGAAGTTTATAACACCACTGAACTACAGTTATTAATTTATGGTACAAATTGTATCATTAACAGAGTTTGAAATTTTGCACGTCCAAAATTAACTTTTTTTCTACATGCAATAATCTAAAAATCTGAATGTAATTGCAGGATCTCGTATTTTTTAGTTCCAGTGAGACAGCAACACGTATCCAACAGTTCCCGAAAATTTCAAAGCATTAGCGCAAACGCTTTTTGAGAAAAGACTTCTAATAACGTAAAAAATATGAAACAGAGCAAATGAGGTTCAAAGATTTTCTTCTCATACTTCTACATGTAACAAGCTTATCTCAGTTTTAAAACCCTCCATACTGATACTCCTCATACTCCAGGTTTCTCTTTTCTCCTCTTCGAATCTGCGTGAACTGTATTTGCAGTTGCTGTTACAATTACCACCCTTCTCTCGTCGATGGCATAAAATGCTTTTGTTGTAAACACATCAGGATCTATACCAATTCTCTTCGGCACTTCAATTCTGCAGTTATTTCCATTATTGTAACATAAAACAACATAATAGACACCTGTTTTGAGTACTTCAAGTCCACAGAATGTCCTTTTTGAGCATCTAATCCAAATTAAATTATTGAGGATTTCATTTGCATTTTACGTGTTTCCGCGAAGACACTTCCTCAATAAATCAGGGTTTGCAGGAAACCTGAATGTGAGCTTAATTGCATTCATAACATGTTCTGGTAATGAATGTTTATGTGAATACGTATCATTTCTGTTGTTGAACTTACACCAATCGTCTTTCGGACGCAGATTGTGCATTGGTGTTTGGTCAGTGGATAGTTTGTGTAAAAAAAAATTGACCACACAGCACGCCTCGTTGCCTCTAAATTTTCCCGATAGCTCTCCCATAAAATAAGTGAAGAGAATCAATTTCTTTCAGAGTAAGCCTGCCTTTTCCTACTAGTGGTTTTCCATCCTCGAGTATTTCACCTTTCTTCTCTTTCAACAAGCGACAAACCCTAGCACCAAGCCTCTTTTGGATGTGGCAAAAACA
The DNA here is from genome assembly GCF_021461385.2 of Schistocerca piceifrons. Taxonomy (NCBI): domain Eukaryota; kingdom Metazoa; phylum Arthropoda; class Insecta; order Orthoptera; family Acrididae; genus Schistocerca; species Schistocerca piceifrons. The sequence goes on along the minus strand of NC_060141.1, from coordinate 705,565,898 downwards.
TTCCAGCTTTTCTGTTGTTGTGTTATACGGATTTTTATCTGTTGCGGCTTTGAACGAAGAGGACTCCCCATCAACAAGGTATTTAGTGTATCTAACACCATACTGGTCCTCAGATCTGGAGAACATCCTCACAATGGCAGCAGCCGCCATGCCCCACTTGAGTCACTATAATTTTTAGAGCATGCTCTTGCATGGTTTTCTTATCACAGTCCTCCCTCGGGCGTGGGTGTATGTGTTGCCCTTATCGTAAGTTAGTATAAGTTACATTAATTAGTGTGTAAGCCTGGGGATCGATGACCTCAGTAGTTTGGTCCCATAGAACCTTACCACAAATCTCCAAAATTTTTTAAAACTTTACCTGACTCAATACCAATAACAGATGCAACTCTATAAAGAGATGTGTGACCCCTTTTCATCCAAGTCTCATCTACAGACACACACACAGGTCAGTAGATTTTGTAGGAGATCCACTGTCATGAATATCTACCCCAGGATCTATTTCTTTTTGGTCTATTTCGACCAATTCCTCCACTGCTTTCTTCATAGAAACTTTGGTGTATCGCATACAGCATCAGACATTCCTTTATTTATTTTTTCAAATCTTACACAAGGTGGAGACATGTTCAGAAAACCACACAATAAATTTCCTCCTGTCCTTCCGCGCCCAAGTCATGTCAGAGCACATGCTAGCCTAAAATTGATTTCATAGGTACGACTGTCAGTTTTTTTTGGAGGAGGAAAATGAATATTCATAGTCACACGATTTACAAATTAATTTAAAATCAGAAGCTATTCCAACTCTTCTTTCTTCAACAACAATCACTCCGTATTTTTACAGCTAACACATGAACATGAAAACTTTATAGCCTGGCAGAGAAGCTCTAAAGCAACAAGACTGAATCCAGTGAAATCCATATCAACAGCATTCACGCACCTGTACAATTCTCCTGTCCCCAGTTTCGATGCTGAAGCTGAGAACTTATTTTCTTCATTTCGTGTTGCTTCCTCGTTTTTGTTGATAAACCGTTTTCCATGAAACCTCCATTTCCTAAACACAGTTTTTCCACCACACATTATGCTTAAATCTTGACTTCCAAGTAAATGTTTGCGAATTCAACCTTCCACCTACTAATACATGTTAGTATTGTCAAAACGTGAATAAACCACATGTAAGAACGTTTCCAGGCAAAGATATAGATGTCAGCCAGAGATAGATGTCAGCCAGAGAAATAGATGTTAGCCAAAGATATTGAAAGGAAATAGCCTGGGCACTAACAAAAATTCCGCTGAAACAAGCAGTTTCCCAAACGTCGGAAAAGGTTTCAGAAGTGGCCGCCAGGTGCAGAATTAATCAGTTTAACAATTTAAAGTTATTTCTAAGGCTGCTATCACGGTAAAATTCACACACAACGTAGATTAAACGGTGTAGATCAAGAAAATAATATTTTTGAAAAGTCGATTTTTTGGACCAAAATCCATTACATACTCCTACTGACAAAGGAAACATTTTTCAAAACAGTTAACTAAGTCATGCAGGCAATAATACACTGAAACAAAAGTCAGGAGACACCTCCTAATATCGTGTCAAACATCCTTTCGCCTGGCGTAGTGCAGTAGCTCGGCGTGGCATGGGCTCAATAAGCCATTGGACATCCTTGCAGAAGTACTGAGCCACGCTGCCTCTATAGGGCATCATAATAGCGAAAGTGTTGGATGCCTGTATAAGGGGGATGAAATGCAAAGCGAAATTAAGATTGAAGAGGAGCAATATGTGCCGGAAGATGGAAAGGGATTCACCACCTTGGAATCAGAAGCAGAGAAGGCCCTGAAGGAGATGAAGAATAGTAAGACATTGGAATTGATGATTTACCAGCACAACTGTTGAAGAGTCTGGGAAACAAAGCAATAAAACAAATAGTCTACCTCTGTAACGAGATATATGACAAAGGGGAATGGCCTGAGGACTTTCTTGCAACAGTTATGATACCAATGGCGAAAAAGAGACATACTAAAAAAATGTGCAGAGCACCAGACCATCAGTCTAATTTCTCATGCAGCTAAACTCTTGCTGAGAGTGTTGAATAGAAGGCTATATGGCAAGGTGGATAGACGGATTGCAGAGGAGCAGTTCGGATTTGGAAGAGGAAAAGGAACAAGAGATGCTATTGGCCTGTTAAGAACTATAGGGGAAAGATATATGGAAAAAGGTAGAGAAATCTTTGCTGTTTTTATAAATTTAGAAAAGGCTTCTGACAGAGTTCAGTGGAACAAGCCGATGTATATTTTGATGAGGAAAGGAGTAGAATGAGATTTTCACTCTGCAGCGGAGTGTGCGCTGATATTAAACTTCCTGGCAGATTAAAACTGTGTGCCCGACCGAGACTCGAAATCGGGACCTTTGCCTTTCGCGGGCAAGTGCTCTACCAACTGAGCTACCGAAGCACGACTCACGCCCGGTACACACAGCTTTACTTCTGCCAGTACCTCGTCTCCTACCTTCCAAACTTTACAGAAGCTCTCCTGCGAACCAAGAGATGCTCCTTTTAGGAAATGAGTAGATTGAAAAGAGAGACGACTGATACAGCATCTATATTTACACCAGAAAGTAAGGATAAGGATTGGAAACGAAACGTCAGAAGGAAGCAGCATTGGACGAGGTGCTAGACAAGGTTGTTGCCTTTCCCCACTGTTGTTTAACGCGTACCTTGAAGACGTTATTGCGAAAGGCTTAGATGGGAAAAGAGGAATATGTATTGTTGGAAAGAGAATAGAATGTATAAGATTTGCTGATGACATGGTATTAGTGACAGAAAGTGAGCGGACAGTGAACAACATGCTGAAAGATTTGAATGAAGCTTGTGTGGAATATTGGATGCAAATAAATACAGCAAAAATAAAGAGTATGGTCATCAGTACAAGACGCAGACTGTCCAAATTAAAATAGGACAATCTATCATTAGCCAAGTAATTGCAATTAAATATCTTGGAAGCACAATAACTGAAGACTTGAGATGTCACCAGGAGGTGAAAACTCGAATTGCCATAACGGATGAGGCATTCAATAGGAGACTCGTATGTGGCAAATTAGATAAAGGTCTAAGGAAAAGGCTTGGCAAATGTTTTGTCTGAAGTGTGGCACTATATGGGGCAGAAACGTGGACGCTGAGACGAAAGGATGAAAAAAGGTTAGAAGCATTTGGGATGTGGATCTGGAGCAGAATGGAGAGAATAAGCTGGATGGAAAGAGTGAGTAATGAAAGAGTATTGGAAAGGGTTGGTGAGAGAAGATGTCTGCTGTAGGTTGTAAGAGAAAGGAAAAAGAACTGGTTGGGACATTCATTGAGAAGGGAGTCCTTGCTAGCAGATGCTTTAGAAGGATTGGTTTGTGGGAGAAGACTGAGAGGAAGATGGAGATACAAGATGATAGACGACATATAGGGAAGAGGAAATTATGCAGACCTGAAGAGGATGGCAAAAGGCTGGACAGCCTGGAGAACTGCCATGTGAAAACCTGCCTTTTGGCAGAACATTGATGATGATGATGATGTTGATGCAAGATTTCGTCCACGAACTGACTTCTCGATTTTGTCTCATAAATGTTCAATGGAATTCATGTCAGGCGATCCGGATGACTAAATCATTTGCTTGAATTGTCCAGAATGTTCTTCAGACCAACTGCAAACAATTCTGGCACAATGACATTAATGTTTGGGAACATGAAGCACTGGCATCAAACGGTCTCCAAGTGCCTGAACATAACCATTTCCAGTAAATGATCGATTCACTTGGTCCAGAGTCCATTCCATGTAAAAACAGTCCACACCACTATGGAGCCACCGCCAGCTTGCACAGTGCCTTGCTCACAACTTGGGCCCATGGCTTCATGGGGTCTGTGCCACACTCGAACCCTACCATCAACTCTTAGCAAATCGGGGCTCATCTGACGAAGCCGCGGTTTTCCAATCGTCCAGGGTCCAACCGATATGGTCACGAGCCCAGGAGAGGTGCTGCAAGCGATGTCGTGCTGTTAGCAAAGGCACTCGTGTCAGTCGTCTGCTGCCACTGTCCATTAAAGCCAAATCTAGGCGCCAGCACTGACAATACTACGCAAACACTGCTGCTCTCTGTCTTTGAGTGAAGGGTGCTAGCTGCCTGAAATTTTGTATTGCAGCATACTCTTGAAACTGTGGATCTCGGAATACTGAATTTCCTAACGATTTCCAAACTGCAGTGTCCCATGCATGTAGCTCTGCTGGGCATAACCTTTCTGGAATCTGGCGAGTTTCTCGTACGATGGTACATCACGTCTTTGAACGTGTGTGGTAATTGGGATTTGTCGCATGAGTGGTGTAATACAGAAGGTATGGAATGCCTCAACAAGTCCGGTAATTGGTGTCTTGGTGTCAGACCTAGCACACAATAGCAGTCCGAAAGGATGATATTTTGAACTTGCTTACAGAGGTAGCGTCTTTACATTATAACTTGCGAAATACGCCGTGTTTTTGTATAAATTTTCCACCGTAAGTTCCAGTATATCCACTTCCATCTCAGAAGACTCAACATATCGACCACGCCGCAGACAGCAACATCCATTGAGTTGTCTCAATGGGGCAGGACGGGGGTGTATGTATGGTAATCGGGTGTAGCCGATAAGTTACATATAGTATTTTTATTCATTTTTATTACTACGGCAATTGCTGCTAATTTTATCTCATCTAATATGTGTTCATTGTCTATTTGTGTGTGGCTGCCATGTCTTGAGCAGTTTCAGGGACCTATCAAGGCCTCTGTGATCAGAGACGGTGAGGGATGTGCAGTGGCACATGTAGATAGCTCAGTTAGTGAAGTCAAATTGTCATCAGTCGTTGTGAGCACACTCCCGTGATGGGTAGGCTACAGTTAGGATTGCATATTGTAGATTAGGATTGTGGGTAACGCACGTCAGCTTATTGTTTATCTTAATGAGTCAATAATTACACACACACTAGTATTAACACTGGGCCCATAGATTAAGTCACTATTCTTTATAATCCACACTATCATAAATTCTGTCAGCAGAGTATAAGACAGTTTATATTTATAGTGAATTAGTGTAAGAGTTCCGTTCATGTAAATATTCTTTTTTATTATTTTTTTTATTGAATGTACAAAATATTATCTGAGGCTATTTTAAGGAATTCTCAATGGTGTATTTCTAAAAATTCTCGAGGAGGCACACTTTAAAAAAGGATTTAAGTACTGTGCCAGTACTGTGAACAGCGAGTGACTGCTGGGCGAGAATTGACGCTACAGGGTGGTCAGTGTGGAGTAAATGGGCCCAGGCAGCAGGGAGAAGCCTGAGGGAGGCAGCTGTCCGACACAACACATCCCGACTTCTACCCAAGGGCTCGGACGCACGTGCCGCCTACCTGTTCAGAGCAGTGAAAGTAAGGCAGCGCCTCACCTGGCAGATGCCTCTGGGTAAGTTGAGGGCGGAAAAAACCCTCGTAATCCCATTGGGACGGGGGAACCCATTAGTGGCTGGCAGGGGAAACAGCACAGAGCTGCTCAGCAGTGATGCAGAAATGGGGATGCCACTGCAGAAGAGGTGCCGGACGACAAAGACATGCTGTAATAATGGTGGCACGAAGCATTGGAGAGAAGGGCTCTTAAGCCACACTTATGGAACTTATGGACGGACGCCATTTTCACTTCCTACACGAGTTCACATAACTCATTATAATAGGCTGGACTGCATGCCTGAAGAAGTTCCGTGCAGGGTATTGCTGGACCGCAGTTTGTCATGATTATCTCCTCTCCTACAGAAAACAGTAAAGAGCAATCGTCCACATTGATCGAACTGATATCCTTGTCTCAACCTCCATCGGATGATTTGACGAGTGTTGGAGTCAGTCTAAGAGTAGTATCCTGTATTGCAGTTTTTCAGTGTAGATAAGGCCAAGTGATAGCCTGTACATGAGCTTGCCATCATATGGCACAGTACTTGCAAATCAACAGTAGGCTGTCCTACCACCATACGAGCTTCCTGTCGCCTGACAGCGCAACTACAGAGAGGGAAGGATAACTGGAAATACTTCCGTATGCCATGTCCGCACGTGGTTCTGAGAAACAGTAGATTTGTGGCCCATACTACTAGCTGCACTCCACCCAGCAGGCGTCCTATGTCCACACCAGGAACCACAACCCCACTCCACGGGTGAGTGCTGATATGTCTGTGTATTGAGTGATTTGTTGTGTGATGTTGTGAGAAGGATGTTACGGTCAACTGTTTTTTTCGCTCAGACAACTGCATAAACACAGTAAAAATTGGTGCCCCTACAGAAACATAGTCTTTTTTTTTGCTCCCCAATCTTCATTTCAGAAACTAGGAACTGGAAATACAATGTCACCTACATGTATATTGTTTTGTTTTATAGCTTCCATTTTTATCCCATACATGTTCATGTTCAAGATTTTCTGATTGCCTATCACCATGTCAGTTTGGAACAGGTTTTTTTGTGATGCACATTATGTTATATGATCTTCAATCACATAGGTACACTTATACAATTTCTGTCTTTTTTGTATACACTACATCTCTCCGTCTCACTTAGGCTGATGCCTGTCAATTGTCACTAAGTGTACAAATTTCTTGTGTATGTGCCAATATTTACAAAATGCTATATGCAATGATATGCCACAGTTACAAGAGAGTATTTTTGTTTGTTTTGTGTATGTGAATGGAATATCAGTGGTTTCAATTCCGGTTGATGGTGAATGGGCCACCAGTCAATCAATCACTTTGAAAAATTTTTCACGCTTTCTGTTCAGGGAGACAGTGTGATTGTGGTTAAATGTTTCAACCATGAAGCATAGAAATATTGTTTTTCTTTTTGGCTTCAGGCTGAAGTATGTGTGTGTTTGAGTTTGGCATCAGTCACTAATTCTTAAATGTTACCCTAATGAGAAGCTTGCGTGGCCAATAGGTCAACATTTTATTGCAGATTCGAATTTGGCGTTCTGGAAAGTGTTTAACATTTGTATGAATGTGCGAGTATGTCCTTGAATGACAGTGGGTTCCCTGAGGGTGAATCTGTGTTGGGTGTGACCTATTTATCAATGTAAGACGTTGGCAAAGTCATAAGAAAAATTCTACCTTTCTTTTTATCAATTTCCAATTTAATCTGGCAATTTGTTGTGATATTCTGGAAACTGTTTAGACAGATTCTTTTTAGATGATAAACACCCTACCTCTGACAAATTAGTCAACCACTAATAAAAATAATCTAAAGCGACTGGGGGGGGGGGGGGGGGATGATGATAGGTTCCATGCCTTTTTTTTTCCATGTCACCTCTCATTTTCATTAAATTTATTAATGATCTGTATCATTTCACGGTGGGAACAGGCCGAATAAGGTTATTCTGGAGAGAGCATTTGTACTGAGAGCTCGAATTACTTTCCACTTGATTGCTATGCGTGTTGGGAACTGTATGTGGTCTTGCTTTTTGTTTTCCTCGTTACTTCCTTGTGTGGCGTGTTGCGAGGCGAGCACCAGAGGATGCGACGCACTGCATTTTCGTGGGGGATCTGCATTTCCATGAACACGGAGAGGTTCGTACACTATGGGCTTGAGCGCCGAGCCCCTTCAGGGCCTACTGACCTCGGTCGAGTTTCGCTGCTGTATGGAGTGCGAAACGACCTGCGAGCCATCTGAGTGTTGCCACAGTTTATGTGTTTACTGTTCCAGTGCGTCTGGAATGAAGACTGCTGGCGCCAACTGACTGTATTGTCTTCATGATTCTGAGAATTCCTGTGGACGGTGCGCTGCGGGGTGCGACTGACTGGCACCGAATAGCCGGTGGTTTTTGCATGCTGTTTTCATAGCCAGTCAAATGGCAAGTTCAGTGTCCTCAGCTACATAGCAGCGGCATGATAGGCCAGTCGACGTCATAAAGCCCTGTACGAAATTGAAGTTAACATTGGCTTCACCCTTGCGTTGCACAGCTGCATGACATTCAGGATCTGATGTTCATCGGAATCGGACGGTCTTGCGACATAGTCGCACTTCTTTTCGGAATCGTAGTGGAACATGACTTCGGTCATACTTCAGTTTCATTCTGTGACTTAATACCCAGATTCTTACTCTGCGTTTTCGCATCTGTACTGACTGGGCAAGTTTAGGCGGTTTTGCTGTGTCTCTTCCTGGAGGTACATCCTTGTGCATCCAGGAGTTTCTCTGCTTTGGCCATGTGAGCAGAACTTGGGATTCTCAGACAGCATTCAAGGCCACAAGTTGAAACAGAGTTGCTGCACAGTAGGAGTAGGCACCAACATCATAAGAACACTGCTTACCGACGACGTGGTGCAGGTTTCAGGACTGGTAAAGTATTTTCCTGCTCCAGAATTGTAGTACATATCATTTTTATACTGAAGTCCTCAGCAGCATGTGTGCTCTCTTTGCTTCAGGTCCACCTTGTTTGTTTCTCCATGTGTTCCCTTTTGAGCTCTCACTATTAATCACAATACTGCATTATCGTCAGGGGAGTAATATTTGATTCGTTAGAACCTCCAGTCACTATTGTCAGTCTACTGCATCACAGACAGTAGGAGTTCCTTGTTCTCAAACCGATTCTTATTCTCATAATAGTTCAGTATACCCTATCCTTTAGCTTACTGTCTGTATCGACAATCAAGTACCTCTGTTTTCTTATTAATAATAAATCTCATTGTAATATATAATCTGCATATCATTTCATAGATGCAAAATGCCCTGTCCTGTCGTTTATTATGATAAAATCCCATTTGTTTTTACTGAGTAGATTAAGATTTTTTATTAAATTGTTGTGAGTGTGCACTCCTTATTTTACCAACTAGCCATCAGTTCCTTTCGTTGATTAATTAGGTGATAGGAAAGGAGCGGGTCGAGTCGAGGGTAGCATGCCTTTCCAATGCACGCAGTGGCCTGCCCCCTCTCATGGTTACTCCTAGTAATTCGAGTTGGGGAAGTATAGCCGAGAATGGTCATTGAGAACGCGGAAGATATGAATATTTTCCTCTCTAACTGCATGTGGTGAAGAGTTGCTATTCCTTCCCATGTGGCGTCTCTCATCGCCTGGTTGATCTGGAAAGACAGGAGGGTTCTGCTGGTCAAGTAAAGGTTATGCCGGCTGGTGTGAGGGACTGGTTGAATGGGGTCGATGCTGTCCCGACGCCGACATTGGCAAAAGAGCAGGACGACACGCCCACGGTGGGTTCTGAGGGAGCGCCTGGAGTGAGATATTCCGTTTCTTCGCGTAAATTCGGTAAACACACCTTCTGGCGAGCTACGAGGGAGGCGTTGGAACGACGTGAGTTCCCAGGCAGTGTTTGCGGGCAAATTCCCGCGTTTTGTGTAAAAGATTACCTATGATAGACTTGCTCAGGGAAAAGCTCCGCAACATAGCAAAATCGGTTCAGAAATTGGCGCCAAGTATCTCCATTGGTGTAGCAGAAGTGCTTCGACAATAGAGTGGAATTTTCCACCGGTTATCAAGTTGCTGATTGGCACGTTTTACCACAGCCACTGTGGTGGGGGTGGTAATGTACTGGATTCAGTTTGTATGGGTGCTCTGTGGGGCAGTCTAGTCTCACCTTTAGGTCCGAGTAGGTTAAAAGAATGAGCACTCGCTGCTCTAGGCAGTCTGCTTTCTGTTGGCTGTCTAATGCACTTTTGTTTAATAGTACCTGTTTGAAGAAGTTGCTGAAGTTTCGGCTTCAACTTAACTTTCTGATTACAGTTGTCAATTGAGCATTCTGCGTAGAAACGGCCTATGTTGTCCGTCTTTAGCAGTTTTGGCTAAAGTTGACTGTATTGGAGTTACTGTGTGATTTCGATTGCTAAAATCAATCACTATACCATCAGTGATTGTGTGGCGAGTTTTCTTCGTCTCCCTCAGAGGCGCATTTGAACTGGTGGGAAGTCTTTAGTCTGGAACAACCAGGCCAGTATAATTAGTATCGGGCTATACTCGGGACATTATCATCACCACGATGGGACGTCGAAGCTACCAGCCATCGTCTCCGGTATGCCAGATCGTGTTGTTGCAGTAAAGAAGACAGCCTGGTAATGTATGTCCGCAGCCTCGACACACTAGGGAATTTTGCTACGTGACAATCAGAGCTCAGCAGAGAGCGCCTCTTTTCGTTTTTTCTATCTTGGTTCTGTCTTGGGTTTTCACTGTCTGAGTTCTCACTGCTGTTGCAGCGCAATTAATGTTGGGTTTGCTGGGTGTTTTTCTTATGATTTGAGTTGCAAATAATTGGTTCCACATACCGCTTGGTCATAAACGTCACAAGCTAGTTTATGGACAACTTCACCTTCACAGCAATTGTCTGTGTATCAAACTGATGTATTGAAAACGTTTCATGTGTTTTTCATTTTTAATTTAGTAAGGAGAAATCCAATTGTTATCTTGAAGAGAACTTTCATTCCGTAGTTCTGTAGAACAACCCTTTCATCTGTCATGACATAAATTATTTTCCCCTGTCAAATTAAATTTTATCAAATTAAATTATTGCAGGTGCCAAACTCTTCCCTATTCCACTTGCAGGGTCGATTACAATCAGTTTCTTTTTTTAATCCATGTGCAACAGCAAAAGTCGCAGTTAGGAAAGGGGGGCGGGGGCTTAGAGCATCATTTCCATATGAAAATTCTAGCTGAGTTTAGTGCTAAACACACTGCTAGCCCCGGCACCTCACAGAGTGCATGTCTAGTTCTCATGCAAAATTCGCCAGAATTAAGAAGGTACAAACTCTTCTCCACCTCGCAATATCTCACCAGTGCATCTGCCTTTCACTACTCAGCAGGACATGGAAGGGAAGTAAAATACGAGGGCTACTTTTCCAACACTCAATAGGCTATTTTTGTCAGCACTCAATAGGTGGCGAAATTAAAACCATAGTAAAAATCCGATGCATCTTTGTGCAGATGTGTTGCCCCGTGTCTCTAGTATGCCCATCACGTCGCACTTTTCAGTTCTGAGCGTACAGCGACCACGTGAAGATGCCTAGAGAACAATGTCTCCCGTCAAGTAAGAAGTTCTGCTCAGTTTTCGACTGATTTTATGCAGCCCGCATAATGTAACTGTCAGGCGTTTCTTTCATCAAGATACGGCTTGGGAGCATACAGCAGGGGCAGCGAAGACGCTTATGCAGTGTTTTCGATGGAAAGTGTTTTATCACCCACCATACATCCTGGACTTGGCTCCCTCTGATTTTCATCTCTCGCTAGCTACGTGGACAGCATTTCGACATTTGGCACTGAGAACGAGCTACAGACCAGCCATAGGGAGGTCGCTGAGGGAAAGCTGATACTACGCTTCGGCAAAAATCGGAGCGGCAACTACGTGAAGAAGTAGATAGAGGAGGGTGCAGCTAAATGTTGCAATTGAAACAGTATTTTCACCGTGGTGTGGTTTCCATGTCGACCGATGGGAAGCTGGAAAAAAAAGGAAAAAAAAGAAAGAAAATTAGAAATAGCTCTCGCAGAACCAGTGACGTTCAACAGTGTAATATTCCCACTCACGTGCCCTTCCATAATTATCTCCCCGTGCGCAGTCTGACAACGCCAACTGCAAAAGCGGTTTGCTGAATACTCAGAGCCCATCGCAAAATTACGCAGTGCAACACAGGAAAAGTTTATCCACTCTGGCACAAGTGACCAGCCGACGTCGGTGCTAGAGAGCTAGCTGCGGGTCGCCACTTGCAGATGATAACAATCACGATAAGTTGGGCACTAATTCGGCAGAGAGTGCACTCGGAAGCGCTCGCGCGCTGACCCAACTCGCGTATCTGGACACGGCGAGGCCCACCCAAAGCTCAATCGCCGGCCGCGCACGGCGCCGTTAACCGCACGCCAGAGTGCGGCCGCTGGTAAATTCGGCCCCACGCGCTAATTACGTGCCGGCGTATGAGCGCCGATCGATGGGAGCGCGGGACACGCCGACGGGCGCCGATTTCGTCAATCAGGCGGCTCGCTCGCTAACTGGCACAGAGGGCGTGTCAGCTCGCCCCAGGGGGTGGGGGGAAGCGATATGCGGCGAACCCAGTGCGGCGAGCCCTCTCTGCAGTCGCGTCCGCTGCAGCGGCAGCTGGCGCAGCGAAGCGGTAGCAGAACTAATTACCGGGGTCTGTCACAAAGTAATGACTCCTATTTTTTGTAATTTTCGTTTTACAAGAAAATTAAATGCCATACACATTGGATAATACCTTCGGCATTCACGATTAATTTGTCAATTTTCAATACAATCACAATTTCTGCAGCTTTTTTTTTTTCGTACTGGAGCAATAGCCTGTATATCTGTTTCAATGAATCTAGCCTCCCCGAAACTTTCGCATTGTCAACAGAACTGTTCGATTCCATATAAAACTTCGCCATATTTGGATTAATTTTCTTACTTAAACTATACATTTCTCATCTGTAGATATTTCTGGACTTGTCTGATTGCCAAAAAAATATTTTTCTGTCAATATATTTTTGGTACATATGTAGATAAATTTCGTAGCATCGATGTTGCACCATAAAAATTAGCAGCCACAATTGTAAACTTAAATGATCTAAAAAGAAATATACAGTAAACATAATATTGTTATACTTCAGTTCTCATGTAAACAAAATTTCTTTCTTCATTGAAAAATTTTTTAATTTTACTATCCACAATGAAATCTATTTTATAAAATAACAGGAAGCTTCTGTTTTTCAAATTGTCAGGATTTGCAACCTTTGTTATTGATCGTTAAACCTATAAATCTTCACTTAAATAATTATTTTCAGAAACCAATATGTAAACTAAATTTGAAAAACAATTTCAGGTAAGACAGTCATGTTAATACTAACTTGTCCAGGGTGCTGCTCTCGAAGGTTCTGAAACCTGACACTGCAACACTTACAGGAATTTTTGGTGCCAAGCGCATCAGAGTTGGATTAGTACTTTTAGAGAATGAGATTTTCGCTCTGCAGCGGAGTATGTGCTGATATGAAACTTCCTGGCAGATTAAAACTGTGTGCCCGACCGAGACTCGAACTCGGGACCTTTGCCTTTCGCGGGCAAGTGCTCTACCAACTGAGAGCACTTGCTCGCGAAAGGCAAAGGTCCCGAGTTCGAGTCTCGATCGGGCACACACTTTTAATAGCACTTTTAGAGTTTGGTATATGTTGCTATCAGACAGGTTTATTCTTTTTTTGCGAAAGCATGTTGCAGAATGTATTTATCAAAAACTATAAACTATGTAATTCAAGAAATGCAAATAAAAGAAGAAGATGGGTAACAGCAATATAATGTTCCAGTGACTTATTGCTTAAGTGAGCCCTCTACATACTCTTTTGAATAGTTTGTACAGGAACAAACGAGGCAACGCTGACACTCAGATCAACTTTGCAAGGTAAGTATAGTTTATCTGAAAATATGACGCAACTTCTCTAAACAACTTGTTTTAAATTTTCCAAAGCTATGAGATTACTCGTACAACTTAAGAATCAACATGTGGATTCTTCGGAACATATGGATATTTAAGTAAGCCATTGTATTACACTGTGCGGTAAAAATAATGATCCTGCTTCCTCAGACACAGTCGAACAGAATTTTTCAGCATGTCCGCATCTTCTAATGATCTCCTCGACAAGCTTGTTTGAGTGACAGCAAAGGTGGAAGTCTGGTGCTTCAAGGTCAGAGCTGTGTGGTGGATGCCAATTTTCTGCAACTGTGCCACTGGTGAAGGGGCGTGGCCTTGCAGTCTTGTGCAAAAGAAGAACATTCAGTGGAAGTTTTGATGAACGAACTCGCTGAAGATGTACTTCCAACTCCTTTGGGATTTCACGTATTTCGTAGTTTACTGTGCAACCTGTTTCTAAAAATATCAAGCAGAATGACATCCCTGCATCCCAAAAGACTGTCGCAATAACCTTCCCAGCAGTACGCATACTTTCGAAAGTTCTCTTGTCGGCGGTGTTGTGTGATGCCGTCCATCGACATACTCTTAAACTCATTTTCAAAAAACTGAACCTAAGTCTCGTCTCCAGCCACAATTTTCGCCAAAAACTCCTCTTCCATACTGAAGCACTGCAGCAGATTGGATGCAGCTGTCTTCCTTGCCATTTCACTCTCGGCGTTCAACAGTTTCGTTACCCAGCATGCACAAATCTTGGAGTAGCCGAGTTTTTCAATAATGGCCTTGGAATTGCCTTCACCTATCCATAACTGTTGGCGACGTCCACCGTAGCATCTCCATACGGCTTCCATAAATTCAAATGTCCGTTTCACTTTCTGTAGTTCATGCATTCAATAATAGAATGCTGACTTACACCTACGCCAGTGTAGGACATTTTCTAAACTTATGCAGTGCCACAATGTGTTGATATAGAACGCTGTTAGTATGTTGGGCTGAAGAAGGTTTGCGAAAATACTCCAGTTTCATGATTGCTATATTACCGTCTTAATGAAGGAAAACAAAAATACGAGGTACAACCTTTTTATTGGTCCTCGTATAGTAGCAACTACTCACCCTCAAGGTAGGGCCAACGAATGCCGGACATTTGCCACGCCGGACATTTGCCACACTTGTCCCTTCGCCAGGTAGCTTGAATAGCGATCCCTCAGGTAAGGGACGCCCTTCCCCGCACTACCTCTGTTCGCTTTCATACCGCCGTCTCCACATCTTACTCCATACAACCAGTACGTAAGGGACCTTTTTCTTCGACATCTCGGACAAATACAGAGCTTCTTTTCCGAAATCGAAATATTTATAACTTTTGGGAAACGAAAGCAATATCGACGATTATGTCAGTAAGTAATTAGTTCTGCCAAGTATAAATATAGATTCCTCTGTCTGTACGGTGGCTTCCTTTCACGCTTACTGATTGCGATAGAAACAGTCCATCGGCATGCGAGTAACAAGAAAGGAACGATGTAACGAGAATGCGAATGTACGCTAATCATTTCTTTTTGATCACTGCATTTGTGCCTACTTTAATTACTACAACTGCATACCCAAAAGACAATAGGGAAAGAATAAATGGGTATGTGAATGTTTGAAAAGAAGAACGACATAGTCCACATTAATTTACTCTCTAAAAACATTAGTTCATAAAGTGTAGCGGGAAAATGTTCAAAACATAACTGAAAACACGTTCACTAAACAGAGATAAGAACATCTATGATTGACATGTCATCTAAAGTCGACTTACAATTTTAAAATGTTAGAAATAAGGAAATGAAGTAATACAGAATGCTACGCTTGTAATGTACGTCGTTGTTCTACATTGTTTAGCTCTGGTATTTACAGGATCACAGAGAAAGCATCTTAGGTTCTGGAGGGAAAAGCCGTAATTGTAACTGTCTGCCCTACAACAGAAACAAGAAGGACAACTTAAGGAAAAATAATGTATGCTCACAATCGACTTTGCAGCAGATAGTTCCTGTGACTTAGTATGGGCAGAGGTTATATTCGACAACCGGAATAAATTAATAACTGGCTCCTTTTACCGGCTCCCTGTCTCAGATGAAACAGTTGCTGAACAGTTCAAAGAAAACTTGAGTCTCATCATAAATTGGTACCCTACTCGTACAATTATAGTCGGCAGTTATTTCAATCTATCTTCAGCATGTTGACAAAAATACATTTTCATACTCTATTGTAGATAGAAAACAACTTCCGTAATTGTTCTAAATGCATTTTTTAAAATTATTTTTAACAATTAGTTGACGAGGCCATTCAAATTGTAAATGGTACACTTGACCTCTTAGCCACTAATAATACCGAGCATCACGACGGATATAGGGATTAGTGAACCAAAACATAACGCGAAATATATCTATTTATAAAAGCAGCTAAAAATTCGGGTGACGTCTTTCTAAGGAGTAGTCTCCAATCCTTCCAAACTACGTAAATGAAGACCATATGTGGCTAAAGTTCAAACTAATAGTATCAACAGCACTCGAGATATTCATACCAAATAAATTAATAAGAGACGGAACTGATCAACCATGGTACAAAAAACACGACAGAAAGCTGCTGCAGGAACACCGCAAAAGGCACGTATAATTTAGACGAACGCAAAATCTCCAAGATTGGTGAAGTTTTACTGAGGTTCGAAATTTGGTGCGGATTTCAATGCGAGATGCATTTAATAGTTTCCACAACGAAACTCGCTCTACAAATGTGGCGGAAAATCCAAAGAGATACTGGTCCCATGTTACGTAAACCAGCGGAAAGGCTCAGTAAGTACCTTTACTGCGCGACAGCGACGGTAATTTTACTGATGACATTGCCACTAAAGTGGAGTTAGTAAATGCATTTTCCGAAATTCCTTCACCAAAGAAGACGAAGTAAATATTCCAGAATTCGAAATCAGAACAGCTGCAAACATAATTTAGAAGTAGATAACCCTGGTGTTGCAAAGCAACTGAAATTACACTGTCGGTGACAGAGGAAATGATCAAATACCTTTTCAAAAGTCTCTAATGTATAGGAAAAGTATGTCTAATACATTTGTTGCTGATGTTCTTTAGTAACAATTAATTTTCAGTAGTAAGCTCCTTGCTTTTACTGACCTGTTTAAAGATAATCAACAATTTAGTAAGAAATTTTAATTTTTAAAGGACTAGATCTAAATGTACCTAAGTAGATTTACATCTACTATAAATGTTTGCAGCTAAACTTAAATAAAAAATATTTGAGGTGCCAAAATTGTCAACCTTAGGATCAGATCAGTATTGGGATGTCAATTATAGGCGCAATTCAAAGGTTCAGTTCCCATTTTCTTTCACAAACCCGTATACTATCAGTTTAACAAACCATGATATTTCAGGTGATAGTTACGATTCTGAAACTTCAGAAAATTATTTTAGAACTCACAATTATTTAATAGTATGGTCATAATATAGGAAGGTAGAAAAAAGTTATCTTAACGTGACAACAATAGGGATACTTTTGTGAGGCTTGAAACACTTTAATTTTTACATTAAAGGCTGATTCGCATCACACTTTGCACGGGCTTTAGACCGTGAAAATGATAAATGACCATTTACCATTCTGGCGTGTGTAAAATCAGCCTAAACACGCTGAACTAATGTACACTCTATTTACAATTACAATTTAAAATTAGCTCCGATAATGCTGCTTCAGTGCTTTGATAATTTTATCTCAGTAATCTGTGTGAGGACTCAGTGATCTTCATAGTTTTTAATACATTATTTTTAACGTATTTTAGTCTAGTTGCTGAATATGGGCATTGGCTTTCAAGCAAGGCCTAATGTAGCCAGTCTCTTCATAATTCTTTACGATTCTCTCTATCCTGTCGTCCAGCTTCAAGTACTTCTTCTTCCTCTTCTTACCTTCGAAATTCATTTCCAATTTCATGTACATGTAGTTTGTAAGCTCTGCTTCCTTTTTCAAGCACTCCACCAAATAGTTGATTCCAGGGTGAGGGTTTCCAATAATACTATTTATTTTGTTGTGCCACCCTTCAACAAAATTCGTCGTTCGGTGTCTTTTTCCATAACAGTCCCACATTTCTGTTGCGATATCCTCATTCTCTAGCCAGTTATCCACAAAGTAGTCAAAAAGTGAGAGAACCTTCCGTTATCAGGAGCTTCTGCATGAATCTCAATCGATCCATAGCTTGCGTCCTCCGGTTTCACAGCTGCCAGCGCTGCACACATGCTGACGTGAAGTCTTAAATCCTCGTTCTAGCGGTACTCCTCAGTTAGACCGAGAACTCGAATTCTTCTCCACAAACTCTTCTTCATATGGAAATAGAATCCATTTATTTCAGTTGTGGGAAAAACTTGACGAATGGCCGACATCGCAGCTGCCTCAAAGTCCACCTTTACTTTTTTAGGACACCACTCAGAGACAGCCTGTTTTATCAGACGAAACAGACGAACATATGTGTCTTTCTTCTTATTAGGGAGCAGTGAAAATACAGTAGGAAGAATTTTTGTTTCTGTAATCGGGCCTCCTAAGTCTACGTGTATGGTGTAGATCTGTGCAAACTGCTTGCTGCATCTCTTAAATGTTCCATCCATAAAAAAATGGGAACATGGTTTTAAACTTTCTTTTCCTTTGCTTGCACTAAAAATCATTATTCTCACCTCTAATCTACCGTCTTCCTGAAGAAAACTACTGCCATCTCCCATTTTTAATAGATCTTCTTGAAGATCAATTTCATAAGAGTTCTTAGGCTCTTGTTGGTTCCCGCGCTCTTGACTCCATCAACGACGCATGGTTATATTCATAGATTCTGAATTAGGCATTACTGTAACAAAGTCATAAACTTTATTATGTAGATTTCCCATTTCACCCGCGTATATCTCCGATAACTGTGTAGTTCTTTCTCGAGACCTTCTCTTCGCCCTTTCCACTTGCTTAAACAATTTCCGAACCGCATCGTCAGGTGGTCCACAGAATGTTCTAATACGTTCAACACTTCTCCGTTCCTCGAAAGCAGCTTTCCCTTGCAATGATCCCCTTTTCGGCGTAAGCACATCCATGTAACTTCTTTAGAGTCCCTCGGTTTAAGATACGCGTAACCTTTGTAATGAGCAGCAGGCCTGCCCTTGTTAGTTGTAATAACTTCCATACTGATGGTCACGTTAGGATCTTCGAAAGGAAACTAGGCGGACGGGTGAGGAGGAGGAGGAGGTGGAAGAGGAGGAGGGGGGGTGGGGGGAGACAAGGAGCCCGATCCTTCGCAGCAGGTAAAATCGTGGCAAATGTCCGCCGTGGCAAATGTCCGGACACCGGGCCAACATGAAGTAAAAACGGACACTATCAGAACATCTTACGATGTGCCTTCAAGTTCTAAGATTTCCGATTTTCTTCATTCAGCGTAGAGTAGATGGCGACACGCAGTTCGGTTTAAAATATTGGTGCGCAACTCGCGGCTGCGACGAGATTGAGGAGTGTTTTCAAAAATACCAGAAATGGCGATATATTCATTACAGGAACGACGAGAGATCAATTTTCCCGGCTTGCGTCCTGTGACACTTCGAAAATTGTGGATTTCACACTAATGCCGGCCGTTTTCGCTACACGTACAATCTTCCTACTGCCACCACACCTCCAAGTTTTCCAGGACAATCTTACGCTCTAAGTATTTTTGTTCAGGTTAGTAAATAGCGTAATTACGATTGATCCAGTCTTTCAGATATAAGCCGAGTATACATCCGTAGCTTCATTTGAATTCGCTCCCATTGCGAAACACATGTTATGCGTTATTTCCATAGGAACTTGTTCTCACGTACGAACAACGCATCGAAATGAAATCTGACGTTGGCTGATACAATAATTCTGATCCGTACAGAGGATGTACTCGGCAACAGCACATACGCACTTAAGCATGGAATGCGCGACCTCCGCTAAACAAGTCGCTACCGTTAACCGGAGACCATGGGCGCTGGCGGCTTAACATACCTACGTAAACAGCAATTCTACCGCCGTGACGTTACCCTGCGGTATTTACTCGTATCCTCGAGGCACCTCCAGAGTTTGTTGCTAGTTCTCATACCCTTAACTAACTTCTTTATTTTTTCAGAACACTTTTATTTAATAATTTACCGTCTCGCATTTTCGTGATCGTTTATTACACTTTAATTCACCATTTTGTCGTGAAATGCAATGTATTTGTAGCTGCAACTGCACAATACGTGTGGTTTTAATACATCTTGCAATGTTACGTTCTAGTTTATTTAACAAGTGACGTCATCAGTAACGTTGCCCGAGTACTCGTAGTGAGAAACGGACATAACACGGAAAGAAATACAAATCTAGAACGAGAACTCGCAAGGCGTTGCTTGTTTTAATCATAAATATATGCCTGAGGGATGCTAACTGTTATTATCTTTACATAAAGAAAAGCCTTATCTTCTCAATAACCATCAAATCGTTAGCTACACGCTTCATTTTTGTATATGAATTACTGACTTTCGTTGTCTATGCCTGTGGCCACTTTCAGAACTCAAATTAACTAATTTAATAAGATTGAACCTTAAATTGCTGGTGTACAGACGTACCACGACAATAATATGAAAACAGTGTATAGTAGAGAGAGTATGAATGAGAACAGTGGAGTATTTAATTTTACAAAATAATGACAAGCTTTATTAATCCTTTTGTAATTAGAACTAGCTGATAAATCTTAAGCAAAAATGAGAGACATATATCAGAAAATGAATGGTATTTGAGTGGTAAACCATACATTGCGGTGGAAGCTATACAAATTGTCTCCTGAATCAATAACTTTTACAACGAAGTCTGACTTTGTTTACATGAATCCATTGTGAGACCCAGCTCTATTGAACTGGGATCAACTACGATCATCCGCAGCTCGTGGTCGTGCGGTAGCGTTCTCGCTTCCCACGCCCGGGTTCCCGGGTTCGATTCCCGGCGGGGTCAGGGATTTTCTCTGCCTCGTGATGACTGGGTGTTGTGTAACGACCTTAGGTTAGTTAGGTTTAAGTAGTTCTAAGTTCTAGGGGACTGATGACCATAGATGTTAAGTCCCATAGTGCTCAGAGCCATTTGAGCCATTTTTTGAACTACGATCAAATATACAACAAACTATGGTTCACCCGAGAATAGGGAGCTGTGAATATCATTATCAACCCTACGCCGGTGCAGCAGTGCTCTACCATTTCACTTTGATTCAAGCGGCAGCAGAAAACCGTGTGCTGTTGGTGAGGATCGGTGCGCTGCGGCAGCTGTAATTTTCGGACGCGTCCCCGAAACTATGCTAACTACGCGGCCTGGCGTTGTGATTCTCAGAACGCCCTCAAACTTCCTTCTCAAATACCGGCAGATTTCAGTGCGAGGTGCATCCGCTCGCTGGTCTGATCAAACCAGTTCGAGCACAGGCACGGCAGAGCAAGCTAGGATTGTCAGACATCAGACGGCAGACACAGGACGAATAAGTTCACCCTCGTTACACATGGTATGTCGGTGATGATACGCACTTCACTATTGCTACAGTTGGAAACTGCCAGTGGCTCTTAGTCCACCACAAGACACAGACCGCAAGTCTCGCTCACCAGGGAAAGACCCGAAGTGCTCCACCAGGGGAGTACCAGAAGACGAAGAACGCCAAGAATCACAGCCGCTTTCCATCAAATCTCGGTACGGGAGCCAAATTAGTGAAAACGATACCGCCCCCCACATTGCACAAACTAATCTGGCTGTCCTCTACTCATTGATTCTTCCCTCCTGACTGTTCTGTTGGCCTGGTAGCCAATCCACACGCAGCACCAGGGTTCCCACACTGGGGGAGCAAGCCTCTGTTTTGCATATCCTGAGTGGAGCCAATCAGCGAATCCAAATCTCTCTGGTCTGAAGAAAGAAGAATTTAGACTGGGGAGGCGTTATTCTCACGCTAAGCATGACCATGTTTTTGGGGAAAAAAAGAAAGAACAAGCTACCTAGGCGGAGAATCTAATCTTACTGCACCGACTATTTCCAATTTCTGAAAGAATGCTGTTAAGCTTTCCAGACAGTTGTGCTTGTGAAGTATATGTTTTTGCCTCTCGCTTAAAGAATCTGGCAACTTACTGTCTTCAGGGGGAGGCGGGGGGTGGTGGTACTGTCTTGCCTCCACTAAACTTGTATACCAGCCGATCTGTCCATATCGTCCCAGCTTGTTACGTGAGAATGCATGCAATTTTATGACCTTCTCACCGATCGCAATAAAGTACGGTTTACATCAGTCTCTCTTAAATGGCTTTCTCCATCCACTTTCTGCCATCCAGCTGCCTTCTCAATGGACTGCCGTCTGGCCTACGTAAAATGTTTTACGAACCGGAGCCCTTCTGTCCAACCCTAAACGGAAGGAGAAATCTGCCAGAAGTCCGTCTGCAAAGTAAAGTCCACTGAGAGCTGTTTCACAGAATCACTCACACGGCCATGTCGCAGCACTCAGCATTTCCGGTTCCCAGTTCATTTCTCCCTGTTCTCCATCGCCTCCACTGCGGCCCCTCAGTTACACATGCAGTTACAAGAACATTTGGGTATCAATTTCTCATGTGTGTTCGTAGATTTTCCCGGCGAATGAGGTGCTTGGACGGCCCTGCTTACAGGAAGATGACGACGGATCCAACCAGTCGGATACAACGCAAGACGATTGAACTTCTTCAAACTACCTTTACAGAAGAGACAGCGAAGAAACTTCGGCCGCGTGCTGCTGCATCACCAAGGCTCTACGGACTTCCAAAGGTACACAGGATGGGCACTCCTCTGAGACCGATAGTGAGCGCTATAGGAGCGCCAACATACCTGCTTGCCAAACACTTGACCGCAGTATTGAGTCCATTGGTTGGCAAATGTGAGCACCACATCAAAAACTCGGCTCAGTTTGTGGAACGTATGGGGAAACTCAAATTGGCCAGCTCAGATCTTATGGTCAGTTTCGATGTTGTATCACTTTTCACGAGAGTTCCACTCAAAGATTCGCTGGATCTTATTGAGAAGAAATTTGGGCCCACATTCACGAAAGTATTTAACTTTGTGCTCACGTCAATATATTTTCTTTTTGACGGACATTACTACGAACAGACAGACGGCGTACCTATGGGTAGCCCTCTGTCACCTGTGGTGGCCAACATGTACATGGAAGAATTTGAGGAGAAAGCGTTAGAATCAGCACCACTAAAACCAACAGTCTTCTACAGATGTGTTGACGGCACTTTCGTCATTTGGCCTCACGGGGAAGAGATGCTCCAACTGTTCTTACAACATCTGAACTCTATCCACCCCCAAATTCAGTTCACCCTGGAGGTGGAGAAAAACGGGCAGCTACCATTCTTGGATGTTCTGGTACGGAAAAAGCCTGATGGAACACTAGGACACAGCGTCTACTGGAAGACAACCCACACGGATCTGTACCTTCACGCCTCCAACTGTCATCACCCATCACAAAGAGAAGGAGTACTAAATACATTGGTTCACAGAGCCCGTGTGATCTCCGACGAAGAAAGCTTAAAACTGGAACTAGATCACCTCAAGGATGTGTTCCAGAAGAACGGCTATAGTGACTGCCAAATTCGACGCGCCTTCAAGCAGAAGACCACACCACAGCCGATACCTGATGATGATTCACCGAAAGCGACAGCCTACGTACCATATGCGGGCAACGTATCTGCAAAAATAGGCAGGATTCTAGGACGTCATAACATCAAATGCGTCTACCGCCCGCCGCCGAAGCTCAAGTCCCTTGTAGGGACAGTGAAGGACGATTTAGGTTTCCGGAAATCTGGAGTTTATTTCATACCGTGCGAGTGTGGGAAAGCATATGTGGGGCAAACCATTCGCACCATCGAGGAAAGGTGTAATGAACACAAACGGCACACCGATCTCCAACAGCCTACAAAATCTGCCATCGCAGAACATTGCCTCGAGACAAATCATCGTATGGAATACGAGAACACAGAAGTCCTGCACAACACATCCCGCTTTTGGGACTGTGTATACAAGGAAGAAATTGAAATCCGGCTGCACGAGAACCTTATTAACAAGGACAACGGATTTCAACTCAGCCAAGCGTGGAATCCAGCAATAAAAGTTCTGCAGGAGCAACGGAAACGGGGCACCACACCCGCCGAAGGCGGTATGCGCACTGACGACCATCAGTCATCTCGTCAGTGCCAGCTACCCCCACCACCGTGGCCTGCACATCCCTCGGTCCATACTCGGAGTCAGTGGAGGGGAGAGGCGACAGGTATATATACCACACCACCCGCCGGCCTAGGACGTCAGTCAACAGGAGTAACCTGATGATGATGGCACGTTACGCCGTCGAAAATTCGTTCAGCAACGACCAGTCAACCCGGCTGCATGCCCGAGAGACCTTCAAGCAAGTATCAATTTTTCCATGTAAAAAAGTCATCAACCACACATGTACTGGAAAACACTGAGATCATGATCTAAAATGTGAATGTTAATGTGACTGACGATTTGGTTAAAGTGAGAGAGTGGCGTGGCACCTCAAAAATTTTGGTATCGTTTTCGTTAACGGAAGCGAATACACATCCAAGAACAAAACAGCAAAAACGGAAACTGTATGGTGAAAAGCGAAAATCTAAAATGAAGTTCCTAAAACTGACTGAATGAAACCATCATTTCTCCTAACCAACAGATAAGAGGGAAATGGACCACAGAATCTGTACACTATGCAGTTAAAATGAGAACGGTATGGTGTGGCCAAGTTAGTGGGAAACGGATGAGGAATGCACCTGGAACTAAACACTCGTTTCCAAGGATGGTTTTAAACACACGGTTCAGAATCAGACAAGACGACTGCATCGATCATTGTGGGCTAAGGCAAAGCAGGTCCAGGAACTCTACTGCTTGAGTCATGAGCTAGCCGTCGCGGACAGCTTAATTCGAATAAAGAACCTTTCAATTTTAGACCAATGCGCCTAACACTGACTGGTGGATAGCAACCCGAAATCACATTCTCAGCGTGAACTCAACATGATGCTGCGGCAGAGGAAGCTAAGCAGCAATCTAAGGAGTTGCAGAGGGGGAAGTTGTAGTCATCTGCAGTCGAAGTGTCTCAGCAGAAATGCCCGCAGGAGAGTGAACAGTTAGCGTCACGATATCCTCGATCAGGGTCGGCGTAAACAAATCCTGCCCGCCTCTCTTACTACCGGCTCTCTTTAACCAGTTGTTAACACGTCCATAACGAGTTAGTGTAATGCTCGTAAATAATAAGAAAAGAATCAGACCAAAATACTCTCATATTTAATATTTAAACAAAAAAAGGGCAGCCAACCGCTTTTGAAATGAAACACCATCATAGTGAGACGAGCAATTTAGGAATGCAGAGGTGTATTTGTGTTTCTAGGGTCTTCTAACCTCGCCCAATTGTAGAACAATAGTCTGGGTCTGAGGTTCAAATCAAATCTGAGTTTAGTAGGTCATTTGTTTACTGTAAGATCTCGACGTATATCACATTAAAATGAGGGAATGATTTTCCAATCGACAGTCACGACGAGTTGATTTTGATGGATTACGTTGGAAAGCAGTTTGAATTCGTTCAACATTTTCTTCAGGAACACGAGGGCGGGCAGGACTCTTTCCATTATATACACATCCTGTATCTAGAAACTGCCGACACTATCTGCGAATGTTCCACCCATTCGGAGGATCAATTTCGTACCTCAAACTGAAACGTCTTTGCACTGTAATCACGGAATTGCACTTCGCAAACTCGAGAACTCAAAATGATTTCCGCTGCGGAGTAGCCATTTTATACATATGACGGTTAACGAGAAAAACAGAAGAGAACAGACACCTAGCGGCTATTAATACGTATTCGCATCCCCAATAGCCCGCGCTGCTGCCGCGGTCGCAGGTTCGATTCCTGCCTCGGGCATGGATGTGTGTGATGTCAAAAATATGGTTCAAATGGCTCTGAGCACTATGGGACTCAACTGCTGAGGTCATTAGTCCCCTAGAACTTAGAACTAGTTTAACCTAACTAACCTAAGGACATCACAAACATCCATGCCCGAGGCAGGATTCGAACTGCGAACGTAGCGGTCTTGCGGTTCCAGACTGCAGCGCCTTTAACCGCACGGCCACTTCGGCCGGCTGTGTGTGATGTCCTTAGGTTAGTTAGGTTTAAGTAGTTCTAAGTCTAGGGGACTGATGACCTCAGATGTCAAGTCTCATAGTGCACAGAGCCATTTGAACCATTTTTTTCAACCCCAATAGCCAAGCCGAGGCACAGCTTTCGATAGTTTGGACAAAATAATACTTTGTAATACGTATATTCTTTTTGAAACACCCTGTATTATGTAAATTGAAGGTGGAGGGGGGGGGGGACAAAGCAAAGGGAAGGGACTAATGATATCTATCACCTGCATCGGGTCGTTATGCACTATCATCGGCGACGAGTGAAAATGTGGGGCGAATCGGGATTCGAATCCGGTATTTTCTGCTTATAAGCTAGCTGTGTTAATCACTGCACCACCCAGACAAACACACGTACTGCCCCTGCACGCTCCCTGGCCGACCCACATTCCCTCCTAGCGCCACCTATCCGCACTCCCAGTCCATGTCTTCCAATCTCACTATTTTTTAAATTTCCGCCGGAGGTCGAACGTTGATGTGCATTCGTATTGAATGGTGTAGATTCATTGCCCATCGAGGCGAATCAATTATATGAATGCGTTGCATCTGTTCTTTCGGACGTCCCAGAAAAAACATACACCACGCATTCATATGACAAATTAATCAAGCAACAAATCCCGCAAATTGTCATCTTGCTCCGAAAGTGGATAGCGTTAATAAGCGAACTTACCAAAAACTCAGCAAACATATGCCCCAGTCGGCTCCCGGATAAGAAGTCCATTTCTCCTGCAGCAGGACGGCAAGTCTTTCTCCCTCCACGCCACGACGGCAAGTGTCGGAAATTGTCCATCTGTACAACTAACTGCGGACTTTTCGAAATGTTCTACATTGAGTGGATGACACCCAGCCGCCGGCCGCTGTAGCCGAGCGGTTCTAGGCGCTTCAGTTTGGAACGGCGCGACCGCTACGGTCGCAGATTCGAATCCTGCCTCGGGCATGGATGTGTGTGATGTCCTTACGTTAGTTAGGTTTAAGTAGTTCTCAGTTCTAGGGGACTGATGACCTCAGATGTTAAGTCCCATAGTGCTCAGAGCCATTTTTGACACCCAGCCACTGCCACAGTGACCGGCGAGAATTTCGCTTTATTTTCGTGAATAAGGGGAACCCTGCAAAAATTTACCATTCTTGCTTTACAAAAAGCATCTTAACTTTCAAGAGGTTGTTACTGGCTGCTATCTACGACCCACTCATTGGTTGAGCCCTCAGTGCCTGAGCGAGTGGTGAGCAAGACTCATTTGTGCAATATCAGACTGAGAGATGCGCTTCTGACCTGTATAGTGAGCATATGCATACCACTACATTTATCTACTTTCACTGTGCAATGCATGTATTGCCTATTTTAGATGATTATCATTAAGATCAGGCACTTTCGGTACGTCCTCAGTAGGTCAGGCTTGAGAATAAACCAGCCGGTGCGAAACCAATCGGTGTGAAACCAGTCATCAAATCACGTGTACAGCAACTGACAGATTTGCAATAAATTGTCCATGAAGACTCATTTTACTAGATAACAAGA
This sequence comes from Schistocerca piceifrons, assembly GCF_021461385.2. Taxonomy (NCBI): domain Eukaryota; kingdom Metazoa; phylum Arthropoda; class Insecta; order Orthoptera; family Acrididae; genus Schistocerca; species Schistocerca piceifrons. The sequence goes on along the minus strand of NC_060141.1, from coordinate 705,538,745 downwards.
TCGGAGGGAAAGGCAAAGAAATTTCTCTAGGTGGCCCAGTGGCGCCGTGGCAGCCCCAAATGGTTCAAATGGCTCTGAGCGCTATGGGACATAACATCTGAGGTCATCATTACCCTAGACGTAGAACTACTTAAACCTAACTAACCTAAGGACATCACACGATTCCATGCCCGAGGCAGGATTCGAACCTGCGACCGTAGCAGCACTGCGGTTCCGGACTGAAGCGCCTAGAAACACTCGGCCACAGTGGCCGTCTGGAGTGGCAGCCCGTACTTAGATCTGTATGTAGGGAGTGCACTGAGGTCCCGTTTTTCTTCGCTAGAGCCTCTGTGACTACCATCCTGTGGTCAAGTCAGACCACGGGACGAACATCAGGGTTCGCTCGTTTTCTTGGCGAGGTAATATGAAGCCGTATTTGCTGAGTTAGGAAGCCTTGTACTTTCCTCAAAAATAGCCATAAAAATTGTAGAATAATAATCATATGTGATTCAGTGAAATGTGACTGTCATGTCACATCACCCCATAACCTTTCTTTTTGAAAAGAATTAAAATTCTTCTTTCAGCTGGAATTTACTCCGAAATTTAAAGAAATGCTCACTTCGTGGGGACCCAAGGACTACGAAACGTCAAACACTATTCCATCAGAAAATATCAAAAAATATTGAGACATCAATGCCTGTTTGATTACAATGACAAAATATTGGGAAAATAACTGAGGTACCCCTGAAATAGTACATATGAAGTTTATTAGTGAACCTTATATATTAACCAGGGAACCAAAATGATTACAGAGCTGTGCTATAGCTTTATGATTTCAATAAAAAATTTGTGTAACGTTATAACAAATTTGAGACTATTAAAGGTAAGTAAAGTTCTAAAAATTAACTTTAAACTTAAAAACTAATGTTTTTGCAAAACAATTCGCATACTGAAATGAAATTGTTCCACATTGGAATGTCACATAATAAAACGCAGATCTTCAGTACAGTTGTGTCAGAAGTCCACAAGGACAGTGGTCTACGAGAACCTGTCAAATAATTGAAAATAACTGATTTAGATCACAAAAAATTTAAATTTATTGCCACCTCATTCGGCCGGGAGCGTTGTTAACTGTGGGCAACTGTTATTTCACCAAAAGACAGAATTTGCCTTATATTTACACTGACAAACGACTGAGTGTATAACGTTAGTTAGTTCTCGTTGTGGTCAAGGTTATTAAAACAAATGGATGAAGTTCTACATATGAATGGATTGTATGTTCATGGGTTAAAAAAGCAGAATCGTTCTAAGACGCAGGTGATAACTTATTTCGTTACGTACAACTTACCTCCGTAGAAGGAAAGAACTTTTTTGTTGTTGTGAAAAGTCTGCCAGTTGACAACGCTTGCCAGCTGAAGTATTTGGGGTGGCGAACGCGTCAACAACAGGCACATGGTAGCAGCTCCATTTTATGGCTCAGTGAGTGTGGTGATGACGTAGACAGCTCATCCCAGCGGAGTTCCATCTCCATATCTGCTGCCGGAACCATGGAACGTCTGCCTAGAGGCACAGCTGGTTCTATAATGAGTGCGTTTGTATGCTACAATTAGCAAAAACAGTATTTATATATCACAGTACCAAATGTAGATCCTAAGATAACAATTAATCTGTGAATATTTAATACATTGCAAGTGAATCGTGTAACCGTGAAAGTTATAATCAAAGAACAATTTTATACTTCATGTATTAAAGCACAGGAAAACGTGGTTTCCACGAAAAATATCTAGTGCAAAGAAGCTAGAAGATTACGCTGAAAGAAAAGCGAGGTTCACAGCCCCCCCCCCCCCCCCCCGCTCCTGCCGACCAAATATTTAACACGTATCTGGTGCACTCATTTATAAGTCCGTCCAGTAATATGAGGTGTATTCTCTTCACCACAAGCTAAGCAAGGGTGACTCTACCGGTGTTACACAAGTAGCACACTGGGAAGTATCACATTGGTAAATATCTGCTGTGTGAACCACAAGCATGCACAATATTAAAATCAAGAATCTTCTTCTCGATGATGACATTATTAAATCAAGTCTCATTTCATAAATGCATAATTCTACACCCTGCCAAACTCACGAACAAGTGGTAGAGATAAAAAGTTTCCCCTACAAAAACTGAAACCGACGTCTCACAAGGTAAAACATACACCACACCACGCACGGACGAGACAGTAATGAAAAAATGATGCACAGTTAGCATTAAAAAACATTACATCTTTTGAGGAACGATATATTACACTTTGATTAACCTTAGGTAAACTTCCTGATGCTACTGAAAGACAACAACAACGTATCTCGACAAGACTTTTCAATGATTTTCTGTGGCTGCAGCTGATCGTCTGTAGCTAGAACTCTCGTAAAACATGTATTACATTCATGTAATTATGGATATCTACCCCATATGAACGTGATTTGAAATGTTTTGTGCCCTCAGATGCGTCTCAATTTATGCAAGGCGCATTTATTTACAACGCCCTACTCACAGAAACTATTAAGTATGATCCTGTTAACGCCCAAAACAATAATCTAAGTACACCTCTACGTGTGGACCATTTATGTCACAAAGAATATTGAGTTTGTATTCAATCTTTTGCGGGCCACAAACCCGAACACCAGTATCAGTAGTTGAACTGGTTGTTTTATATATCTGTAGATCTCTTTTGCAACGATAGTGGACGTATCTTGGTATTACAATTTAAGAATAACAAAAATAAAGCGGTTCACATATTCAGACATTTACAAATTTGTAAGTGTAGAATGACAAGGCCGTGGCCGCGGCCAGCCAGTCATTTATCGGAAACAATTTAGGGTTGATTCAAATGGCTCTGAGCACTATGGGACTTAAGGGGCTCCGGAACGCCCTATACTTGCAATGTTAAAATAAGGCTTATAAATTACATCTTTCCTCACAAAGTATTTGAGGTAGGAAGTTGAACTTTTTACAGATTATTTATTGGAATATGGGCTACAACTTAACACAGGGATTTTACAAAATTTTAGTTCAGTTATTAAAGATGATTTTTTTTCAATTGTAATGAAAATTCACAACATTTTTTGAGAATTTTTATTTATATATTCAAAAATACACAGTTTTTTGGAAAAAGGCTGTGTTAAATTATGCAGAAGGTACTGTGTAACATTTACTGAAAGTTTGAAACAAATATGTTTGGAAGATCCTTAGAAAACATGTAATTAGTATGAGAAAATAAAAGTTTTGGGAATCGAGCGACAAAGATTGGATTAACTTTTTAGTGCATTCCAGGTCCATAGGATGGATTATCTTCATCCTCTGCAAACTCCTCCTCCAGCTTCCTCTTGTTCCTCCTCCTCTTTACTCTTGCTTGTATTTCTAGACTCTTTACTGCCCTGTCTGCAGCCCGAAGGCGTTCCTTGTCTAAAGCAAGCATCGCTCGCACCATGTTAGAACCCATCTTCATTCCCACATTTCTAAATACCTTTGGCTTTCCAACATATCTCCTTTTCTTAAAAGCCTTCAGAGGATTTCTAATAACTGTACTTTTACTCATTATTATACTTCAACAAAACAGAGACTCAAGAAACAGAATTAATTACGAATATTTTCGAGATAACGACAGAGTAAATAAACATGAAACAATCGACAATCACACCAGCGATATATATTGAACCATCACAGGTTAGCCACAACACATACTTTATCTCACATCACTAAAATGTACCTGATGAACACGGACGTGAATAATAACACCATTTGACCGCAGTTTAACAGCGCCAGAGTGGGTCACGCCCATGTAGAACACATTTCAAAAAAATTTAAAAATAGTTGTAGTCTTCGGAATTGAATAAATTATATATCTATTAAAAGGTAATAGTCTGCAGATTCAGAAAACGCAAAAAAGTAAAAATTGAACCTTTCATGATTTTTGAGCCTTTCCGGAGCCCCTTAACATCTGAGGTCATCAGTCCCCTAGAACTTAGAACTACTTAAACCTAACTAACCTAAGGACATCACACACATCCATACCCGAGGCAGGATTCGAACCTGCGACCGTAGCGGTAGCGCGGTTCCAGACTGTAGCGCCTAGAACCGCTCGGCCACTCCGGCCGGCACAATTTAGGGAAACCAAGGAAACTTAAATCAGGATATTACGATTAAAAAATTTCTTAGGTCAAGTTCGCTAAAATTCCTTTACTTAATAACTAGTTTCAATTCATTGACGAGTAATCTACAGATCAACAAAACTTTTATGGCATGATTCCGCGTACATCAGCCACCAGGCCTGGTGAACACGGAATCAAGTAATAATACTTTTATTGATATGTAGGCGGCTAGTCAATGAACAGAAACTAATTATCAAGTAAAGGAATTTTAGCGAGCTTCACCTAACAATTTTTGTTCACGTATTTTAAAACAACAGATCGTGTGTCTTCCAGTTTGACAATGTCAAATAACAACCTAAATCAAGATGGCTGGATGAAGTTTGAAGCCTCCACCCTCCCGTATACAAGGCCATTCTCCTTGAAACAGTGCTACCTTATACAGTCTACCCCTAATGTGCAGTACTGCATTACAAACAAGTTATTTAATAATGATAAAAGGCTAATGCTACTCCATTCAGTCATTGCACACACACACACACACACACGCTACAGACAAGTTGTTTCATAAAACTATACACACTATCAGCTGATGTCGAACAATTTTCTGCACAGCTGCTTCCCATTCGCTAGCCGGAAAAACTGAGTGAGCTATGCCGATTATCAATTCCTGAGACATGAAAGGTTCTCTCATCTGAGAATAAACATCTTTCCCGAAAGTTGGGTCAAAAATGGTTCAAATGGCTCTGAGCACTATGGGACTCAACTGCTGTGGTCATCAGTCCCCTAGAACTTAGAACTGCTTAAACCTAACTAACCTAAGGACATCACACACATCCATGCCCGAGGCAGGATTCGAACCTGCGACCGTAGCAGTCGCACGGTTCCGGACTGCGCGCCTAGAACCGCGAGACCACCGCGGCCGGCCCGGAAAGTTGGCGTTCATGTGAATACGGTGCAACATATCCATCATAGTTTGTCGTTCGGCATCAGACGTTGCAGCGTTTTCACTTTGTAAGCATGCAAATGAAGACCCTGGTGTACTACACGATGCAATGTTACTAGACGTACATTAAGTTGCATGGATGACGAAGTGACTTACGTAGAATTCTGAGAAACGCCTGTCAGATGGCCTGTCCCTCACTTTCTCTTCCAAAACACTACGATCTGCATAGCCAGAAAGTTTCAGAACACTTCCTGTTGCTAGAAACTTACGATAGCGTTCCTTAATTGTTTTTACGTCGGGAGAGACACATCCGTGCAACCGACGATAATTTATTTGGACAGTCATGGTCGATTTTCTTTCCCGCAAACATTACAGCTTGTGCGCGCTACTGCGGTGTTGTTATTTTCACCTCATGTGATCATGCTGCACTCTGCCGATAATAGAAGCCACATCTGACGCAGTAATATAAGTTATTTGAGATGCCGTAGGTGGCATATGGTGCAACTTCATTATCATATCTACATCTACATCTACGTGATTACTCTGCTATTCACAATTAAGTGCCTGGCAGAGGGTTCAATGAACCACCTTCATGCTGTCTCTCTACCGTTCCACTCTCGAAAGGCACGCAGGAAAAACGAGCACTTAAATTTTTCTGTGCGAGCCCTGATGTCCCTTATTTTATGGTGATGATCATTTCTCCCTATGTAGGTGGGTGTCAACAGAATGTTTTCGCAATCGGAGGAGAAAACTGATGATTGCAATTTCATCAGAAGATCCCGTGGCAACAAAAAAACGCCTTTGTTTTAATGATTTCCATTCCAATTCACGTATCATGTCTGTGACGCTATCTCCCCTATTTCGCAATAATACAAACGAGCTGGCCTTCTTTGTACTTTTTCGATGTCATCCGTCAGTCCCACCTGATACGGATCCCACACCGCACAGCAGTACTCCAGAATAGGGCGGACAAGCGTGGTGTAAGCAGTCTCTTTAGTAGACCTGTTGCACCTTCTAAGTGTTCTGCCAATAAATCGCAGTCTGGTTTGCTCTACACACAATATTATCTATGTGATCGTTCCAAATGTTCAAATGTGTGTGAAATCTTATAGAACTTACCTGCTAAGGTCATCAGTCCCTAAGCTTACACACTACTTAGCATAAATTATCCTAAGGACAAACACACACCCATGCCCGAGGGAGGACTCGAACCTCCGCCGGGACCAGCCGCACAGTCCATGACTGCAGCGCCCTAGACCGCTCGGCTAATGCCGCGCGGCTGATCGTTCCAAATTTAGGTCATTTGTAATTTTAATCCCTAAGTATTTAGTTGAATTTACAGCCCTCAGATTTGTGTGACTTATCGTGTAATCGAAATTTATCTGATTTCTTTTAGTACTCATGTGAATAACTTCACATTTTTCTTTATTCAGGGTCAATTGCCACTTTTCACACCATACAGATATCTTTTCTAAATCATTTGGCAAGTCGTTTTGATGATCTGATGACTTTGCAAGACGCTAAATGACAGCATCATCTGCAAACAATCTAAGACGGCTACTCAGATTGTCTCCTATGTCGTTAATATAGATCAGGAACAACAGAAGGCCTATAACACTTCCTCAGGGAACGCCGGATATTCCTTCTGTTTTACTCGGTGACTTTCCGTCTATTACTACGAACTGTAACCTTTCTGACAGGAAATCACGAATCCAGTCGCACAACTGAGGCGATACTCCGTAGGCACACAGTTTGGTTAGAAGACGCTTCTGAGGGACGGTGACGAAAGCTTTCCGGGAAACTAAAAATATGGAATCAATTTGACTTCCCCTGTCGATAGCACTTATTACTTCATGAGTATAAGGAGCTAGTTGCGTTTCACAAGAACGATATTTTCTGAATCCGTGCTGACTGTATGTCAATAAATCGTTTTCTTCGAGGTACTTCATAATGTTCGAATACAGTATATTAAAAGCGGTGGCTCGTTATTTTCAGGTTACTATTCCTTGCTGTAGGGGCTGTGATTTTTGATATTTTGGCTAAACCAGCAAGGTAAAACAGAAGCCACTACTTCCACCACATCAAGTGGATTTAGTGCTCACGTACTCACACTGAGCCGTGAACACTTCCCAGTTTATCAATGGGGTTTAGTTGATCATGATTACTACCGTCATCGGTGCCATGCGTGCAATGGTCGTGCCAGAGGCGCGATACTGAATCTTTATACTATCGTTAGTGGCGCGAGACCTGCACGACCTATGGCAACCGCTAATTTTCCGCATTATTCTGTTACACTAGGGGTGATTTCACGTAAGGAAAGAGTGAGAATGTAAGATTAACGGACTCATTTATTAAACAGTTGAGAATCGAACAATAATACAACCAAATGGGGGTGGGGAAAAAAATGTTCAAATGTGTGTGAAATCTTATGGGACGTAACTGCTAAGGTCGTCAGTGCCTAAGCTTACACACTACTTAACCTAAATTATCCTAAGGACAAAGACACACACCCATGCCCGAGGGAGGACTCGAACTTCCGCCGGGACCAGCCGCACTGTCCCTGAATGCAGCGCCTTAGACCGCTCAGCTAATCCCGCGTGGCAGGGTCGGGGGGAAGAAAGATTCGAGTTCAGCAGCCTGCCCCAACGTACGTTCATAACACGCCACGATAGCAGGAGGAAAGGTATTTTAGTAGCGATCGCCGTATTATCAAATAGAATCCCATTTAGTAAAGGAAGGGGCTGCAGGTGTGCAACGACTACCACCAGGAATTAGCCAAAGACTAAGAAGATGCTTCTGCGCGTGAATCGCTCGGTAGCCTCCCGTACCTACTAAAGCAATAAAACCCGCAAGACGCGAAACTATTCACATTGACCTATCAGGTTCCCTCTGGGCCGCAGGGCACGAATCTACAGTGCACGTCGGCGCTCATGCTTACCGAACTTCATCTGCTGGAAGCGGCATCTCCGGTCTCCGGCACGGTCACACTAGAACTGAGCTACTACCCCTTTGTCCGCCACCCATCCGCGGAGGGCGTTTGGCGCCCGCCCGCGAAAAACAGGCGCGCACCTGAACTGGCCAATCATAGGGACGGAATTTCACATGGAGGCGACCTCGCGACGATAAAATTGAGCAGAAATAGCGTTTACAAGGTTGGTAAGGCAGGTTGGGGAACTGAGAACAGGAGAAACTTTGGCCACTACTGAATGTTCAAACGACACCACGTGCTACCATGGCGATCGGAAAAAGGATGGGAAAGCCATCATGGCTGCTAGGAAGACTGCTGCCATCGCCCATAAATAAAGAAAATTTCTAGCGCCAAACTCCTCTCACAGATCAGTGTGAGATAAGTTGTAAAAATCGTCAAATAAATCAGGCAACCCATAAAAATTATTAATATTACCTGAATTATTACTTTACCGAGTACCAGAATGCTGGGATTAGAAATACGAAATACGAGCACTGAATGGTGAATGAAGGGCACGTCTTTCAATATCCCTACTGCAAATCGACGTTAGTGATATGGGCCTGTAATTCAGCGGATTACTCCTGCTTTCCTTTTTGGGTATTGGTGTGACTTTTCTACTTCTGTAGTTTTTTTCTGTGCCTTTAGTACACTACTGGCAATTAAAATTGCTACACCACGATGATGACGTGCTATAGACGCGAAAATTTAACCGACAGCAAGAAGATGCTGTGATATGCAAATGATTAGCTTTTCAGAGCATTCACACAACGTTGGCGCCGGTGGCGACACCTACAACGCGCTGACATGAGGAAAGTTTCCAACCGATTACTCATACAAAGACAGCAGATAACCGGCGTTGCCTGGTGAAACGTTATTGTGAAGGCACGTGTAAGAAGAACAAATGCGTACTATCACGTTTCCGACTTTGATAAAGGTCGGGATTGTAGCCTATCGCGATTGCGGTTTATCGTATCGCGACATTGCTGCTCGCGTTGGTCGAGATCCAATGACTGTTAGTAGATTATAGAATCGGTGGGTTCAGGAGGGTAATATGGAATCCCATGTTGGATCCCAACGGCCTCGCATCACTAGCAGTCGATATGACAGGCATCTTATCCGCATGGCTGTAACGGATCGTGCAGCCATGTCTCGATCCTTGGGTCAACAGATGGGAACGTTTGCAAGACAACAACCATCTGTACGAACAGTTCGACGACGTTTGCAGCAGCATGGACTATCAGCTCGGAGACCATGGCTGCGGTTACCCTTGACGCTACATCACAGACAGGACCGGCTGCGATGGTGTACTCAACGACGAACCTGGGTGCACGAATGGCAAAACGACAATTTTTCCGATGAATCCAGGTTCTGTTTACAGCATCATGATGGTCGCATCCGTGTTTGACGACATCGCGGTGAACGCACATTGGAAGCGTGTATTCGTCATCGCCATACTGGCGTATCACCCGGCGTGGTGGTATGGTGTGCCATTTGTTACACGCCTCGGTCACCTATTGTTCGCATTGACGGCACTTTGAACAGTGGAGATTACATTTCAGATGTGTTACGACCCGTGGCTCTACCGTTCATTGGATCCCTGCGAAACCCTAAATTTCAGCAGGATAATGTACGACCGCATGTTGCAGGTCTTGTACGGGCCTTTCTGGATACAGAAAATGTTCGACTACTGCACTGGCCAGCACATTCTACAGATCTCTCACGAATTGAAAACGTCTGGTCAATGGTGGCCGAGCAACTGGCTCGTCACAATACGCCAGTCACTACTCATAATGAACTGTGGTATCGTGTTGAAGCTGCATGGGCAGCTGTACCTGTACACGCCATCCAAGCTCTGTTTGACTCAAAGCCCAGGCCTATCAAGGCCGTTATTACGGCTGGATGTGGTTGTTCTGGGTACTGATTTCTCAGGATGTATGCACCCAAATTGCGTGAAAATGTAATCACATGTCAGTTCTAGTATAATATATTTGTCCAATGAATACCTGTTTATCGTGTGCATTTCTTCTTGGTGTAGCAATTTTAATGGCCAGTGGTGTATGTGGGAGGTTTGAACGGGGCGTCGTGTTTATTGTAGTTGAGACTTTAAGGATGCACAGTGGAGTGTGCTGCGTTCCGTTTCGGAGCTCAGGTGCATAGCGGCGTGCCGGTTGTGCCTGGGAACAAAGTGGCCCGTCCGGAAGTGACGTCGGCGCCGCCTGTAAAAACTCGGCAAGTGTCTTCCGCCGGCGGCGGCTTCCCGTGCGCGTCTCCCGGCGCCGCTCCTGCGTCCTTACAGCCTGAATATTTAATGCGGAAGGACCGGGCTAATGCGCGGAAAAGGTGCGGGGGGTGCAGCACCGCCGGCGCCGCCGAGTTTTTAAACTCGACGTCCGCCGCCTCCCTTTGGCGGGCCCTTTCCGCCGCCCTTTCCTGGGCTCTTATTCAATATTAAGGCCGCAATTCCGCCGGACGGCAGTGTTAATCAATCGGCTGCGCATCGCGTCGCGGCCCTAAACGACCGACTCATTTCCCGCTCGGCCGCTGAGAGCCTTCCGCCGGGACGGAATGGGCGGGAGGGAGAGGGCGAGGATTCGTCGTCAGCCGCGGCGCATCTCCAGGCGCTCTTATTTTGCTCTCCAGTGCCGGAGGAAGCCGTCTGATTAATACGGATGGCGTCCCGGCCTCCGTAATGGGATGACAGCGACAGGCACCCTCCGCGAGGCGCCGGGAGACCGTGACGCCATACTACAAAAGACTGAGGGAATGAAATTGGGAATCATGACCGTAGTCGAATTCTCCCACTCGTTCGCTTAAAGAATTTATGCTGACACTGAAGATCTAATAGAATGGAGAAGCCTATAAAATGGGGAAATTATCAATTACGTGAGGTGCTTTTGAGTCTTACGAGGAGAGATTAATGGGGTGGTGGGGCTTCCTTGATGGAGCGTAATGTTACTTATTCTACAAAGCACCGTACAAGACATTCAAACATGAGGACTGAAAATAACGAACAGAACAACAAATCTATACAGAAGAAACTGTAGATAACAAATACCAACACAGACGAACACACCACATCTGTAATATGAACCGGTGCAACGTGTTTCCGGCGCTGTGGTGGAGTGTGAGAAGTTGACTACTGTTTCTGTGTAACAGATGTAAAGGGGCTTTTCAAGTTGTAGTAAAGTGTATGAGTTTCTTCACCAGTGGTTTTGTTGGGGTCGTCCCACCACAGTTTTCGTTTGCCTGGCCGCGGGAATGTGGTAGTTGCTTCTTGGTCGAGCCGTTTTCATTCACACCTCGATGGGGTGATTTAGGGTTGGTGTCGCGGATTTCTGTGGTTCGGAGTCTGTGCAGGCACTGCCCTTGCTGCATCTTCTGGTTTTGGGTAAGTCGGGGAGGTGGCGGCTTGTAATGGAAGTTTCGGGGCTGATCTGCTGTGGCCCTGTAGACCACCAGTAACTATTCCGCCTATAGGGATTTGGGCCCCGTTACACGTGTCACTCCCTCACCGAGCGAAGGAAAATTTTTTTTGGGAACTACCTTTAATGTGAAGGTTTGTATGCTAGCTTATTCACATTTATCTTGTAACAACTGACAGGTGTAATATACACTCCTGGAAATTGAAATAAGAACACCGTGAATTCATTGTCCCAGGAAGGGGAAACTTTATTGACACATTCCTGGGGTCAGATACATCACATGATCACACTGACAGAACCACAGGCACATAGACACAGGCAACAGAGCATGCACCATGTCGGCACTAGTACAGTGTATATCCACCTTTCGCAGCAATGCAGGCTGCTATTCTCCAGTGGAGACTATCGTAGAGATGCTGGATGTAGTCCTGTGGAACGGCTTGCCATGCCATTTCCACCTGGCGCCTCAGTTGGACCAGCGTTCGTGCTGGACGTGCAGACCGCGTGAGACGACGCTTCATCCAGTCCCAAACATGCTCAATGGGGGACAGATCCGGAGATCTTGATGGCCAGGGTAGTTGACTTACATCTTCTAGAGCACGTTAGGTGGCACGGGATACATGCGGACGTGCATTGTCCTGTTGGAACAGCAAGTTCACTTGCCGGTCTAGGAATGGTAGAACGATGGGTTCGATGACGGTTTGGATGTACCGTGCACTATTCAGTGTCCCCTCGACGATCACCACTCGTGTACGGCCAGTGTAGGAGATCGCTCCCCACACCATGATGCCGGGTGTTGGCCCTGTGTGCCTCGGTCGTATGCAGTCCTGATTGTGGCGCTCACCTGCACGGCGCCAAACACGCATACGACCATCATTGGCACCAAGGCAGAAGCGACTCTCATCGCTAAAGACGACACGTCTCCATTCGTCCCTCCATTCACGCCTGTCGCGACACCACTGGAGGCGGGCTGCACGATGTTGGGGCGTGAGCGGAAGACGGCCTAACGGTGTGCGGGACCGTTGCCCAGCTTCATGGAGACGGTTGCGAATGGTCCTCACCGATACCCCAGGAGCAACAGTGTCCCTAATTTGCTGGGAAGTGGCGGTGCGGTCCCCTACGGCACTGCGTAGGATCCTACGGTCTTGGCGTGCATCTGTGCGTCGCTGCGGTCCGGTCCCAGGTCGACGGGCACGTGCACCTTCCGCCGACCACTGGCGACAACATCGATGTACTGTGGAGACCTCACGCCCCACGTGTTGAGCAATTCGGCGGTACGTCCACCCGGCCTCCCGCATGCCCACTATACGCCCTCGCTCAAAGTCCGTCAACTGCACATACGGTTCACGTCCACGCTGTCGCGGCATGCTACCAGTGTTAAAGACTGCGATGGAGCTCCGTATGCCACAGCAAACTGGCTGACACTGACGGCGGCGGTGCACAAATGCTGCGCAGCTAGCGCCATTCGACGGCCAACACCGCGGTTCCTGTTGTGTCCGCTGTGCCGTGCGTGTGATCATTGCTTGTACAGCCCTCTCGCAGTGTCTGGAGCATGTATGGTGGGTCTGACACACCGGTGTCAATGTGTTCTTTTTTCCATTTCCAGGAGTGTAAGTTATTTAACTGGAGAGAGACAACTATTTTAGCTTTAGTACAAACTAGCTACTTAAGGGTGTTTTTGTGGTGTCACCGCCAGACACCACACTTGATAGGTGGTAGCCCTTAAATCGGCCGCGGTCCAGTAGTATACGTCGGACCCGCGTGTCGCCACTGTCAGTGATTTTAGACCGAGCGCCGCCACACGGCAGGTCTAGAGAGACTTCCCAGCACTCGCCCCAGTTGTACAGCCGACTTTGCTAGCGATGGTTCACTGACTACTTACGTTCTCATTTGCAGAGACGATAGTTTAGCATAGCTTTCAGCTACGTCATTTGCTACGACCTAGCAAGACGCCGTTATCAGTTACTATTGATATTGTGAATCATGTACCGTCCAAACCGACGTTCATCATTAATGGATTAAAGTTAAGTATTCCACCAGTTACGTCCGTTTTTCTAAATTCTAATTTCCTTGTCCTGTTCCAGACCTCACGCCAGCCTGTGTGAGCCAAAACGCGTGCATTTCGGCCTCCTCTAGTAACACGGTGTTGGCTCTCCTGCCAACCACAACAGTTTTTTTAAGCAATTGTTCTCTTATAGATATAACAAGTTTAAAGTCTTATTATTGGGAAGTTGTTAACGTCATACATAGCAATCTCCTTTTTATAAAGAAAATTTGTCAGCTATTGGAAATTTTTTTTTTTTTGAATGCCAGACTTAAAAATTTATTATTGAGAAATCCTTTAAAATAAAAAGATAACTTTAGCAGTGTGTGTTATTTCGCCAGCACCTCCTGGCCCCCACTTCCACGATAACATTTTTGGAATAATATGTGTACTTGAGTTGCTGTTTGTGAACCGCCCTTTAATTGATGGTTCACAGCCCTCTACAGAAACATACACAGAGGACGAAGTCATGGGATAGCAATACCCACATACACAGACAGCGACGGTACCCTGTACACAAGGTGTGAAAGGGCAGTGGAATGTCCAGCCGTCACTTATCGACAGATGATTGATGTGAAAGAGTTTCCGACGTGACTGTGGCCATACGAGGGGAATTAACAGACTTTGAACACGGAAGGATAACTGGAGCTAGCCGCATGGGACACTCCATTTCGGAAATCGTTTGACAATTTAATATTCCGATACCCACAGGGCAAGAATGGTCAGATAAGTCCTTATTTCAGTTCATAAGAGTGGACGGTATTATTCAGTTTGTTACAGATTCCACGAAGTCTTGGACTCAAGTTGTCAAGTATCTCCTGTGATATACAATGGTTTCTACTAGTACTTTTTTTATCTATTGTGTATAAAATTTAAAATGAATGCTCTTAAAACCTGTGGTGTCTATTTTTTGTACGATAGGGGAGGCTTCATACCCGAATTGGCTGCACCAGACCTGGAATGTTCCCGTAAGTCAGGCTGAGACGGCAGTCTATTGGCATCCAGAAGCTTCGGCCACGGTCACCTCTGGAAGAAGCGTAGCCAACAGTAAGGGCCACATACTGTCCCAGAAAATCGTAAGGCAAATGCACTCTAATTAGAGTGGTACAGCATAGATTATAAGAGCGAACCAAAAAATTTGGGTTGATATGAGGCTGATCGACAAAAAAATGAATGTCTCTCACTTCCTGTGGAGATTAAATGGAACTTTTCTTGGAGACAGCCTACAGAAAAGTTAAAAAAATAATAATAATAGAAACAAACAAGAAAAACAGGCGATAAAACGGTGACATTGTAAAAAACTGTAAAATGGCGGTAAGTTGTGGAATTTAAAACACAAGGACACTGCAGTGACGATGCGGACGAATATACACAAGAAGTAGACAGACACAATTAAAAAACACGGCGATAGTCTGGTTTCTCTTCGCATGAGATAAAAAACACAACTAGCGACAGTATGGCGGAATGTTCGCAAAACTGACAGGGAACGCACAACACTGAACATTCATTTATAACAGCACTATAAAGGTGACATGGTGGCGCAAGGAGGGAAAAGGGGGATGGGGAAAAGGGGGGAGGAGAGGAAAAGAAAAAAGGGGGAGCTGATGGAGGGAGGGGACATAGAAAAGGGGGGCTGGGCAGACACGAGGAGTGGGAAAGGCAGTGGACGGGAGAGCAGAAGGGACTCAGGGGAGAGAAGGGAGGCAGAGAGAGGTAGGCGGGGAAAAAATGGGTGGAAGGGGGCAGAGGGAGCTCGGGGAAAGGACAGAGGAAAGGAGGGGGAGGTGATGATCAGAGTTGATAAGAGGGATAAATGGAGGGAGACAGGGCTTCATCCGGGAGGGGGATTTGCAGTAAGCCACCTTGGGAAAGAAGATGAACAGTATAGAGATGGAGGGTAGGGGGGACACAACATTGAAGGAGCGGCAGAGGGCGGGGGTTGGAGAGCAGAAGAGCAACCAGGAGATGAGGGGGATCAAGGTGGCAGGAGATGTACAGTACGCAGATATGTTCGAAGAATAGGAGCAGATGGGGGAAGGGAATCAGGTTGTATAGGATCGACATGGAGGACAGGAGGCGTATACAGAAGGTGAAGCAGAGTGAATGGCACTCGAGGATCTGGAGGGACTTATAGAATTGGGTGAGGGGGGGTGGATATCCAGGTGGGACTGGCATAATGGAGGATGGGACAGATTAAGGATTTGTAGGTGTGGAGGATGGTAGAGGTGTTCAATCCCCATGTCCGGCCAGAGAGGAGACAGAGGCAGTTGTGGGCTTTGGATTGGATAGAGTGGAAATGAGGGATCCAGGTGAAGTGATGGTCAATGGTGAGGCCAAGGTAGGTGAGGGTGGGGGAGAGGCGGACAGGATGGGCTCAGATGAAAGGGAGAAATCAAGAAGCTGGAAGGAGCGAGTGGTACGACCTATGATGATTGCCTGGGTCTTGGAAGGATTGATTTTCAGGAGCCACTAGTTGCACCATGCGGCAAAAAGGTCAAGATGAGGCTGGAGTAGGCGTTGGGACCATTGGAGGGTAGGAGCAAGGGCACAGAATGCGGTGTCATTGGCATACGACAGGAGGTGTACTGTAGGGGAAGGGGGGTTGGGGCATATCTACCATGTACAGGAGATAGAGGAGAGAGGCAGGACAGAGTCCTGGGGCACACCTGCAGAGGGGTAGAAGGTGTGGGAATTGGCGTTATGGGTGGTAATGCAGGAGGTGCAGAGGGAAGGAGGCAATCAGATGGATGTAGTTGACAGGAAGGGCATAGGTCTGGAGTTTAAACAGGAGACTGGGATGCCAGACATGGTTGTAGGCCTTTTCGAGGACAAGGGAGACAAAAGTGCCAGAGCGATGGGAGTTACGCTGGAGGGAGAGGAGATGAGTGAGGTGTAGGAGTTGGTCATTGGCAGAGAAGGAAAGTCAAAAGCCACATTGGGTGTTGAGGAGGAGGTGGTGTCAGTGGAGGTGGTGATGGATGCACTGGGTAAGGATGGATTCCAAGAGCTTGCTGAACATCAAGGTGAGACATAAAGGCTGATAGGAAGAGGCACCAGATGGAGGATTGTTGGGTTTGAAGAACACTAGGATATGGGAGTTTTTCCACAGATTAGGGTAGAAGCCAGTGGCAAGGATTACGTTGTAGAGTGTGGCAAGGACTGCAAGGAAGGAGGGAGGGCAGTGTTTGAGGTGGCGGTAGGTAACACAATCGTGGCCGGGAGCAGTGTTGTATTTAGTGCAGAGTGTGAGGCTGATGTCCTATGTGGTGATGGGAGTGTTAGGTTCAGATGGTGGTGTGTGGCCCAAGTACTGGAAGCTAGGAGCAAGGGGAGGAACAGAGGTATCCACATGGTCGATGACGTCAGGGAAGAGGGAATAATCAAATTGGGGATCATCTAGGATGGAAAAAACATTGTATAGTTGAGAGGCAAAGTGTTTAGCCTTACTGAGGTTGTCAGGAAAGGGACGGTCATCTAGGAGGAGAAGGTACTGGGGGATGGGGCGGTTCACAGTAAGCGGTGCAGAGCAGACCAATACTTGGAATAGGTCATAGGGAGGTTGGTGTTGAGATGTGTACATGTCTGTCGCCATGTGCGGCGTTTCTTTGCAGTAAGCAGGTTGGGGACGTGTTGTAATTGCCGGTGGCAGGTGAGTGTGTACTGGCCATGACTCTGGAAAAAGAGCAGTAGAGGTGGCAGGATTCATGAAGGAGAAGGGCAGCCTGTGGGGGCAGGGCTGGGCTGTGAGGGTGGATGGCTTTGGTAGGGATATGGGTGGCGACAGCATCAGACGAGGTCCGGTGTAGGAAGGCAGCAGTGGAGGAGATATCATCAGGAGACTGGAGGGTAAGGTCGTGGTCTTCGACCTGGGTGTGAATTGAGTCCCAGTAGGCATCACAGTTGGCATGGGAGTAATCATGGACACGTTTAGGACGGATGTCAGGGCGAGGAGCAGGACAGGGATGGCGACCATTAGAGACAGTGAGGAGAACGGGTGTATGGTCACTGCCAATGAGGTCAAGGACATTTGCAATGATGCGCCCAAGGAGGTTGGGAGAGGCAAGAATCATATCAGGAGTGGTGTTGGATTCAGGCTGGGTGTGCTGGGGGAGGGGAATCAGGTCTCCCTGGAGGGTGATGATAAACTGATGCCACTGCTGGAGGCCAGCAGGAGCACAGCTGTGGATATTGAGGTGGGCAGCAATCTCGTAGTTGGAGAAGGTGCAGTCAATGTGCGCCAGGAAATCGTACAGGATGGGAGCTCGAGGGTGGACATAAATGGTGCCACAGGTGACAGTAAGAGTGGGGAATAAGAGGCTGAGGGTGAGATGCTCGGCAGGATTGTTGAGGAGAGGTTGGGACAAAACAGGGAGGTGCATGATGTGACCTATAGGAATCCCACCATGCGCCAGAGGGTATGGGTTATCGGTGTGGTGAATGGTGTAAGGAGCTGTGGAGCTGGAGATGTGGGGTTGAAGGAAGGTTTCATTTAGAATGAAGGCATCCATGCAGTGCTGATGGAGGGTGTGGAGGAAGAGGAGTTTGTGGGTGGGCAGGGAGCGGATATTATGGTACAGGATACTGTAGTGTTGTCACGCCACGGGAGGGAAGTTAGACCATGGTGGTTAGGGGGGTGAAGGTGAAGTGGACCTGGTTGTGGGAGTAGGTGGTATAGGTGGTAAGATGGAAGATGGAATGGGCAGCAAGGGCGATTTGGGAAAGGGTGTGGGAATGCTGGAAGGGGAGGATGTTTTGTAGCACAATGGTGATGAAACGGATGATGTCCTCTGCAATAGGGGGAGGGCGGAGCGAATTGTTGGGGTGGATGGGGGCATCAATGGGATGGACAGGGACAGTGAGCTCAGGGGTGACTGGAGGAGGTTTTGCTTTACACTTCAAGGAGTAAGTAGGATAGGGTTCATTCCAGGTGTTGCAGGAGGGGGGAGAGGTGACGTTGGGGCAGTTCTTTAAGAAGTGCAAAGCTTTGCACTGGGGACCGGTAGGGTTGGGGGTTCTTGCAGGCAGAGGTAACATGGTCATTGTATTTGAGGCAGTGTTGGCAGTCATAGGGTTGGACTGGGGAATGGGAAAGGTCCACTTTGTGACGACAATCCCTCTGTAAGGAGGCGTTCAATGGAGGAGGAGGATTCAGTGAATATCAGTATCAGATAAGTCGGCCAAATACCATTTAAGATGTGATGGGCTGGGTGGATTTCGATGTTGCGCTGGGAGTTGAGTTCCGCCAACACCTCAGCCTGTGTGACCATGGGGCTAAGCTTTGCGATCACGGTGGTGAAGGTTGGCATACATTAGGAGGGTTGAGGCTGATGGGGAGAGGATGGGGTGTGGTAGGGGATGAGGGTGGCTCGTTGGCCAAATTGGATGCATGGGATTCGGGAGAGGATTTGGTGTGGAAGGAAGCATTGGGGAATTTAATGAGGACTGAGTCCTTGCAAGGAATAAGAAGGAAGATGGGGGCATAGGGGGAAGTATTTACGGATGGCCAGGGTGAGGGTGTGGGCATCGAGGAATTGAGGGTCAGGATTGGAGTGGACAAAGGTGTGGGTGGCAGGTGTGGCCAGGAGTGAGGATATGGGTTGCATCCATGAGGGTGGATGGGTCACGGGGATCAGGGTTTTTCTTTGTGGAGATAGGGGTGAAGATTCAATATCAGGGCATTTGGAAGGTTTCATCGACAGGATAGGATGGAGAGGGGGCTGGGGGATGGGTTGTAAGGGGAGATGGCGGGGGCAGTTCCCCTCTGAGGGGCGGATGAAGCAGAGGGAGGGGTGTGGGTGGCACAGAGACCATGGAGTGGCGAGCCGAAATCCGTGCTGGCTTGGAGCCTGTCGGAGGTGGTGCAGGAAATGGTGGGAAGTCTGCAGATGGCAATGGGGCGACAGCGACAGGGGAGGGAGAGTTGGAGGTAGTTACAGCCGAAAATCGCGTAGGAGTGGGGTGGACAGACAGGCAAGGAAGGACGGGAATGGGGCTGGCGGATGAGCTCCATGTGATGGTGGTTGGAGCAGCTGAGGGGGAGGTGAAAATGATAGAGGTGGTGGGATGGGACATGGTGGCGGCGTGCGGGAGGGGGCGAAGACGGCGATGGAGGTGACGGTGACGGTGGCAGTGACGGCGGTGGCGGCGGCGGCGGCGGCGGCGGCAGGAAACGAGAAACGGCGGCAGCGGTGAAGGATGGCGGCGGCGGTGAAGGAGCCGGCAGCGTGAGGCGACGGCAGCCCCTCTGGCAGGCGATGAAAGCGGCTGGACAACGTTGGGAAGAAGGTGGCGGCCCAGAATCTTCGGGCGTAGCAGGCGGACAGACGGACGGCTACAGCAGCAGCAGCGAGCACCAGGCGGCGGCTCTGGCGGACGGAGGACTAGGGCCTGCAGGCAGACGAACGGACGGACGGACAGTCAGACAAAAACAGCAACAGCAACAAAGCTTCGAAAACGGAGATTCTACCCTGAGGGTAGCCCAGGCTCTGCAGTCTGTTGTCTTTGAAGGTGGAGATCCAACCCTATAGATGTCTGTGTTCAGATTCGTCTCCACATGCAAAGATTAATTCCATTCCCATTTCAACACTGGTTGTTTTTCCACAGGGTTGCAAACAACCTGTAGTTTCCAGATGCGTATTAAACGTGCTGAAGCTAGTAGTACTACTTTATGTTACGGTCTCTTAGTATTTGCAAATAAAGAATAAGGAAGAATCGGGTAATAGTGCACAGTGGGTAATCGTAAGCATTCGATATTTGAAGGTAGCGATAAACCTGACGACTTCTGACCAGTGCTTCCCTCTTCTGATTAGTGCAAGAAACAAATATGAAGAAGAAGTCAGATTCCATTTGAGCTATGGAATGCATATGAAGCAAATAAAACTGGCCAGTTTCTTGTTATTTCCAGCAGACAGAAAATAGTAAGGCAGGTTTACGGTTGTTAATGATTTACTTTTATCCGGATATGTTACTAAGACCTGTGATTCTTGTGTTAGTGCTTGTATCTGCTTTCTTAATGTTAACAGTTCAAAGTACAGAGTTTGATCGCTTTGATCTCCATCTCTACACCCTTCATCTCCTTTCTCAATGTGGCTTCTCAACTCCCCCTTCTGGATGATGCCCTCTCTTCCTCCAAGTATCCCTCCTATCAACTCTGATCCTCACCTCCGCCTCCCTTCCTCTGCCCTTGTCCTGGGCTCCCTCTCGCCCCCCCCCCCCCTTCCATCCTGTTTTTTCCCTACCGACCCTCTCTCTGCCTTCCTTCTCTCCCCTGAGTCCTTTTGCATTTCCCTTCTCTGCCTTTCCCCATTCCCTCTCGCGTCTGCCCTGCCCTGCCTCCCCCCCCCCCCCCCTTATGAGTCCTCTCCCTCCGTCGGTTGCCCCCCTATCGTTTTTCCTCTCCTCACTCCCTTTTTTCCCCTCATCTATCCAGGTCCCGCCCCCTCCCCCACCCATTTGTCCTTGGCTGTGGTATGTCATCTTCGAGCCGACTTTTTAGAGCAGTGTTTCCAGTGATTGTTAAGTGTTGTGCATCTTCTCCGAAGTGTTGCGAACGGACATTATACTGCCACTGGGTGTAATTTTTATATCTCTTGCAGAAACCAGACTGTCGACGCGTTTTTTTAAATGTCTGTCTACTATTTTACCTGTCTGCTTCCTGTGTATTTTATAAGCATCGCCAACCCTTTGTTTCATGTTTTAACTTCCCACAATTTTACACCGTTTTACAATTTACGTCACCATTTTATCGTCTACTTTTATTGTTTCTTATCTTCTTATGTTTTAAAAATTCTGTAGGCTGAAGAGCCGCGTACTAAGCTGGTGCCAGCCCACCGCCTTCGGGGGGAATCGAAATTCAATAAAGGAAGAAAAGAAGGTCGCGTTGATATGAAACGCCAGACTGGGTTAATGGTGTACTGAATGAGGAGAAGTGCATACCCCCATGAAGACGGCGCTGCAAGGATGTGAAATGAAAATGAAAGTTAGGAATGAAAAGAACCAACATACCGCTTTGAACAACAAGAATGGGAAAGCCGTTCGAGGGTACCTTTCTGAGCAGCCAGAAAAGAAAAAAAAGAAAAGCAGAAGTAAGGAGTAAACGCCAGAGCCATCGAAAGTATCGGATGTTTCCAGCATGTTTTATGAGACAGTAACTTTCCCAAATTTCTGTCAAACTCTGACTGTAATACTGATCCTCCAAATCTATACACACCGCTTCTTCGATCACGCTAACAGGTACACAGTTCTTTATTTTGTGAACAAAACAGACTAGATAGCTTAATAAATGTATTTATTAATTAGATAGCTTCGCCTGCTGTCATCATCAAATATCAGAATGCTTAGAACTCGTAAGACAGAGTTCAATACTGACACTGAAGCCTCTTTGGAAGTTCTAAGCTTTTTGATATCTGATGATGACAGTAACCGCAACTGCGTAAAAAATAAGGAAATTTATTAAGCGATCTAGGCGGTTTTATTAACAAAACATTGACAAGGATTGCAGACTCATACAGGAAATTTATTTCCCTTCTCTTACTGGTCCTCAATGCAGTCATTTCGTCTCTTCTGTGTTTAACAATGAAGTTGTGTTGCACTCTTAATGTTGAGTTTTCTTGTTAAATGCTCCGAGAGTTATTTCGATTTCACTTATAATTTCATTTTTATGTGACTTACAGTGCCATAAAACATTATTTTCCTGGTCATTTTTTTGTTACTTCTTCCACTGATACATTGTTTTGCAGTTGCTTTTTTTATACATATTTGTAGTCCCATTTCTCTGATAAAACATTTTAGAAACGCCAGTTTCTGCTCTAATGAAAATATTACTGTATATTCTTACTTGAAATATCTGTAGTCTCAGAGAACTTCGAATGCACATCACCATTCATCATATCTTCGTTATTCCCATTCCTTAGAAGCCATCCTTCCTGATGATTATCTTAAACTTTAGCCTAATCTTCCTAATTACGTAGTCTACTGTATATCCGTTCCTGTGTACACCTTAGTATCCGGTACCTGACTTCGTAATCTCTCCTTCACCATGATGCTTTTCTGTTGGTATTGTTCTGTATCACCCGCTCGTTTCGAAGAATCTTTCCTCCTCATAATATATCTGAATAGCGAATTTTCAGGTCTACACTTAGAATTACCTATGCACTCAAGACGCCAGTTAACAAACTGCATCAAAGATTACTTCACTTATTAATAACAATCCTCGCCTTTCGTATTCGTGATTCCCAGTGCAGAATGAATGTCTGGTGTAAGGTACTCCTTGTGTTCTGGTCACATTTTATTTCCTTGCTTTCCAGTTTTACAATTTTGTATCGCGTCTGCAAATGTCATGAAGCATTCAGTGAGTAAAGCGGTACTGCAGAACGCACACAGTGCGGAGTAAGATTTCGGTCTCTTGCTGGCTGAAGGAGCCGGTGGATCACATGGTGTTGGTAGGGGACGGTAGCGTGAGGCGCTGCGGCTAGACATGAGAACGCCCGTTACGTCAGCAGTGAGGTACAAAGGGAAAGCACAGTTTTTCTGACATGAAACAAGTAATCTTGCTTAATAAATATTTACTAATAAAAGTAGCTTTTTCAGTACAGATATTAGGAGAAGCCTACAGGTCATAAGTACTTTCTTACTACGATATTACGACTCCATAAACAGATCAACGTAATACATAAAAGAATAATGTTAAAGTAGGTTTTCAATTAATGATTATTGATTGTGTCGATATTATCAGTTTATGGATTTAATAATTAAGTAGATCTTATTCGTATTCTTTTTGAACGTTATTCCGAATAATATACCTTACCGCTTCATCACTTACAATTAGAATCACAGGAGGTAGAATTGCACTTCACAGAGAACCGAATGGCGCTGATACTGCTTTTCCGCCGGCCGCTGTGGCCGAGTCGTTCTAGGTGCTTCAGTCCGGAACCTCGTGACTGCTACGGTCGCAGGTTCAAATCCTGCCTCGGGCATGGATGTGTGTGATGTCCTTAGGTTAGTTAGGTTTAAGTAGTTCTGAGTTCTAGGGGACTTATGACCTCAGATGTTGAGTCCCATAGTGCTCAGAGCAATTTGAGCTGCTTGTCCGAGGGACATAAACTTCAAGAACATATCGGCAAAACAGGCAGAATTGCTCCTACATGACAACTCTCTAAGACAGTCCAAGGTCGGATTGTCTTAATCTCCGTAAAACTCGGGTGTAAAAGCACGGCCAATTATACTGTACGCCCCTTATACCATCCTCTACGCACTCACACTCGCTAAAATGGAGGTTTAGTACAAGCCGACTCTTCTTGCACGCTTATACTCCGAATCAGTTGGAATTTCTCTGATTCTTTCATGTTGATTCCATGAGGTAATAAAATGGGTCTTGACACTTTTTCGAACTTGCATTTTTTAATAATAGAAAGAACCTGAAGATCACAACCCATGTTCGGACGTTGCAGGAATAATGAGACCGAACGCATGCCGCTATATCCCTTTGGTAGAACAGCTATGTTTATATGTCGACAGTATTCAGGAAGTTAGATGGCGTCGAAGGCCATAAAGCGCAGGAACTTCAGCTTACAAACTCACATTTGCTGCTGAATAGGTAAACCAGCGCCATGCGTTCGGCGTCACAATAATTTCAATGCCGTGTGACATTTCTGGAAGATGTACCTGGGCACACGTGGCTATAAACAGTTTGTTCCAGAAGACAGCGTCCAAAATCGATGGAAATGTGTCGGTATCACTCTGATGTATCGGGCATATTGTGTACAATAGGTTCCGTACATCACTGATGCAGAAAACTGTAACTGATCACATTTTGTTCGATGAATAATGGAAGTGGCATCAGTCGCTATCACCTTGCAAGCTTCTACTCTCTTCTAGAATCTGGATTTGAATAAAAATGACAAAGTACTGTTAATCAGAACACAGGGAGAAGTTTAGATCTAAATGACAATTGGTTTATTTATCCTCAACATCACAAAAGAACAAAAATAACTAAAGAAACATCACACAAACATGTTTATTTGACAAACGCTTTCACTAACATGGGGTCTATGGTGGACAAAGTGATCAGCTGGGGACTGACACACGACACTTACCGGAACACTAATCGCTTTATTTGACTTCATACATGAGAATCCGGGCTATGGCACAAAAGCTACGCCATCATTAAGCATCTATACTCTACTATTAAAAAAAAAGAATAATATGTTTCGAAAGAACAGGGTGCTGGGAAACATACATTGGAGCCCCACGCCGTAGCAGCGAATAGTTTACCCTCCTGCTTGTCAGGACGGCACACCAGATGCATTCGGTGACTGGAGTCATGGACGGCCGCAATCTGTTATTAATGCTGCGCGCCCGAAAGATGCAAGTACGCGGTCTCACGTTCGGTCAGCTCGAAACGCAGGTACTTTCCTATGAGCCTCTGAAACCCCGGTGTATTTCAGTGTGCAGGTGGACCCGTTTGCTGGTCTGCCAAACCTATTTGACTCCATGCCACGACTACGCATGACGGAATATGTCAAATGTTTAGACGGCCGACTCAAGACAAATAAGTACACCCACGCATCGCTCAATGTGTGCAGTACCTCTGGCTCACAAGGTGACTGGCACAGGCTCTAAGTGTCACACTAGCAAAAGACACAAGTCTCACCGTTTAAGTAGAGACCTAGAGTTCTTTACTAGCGAAGCGCCAGTACAAGAGTGATCTTCTCTTTCTGTCCGCTCTCCTCCTCATCTCGGTAGCAAAAACCCATTTACATCTTAGACTTCCCTCACTTTAGCTCAAGCCAGTCACGAGCTGGAGCATGGAATTCGAAACTCGGAGAGCGCCCCTTGCTCTGCATACACCAATTTGACCAATCAGAGACATTAAAATTAAATGGGAGAAAAGGAGATTCAGCTTCACGGCCTCTTTCCCAAGCGTTTATGCCGTGTCTTTTGCTAACAACATAACCAGGATGGAGCCACACCCCTCCATAAAAAGATTGTTATCTCCCCTATCGTATCCATTTCGAAGTTTCCAAAGAACGGCCATAAACTCGCTAAAGGCCTCGCGCTTTCACAAATATGTTTCGTAACCGAGTCTGGACGTCTGGGCGCCAGTGACCTGTCCCACGGAAATTCGCAGAACGCTCATAGTTGTCTCGTTGGCTTCCTGCCTAACAAGGGCCCATCCTCTGCTTTATTGCCGGTCTACAATGAGTTGGCCATTGCAGCATCAACTTCTCGGCGCTAGTCAGTCTACCTGGACACGGATGCTGGCCGACCGGCCCCAACCAATGGGTCTGCACAATGAGACCGCGTAACTCGTTCGTCCAGAAATACTTCCACCCAAGCTCCGCAGAAAAAAACGCTCTTCCCTCGGCCCACAGTCGCTGCGAGCTTTTACTGCAGTTGTTTAAATTGGCACCTTATTCCTCTGAATGCAGGTAAAGCTTCCTTCCCTAGAGTATGCAAGCAAGAGCATTAACTACAGCCCACCATCCCATCATGATGTATGAAGTCAAATCGTAATAAAAATCATCTTCCCTAAGAACGTGAGGCGGCATAACACTGAATTAGAAGTGAGAGTGCCCTGCAATCTCTCAACCTGCCATATTTGCAAAGTGTACTTCTGTCATCAATTACTGATGGGAGTTATGGAATATATGTGTGTCAGGCTGGTTGGTTCCCTGGTGGCGTTGTGAGTAGAAGGGTGCACTTACTACCAGGCCAGCAGTGCTTGTGTACAGCTCGCACAGGATACGGTGGCCGATGCGCAGTGACCAGATTTCGTCCAAAGCGCTGGGCGAGTTTATTCGTTTGTTCGGAAGGTGACACTGACAAGTGTTTTCCACTTTCGGGCGGCCAGCGATGACAAACTCGAGGCACGCACCCTGCAATCTTCCTCAAACGACTTTACAGAAACTATTCGGTAAAAAAATTCATTTTTGCTTTACTTGTAACTTTATACATCATCTTCATGATGATCTGATTTAGCACACACATTGGCGATCGTGCCACACCAGCGATAAAGTCACAGTGAAATATCCACAATATTCCTCACTTTTTATAAACGGTTTCAGATATTGAAATAAAAGTTTGGCAAATGATGCCACACAAAGAGAAAAGTATTTCACCATATCGTTATTATGTAAAACCTCATTGTCTACCGTGTTATTCCAATGACTACAGACATTTTTGGTGAAAGAATGTAATTTTTAAGTGTCATCGATATCTGGTGAAACGAGAAATGCTATGAGTTTCGAAAAAACATATGTGAAGAGGAGCTTTTTCATAAGCTACGGACTTTACTTTTCCTCAGTTCCCCATTTAATAAACTTAATAAACCACTGTTTAAGAATTCTCTCCCTATTGTGTCTGCACAACATGTTAGTTAGGCGAGACAGTGTAAACTCCACTGTGTTTGGGCAAAAGAAGCAAATTTTGTCATGCCAACCAGAGAAATGTGTAGTTTTTAATCAAAATTCGTCGATCATGACGCTTCTCTGAATGTTACAAACGGTTAACAAGCCAGGCGAAAATAAATCTTTGCATTTTCGACGGAATTCCTTTCACATACTAACGAAAGCAGAGGTGACAATAGATCTTTTTGAATGATCACCATGCAAGTGTGTGTGTGTGTGTGTGTGTGTGTGTGTGTGTGTGTGTGTGTGTGTGTGTGTGTGCCGGCCGGAGTGGCCGTGCGGTTCTAGGCGTTACAGTCTGGAGCCGAGCGACCGCAACGGTCGCAGGTAAGAATCCTGCCTCGGGCATGGATGTGTGTGATGTCCTTAGGTTAGTTAGGTTTAAGTAGTTCTAAGTTGTAGGGGACTGATGACCACAGAAGTTAAGTCTCATAGTGCTCAGAGCCATTTGAAACATTTTCTGCTCTACCAACTGAGCTACCCAAGTGGCCTCATGACCTGACCACACAGCTTTACTTCCGCAAGAACCTCAAATGGCTCAAATGGCTATGAGCACTATGGGACTGAGTTCATCAGTCCCCTAGAACTTGGAACTACGTAAACCTGACTAACCTAAGGACATCACATACATCCATGCCCGAGACAGGATTCCAACCAGCGCGGTTCCGGACTGGAGCGCCTAGAACCGCTCAGCCACCGCGGCCGGCGCAAGAACCTCGTCTCCTACATTCCTAACTTCACAGAATCCCTCCTGCGAAACTTGCAAGATTAGCTCTCCTGGCAGAAAGGATATTGTGGAGAAATTACTTAGTCACAGCCTGGGGGATGTTTCAAGAATGAGAATTCTTGCAGGTTTCGCAGGAGAACTTCTATGAAGTTTGTAATGTAGGAGACGAGCTACGGGCGAAAGTAAATCTGTGAGGATGCGTTGTGAGTCGCCTTTGGGTAGCTCAGTCAGTAGAGCATTTGCGAAAGGCAACTGCCCCTAGTTCGAGTCTCGGTCGGGCACTTCGTTTTAATCTGTCAAGGAATCTCATATCAGCGCACTCTCCGACACAGAGTGGAAATCTCATTCTGGAGTCTTGAAATTGTTTATATTCTATTTAACGTGTGTTGGTATGATTTTGTTTTCTCTAATTTCCTTTGTGGTAAGAATTAGAAGAGTGACTGCACACCTGTGGGTGAAAATTTTATCGTAGTCGTTTGTATTGCTATAACAGCATGGTCTGTTTCAGTAAAATAGTCCTTGGTTGAGATTTTGACAATTTGTGTCGGTTGGTTATTATTCACGGCAATTATTAGTTAGTGCAGTGTATTCACTGTGTTTAATTCTAACTGTATCTTAAGGAAAAGGCACCGTTGAGCAAACCGTTTTTCACTGCCAAATAATGTTAGCAAGCATACACAGTTACACTGAGGATACAGTGACAGTGCCTGATCTTAATGGCAAACATGTAAGATTGGCAGTACACGCATCACACAGTGACGACAGATAACTGTAACAATATACATATGCTCACTAAACAAGTGAGAATCAAACTGACTTGTATAGTGGGCATCTGTATATTGTGGCGTTTATCTGCCGCCACTGTGTAATGCATGCCAATTTTTGATGGTTGTCATTAAGATCAGGCAGTCAGTGCAGCCTCATTAGTTCAGGCTTGAGAGTAAATCAGTCGGTTCGAAACCAGTACCGAGCGAGTCGGCGCAATGGTTAGCACGCTGCACTCGCATTTAGGAGGAGGACGGTTCAGATCGACGTCCAACCATTCAGATTTAGGTTTTCCGTGATTTTCCTAAGTAGCTCCAGGTAAATGCCGGGATGATTCCTCTGAAAAAGCACGACCGATTACCTTCCCCATCCTTGACACTCCGAACTTGTCCTCCGTCTCTAATGAACTCGATATCGAGGGGATGTTAAACCCAAACATCCTTTCTTCCTTCTTCGAAATTAGTTGACAAAATATATGAACTGCAAAAGTAGCAAATTTGTAATAAACTCTTCATGAAAAAATTGTATAAATTTTTTTGTGTTTGTGCGGGCAACGGCCTTGCCGCAGTGGATACACCGGTTCCCGTGTGATCACCGTAGTTAAGCGCTGTCGGGCGTGATCGGCACTTGGATGGGTGACCATCCAAGCCGCCGTGCGCTGTTGCCATTTTTCGGGTGCACTCAGCCTCGTGATGCCAACTGAGGAGCTACTCGACTGAATAGTAGTGGCTTCGGTCAAGAACACCTTCATAACGACCGGGAGAGCGGTGTGCTAACCCCACGCCCCTCCTATCCACATCCTCCCCTGAGGATGACACGACGGTCAGATGGTCCCTGTAGGCCACTCGTGGCCTGAAGACGGAGTGCTTTGTGTTTGTGCATATAAACTTACACAAAAAGTAATTGCTTTGGTTACGTCAAAGCACAGAAGGTACGCGATCAAATTAATTGTTATTACTTTTAAAACTCAATTTATATTTTGTAAGGATATAAAATAGACAATGGACTAACACTGAAAGATGTAAGGTAGTAGTTAAGTCCAAAACAAGCAAACAAAAAACAAAGAAAAGTCGTCAGCTGTCACTTTTGCCCTCAGACATTCGTTTATGTTTCTTTCCCTACCAATACTCCAATACCGCTGGTAATCCTACTATCTATTGCGTCATTTATGTATTGCACCAAAACTACCGAACTGTAGTTCTGGTAGAGCGCAATTCTATGTGCCATATTGAAATCTGACGTATCATCTAGGTGTTTCGTTTTTTTCCGTTAGTTATTGTAATTGGAAATATATTCATTTAAAAGCGCGCTAAAAACCTTTAATCTCCAAAGAAATTTAATTCTTACTGTTGTGCACCCTGTGTAGGCCCTGAGCTTCAAATCAGATATGTATGAAGTAAATCTGAGATGAGCAGTCCGTAAGGCATTCTTATCACTGATATTTGTGGAAACAGCCGTAGTCATCATGGGTACAGTAAGTTCTATACTCACTAGTTTGTTGCTCACAAGGTGACAGTAGTTGACTTACAAGATATCCTTACACAAGTAGCTAGCCGTTCGTCTTCCCGAGATCTCCAGACGTAACGACTTCGATGTCAGGGATCCTCGCTGGTCTGCACTTGACATCCTGTCAGACTCGCTCTGCCATTAGGAGCCAGTGACGTCTGGTAGGAGACGCAGGGAACTCCTCGCCCAACGCTGACGGGACGGCATCGGCTCCAACGCGCTGCGTACTGCAGGCGGCGGGAGCCGTGAAGCCAGCCAGGTAACGAGCTGGCGCGGCCGTCTGTCTGCTGCGGCGTCATTACGGCGCCATCTGTCGGCGGCAGCGGCGGGGGCGGCGGCGGCGGCCCGTCAGCCGTCAGACGCCGAGGCGTCCCAGATTCCCGGGCCTCCGCCTCCACGGCAACGGGGTATCTACACTGGAGAGCAGCGTAAACACTCGGGCGGAGCGCCGGAAGAGGCGCGTGTTGACTCGCCACGAGGCGTGGGGCGCCCGCCAGCCCCTGACATCGCGGCATCCCATCGTACACTGCAGCGCCACGGGAGCTGTGTCTCCCCAGGCCGATCCGACACCTATCTAGCGTAACTGGGCGTATTTGGCTTTGTGATGGAAAACAGACAGTTTTACTTCTCATACGTCAGTGACTTTTACTGACAGGACCAATCTCGCCAAATGTTGCAGTTCTCTAATCCCGGATTTGCAAAATTCATTTGATCCATTATTATTCCTTCGCTCAACTAGTATATGACTGCACTGCGGATTTCGTGGTATGGAGGACGTACACTACTGGCCATTAAAATTGTCACACCACGACGATGACGTGGTACAGACGCGAAATTTAACCGACAGGAAGAAAATGCTGTGACATGCAAATGATTAGCTTTTCAGAGCATTCACACAAGGTTGGCGCCGGTGGCGACACCTACAACGTGCTAACATGAGGAAAGTTTCCAAACGATTTCTCATACACAAACAGCAGTTGACCAGCGTTGCCTGGCAAAAAGGTTGTTGTGATGACTCGTGTAAGGAGGAGAAATGCGTTCCATCATGTTTCCGACTTTGATAAAGGTCGGATTGTAGCCTATCGCGATTGCGGTTTATCGTATCGCGACATTGCTGCTCGCGTTGGTAGAGCTCCAATGACCGTTAGCAGAATATGGAATCGGTGGGTTTAGGAGGGTAATACGGAACACCGTGCTGGATCCCAACGGCCTCGTATCACTAGCAGTCGAGATGACAGGCATCTTATCCGCATGGCTGTAACGGATCGTGCAACCACGTCTCGATCCCTGAGTCAACAGATGGGAACGTTTGCAAGACAACAACCATCTGCACAAATAATTTGACGACGTTTGAAGCAGCATGAACTATCAGCTCGGAGACGATGGCTGCGGTTACCCTTGGCGCTGCATCGCAGACAGGAGCGCCTGCCATGGTGTACTCAACGACAAACCTGGGTGCCCGAATGGCAAAACGTCATTTTTTCGGATGAATCCAGGTTCTGTTTACAGCATCATGATGGTCGCATCAGTGTTTGGCGACATCGCGGTGAACGCTCATTGGAAGCGTGTATTCGTCATCGCCAAACTGGCGTATCACCCAGGGTGATGGTATGGGGTGCCATTGGTTACACGTCTCGGTCACCTCTTGTTCGCATTGACGGCACTTTGAACAGTGGACGTTACATTTCAGATGTGTTACGACCCGCGACTCTATCCTTCATTCTATCCCTCCGAAACCCTACATTTCAGCAGGATAATGCACGACCGCATGTTGCAGGTCCTCTACGGGCCTGTCTGGATACAGAAAATGTTCGACTGCAGTCCTGGCCAGCACATTCTCCAAATCTCTCACCAACTGAAAACGTCTGGTCAATGGTGGCCGAGCAACTAGCTCGTCACAATACTCCAGTCACTACTCTTGATGAACAGTGGTATCGTGTTGAAGCTGCGTGGGCAGCTGCACCTGTACACGCCATCTAAACTCTGTTTGAATCAGTGCCCAGGCGTATCAAGGCCGTTATTACGGCCAGAGATCTATGCACCCAAATTGCGTGAAAATGTAATCACATGTCAGTTCTAGTATAATATATTTGTCCTATGAATATCCGTTTATCATCTGCACTTCTTATTGGTGTAGCAGTTTTAATGGCCAGTAGTGTAATATTTTATCTTGGACGTAGGGTCGTCGACAGAGATATAAGTAATTCTAGGAATACCGCAAGAGAATATGTTTGGTCCTTGTTATTTATGATGTATGATATTACAGCGTCAGACAACATTAAGGTTTTTTGTTTATATTTGCTATATGCTTCATTGACCGCAGCTCACGATAGCATTCTCGCTTCCAGAGCACTGGGGTCCCGGATTCGATTGCAGGCGGGGCCAGGGATTTTCACCTTCCCCGAGATGACCGGGTGTCGTTGTGTGGTCTTCATCATCATCATTCATCCCTATTACGGTCGGAGGAAGGCAACGGCAAACAACCTGCTTTAGGACCTTGCCTATTACGCTCTGTCAAGAAGCATGGGACTTCATTTCCATATGCGCCATTGCAATATTTGTAATACTACATGTGTGTGTGTGGTGTGGGGGGAGGTAGTCTAATATTTGTGTTGTGTGATGATAATGAGAGGAGGGAGAGGGTGCAGCCCGGTGACCACGTATACCCTCCTACTCCCGAATAGCACCAGGGGGTCCGCCAAGCTTAACCTAGCATCCGACGGATGACTCACCATCAACAGCGTCACACGCCTTCACTTCGTAAGACACTGCGGAGGGGTTTAGAGTTTAACCCATTCTGTTACTCATATTTTTCCCCAAATTCGATCCTATATTTACTGTTTAAATTTACGAAAATCGTCATATTTTGTCCTTAACGCTCTTCTCAAAATTGTATAATTTTTATGATAGGAATTCTTTGTAAATCTATCCTTACTATTTATTGCATACCCGAAAAAACACAGGAATGTGCAACGCCACTAGATATTTCTCACCCTCCTACCACGTATCATTATCCTCCTTCCTTGCTTTTCACACTACACGATTTCTTGAGGGGGGTTTTCTCGATGGGATTGAAGGGAATGAAAGTAAAAGAAACTGAAAACGATTTCTTATAACTCGCCAAATCGAAAGAAATCGAGCGTGTTATACATCAATAAATAGATCCATTTCTCAGCTTTCCAACGGTATATAACATGTCATGCCATATTAACAGAGCAGACGAAGCTCTATGAAGAAGCTACAGGTGTTCGGCCCGTTTCTCAGCAGGCTACGTAATACCGGAGGTGAAACCGGCGGCTGGCTGTGAGCCGGCTATGTAAGCCAGTGGGTTAAACCAGGCCGCTGCCGCAAAGTCTGGTGATCAGAATATTTACGCCACCACCTCCTCTCCTCTTGCCGGCCAAATATCGCAGTGAATATTTTTTCGCCACCAGGATTCGGAACAGTATACTCCCGCTTCGAGTGCCACCACACAAGCGTCAGTTAACGGCTTCTGGCACGGAGGCGCGTTGTAACAGTAATAGTAAGCTCAGCCTACTCGTAGATGATGCAGTCGTCGATACTGAAGTACTGCATTGAAAAGCTATGCAAATATTCAGTCAGATCTTGATAAGATTTGACAGTGACTCAAACAAGTTCCTTTTAATGTTCAGAAATGTAAAGTTATGTGCTTCAGAAGACCAAAAGACGTAGCACCTTATGACTAGAAGATCAATGAGTGACAGCTGAAATCAGACAACTCGTACAAATACCAAGGTAGAACCATACGTAGCGATCTGAATCGAAATTATCGCATAACTTCCGTTATAGATAAAGCAGGTAGCAAGCTCCACCTCATTTGTAGGATACTTGGATAATACAATTCTCGAAGGCGTTTATTTGCAATAGACTCGTGCGATCCATCCTAGAATACTAAGCAAGTGTATGGGACCTATACCAGATAGGACTAATGGGGAATATCGGACGTATACAAAGAAGGGCAGCACAGACTTGATTGATCCATGCGAGAGCGTTATCGAAATGCTGAAAAAGTGAAGTGGCAAAATCCTTAAAATAGTCGACAGCTATCCTACAACCATTATTAAGCCAGGAATAAAGGAATAAACTAAAACCCACAAAGTATCGGCATCGTTGGGGAGTGCAAAGACAAGATTAGACTATCGCAGGGTCCAAAGAGGCCTGTAAACAGCCATTCTTCCCGCTCTCCATACGTGATTGGAACGGGAAGAATGTCTGACGCAATGCAGCACTGCCGTGCGCTTTATTATTGGTTTGCATGGGTGTAAATGTAGATTCAGAATCTCAGATCGTCCTGGGGAGAACCTTGCTAGATTTTTTAGTAAATATTCATTATGAAACTGAAAGACTATCACAGACAGAAAATG
The DNA here is from genome assembly GCF_021461385.2 of Schistocerca piceifrons. Classification (NCBI taxonomy): domain Eukaryota; kingdom Metazoa; phylum Arthropoda; class Insecta; order Orthoptera; family Acrididae; genus Schistocerca; species Schistocerca piceifrons. The sequence continues at coordinate 705,504,470 of NC_060141.1, read as the reverse complement.
AGTTTGTCTTAGTTCGTCGATTCCGTAGTACGTAGTAATCACAGAATCTGAACTGGAACTGAGTAGACTACTCAATCAAATGGAATGTGTGCCACGTTGATAAATTATAATGTGCATGTGAAGTATCAGGAGGAAGAACCAGTAAGTCAGTATTTATCAAATTCGTAATAAAAGCGATTTCCAAGTTTGAACTGTGATTACGTCAATATACAGAGTGACAATTATTGATGTATATGAAACAAAATAATCATAACTTCAGAACAGTTTGCGTTAGGACGTTCAAACTACACGGTTGGTTGGTTCAAATGGCTCTGAGCACTATGCGACTTAACTTCTGAGGTCATCAGTCGCCTAGAACTTAGAACTAATTAAACCTAACCAACCTAAGGACATCACACACATCCATGCCCGAGGCAGGATTCGAACCTGCGACCGTAGCGGTCACGCGGTTCCAGACTGAAGCGCCTTTAACCGCACGGCCCTACACGGTTGGCCGCGGGGCATGTTGCGAATTAGTATGCGCATTATGGTTTGGTTTAGCGACGAAGCCCATTTTCATTTGGATGAGTTCGTCAATAAGCAAAATTGGCGTATTTTGGGGGACTGAAAATATGCATTTCGCGCTCGAGATGTCTGTTCACCCTCAAAGTATAACTGCGTGGTGTGAAATGTGCAGTAGCGGAATAATCAGTGCTATATTTCTTGATGACACTGTGACTACCGAACGGTACGTGAAGGTCTTCGGATATTATATCATCCCCACTATCCAAAGTGGCCCTGATTTCGACAATATGTGGTTCATGCAAAACGGAGATCGACCGCTTCGAAGTGGGAGAGTAATGTCATGGAGGAGCATTTGGGGACCGCATTCTGGCTCTGGAGTACCCTGAGGTCACTGGCATGGCCCTCGATTCGCCGCCATATTTTACGGATCTCAACACATGCGACTCTCTTTGTGGGGCTATATTAAAGACATGGTGCACGGCAATAACCCCAAACACACTACTGAGCTGAAAACAGCCATTCAGGAGGTCATCGACAGCGTCGATGTTCCGACACTTCAGCGGGTCATGCAGAATTTCGCTATTCGTCTGTCCCACATCATCGCCAATGATAGCAGGCATATCGAACAAGTCGTAAACTAAATCTGAATATCTATAGTGACATTTACATGTTGACCGAAGTTTGTGCACGCCGTAGTTTGTAATGAATTTAAGTTTTTTTATATAGTTCAATAATTGTCATCCCGTATTGAACACACAGTACTTGTCGTTTCATACGTTAAACGTCTTTAGTGCATCGAATGCGGAATTAGCGTCGTAGCCATCCGTAGTGTTCAATTAATGAAGCAATTTCCAAAAATGCTGTGAAACGTCACTTTGTAAGAGGAAAGAAACAGTTAAATCAAGCGGAACAGAAGCAATAATTCCGTAATAACCGCTAATTAATGAGTTTATGGTTGTGATAATACAGCAATAATACAACATCACGTATATTTAGCCGTGGGGCAGCTGGAAGAAGAACTTCACATCATCAGCACGGAAAAACTTAATCAGGTTTTGCCGTTATTTATATTTTAGCCTTAAAATTGGAAGGAGGTATAGAACAGGAGGGAACAGAAAATAACTATAAAGCTGTTGTGTACTACACAAGCAAGTTCTGTAGTTGAACATACCACTATAAGCAGATACGGGCACTCCAAATAGCCTATCCATTGTTGACATAGTGTTAATGTTCTCTGATGTCAGTTTGCACCTCCGTGACAAGTCATTTCATATTCCAGCATATGACAGTGGCTGCGTTTAGATGATATTATCTTCATAGGCAGATTTTTGAAAGGACATGTTGCAGCTACTTTGACTCTACAGTGTTTTACATTTCAGAATTAGTAGTGACTACAGTCAAAGAAGGTGGCTTACACCTGAACGGTTTGCTCATTTCCTTGCAATTTTCAGGCCGGTGCCTTTGCGTTCCATAATCCATCATTTTTATCGCACTCTGATTACAAGTGGCAGCGTGAATGTAATTTTTTTCTTCTACAGGCAAATAATTTGACTGAATAAAGGGGAAGATTAGGAAGCTTTTACTGTGACCACCAACAGAAAGACGAAATGTACATGATGTCCCACGGGGAACGGTCTGTATTCAGGAACATTACAGGAACGATACCTCGAAGCAAAAATGTCTAATACACATGGGTTCTAAAATGCATACCTTATGAGCTATGACCACTTCATCTGGCATTCTGTAAAACAAGTCTCTAGTACCGGATGACTTTTGGTTTCCATATTTTTAGTGGTGACAGTATGCATCAGAACAAGAAAAAAATTCCAGTGAACATGGGCATTAAAGCACATACGTTAAGAGCTACGAGCATATCTTCATCTTCATTGTGTGAGACACATCTCTTTTACTGAACAAGTGCACATGTCTCTTAATGTATGTATTTTAGAGCCCATGTTTACTATACTTTCTTTGCTTTGAGTGATCGTTCCTGTCGCATCCCTGAATACTAACCATACCTCCTGGAACACCCTATGGTTCAAATGGCTCTGAGCACTATGGGACTCAACTTCGGAGGTCATTAGTCCCCTATAACTTAGATCTAGTTAAACCTAACTAACCTAAGGACAACACAAACATCCATGCCCGAGGCAGGATTCGAACCTGCGACCGTAGCGGTCTTGTGGTTCCAGACTGCAGCGCCTTTAAGCGCACGGCCACTTCGGCCGGCTAACACCCTATGCCGAGTTCTTCAGTGTCCTCATCCAAGGCATGAGACATGAAGTGAAAAAGAAATGACCTCATTTAATTTGCGCCCTTTTCCACGATGCCTTCAGCATAAACATAAAAAAGGATTCCCCTGTTGCTAGAACATAGATAGTGAACGATTACCTCGAAAGTTGGACCTTAAAGTAAAAATTATTGTTTGCTGTATTTAGCGCAGATACATTTTTGCAATGTCTTTGCAGGTAGCCACCTTCTGTTTGTTCTTCTTGCCCCAGTTTATTGGAAAGGAGGTGGAGATTGCAACTAAATTGTATTTGCTCTGTCCTCTCGTGGCCGGATGAGTCACCACTGGCTTTCCTGCTTCCTTCTGCTGAAAAAAAAAAAAAAAAAACTTTCTGATTCTTTCCCATTGTAGCGATACTTCGAATGCTATCATATATTGACTTGCTTGTTTTTTTTTCAGTTTTAGCCTTTCAACAGATGCCTATGATCAGTATCAATCTAGCCTGATGCTTCACATAAGAAAAAGAAAACTTCGGCAATGGCGTTTGCCAATGCTTGAAGGCTAAAGAGACAAGAGGCTCTTCAAGAGGTGGAAAAATATTATTAACTCGGAAGTAGGTGAGGTAGAGGATAGGGGAGCAAAATGCAAGAGAGACGTGCTAGCACAAATTGCACAAGGAAAAGGGATTTTCTTTAAAAAGAAACACCTATTAAATCTTCTAAACTGTATACACTGAGACTAGGATAAGTTCATGGAAAATTCTGTTTCGGCACAGCTCTGTATGGATATGAATTTTCGACAGTCTGGGAGACAAAAATGAAATGCTTAGCAGCATTCAAACACGATGAGCTAGAGGAACCTGTTGAACACCGGATGGGTTGATCGAGTAAGGAACGAAGACGTGTTGCAACATGTAAAGGAGAAAAAAGTCTAGTAAATAACATAATGAAACGAAGAGGTAGAGTTGTTGAGCACATTTTACGAGATGAGTCGTTATATGAGAATGCTGGATTTCTCGGCGAATTTCATTTATGAAGTCCCCTCGGCTTATCAGCTAAACCGTGGAGACATGTTGTCGCAACATTTGAAAGTGTGGGGTTGATGTGCACACTCCTCTGCCGAGGGCCCAACGGGTGAGCAAATTACATGTCTTCCAAACAGTTGCCATGGCAAGTAGTGGCCCCTCTCCTCCCCATCCCCCCCTCCTCCCACCGGTGGAGTAGAGGAGGTGGGCGTCATATCCTGGAGCTTCCCGTCTATTCCATCAGACAGCTAACTCCACAATTTCACGTTAGACTGTTTCTGACTTTTTTTCTTTTTACCGAAACTACATCCTTAGTGGAGCTCAGTTGGAAGCTATTGTCCCGGTGACAAGGTTGTCATTTATTCATATTTCCACCATCTCCCTGATGACCGAATTCTGGAACGGAGGTGCGGCACAGTACCTTTGTCTGTTTTTCGTTGATGCTCTGCTCTTGCACGGCAGGGTTGTCCGGCTGAAGCAAACATTCCTCACATACACAAATCATAAAAAGTTTTGCGTCACCCCAGTTCCCAGAACCCCTGAAGGTAGAGGTTGACTGTGGATATTGTATCACAGACACAGTACCTTTGACTGTTCAGAGATGTCACTAAACCCGCCCAAAGGTGTAAACAACTACGCATGAGCACAGCCTATTAGTCGGAGGGGGTCCGACAGCCGATCAGTTCCAGTCATTCCACCAGGAATGAGATACACGGCTCGTGTTGTCCGTAGTTCAACCAAGCCTAGACGGTCAATACTGCGGTTCGATAAGTCCGTATTATTACTTTGTGCCAGGAAGCCTCTCAACAAAGTAAGTGTCCAGTTGTCTCGGAATGAACCATGCGATGTTGTTCGGACATGGAGGAGATGCAGAGAGACAGGAACTGTCGATGGCATGCCTCGCTAAGGCTGCGCAAGGACTACTACTGCAGTGATTGACTGCTACCTATGGACCTATGGACCTACGGCTCGGAGGAACCCTGACAGCAACGCCACCATGTTGAATAATGCTTTTCGTGCAGTCACAGGGCGTCGTGTTACAACTCAAACTGTGCACAATAGGCTACATTTTGCGCAACTTCACTTCCGACTTCCATGGCGAGGTCCATGTTTGCAACCACGACACCATGCAGCGCGGTACAGATGGGCCCAATAACAAGAAGCCGAATGGACCGCTCAGAACTGGCATCAGATTCTCTTCACCGATGATTGTCGCATATGCCTTCTACCAGACAATCGTCGGAAACGGGTTTGGAGGCAACCGGGTCATGCTGAACGCCTTAGAAAACTATCCAGCGAGTGCAGCAAGGTGGAGGTTCCCTGATATTTCGGGGTGGCATCATGTGGGGCCTACGTACGCCGCTGGTGGTCATCGAAGGCGCCGTAACGGCTGTACGATACGTGAATACCATCCTCCGACCGATAGTGCAACCATATTGGCAGCATATTGGTGAATCATTCGTTTTCATGAACGGCAATTCGCGCCCTCATCGTGCACATCTTGTGAATGACTTCCTTCAGGATAACGACATCGCTCGACTAGAGTGGTCAGCCTGTTCTCCAGACATGAACCCTATAGGACATGCCTGGGATAGATTGAAAAGGGCTGTTTATGGGCGGCCATTCTGAGGGATCTACGCCGAATCGCGGTTGAGGAATGGGACAATCTGGACCAACAGTGCCTTGATGAACTTGTGGATAGTGTGCCATGACGATTACAGGCAAGCATCAATGCAAGAGGACGTGCTACTGGGCATTAGACGTACCGGTGTTTACAGCAATGTGGACCACCATCTTTGAAGGTCTCACTGTATGGTGGTACAACATGCAATGTGTGGTTTTCATGAGCAACGAAAAGGGCGGAAATGATGTTTATGTTGATCTGTATTCCAATTTTCTGTAGACGTTCCGGAACTTTCGGAACCGAGTTGATGCAAAACTTTTTTTTTTATGTGTGTGCTATGAATAGCGCTGTGTCCGCACGATGTCCAGCATGCTACACTCGCAACTGCTGCCGTAGAGGCAAAGTGACCATAGCCTGGTTTTTGTCTGACCTAAGCAAGTTTTCGAATTTAAACGTTGAGCTGAGATGTAACGTTATCAAAAATACGCCATGAATGCTGTGAAAGTGGCGGAGACAGCCGCAAAAAAAGAGAAGCAACACCAAGGACTCGACACCCAGAACCTTCCCTCCCTCTCCACTCCACTACTGGGGGTGGGGAGATGAAGCTTGGAGGGACGCGATTGGTGCACCCATTGAACCCTCGGTGGAGGAGTTGGCAGTCCAGTGCCTATAAATGAATGATCTGGACATCAACCCGAAACGTTCTGTGGAGATGAGTGGGAAATTTGTCGAAACGTTTTAAAAACACTGTGTCACCACCAGGCACGACATTTCTTCCAAAGGAACGTGGTTGAACCAACCGTTGCGCCCTGGGCAGAGGAGTTGGCGGTCCAGCGCCTGTAAAGGAATGAACTGGGCATCAACTTTCCCAGAAGATGATGAATGATAAATCCTGTGAAACTTTGCGAAAACAAGACATCACTGCTCGACTGATAACTCGTGAAGATTTCTTCAACGCCATATCAATGGTTGAAAGCATAGCAGAGGAAAAGAATCGTAGAGGCAGACCAAGATTTGAGCAGAAAACGCAGGCCGTCTATGGCGTGGGGTGCAGAAGAATTGGTTAAATGAAGAGGACAGCTGGCAGGAGACAGGAATGGAGACTACGTCTAACCAAATTTAGTGTTATTTAACACACATTAACGTGAAACACTAATTCAAAAACTTGCGTGGCAATCGTTATTTAACGCTGTGACCGCAGTTGATATGCTTCGAAACGACAGTTCAGAATTTGTGGCAGAAGAACTCAAACCTTTTATTTCCTTTTCTGTGCTCCCCGCTGCCAAGCTGTGCTTTGGAGTAATTCAAATAGTCGATCTGGGGATCAATAGGACGGAAGATCGAAACCGGTTATCCCTAATGAAGTGACATAGACAGTGACTTCCTTCATTATAATTACTTCACGTCTTCAATTATGTCACCTTTATTTATTACACTGTTTCATAGGGTATCACGAATACTACCATAATCATGTACTATATTAGAACTCCTGAAGCGTCATTGTACAATGAAATCTATGCCCGTCTTCAATGTGGGTTCCAAGTATGAATTTGATGAGGGAAGTAGCCGAAACATATATTCAGACACTGTAATATATGAAAATCATTACGCGAAGTAGATTGTATTTTTGGCAAAGTTTAGTCATCCATGTTCTTTTTGGTCGAAATAGGAGTATGAATTGCTAATGTCACTCCCTACCCTGTAGTAGTTGCCACTTGTCACAACGTGTTCTGGGAAGAAATAGATAGCGAGTTCTTCAGTGTTGCGTGGGTTGCTCACATGTATTATAATTTGAGAGTGTGAAAGCAATCATGAGCAAATCCACATAAAAACCTGTGTGTGTGTGTTTGTGTTTGTGTTTACAAAAGCATAGATAAGTCCCAAAAGCAGAATATATAATTCTAATGACCCAGTAATAGTGTGGAAATGCTATCTGACTTGTGAATTCAACAGAAAATACTCTCACAACATATAAATTTCGTAAATTTTAGGACAATGAAAGAAATGTAGCTGCGTATTTGGTACTCGTATAATGCACAATGAATCTATTAGCTCGTGAAAGCAATGGACTGCACTGAAAACGTGTTAGTTTTCTGCTTCTGGAGTCCAGTTGTGTGCTGAAGCTGTCTTCTCATTTGTACGAGCGTGGACTCAGTGGACATAAATAATCATCAAGTGAACCTGTAAATTCCAACACTCTTTCCTACATAGCCTAGCCATCGTAAGTAGTGTAGCACAATACTTCATAACAGCAGTGAGCAATGTCGCGCACGTCGACCTGCTTTCATCCTCACCTCAGACCTTATAGCACGCACAGTGGCATTGTTTATTAATTTTTTGTATGGCAGCTTCACAGATGAGTGGCTATTGATCAGAGTACTTGCGAGTTGTGAAGTTAGCTCTGGTAAGGTAACGAGATGACATCAAAACAATGTGGCCCAGTCAAGTAACCGAAACACAAGAAGATGATTATGTTGGTGATTAAGCGAAACCGAGAGAAATGAATTAATAAGTTGCTATTATCACTAAATACAAGAAGATAACGTTACAGCTCCACAGGGTATTTCAATAGACAATCCCAAGATTTGAATTTATAAACAGAAGGAACATCGTCTTCGTCACAGATAATCCTAGCTGAATGAGAAACTAATCTTTATACGTAAGTAGAGGGTGAAGTCTTTATTGTACAATATCACGAAGTAAAATAATCCGCATGAAGTGCAATAACAAACTACCAGACGGTTACGCATTGCATTCTTTTTCTTTCCTTTCGTTTTATTTCATTCTGCCCGCCTCTTCTGCAGTACCCTGTTCGCCGCAGAGTAGCACTTGCTTCCTACGTCCTTACGTCCTCAATTTTTTGTTGGATGTATTCCAAGCTCTGTCTTCCCTTGTAGTTATTTTTTTCCATCTACAACTCGCCCTGGTACCAGAAAGGTTATTCCCTAATGTCCCATTACCCTGTCCCTTCTTCTTGTCAGTGTTTCCTTTCTTCTTCGGCTTCGTGGAAAATCCTATTTATTCCTTATAATATCAGTTCACTGAATTTTCAATATTCTTCTGTAGCACCATATCTCAAACATTTCGATCTCTTCAGCTCAGTCCTTACCGCTGTTTATGATTCACTGTGATACAATCCTGGACTCCAAATTTACATTCTCAGTCTTTTCGTATTCAAATTAAGGCCCATGTTTGATGCCGTCATATTTCTCTTGGCCAGGAAATCCTGGACTCCAAATTTACATTATCAGTCTTTTCGTATTCAAATTAAGGCCCATGTTTGATGCCGTCATATTCCTCTTGGCCAGGAAAGTTGCCTTTGTCTGCGATAGTCTACTTTTTATTTTCTCCTCCCTTCGTCCGTCAATGTTTAATTTATTTCCAAGCTAGCACAATTCCTTAACTTCGTATGCTTTGAAATCCTATGATGTGAAGTGTCTCGCTATTCCCATTTCTGCTACTGCTTGTTACTTTCGTGTTTCCCCGGTTTACTCGCAGTCCGTATTAGGTTCTCATTAGACTGAGTATTCCTTTAAACAGATCGTGTAATTATTCTTTACTTTCATCGCGGGTAGCAATGTCATCAGCGAATCTTGTCACTGATATGGCCACACGGGGTAGCTGCGCGATCTGAGGCGCTTTGTCATGGTCCCTGCGGCTCCCCCGTCGGAGGTTCGAGTCCTCCCTCGGCCATGGGTGTGTGTGTTGTCCATATCGTAAGTTAGTTTGTTAGATTAAATAGTGTGTCGGCTTAGGGACCGATGACCTCAGAGTTTGGTCCCATAAGACCTTACCAGAAATTTCCAATTTCATCACTGATATGCTTTCAACCTAAATTTTAATCCTGCTCTTGAATCTTTCTCTTTTTGCCGTCATTGGTTCTTCGATGTACAGATTGAACAGTAGAGGCTAAAAGCTGCATCCCTGTCTTACACTATTTTCAAACCGAGTGCGTTGTTCTTGGTCTTCCAGTCTTATTGTTCCTTCTTGATTCTTGTACGTATTCTATAATACTCGGCTTTCCCTGTAGCTTATTCATATTTTTTCAGAATTTCTTGTACCATTTTACGTTGTCGACTGCATTTTTCTAGGTCGACAAATCCTACGAGCGTGTTTAGATTTTTCTTCAGCCTAGCTTCCAATATCAAGAGCAGTTTCAGGACTGCCTCTCTGGACCTTTCCGAAAGCCAAACAGATCCTCTACTTTCTTTCCCATTCTTCTGTATATTTTGTCAGGCAGCTTGGATGTATAAGCTGTTAAGCAAACTGTGCGATAGTTCACGCACTTTTCTGCCCTTAAAAACCTATGAAGACCTATTCCACTGTACGCAAGCACATGTCCCGACACCTACAGGAAGAGTGATCTTTACTAAATAGCGCCATCACGAAAAGTCTTTTCACTAGAGCATATAGTTTGTAATGACCTCAGGCAGTTCCTCAAGCATTGTCGCGTCTGTATAAAGGCATGGACCTCCACAAGGCAGAGGCAGCCTTTCTCCCAACGTAAGAGTCCATCACAGAGCCTCTTCGACTTCTACATCCGCAGTCAGAACAAGCAAAGGTAATAAAACGTAATGGCATCTCTCGTTCAAACGAGCTGAATCCTGTTGGCTGACAGCAAAACGGCTTAAGATAGTCACCGTGACCAAGCAAAGAGATTGCTACAGAGCTTGTATCGACTGACCTAAAACAGTTACATTCGCATGGAATGACTAAATGTAAATATCACTACCCACAGTAAAAAAACAGGAAACTGAAAGTGATGAGTAAACAGGTACGGTATCTGTCACGCAACATATCGGTAATGAGAACCATGAGGTATTGTGAAAACACACTGATGAGCCAGAAGGTTTTGGCACGGATTACAGCGGCGACGCGTCGTAGCATGGAAACAATGAGGCCTTGGTAGGCTGCTGAATGGAATTGGCACCACATCTGCACAGACAAGTCACCTAACTCCCGTAAATTCCTAGGAGGGGGACGATGAGTTCCGAAGCCACACTCAGTCACACCCCAGATGTTTTCGATCGGGTTCAGATCTGCCGAGTTGGGAATGGGGACCTAGCACATCACTTGGAACTCGACACTGTGTTCCTCGAACTACTCCAGCACACTCCTGGCCTTGTGACATGGCGCATTATCTTTTTGAAAAATACCTCTGCCGTTGGGAAATATGATCGTCTTGGAGGGGTATCGTGGTTTGCAATCAGTGTGCGATACTCCTTTGCTGTCGTGGAGCCTTGCATGAGTTCCACTGGATCTATGTTCATGTTCCTCAGAGAGTAATGGAGCCGCCACACCTATGTCAAGGAGCTGTTCCCCTGGAAAACGACGGTATTGCGACCTCCAATTGGCATGATGAAACAGGTATCGGGATTCGATAGACCATGAAACGTTGCCACTGCCCATGGCCACGAGCCCATTTCATTCGTAATTGCCGATGTCGTGGTGCTAACATTGGTATGGCTGTGGAGGCCCATCGTTAGGAGTGGTCCATGTACCGTGTGTTCCGACATACGTACTATGCCCAGAATTAAAGTCTGATGGTAGTTACGTCACAGTACGCCGCCTGTCCTGTTTTACTAGTCAGCCCAGTCCGATATTGGTAATGAGGGGTTGCCGCCCAACCCCACGACATCTGGGCGTGGTTTCATCTCGGTTTCGCCACGTCTTGAAGAAACTCAACATAGCGCTTCTCGAACAACCGACAAGTCGCACAGTTTCCGAAATGCTAGTGGCTAATTCTCTGGCCCATCACAATCCGCCGCGGTCATAGATGGCGCGCCTTCCCCATTCTACACAGGGACCGCACGCTCACCGATACTACATGTACCGTCGTCCGTGTATCGGTATGGCAGCCATTCCTCACCAGGTGACGCTGATATCAACTCGACGGATTTATTTCGATAGTAGGCCGGTGGTGTTGATCTGTGTATCATTGCCAAGTATTTATCTTGCTGCCTTATGGGAAACGATAATTTTTCTGGCTTTATTTTTATACAAACAGAACATTTAGCTTTCGTGCACAACATTTAAATTTTGTATACGAAATACGCGAAGAAAGTGGACTGGGCTAGTATTACATCAGCTGAACTACATCCCTTTGTTATGACTATTACAGACATTCTATAAGGTCACCGGTAAAAAATAAATAACATATAGTGCTCATGCACAGCTGAATCTTCAATCCCTTACACAGTGATTCTTAATGTAGCGATCGAGTTACATGCTAAACGGCGCATCCACCGCCTCCACGTGGACGTAAGGCAGTAGCGATCAGTGAGACATTTATGTTTCAAGCTAACATTGTAAGTACCCATGGGTAAAAGTAAGAACTTGACACACTGCCAAAAAGGAGCAGCAGTGTTTGGCCGTGCCCATGGCCATACGGTGTCTGAAGTTGAATGATTTATTCGTGTGTCGTGGCGAACTGTTCAATGCGTCTACAAGCAGTGGTATAACACCAGTGATCGAGAGACACGACGTCAGAATTGTTGTCGGAGAAAAGTCCTCACTGACAGAGGTCGGAGATGCGTTTCGCGGTATGTGAATCAAAATCGCCGCCAAAACCAACAGACATTGCTGCAGGCAGTGAATGAAAGTCCATCTCAACCTGTCACCAAGAGAACATTGCGACGGGAACTGCGTGCAGCGAACATTTGGAGGTGGTCACGTCGCAAGAGGATATCGCTCATACAGGAACATCTGGAAGAGAACAGTAAGCTTCATCGGGCTGAAAGAATATGTGACTGCTTTTCTTCCACTCTATTACATCTCCACTGGCCTGCAAAATCACCTGTCTTGAACCCCATAGCAAAATCTCTGGGGCATACTGGAGCAGTGGGTAGAACGTCGACATCAGCAGCTCGGCAACTTGGTAGAAATGCGCGACCATATCCTCAACGGGTGGCTTAATCTGTATGTGACGTACCTGTACTCTCTTCGTAACTGAATCGGTGCGGTTATCAAGTCTAGGTGGGCAATGATTGAATGATGCTTGTAGAATTTCTCTAGGCGTGACTATCTTTCGTCCGGTGAGCTTATGTCTGTAATGTCGCCTTAAAGAAGTTAACAGTAAGGATGCCTCGTGAAAGTTTGAACAAGCACGACAAAGGCGGAAGCGACGCGTCCATGTGGTGTTTACCAGGGTGAGTTCAAATGGTTCAAATGCGTCTGAGCACTATGGGACTTAACATCTGAGGCCATCAGTCCCCTGTACTTAGAACTACTTAAACCTAACCAACCTAAGAACATCACACACACCCATGCCCGAGATAGGATTCCAATCTGCGACCGTAGCAGCCGCTTGGTTACGGACTGAAGCGCCTAGACCCGGGATGAGTGCAGAGACTGCGAGGAATAGAGTTTTGAGAAAATAAAGCTGCAACTATAAAGCTTGGTTACGGTACAGTACATTCTAAGACAAAAAAATCTCCCTATCAAGGAATTATCAAACTGGGACGGAAATCGACAGATGTAATGTACATGTACACAACCAAATGACTACAGTTTCCGAAATTAAACAAGGCAATAACGCTTTGGTCAGCCTGTGGCCCTGATGCAAGCAGTTACGCGGCTTCGCATTAATTGATAGGGTTATCGGATGTCCTCCTGAGGGGTATCGTGCCAGATTCTGTCCAGCTGGTCGTGTTAGATCGTCGAGATCCTGAACTCGTTGTAGGGTCCTGGCCGTAATGGTTCCAACGCTTCAACTGGCGAGAGATCCGGCGACCTTGCTGGCCAAGGTGGAAAATGCAGCAGAAAATCTCATCACGTGCGGGCGGGCATCATCTTTCTGAAATTTAAGCCCAGAATGGCTTACTATGACGTACAACAAAATGCGGCATAGAATGTCGCCGACGTACTGTTGTGCTGTAAGGGTTTCGCGAATGACAACCAAAGGGGTCCTGATACGAAAAGAAATGGCGCCCAGACCAGTGACATTCAAGTTGGTGTTCCATTCAGCACGTCTTCTGCCTGGAATCCCATTGAATGGAGTAGAACTGTCTTTAATGATGAGTCCCGATTCGAACTGAGCCTCTGTGAACAGCGAAGCCGTGTCTTGAGACGCCTCAGTCAAGCTATTGCCGTCCGCCATACTGCCTGACAACCAAGAGTAACAGTCTCAGGTGGATTTTTTTCAATAGCAGACCTCTTTCGTTCTCATTCGCTGCAGCCTTACGGTACAGCGGTACTTCTACGATATTCTACGCCTCGTTTTGTTGCCCTTAATGGTAGGCCCTCTTAGGCTTACATTCCAGCAAGAAAACGCACGCACAAGGCGAGAGTTTTTACTGCTTGGCTTACTGCTTGGCGGACCCTACCTCGGCAAGGAAGGTCTCCATATCTCTCCTCAACGGAGAAACTTTCGAGCGTTATAGGCATGTCCTTCCAACCAGCTTGGGATTTTGTCGAGCTAACGATCCAACTGGATAGATTTTAGTACGATATCCGTCAGGAGAGCGTCCGACAACTCTGGAAATCAATACCAAGCCAAGTAACTGCTTCCGTAAGGGCCAGAGGTGGATCAACGCTTTGTTGATCTGCAATTTGTCAAACTTTCTTTCTTAAAAAAGTTATCCAATTTTTCTGAAATTATAACCATTTGTTTGACTTCACATGTAGATCACATCTACCGATTTCCGTCCAATGCGGATAATTTCTTCGCGTTGTGTCGTTTTTTTGTCCTTGAGTGCTTTTCTTATACATTTATCCTTCATTGCGAGACGTATTTCCCAACGACGAAAGACTCCATGTATGAGACCTTGGTTGTGAAGACTACATTTTGGCTGTACCACTTCGAAAATCGCCTGATCGAAGAAAGAAGAAGAAGGCACGGGGGGCTCTGTCAAGAGAGAAAGGGGTGTGATAAAATTGACAGCTTAAGTATGCAATGTTAGTGACTGTGTCCTGAGCAGAATTACCTGGAGTGCTGACGTGGAGTAAAAACCGTGGGCAGCTTCTCCCCATGTTTTTTCTCCGAAACCTCACGTAGAGTTGTCAGGAGATTTCGGTAGAATTCTATGACTGTTTGCTTCTTACGAACAATCTGTTAGCGCCACGCCATGGCGATCTCGAGAAACAGTCACCAGTGCCTTGACCGATTATAATGGTTTTCTTTTTAGTTTTTAGGCGATGGGGAATCCACATGTTCCACTGCTAGCTTTGCTCCTTTCCTTTAGGATCGTAGATCGTTGTGATACACTTAGAACTAGTGCCTGGTAATTAGGCGGATAAATAAATACTGGATAGTCTGACACAGCTGCAACATTTTCACCGCTTCCTCGGCTCGCAGAATGGCGAGACATTTCCGATATGGCAGTGCCTGTATTGTTCAGAAGTGGATGCATGCACCCACTGATACCGGGCAAGCGACTTTCAATTAAATTGTCTCCCCTGTACGGGAATATACGTAATGGATATACGATTGTAGGTTGCAGACTCATGTTTGACGACATTTGGAAGTTTGGGTGTGGCCGTGAGGCTTGCTCCGATAGCCTAATGATAGACGACCGCTCTCGAAAAGGGGGAAATTTGGGTTAGAATACCGGGCCACCAAAATTTTTCACTATCGTCATCCCATGATACAGTTGTTGGTAGACCATATTCGTAACTGCGAATACATTACACGTACGGCGAGACGTTTGTTATTCTCAGACTATTGTACGAGAAGTTGGAAATTGATCCATGACTGATTTTGAGATTTTCCACTAACGTCTCGTTTGTGACACGTCTGTTATCTAGTTCAAGTAGCTCCACTTCCCGCACGACTCCCGGTTAATAACAGAGAAACTATCTGCCACTCCGCTCTTCGTCGCTTACACTTGTTCGACCACAGTGGTGGAGTCTCCGCCATCTAGCCACTGTGTCTTAGGATGTTACATGGCTACCAGCTCAGCATGTATTGATGGAGTCTCGTTCCCCTTCAAAGGCAGAAAACTCGTAACACAGTACTTGACTTTATAAATGAGTCGCGCCATTCAGACATGGGTCTACGAAACTTAATGACTACCGCTCGTAATAGCGTTTGCCTGAGCAGAAGCTTTAATGTGGTTTCAATTCAGATCTTTTCAGACCAGCAAAGTGTAGCTACCTTAAGACATAGAGAAACAAGTCACGACCTTTACGGTACAAAACCGCTGAGGCAGTCTCTGAAAGTTTTCTGTTTTCCAGAGGGAAAACTAATGACACCAGAGTACTAACGATGAACACCGCTGTCTGTTTAGACCATCACTAATGAACTTGTGGAGGGGCGGCATGCGCAGTCACAGTCGATAGTCGAGTTCAGTTACAATACTTCGAGTTCAGTTACAATACTTTTGGCATGAAAAAAGACGAAAAGACCAAGTAATTCCGTGGAGGGGTGGAACGGAAGCTCGTAAGCTGGAGACAGTCTAGGATTCTAATTCAGGAAGCTGAATTAACACTTTGCCGTCCGGACGTCTCGTACAAATTTATTCGCTTGGCGCCGGCAGCGCTAATTCGAATTACTTGGCTTGTTGCCGGCCGCTTGTTACCTTTCCGTTGATGACAAGCTTCAAACACAATGACATTTGCGCGCTTTAATTTTCCGGAAATCCTCTATTTTGCCATATCTTTCCACAAACTCGGATTTTCTTTTCAAATAACTTCTCTGCAAGTTCTACACTGTTATAATAATTATCCATGCAGAGGTAAAGCCACTTTCCATTAGAAGGCGTCAATAGTTCCATCACTGTTCTTGCTAAAGGCGGTCCAGTGCCGGAATATATCTTGAATCAGGAAATGTATCCCGTACTCGAATCACACAGCATCCGAATCAGTATGTCACATTTCTTAATTTTCGACGGATTGTAAACTTCAAAATTTAACCGTCCACGCCACGGTATCATTCCTTCATCAGTTGAAATATTTTGACTTGGATTAAACGTTTCTTTAAACTTTTTGGAAAAATAATCAATTCGAATTGACCTTGACAAGCCGGTCGGCATTATCCGGTTTATTGTTGCTGCCGGAAAAATGTAAAAATGATAATATTTGTCTGTATCGGTTGCGGGACATCGTTTTGCGAAACATCGGTGTGTCTCTCAACGGATTCGTCGACCAATAATCATCGATCCTTGCTTTTTTTTTACAATTCCCATAAGGATAGCAAGCCCAAACCATTTGCTAAGTTCGGGTCCCGTAACGTCGACAAATTTGGCAATTTTTTAATCCAGTTTCCTTCTATTGCAATTTTGACTGTAGTACTTGTAGGTTTCGTTGCTAATATATTCAAATAGATCGTTCCCTGCGTATAATTCTACGATATAAATGACGCTCTGTGAATCTTTGGGAGCCGGCCGGAGTGGCCATGCGGTTCTAGGCGCTACAGTCTGGAGCCGAGCGACTGCTACGGTCGCGGGTTCGAATCCTGCCTCGGGCATGGATGTGTGTGATTTCCTTAGGTTATTTAGGTTTAATTAGTTCTAAGTTCTAGGCCACTAATGACCTAAGAAGTTAAGTCGCATAGTGCTCAGAGCCATTTGAACCAATCTTTGGGAAATATGTTTGGACCCGCCGATCCTTCAAATTTATTATTGGCCCTCGGTAAATCAAAGTCCGACCACTGTGCACTGTCTTCTTCGTCCGATTCAGCCGAATCAGTTGGCAACCGTAGCGTTTGCCGAATTCTTCTTGGACGTATTTCACTATCTTCCTACGATTCGGCCGGCCACGGTGGTCTAGAGTTCTCGGCACTCAGTCCGGAACCGCGCGACTGCTACGGTCGCAGGTTCGAATCCCGCCTCGGGCATGGATGTGTGTGATGTCCTTAGGTTAGTTAAGTAGATCTAAGTTGTAGGGGACTGGTGACCACAGATGTTAAGTCCCATAGTGCTCAGAGCCATTTGAACCATTTTTTGATCCTACGATTCTGCTTCACTTTCATTTCTTTGATATCCAGTGTCTTCTTCCCAATCGGCCAAGTCGTCCGGAACGTCAGACAAGACGTCAGCGCATTCATCGTAAATAAACCTGTCGTCTCTTTGGTCCGGCATGATGAAAGGCCACGAGTACTTATAAAAACAAAAAACCTTGTTGACTTGTGTAACTTATCGTTACCTAAACAAGACACCAACAGAATACGTAAGATACTAAAGTGCTGTCGACGGCCCCTGCGCGACACTATGCAGACGACACCACTGTGGAGTCACCGGCCGTTGACCGCTATTTCGCGGACGACACCACTGTGGTGTCGCCGGACGGCAGAGTGTTAAGCGGACGCTAGTGGTGGTAATGGGCGGAGTAGAGGCGCTTCCACGCCACCTCACAGCAAAGCTCAAGCCCTAACAGCCACATTTTGGAGCATATTTCGCAAGTTCGTTGATCTAGGGCAGTGGTCGGCAAACGCATTAGTCAAAAGAGTCACATATCAACAGTACAAAGATTGAATTTCATTTTGAGAGCCAAATTTGTTACAGTTGAACTACACTGAAGTGAGAAAAGTCGTGGGTACCTCCAAATTTCGTGTCGGACCTCCTTTCGACATGCGTAGTGCAGCAACTCGGCGTGACATGGACTCAACAAGTCATTGGAAATCACCTGCCATGTTGCTTCTACAGCCGTCCAAATGGTTCAAATGGCTCTGAGCACTATGGGACTCAACATCTTAGGTCATAAGTCCCCTAGAACTTAGAACTACTTAAACCTAACTAACCTAAGGACATCACACACACCCATGCCCGAGGCAGGATTCGAACCTGCGACCGTAGCAGCCTCGCGGTTCCGGACTCACAGCGCCAGAACCGCACGGCCACCGCGGCCGGCACAGCCGTCCAGTTGAGAAGCTCTGTGCTGTATTCTGATGCTGAGAGGAGGGCTGCCTTTGTCTGGCGTTAGCCCATGCTGCTAGACGGATGCGAATATGCGTAAGGAATTGCTGAGATAATTGTAATCTATTTCTTATAATGAAAGTGTTTCCGTGGCGCGGAAAGTGTGGCACGATTTAATCAAGACCACTTCGCGTGCTTACGCAACTGGTGTCCAGATGCTGCTAAGGCTGAGTATGTACAAGAACCATCCGATAATCAGTTTAACAGCTCAAGTATTCAAGCTGCTTACAAGAATAATATACAGAAGACTGGAAAAGAAAACTGGGGATCTAGTCGATGACGATCAGTTTGGCTATAGTTCTGACCTTGTACTTGATAATGGAAGCAAGACTGAAGAGAAATCGAGACACGATCATTGGTTTTTTCAGTTTAGAAAAAGTGCTCGACAGCGTGAAATGGTGCGTGATATTCGAAATTCTGAGAAAAATGAGAATAAGCTATAGGGAAAGACGAGTAACGTATAGTATGAACAAGAACAAGGAGGGAACAATAAGACTGGAAGACCAAGATCGAAGAGTTCGGATTAAAAACTGTGTAAGACGAGGATGCATTCTTTCGCCCCTACTGTTCGATCTGTACTGGAAGATGCTCCAAATGGTTCAGATGGCTCTAAGCAGTATGGGACTTAACGTCCGAGGACATCAGTCGCCTAGAACTTAGAACTACTTAAACCTAACTAACCTAAGGACATCACACACATCCATGCCCGAGGCAGGATTCGAACCTGCGACTGTAACAGTTGCGCGGTTCCGGACTGAAGCGCCTAGAACAGCTCGGCCACCGCGGCCGGCTGTACTCGAAGATACAATGAAGGAAATAAAAGGAAGATTCAAGAGTAGGGTAGAAATTTAGGTGGGAAGCATATCACTGATTAGATTCGCTGATACCATTGCTATCCTCGGTGATAACGGAAAACAATTACAGGATCCGTTGAAAGGAATCAACATTCTAATAATGAGTACAGAATTGGGACTGCGGATAAATCGGAATATGTGGGACCATCTCGATTGGTCAGTTCGCGCCATGGATCCTCAACTGAGAAACGGAGCGCGGCTGAGCACGGTACTGTAGTCGGCATGGCTCCACATCCCCGTTGCTACCTTCCAGCACAACGATGACTCTTTTCCTGCACGTCTCTCGCTGCAAAACGTGATTATTCAGAGTTTTGAGAGCTGGTCACATTAACGAAACTGAACAGCGTATATCGCCGGCCGGAGTGGCCGTGCGGTTCTAGGCGCTACAGTCTGGAGCCGAGCGACCGCTACGATCGCAGGTTCGAATCCTGCCTCGGGCATGGATGTGTGTGATGTCCTTAGGTTAGTTAGGTTTAATTAGTTCTAAGTTCTAGGCGACTGATGACCTCAGAAGTTAAGTCGCATAGTGCTCAGAGCCATTTGAACCATTTTTTGAACCAGCGTATGTCAACAAATCTTATCAACGTGTTATGATTTTTCTCAAGTCTTGCTTCCACGATAAAGCGCAAAATCAGGACTGTGGGCTATTTAGGTTTTCATGTTGGTAACGCCACGTAGCGGTCTGTATGAAAATCACTGACCTTGCTGTGTGCAGTCTGTGGCTGATTTGCGTTGTTGGAATATTTGCTATTGTAGTGTTAGGCAGTTGGATGTGAATAGCACGTAGCGTTGCGCAGTTGGAGGTGAGCCGCCAGCAGTGGTGGATGTGGAGAGAGAGAGATGCCAGTTTTGAGAACGGACGATCTGGACGTGTGTCCGCCAGAGAAAGGAAGTTTGTAAAGATGGATGTCATGAATTGATAGATATATATCTGATGACTTTTGAGTTAAGGTAAATGCATTGTTTGTTCTCTATCAAAATCTTTCATTTGCTAACTATGTCTATCAGTAGTTAGTGCCTTCAGTACTTAGAATCTTTTATTTAGCTGGCAGTACTGGCGCTCGCTGTATTGCAGTAGTTCGTGTAACGAAGATTTTTGTGAGGTAAGTGATTCATGAAAGGTATAGGTTATTGTTAGTCACGGCCATTCTTTGTAGGGATTACTGAAAGTGAGATTGCGTTGCGCTTAAAATATTGTGCGTCAGTTTAGTGATGATCAGAATAAGTAAAGAGAGAAATGTCTGAGTATGTTCAGTTTGCTCAGCTGTTTGAAAATCAAATAACGTAAGAGGTTTACCAGCACAAGTAATTCATAATTTTCAAAAGGGAACGTTTCACCGTTGACGGATATGTTCTTAATTTAACCCAACGTTATGTAGTCCTTTCTGTACGCTGACGCAGTCCTCCCGACGATCGTTTCATTTTTGATTTCTTCCTGGGATTTCCCAATTCTAGGAAACTTATTCGACAAAACTCATTCACATAATAACTTCTCCACTCTGCCACCGAATGGCTAAATGGTTCAAATGGCTCTGAGCACTATGGGACTCAACATCTTAGGTCATAAGTCCCCTAGAACTTAGAACTACTTAAACCTAACTAACCTAAGGACATCACACACACCCATGCCCGAGGCAGGATTCGAACCTGCGACCGTAGCAGCCTCGCGGTTCCGGACTCACAGCGCCAGAACCGCACGGCCACCGCGGCCGGCACAGCCGTCCAGTTGAGAAGCTCTGTGCTGTATTCTGATGCTGAGAGGAGGGCTGCCTTTGTCTGGCGTTAGCCCATGCTGCTAGACGGATGCGAATATGCGTAAGGAATTGCTGAGATAATTGTAATCTATTTGTTATAATGAAAGTGTTTCCGTGGCGCGGAAAGTGTGGCACGATTTAATCAAGACCACTTCGCGTGCTTACGCAACTGGTGTCCAGATGCTGCTAAGGCTGAGTATGTACAAGAACCATCCGATAATCAGTTTAACAGCTCAAGTATTCAAGCTGCTTACAAGAATAATATACAGAAGACTGGAAAAGAAAACTGGGGATCTAGTCGATGACGATCAGTTTGGCTATAGTTCTGACCTTGTACTTGATAATGGAAGCAAGACTGAAGAGAAATCGAGACACGATCATTGGTTTTTTCAGTTTAGAAAAAGTGCTCGACAGCGTGAAATGGTGCGTGATATTCGAAATTCTGAGAAAAATGAGAATAAGCTATAGGGAAAGACGAGTAACGTATAGTATGAACAAGAACAAGGAGGGAACAATAAGACTGGAAGACCAAGATCGAAGAGTTCGGATTAAAAACTGTGTAAGACGAGGATGCATTCTTTCGCCCCTACTGTTCGATCTGTACTGGAAGATGCTCCAAATGGTTCAGATGGCTCTAAGCAGTATGGGACTTAACGTCCGAGGACATCAGTCGCCTAGAACTTAGAACTACTTAAACCTAACTAACCTAAGGACATCACACACATCCATGCCCGAGGCAGGATTCGAACCTGCGACTGTAACAGTTGCGCGGTTCCGGACTGAAGCGCCTAGAACAGCTCGGCCACCGCGGCCGGCTGTACTCGAAGATACAATGAAGGAAATAAAAGGAAGATTCAAGAGTAGGGTAGAAATTTAGGTGGGAAGCATATCACTGATTAGATTCGCTGATACCATTGCTATCCTCGGTGATAACGGAAAACAATTACAGGATCCGTTGAAAGGAATCAACATTCTAATAATGAGTACAGAATTGGGACTGTGGATAAATCGGAATATGTGGGACCATCTCGATTGGTCAGTTCGCGCCATGGATCCTCAACTGAGAAACGGAGCGCGGCTGAGCACGGTACTGTAGTCGGCATGGCTCCACATCCCCGTTGCTACCTTCCAGCACAACGATGACTCTTTTCCTGCACGTCTCTCGCTGCAAAACGTGATTATTCAGAGTTTTGAGAGCTGGTCACATTAACGAAACTGAACAGCGTATATCGCCGGCCGGAGTGGCCGTGCGGTTCTAGGCGCTACAGTCTGGAGCCGAGCGACCGCTACGATCGCAGGTTCGAATCCTGCCTCGGGCATGGATGTGTGTGATGTCCTTAGGTTAGTTAGGTTTAATTAGTTCTAAGTTCTAGGCGACTGATGACCTCAGAAGTTAAGTCGCATAGTGCTCAGAGCCATTTGAACCATTTTTTGAACCAGCGTATGTCAACAAATCTTATCAACGTGTTATGATTTTTCTCAAGTCTTGCTTCCACGATAAAGCGCAAAATCAGGACTGTGGGCTATTTAGGTTTTCATGTTGGTAACGCCACGTAGCGGTCTGTATGAAAATCACTGACCTTGCTGTGTGCAGTCTGTGGCTGATTTGCGTTGTTGGAATATTTGCTATTGTAGTGTTAGGCAGTTGGATGTGAATAGCACGTAGCGTTGCGCAGTTGGAGGTGAGCCGCCAGCAGTGGTGGATGTGGAGAGAGAGAGATGCCAGTTTTGAGAACGGACGATCTGGACGTGTGTCCGCCAGAGAAAGGAAGTTTGTAAAGATGGATGTCATGAATTGATAGATATATATCTGATGACTTTTGAGTTAAGGTAAATGCATTGTTTGTTCTCTATCAAAATCTTTCATTTGCTAACTATGTCTATCAGTAGTTAGTGCCTTCAGTACTTAGAATCTTTTATTTAGCTGGCAGTACTGGCGCTCGCTGTATTGCAGTAGTTCGTGTAACGAAGATTTTTGTGAGGTAAGTGATTCATGAAAGGTATAGGTTATTGTTAGTCACGGCCATTCTTTGTAGGGATTACTGAAAGTGAGATTGCGTTGCGCTTAAAATATTGTGCGTCAGTTTAGTGATGATCAGAATAAGTAAAGAGAGAAATGTCTGAGTATGTTCAGTTTGCTCAGCTGTTTGAAAATCAAATAACGTAAGAGGTTTACCAGCACAAGTAATTCATAATTTTCAAAAGGGAACGTTTCACCGTTGACGGATATGTTCTTAATTTAACCCAACGTTATGTAGTCCTTTCTGTACGCTGACGCAGTCCTCCCGACGATCGTTTCATTTTTGATTTCTTCCTGGGATTTCGCAATTCTAGGAAACTTATTCGACAAAACTCATTCACATAATAACTTCTCCACTCTGCCACCGAATGGCTAAATGGTTCAAATGGCTCTGAGCACTATGGGACTCAACATCTTAGGTCATAAGTCCCCTAGAACTTAGAACTACTGAAACCTAACTAACCTAAGGACATCACACACACCCATGCCCGAGGCAGGATTCGAACCTGCGACCGTAGCAGTCCCGCGGTTCCGGACTGCAGCGCCACAACCGCTAGACCACCGCGGCCGGCCACTCTGCCACCGATTCTTCGGTATTTGTTATCTGTTCAGTACTTTACATACTTGTGACTTATCACGCGACACGTGGAAGCACTTTGCGATGATTTCAAGTGGTGTGTGCACTAATGCCACTGGAGACATCTACCGTGACTCTTATCACAGATGTGCATCGATTCTGCAGTTCAATACTTTGAGTATTTCCTTTAGCCACCATCCGGACCACTTGTAGGTACGAAAGTAAATTTTGTACGATAGATAAAAGCTTTGGGACGCCCTCCATACTAGCGTATTTAACAAATTCACTGTGGAGAAACGTGCGGGATATTAGCCTAACTAGACAATTCTGTTCACGTTAATATCATTACTTTTGCCGCACCAGGTTCTTGCTCAGGCTAGAGACCATTAAACAAAACAGCGAAACAAAAATATAGTTGTGTACGAAAGCCGACGGGCGGTGACGACTGTGATTGATTACGCGCAGCACGTTAAGCAACTTGCCACTGGCATGGGCAGCCATTAGCGGGTTAACCAAACTATGAGTGACGACTGGTTTCCAGTCATAGTGCATAATGTGTACGCAGTTAGAAGGCAGGGGGTGGGCGTGGGGGAGGGGTTGAGAATACACGTGTCTGGTCCTGCAGGCTTCCCAACGTTTAGGCCGCTAGCGTCTGTCGTACGTTATCTGAATGTAAGAATGGCTGTCAGATGTTTATGATTTAGAACATTTTGTGATAAAATAGGAACATCGATTATTAATAATACCACAACTCTTACGTACAAAATAGAGTACTTTGAGGAAGACGGGATATAGTTATTTTCATTTTTATCCCCACGTCACCCCGAACAATTATATGCCTGTTGTTGAGGCTATTTCACTTTTAGGACTTTGCTATAAACTGCAGTGGATGGGTACTACATAATACAGTAATTACCTGTATGTTTCCAGTGTTGACACAGTTCCCTTGTGAGATATGTGAGACATGTATAGATATTCTTTTTTAAATTAATGGTTCCCGAAATCTTCTGGAAACACCCACCGAGATGAATCCATGGACTTTATTCTGCTTATCCTATCGTCATTATATAGAGGGCAAAAACAGATCCACTGATAAAATTTCAACCAATGTACACTACTGGCCATTAAATTGCTACACCACGAAGATGACGTGCTACAGATGCGAAATTTAACCGACAGGAAGAAGATGCTGTGATATGCAAATGAGTAGCTTTTTAGAGCATTCACACAAGGTT
Source organism: Schistocerca piceifrons (assembly GCF_021461385.2). Lineage (NCBI taxonomy): Eukaryota > Metazoa > Arthropoda > Insecta > Orthoptera > Acrididae > Schistocerca > Schistocerca piceifrons. Next base: position 705,479,797 of record NC_060141.1, on the reverse strand, counting down.
GGCGCCGGTGGCGACACCTACAACGTGCTGACATGAGGAAAGTTTCCAACCGATTTCTGATACACAAACAGCAGTTGACCGGCGTTGCCTGGTGAAACGTTGTTGTGATGCCTTGCGTAAGGAGGAGAAATGCAAACCATCACGTTTCCGACTTTGATAAAAGTAGAATTGCAGCCTATCGCTATTGCGGTTTATCGTATCGCGACATTGCTGCTCGCGTTGGTAGAGATCCAATGACTGTTAGCAGAATATGGAATCAGTGGATTCAGGAGGGTAATACGGAACGCCGTGCTGGATCCCAACGGCCTCGTATCACTAGCAGTCGAGATGACAGGCATCTTGTCCTCATGGCTGTAACGGATCGTGCAGCCACGTCTCGATCCCTGAGTCAACAGATGGGGACGTTTGCAAGACAACAACCATCTGCACGAACAGATCGACGACGTTTGCAGCAGCATGGACTATCAGCTCGGAGACCATGGTTGCTGTTGCCCTTGACGCTGCATCACAGACAGGAACGTCTGCGATGGTGTACTCACTGACGAACCTGGGTGCAGGAATGGCAAAACGTCATTTTTTCGGATGAATCCAGGTTCTGTTTACAGCATCATGATGGTCGCATTCGTGTTTGGCGACATTGCGGTGAACGCACGTTGGAAGCGTGTCTTCGTCATCGCCATACTGGGGTATCACCCGGCGTGATGGTATGGGGTGCCACTGGTTACACGTCTCGATCACCTCTTGTTCGCATTGACGGCACTTTGAACAGTGGACGTTACATTTCAGATGTGTTACGACCCGTGGCTCTACCCTTCATTCGATCCCTGCGAAACCCTACATTTCAGCAAGATAATGCACGATAGCACGATACAGGTTCTGTACAGGCCTTTCTGGATACAGAAGATGTTCGACTGTGGCCCTGGCCAGCACATTCTCCAGATCTCTCACCAATTGGAAACGTCTGTTCAATAGTGGCCAAGCAACTGGCTCGTCACAATACGCCAGTCACTACTCTTGATGAACTGTGGTATCGTGTTGAAGCTGCATGGGCAGCTGTGCCTGTACACGCCATCCAAGCTCTGTTTGACTCAATGCCCAGGCGTATCAAGGCCGTTATTACGGCCAGAGGTGGTTGTTTTGGGTACTGATTTCTCAGGATCTATGCTCCCAAATTGCGTGACAATGTAAACACATGTCAGTTCTAGTATAATATATTTGTCCAAAGAATACCCGTTTATCATCCGCATTTCTTCTTGGTGTAGCAATTTTAATGGCCAGTAGTGTAGGCCTACTTTCAATATTTCAGTTAACACGTTTCGATGTGTGAAGGTCTCTCGTAGTCGCTGTCAGCTAATTCAGTCCTCTACTACTGCAAATGGTGCTGTATTTTCTACTTCATTTACTTAAAAATTAGGAAAACGCACGCATTATGAAAATTTCCCATCATTCGTAGTTTGAGGGCAGGGAAAATTTTAAAAGCTCAGTGAATGCAAAACCCACATGATTCATCAAACCTAATGTGCTCAGTGTTGCTTCAGTAACATCATTTTGTTTTTCAATACTTTCGTTCCTAGTCGATACTAATTCCGAGCCGAGACAGGTCGAGCGTAGGCCTACACGCAACGCGCACATACAGTCCCTGTGCAGTCTCGCACGCTGTGGTTGACACTGATTCAAAGGTATTCCAGGTGCAAATGAAGTAAGATCGAGAAAGCTCCGATGCCACTCTCGCAACTCTGAGAAGGAAGAGGATACGAATAGCAAAACTTTTAATTCAAAGAGAGCTAAACAGATTTTTTTTCTAGTCATAAAGTGAAACAATAACAAAGGATTCAAAACAAAGAAAAAGGAGAAAAGATCCGTAATTGTCGCTAGGTCCAATCCAAATGCTGAATTTTGAATTATTAATGTCCACCCCTGTATGATACTACTACTGGCGTCAACGTGGGCTTTTGTGGCGTTTTCAAATGGTTCAAATGGCTCTAAGCACTATGAGACTTAACCTCTGAAGTCATCAGTCCCATAAACCTAGAACTACTTAAACCTAACTAACTCAAGGACATCACACACATCCATGCCCGAGGCAGGATTCAAGCCTGCGACCGTAGCAGCAGCGCAGTTCCGGACTGAAGCGCCTAGAACTGCTCGGCCACAACAGCAGGGTGAGGGGTTTTCAATAAATAAAACCTACTGTACGTTCAACACTTGTATATTTGCCATGACCTGTTTCGGTCCCTAAGCCGTTCTTATGTGTTGGTGAATCTTGTAAAAAAAACTACCGTCCAGTTGGGATTACATCAGTCAGCGATATTTTAACGAAATTCTAAAGAGGAACACTGAAGCCTACATTGGAACGATGACATAGATAATGTTGCGGGTAAAGCCAACCAAAGACTGCGGTTAGTTGGCAGAACACTTAGAAGGTGAAACAGGTCTACTAAAAAGACTGCTTAGGCCACTCTTGTCAATCCTGTTCTGGAGTATTGCTGTGCAGTGTGGGATCCGCATCAGATGGGACTGTCGGACGACATCGAAAAAGTACAAAGAAGGACAACTCATTTTGTATTACCTCCGAGTAGGGGAAATAGTGCCACAGACATGATACATCAATTGGAGTGGCAATCATTGAAACAAAGGCGTATTTCGTTGCGACGGGATCTTCTCGTGAAATGCCAATCACCAGTTTTCTCCTCCAATTGCGAAACATTCTGTTGGCACCCATATTCATAGGGAGAAATGATCATCACGATACAATAAGATAAATCAGGGCTCACACAGAAAAACTGAAGTCCTCGTTTTTCCCGCGCGCCGTTCGAGAGTGGAACGGTAGAGAGACAGCTTGAAGGTGCTTCATTGAACCCTCTGACAGGCGCTTTATTGTGAATAGCACAGTAATCACCTAGATGCAGATGTAAATCAATGAATATTTGTTTGTTCGTCTTCTACACTTTCCTCTACTATTCATCATATTACAATGAACTTTCGTGAGTTGCTGTACTAACGCCCACAACGGTTTATGTTAGGCAAGAACCACATACCGTTGATAGGAGTGGCTGTGAAATGGGGGTGTCATAGAAGTGTAATAGGATGACTGGAGCGGGTGACATGGTCGGGGTTGTAGGGTGTGGCTGGGTAAAAGAAAGTGGCTGTTTTTAGCAATCTTCCTCTTTATTGTTGGTTCTTCCAATACATTTTCCGGTAGCTCAGCCCCACCGCGCAGTCGTGGTAGAGACGTGCTGAAGTGCGTGGTATGGGGAACGCGACGCCGCGCTCGGCCAGCAACTGTGCGGGCGGTAGGAGGTTAGCAGCACAAGGCCCAGCCTAGCGCGCCTCCTGCAGACGCGATGGCTCGTGATGACGCTGGGAGTCGCCGGTGCAGCAGCGGGCAACGCCCACCGCCGGCCAGTCCTCGGGTACAGCGTCACTGATGACGACGACGTGACAGCGACTGAACGCCCAATCTGTCGAACCGCATGCAGACGCCCACCTCTGATGCCCTTAAATAGTGCAGGCCGCTGCTGAATCCGCCAGTTACGCGGCGGCGTGTTTATTAGAAGGTTCTCGATGAGTTGGATAACGCAACCGCGCCACATGCGGCCCGCGCCGGCGTAATTCTGCTAATGCTGAGTTCTGATAGCTGCCGCGCATGTACACACATACCGATTCTCATTGCAAAACTGTGTCACCTGCCAGCCTTCGTCCACCGTTTGCTTTGAGGCTGGCGCATCGCGCCCTGGAACACACTAAATCAAACTTTCGCACCATATTTCTTAAAAATAACCCCTTGTTCTCTACAGAAGCTTAGCTCAGAAACGTCTGGAGCAATTTCAATCAAATTTTATGTACACGTGACTCATTATTTGTGTAATTCTTAATATAAAAATATTGTGGGGTAATATACCCCAAACGAACATACGGTTGGGGGTCATGGTGAGAAGACATGTCATGTAAAAACATTCGATAACGATAAGATTCGTTCACTCTTTGAGTTGGGGATGTGGCTGGGAGGTGCAATGACAGTGATATTAGCATATGTTTGCAACATCTCAAAGCATTTATACGAATATTGGTACATACATCACTTGCTGCCTGGAAAAATTTACTTTGCGTAAAAATGCTGTGAGAGTAAGGTATCCCACAACACCTAGGGGACGAGAAGGAGGTGACATGAAGAAACTTCGAAATTAACCTGTTGGTATATCTTTCCTGCTGTTATTTGACTTGCAATACTTTAAAATTTTAGAGCGCCATTTCCCCCTAATTTGCTTCATTCCTTGCGTCAACCACTTTGTGAATGAGCACTGCAATGAGCCAAAAGATTTCTCCAGCATGTTTCAGGGCCAAAGATAACGCTACACGTCTCAATACCACATGCATTTAACGTCTTCTCCAGAGCCACATGGTGTACGCCATTGGAGAATCAGCCGGTTGCCAGTGATAGTACTTTTCGTCGAAAACTGTCAGACCTAAAAATTTCCTCGTGATTTAAATGGAACTGCAGGGTGAAATTCACTAGACATTAAATATGTGTACAGATACGGGGTGAATCACCTAAAGCTTGCATCGAAAGTAATACGAAATGGTAAGTGCTGTTGACGTGTGGCTTTCACAGAATAGATTAGTCGTCAGGGGTTCGCATTGTGAGCCAATCAACAGAGTGTAATAACACTCAGAAAGTGTATTTTTTATGCAAACATACGCTTTTTTTAAATACAACAACGCCTGTTACCTTTAATAGAATCCGCATAACTAATGTATGCGATTGTGTTGTTTTTTGGTGTGTGCTACCAGAGGCAGTGTACAAGTGTCAGTGTGGAAACATTTCAGAATACGATATCTCATAAATGACTCGCACTATAATCCTGCAACAAACATCACTGACATTATAATTTATACCAGTTTTAGTGTATTAGTGTCAATAGGCATTGTTCTATTAAAAATGCATGTTTGCGCAAAAGATACACTTTCTAAGTTTTATCACAAGTTGTCTATTGGCTATGCATTTCATTTCTTCATCAATGTCGACGCTGCCAAAATGGCGTGCAGTGACATGTGGATGATGGATTTAGTGATGGTGACAGCTTAGAGCGAGTACCATGTGAGTGTGACGTCCAGCCTCGTTATACAGTCCCATGACTGATAACCTTTATTGGCAGACTAGGTTAGCATAGATGTCGAATGGTGCCACCCTATATTAGCCTTAGTATTTCTATAGTGGCATCGCTTATATTGAACCCTGCTGTTTTAACTTCTAAGATGATAATGTGCTAATTGCGTGGAACTAACATCCAACTAAATTGTTCCAGGGCATTCTAGTGATCCTGGTTTCATAGTAATGATTAAAAATTGTAGGAATGGGGCATTGGGAGCTAAATTCTTGACGCTTCCAGCCCATCTCTCTTCCCCCGTTTTCTGTGTAGTCTGTTCTGAACTGGCGGCTCCTTCAGTTCTTCTTACTTGGAACTTGTTTCTTCTTTGAGTTGAGATACGGAAAACGGGATTTGTGAATTCAGTTATATAGGCTATATGTTATAAGATGTTAACGTATTTCATTTGGCGATTATAGGATTTATTTTAGCACATTCGCATCAAGTGCATTTTCCAGCAGTCCGTTACAACTTCTCCTACGTGGCAGTGACACAGAATTCCATGCTTCTTGCTGAGGGGCGTGTCGTACGTAAGTGCTCTCCCATCGTAAATTTCTCTGTTTGTCGTGGCGACCTATCTCCTGAATAGCTTTATGGCCCCAGGCTGCCTCGCTACACAGGTAAATGCCGCTAAACAGATTTTCTAAAATTTCTTTTGCCGCTCCAGCATCTACCCACCACCTAGTTCCGTCTCTGCCTCAGATTCTGTTTCCTCCTTCCCTGTGTCATACGTGAGTCTGTTAATCTGGTTACCTGCAAGTTTGCAATGAATCTTGCGTTATCCTCTTGGTTCCCCCTTCCAAAGCTAGTCAGTTTTGATGTTTAACTGGGTTATGTGGCCTAATCTCAATCTCAGGTTGTGGTTCGCTCCTCCTTTCATCACTTGATATTTCTGGATTCTGCTACTCTCTTGCCACCTCCAGAGGACTGCTCGATTTCAAATAGTTTGGATTATGTGGCTGAAGCCAGTTTGGCCTATTCATTATTCCTCCAGTTAACATTTCTGTTATTGTTATTATTTCAGTACAACCGATTATTGTACCCATTGTTATTTCGTGATGTGTTCCAGTTTCCTCCAATTCGACAATTGTTCTGTCCTGCGTTCGGTCTCCTGTTCCTGTTGTTCCCGTTTCCAATTGCCGGCGTGTCGATGTTATTATCTGGTTGTTTTCTACGCTTCAGAGCATCCTACTCTCTGAATATAAAATCTAATTCCCAGAGGGTTCCCTTAAAGGCCTCCACGTTACCCTCCTCTTCCTACCAATGACTGCTGGTACCGTAACTGAGTTTCATTGTACATTGACGGGTCAATTCTCCATCTCTATACGAATTTTCTAGGCACTGATTTTTCTTTACCATGTTCTCTAAGAATTTTACCGGGCTTTTCTCTTTCGAATTTTTGCATAACGTCTTCTGAAGCAGCTCATAATTGATCTAATTCTGCACTTTGGGCGACCAATATCGTGAGAGAAATGAAGTTTTAAACTCATCATAGGACTTGGAGGTTTCTCCCATTCTTTGAATTGTTTCCGCGACTGCGCCGTCCATATGAACTCAATTATGTGATAATGTCCAGTGTTCTGGCAAACCCACCTGAAAATGATTTGTAAATGTTCTTGGATGCAAGGAATTCCCAACCTCTTTATAAAATTGAAAGTTTCTCGCAGTCAGGAAGAAGTCATTATCAAATGTCGTTCTGACACCATGTGATGTTTGTTCCAATACACAATCCTCCCTCTTATTGTACCTACATTATTTGTATCTGTGCACTGCCCCGCCATCGGGTATTGTAGACTTCCGCTATCCTCCGAACTTGTGTTACTACGTCGCAACGGCACGCAGTTATTTGTCTCAAAGAGCGCCGTACGTACCGATTTATCTATCATCGGTAATGGTTGGCGACCTTGACACATACTGCTAACTCCATAATCTGTCACCAGTCTCGCCAGTGGCAGCGGACTACGTACGGCATGTACTTCTCCGTACAGCAACTTGCTGCTACCTGGTTTAACATTATTGCTGCTGCATATGTTGAGTATATTGGTATCTTAGACCCTGGTCAGCGTACGGCACACTTCGCGCCTTACATGTTGGACTCTGTTGCGCACCACATAGTTCTGAGGCATCATCTGTCTCTGCACAGCTGATGAATTCATGTGCTGATTGCCAGTACTCATTTTGTGTGTAGTTCGGAATACTAGACTCGTTGCTCATTTGGTCACTTTACACATTCATGCACTCACACGTCTGTACTTCTGAATGCATGAATGTGTTAAGTGACAGATGTGTGGAGAGACAGATGATGCCTCAGAATTACGTGGTGCGCAACAGAGTCCGACATGTAAGGCGCAAAGTGTGACTTACGCTGACCAGGGTCTAAGATACCAATATATTCAATATATGCAGCACCAATACAGTTAAACCAGGTAACAGCAAGTTGCTGTACGGAAAATTACATACCGTACCATAGTCCGATGCCACTGGCGAGACTGGTTACAGATTCTGTAGTTAGCGGTATGTGTCAAGGTCGAGAACCATTACCGATGATAGACATTCGCGTCTGTTAACTTTTTCGCGATCTTTTTCCGTCTCATTACTACAGTCAAGTGATTTTGCTGCAATCTTTACAGTGCAATTTTTCGAATCTTCTCTTGATTCGAACGTCAGAATAGACTTCAAATACCCGCTGTCATTATCACTTCCGCCTTCGATACACTGCAGCAATTATGACCCGAGCCGTTGGAATTGTTCCTTGTTTTTCGATTCTACTTTTAGAATTCGACTATCAAATCGTTTTGTAACCACTGTCGTCACCCTTCTCTATACAGTCTCCTCGATGACTTGTTGTGCTCTGTGGGTTGTTATTGTTACATATGTATCGACCCATTGGTTAACTTCTTTGACACACTGTGGAGTCTCGTCGCACAACTTAGTCGTATCTTTTTGAACCTCATCTATGTCCGTTCGCATTTTTTTGTGACCAACAATTAGCGCATCAATCACATCTCCTGATGCTTTCACGTCCTTTAGAATTTTATGTAATTGTTTACCTAGGTTCTGTATGCCTTTTTCGGTGTTTTGCATGTCCTTTTCGGTGTTCTGTATGCCTTTTTCGGTTTTTTGTCCTGTTTCAACAAGCCCTTTTGCACTTTTGCTTGGTCTGAGTCAAATATTGAAACACTGCAAAAGTTATAACGTGAACGTTCGTATCTTCCCAAGTAGTCATTTGATGCAATCTTTCTCTATCCAGTCTGTGCTGTGCCAATTCATTACGTTCGGAACATAGTGCTGGTGCTCTGACACTCATCCTCTGAGTTCTATCTTGTGACAGTTGGGTCAGTATGATTACGTTCGGCTCTACTACTCTAACCTAGCATCATTTGAATCCACGTCTCCTTTATGCACTCTCTCTTCTCCATGTTCGTAATCAACCCATAGTGTGATTGTCTTGAAACTGTTTCTATCTCATAATGTGACATTCTCTGTTTTAAAACGTGCTATTCACGCACATTCTATTGCTGTGATTCACGTTCGATCCTATCCAGCTTGTCTTCAACCTGTCTTTCCTCTGATCTATGTGAATCCTCCTTTTCAAATCTTTCTAATAATCTCTGAGCTTCACGCAGTTTATGTGCCTGACTTCGAGTAACATCCGAGCAAAAGAACATACATGACCCTGTATGAATTCTATTAACTCACGAAAATTTTGGAACAGAATCCAGTGCAACCAATATAGACATGACAATGACCTGTGCGCCCACACAACACAACAAAATTTCGCAGCTACTCCAACTACTGACTCAAATATTGAACTTAATTTTTTTTCAGTTCAATAACTTAAACTCTCTCAACAGTTAAGTGACACATTTACATTAATTTTATCTCTCAGGACTAGCATAAGTTTGGAGTAACACTGTTTTGTATATTTAAAAAGGACACTGCGCCTTATGAGTGTTGCTAAATAACACAATATTAACCAAATAAGAATCCTAGTATCTGATACTACTGACTCTATAATACTTAAATATGCTGGCAAATGTTTTTCAATTCTAACTTCCTCTAGTATGTTACCCCCAAACTAGTAACGATCAGAATAACATTTATTGAAGCATCCTCGCAAGGTCGCCATTATCTAACGAGCCGGTGCTGGTTTGGTGTGAACTACCCCTTCACTTAGAGCACAATGAATGCTCTGAAAACGAAAATTAAATCTTAATCCCATGAAGCCAGGCCTGTCAGGTGTGGAGGTCCGAACCATGCTGACTGTTAAGAATAGGTGCCATCGGTATACCTAAAATGTGTCAATGAGTAAGGATGGGTAACTCTACTTTAGGAGACAGTCTATGCCCTGTACAAAATAATTTATTACATGAATTACCATACACATTTGGGTTCAGGATGCGGAGATGGTAATCTCAGGAAAATCCTATACAAGCTAGAAAGATCCTCTAGGAAAATAAACTCAAGAAAAATATTGATTAAGGACACTAGGAACTTAATACCAAGAATTTACTAAAAGTATTTCAATTGCCATTTCTATCAAACCCAAAACTATATACTGTGACAATATAAACTGAACCGCCGTAGCTGGGTAACAATTCCTATTTGTCGGATCACTACCTCAAATTTAATCTTCAAGATCACATGTGACTTATGTGGTTGACATTGACACGAGGGAATGAATATAACTACTCAGATCTAATGCGGACCTGAAATGAAACCTTGGTGGTGAGTTCAATATTTAACGCCTGAGCAATGAGTCATTTACATTTCGCAGAACACAGAGATAATCTCGGCGGCTGTCGACTGTTGCGTGCGTCACCACCTATACCTATTGACCTGACAAACGTATGCTGGCCGCTGACTGAATTTAACGGTCTAAAACTTCCCTATGTCTCCATGAAGCGGAAAACTGTATGCGTCTCTAGCTAAGACAAATGGCTTTGTACTCGCGCCAAGGCTGGATGGAGGCACAACGTCGTCCCAAAAAATTCTCTCAAAAATATTAACTACATTAGCTCTGGCCGCCCGGCTAGCTGCGCTGTCCAACGCGCTGCTTCCCGAGCGGGAAGGCGTGCCGGTCCCTGGCACGAATCCGCCCGGCGGATTAGTGTCGAGGTCCGGTGTGCCGGCCAGCCTGTGGATGGTTTTTAAGGAGGTTTTCCATCTGCCTCGCCGAATGCGGGCTGGTTCCCCTATTCTACCTCAGTTACACTATGTTGGCGAATGCTGCGCAAACACTGTCTTCACTTACACGTGCACCATAATTACTACATGGGGCGATAGGAGGGGGGGCAACAGGGGCCGAACCGCACAATAACCCTGAGTTCGGTGTGGGGTGACGGTGGGTTAGGTGGACTCCTGTGGCCTGTTGGGAACCACTGACGGCTACGGTAGGACGAAGCCTCTCCATCGTTTCTAGGTCCCCAGTTCAATACACAACACACATAGACGCATTAGCTCTTCTCATGTCCTTCCCTACGGAGATATACGAGACACCCAGCATAAATTCGGCTGACATGGAGCTTCATGAATAAAAAAAAAAAACGTTCACAGAAAAAAATCTCTCTCGGTGACAGCAGAGAGCATTAAGTGCTCCGTGTAACACACAGCACCTCCAGAGAGAGAGTAGCCTCAATTATTAATACGTAAATGACTATACTGTCGCTAACTTCCTCCAGTGTACCGCAGCTTCGGTTTTTTCCACGTCTGGTATCATTCAATGGGCGTCCTTGTTGCCGTCCATCATCGCTTACTCGAACAATAAGAATCTCAGAAAGAAATTTCTGCGTTCCTGACTAACTAGCGTTCGAGATTCCCTCCCTGCATTAAAAGCTCCACAAAGGCAGGTGCTCAGCATTTGAAGCACACACACACTGTCCATGGTAGTTTCACGTGATTTTGCTTTTTACGGAAGGCCCCTGACGCATTTTCTGCTTTCGTCTCGCATAAATCCAAGAGCCGGGTCCATTGTCCACTAATTGGCCTCCCTGTTGGGAGGGTCGCTCTATGCTTCTCTAAGTGTATTTCCGTGTCGCTCTTCTGCGTTTTCAACGGGCAAGCTTCTTTCACTTCAGTTCCATTTTACAACCAAAATGTTACGTATTCATCTGCATGAGACAGCAACTGTTAGTACTGTGTTCATGCAACCCACGGATGTTCTTATTACACTTTGTGCTATGCAGATTACCTAATTGCGTTCAAAGTATGGCTTGTGACATGTCACACGATTCGGTTAATGAGAAGAATCGACCTAACGAGGAAATTGACATGTTAGTTGGTAAAAATTACCTTGCCACCTTAACAACTTCACAGCAATATATCGAGAGGACACAAGAATTAGCGAAAATAATCCGTCTACGCTCTGCAGCCAGTTAAAGAACGATTACCACAATACAGTACGACTGGAGTTAACAATGACAATTTTACACATATTACCTAAGGGTTTTTGAAGATATAGAAATCTACATACACACAGTACAATGCCCTAATGACGTTCTAAATGAACAAACGGATTTAAAACATAAACATTTCATACAAAATTTTATTCAATTCCTAGCTAAAGATAACGGATAGATGCAAACAACTACCCACAGACCATCACTTACAAAGATCATGCATGCAGTTTAATATGATAACATCAAGACACCGTAACAACTGTAACCATCCAGCATCTTTGGCGAATAGTCACATCTGTCAGTCTGTCAAATCGGACGATGAAGAGAGAAACTATAAAAATTAACGAGAAAGGACAATTAACAACAGCAAACCACGAAACGGGCTATAGCATAAGAGTCCTAAATCTACACCACGCTGTAATATAATACACAGTGACAGTGAGCACTGATGAGGTACGGACGTAAGTACAAAGTCTGCGTATCTGAAAATACAGTAACCAACAGTACAATAAAATAAAATAAAAATATTATGTAACTTTCGTAGATGGTCTGAAGATGGCAGTCCAGCCAAAGTGGATCCATCACAAAAACACTAAACACTTATAGCAGAAATCAGGATTAGATTACATAATGTAATACGGACCACTGAGTGCAGCTTGCCGAGTTCATTGGAAATTTGACAACTGATTAGATCTTGTAATAACTAAAATAACATCATAAACCCCCTCAAAGAGTGAAGTTTCATTCCGTTTCGTCCAGTTGTGGATGGTCTACTTTTCTTGTCAGTACATACACTGAGCGTCTCTCCTAAGAGACGTCAGGTTTATCTTCTGTGGCGTTCCGGTAGTCATTTGCAATTTCGTTATGCATTGTGTAACTGGACTCAGCCCAAACAACAGCTGCTCGTCATGTTTTTCATGTGACCCCGTCATCAACATCAAATGTCGGTTTCTTTTCCTCCACAAATAAGTAGGGATTTTAAGAGCACATTCAACAGTACACTCCCAAGATAGTCTAGGCCGACATTCGTTTTATCGATATGTATTAAGAGGGACAGTAAAACAAGAAGAATAAACAGCAATCCAGCAGTGACTTAGTAACGGTGCATGGTTGGTAGTAGCAGTGAGCGGGGGCCACGGTGGTGATTTCGCTGCCGCAACACTGGTTATTCTTCGATTTTTACTGCCCCCTGTTAATATTAGTACATATCATCATCATTTTCTTTGGTCCTTTGTCCCACGTCAACGCGGGGTCGGCCTAGTTACTATGAATTTGGCGATGTTAGTGTCAGAGGGAGGCCGGATGCTCTTCCTGTCACCACCTCGTACCCCCCGGGACGAAATTAGTGTACCCCAGTAGTCTGCGTCTAGTGTAAGACGTGAAGATAGTGCGAACATTTTCAAATGTCTGCGAGTCGTGTAACTGAGGCAGAACGTGGGGACCAGCCCGGTACTCACCTAGGGGATGTGGAAAACCGCCTAAAAACCACATCCAGGCTGGCCAGCACACTGGACCTCGTCGTTAATCCGCCGGGCGGCTCTGATCCGCGGCTGGCAGTCCCACACGAGTCCAGGAAGCAGCGTATTAGTGTCTTCGGCTAACCTGGCTGGTTCTGTTAATAAATGGTTCAAGTGGCTCTGAGCAATATGGGACTTAACGTCTTAGGTCATCAGTCCCCTAGAACTTAGAACTACTTAAACCTAACTAACCTAAGGACATCACAAACATCCATGCCCGAGGCAGGATTCGAACCTGCGACCGTAGCAGTCCTACGGTTCCGGACTGCAGCGCCTAGAACCGCACGGCCACAACGGCCGGCGTTCTGTCAATACCTACCGATAAAATTAATATCGCGCTAGACTAATCTTCGACCGCTCTATCGAATGCACTTGTAAAATATGTCTTTAAAAATCATTTTGTTTGTAAAGGAAAACACACTGACGCTTGCCGTTGGTACTGGACGTCGCAAGAAAAACTTGACGAGCACTGTTTGCCTGGGCTGTCTCCAGCTGCACAACGCAAGAAAGAAATTGCAAATGTCTGCCGAAACACTAGATAAAATGCGCCTGACCCCGCTTAAGAAAGTCGCGATGCACAGGGTGAATGTTAATGGTTCAAATGGCTCTGAGCACTATGGGACTTAACATCTGAGGTCATCAGTCCCCTAGAAGTTAGAACTATTTAAACCTAACTAACCTAAGGACATCACACACATCCATGCCCGAGGCCGGATTCGAACCTGCGACCGTAGCGGTCACGCGGTTCCAGACTGAAGCGCCTAGACCCGCGCGGCCACACCGGCCGGCGGTGAATGTTAACAAAACCGACAGACTTCTGGGACCAAGTCCTCTCTGGAAATGATGGGGGAAAGGTCATGTGGACATGTGTCCAGAAATGCATCGTAGCCACGGTAGATGACGCTGACAAACGAAAGTTCCTCTGAACCACCTTCCGTGTGTTCCTTATGTGTTTCAGGCTACGATTGTCGCAGGATACTGTAAGCAGCAGAATGGTCCGTTATTCACTTCGGGAAGAAGCCGAGATTCCGAGAAGGTGTTTATGTATGAACTAGCAGATGTAAACAGTCAAGATCCAGCACGGCTATACCAAAACAAGTAACCTCACAGGCACGAAACACATTAAACAACATTTCAAGGCCTTTTTGGGCGTCTATGTGACCATGGGTCCTTTCGGACGAAAGAACGTGCTGTAATGCTGCAGACTGTGCGTACCCCATGTTTGGAGTACCAGGTTCAACAGGATATTGAGACGAATCCCAGTGCAAGCTCCAGCGATGTGGCCCTTCAGCAAGGTGTAAGCCAAAGTACGATTACTTGTATCCTGCATGACAACCGCTACTACTGTAACCTCCCAACAGAAAAAATATGTATAACATTCCGTAACCTCGCAATAATAACGTGGCTAACCTCCCAATAAAAAATGTGACTCATATATAACCTTTCAATAATTAACTGACTGTGAATCTAAACTGGTAGATTTAGACGTCAGCAGTGCTGCGTCATGGCTCTGAAAGATCATTATGAATAAAATGAAAATTCTTACCTCAATGAAGTCGCCGGATAACGCGTATATATCTGCTACTATAGGAAATTTTTCTGACACAGCCCAGTGCAATGCTGGCCGCTAGATTTGTCACGTATAAAGAGAAACAACTGATTTTTTCTTACGATAATCGGGATGACCGTGGATTGGAGAAATTAGCAAATTCTTTAAATTCAATGAATGATTGTCAAAAGGTTAATTATATAAAAAAGATTATTATTAAAAGATTTTTTGAAACATTTACATGGGACTTGATATAACAATAGTACAAATTTAGTTTAACAAAGGACATATGCGCGCGGCTGATTTTACCTTACACCACATCCCTCAGGCACCGCCATCGCTCCCCACGACTGGCCCAGCCAACTCCATACACACGATTGGTTCAAATGGCTCTGAGCACTATGGGACTTAACATCTGTGGTCATCAGTACCCTGGAACTTAGAACTACTTAAACCTAACTAACCTAAGGACATCACACACACCCATGCCCGAGGCAGGATTCGAACCCGCAACCGTAGTGGTCACGCGGTTCCAGACTGAAGCCTCTAGAACCGCACAGCCACACCGGTCGGCCATACACACGATTGCTCGCTACTACTACTACTACTACTATTGACACTGCTCTTACTGCAGCCAACACTGCTCTCTGGTCTGAGATTCTCTTATAGCTTACACATCGGAGGCAGCGCGTGAGCAATCCATCGAAACTACATCTGCTCGAGTGCGCTAGCAACAAATTCCTTAGTCATGTACCTCTTACACTACCGTCTCACATGCAATCCCATGTAGGCCATTATGAACGTCTGTTGCGACGTGGAACGTTTTGTTGTCGTTGCACGTACACTGTCTATTTCGGAACACATGTTCATAGGACCCTGTTTTCCTCCATTTCTAGTCTTGAATTCGTCCCTGCAGTTTGTCGGTTTTATTAATGTTCACCCCGTATGGCCTGTGTGTGCGTCTCCAGTCAATTACACATTGACCTTCCACGCTTTTCATACGCCAGCCAGTACCTGCAGATTCTCACAAGGGAACCTCCCCAACGCACGCAACCTCCTCATATATAGTTATAAGTTGGCACAGTGGATAGGTCTTTAAAAACTGAACACAGATCAATCGAGAAAACAGGAAGAAGTTGTGCGGAACTATGAAAAAAATAAACAAAATATACAAACTGAGTAGTCCATGCGCAAGATACGCAACATCAAGGAGAGTGTGAGTTTTCGAGCGCGCCGGCACGGTGGCTCAGCGTGTTCGGGCAGAGAGCCGGTTGGCCTCTGCAATAAAAAACTGAGTGGAAGGATCAACCACCGAACTTGAACAGGATGTCTTGCGACGTCCGCAATGACCAGACACAACGATTAGTAACGAAAAAAAAAAAGAAAAAAAAAGCGCCGTGATCGCGTGGTTAGCGTGAGCAACTGCGGCACGAGAGGTGCTTGGTTCAAGTCTTCCCTCCAGTGAAAAGGTTAATCTTTTATTTTCAGACAATTATTATCTGTACCGCCGTCCGTCCGATGCGAGGTAACTGCGCCGTAGTATGAGGACGCTACTCCTAAACAAACATCGAAACACACGACGTCAGTCAGCCGACTACAGTACAAGTTAGGTGGGTCGACAACATATTCCTGTCATGTGACGCACATGCCGTCACCAGTGTCGTATAGAATATATCAGACGTGTATTCCTGTGGAGGAATCGGTTGACCTATGACCTTGCCATCAAATGTGTTCGGTTCCCATTGGGGAGGCACGTCCTTTCGTCTACTAATCGCACGGTTTTGTGGTGCGGTCGCAAAACAAAGACACTAAACTCAATACAGTGAACAGAGACGTCAATGAACGAACGGACAGATCATAACTTTTAGAAAATAAACTTTTCCCTCGAGGGAAGACTTGAACCAAGGATCTCTTGTTCCGCAGTTGCTCACGCTAACCACGGGGCCGCGGCACTGCTGAGCTCAGACTCGCCTCGATGTTGCCTATCTTGCACATGGACTACTCAGTTTGTATATTTTGCTTATTTTTTTTCTACATAGTTACACACAACTTCTTCCTGTTTTCTCGATTGATCTGTGTTCAGTTTTTCAAGGCCTATCCACTGTGCCAACTTGTAACTAAATCTGAGGGGGGTGCGATGGGGAGGTTCCCGTGTCAGTAACAAAAGTCAAGGTCAAATTACCAGCAACGCTCGTTAGAGCGTTTGTTCAATTTTCTGTTGCTACGCAACTGGTAAAGAATAGCCGTTGTATTTCCGGCCTAGAGAGCTCTTGCAGTTGCCGAATCACGTTTCCCGAGCGCACCCTCTCCGCAGGAGCTTGTCCATGCTACGTGCCCGCATAGCTCTGGCCAGGCCTGGAGTGGCTGGTTTTGTATGTCGGGGTCGCGATGGGCGGGGGGAGGTCGTGAGGTCGCGCGGTCGTGAGCGGCCGGCCACGTCCACCGTGGGGTCGTCGAGTTACCTGAAGGGCGGCGCCGCCCCGCCGCCCCGCCGCCCCGTGTTCCCGGTCTGTGTCCCCCGCGGCCATTCCGCCCTCTCAGGCACGTGGCTGGCCTTTTACGACACTCTCCCACCCTCCAACGGTCGCGACTGCCGATTCTCCGGCGGTCTGCTGCCCGGCATTTGTCGTTCTATCTGCGATGGGAATTACCGTGCCGGGTTGCGGCTCTTGCGAACGTGTAACGGGATACATAACTTCCGAGCAGTTTATCTATTTCAATGTTTATTTCAGACTGAGGCATTCAGGTCTTCTATTACATCAAACTAGAGCTTAATGCAATCAAAAATGTGTTACAGTTTACTGAAGTTGTGATACCAAACTGACTGTCATAAGTCTCGGCTTGTTCCCGACATGAGTAACAGACCATTCTGCTGCTTACAGTACCCTGCGTCAATCACACAGCCTGCAACACATAAGGAACACACGGAATGTGGATCAGAGGAGCTTTCATCGTAGTAGTAGCGGTAGTGAAAGTTTATGTGAACCAAATTTTAGGTGTATAGGAGGAGATAAAATTCTAGTAATTGTTCTGTAAGTACAGTTCCAGCCAGAGAATAGTATTTGGACAATGTGGTTGCGTGGTGGAGTGGGACGGAAAGTACACTACTGGCCATTAAAATTGCTACACTACGAGGATGAGGTGCTACAGACGCGAAATTTAACCGACAGGAAGAAGATGCTGTGATATGTAAATGATTAGCTTTTCAGAGCATTCACACAAGGTTGGCGCCGGTGGCGAAACCCAGAACGTGCTGACACGAGAAAAGTTTCCAACCGATTTCTCATACACAAACAGCAGTTGACCGGCGTTGCCTGGTGAAACGTTGTTGTGATGCCTCGTGTAAGGAGGCGAAATGCGTACCATCACGTTTCCGACTTTGATAAAGGTCGGATTGTAGCATTTCGCGATTGCGGTGTATCGTATTGCGACATTGCTGCTCGCGTTGGTCGAGATCCAATGACTGTTAGCAGAATATGGAATCGGTGGTTTCAGGAGGGTAATACGGAACGCCGTGCTGGATCCCAACGGCCTCGTATCACTAGCAGTCGAGATGACAGGCATCTTATCCGCATGGCTGTAACGGGTCGTGCAGACACGTCTCGATCTCTTAATCAACAGATGGGGACGTTTGCAAGACAACAACCACCTGCACGAACAGTTCGATGAAGTTTGCAGCAGCATGGACTATCAGCTCCATGGCTGCGGTTACCCTTGACGCTGCATCACAGACAGGAGCGCCTGCGATGGTGTACTCAACGACGAACCTGGATGCACGAATGGCAAAACGTCATTTTCTCAGATGAATCCAGGTTCTGTTTACAGCATCATGATGGTCGCATCCGTGTTTGGCGACATCGCGGTGAACGCTCATTGGAAGCGTGTATTCGTCATCGCCATACTGGCGTATCACCCTGAGTGATAGTATGGGGTGCCATTGGTTACACGTCTCGGTCACCTCTTGTTCGCATTGACGGCACTTTGAACAGTGGACGTTACATTTCAGATCTGTTACGACCCGTGGCTCTACCCTTCATTCGATCCCAGCGAAACTCTACATTTCAGCAGGATAATGCACGATCGCATGATACAGGTCCTTTACAGGCCTTTCTGGATACAGAAGGTGTTCGACTGTTGCCCTGGCCAGCATATTCTCCAGATCTCTCACCAATTGAAAACGCCTGGTCAATGGTGGCCGAGCAACTGGCTCGTCATGATGCGCCAGTCACTACTCTTGATGAACTGTAATATCGTGTTGAAGCTGCATGGGCAACTGTACCTGTACACGCCATCCAAGCCCTGTTTGACTCAATGCCCAGGCGTATCAAGGCCGTTATTACGGCCAGAGGTGGTTGTTCTGGGTACTGATTTCTCAGGATCTATGCACCCAAATTGCGTGAAAATGTAAACACATGTCAGTTCTAGCATAATATATCTGTCCAGTGAATACCCTTTTATCATCTGCATTTCTTCTTGATGTAGCAAATTTAATGGCCAGTAGTGGATTATATTTGGATTTGTGATATGGTATACGTAGGTTGTTGAATGATAGTAATCTATTTCTACGTATTTCAGGTGAAAATGTCTCGGCAGAAGCTCGAGGTATTCTCATCTGAAATGGTATTTGTTTGCCTATATTTGTTGTGTTTGTGTGAGTCGATTTCTTGGAGTATTGCATGTTAGGACACTACATGTTGTTCAGAAGTTGTTTGTTTGTCTGATTGTTGGTAGTTGTGGTATATTCTGTGTCATGATACATACACACCTCGTGTTACACAGATTATATACTGTTTGAGTATTGATAGATGGAATAGATGAACTTCAGCTTTACATGAAGAATACAACTACGGTTTGCAAATTCGTTAGTAGAAATAGAATTAGTTCATTGCTACTTGAGTACAGTATTCGTTAAATAACTTATTAGTTTACATTTTTAGTTTATACATAAATTATACAGAAAATAAATGTGATACATACAATACGTTAATTCCAGCTTTACGTGAAGAAGAGAATACACTTCTGTCTAAACATAATAAGACGAATAACACATAACTGCTTAAATAATATGCAATGTCAGGTTACCTTCCATTGGGAAAGTGGGTGCACTCAGCGACTGTTATGTGATTTATAAATTATAGAGCGCAGCAATCAGTCGTCCTTCTTTTGTAGGTTTTATTACGCAATTGCAGACTTCGGCTAGTGCCTAGCCATTATCAGTGCTAAAATCACAGGTAGTACGTGGTCAGATGATGCAATAAAATGTTGCAACTCATGACATACACCCTATGGCTTATGTATTAGATTACATACCAACATTTTCTAATCTCGATGCATGTTAGTTCCCTGTTGTTCGAGCGTCAGATACAGTTCTTGGAATACTAGTGAGAAAAGTGTTCAGTTGTTCGGGCGTCAGTCACAGTTCTTCGAATACTACTGAGTACTTCATTCAGTCACAGTTCTTTGAATACTGCTGAATGAAGTATTCAGTAGTATTCGAAGAGCTCTGACTGACGCCCGAACAGAGAACGAACATGCATCGAGATTAGAAAATGTTGAAATGTAATCTAATATATAAGCCATAGAGGTTATGTCATGTGTAGTAACATTTTATTGCATCCTTTGACCATGTACGTCTTGTATTTTTAGCATTGACAATACTACGCACTAGCCGAAATCGGGATTTGCGAAATAAAACCTACAAAAAAGGACGTCTGATTTATGTGCTCTATAATTTATAAATATGCAATGTGTTGTTGGGAAGAGGAGCCTCGGAATAAAATTCCTTCGAGACTTCTCCTGCCAAGCGACGTTACCTTACTACTGAAGTCTTAGTATGTCGTGTCACTGCTTTTGTTGGTGTTTGTTTGTTTTATGATTGTTACTGTCTGTTGTGTTGTTTGTGACTGTGTTATGACATGCAGTGTCATGTATTGCAGGATTGGGCTCCTTACGTGTTGATCCCTTCTGGGCCATGTTCACTTAGTGTGTTGGTTCCTTCCTCGGTTTCGGAACCTGTGGTCGTACTTGTGTCCTCCAATGTCCTTTTTTGTTTTGTTTATGCTTGTCTACGCCTCCTTCCAAATGGATTTAGGCGCTTGCATTCTTCGAACATTGTGTTTGATACAGTATCGGATACGCTATTTATTGTGTTCCAATCATTGGGCTTACGTTTATTCTGTCGTTCTGTATACGTCTCACATGTGCTAGAGTGTTGCATAGCAGTGTGACATGTTCTGGTGACTATGGTATACCACGGACGAGTACCAGCCTTCGTGGACCGTTTGTATGAAATGAGGCGTCGCACATATACCTTGGTTAACTAAAAGCAGGCCCAGTACATGTAGCAGTTCCAGTAGAGCTCATTTTCTCCGCTCTGTGCGTACCGTGAAGAGAGGATCTGAAAGTGAACCAACCTTCAAAACGTATTTTACATACAAGTGGTACATATCTGGACATGGGTCCCTTATCAAATCAGTAGTTACTATGTCCCCTTTACAATTCCCAGGAGCCTATAATAGGATTTGTGAAACACCCTGTATATGCAGCTCTTGCTGCTAACAAAAATATTTAAGTAATCATATTAATTTTGTTTTTACTGCAATTTCCAAGTATCCTTTTCATCTCAAATTCCGCTGTATTCTCAACATTTATACAACGGATGCTGGAAAATAGTCTTTGTCCGAAACGAGTACCACACAAAAGAATAAATTACACAGCAGCTTAAGATGTTATATGAAGTCATTTCCACAATTTATCAAAGCCGTAAAACATAATCAACAAAAATGCTTTGCGATATGGTCGGAATGAATATTTACTTTTTTGAAGCCGCTTCCACTTTACAGCAACAAATGTAGCTCATAGCAGCTGTACACAGTGAGACGTGCCCGTCTCAATGCATAATTTACAAAATAAGGCACCAACACAACTGAACTGTAGCTAGAATATTATTTGGTCTCATTACCTGTAAGCGATGAATATGGAAGAGTTGTAACCGCCACTTGAAGGGATTCGTCCCGGCATTACCCGCAATGATGTGCTCCACCGCAACGTACTTTCAAACTTGACGCAATAGAAATAATTGAATGTTATCCTGCCTTCAATACCTTTCCGAGTTAAGCCGGTTCCTTCTGGTATCATAAGGTGCTGTATACTTCAGACGGTTCAAATGACTCTGAGCACTATGGGACTTCTGAGGTCATCAGTCCGTAGAACTTAGAACTACTTAAACTCAACTAACCCAAGGACATCAAACACATCCATACCCGAGGCAGGATTCGAACCTGCGACCGTAGCTGGCGCGCGTTTTCAGACTGTAGCGCCTAGAACCGCTCGGACACTCTGGCCGGCGCTGTATTCTTCGTCTGGATGTACTGGAAAGCAGTTAACAGTCTTCAACTAGCTTCTTTCGTTGATATAAATGACCTTATTAATTGGCGGGATCACAACTCATACGAATATTTCTCCGCATTTATTTTATATGCTACTTAATAGAAGACAGATTCCTCTTTCTTCTTATGTGCAGCAGAATCGTTTAGCCTTCTTGATCGAGAAGAGAGTGCTTCTAAAATTTCATGCAAATCGTCGCCGTAGTGCGAGAATTGCTTTAGCTGTTTGACAAATGCAATGATACATAGTGAGTCTTAATACGATCGGCCAAGGATATTATTTGAACCCTCTGCCGCGTAATATTTAAGTACATCACTTTAAACGGTTTTTCAATCAAGACTTGAATTAGTACTTTCAGTGAGAGTAAAAGATATGTTATTTATTCTTCATAGCTATTTTGGTCCATATCTAATCTGAAACACCTGAAAGCACCACAGATTTTATTACTTGAAGCAAAGTTCGTAAATGTATTGTTCTGATATTCACTATTGATTTACCACCAAAATCAAATTTCGTCTCAAGCAGTTACGTGAAACTGCTTCAAAGGATTGTTCAAAGCTGCTCACTTTACAGAAATTAAGTTTTCATTCCTTCTAATTGCCCATAATCCTGATTAAAGCACTTCCTCTCAATGAGGTTAAACTTAAGTATGCATTACGATGTACCTGGTATTCCCAAAACAGCTTGGCCACTGATAACATGCAAAGCAGCGTTCCAAATAAAAGTACCTTTGTTCAGTTACAGATCAACAACGATCTTTCACTGTTATTCAGATGTCAGTAAAACTGAGAAAATTTCTTTTTTGCTCGCTGTTAGAAGCACTACGTTACTCATCATACGTCGTCACCAGATATTTAAATTATCACTCTTTTTCTTTGCAACAAGTTGATGTCATATACAGTGATTATTACATGCTCAAGACCATTTGTGAACTGATACATCCTGCATCAATTTCAAACGCCAGTTCTTACAGTAAGGCGCAGAGAAGATTTGACAATGATGACACGATGTTGTCGCCGTCACGGACCGTCGGTGCCTTTCGTTTTGCGACCCGTATTCCCGATTGCTGCGTAGGGAGACGACAAAAATGGCTCTGAGCACTATGGGACTCAACTGCTGTGGTCATAAGTCCCCTAGAACTTAGAACTACTTAAACCTAACTAACCTAAGGACAGCACACAACACCCAGTCATCACGAGGCAGAGAAAATCTCTGACCCCGCCGGGAATCGAACCCGGGAACCCGGGCGTGGGAAGCGAGAACGCTACCGCACGACCACGAGATGCGGGCAGGGAGACGACAGATGACTGTTGGATCACTTCGCAGCGTCTCCTACGTGCACCATGAAACAAAGAAGAACAAATTAGCAAACGCATCATACTAAAAATACGAAATTGAATAATATATTTGTATTGTCTACATGATGTCGATCAAGCAGAAACTAAGGAAGGCACTGCTCAATAAAATCAGGAGCACCACACACTCCATCACTACTCTCATAACCACATTTTTTAAGTTTTCATTTCACGTGCAGGTTGGCAAGAGCATATTGACGAATTCTCTTCTTGACGCTACCATATCATGTCCTACATTCTACGGCATTATGTGAATTCTAGACTACAAAAGAGAACACGAATGTCCTCTTTATGCTATTACATTCTAAACGTCACTCCGCTCACAGTGAAAATAACGAAAAGACAAACACATTATGTATGCAAGACATAAATTTATCACCATCTTTGAATCACATGCCTATTTGAAACACGAGACACTGCATACTAACGCAGGCATCAAGCTTTCGTTTTGTAATTTTAACAGTCGCTTATCGTTTACAGTGATATCTACCGTCTGTTCGTCGTCCCCTTTTTCATACTATGATTAACGTATGAGTACTGCTGCATTTAACGGAACTAGCTACTGTAGTCTCAGAGTGCTAGTATCAAAATGTTCATAAAATATTGCTTTTCAGTAAGAGTATTTGCGCTTGGAGTCAGACCCTACAGTTAACATATAATGATACACTTTTTAGTGTTCTACGACGTTATGGCCTCTTGACACAACACGACCGAAGACGTTCATACGACGATGTACTATGTGACCAAAAGTATCTGGACACCTATTAGTACACATTAATATAGAGTGTATTCAGCGTTCGTCTTTGCGAAAGCTTCAACTCTGCTGGAAACACTTTCAATGAGAGGCCTAAATGTCTATGGAGGAATGGACGCCCATTCTTCCCTGTGAGCTTGGAAAGGGAGTGTTTTGTGGCTGTCTCTCTCCGTCAGGTTCACCTCCTAGCATGAGCATCAAAAATTAATATGGATTCATGCAAGAAAACCGGCACATTAATTGCATTTTTTAAAATTCTGTTGCCTGCAACAGATAACTAGAATAAAAAGAATCTACTTGTCGACAGGCACGTGAGGGAGAGGGAAGCTGATGTATAAATGGCTAGTGATTTGGGGAAGCACTAATTTGCTTTGTAATCGTTCTCTCTCTCTCTCTTCTTACACTATGTGATCGAACGTATCCGGACACCTGGCTTAAAATGACTGACCGTGGCGCTATCCATTGGTAATGCTGGAAATCAATATGGTGTTGGCCCACCCTTAGCCTCGCTGAAAGCTTCCATTCTCGCAGGCATACGTTCAGTCCGTTGCTGGAAGGTTTCTTGGGGAATGTCAGACCATTCTTCACGAAGTGCTGCACTGAGGAGAGGTATCGATGTCGGTCGGTGAGGCCTGGCACGAAGTCGGTGTTCCAAAACATTCCGAAGGCGTTCTGTAGGATTCCAGTCAGAACTCTGTGCAGGCCAGTCTATTACAGAGATTTTAGTGTCGTGTAACCACTCCGACACAAGCAGTGCAGGTGCTCGATCGTGTTGAAAGATGCAGTCGCCATCTCCGAATTGCTCTTCAAGAATGGGAAGCAGGAAGGTGCTTAAAACATCAATCTAGGCCGGTGCTGTGATAGTGTCAAGCAAAACAAGGGGTGCAAGCCTCCTCCATGAAAAACATGGCCACACCGTAACACCACCGCCTCCGAATTTTACTGATGGCACTACACACGCTGGCAGATGATGTTCACCGGGCATTCGCCGTACCCATACCCTGCCATCAGATCGTCACATTGTGTACCGTGATTCGTCACTCCACAAAACGTTTTCCCACTGTTAAATCGTCCAGTGTTTAGCTCTTTACACCAAGAGAGGCGTTGTGTGGCATTTACCGGTGTGATGTGTGGCTTATGAGCAGCCGCCCGACCATGAAATCCAAGTTTTCTCACCTCCCGCCTAACTGTCTTAGTACTTGCAGTGGATCCTGATGCAGTTTGGAATTCCTGTGTGATGGTCTGTATAGATGCCTGCTTATTACACATTACGACCCTCTTCAACTGTCGGCGGTCCTGTCAGTCAACAGACGAGGTCGGCCTGTACGCTTTTGTGCTGTACGTGTCCCTTCACGTTTCCAGTCCACTATCACATCGAAAACAGTGGACCTAGGGATGTTTAAGAGTGTGGAAATCTTTCGTACAGACGTGTGACACAAGTGACACCCAATCACCTGACAACGTTCGAAGTCCGTGAGTTCCGCGGAGCTCCCCATTCTGCTCTCTTACGATGTCTAATGACTACTGAGGTCGCTGATATGGAGTACCTGGCATTATTTGGCAGCACAATGCACCTAATATGAAAAACGTATGTTTTTGGGAATGGCCGGATACTTTTCATCACATAGTGCACGTACGTACCTACCTACCTACCTACCTATCTCTCTCTCTCTCTCTCTCTCTCTCTCTCTCTCTCTCTCTCTCTCTCTCTCTTTGATATCGGCGCTCATTGTGCACATAGGGATAGGAGGTAGTCTCAGTTTGGAGGTAGACTCAAATCAAATATGATTTTATTAATTTAACACAGGCAATTCACGTCTCTTCTACACATCATCATGAAGCATTCACGTTGTT
Source organism: Schistocerca piceifrons (assembly GCF_021461385.2). Taxonomy (NCBI): domain Eukaryota; kingdom Metazoa; phylum Arthropoda; class Insecta; order Orthoptera; family Acrididae; genus Schistocerca; species Schistocerca piceifrons. Next base: position 705,453,837 of record NC_060141.1, on the reverse strand, counting down.
CAAAAGAATATCATTTCCTAAACATTGGGATTCTATAATTAAACTTCTCATAAATGGTTCCGTGTATATACACTTTGATTAAACAATTTGGAAAAAGAAACTAGAACACGCAGTTCGGCTTTTGAAATCAAGGAGCTACGATAAGAAAAAGGGATGAAACACTCAAAGAAGTCGCATATATCCACACTGAGAAAATGTGCAACAGATACTTTGCAGTTTAGTCTTATTCCATTGACCAGAGAGCATCCGACAATGTCAGTGACGTGCATCGGCCCTGCAATGGCATTTCTACAGTCAGCACCCAAATGGAAATTAGAATCCTTAAATCACTGTCTAATATAATCATCAGAGATGAAAAAGTAATAATTTTGCTCAGTATAATGCACTTGCTAAAGCAATTGGATGCACAGATCCGAAATGGTGAAACTTGGTGGTGTGCTGAATGGAAAGTCGCAACTGTTTCAGACAAATCCAGAAAAATGGAAACTAGGAAAAAAATCCATATGTGCAGGTGTACAATAAACTCAGAACGTCGTGATCTACACTATAAGCGAGACAGTTTGGATCTGAGGATATATCAGGGGGATGGATGCGTGTGGGATAAGACACACGACGGAGGATGAAGGCCAAATTCGCTCTATCTCCATGAAGAAGAAAACTAATGGTAATTTATACTGTGTATAGGTGTTCGTTGGCCTCTACACATTATAATATTCCACTTGAACAGCATGGCTTTCCTGTAACAACCAACATAAAAACATATAGCGAACGTAAATTCAAATGATACCATGGTGAAGGAAAATTCGCTAAGACGTCTGAAAATGCGGTTCACGTATGAACATGTGAAATATTGGAGGGTGAATACTTCAACATACTACTGCAAAACGAACACCTCAGGTGCACTGCTATCGGAACAAAGAGGACGATCCCATGTTCACCCAACCACGTGAAATTCAGCAGAAAATGAACAAAATGGAAAATAAAAATGAGGTTATGAAATGTTTACCTAAACATCACTACTGAATGAAAACCATTAATCATCCTCTAAAATGAAGCTCAATTAACACCGACACATTTGTCCACCTACCAGTCGATTGCTAATAATCACCCTGTACTTGCAATTCAGGGGCAAGCGACAGAGTGCTTGCAAGTTTCGCAACTCCAACAACCGTCCACCGAGTGAGCGGTAGTGGTGGAAGCTACCGTCCGCCCAGGGGAGGAATGAGTACCAGCTACCTACTGGAGGAGCACTATTCTGACTCTCGCTCTGTCATCGTTCGACTAACTCTCTGAATTCTATGCCTTCCTACCACTAAATTAGGTTGACAATGCAAAGACTCGATTCTACAAAGTCTAAATGGTTCAAATGGCTCTAAGCACTATGGGACTTAACGCCTGAGGTCCCCTAGACTTAGAACTACTTGAACCTAACTAATCTAAGGACAGCACACACATCCATGCCCGAGGCATGATTCGAACCTGCGACCGTAGCAGCAGCGCTGTTCCGGACTGAAGCGCCTACAACCGCTGGGTCACCGTGGCAGGCTCGACAAAGTCTGACCAATCTGAAGGTAACTCGAAAGTTTGTTCGTATATGCATACACATAGATACACATAGATACATGCAAGGAAATACGGAAACAAAGCGAAATGTATACGGTTGAACAATCAAAACTAAGGTTCAAATAACTTCCGGGAATTCAGCCAGGTAACACTTTCAGCGACCGCCGATATTTCGGCGGGAGAACACCCCGCCATTTTCAAGGCAAACTGCAACCGACAGGCGACGTACATGCAAATTTAATACCTCGGTTCTCGGACCCAAGCAGGAAAGATAACACACACACACTGAACACTAGTGCCACCAAAGATGGCCAAAGTCAGAGCTATCGATGGTGAGTCTATGAATTCGCAGGTGAGGTAGCATTGAGTCTGTCCCTCTGTTTCTTGACAAGGGAGAGAGCCGGATTCCAAACAGAGTTTAAACAGAAATCTCCATCCCTGTTAACAAGGTTGCTCGCTAATTTAATCTCAACTGCCTCCCGAATCACACTGTCCCAATAGCTGGACGTGCATGCCAATATCTCGCTGTTATTATATAACATGGAGTGACCAGTATCCAAGCAATGTTCGGCAATAGTAGATCTATTTGGCTGCTGTAATCGTGTGTGCCGTTTATGCTCAGTACATCTGTCCTCCACGGTCCTGATAGTTTGACCAATATATGCCATGCCGCAGCTACAAGGGACACGATATACACCCGCCTTACGCAGTCCAAGATCATCCTTAACGGAACTCAAAAGTGCTCTAGTTTTAGATGGAGGTCGGAAAACACATTTCACATCGTATTTCCGTAAAATACGACCGATCTTATTGGACGTGTTTCCTACGTAAGGCAAGAAGGCAGTAGACTTAGGTGTTGACTCAGAATTATCATCAATCACCTGATGTACAGTTGGTCGATAGCGCAACGCACGTTCAATCTGTCTATCACTGTAACCATTTTGACGAAATATATCTTCAAGATGGGACAGCTCAGCTGGCAAAGTCTCAGCGTCAGAAACGATATGTGCCCTGTGTACCAAGGTACGAAGTACCCCTTCACGCTGAGCCGAATGGTGACAACTATTAGCTTGTAAGTACAAGTCGGTGTGAGTACGTTTCCTGTAGACTGCATGTCCCAATGATCCATCATCCTTCCTCCTAACCAACACGTCGAGAAAGGGAAGGCAACCATCCTTTTCCACCTCCATCGTAAAACGAATGTTCGGGTGGATCGAGTTCAGATGTTCTAGAAAGACATTCAAATTCTCCCTACCGTGAGGCCAAACAACGAAGGTATCGTCAACGTATCTATAGAAACAGGCGGGTTTTAAAGGCGCCGACTCCAATGCACGTTCCTCGAAGTCTTCCATAAACAAATTTGCGATCACAGCAGACAACGGACTACCCATCGCAACTCCATCTGTCTGCTCGTAATACTGGTCATTAAATAAAAAGTAAGTGGATGTCAACACAATAAGATCGGTCGTATTTTACGGAAATACGATGTGAAATGTGTTTTCCGACCTCCATCTAAAACTAGAGCACTTTTGAGTTCCGTTAAGGATGATCTTGGACTGCATAAGGCGGGTGTATATCGTGTCCCTTGTAGCTGCGGCATGGCATATATTGGTCAAACTATCAGGACCGTGGAGGACAGATGTACTGAGCATAAACGGCACACACGATTACAGCAGCCAAATAGATCTGCTATTGCCGAACATTGCTTGGATACTGGTCACTCCATGTTATATAATAACACCGAGATATTGGCATGCACGTCCAGCTATTGGGACAGTGTGATTCGGGAGGCAGTTGAGATTAAATTAGCGAGCAACCTTGTTAACAGGGATGGAGGTTTCTGTTTAAACTCTGTTTGGAATCCGGCTCTCTCCCTTGTCAAGAAACAGAGGGACAGACTCAATGCTACCTCACCTACGAATTCATAGACTCACTATCGATAGCTCTGACTTTGGCCATCTTTGGTGGCACTAGTGTTCAGTGTGTGTATGTTATCTTTCCTGCTTGGGTCCGAGAACCGAGGTATTAAATTTGCATGTACGTCGCCTGTCGGTTGCAGTTTGCCTTGAAAATGGCGGGGTGTTCTCCCGCCGAAATATCGGCGGTCGCTGAAAGTGTTACCTGGCTGAATTCCCGGAAGTTATTTGAAAGTTGTATACGCCAGGAGAAACTCAGGTCTCAAAACTAAGGTTGCTCTTCCGTTGTAGTTGCGGCAGAGTGAAATGACGCGTGGACTAAACACTGTTCATGTGTTAAGACATCAAAGGCTCTTAACACTCATGAACCGGATTCTACAGACAGTTTCAAGCTGAAACCGGAGATGGTAGTGACGGACACTGGGTTCTGGAGCAAAATCGACATTCTAACCTAACCTCAAGGTGTTCTATTGGGCTCAAGTCGGCACTATGGGCAGCTCAATCCATTTCGCGAGTGCTACTGTCTACAAACTGTTGCCACAGATACGCCGCTTTGTGACAGGGAGCATTGCCATGTTCAAACACACAATCATCTTCTCCGAATTTTTCCTCTACGACACTTTCATGACACCTAACGGTTCTCCCTCAACCACAGCTAACCTAAAATTACAGGTCCTGAGAAATCCTACAAATCATGAGGCTATTCATTAACTCTGCTATAACATCTGATCCTTTTTGTGTCAAAGCAGTTTTCCCTGCTTTGTTTTCTTTTTTCTTTTCTTTTTTTATGTATATCTGCTGAAGTGTTTCTCTTAACACGATGCTTGCGCCTACTTCCTGCAGACAAGAGTTCCATCTTCCGGAATGAACGCTTTTATCTCGACCATCCACAGCGGACGTTTGCAATAAACAGCACAGTAGAATTCTAAAGGTGGCAGGGGTAAAATACAGGGAGTGAAAGGCTATTCAAAATTTGTACAGAAAAAAATGGCAGTTATAAGAGTAGAGGGACATGAAAGGGAAGCAGTGGTTGGGAAGGGAGTGAGATAGTTTTGTAGCCTGTCCCCGATGTTATTCAATCTGTATATTGAGCAAGCAGTAAAGGAAACAAAAGAAAAATTCGGAGTGGGAATTAAAATCCATGGAGAAGAAATTTAAACATTGAGGTTTGCCGATGACATTGTAATTCTGTTAGAGACAGCAAAGGACCTGGAAGAGCAAGTGAACGGAATGGACAGTGTCTTGAAAGGAGGATATAAGATGAACATCAACAAAAGCAAAATGAGGATAATGGAATGTAGTCGAATTAAGTCGGGTGATGCTGAGGGAATTAGATTAGGAAATGAGACACTTAAAGTAGTAAAGGAGTTTTGCTATTTGGGGAGCAAAATAACTGATGATGGTCGAAGCAGAGAAGATATAAAGCGTAGATTGGCAATGGTAAGGAAAGAGTTTCTGAATAAGAGAAATTTGTTAACATCGAGTATGGATTTAAGTATCGGGAAGTCGTTTCTGAAAGTATTTGTATGGAGTGAAGCCATGTATGGAAGTGAAACGTGGACGATAAATAGGTTAGACAAAAAGAGAATAGAAGCTCTCGAAATGTGGTGCTACAGAAGAATGCTGAAGATTAGATGGGTAGATCACATAACTAATGAGGAGATACTGAATAGAATTGGGGAGAAGAGAAATTTTTGGCACAACTTGACTAGAAGATGGGATCGCTTGGTAGGACATATTGTGAGGCATCAAGGGATCACTAATTTATTATTGAAGGGCAGCGCGGATGGTAAAAATCGTAGAGGGAGACCAAGAGATGAATACACGAAACAGATTCAGAAGGCTGTAGGTTGCAGTTGGTACTGGGAGATGAAGAGGCTTGCACAGGGTAGAGTAGCATGGAGAGCTGCATCAAATCAGTCTCTGGACTCAAGACCACAACAACAACAACAGTCTCTGGGCCACTACACCACTCGTCGAAGTGACTTTCTCCTCGACAAGACAAGGCAGTACTATCTGGTGCACTCCTCCCCTTCATTTCTGCGAAGGTCCGCGTACCCTCCGCTCCCCAGTGATAGTTTCGCCGAGCCTCGCTGCAGATCACCTGTCTCATATTCACAGAACTGTTTACTTCCAAAGTTCGCCCAGAAAAGCAACTTGCTATAGCCCGTACAATGTTACATCACAGAATGTTATAAGGAGGAAATGAAATCAATACATACAAACGGTGTAACCTCGTTAATCCTGTTTACTCAACTCCCTTCCAATCGTATTCAGAGGAGGGAGGCAGCGCATGGAAGAATACCACATTTGTTTGGGTCATCAGTTTTCTGAGTAGTCTGATGTGACCCGCTACAAATTCCTCTCCTGAGCCAACCTTTTCAACTCAATGTAGCACTTGCAATCTACGCCTTCAATTATTTCCCGGATGGATTCTAATCTCTGTCTTCCTCCACAGTTTTCACGCTCTGCAGCTGCGTCTAGTACCACAAAAGTTGTTCGCTGATGCCTTAACACATGTCCTACCATCCTATCCCTCCTTCTTGTCTGTGTTTTCCATATGCTCCTTGCCTCATCGGTTCTGCGGAGAATCTCCTCATTCCTTGCCTTATCAGTACAACTTATTTCAACATCCTTCTGTAGCACCACATCACAAATCCTTTGATTGTCTTCTGTTCTGGTTTTTCCACAGCGAATGTTTCACTACCATACAACGCTGTGCTCAAAACGCATATTCTTAGAAATTTCTTTCTCAAATTAAGGCCTACGTTGGATGTATACTTCTCTTGACCAGGAATGCCACTTTCTCCAGTGCTAGTATGCTTTTTATGTCCACCTTGCTCTGTCTATCACGGGTTATTTTGCTGACTAGACGGTAGAATTCCTTATCTTCGTTTACTTTGTGATCATCTACTCTCCTATTAAGTTTACACTGTTACTGTATTCATTAGACTGTTCATCCCATTAAACACATTCTGCAATTCTGCTTCAGTTTCACTGAGGATAGCAATTCCATTAGTGAATCTTATCATTGATATTCTTTAATGTTAGGTTACAGAAAGTTAAAAAGAGGAAATTGTGGTGTCACCGCCAGACACCACACTTGCTAGGTGGTAGCTTTAAATCGGCCGCGGTCCGTTAGTACATGTAGGACCCGCGTGTCGCCACTGTGTGATCGCAGACCGAGCGCCACCACAAGGCAGGTCTCGAGATACGGACTACCACTCGCCCCAGTTGTACGGACGACTTTGCTAGCGACTACACGGACGAAGCATCGCTCATTAGCCGAGCAGATAGTTAGAATAGCCTTCAGCTAAGTCAATGGCTACGACCTAGCAAGGCGCCATTAGCCTTACATAGTTTGATAGTTATCGTATGAAATGTCTCATCAAGAATGCTGTATTCACATGAAGGAATAAAAGATAAGTATTCGAGGAGCTGCATATTTTTCTTATTAGAATTCACTACTTATCCTGTTCCAGAATTCACGCCCGTCTGCGTTAGATAGCGTGCATTTCGGCCTCCTCTATCTACAAGGTGTTGGCACATTTGCCAACACATCATTGGCGACGAGGATGGGATTATATGGCAGACTTCTGCTTTTGCTCCAGGCGACGTTGTATTCTATCGCAACTTTCGTGGTTCACGGCGTTGGCTCGCAGGGCGCATACTTCGCTGCCTCGGCCGCGCGATGTATTTGGTTTTGGGGGCCTCTGGTGAGGTGCGTCGGCATCTCAATCAGTTGCGCCTCTGTCGTCGCACGGGTTCTGCCGCTCCCCGTCTGCTTTCAGCGACGGTGCCGTCCGGTCAGCGCCCTGGGGACCCATCTATTGGCTCGCCTCATCCCCAGGTGTTACCGACGATGCCTTCCATTTTGCCCCATGGCGACGCGCCGCCGCAGTCGCCGCCGCCGCCGCCTGTCCTCCAGCCGGCGCCGCCCGCATTAGACGCTTCGCTGCTGCCGCCGGGCGCCTCCCTGGGTCACGCGCCGCCGATCGCTTCCCGTGACCGGCTGTCCTCCGCCATGGAACTCTTGCCCGCTCCGGACCACATGCCGTCATCGCGCGTCGGATACCCCGACGCGATGGAAGTCGACCCTTCGGTCCCTCCTGTCTCTTTACGGGCGCATACACCACATGTTGACGTGCACCCTGGAGTAGGTTTTCAGGCGTTTCCTAGCTCCCCTCGGACCGAATGGCCGGGTGCGGGTGGCACAGCCTCGCCTGTTGTTAGGCTCCCCACCTCATCGCATACGTCAACATGGGGTCCTCCCCACGGCGGGCGGAAGCCTTATAACACGACCGTTCACCGATTTGCGGGGGAGGAATGTGGTGTCACCGCCAGACACCACACTTGCTAGGTGGTAGCTTTAAATCGGCCGCAGTCCATTAGTACATGTAGGACCCGCGTGTCGCCACTGTGTGATCGCAGACCGAGCGCCACCACAAGGCAGGTCTCGAGATACGGACTAGCACTCGCCCCAGTTGTACGGACGACTTAGCCGAGCAGATAGTTAGAATAGCCTTCAGCTAAGTCAATGGCTACGACCTAGCAAGGCGCCATTAGCCTTACATAGTTTGATACTTATCGTATGAAATGTCTCATCAAGAATGCTGTATTCACATGAAGGAATAAAAGATAAGTATTCGAGGAGCTGCATACTTTTCTTATTAGAATTCACTACTTATCCTGTTCCAGAATTCACGCCCGTCTGCGTTAGATAGCGTGCATTTCGGCCTCCTCTATCTACAAGGTGTTGGCACATTTGCCAACACATCAGAAATGAAATCAACGCATACAAACACTGTAATCTCGTTAATCGTGTTAACGATCTCAGCTCCCCTCAAGTCCCATTTTCATTATAAACAAATGAAAAGAAACCAGCCGAAGGGGTGGCTGATTTTCAATATTCCATGGTTATTTGCAGATGTTTTTTGCAGATGACGGCCGGCTGATGTGGCCGCGCGGTTCTAGGCGCTTCACTCTGGAACCGCGTGACCGCTACGGTCGCAGGTTCGAATCCTGCCTCGGGCATGGATGTGTGTGATGTCCTTAGGTTAGTTAGGTTTAAGTAGTTCTAAGTCTAGGGGACTGATGACCACAGATGTTAAGTCCCATAGTGCTCAGAGTCATTTTTTTGCAGATGACGCTGTCGTTTACCGACTAATAAATTCATCAGAAGGTCAAAACAAACTGCAAAACGATTTAGAAAAAATATCTGAATGGTGCGAAAAGTGGCAGTTGACCCTGAATAACGAAAATCGTGAGGTCATCCACATGAGTGCTAATAGGAACTCATTAAACTTCTGTTACACGGTAAATCAGTCTAATCTAAAACCCGTAAATTCAACTAAATACCTAGGTATTACAATTACGAACAACTTAAATTGTAAAGAACACATAGAAAATGTTGTAGGGAAGGCTAACCAAATACTACGTTTTATTGGCAGGACACTTAGAAAATGAAACAGGCCTACTAAGGAGACTGCCTGCACTACGCTTGTCCGTCCTCTTTTAGAATACTGTTCCGCGATGTGGGATCCTTACCAGATAAGACTGACGGAGTATACCGAAAAAGTTCAAAGAAATTCAGCACGTTTTGTACTATCGCGAAATATGGGAGAGAGTGTTACAGAAATGATACAGGATTTGGGCTGGAAATCGTTAAAAGAAACGGGTTTTTCGTTGCGACGGAATCTTCTGTCGAAATATCAATCACCAACTTTTTCCTCCGAATGCGAAAATATTTTGTTGACACCGACCTACATAGGGAGGAACGGTCACCACGATAAAATAAGGGAAATAAGATAAATAAGAGCTAGTACGGAAAGAAATAGGTGTTCATTCTTTCCGCGTGCTATACGAGATTGGAATAATAGAGAACTACGAAGGTGGTTCGATGAATCCTCTGCCAGGCTCTTAAATGTGATTTTCAGAGTATCCATGTAGATTTAGATGTAGATGTAGATATTAGCAGCGCTTGTAACGGCGGAACAGTATTGTAAGCAGTCAGATGTGATTTCTGAGACCCTTCTTCTACTTTTTTGTTCAACATATTCCTGCGTGTCCAGACCAGCGGCAGCACTCACTGGGTTTTCAGAACCTGCAGCGGCCTCCACCATGTCCAGCCCAATAGCACAGTATAACGACTGGGGCCCAATACAAAACTTCAAAAACTTTTGGCTCATGGTGACAGGGGTATTAACCTACTTGATGAGGCATGTTTGGAACATGACATTGCACATGCTGCAGATTGATTTTTAGCAGGAAAACTGTGACAAATATGGTGTGCTTGATAAAGAAATATTTACACAGAGTGGTGGGCATGTAAAAACTGTTTAAGTTACAGCACACATGGTGTGCAATCTATTACTACTGTTTGCACTAATTGTTCCATACACATTAATTCATCTTATACACACTGATTCACTCCATATCATTTTCTCCACCCATGTTGTGGAGTGAATTGTGCGAGTAGATAGGGTGTCAATGCCATCCTTAGAAATTACCCACCTACCGTCATGAGGTGACAGGCTGATTTTAGATTGCAGCATATTGTACACTTGTGGTGGAGTACCACAAACATCATCGTCCATACATACCAAACAACCTTCAACCATGAGGGCTCTTTATGCACCACAACACCCACTGTAAGGCCACCCTTGGGTGGCACCTCCCAATGTGCAGTATACATACAATTTTTCTCGCAGACCTACAAACTCCACAATCGCCATCTATTCACCTCGCCTTTTATTAGCCCGAAAACCTTCTTCTTCTGCAGGACAACACCATAAAGATTATTTAGTGTCTATGGGAATGTGTCGAATTCATTGACATGGTACCTAATTATTTCATATCGATCACAGTTCTTCACCCAGTAGATGAATCTATCTGTAACCATATAAAGTATTTTCAGACATGAAAAATGAGTTTTTGCGAACTCATAATGGAAATGGTACATGTAGAGTTTGTATGAGTCTAGTATGAACATCTCCACATAGATAGGTTTGTAAATTCTATTTCAACCTTCGCCATACCCACAACAACAAAGTTCTTATTGAATATGCTGACCCATATGAAATTTGTTCTGATTAAACGTTTTCTTACACCATAACGCCCTTCTAATTAGAATATCGCTGTGGTTTCTTAAATTTTCCATACTTATGTCAAAACAGCATCGATCAATAATTTTAAAAAATCTTTTTGAAAATCACATTTGTGGAAGCTCTCTATGTGGTGTTTAAAACAATAGACTCCTTCAGCCAGGGTTCGTGCCTGACAGAGCTAGTAGGTCTAGACCTAGCGGGAAATCTGTATGTGCACCATGTATAGTAAGAGGGTGTACAAGGTCTGCCTCCACAAAATACCGTACATCAGAATCATCTGCCACGCCAATATTATTGAATATCTCACCTAATCTGTTGAAATCTTCTTTGGGCAGCCATTTAAACCCACCAATTGTAAGCGATTGTTGCGTGGTGTGCATTTATAAGTTATTCAAATCCAAAAACATGACGTAACTAGATTCAAGATATCACCCATCTGTGGGTTATTTGAATTGCTGTGTCTAAGTACACATTGGCATGATCCCCCACTGATCCCTCACTCAAAGAAAAGAAGAAAGTCCACATCGATCTATATTTTAATGGCGTTCTTCATTTTCTTGTGCATTGCATCCCAATAAAACCGTAGTGCTGTGTAATTAAAGAGCAGGATAGAGTTTGTATGTGGTCGTACATACAGGCCAGAATTTCTCAGAAACATCTGCAAGCAAGCGCAAATCTGTGTCTATATACAGCTTTGCGTATTTGTCCAAATTTGGGATATTAAATTCCCGCCAGACATTCACATAATGCTCGTATTCCGCATCCATTATGGTTTCACCTGTGATATTAATGTAGAATGCAGCGAAATCTGCTAGTCTCGTTTCGCCGAGTTCCGCCATACTATCCAGATACTCACATGGAAAACCCGCTTTCAAGTCGAAGATGAAACTTTTCGTCTTCGGCACCGAATCTCGGCTGATATGCATGTCGCCTTGGTACATCGTTTCAATAAGTTCCTGGAGTGGTGCCTGAACAAAACGTAGCGATTCGAGGAAATGCAGTGTAATTCTAGGCGTCATTAGTTTGGAGAATGATATATATTTCCCGATTCTCTCAGGCTGGACAATGACCTGACCACGCTTCTTACCGAAATCTGTTCTTGTATGTTACGCCCCACAATGAAAAACGCCTGATTACTGCTCCTACTTGCGAATCGATGCGCAGCTGCTCCCATCCTCTGTCACAGCATATAGCCATCTCCTACCATGCTGACATCACCAGTCAGCAGCCCTCCCTAAGTTAAAGTCCAATGTGTACACTGTGCAGTAGGAACACTTGCATCTGTTAGGGCACATGTTTCAAAAGACAATGGACTTTGTTGCACAGGCCCACATACGAGAAAACTGCGAAAGAAAACAACATGCTGTCCTACACGGCAGAAATAAAAACATCCTGATGGTAATAATAATATCGAAACTTACCGCATTATCCAGGAGAAACTTAAATACTGCATCCCGCCACTGTGCGTGCTTTTATGAAATGAAACAGAACCGCTGTACAGTGTTTTAGTGGTTGTCAGCACTGTCCGCTGCTGAATGGTTTGCCTTGTAATGGACCACATGTGAATCACAAAGGCCTGCTGGACGGTGAGAGAGAGACAGAGAGAAAGAGAGGTACGTCTCACTCTGACAAACTGATGTCACAGTTCACACCATCTTATTGCCGAACAAGGGATTTCTGGAACGTTCAAAGTTTGAACCTCATTGACCCCTGAAAATACGCATCTGCAACTTTCCATCAGCTGCCCTACCTGATTGGGCGTCCACTCAAAATGAGGCCCTCTGATTGGCTGCCTGCGAAATGTGGGGAGTCTATATAAGAACCCAACCTATCTCCCTCCTTCTCAACCTCCTCCCGACTGCTGTGAAGGCTATGGTTATTTGCCTGTTTTGCTGTCAATGCATGTCTGTCTTTGAAAATGAAGTGCAGCAGCATCAACGCCAACATTAGTGGTAAGCGCAATAGATTTATAGAAGATGAAGTACCATGTACGTAAATAACTTTTTTTCGTACCTCGCACTATGGTGTGGACATTGGAAAAATTACACGTGTTAAATTCTATAGTGAATTTTGATATGTGGTACTTACTGGAATGAATGAAAACGTGCAAGTGAGAACCCACCAATATAACTTTCTTTTCACACAACCTGTTTATTTAACAATACACATACTGTGTTTTACAGATAATCGAAGCATTTAACCATAAATTTTTCTTTAACAAAATGAACAAATTTGCAATTTTTTTTACCTTAACCTTAAGTTGAATAAACTTTTAATCTTTGCAAAGGAAATCTGAAGTGCTGTATTGCAAAACAACAAACAACATGACAATGATTACAAGACGGCCGGACCTGCAGCCCGCCCGTTATCGGGTGAATCAGCGGTATTTACTACCAAGCTGGACACAGTCTGTCTTATTAAATGTCCTTCTGCAACTCATAAAAACTATATAAGCATCACTGATGACAAGAGTGATTCAATAACTCAAAACATATGACTTAACTTTTAATTTGAAAGCTGTATGTCGAAAGATTCGGGGTTAAGATACTCACCTGTGCTTAAAGGTTAAACAGATTAGGAAACAATATGACAATGATAAAGCTTACTTCAAAGCAACTAACCTCTTAATTTCAATCGGCAACCAAGGAGTGACGGGATCCCAACCCTCCCCTTTTGACAATTTTATTTTGTTTTAAGTCCTGGTCACAGATGGCTGTTAATATTTTCAAAGTTAAGCTGATTGTCAGTTATTAAGACCGCTCTGAAGAAACGTCTTAAAACATTACTTGTGAACACATATTACAAGAGAACTCACTCGGCGGAACCAAAAGATCCAGCTAAAATACACCAATAATGACCCGGTCTTTCAAACACAGAAACGAATGGCTTTGTACGACAAGTTGTTCAGATTATAATTAATGACTGAGAAATGCAATTACAATCAAAGAATTGAACTGGTTAATAGCTAAATATAACCACAAGGTCCCTCTTTTGTTTAACGGCAACCTGTGCCTTAGTACAATTGTTCCGGCTGTATTTACAACCAAGAACTGAACATTAATGATAGGGTACAAACCAGGAAGGAAAGGCAATATAAAAGCGGGACAAATTCTCAAACGACAATTAGTGTCTTAGTACAATACTACAGCCTATATTTACGATCAAACAGCTGACCGAGTAAAACTCTGAGGGTCGGGTACAAACCAGAAAACAATAAGGAGGGCAGGTAGACAATGAAACAAATCACCACGAGGATTGCAGAATGTTACTTCCTTTTATCAGCAAGCAGTTCCATGGATCCACGGTGCGTCGCAGCGGTTACTGAGTGGTGCCGATGAAAGCCAGGCAGAAGAGGGCAGCCAGGCCACGACAGGTCGGTCGTCTGACACGAATGTTGCCAACCAACCGACGGGATGTCGGCCTGCTGCTTGTAGACGACGCTGACCCCGGTCAAGTACTCCGGTATCTTCGCTCTGCAGAGGCCCTCCTTGCGCAGATCGTGGCTTCGGAGGCTCGGACCTCGTGACCACCTCTTCTCACGACGCTACTGCCAATCCCCAAGCTTCGTGCCCATTCTCGGGCCAACGAACCCCATATTATATCGGCAAGCAATGACCTTCTAAGGATACAACCCACAGATGCCAACACACCAACTCTTCATCATAGATATTGGCAATGGGGCCGCAAGAGGGATAGTCGATACTACGCCTAAGCCAGTGGCGCCCGACAGAACAGTCTGCTAATTCAATGGCGCAACGGCTCAAATTTCTCTGTCAGTAATTTTGTTTCTTTTTGAATGTTAGACTACAGCTCCAGGATTTTATTATGGCACGTGAGGAGAGACAGGAAGAGGAGGAGCCTTAACCATGGTAGACTCTTCAGCCTGCTCCTGTTGAGGTCCATCATTATTTCGTGCTTGTTCTTGTTACAGCTTACGTGCCGGGAATGCAGGCTGAGCTGGAGGCAATGCTGGAGTCCGTAAAAAGACAACAACAACAGCAACATGACGTGGAAAACCCTTCAGCAGAGAATACTCAGCAGCAAACAGTCGCATAAGTATAAAACAAAATATTTTTGTCCGTGTAATGTTTCTGTATATGTGTGTGTAATTCAACATTTAAAAAAATTATGCTTCATCTTGTTACAGCAGTCGCTCTAGAGGCTCTTGACTTCATAGACAGGCAGCTGGAGACCATTCACTAGCAGAAACACATCGGAAATAATCCTGTGATTTGGTTACAACTTAGCTCGAGAAACTTACATGGGGGGGTCGATTAGCTTTGCAGCAACATTGTCCCCCATGACCTAGTCAATGGAGAAGCATGGTTTGTATAAGAAAGCCGTTGACATTCTTATTTGAGGGTTGCTGTTAGAATGGAAAGCGGAAACTCCCCGTAAGAACCATTGCCACCTAACAGGGAAATTCCGTGGTGTGGCCCACAATGCATGCAACCTGAAGTATCAATTATCATGACACTTACCCGTTTTTTTCCATAATCTGATTGGGTATGATGCCCACTTTCTTGCTGGCAGTTGGTTGATTTCGGTAAGAAGAATGATCAGGTCAGTGTCCTGCCTGAGATCATAGAGAAATATATATCATTCTCCAAACTTACGACGCCTAGAATTACGCTGCACTTCCTCGAATCGCTACGTTTTATTCAGGCACCACTCCAGAAACTTATTGAAACAATGTACTAAGGTGACAAGCATATCAGCCGAAATGCATTCCCGATAGCGAAAAGTTTCAGTTTGCGACTAGGAAGCGGGTTTTTCCATGTGAGTATCTGTGTAGTAAGGAGGAACTCGACGAAACAAGTCTACCCAAGTCAGCTGCATTCTACACTAATCTCACAGGTGAAACCATAATGGGTGCAGAGTACGAACATGATGTGAATGTCTGGAGGGAATTTAATATCCCAAATTTGGACAATTACGCAAAGCTGTATATGGACAAAGATGTGTGTTTGCTTGCGGATGTTTCTGAGAAATTACGGCCTGTATGTACGACCACATACAAACTCTACCATGAACTTTAATTACACAGCACTGGGGTTTTCTTGAGATGCAATGTACAAGAAAATGAAGAACGCCGTCAAAATGTTGATTGACGTGGACATGCTTCTTTTCTTTGAGTGAGGGATCTGTAGAGGACCATGCCAATGTGTCCACAGGAACGCCAAGGCAAATAACCCATAGATGGGTTTCATCTTGAATCTAATTATAACATGTATTGGCATCTGAATAACTTATACAGGCACACCACGTAACAAACGCTTCCAACTGGTGGGTTTAAAATGTATCCCAAAGAAGATCTCAACGGATTAGGTGATATATTCAAAAATGGTGGACTGGAAGAAGATGATATTTTGGCCGGTCGTGGTGGCCGAGCGGTTCTAGGTGCTACAGTCTGGAACTGCGCGACCGCTACGGTTGCAGGTTCGAATCCTGCCTCGGGCATTGATGTGTGTGATGTCCTTAGGTTAGTTAGGTTTAAGTAGTTCTACGTTCTAGGGGACTGATGACCTCAGATGTTGAGTCCCATAGTGCTCAGATCCATTTGAACCATTCTTGTATCACATTTTTTGGAGGCAGATCTTGTATGCCCTATTACTATGCATGATGCGCATACCGATTTGCCGCTATATCCAGAGCGACTAGTTCTCCGAGGCACATGTTCCATGACAATGCTAAGGGGCTAGCAGAGGTATGTTATTCACTACCATAACCTCCAGGAGTGTCTTCAGCTATGGATGATTCTAGTTGGAACGAGGTGAGCTATCTCCTTCCACCACGAATCCTGGCTGAAGAGATATATTATTTTAAACATCACATAGAGAGCTTCTACAAATGTAATTTTGAAAAATATTTTTTAAAATTATTGATCGGCGGAGTTTTGGCAAAACTATAGAGAATTTAAGAAATCACAGCGACATTCTTATTAGAACCACATGGGAAGGGCGTTATGGTGCAAGAAAATGCATTATAAGAACAAATTTCAAAAGGGTCACCATATTCAGTAAGACCTTAGTCACTGTGGGGATGGTGAAGGTTGAAAAAGAATTCACTTAATCTATCTATGTGGAGAAGTGCACACTGGACCTATCCAAACCCCACATGTATCTTTTCCATCATGAGTTTGCAAAACTCATTTCGCTAGTCTGAAACTACTTTATATGGATACAGATAGCTTCATCTACTGGATGAAGAACTGTGATCCATATGAAATAATTAGGTACCATGTCAATGAATTCGACACATCCTCATACACACCCTACAGTCTTTATGATATTGTCCTGCAGAAGAAGAAGGTTATTGGGCTAGTGAAAAAGAAGATGAATAGATTGCGATTGTGGAGTTTATAGGTCTGTGAGCAAATTTGTATGCATATAGCACATTGGGAGATGCCATCCAAGGATGGGATAAGATAGTAGTAGATTGGACACCATATACACTGCAGTGTAAACAGTTTTTTCACGTGCTCCAAACTGTGTAAATATTTATTTATCAAGCACACTGTGTCACATTTTGCCTGCTAAAATTCAGTCTGCAGCATGACATTGTTGGAGGTCTTTATGTTTTTCATATACAATGTCATGTTCCAAACATGCCTCATCAAGCAGGTCAATCCCCTTGTCACCATGAGCCAAAAGGTTTTGAAGTTTTGTTGTGGGGTAACAGTAGTTATCAGCTATTGGGCTGGACATGGTGGAGGTCGCTGCAATTTCTGACAACCCAGAGAGTGTTGCTGCTTGTCTGGACATGCAGGAATATGCTGAAAAAAGAAGTAGAAGAAACAATAAGCATCCACAGGTAATGACATGGAAATGAATAAAGCATTGCTGTACGTGGTAACAGTAGCAAAGACATATAATGAGTATTTACTCTTCCACTTCATCTACGAGACAGAGGCACATGAGGATATGAGCTGGTGTTGGTGCTTCATAGCTGCTACTGGTTCACTGACTGAGGCTGATGAACTGCTGCATTGACATCACCTCTGCCATCATGATCACATGATCAGATGTAGCATTCCTGAATTCCTACTGGCCCCTCCAATTTTTCAAGTGAGGTGGGGGAATGCTTAGTTCTCTGATAGGAAGTGGTGGGGGAGCAAATGCCACTTCAAACATCCTCTGTGGAATTTCAAGAAAAGGTAGTTATGGCACAAGCAGCCATCTCAGTCGGTTGCAAAATGCATCTTCAAGCCATCACGATACATAAGCATTATTTACTGAAAAGTATTCTTGTCATGCTCATCCATTATCTTTCCTTTCAAATCCTCATGTAGATAGTTATGGATGCAGTCGTCAGCTGTGTGCTTGCAGGTACTCAAAAGCATATCCTCAGCTGCACAAAATGACTATACCTATACCAGAATGGATGAACATCCCATCTCTTGTTCCTTGGACGACTGACTGAATATTTCATGAAAAGTCTACAGTTTCAGCAAAAGTCTACATAAGTATGAGTAGTGATATGTAACTTCAGTCCATCCTGCTGCATCTTCATTATTTCTTACATTCATCCAATATTTCTTCTCTCCAGCTATTATGTAGGGAGCTGTGGACTCAGTCCTCAGCTGCATGACTGTAACTAGTATAGATGTTGAACTCCTCCTTGTCCAACACTAAATCTCCTCCACAGATAAAATCACACATACAATAATGTAAAGAACTACATTCACCCTATTTGGGAGCGCAGCACATATTGAAACTTCCTCACTAGTGGAGCAGAAGAAGGGATGTGAGGGAGGGGGAAATGGAGGAGGGGAGGAGTGGGGAGGGCCAACGGCAAAACCAGCAGATATTTGTAATAAATTATTTGTCGCACAACCAGCTTTGTTCCAATACTCTGGCAGATGTAGGAATAGTATCTCCTCTAGCTGGAAGGGCAAGTCGTTTGACAGGAACTGAATATACCTTGCTCCAGTCAACCTGTTTGGTAGTATCGAAGGTCCTATTGGTCTATCGCCAATAATTCCTGCCCATACATTAGGAAAAATGGGCGCAGATGCGTTAACTCTTCAGCTGCGTGTGGATTTCCATCAGTCCACAACAGTTGATCATGAATATTGACTATCCTATGCTGCGTGAAACCATAGTCGTTTTTTCTGAGTAAAGCGGATTTTCACCATCTTTTTGCAACAGCCATTGGCAGAATTATGTTCTGGCATGCTGATCCTGTGGCCTAAGCTTTTGGGCATGCTGTACATGATATCTAATGCTGTTAATGCTGGATCACCCATAATACAGGATGGCTAACCCCGATACATGGTGAAATTCTGCACAGGGTGCTTTCTATTAACGATTAAGGACCCCTGAAGCTACAGGTATGTAGACGACACTGAGACAAATAATTTAAGAAATATGGGGCCCAAAATGTCGAGAAATAACCGAAAAGTTGATGACAGTTGTTGTACATGTTACGTCACCAGATGAAGTACCTCTCTGCACGTGCAGCAGTTGAGGCAATTGGTCTGTCGCACCTCATCATCCCAGCCCAACTCAAGCATTCACGTTAATGAATCTCCAGGCCTCCGTGCACGATCATCACCTGTGATGCCCAGTGTTCGAATTTTGCGTGAAGCGGGAGGTATTTTATTGTGTTATACAATTATGTGTTTCCATTAAGGTATATTAATATTTCATTTACCGGTTTCGTCGTCGGCGCTGGTATAGTGCAAAGTACACTGCAACAAAAAACTAGTGTATTGCGTCACTATAAATGTATATAAGCTTCCGAACTGCGTCACTAGCAGTAAGCGACCAACTTTTTTCTGTACTAAAGAAAGTCCATAAACAAAAAAAAAGAAAAAAGAAAAGGAAAGAGACACAAAATAAATTTCGTTTGGTTAAAGCGAGGACAACAATTTCGTAACTTGTTTGTCGGCAACAGATCACATTTACAAAGGGTGTTCGAAAAAAATGGCCTAGCGGAGCAATGTACAGCACTGCCCGCTACGGGTGAGTGTGGGATCGACAAGCCCAACAGCTGCACGTGCTTCGAGCAACGTAATCTGGTAACGTCACATGTTTAACATTTGTCATTCAGTTTTCGAGTACTTCCTGACATTTGTGGCCCCATGTATACTATATTAAATTACTTGTCTCAGCGTCATTTACGTCGCTTTGCGGTTTTTTGAAAGTTAATAAGAATTAGCTTGCTGCATTAGTACGTATCGTTTTTGTTTTTCATGTTGGTATTCCAGTTCCCATGTGTTTATTTATCGTTTATCATTTTTTATTTGTAGTTACCTGTTGTATTGTATTGTATGTTAACCGGGGACCTAGAAACGACGGAGAGGCTCCGTCCCCGCCGCAGCCGCAGTGGTCCACAGCCCCACGACGACTACCGCAGTCCACTTCACCCCTCCGCCGCCCCACACCGAACCCAGGGTTATTGTGCGGTTCGGCCCCCGGTGGACCCCCCAGGGAACGTCTCACACCAGACAAGTGTGACTCCTATGTTTGCGTGGTAGTGTAATGGTGGTTTACGCGTACGTGGAGAACTTGTTTGCACAACAATCGCCGACATAGTGTAACTGAGGCGGAATAAGGGGAACCAGCCCGCATTCGCCGAGGCAGATGGAAAACCGCCTAAAAACCATCCACAGACTGGCCGGTTCACCGGACCTCGGAACAAATCCGACGGTCGGATTCGTGCCGGGGACCGGCGCTCCTTCCCGCCCAGACGTTACCTCTTACTATTTGAGTTAATATCTTGTCATATTGACATGCGGAGATAGTGAGTGAAGTTGTGGACGTTAGAAAATGGAGTGCCAAGTGGAGAAATAGGTACATTTCCGATATTTTCTTCTGTTTCAGTTCGATAGAGGGTTGACAGCAGCGGAAGCAGCCAGAAACATTTGCGCAGTGTAGGACAGAGCACGGCAAGAAAATAGTTTTTTCCTTTGAAGAGGAACTTTTTGATTTTAGTGATCCCGACATTCAGCAAGACCTTCGGGGTTTGATGAAGATCATTTAAACGCATTATTCCACAATGATCCACATCAATGTACTCGAGAACAGGCAAATGTAATGAACAGGGATCATCCCACCGTCGTACGACTTATGCGTGCAAGGGGGAAGGTTAAAAACCGGGTGTATGAGTATCGCACGCACTAAGTCAAAATCACAAAAATCAGTGACTGACCATACGTACATCTATGCTTGCTCGTCATCATTTGGCTTATGAGCAACACCGACCGTTCGTATCCTGTATCGTTACTGGCAACGGGAATTTGGTGCGTTTATGCTAACGTAAGGAAATGAAAGGCATGGTTAAGCCAAAACAAAGCAGCAACTCTTCCTACAAAGATCTGCTTTCATCCACAAAAGGTAACGTTGTCCATTTGATGGAACAACGACAGCGTGGTATACTACGAACTGCTTCCCCAAGATGTAACCATCATAGCTGACATTTATTGTCAACTGTTCAGACGTCTTGCAGCTGCAGTCCAAGAACAACGACCTGGAAGACTGCGTGAAGTGATGCTACTCTACAATGACGCCCTCTCGCATTGCGCTAGACCACGAGCTGGGTTGGGAAGTCATTCCGCACCGACTGTATTCAGCTTACCTTGCGCCCTCACTTTTTCACCTTTCTCGCTCTCTATTGAACAATCTTTAAAGAACACCCTTTCTGGATGAAAATGCGCTCCAAACTGTATTCGAACATTATGAAGTACCTCGAAGAAAGCGATTTACTGTCACATAGCACGGATTTGGAAAATATCGTTCTTGTGAAACACAACTAGCTGTTTATACTCATGAAGTAATAAGTGTTATCGACAGGGGATGTCAAATTGATTCCATATTTTTAGATTTCCAGAAGGCTTTCGACACCGTTCCTCACAAGCGACTTCTAACCAAACTGCGCGCCTACGGAGTATCGCCTCAGTTGTGCGACTAGATTCGTGATTTCCTGTCGACAAGGTCACAGTTCGTAATAATAGACGGAAGGTCATCTAGTAAAACAGAAGCTATATCCGGCGTTCCCCAAGGAAGGCCCTCTATTGTTCCTTATCTGTATTAACGACATAGGAGACAATCTGAGTAGCCGCCTTAGATTGTTTGCAGATGATCCTGTCAAAAATGGTTCAAATGGCTCTGAGCACTATGGGACTTAACTTCTAAGGTCATCAGTCCCCTAGAACTTAGAACTACTTAAACCTAAGTAACCTAAGGACATCACACACATCCATGCCCGAGGCATCCAGACTAGCGTCTAGAACCGCTCGGCCACCCCGACTGGCAATGCTATGATTTACCGTCTTGCAAAGTCATCAGATGATCAAAACGACTTGCAAAATGATTTAGATAAGATATCTGTATGGTGCAAAAAGTGGCAATTGTCCCTGAATAAGGGAAAGTGTGAAGTTATTCACATGAGTACTAAAAGAAACCAGCTAAATTTCGATTACGCGATAAGTCACACAAATCTGAAGGCTATAAATTCAGCTAAATACTTAGGGATTACAATTACAAATAACCTAAATTGGAACGATCAAATAGATAATATTGTGGGTAGAGAAAACCAAAGACTGCGATTCATTGGCAGAACACTTAGAAGGTGCAACAGGTCTACTAAAGAGGCTGCTTACACTACGCTTGTCCGCCCTATTCTGGAGTATTGCTGTGCGGTGTGGGATCCGCATCAGGTGGGACTGACGGATGACATCGAAAAAGTACAAAGAAGGGCAACTCGTTGGGTATTGTCGCGAAATAGGGGTGATAGTGTCACAGACATGATACGTGAATTGGAGTGGCAATCATTAAAACAGAGGCGTTTTTCGTTGCGACGGGATCTTCTCACGAAATTTCGATCACCAGTTTTCTCCTCCGATTTCGAAAACATTCTGTTGGCACACACCTACATAGGGAGAAATGATAATCACGATAAAATAAGAGAAATCAGGGATCGCACAGATAAATTGGAGTGCTCGTTTTCTCCGCGTGCGGGGCGAGAGTGGAACGGTAGAGAGACATCTTGAAGGTGGTTCATTGAACCCTCTGCCAGGCACTTTACTGTGAATATCAGAGTAATCACGTAGATGCAGATGTAGAAACAAGGAGCGACAAGTTCTTCGTCTGAAAGCTACGTGATTTCTACAGGCGCGACACAGGGAAGTTACTTCAGTGTTGGCGGACTTGTAAATAGTGAACGAGAATATATTAGTGACGAGGAAAGTCACTATTACGTATAACAGTTGCGTTCATTACACTTAAGGGAAAACGCTAGGAACTGATACACCAGCCTAACGCTTGAAGACCTTCTCACGCTCGTTGCAATACTCGCTCCCCCCAGGATTAGAAATAGTACGAGGTCTCCCGCGATTCGCCGTTATTGGAGCTACTGAGTCAGAGTCTGCTGGTCGCTGATAAAGGCGGATGAGTAACTATGAACATCATACCATGCAGTCTGGATGTTTCTCAGCATGTACGGCAGGGGCTCGAGGACTGATCCATTTGCCAGGCCAAAAGAAAAGGCAGTGTCTGCCATTTACAGTACGGAATAATCGGTTAGTAAGCGCAAACGTAAAGCTACAACGTAAAAGTGTTTATCAAAACACGAAACGGTGTCGTTAGAACTAATGTATGCGCTGAGTTTACCGACCGTTGTAAATGTCGTTTACAGTAATACCACCAATAGATTTTTACTCCATGTTGTGCCTGTAGAGAATAATAGCAGAGTACCCCCTTCATTTGTTTGCTGCATTCTGTAGGTCGTTCTTCGTAGCAGTAGTAAAAGAGATGTGTTCCACATTACCGAAGATGAGCAAGTGCTAATAGCTCTTAAGGTATGCATTTTAGAGGCCATGAGTATTGGACATTTTTGTCTTATTTCGGTCCTTACCACTTCCTCTGAAATTACGGGAGATCTTATTTTTAACACCAGGTGTATTGTAATGACTGCCAGATGATGACGATTTGTTTCAGCCCCTCGCATGTGTGGCACTCCTGAACAGATTTTTAGTAATGATTGGTAGATCAGTACAAAATGATTACTTTCTTGCTA
The DNA here is from genome assembly GCF_021461385.2 of Schistocerca piceifrons. Lineage (NCBI taxonomy): Eukaryota > Metazoa > Arthropoda > Insecta > Orthoptera > Acrididae > Schistocerca > Schistocerca piceifrons. Next base: position 705,430,232 of record NC_060141.1, on the reverse strand, counting down.
AAACAGTACTTATTATGTACTAGAAATTAACTAATAACGGAAATTTATGAGAGAGCAAAATATTACTTAAATGAACTTCACTTACGTAATACATTTGCAAATAAGTGTGCAACTATACCATAGGGAACCACATCATCACAACTGGCTCAGAAATCACACCCGCATACACGTGTCTCTGCTCACCGTCACAGAGGACATGATACAATGGCCGGCCGTTGTGACCGAGCGGTTCTAGGCGCTTAAGTCTGGAACCGTGCTTTTGCTACGGTCGCAGGTTCGCATCATGTCTCGGGAATGGATGTGTGTGATGTCCTTAGGTTACTTCGGTTTAAGTAGTTCTAAGTCCAGGGGACTGATGACCACAGATGTTATGTCCCATAGTGCTTAGAGCCATTTGAACCATGATACAATGAGCGAGCGGGTACAGCGCCATTGTAATCTCTGGGCCAGCAAAAAGATCTTCTTGGCTCATAGGCCGGTACACAGTACATGGTGCATGCATACTCATGTCGGGGCTGGAGCTCTTGAGCACCTTGACAAAACCATGCGTTCTTGTCGCCAACCGTTCACCGAATGGTGGAGGTATCCACAAGTTGGAAATACTATGATACTAGCAAAAACTTCCAAGCACCACTATCTAATGCGGAATTAACAACTGAATGTCACGAGAGGCGGACCTGCCCCTGTAAAACGAGGTGGGGAATATTGTGTTGTTAGTGGAGGGGCAGAATGGGTCGGCGACTTCGAAAGTGGAGTTGTCACTATATGTCACCACAGTAACAAATACTTCAAGGCCCTTCTATGGCACAGCACCACACATGTGTCTCTATGCCCTTCTGTGGCAGCCCAGGCAGTGTCACGTTTCAACTTCACAGTCACATCGCTAATTAGTGATATGTCTGTGAAGTGGAAACGTGAAGAAACAACTTACACTAAATCAAGACCACGCAGATCTCATTTACTGACGGATACGGGCCATCGTGCTCAGCGGAGAGTGGTTGCAAAAAACGCTAAGGATTCAGTGAAAGGAATCACTCGTGACTTACAAACACCTACCAGCAGTCCAGATAGAGTAATGACTGTACACAAGGAGTTAGAAAGAGTGGGGTACAATGGTCGAATAACTGCTCATAAGTTACACATTTATGCAAAACTTTTTTTGATGTGTGTACTTTGAAGTTTTCAGCTTCGAAGAATTTTACTCTCTTTTTGTCAGCATCATTATGTAAACAAAAAATTCGTTATTATATCCAGAACAACATGGCCCTCATAAATAACAGTAATTAATTTCGGCAGAATTTTCTGCCTGTTTTCGTAAGTGAACTTACGTAAGCTGTCGACATTTTTGATCGTTATTTTTTCCGTATGTTCTCCCTTTTGTTGACTGCATATTAGTTTTGATATCATCTCACACATATCCTCTGTAGCTTTCCCCTTCAGATCTAAAACTATTATCTGCCTCTGCATCTTGTCGTCAGGTGTATCTGCGTGGTTGCGGTCATCTTGACTCTCGAGTACATCTATGCCTTCAATGGACGTAGTTTTAACAATATTTTTACAACTCCTAATGTTGCACGTCAATCGCGCTACATCACCTTTTAATCATTTTTTGGAATCGGAAAGCGTAACCATTCTGAAGTAGCATTTCCCTTCTCAGTCTATTCGCTGTAATCCAGTTGTGTCGGAAGACGAGGTCACTACGAAATGATCTAATGCAGACTGAAACATGGACCTACACACTGCATCTCGGAGGAGGCTGAGAGGGTTTGGTGCCTCTGCGTGCTGGAAACTAGACTTGCATAGGTCCTGCTACCTAGGTACAGGAGACATGGATTCTGCTCCCTCTGGTTGAAGTTGTTCTCGGAATTGTAATTTATAATGCTTCTTTAATAACAGGATTCCAGTATGTAGAATCGTAGCACAAGATTTTAGTTTCATCACACATCCCTTTTATCCTGAGAGACAATCTTCGGTGGTAGTGTTCGAAAATGACAGGTGAAAACATGATTAACGATGAAAATTTTGATCTGTCAAGGCGGAGCGCTCCAATGGGAAGGAAGAACCGCAACCATGCAGATATACCTTATGACAAGATTCAGAGGCAGATAATAGTTTTAGATCTGAAGAGGAAAGCTACAGAGGATATGTGTGAGATGATGTCAAAACTAATATACAATCAATAAAAAGGAGAACACACGGAAAAAATAACTGTCAAAAAGATCGACAGCTTATGTCTCATCGACGACGAAGTCATTACATGTGGAGCACAAGTTCACTTTGGGTAAGGATGAGGAAGGAACTCGACCATGCCCTTTCAAAGCAATTATCTTTGCTTTTGTCTCAAACGATTTGGGGAAATCAAGCAAAACGTAAGTCTTGATGGATGTGAGACATTACCCTCCATAATACAGGGTGGGCAAAATAAACTGGCCAAGAAAATATGCTTCTTAAGATAGGCAACCCAACTTACATCATGCACTTCTGGGGCAGATGATGTAATCTCGGTTGCCTATCTTGCAACGCGTGAAATATTTTTGTGGCCAATTTCATTTTGTCCTGTCCACCTTGAGTGATCTCATGTCATAGTACGGCACTATCTTGCCTGATGATAGGGTTGCTTAATGAAAATGATGTCTCTTAGCAAAGAGCCAGAAGAATGGGCTCCAGTTCCAATCTTGCACTAACATTCTTTCGTCTCGCCATAATCACTCTAAAAGGATTTGAGAACATTTTGATCAAGATCATGTACTCGGTATACCCTTCCAGAAATCTCCAGTTCTTTCGTCTCGACATAATCACTGTAAAAGAATTCAAGAACAATTTGAACAATATCATCTACGCGGCATATCTTTCCAGAACTCTCCAGATGTTCAACAGATTAATGATTAATTTGACATATTCAGTATTTTCATGGCACACACAGCTTAGAGGGATATTATACAATTGAATGTGAAGGCTAAATGTTGAGACTTTGAGTATTCCCTAATTCTAGTGTTCCGCTGTAATGATAGTTGTTATATTTAACACAAATAATTGTTTAGAATGTAACCGGTTAGCTTTGTTCTATTATAGAATTTCACTGCAAAGGGAAAGAACTACGTTGCCGCGTTCAACAAAGCAATATTTAATCCTAGAGGATGTAGCGCAGGAATGCAGTTACAAGATTGGAGCGGATTAAGCTCGGTCCGAACAAAAATTCCGTCCCAATAGCGGCGTCCCCAGCTGCGGCACTGTGGCGTGAGAACACCTCGATGTACGAGTGGACGTTCATAAACATGCACACACTCTGAAAAAGGAGGACAGACGGCGCACTGCCGTTAAAACGTAAACTTTACACCACTCGCTGATCGCTTCGGTAAAATTCTGTTCCTAGGTACAACTGAATGCAGTATAACTTTATTCATTATTTAACACGTCCACGCCGGCGTTTACAATTGTTTCTCACTGCGGGGCGGCGCGTGTATTCAAGCGCCCTAGGCTACTAGTTTAATACATTGAATATTTTCTTCAAGGAATTGTGAGCAGCGGATGTATGTCTCAGGAAACTAATGAAACTCGGCTGCATTAGAAAAATTTACTTATTTTCGATAATGATAGAAGCTGAAAAAAGAATTAAAATTTGTGCAACAGCAGAAACTTTAAAGGGTGTCACCTACTTACGAGGCAGATGTGCTGGCCATCACGTCACTGTACCATTGTACGTAACACAGCTACAAGCTCTGCCCTAGTCCAATGCCATCCCTAACAAAACCTCAATTCATTGCTACCAGTTTCGGACAGTGACTATCATCTGGCACCTGAATCAATGTTAAAAAGCAAAACTGACAACAAAGCCTCAGTATACAAAATTTCGTAAAGATATGAAAACACAAAGCATAACCTCCAAAAAATTGGCTAATGCAAGTCACACGTAAATCATATAGAAACAGAGAATCGCATCAGCTGTCAAAACTGATGAATAATAACACTGAAGAACCGTAATTTTCCCATATCAGCAGTCTTATTCATGCACACACAATAGGAAATTGGATTTATGTGTTTTAGACATAGCATGGTCAGTCAGAGTACTCATAGCCTCAAAGATAACACCACAAATGTGTCCAATCGATATGAATAATGACACATGAATATAATTTTAAGCTAAAAGCAACAATAATTTCAACGATTAAAGTAAAGTCATAAGTAGTATTTGCACAAAAGAGGATAATGTTACGACCACGTAATCTCAATATCCATAATAAATAACACACAGTTTAGAAATTTTTTAAAATGAACGATTAATGTTATATGTACATCACAAGGTACTATCTGTTTAATATACATTAAATGACAATAATATAAATAATGTCACCTGCGACAGAAACCTGTGAAATATAATCAAAAGAAAAGTGCCAATATTATATATAATTGCTGATTACACTATGTAATTGCCTGTAGAACATGTCCCAACAGACAGGGACTCAGGAACAAATTATTAAAGTTGAAGTTCCCAATATATTACTGAGAAGCTACATCGTCATGGATGACGTTTTGTGCATTGAAGTTCTGTTGTCATTATTGTTTTTTAATGCTGATTCAGGAGCCAAGTGATGGTCATTGACCGAAACCGCTAGCAAATAAATAAACGATTCTAATGCAGCTAAGGGTCATGAGTTTTCTGAAATTAATATATCTACCTATTACTTTGAAAACACAGTCTTTTTAAACCATGGGAAATCACATAAAACAATGTTACGCTAAATTAATCACAAATTATGTGACATCTCATTTCTCGGAAATCTCTCTCGTCGAAGTGGCACATAAAATGTATTCACAGCTGTTCGTAGAACCTAGCTGTTAGGTAATGCATCATACGTTAATGTACTGTTGTTGCCATAGTTGGTAGAGTCGAGCATCAGTCCAAAACGGCACACATCGGCGTGAACGTGTTAATAAGCCTCACATTGTACCAGTTCCTCTTCCCGTTATTTTCTATTGAAATGATCGATATGGGGAATCTCCTTTTCATGGTATGTTATTGTATCTCAATACGCTAACCCTTTAAGCTGCCCCTTAAACGAAGTTGCATGTGGAGTGATCAAACTGCAGGAGCACATCCTATCACTCTGCTATCGGTGGTTCACTACACTTCATTGCTATCGGTATCGGTCAGTGACCATCTTCTGGAGCCTGAATCAATGTCAAAACTGACAACAAAACCTCAATACACAAAAGTCATAAAAACATGAAAATACAAAACATAACTTACGAAAAATTTTGATCCAGGGGCAAGACCACGGCTGCTGACCGAAACTAGTAGCAAATAAATAAATTGCTGTAATGCAGCTAAGTGTCAGGAGTTTTCTGAATTCAGTGCAGTTTTTGAGATGGTCATTACAGTCAGTATAATAACGTTCCAAAGTTTTAAGAAAAAAGGAAATTAACTTTCTTTATTTCTCCATGTGAAACAAGGAAACACTAACATCTGGGAATATAGCGTAATCCATACTACTGAGACTTAGTCGTAATTCGTAAACTGATGTAATATTTGCACATTTATTGAGCATCACAATTATTGAACATAGAGAAGGTGGACAAAAATATGAAAACTTTGCGTTACCAGTTGCTAGTGAACATGAGGACTTGCAATTGGTGCAATATATATATTTATGCTTGTACACAATGATTTTACATTTGGCAAGCCGATTTACAGTGATCTTGATAGCAATGGAACGTACTCACGCAGGGTGAAGCGACTTGTAACAGTGATGTGTAACATGTTGCAAAATTCATAAGCATAAGATCTCATGATGACAGCATAGCTCTGTTGAAACCGGTAATTCAATAAAATGCTTTTTTAGTGATCTTGGCTTGTGAAGTTTTGTTCAGTTACCATACATTGCAACTCGCCATCAGTATGATCATGTCACGAATATACACAGAACAACTTATTCTAATACATCAAACAGAGCTCAGTTAACAGCATTCTTGGCCAAACACATTGCAATAAATGCTGTTTTAAACTACATCAGTTATAATTTTGACATTTATTAAGTGAGAGGCAGTTTTGCTGGAATGAATTTCTTGTACTAAATTAATGTGAAGTGATGCGAATTTCAGTGTAGCCTGTTTCAAGCTATGTTCAGATGTTCAAATGTGTGTGAAATCTTATAGGAATTAACTGCTAAGGTCATCAGTCCCTGAGCTTACGCTCTACGTAACCTAAATTATCCTAAGGACAAACACAGATACCCATGCCCGAGGGAAGACTCGAACCTCCGCCGGGACCAGCCACACAGTCCATGACTGCAGCGCCTATACCACTCGGCTAATCCCGCGTGGCTCAAGCTATGTCATTATAGGTACACCCAAGCAGAAACTCATTATATGGTCAGATAGCTATTTCACAATAACTTTCAAAATGATAACGTTATTAGACTTTCATATTAGAGGAAAATCTCTTTACTCAATGAACATAAAAATTTCTTATCTTTGAATCGCCTTATGAAGTCTACAGATATAACATAATTATGTTAGGAGGAATTTAAATTAGTTTAGGTCTTTGCTTGTATTGTCTACATGTACTATAATTTAATAATAATATTATATTTATCCAATCTTCCACTATTTTATACAATTATGTACATAGGTTACTTCTAAGGAGGTAAAGAATGCAGAGAACATAGACAATGTCACATGGTAACCAGTTTGCGGGTACAATACATATGTAAAGAACGTAGCTCTAACCTTTCCAAGTATTTCATCACTTATGGAGTTACACATAATTTAAAAAACTTCACTCGCACAGTCCTTTCTGATCTTCGCCAAGTTCTCTTTCTCAGGTGTCTGCTTCGGTGAAAAAATAATGCTTGGCTGGAGTACTCAATCTGAACTGTCTTCATTGATATGACGCAACCGATATATAAAGGTAATTATATGGAGCTGATTTCATTGCCCAAACATGATAAGCTATATGATCAGCTGGAAACGTAAAGAGGGAAGTACTGAAAGAGACTGCCAGAACCTTAGCATTTGTATCTGAGGCTCGTTTCTTGCACAATAAATTACATGTGCCTCCACACACACCAATATCTACAAAGAGGATACTTTTTGAAACAAGAATCAAATTAGACCCTAGAGTATTAGTAACAGCTCCTTCATAGACAAAGCCTATCTGTAACAACACATATTACCCCAGCTTTGAAGGGTGATTCCTTAAGTAAAAGAGTTACAGAGCGATAATTAGTGCTACATGACATTGAACACCCACAAGCAGTCTGGTTTTGCATTGAACAGTGGCTCCCCCACATCTATTTCTATGTACTAACCAGATCTTCCACACGTTGGTGCAATCGGATGTGCCTCAGCCTTCAGTGGCAGTGATCACATTAAAAACTCCCATTGATGTTGGTGAATCATATTTCTGTGGCCAAGGTCAAAACCACTTCAATAACACCTAAATAGCACCAAGCACGTTGAGATCTTTCGACTTTGAAATATTTCTGTTTTCCCAGCAATGCTGAAATAATTACAGAGGTGAAGAAGCAATAGAAGTATTGGTTATGTGAAAGACATGGTGAACACTACAAAGATATCTTTGAACAAAATGGCATAATTTATGTATGTATATATTGTCATATAATGTAAACATGGACTGAGAGGTAAGTCTGTCCGAAGATGAATTAGGGAGCAAGCTTGGGATTAAACTGTACAATGTGTGACCTCAGAGCTGTGAAACACAAAAGATAAAGATGGCCAACTGTCAACGAACAGCCACTCAACGCGAGGAGATCACCATGTCACACTGGCATCGCATCAACCACCCATGCCTGCAAGTGGTGAGACTAAGTCCTTAAACCAACCTGGTTAAACCAGCCTACTTGCCAATGTCTGAGTCACGTCTTTACCAAGTGAATTTGACACTGAGGCTGTTCTAGTACAGTTGCTGTGAAAAGGATAATAATAATAAGTGTCAGCCTTTACAAAAATTTATCATTTCTGAATGTAATAAATTTGTATGACCTCATTAGCAATTAATCCAACAAAATTTACTACATTTTGTACACATCATAGGACAAAATGTATATCAACCCCTCAATCAAATTCAGCTCATTAAACACACAATGTATTCTTATATTCTTTATTTCTGCAAGTAACACAATGAAGATTATTTTAACTTCATACATCATACTTTTCTGGAATGAAGCTTTGCTACATACCTCTCTAAGAAGTCATTTCTGATGGGAACTGTGATGTGGATCAAGTCAGAACTTTCCAAAGTCAACGAATTGGGCCAAGAACTAAAGGTATGTGATGCACACTCAAGTTCTTCTGTGACTAATTGTCGTTAAGTGGATCTACAATATGATTATGTTAAGGAAACTTAGTTCTGGGCTCGATAGTGCAGAAAAGGGAACATGGAGTTTATATGGACATTATATATCGGGAAACCATAAGCTGTGAGGAAATAAGGTGTATCACTGGATGGACCAAAATGTCCAGGGAGGAAGAAAGTGACACCAAGGAAGCTATAGATGACACAAGAAATACTGGATCACATGAAACAACGAAATAGGTTTAAATATAGATTGCGATTCGTACTGAAAAATCAAACAGCAAATGATAAATGTTTGCTGCACATAAAGAGATAATCTGCATGACACAAACAAATAGGGAGATAGAAAAAGCCCTGGAAAAAGCGAACACACACAACCAGTACTCAAAAATTAGATCACTGTAGTTTAAATGTAGAGCTCACAGCGACATAGTTAAAGACAAAAAGGTAACATCCTGTTTGAACCTGAGTAATAGCAGGCAGGTGGAGAAAATACTCTGGAGACTTAAATGATGAAGATGTCAGAAATGACTCACATTACATAAGTACATGGAAGAAGTGAAAAATTGAGTCATAGTTCCTCCAGTTGCCAGTTCAGATTCCCACAAAGCTTTGAACAAGTTGAACAACAAACATATCAGCCCTGCTGAATTAATGAAGAATGCTGTAGATAAGACGAAATACCCTCTGTACTAATTTATGTATGTCTGCGATGAGGATGAATAACTACCATTGGAATACATATAAAGGAAAACAATTACCATACATTATCATGCAAAGGTAATTGATTACTGAAATTATAGGATCCTGTCATTACTGTGCTATGCTTCAAAACTTCCAATCAATATTGATAAAGAAAGTCTTAAAATCAAGATTAGCCAACTTTTAGGGAAAGAAAATTTTAAATTTAGGAAAGTAATGGAGTTGGGGTATTATGAGTAATTTTGAAAAATTCATTGAGATGAACAGGAAAGCTCTAATCGGTGACCTAGTGAAGACTTTTGATAGAGTGGGCTGAAAGAGATTGGAAAACTGAAGAAAACTGGAATACACAGAGGAGTTGACAGACAAGTTCACAGTCTATACAAAACACAGAGTAAAGGAATAGATATCAGTGACACTAAGAAAGAGGCTAGGATAAGAAAAGTATCCAACAAGACTGTCCTCCCTCTCCTTATTTGTCTACTTTATTTATAAAAAGTTTCATACAAACCAAAATAGGATGAATGTAAAATTCAAAATAGCCTATTCTGCCAAGAAATAAAACTGTCTAACAAACTGACCAAGAAGAATAAAGAGATTATTGAAACCAACTTATCTAAAAACGCAGTACCTGTTAAGCAAAAGTACCTGTTAAGCAAAACATTCTATACAGCGAAAGGGTTTGTAGACAAAGCAGAGTAGTAATTTGAAAACGAGTATATATTATAAAATAGATGATATGAATGTATATATGTATCTACGTTCCACATCTTTTCCTAAATCACCTGATAAATTTCGACCAAATTTGGTACACATGTCACTAGCTGTCTACAAAGAATTGATGCGGGTGTAAGAACTATGTACCATATCTATCAAAGGGATGGAGATGAGGGTAAAACAGCAGTGTAGCCCTTAATAGGAGTATACCCATGTTTTGCTCATTCTTTCCTTCAGGGTGAGAGCACTTAGTGACTTGCAACAGACTTTACGCATAATTTCAAACCCTTACGAAACGTTTGCTTGCTGTTAATCCTCAATAAATGATGCAAGGGTAAAAATTCACTGCTTATTACATTTTCGATGTTTATACAGTAAAACTGCCGCATCAGGCACGATGTTTGAATTAATTATTTCCTACAACCCCCCCATGAATCACCCAGTTGATGGTGAGGCTTGCGTGCCTCAACGATACAGATAGCCATACCATAGGTGCAACCACAACGGAGAGGTATCTGTTGAGAGGCCAGACAAACGTATGATTCCTGAAGAGGGGCAGCATCCTTTTCAGTAGTTGCAGGGGCAACAGTCTGGATGATTGACTGATATGGCCCTGTAACACTAACCAAAACGGCATTGCTGTTTTGGTACTGCGAACGGCTGAAAGCAAGGGGAAACTACAGCCGTAATTTTTCCCGAGGGCATGCAGCTTTACTGTATGATTAAATGATGATGGCATCCTCCTGGGTAAAATTTTACGGAGGTAAAATAGTCCTCCATTTGGATCACCGGGCGGGGACTAGTCAAGAGGACATCGTTATCAGGGAAAGAAAACTGGCATTCCATGGATCGGAGTGTGGAAAGTCAGATCCCCTAATCTGGCAGGTAGGTTAGAAAATTTAAAAAGGGAAATGGATACGTTAAAGTTAGATACAGTGAGATTTAGTGAAGTTCGGTGGCAGGAGGAACAAGACTTTTGGTCAAGTGAATACAGGGTTATAAATACAAAATCAAATAGGGGTAATGCAGGATTAGGTTTAATAATGAATAAAAAAATAGGAGTGCGGGTAAGCTACTACAAACAGCATAGTGAATGCATTATTGTGGCCAAGATAGACACGAAGCCCACGCCTACTACAGTAGTACAAGTTTATATGCCAACTAGCTCTGCAGATGATGAAGTTGATGAAATGTATGAGGAGATAAAAGAAATTATTCAGGTAGTGAAGGGAGGTGAAAATTTAATAGTCATGGTTGACTGGAATTCGACAGTAGGAAAAGGAAGTGAAGGAAACGTAGTAGGTGAATATGGATTGGGGCTAAGAAATGAAAGAGGAAGCTGCCTGATAGAATTTTGCACAGAGCATAACTTAATCATAGCTAACACTTGGTTCAAGAATCATAAAAGAAGGTTGTATACATGGAAGAACCTTGGAGATACTAAAAGGTTTCAGATAGATTATATAATGGTAAGACAGAGATTTAGGAACCAGATTTTAAATTGTATGACATTTCCAGGGGAAGATGTGGACTCTGACCGCAATATATTGGTTATTAACTGTAGATTAAAACCGAAGAAAATGCAAAAAGGTGAGAATTTAAGGAGATGGGACCTGGATAAACTGAAAGAACCAGAGGCTGTACAGAGTTTCAGGGAGAGCATAAGGGAACAATTGACAGGGATGGGGGAAAGAAATACAGTAGAAGAAGAATGGGTAGCTTTGAGGAATGAAATAGTGAAGGCAGCAGAGGATCAAGTAGGTAAAAAGACGAGGGCTAGTAGAAATTCTTGGATAACAGAAGAGATACTGAATTTAATTGATGAAAGGAGAAAATACAAAAATTCAGCAAGTGAAGCAGGCAAAAAGGAATACAAACGTCTCAAAAATGAGATCGACAGGAAGTGCAAAATGGCTAAGCAGGGATGGCTAGAGGACAAATGTAAGGATGTAGAGGCTTATCTCACTAGGAGTAAGATAGATACTGCCTACAGGAAAATTAAAGAGAGCTTTGGAGAAAACAGAACCACTTGCATGACTCTCAAGAGCTCAGATGGAAACCCTGTTCTAAGCAAAGAAGGGAAAGCAGAAAGGTGGAAGGAGTATATAGAGGGTCTATACAAAGGCGATGTTCTTGAGGACAATATTATGGAAATGGAAGAGGAGATAGATGAAGATGAAATGGGAGATATGATACTATGTGAAGAGTTTGACAGAGCACTGAAAGATCTAAGTTGAAGTAAGGCCCTGGGAGTTGACAACTTTCCATTAGAACTACTGACAGCCTTGGGAGAGCCAGTCCTGACGAATCTCTACCATCTGGTGAGCAAGATGTATGAGACAGGCGAAATTCCCTCAGACTTCAATAAGAATATAATAATTCCAATCCCAAAGAAAGCAGGTGTTGACAGATGTGAAAATTACCGAACTATCAGTTTAATAAGTCACAGCAGCAAAATACTAACGCGAATTCTTTACAAACGAATGGAAAAACTGGTAGAAGCCGACCTCGGGGAGATCAGTTTGGATTCCATAAAAATGTTGGAACACGTGAGGCAATACTGACCCTACGACTTATCTTAGAAGAAAGATTAAGGAAAGGCAAACCTACGTTTCTAGCATTTGTAGACTTAGAGAAAGCTTTTGACAATGTTGAGTGGAATACTCTCTTTCAAATACTGAAGGTGTCAGGGGTAAAATACAGGGAGCGAAAGGCTATTTACAATTTGTACAGAAACCAGATGGCAGTTATAAGAGTCGAGGGACATGAAGTGGAAGCAGTGGTTGGGAAGGGAGTGAGACAGGGTTGTAGCCTGTCCCCTATGTTATTCAATCTGTATATTGAGCAAGCAGTAAAGGAAACAAAAGAAAAGTTCGGAGTAGGTATTAAAATCCATGGGGAAGAAATAAAAAAATTGAGGTTTGCCGATGACATTTTAATTCTGTCAGAGACAGCAGAGGACCCTGAAGAGCAGTTGAACGCAATAGACAGCGTCTTGAAAGGAGGGTATAAGATGAACATCAACAAAAGCAAAACGAGGATAATGGAATGTAGTCGAGTTAAGTTGGGTGGTGCTGCGGGAATTAGATTAGGAAATGAGTCACTTAAAGCAGTAAAGGAGTTTTGCTATTTGGGGAGCAAAATAACTGATGATGGTCGAAGTAGAGAGGATATAAAATGCAGACTGGGTATAGCAAGGAAAACGTTTCTGAAGAAGAGAAATTTGTTAACATGGAGTATTGATTTAAGTGTCAGGAAGTCGGTTCTGAAAGTATTTGTATGGAGTGTAGCCATGTATGGAAGTGAGACATGGACGATAAATAGTTTGGACAAGAAGAGAATAGAAGCTTTCGAAATGTGGTGTTACAGAAGAATGCTGAAGATTAGATGGGTAGAGCACATAACTAATGAGGAGGTATTGAATAGAATTGAGGAGAAGAGGAGTTTGTGGCACAACTTGACTAGAAGAAGGGATCGGTTGGTAGGACATGTTCTGAGGCATCAAGGGATCACCAATTTAGTACTGGAGGGCAGCGTGGAGGGTAAAAATCGTAGAGGGAGACCAAGAGATGAATACACTAAGCAGTTTCAGAAGGATGTAGACTGCAGTAGGTGCTTGGAGTTGAAGAGTCTTGCACGGGATAGAGTAGCATGGAGAGCTGCATCAAACCAGTATCAGGACTGAAGACCACAACAACAACATTTCCTACTAAATTTATTCACGACACATTTTGGTTACAGTGTACCACTGAATGTACTTGCAAAGTCTTGTCATTATACGACATTTACTTCGGAAGATATGACGTCATAAACATTTAGATGTGTGAGGATTTGCCGCATCATTTAAATTTATTATTTCTCTGATACTAACTCTGTTTGCAACAAATTTTGCAGGCTTTATCCACACCTGTCACTGAATGTACCTACAAAATTATGCCAGTTTACGACACATAAGTATAACGTTATAAACACTGAAATAAATGAAAAACAAACGTATAATACATGACGTTTTGATTTATTACGTCTTTACCACCAACTCTTTTCGCAAGAAATTTTTCGGACGGTATCCAAATATACCACTGAAGGTACCTGCACAATTATCTCATTCTACGACACATTGTTCAGAAGATATGACGCCATAAGCATTGAGCTGCATATATACGAAACTGCTACAGATACGGGTAAAATATGTGCAAATGTGCGTCACATATGTTAAATATATGCGACATGTGAGTATATTGGCAAAGTCGTGGGAAAAAAGCTCCTCCTGAACCCCTGTATCGATTTCATACAAGCTTGGTACCCATATTGCTTACTATCTGAAAAAAAGATACCTTGGGACTAAGGACCACAGCTTGCTATTGTAGTGGAGGTCATAAACTGACGCGAGAAGGTGGGAAGGAAAATGTGAACAGAGAAGGGGAAAGATGAGATGGACACAGATAGAATGTTGGAGGTGGATAAAGAGAGGGGGAAGGAACAGGAAATGGCAGAGAAAGGTAAGTGGTTGAGATGGACAGAGAGAGAGGGAAGGAGGAGATGGACAGAGGGAATGGGGAGGATGGGATGATAGAGAGAGAGGATGAGGAGACTGACAGAGATAGTGGGATGAGGATATGGTTGGAGAGAGGGGAGGACCAGACTGACTGACTGAGGAGATGAGAGGAGAAGAGGAGATGGACTTAGAGGCAGGAAAGAGGTAATGCACAGAGAAAGGGGGAGGAGCAGATGGTTAGAGAGGGGCGAGAAGCAGATGGACAGAAAGATGGAGAGGAGCAGATGGACAGGGAGAAGGACAGGAAGTGCGGGGGAGGAGGAGGTGGACAGAGGGCGAAGGGGGAGATGGACTTGCAAGAGACCAGAATAAATAAATACATGACGACGCTGCGTCCTCAGCTAGTTATTCCTAAAAAAATTCACAATACCTTTTTCATTTTGTTTTTCTTTCTTTCTGTAAAAACTTACTCCCAAAGTTATGCAGTGCACGATACTCATAATACTTACACCTTATCCTCTTTCTGAACTTCACATCTCACTTATTACATAGCGTGATTCAGATGCCCCTAACGCTGTCATTTTATATGTCACAGCTGGCCTTCACATACCATGCCCGATATTTTCATACTCTCTCACCCTCTATACGCAAACTATTAGTCTCACAGAAAAATGATCAGGATCTTTCTGTATGATATTAAATGTCGTTAAATTTTGTACTGGCTTACGTAGTTTTCAAGTTATGCAAGAAAAAGGTACAAAAGTGACCATCAAAAGCAACCCAACTCTGACACTCAGTACCAACCAATCAGGATCTCTAGTGTATTGTTCATGGCAGTCCCTCCTACCACTGTATGAATATTTGCAACTCTACTAATTACTTCCCACACTCGACTTTTCTCGGTCTTCATTGACTACCCTTATTACGCCACCGGCTTAGTCGAGCGCTTGTAAATTGTGTGCCGGCCGAAGTGGCCGCGCGGTTCTGGCGCTGCAGTCTGGAACCGCGAGACCGCTACGGTCGCAGGTTCGAATCCTGCCTCGGGCATGGATGTGTGTGATGTCCTTAGGTTAGTTAGGTTTAACTAGTTCTAAGTTCTAGGGGACTAATGACCTCAGCAGTTGAGTCCCATAGTGCTCAGAGCCATTTTTTTGTAAATTGTGAAACTCATCTTTGCGTAAATTTTACCTAACAGTTCCGTGAATTTTAACAGCGTGAAATAAACTATTACATCGCTGCATTCATCAGGCCTTCTGACTACGAAACTACTGTGCTTGCAAGGCAATAAGCTTTGATCGAATTGTCAACGTAATTAGTTTAAGCATAATGTTTACCAGAGCCGTTTCTCGTTCCTTACCCTCGTGGGTACATTTAAATTAATAGTGGTAACGAAGATTCCGACTATGTTGATGGCGTAATAGCCCAATTAATAGTGGCAAAAAAAGTCGAATATCGTGAACAGTTCGTGTAGTCGGAAATTTTTTTCCGTAATAGGACGGAATGTCACCACAAACGTATTTGAAATCCTGACTGCTGAAGGATGAGTGTCGAGTGGAGGTGCGTTTGAAGGTCACAATCGCACGTTTTTTCTTGCATAAGTCGAAAACCGTGGCCTCCAGCGAAAATGTATCCCGACACAAAATTTAGTAACATTAAAGTTCCTACAAAAAGGTCCTGCTCATTTTTTCTGTAGTCCTAACAGTTTTCGCGCAGCGAACGAGAGTATATGAAAATCTTGCGCTTAGTTTATGAAGGCCAGCTATAACATTATGGGCTGCACAAAACGATAGAGGTAGGGAGAGCTGAACCAGCATGTATACGGCTGCCAACACAATTCTGCGCGCTAGCCAAAGGGAATTTGCGGTATTCGGAACGGAAACCAAACATTGTCACTGTGTTGCTGACGTCAGCTTATAGTTTGTGTACTGCATTATGAAACAGTGTGCATTGGCCTAAAGGCTGTGCGTGGGTAGTGCAATGACTGCGAGTGGAAAATGAATGAACACTGCGGCACTAATCTTTTATCGCATTAATTAACTTCCTTGCACAGGAGTAATGTGCACGAGGGATTCTTGGTATGAAATAGTTTAAACGGATTCGCATTGTGCTTAGGGAGGTGGAAGATCCCGTCCTCCTGTGGCCGTCTTTATTTAGGTTTTCTGTGGTTTCGCTAAATTACTTCAGGCAAATGTTGGGATGGTTCCCTCTATATGGAAGCGGCCAACTAACTATCCCATTCAAGCTAAACTGGACCTGTAACTACGTAAATGCCTGAATATACGGATTGTATTGTTGCTGTTGTTTTTAAATAGTAATGTTCAGTATCCTTCTACATGCGACTACCATTTTTTCTTTTCTTGTTTTACAAGGAAAAATCAAAAGCAACACAAAAGGGAACAATATTAATGTTGAACTAATACATTTGAGTTGTTGATCTCACAACAATCGTAGCAGATCTAAAAAGTGCATGACGTATATGTTAAAAACTTTATCTGACGACTCTTGCAATCATATACAGAAAATAAACACTAGCATAACTAAAATAATGGTGACAGATAAAGCGAACAGAGAAGTAGGGTCACATATTATGATCTAACGAAATTAATGAATTTTATTACTTGTGAAGTACAATAACAGATGATAACTAAGTACAGTGGATATAAAAAAAGGAATTACAATAACTAAAGAAAGCCTCAAGCATAAGAGTAATTTATTTGCAAACGACGACCTTAACACAGAAACAAGAAATAACTTCATCAAGACAGTTAATTGGAACATTTTAAATTATTGTTGTAAACGCTGGCTCCTGGTGTAACAAGAGGAGAATGAATTGGAAGCAATAAAGATATGAGTTTGGGAAAAAACCACAAAAACGTCTAGGACCCAAAGAGAATCTAATGAACAAATAATAAAATAATTTAAAGAGAAATGAACATTGATTAACATGATACATAGGACAGAAATTAAATCAAATGGACACCTAATTCGACACAATAACTTCGTAAAAAAAAAAATCTTAAAAACAAAAATCCTGAGAAAAAGTTACAGGGAGGTCCAGAACATTCGTAATACGAAGTGTTATCAGTGGAATGAACTACAACAAGTAGAACAAAACAGTACAAATAGTGAGGGACAGATGTGAATGCTGAAGCGTACCTTCCCGTCTATATTTCATATTGACCTGGAAGCTGATTTGTAATATTTGCGACTGTTAAGAATGAAAAAAAACATGAAGTTGTATTTTCAAGACGCCGTGTAGGGAACAGACACTACAAAAGCGATGGAACTGAAAATTAAAGACATGAAAATGAGGAATAAAAGTTGCTTCAAAATTATTTTAAAGGATAAAGGTTCCGTCGCGAAATGTTATTTCAATCTGGTCAGGCTGCATCTGGCATCTGACTGGGTGTGTTATTGAAATTCGCATATCATGAAGCGAAATTGAAAATACAATCGGTCTTCACATCAGAGGGAAGCGGGTTCTTAGCGATAAAGAAGAAAATGTTACGTGATAGTGGACGATTGGCCATTAAATAACAAGGTCTCAACTTTTAAAGCGGCTGGTAATTTTTTAAATACATGGAAAACAAACAATAAAGGAATTGAAATTTTTGAATATACGTTTCCAAACACATTTAGATTCAAATAACATTCTTACTAACGTAAGATTTTTACACGACGCCTATGTCTGAATAGTCGGGCGCCAAGAGAAAGAGGACGACAGAATAATTATTAAAACAAATGACTGGCTCTCAAGAAAGACAAATGACTTAAACAGAATTACATACTTGAGTAAATTCCTTGATCACGACTATACAGGCTGTCCCGGCTAAAGGTATACAAAAACGTTTGTTTACACTTGAGTACCAATTAAGGTTTGTAACGTGATTTGACCGCCATTGTACACAGGATAGCAAATATTTTTATTCATGTTGGTACAGTTCAATGTGGACACCGTTTGTCGACAGATATCTAAACGAAACTCCACTTCTCTACACGTGTTCACAAGCATGACAGGTGTTATGACCTCCACTGCGGCGTAGATCCGTGCTCTCAGATCAGTCACGTCTCTAACCCTTATTCTGTAAACAATGTCCTTGGTAAACCCCCATGAGCTGGAATCCAGCGGGATCAGACCGAGAACTCGACGGAAGACAGTATGACACGTGCCCTCCGACCCAACGCTCAGGAAACGTCTCGTGAGGAAACGCTGTGACATCTCCATGAGAGTAGGGTGGAGCACCACCCTACTGGAAAATGACACGGGAAGTCATCTGTGGAAATCCATTTGGCCAACAAGGAGAGATAGGTGCGTCCCGTTATCGGTGCCCAAGCGCCATGCGACTCTGAGAGTTCATGAAATGGCGAGGATCACATCTTGGAGAACGTCTCTACTGACTGCGTATTTATGCAGCCACATAAAATGTCGAGATCTTTGTTATAGTGATTTATTTGTACATACCTCTATCCTGGACACAATACTAAGCCTTTGCCACAAAGTGGCTTATTGATCCTGAATTCTCCTTTTACACACGTTCTTATTCGTATTACTTCTATTGGATGAAGAGAAGACTTTAAACACTGTAGTGACTACGTTGGATTTAGTGCGCGGTGATGATACTTCCTGTTCACCCACGAGGGTAAGATATGGTTTACTGACGACGTCACCCTGTTTACCAAAACATTCGGGAGACAAAATAATATCCTATGCGGCAAGCAAGTGCAGAGTTTTACAGATAAATCGCCTTGATGGATGGGTGAACTGAGATGGTTCCATATTTTGAAATCATTTTCATTCAAGTTTAGACATTCGAACTCGGTTACTTCTTTTGGAGAGAGGACTGACAACAAACATTTTTACTGAAATGCAGGAGGATCTGCAGCGAATTGACGCATGGTGCAGGGAATGGCAATTGAATCTCAATGTAGACAAGTGTAATGTGCTGCGAATACAGAGAAAAAAAGATCCCTTATCATTTAGCTACAATATAGCAGGTCAGCAACTGGAAGCAGTTAATTCCATAAATTATCCGGGAGTAGGCATTAGGAGTGATTTAAAATGGAATGATCATATAAAGTTGATCGTCGGTAAAGCAGATGCCAGACTGAGATTCATTGGAAGAATCACAAAGAAATGCAATACGAAAACAAAGGAAGTAGGTTACAGTTCACTTGTTCGCCCACTGCTTGAATATTGCTCACCAGTGAGGGACCCGTGCCAGATAGGGTTGATAGAAGAGATAGAGAAGATCCAACGGAGAGCAGCGCGCTTCGTTACAGGATCATTTAGTAATCGCGAAAGTGTTACGGAGATGATAGGTAAACTCCAGTGGAAGACTCTGCAGGAGAGACGCTCAGTAGCTCGGTACGGGCTTTTGTTGAAGTTTCGAGAACATACCTTCACCGAGGAGTCAAGCAGTATATTGCTGCCTCCTACGTATATCTCGCGAAGAGAC
Organism: Schistocerca piceifrons; assembly: GCF_021461385.2. NCBI lineage: Eukaryota > Metazoa > Arthropoda > Insecta > Orthoptera > Acrididae > Schistocerca > Schistocerca piceifrons. The sequence continues at coordinate 705,410,548 of NC_060141.1, read as the reverse complement.
CATGAGGATAAAATCAGAGACATTAGAGCCCACATAAAGGCATACCGACAATCCTTCTTTCCACGAACAATACGAGACTGGAATAGAAGGGAAGACCGATAGAGGTACTCAAGGTACTCTTCGCCACACACCGTCAGGTGGCTTGCGGAGTATGGATGTAGATGAAGATGTAGATCTTTACTAAGGAAAATAAAATCGAAAATTTTATATCCCCAAAGCTGAACGAAATGGAGAGATAACTATTATTTGAGCTAAAGAGACAGTAATAGTTAGGCAGTCACAGGTCTGTATATTGCATCCGAAACACAGGTAAATTAGTTTCTCATCTTCAACAGGAAAGCGTCTACATTTATCATTTAATTGGTGTGCGTAGGTACCGTTAAATCTTTTACAGAAACGGTCACAGAATTATTATCAAAATTATTCATTTCTTAAATTATACGCAGAAAAAATTGTTCGCTGTATTGCCGGTAGTTTCTGACCATTTCTGATAACGCTATTTGCACTTGGAACGTCACACGGGCTGTCGCGTTCAGAACAGCAGAATATATATTGATGCGTCGCATATCTGATTAGTGAAAGTTTAAATAGGATTCAGGATTTCATACCGAGAGCACGTTTCCCGCCATGCAAATTAATTCCGAAATGATTATTAAAAAGCTTCGCAGGGTATTACGTTCTAGCGATAGCTACGTTGTTGCTGCGACTGCATATTATGAAAATTATTATTTGAAGTTACTCCGTGCGGGCGGCGATTTTAATGAATCCATGAATAAATAATTATGACGACACCGTTGCAGTAATAACGGTGTGCGATACTCACGCACTCGCAGCGTAATTGAAAATGCTGAAGATGTACAGTCACGTTATAATTGCCATCGCCGATGGCGGCAGACGCGTATGAAATTAACTGTGCAGTTGCAGCTGGTATGTGGTGGGGCACATCCTGGCGCCGCGTTGCGCTAACCGCAGGCAACTGGCATGGTGAGCGGCCGCTGATCCATAAGACCATCCAGACAACTGTGTTATGCAAGCTGGAGAAACTGCTCATCTATACATGCACCGTTCTATCTATTGTCCATTTTAGTGTATCAGTCTGCTAGTGCTACCTGTTTCATGTTTATTGCAACCAACATAACATTTGATTGTGTTGATTGTTTAAAAAAAATAGCCGGCCGGAGTGGCCGAGCGGTTCTAGGCGCTTAAGTCTGGAACCGCGCGACCGCTACGGTCGTAGGTTCGAATCCTGCCTCGGGCATGGATGTGTGTGATGTCCTTAGGTTTGTTAGGTTTAAGTAGTTCTAAGTTCTAGGGGACTGATGACCTCAGATGGTCAGAGCCATTTGAACCATTTTGTAAAGACAATAAACATAAAATTCTTATTTAACTTGATTTTTTCGAAATTTAGGTACGTTGTAGTATTGCTCCTTCGACAGCTGGGTTATAGGTAGCGCATTGCCCTGGTCAGTTAGATCGAAATGTTACGGTAAAATCTTGAGTGTGCATACGAAACCATTCTCTCAGTGTTATTAAAAACATGATGAGCTCATTCATGTCGTCTAGAAACGGCGGAAGGATGTTGTTAACGGAACGAAAACGAATGTGGCGTTCTGTGCGTCGGAGTATAGAACGTTAGAGACCTCAATTCTGCACGTAGATTAGCGAATCTGAGAAGGTAAATGGATATGCTGATGTTAGACATAGTTACTTAAGCAAGGTGATAGGAAAACAGGCTTTCTGAATAGGTGATTGCAGGTCTATCAACAAAAAATCATATGTACGTAACCTGTGAGTGGGTCTAGTTATGCCGGTAAACTACTTTCATAGCATAGCCAGCAGGTAATAGTAACGAAGACACGGCCCACAATAGCCGTACAAGTGTATATGCTATTAGATTCGCAGATAATGAAGAGGTTGGGAAAACGTATGATGAAATGAAATAAATTACTCAGAACGTTAACGGCGGTGAAAGTTTAACTTTAATGGAAGAGTGAAATTCGACAGTAGGAAGACAAGGTTCAAATGGTTCAAATGGCAGTGAGCACTATGGGACTTAACTGCTGAGGTTCACTTGGTTCAAATGGCTCTGAGCACTATGGGACTTAACTGCTGAGGTCATCAGTCCCCTAGAACTTAGCACTACTTATACCTAACTAACCTAAGGACATCACAAACATCCATACCCGAGGCAGGTTTCGAACCTACGACCGTAGCGGTCGCGCAGTTCCAGACTGTAGCGCCTAGAACCGCTTGGCTACTCCGGCCGGCAGGAAGATAAGGAAAACGAAAAATAGTAGGAGAATATGACGAGGGAAAAATGAAAGGGAAGCCACTAGATGGAATTCTGCACAGAACACAATTAATCATTGCCAATATTTGATTAAGGAATCGTGAAACAAGTTTATGTACGTGGAAGGAGCCCGAAGACGCCAAAATATTTGAGGTAGATTTAGAAATCAGATTTTAAACTGAATAACGTGTCTATTATTGGATGTGAACTTTGGCCGTAATTTTATAAGTTACGGTATAAAGATTAAAGTCGAAGAAATTGCTGAAATGTAAGATATTAAAAAAGAGATGGGACCTAAATTCAACCAGACGATGTTGAGATTTTCCAGGTGAGTGCTAGACGACTACTGATGAAAACAGGTGAAGTAATTACGAGAGAATATGAACTGGTAGCTTTGAGAGATGAAACTGTGAATACAGTAGAGGAAAAACTAGACAAAGAGGCCAAACCCTGTAGGAATTCTTTCCATACGCAGGAGATACTAAAAGTCATTGATAAAAGCAGAAGATATAAAAAAACATATATGAATCAAGCAAAACGGAATACCGATGCCGAAATAATGCGATTGCCAGAAAGTGTAAAGTGGCGAAACAATCTCGGCTGCTGACGTAATGCAAAGCTATGGAAATATGCATAAAGACGGGAAAGATGCCGCTTGGAGAAAAGACAAGCTGCTGGAACAATATCAAGAGCTCAGGTGGCGAGCCATTACTAAGAAAAGAAGGATTGGCTGAAAGGTTGATGGATTATAGAAAGGGTTATATAAAAGAAAGTAACGTGAAGATAATGTTATGGAAAGGGAACGGGTTGCGGATGAATATTATATTAATAGTAGATGGTGGGTGTGATACTGCGAGAAGAAATGAACAGTGTACTGAGAGAGCTAAGCCAAAATAAGTCACTTGGGACAGACGATATTCGTTCAGAACCTTTCTTCATACTGAAAACCGCAGTATTACAACAGCTTCTGTCGTCTAAATGTTACATGTTTGATTTACTCTGTAACTGGCAAGTGGACGTAGTGAGAGAAACACTGTTATATTTCCTCGCTGTCAATAATTATTGTCTGTTCATCAGTAAATAGAACAAATCGTTGCATATTCACAATTAAAGTAACTGTGTTTGCTGTCTTTTCCATCCTTGACCTCGACATTCAGCCATATGAAAGATAAAAAAAGTATTGGAGTCAAGTGCACATTTGTCGTACTGTTAAATGAAAATTCAGGTCACGAAATGGCGGCTCCTGTTGCGTCTCTTCGTGTTTTCAAATTTTATAGTCTACTTCAAATTCAGTGCTGATTGCTGAACGTCCAGGTATCTAATCCCTGGTGAAATGTCGAGAAATTGTTTGATATTGAGCGACCTGCAACGAATTAAACTCTAATGGACCGTCGTAACGATAGATCTACGGTCAAATGTTTCTCTGCTCTATCAGCCATCACTGGAACTACTTCACAGTCAGAGAAATCTTTTTCAATGCCTAGTGCTTACCAGATGGGATGAAACTGTATGTTCGCAGTTATATTTTACTGCCTTTGATTTCGCTGTAAAGAGCGCAAACGATTTTTTGTCGCTCGCTACATGAATACAGTTTCCGAAACTCATTCACTTGAATGTTGTATCCTGCACTTTTTGCCTCGTACTATGAATAAGCTTCAGATTGGGAAAGGAGGCTACGTGAATATCCAGACGGCATTCTCAAAAGCGTGTAATACTTCTGTTATTCAAGCTCCAACTCTCCGCAGATGTCATCGTTTTGATGAGTGAATACTTTTTTTTTGCGAACTGATGTTAGCTACTCGTTGGTAGGCATCGATATTCGACATTTTTTAATCAACCGAATGACTGTATTACTAACCAATAATTGATGGCATCGCCAAATAAGACTGAAAGTGGGTGGGGGTGTTTAAAAAAATCCATTAAGTGGTGTGAAATATTCCTGAGCAGAGTCGGTACTAAAAACGGCGGATGTTTAATTATCTTGCTGTTTCTTTGAATTATACCTGCGTATTTAAATGTTGACTTTCAACGGAAGGACTAGTATTCCTTCACATTCGGATGAATAATTCCACTTACGCTACGTTCGCTGTCTGCGATTTGTGGATAATTTATTGATAACGCAACGCATGTGGCCCAGCAAGACGAGCGACTAATTAATTAGCAGTATAGTTGACGCGAAACCAAGCTTTCACTACAGGGAGGACAACTACTGGATATTCTATTGATCTGTATTACATCCCTACTCCTTCTTGCGCTGAATTCTCTAACTGTTGAAGTTCTCATATGGCTCGCATATACCTGACTGACAACCTGATACATGCTGGAGGATGAAGCAATATTAGGAGATAGTAAGTCATTTGCCGAATAAAGGCAATTCTCTTTATAGCAGACAGTGACGGTTCATTTAACGGAAATAGAGCAAACACGCAGTATCGTCATCATCTGCATTTGAAATCACATTTTTCTGATAATGTGCAAACTATAAGTAGGAGCACATAATTATGAATGGTTACTGCTTGGAGATCTCTTAAAGCATTCTTTTGAATAAACTACGAGGGTGTAGGCAACGTGGATTGGGTTCAAAATCGCACCAGAAAGGTTAGAATTGCAAACTTAGTCACCACGAAGAATCACGTGACTGAAGGCACTCGCATAATTAGAGAAGGTGGGCACCGATTAATTCTCCCCTTCCCCCTCCCCCATTACTATTAAAACAAGCGGAGAACGAAACGAGTGATTAGTGGCTGTCGTAACAGTAACTGCATCTGGTTTCAGTCGGCTCGTTAAAGATATGGAAATGTGCTAAACGGCAATAATTCACTGTTGATATTGAGATCCGTTTGAATCTCAAGCGCTACAAGATACATGGGCTCACTATGCTAAAGCTACATCTACATCTACATTTGTAGTCTACAAATCACATTCAAGTGCCTGGCCGAGGGTTTATCGAAACACCTTCACAATAATTTTCTGTTATTCCAAAAACGAACACCTACATCTTTCCGTGCGAGCTCCGATTTCCCATACTTTATTATGATGGTTGTTTCTCCCTATGTAGGTCGGCGTCAACAAAATATTTTCGCATTCGGAGGAGAAAATTGGTGATTGAAATTTCGTGGGACGATTCTTCCGGAACGAAAAACGCCTGTAGTTTTAATGATGTCTACCCTTATCCTGTGTCATTTCGGTGACACTCTCTCCCCTACTTCGCAATAATATAAAACGTGCTGCCCTTCTTTGAACTTTCTCGATGTACTCCGTCAATCCCATCTGGTAAGGATCCCACACCGCGCAGCAATATTCTAAAAGAGGACGGACAAGCGTAGTGTAGACAGTCTCTTCAGTGGATCTGTTACATTTTCTAAGTGTCCTGCCAAGAAAATACAGTCTTTGGTTACCCTTCCACACAAAATTTCTATCTGTTCCTTCCAATTAAAGTTGTTCGTAATTATAATTCTTAGGTATTTACTTGAATTTACGGCCTTTAGATTTGCCTGATTTATCGTGTAACCAAAGCTTAACGGATTCCTTTCAGCACTCATATGTATGATGTCACACTTTTCGCTATTTAGGGTCAATAGCCAATTTTTGCACAACACTGGTGTCTTTTCTAAGTCGTCTTGCAATTTGTTTTGATCGTCTTATGACTTTACTAGTCGATAAACGACAGCATCATCTGCAATCATTTTAAGACAGCTGTTCAAATAGTCTCCTAAATCGTTTATATAGATAAGGAACAGCAAAGGGCCTATAACACTACGTTGGGGAACGCCAGAAATCACATCTGTTTTACTCCATGATTTTCCGTTAACTTCTGAGAATATAACGGTATTCCGCAAGCATGGAATTTCACTACAAGCCGTTTTTGTGGTACAGTGTCAAAAGCCTTCTGGAAATCTATAAATACGTAATCAATTTGAAATCCATCAAAACTAGATATGATTGTCTTACTGGGATAGCCACGATCGTTCCTTGAATAAAAATTTGGCATTTCAGTCTTTGATTGCTATTTTTTATTTTCAGTAACCGGTTTCAGGCTAGGTGCCTATCTTCAGGCCATATGTTGCAGTTACAGAAAAGCCTGCCAGTACAGAACTACTGGTTCGCTGTCATGACAGAGAACCAGTAGTTCTGCACTGACAGGCTACTCTGTAACTGCAATATATGATCTGAAGATGGGGAGCTAGCCTGAAACAGGTTATTGAAATAAAAAATAGCGATCAAAGACTAAAAAGCCATATTTTTTAATTTGAAATCCGTTGTCAATAGCACTCAACACTTCATGTGTAAAGAACGACGTTTTCAAAGCCGTGTTAACTGTGTGTCAATAGATCGCTCTCTTCGAGGTAGTAATTCATAATGCTCGAACACAACATACGTTACTAAATCCTGCTGCATGTCGACGTTAATGATATGGGCTAGTAATTTAGTGGATTACACCTATTTTCTTTCTTGAATATTTGTGTGACCTGTGAAACTTTCCAGTCTTTGGGAACGGATCTTTCGTCGAGCGCGCAGTTGTTAAGTAGGGACCTATTGTATCCGCATACTCTGAAAGAAACGCAATTGGTATACAGTCTGGCCCTGAAGAATTCCTTTTGTTAAGTAATTTAAGTTGCTTCACTACTCCGAGGATATCTACCTCTACGTTACTGATGTTGGCAGCTGTTCTTGATTCGAATTCTGGAGTATTTACTTAGTTTTCTTTGGTGAAGGAATTACGGAAGGCTGTGTTTAGTAACTCTGTCATAAGGACACGAACACATGGCGTCGTGGTGGACAAAGACCACGATGCTGAACGCAAAGAATAATCATTCAGAAAACTGGCCGGGTGCGAGTAGGATTCGCACTCTGAGGGTACCGTGCAAACTTAATCATGTATACAGACAGTTCATAGATCACTAGAATCGAGGATCTCGACGATTTTTTGCCGTTTATTGACATACTGGCAAGACATGGGTCCCGGGAGTTGCAAGTCTTTCGAGAACGTTTCTGCTCGGAAGTGTCTACTAACCAAACTGCGTGCCTACGGAATATCGCCTCAGTTGTGCGACTGGATTCGTGATTTCCTGTCAGAAAGGTCACAGTTCGTAGTAATAGACGGAAAGTCATCGAGTAAAACAGAATTAATATCCGGCGTTCCCCAAGGAAGTGTTATAGGCTCTCTATTGTTCCTGATCTATATTAACGACATGGGAGACAATCTGAGTACCCGTCTAGATTTTTTGCATATGATGCTGTCATTTACCGTCTTGTAAAGTCATCAGATGATCAAAACGACTTGCAAAACGATTTAGATAACATATGTCCATTATAATTATCCGGGCTGTTATGCCGTGGTCGGTTGATGAATTCTGAGGTGATTCCCAACGTTTCGTCTCCTACTGCGGGAGACATCTTCAAGGGGGTCCGTAGCTTGATGGAAGGTCCAACACACACACTGGCACGCTACTGACTGCCGCTAAATTCCGTGTCCGCGCGCCCCCGCGCCGCGGCGTGACGTCACGTGTTTTGAAAACGTCAGTGCAATTGGCCGCTGTCCGTCGCCGTCGATCGCCGTTGCCATCACCCAGTAGTGGACGAGTGGTACACATCTTCTTTAACAACGGCATCCATATACCGTTTATTTTGACGCCCTCCTCTTTTCGGTTGAAATTATTTGGGTGTTTAGCGATTTCGATTGCGTCCCTGTAGAGCCTTTCGTAGTATCCGCTCGTGGCCGCTAGTACTTGCGTCTCCTCGAAACGAATATTGTGGTTCCCTGGCTGGAAAGCATGCTCCGCAACAGCTGATCGTTCCGTTTCTCCTCTTCTACAATTTCTCTTGTGCTCTTCCAAACGTTTAGAAACAGTTCTTTTGGTGGTACCCACATAAACATCACCACAGCTGCACGGGATCCTATACACTCCAGATTTTTCCAATGGTTTGCGAGCATCCTTGGCAGGCCTAAGGTATTCCTTTATCTTCCTGGTGGGATTGTAAATTACGGTACTATTCCGCTTCGTCAAGATCCTCCCAATTCTTTCCGTTACGTTTTTAACAAACGGCAGGAAAACCTTAGATTTTGCAGTAGCCTGTACGTCAGTATGATTTCTGCGTGGCTGCCTCAACGCACGTTTTATTTCGGCGGACGAATATCCGTTCTTCGTTAGTGCATTGTGGAGATGTTCCATCTCAGCGTCGAGCAACTCAGGTTCACAAATATTTCTAGCTCTGTCCGCAAACGTCTTGATAACACCCCGCTTCTGTTGTGGGTGGTGGTTCGAATCCCGGTGCAAATAACGGTCCGTGTGCGTGGGTTTGCGGTACACAGAGTGGCCCAAACTACCATTTTCGTTTCTAAACACAAGCACATCGAGGAAATGTAGTTTGCCGTCTACCTCCTCCTCCATAGTAAACTGAATTCTTGAGTTTATACTGTTCAGATGTTCGTGGAACCGGCTTAGTTCCTCCCTACCATGTCTCCACAACACAAACGTGTCATCCACGTATCGGAACCATACATTTGGTTTCTTGCTGGCAGTACCTAAGGCCTGTTCTTCGAATTTCTCCATAAAGAAGTTTGCAATTACGGGACTTAGGGGGCTTCCCATAGCCACGCCATCCGTTTGCTCATAAAACTGTTCATTCCACTTGAAGTATGTGGTCGTCACACAACACTTAAACAGCTCTAAAATATCGGCAGGAAAAATTCGATCCAGCTGTTCCAATACATCATTAAGTGGAACCATGGTAAACAGCGATACTACATCGAAGCTGACCAATATGTCCTCCGGCTGGACCACTATGCCATTCAATCTGCTGATGAAATGTGTCGAATTCTTTATATACGAGTCCGAACGGCCCACATGTGGTTTTAACAGCGTAGTCAAAAACTTGGCTAACGAGTACATCTACATCTACATCTACATTGATACTCCGCAAGCCACCCAACGGTGTGTGGCGGAGGGCACTTTACGTGCCACTGTCATTACCTCCCTTTCCTGTTCCAGTCGCGTATGGTTCGCGGGAAGAACGACTGTCTGAAAGCCTCCGTGCGCGCTCTAATCTCTCTGATTTTACATTCGTGATCTCCTCGGGAAGTATAAGTAGGGGGAAGCAATATATTCGATACCTCATCCAGAAACGCACCCTCTCGAAACCTGGCGAGCAAGCTACACCGCGATGCAGAGCGCCTCTCTTGCAGAGTCTGCCACTTGAGTTTATTAAACATCTCCGTAACGCTATCACGGTTACCAAATAACCCAGTGACGAAACGCGCCGCTCTTCTTTGGATCTTCTCTATCTCCTCCGTCAACCCGACCTGGTACGGATCCCACACTGATGAGCAATACTCAAGTATAGGTCGAACGAGTGTTTTGTAAGCCACCTCCTTTGTTGATGGACTACATTTTCTAAGCACTCTCCCAATGAATCTCAACCTGGTACCCGCCTTACCAACAATTAGTTTTATATGATCATTCCACTTCAAATCGTTCCGTACGCATACTCCCAGATATTTTACAGAAGTAACTGCTACCAGTGTTTGTTCCGCTATCATATAATCATACAATAAAGGATCCTTCTTTCTATGTATTCGCAATACATTACATTTGTCTATGTTAAGGGTCAGTTGCCACTCCCTGCACCAAGTGCCTATCCGCTGCAGATCTTCCTGTATTTCGCTACAATTTTCTAATGCAGCAACTTCTCTGTATACTACAGCATCATCCGCGAAAAGCCGCATGGAACTTCCGACACTATCTACTAAGTCATTTATATATATTGTGAAAAGCAATGGTCCTATAACACTCCCCTGTGGCACGCCAGAGGTTACTTTAACGTCTGTAGACGTCTCTCCATTGATAACAACATGCTGTGTTCTGTTTGCTAAAAACTCTTCAATCCAGCCACACAGCTGGTCTGATATTCCGTAGGCTCTTACTTTGTTTATCAGGCGACAGTGCGGAACTGTATCGAACGCCTTCCGGAAGTCAAGAAAAATAGCATCTACCTGGGAGCCTGTATCTAATATTTTCTGGGTCTCATGAACAAATAAGGCGAGTTGGGTCTCACACGATCGCTGTTTCCGGAATCCATGTTGATTCCTACATAGAAGATTCTGGGTTTCCAGAAATGACATGATACGCGAGCAAAAAACATGTTCTAAAATTCTACAAGAGATCGACGTAAGAGATATAGGTCTATAGTTTTGCGCATCTGCTCGACGACCCTTCTTGAAGACTGGGACTATCTGTGCTCTTTTCCAATCATTTGGTGGGCGAACCAATGGCACTTAGTATCGGTCTTAACGGAACATTTTCTTTATGAATTTTGGGCAATCCATAAAGCCTCGGTGGTAGCGCAACCGAACTGCAGAGACCATTCTGTACACTCTCTTCAATGGAGGACTTTTTTATTAACCGCGACACAGTTCTGAGAATGTTGTTAGTGGGGTCCTTATTCAGCTTCCTATATGCTTGCGGATCCAGTAGATCCGTAATTTTTCTCTGATAGTCGGCCACATCCATAACCACCGTTGCGCTTCCTTTGTCAGCTGGGAGAACCAAAATACTATCGTCGTCATTCAGGAGTTTTAAAGCTCTTCTCTCACCCACAGTTATATTACTTTTCGGTGGTTTTGCATTGGCTAATATTCTCACTGTTTCTATACGGATTTCTTCAGCTGTTACAGAATCTACACTGCGGATTCCTGCTTCTACATTGGCTATAATTTCTTCCGTGGGCACAAAACGCGGACTAACAGCAAAATTTCCTCCCTTGGCAAGCACAGATGTCTCATCGTCAGATAACGAACGTTTGGACAAATTGATAACGGTCGGGGAAACGTCTAAATGGCGAACAGTCTGATTAGGTAGCAAATTATCAAACTTCTTCTTGTGTCTACTAGACGTCGTCAACATACGCTTCCCCATGGTATCATGCAGTAGTCTATCAATTTTATCCCAGTCACCGCTGCACAGTTTATTACTGATCGTAATATGGAGAGACATTAACTTACAGTTTGTGCTTGCCAAGACTCGTCGGGTCTGCTGAATGCGCTCTCGTAGTAAGGCCTCCTCAGTCCGTTTGAAAATGCGTTGTGCCTTTTCCGAATAGAACAGTCGCTTTATCTTCAGAAACTTCGGTATAACGCCGACAGCTCTGCAACGAGACAGGAATGTGAGGGAACACAAAAGCTGCACTCTCTTCTTCTGGAGTCCTTCCAGGCGTCCCACTTCTCTTGACATCTCCTCCCCGTAGAGGCGTCTGATACTAAAATGTAAACTTTCACGTCCGGAAATATCATATTTTTGACTACGCTGTTAAAACCACATGTGGGCCGTTCGGACTCGTATATAAAGAATTCGACACATTTCATCAGCAGATTGAATGGCATAGTGGTCCAGCCGGAGGACATATTGGTCAGCTTCGATGTAGTATCGCTGTTTACCATGGTTCCACTTAATGATGTATTGGAACAGCTGGATCGAATTTTTCCTGCCGATATTTTAGAGCTGTTTAAGTGTTGTGTGACGACCACATACTTCAAGTGGAATGAACAGTTTTATGAGCAAACGGATGGCGTGGCTATGGGAAGCCCCCTAAGTCCCGTAATTGCAAACTTCTTTATGGAGAAATTCGAAGAACAGGCCTTAGGTACTGCCAGCAAGAAACCAAATGTATGGTTCCGATACGTGGATGACACGTTTGTGTTGTGGAGACATGGTAGGGAGGAACTAAGCCGGTTCCACGAACATCTGAACAGTATAAACTCAAGAATTCAGTTTACTATGGAGGAGGAGGTAGACGGCAAACTACATTTCCTCGATGTGCTTGTGTTTAGAAACGAAAATGGTAGTTTGGGCCACTCTGTGTACCGCAAACCCACGCACACGGACCGTTATTTGCACCGGGATTCGAACCACCACCCACAACAGAAGCGGGGTGTTATCAAGACGTTTGCGGACAGAGCTAGAAATATTTGTGAACCTGAGTTGCTCGACGCTGAGATGGAACATCTCCACAATGCACTAACGAAGAACGGATATTCGTCCGCCGAAATAAAACGTGCGTTGAGGCAGCCACGCAGAAATCATACTGACGTACAGGCTACTGCAAAATCTAAGGTTTTCCTGCCGTTTGTTAAAAACGTAACGGAAAGAATTGGGAGGATCTTGACGAAGCGGAATAGTACCGTAATTTACAATCCCACCAGGAAGATAAAGGAATACCTTAGGCCTGCCAAGGATGCTCGCAAACCATTGGAAAAATCTGGAGTGTATAGGATCCCGTGCAGCTGTGGTGATGTTTATGTGGGTACCACCAAAAGAACTGTTTCTAAACGTTTGGAAGAGCACAAGAGAAATTGTAGAAGAGGAGAAACGGAACGATCAGCTGTTGCGGAGCATGCTTTCCAGCCAGGGAACCACAATATTCGTTTCGAGGAGACGCAAGTACTAGCGGCCACGAGCGGATACTACGAAAGGCTCTACAGGGACGCAATCGAAATCGCTAAACACCCAAATAATTTCAACCGAAAAGAGGAGGGCGTCAAAATAAACGGTATATGGATGCCGTTGTTAAAGAAGATGTGTACCACTCGTCCACTACTGGGTGATGGCAACGGCGATCGACGGCGACGGACAGCGGCCAATTGCACTGACGTTTTCAAAACACGTGACGTCACGCCGCGGCGCGGGGGCGCGCGGACACGGAATTTAGCGGCAGTCAGTAGCGAGCCAGTGTGTGTGTTGGACCTTCCATCAAGCTACGGACCCCCTTGAAGATGTCTCCCGCAGTAGGAGACGAAACGTTGGGAATCACCTCAGAATTCATCAACCGACCACGGCATAACAGCCCGGATAATTATAATGGACTTGATATTTCCGGCCGTGACAGTTTACATTTTAGTATTAGATAAGATACCTGTATGGTGCAAAAAGTAGCAATTGACCCTGAATTAAGAAAAGTGTGAAGTTATTCACATAAGTACTAAAAGAAATCAGCTAAATTTCGATTACGCGATAAGTCACACAAATCTAAGAGCTGTAAATTCAACTAAATACTTGGGGATTACAATTAACCTAAATGGGAACGATCACATAGATAATATTGTGGGTAAGAGCAAACCAAAGACTGCGATTCATTGGCAGAACACTTAGAGGGTGCAACAGGTCTACCAAAGAGACTGCTTACTCTACGCTTGTCCCCCCTGTTCTGGAATTTTACTGTGCGGTGTGGGATCTGCATCAAGTGGGACTGACGGATGACATCGAAAAAGTACGCAGAAGGGCAGCTCGTTTTGTATTATCGCGAAATAGGGGAGATATTGTCACAGACATGATACGTGAATTGGAGTGGCAATCATTAAAACAAAGGCGTTTTTCGTTGCGACGGGATCTTCTCATGAAATTTCAATCACCAGTTTTCTCCTCCGATTGCGAAACCATTCTGTTGGTACCCTCCTACATAGGGAGAAATGATCATCGCGATAAAATAAGAGAAATCGAGGCTCGCACACGAAAATTTAAGTGCTCATATTTCCCGCGTGCCGTTCAAGAGTGGAACGGTAGAGAGACAGCATGAAGGTGGTTCATTGAACCCTCTGCCAGGCAATTTATTGTGAATATCAGAGTAATCACATAGATGTAGATGTAAATGTGTGCTTTAATTTTGAAATCGAATAACAGATGACTGAAGAAGCGTTTCTGTTTAGGCTACAATTGAAAATTAACAATTTAATGATTTTTGTTCCTTTAGTTTTACTTGTCAATCTTACTTCTTGACAAATTTCTCCATCCTAGGTCAATCGAAAGTACGCTACAGGCTTTGTGAGTGTAGTCAGTAAGTGACGTAAATGACAGTCTCTTTTTGACTGAACTGACATAGGAGCTTTATGTTTTTCACCACCAGGGGAGCGTAGGACCATAGACCTTAGTACGTAGCATGAATTTCAATCTGATATGTCTACCCGTTAGTGAGAAAAATAGTTTTTAACAGCCGGACTGACTGACAGACAGACATACGGACAACAAAGTGATCAAGTAAACAGAGCTGAAGGCAGATGACTATGGACATGCGATGCGGTGGTTCAATTTCAACCGAAGTTGATATTATGTTATGTTATGTTAACCGGGGACCTAGAAACGACGGAGAGGCTCCGTCCCCACCGCAGCCGCAGTGGTCCACAACCCCACGACGACTATCGCAGTCCACTTCACCCCTCCGCCGCCCCACACCGAACCCAGGGTTATCGTGCGGTTCGACCCTCGGTGGACAGCCCAGGGAACGTCTCACACCAGACGAGTGTAACCCCTATGTTTGCGTGGTAGAGTAATGGTGGTGTACGCGTTCGTGGAGAACTGGTTTGCGCAGCTATCGCCGACGTAGTGTAGCTGAGGCCGGAATAAGGGGAACCAGCCCGCATTTGCCGAGGCAGATGGAAAACCGCCTAAAAACCATCCACAGACTGGCCGGCTCACCGGACCTCTACACAAATCCGCCGGGCGGATTCGTGCCGGGGACCGGCGTTCCTTCCCACCCGGAAAACCGTGCGTTCGACCGCACGGCCAACCAGGCGGGCAAGTTGATATTACCAGACGTCTCTCCCACACAAAATTAATTGAAATCCCCATAGTAAGAAACGCCAAAACGTCTTCCTGACATAAGAACACTGAAGCAGAGCAAATAGCACACTTCTACAAATTAAACCAGTATATTCAAATACCTGAATCCACTATGGAACGAGCCAGCCCACAAGAGCACGACCGTTCTCATACCATTTCAGCGACAGTGGGCCCGTCTCGGCGCCTCTGAGTTAATGAGCATTGCGCTCTCATTTAACTATATGGCCGAAAGAGTCAGCCTTCAGGAATTGCGAAACGAACCCTGTCGTCCAGGACCGCGTTCCACAAAGGGCGCAGATTCACCACGAGATGGGGAAACTCACAGGCGTCTAGTGTCTAATTAGGCTTAAGCGCTGCAGTGTGCGAGTGAGACAGACGAGAACCAGCGTCACAGGGAAACCCAGTAGAGGCCTTTTGGGCCAAGGAGACGTAGCAGTGTTAAATATGGCGGCCCTAAGACCGGCCATGAAGGAAAACATTTATGGAAACTATTTAATTCTGTAGTAATGCAGGAAAAGAAGTAACAGTAATTTTAATCTGCCATCCTCCATAAACTTTCATGGTGATCCCAACAAAACTTGAATATTGATCATATCTATAATAGTTTAGGGTTTACTATTAAAGTGAAATTCACAAGTTTTGTAACAAAGACCTGAACGCTAAAATCTGAACGTTTTGGTCGACCTTAACGATCGATATTTCATATAGAAGAGCATCATTAAAATGACAAACGTGGTAAATATCAACTCTGTAACTTTATTCGTTTAAAAGATATAGTAAATTTAAATTATCACTATTTTAAGTTAAGTATCAGATCATCATTTCCTCCACACAAAACACATTGAACGATGACAGCATGACACCTTATTGAATCATTAGGTAATAGAATATTCTGGAAATAGAATATTTGTTGTAAAGTTTAGTGCATAATAGTTTTGTTCCTTATTTATGTATCAGAAAGCACGTTGGTGCATGACTACTGGCCGTGACATTCAAAGTTAAGAAGGAAATTGTATTGGTTTTATGTAGAAGACTTTGATGTTTATTATGTAATGGATATAGTTGTTACTTTACGTAGAACGTGAAAGGGGTCAAGCTCTGATTATTTACATATGTTAAAATGTAAAACAATGTTGAATAAGCTGTAGTCAATCAGATGGACGGCTTCTGGAAAGGGAACTTCCCTAGTCAGTTGAGCGGGAAGTGCGGCCGGGGACGGGCAGATGGTTGAAATGGCTCTGAGCACTATGGGACTTAACATTTGAGGCCATCATTCCCCTAGAACTTAGAACTACTTAAACGTAAGTAACCTAAGGACACCACACGCATCCATGCCCGAGGCAGGATTCGAACCTCCGACAGTAGCGGTCGCGTGGTTCCAGACTGAAGCGCCTAGAACCGCTCGGTCACGTCGGCCGACGGGAAGGGCAGAGGAAGTTCTGGTCTAGACACCAAAGAGTACAGTTAGGCTGCAGACACCAGTTCGGATTGAGACGCGAAAGCGGACAGTCGGTCTTTAAGGCAGCTAGGAAGTGAAGCGACTTTGAAAATTTCGCGTTGCATGGTATCGCGGGACATACTGAGCGACGTGTAGCCGCACGCCTACTTTTCACGTAGATAACTTGTATTTCGCGATGAGGTTGTGAATGATCGAACTGTGTCAAATGGATATACGCTCGAGTGTAATTGTAATTCTATATACGACCACTTTCGCTATTACTTTTGTTTCTGAATAAAGGTTATTTTAACCAAATCGCAACTGTGTGTCCTACATCATTTAAGAGTCGTTAATTTATTTCCAGATATTATTATTACTGTTATTAAATTTTTTGTTAACTTTGAGTTTCGCAAACTTGCCATCAGCCAGACAATTTAATCAAAGGGTCACAAGTGTCTACTTTGGGGCGTGTAATGCGACACGTGCGGTTCAGCCCCTAGACGAGTTTGAGCCAAGACATTTCGACGAAGAGGAACCGCATCTTAGCCAGAACATCTTTGGGACGTTAGCTCGCAGCTGATAGTACCAGACGTCTCTCCCACACAAAATTAATTGAAATCTCCATAGTAGAAAATGCCAAAAAGTCTTGCTGACATAACCAGTACTGAAGCAGAGCAAATAGCACACTCCTACAAATTAAACCAATATATTCAAATAGTACTTGAATCCACTCTGGAACGAGCCATCCCACAAGAGTACGACCGTTCTCATACCATTTCAGTGACAGGGGGCCCGTCTTGGCGCTTCTCGGAAACGTTTTTAGTTTGAAACTGTAGTGGTGGGGATAGAGGTTCATTGTCTTTGACCAACTGCAGCACAACAAAGTCTGAAGCTAGTATTCATCTTTGGCTCTGCTCTCAACTGTCCTTCTTTGCTACACTACGCACCGGTTTAACCCTTAACTCACGAGGTGTGGTCACTGAGACTTCGCGAGAATTTTCGAACTCGCTCTCCAAGGTAATTTCTAGCGAAGTGCTTCTATACTTCATCTACCCTCGTTACAAAGCCAACTCTATGATGTTTTACTGTCGGTTGCATTATCTCCTCCTTTGTTTGTTGCTGACATATTCTGCTGTCTCCCAGACGGCCCCTCGTGAAGTGCGTACCTGTATTCTTAGTATAGCACGACATATGTTCTCAGAAGATTGTCAGTTTTAACGATCCTAAATAAACGATGAATAGAGGAACATGTCAGTGATATGCTTCAACAAATAAACGAA
Organism: Schistocerca piceifrons; assembly: GCF_021461385.2. NCBI lineage: Eukaryota > Metazoa > Arthropoda > Insecta > Orthoptera > Acrididae > Schistocerca > Schistocerca piceifrons. The sequence goes on along the minus strand of NC_060141.1, from coordinate 705,392,932 downwards.
AACGGTGACGATTTTGCAGTAGCCATTGGCCACGATTCTGCTGGCGAACAAGACTGTCATTCAGAGGAAGAACTTCGGCCCAATGGTGTTGGACATAGTTCTGTTTCTTCAATAAAATACTTAAAGTGCTAGTTAAAATCAAATATGTTCTGAGTGGTGGTAAAGGAAAGGTAGATCCCAGCAGTGAATATCAGTTTTACAGACTTCCCTTTCGTCCAGTGTTTATGTGCAAATTTAAACTCTGGAATTTACTTTTAAGAGAAAATTTACCTGCTGCACAAAGGTACTATAATTTTTCAGAATATGAAATTCATTTCTCTGACGGTCTGTGTACGTGTAATATTTGTGTGACAAAAACTAAAGTACTACAGCCTTTATTTAATGCAATACACTCAACGTGGAGTATTTAAACAACAATGAAATTATTATAAAAGGAATGTTATATAACTGAAATGAAAAATTCCAGATGATTTATCCCCCAAATCTCAGTTTAGACGCTGGGGTCCCAGAGACCACACCTCGTAGTATATGTTATAAAAAGTCACTCCGTGAGTTAAGGATTAAATTGGCGATGGCTGCACACCATCCTTGCTAACTGTGGTTTCCAGTGGAAAAGTTACCCGCTCACGCACGATCCAATGTAGGATTGATAGTAACAGATTCGTCCATGCCTTCTCCAGGAGCCACTAGTATCCTGAATAGAGTAACTTGCGTCACGAAATCAGAAAAACAAGTACACTAGAGGCGAAGCGGAGGATTATGCAGCGATTTTAAATAAACGTTTCAAGAAGAACTACTAACGGAAATTCTACTCTCTGATAAATAATTGACGCATTTTACAAAGCCATCAAGCTCTGAATAGGTACAGGGCAGTGGTCGTCTACCTGCTGTTAGCGGGCTGAATCGAGCCCGAATCAAGTATTGGTGTGGCCCGTGGTTCTCAGCTGTGTTTTGAATAATATTCATCTAGGAACTAACAGCCGCAACCAGGAACGTCAACAAACGTTAAGAGCTTCTTGAGAGTGTAGGTTTCCTGCTCAGTAACAAACAAAAGTACTTACAGAGACAGTAATATTTTGATTGATGTTGGTGAATTCGTTCGTAAGCCAAGTAAAGATGTTCATTTACCTCAGGGGAAGAGGGGTAAGTTGTGCGGCCACTGCAAGGTCAAAGGTTGTAAGAGGAGGAATGTGTCATTGTTTGACTTCCAGTGCTGACAACACTCATGAGCGTCCGCGACACGTACCGCTCAGATGCTATGGTACACATTTTGACACCGAAGTAACATGTATTCACGAATGCGTATTACAGATATGGTCATCGTCAAACGCGGTACGTATTAGTAACACGGAATATCATATTAAATTAAGGCTATTGTAATACATCACAATGAATGGATGTATAATGACATTCAAAACATTTGGTAAACATTTGTGATAGTGTTTCATATTGCATGTTGTTGTTGTGGTCTTCAGTCCAGAGACTGGTTTGATGCAGCCCAACCATGCTACTCTTTCCTGTGCAAGCTTGTTCATCTCCCAGTACCTACTGCAACCTACATCGTTCTGAATTTGCTTAGTGTATCCATCTCTTGGTCTCCCTCCACGATGCCCTCCAATACTAAATTGGTGATCCCTTGACGCCTTAGAACATGTCCTACCAACCGATCCCTTCTTCTAGTCACGTTGTGCCACAAATTTCTCTTCTTCCCAATTCTATTCAATACCTCCTCATTAGTTATGTGATGTACCTATCTAAGCTTCAGCATTCTTCTGTAGCGTCACATTTCGAAGGCTTCTAGTCTCTTCTTGTCCAAACTATTTATCTTCCATGTTTCACTTCCACTTCCACTTCCTGCCACTGAAGTCTACACTCGATGTTAACGAATTTCTCTTCTTCAGAAACGCATTCCTTGCCATTGCCAGTCTACATTTTATATCCTCTCTACTTCGACTATCATCAGTTATTTTGTTCCCCAAATAGTAAAACTCATCTACTACTTAAAGTGTCTCATTTCCTAATCTAATTCCTTCAGCATCACCCGACTTAATTCGACTACATTCCATTATCCGTGTTTTGCTTTTGTTGATGTTCATCTTATATCCTCCTTTCGAGGCACTGTCCATTCCATTCAACTGCTCTTCCAGGTCCTTTGCTGTCTCTGACAGAAGTACATGTCATCGGCGAACCTCAAAGTTTTTATTTCTTCTCCATGGATCTTAATTCCTACTCCAAGTTTTTATTTTGTTTCCTTTACTGCTTGCTCAATACACAGATTTAATAACATAGGGGAGAGGCTACAACCCTGTCTCACTCCCTTCCCAACCACCGCTTCCCTTTCATGCTCCTCGACTCTGATAACTGCCATCTGGTTGCAAATACCCTTTCGTTCCCTGTATTTGACCCCTGCTACCTTCAGAATTTGAAAGAGAGTATTCCCGTCAACATTGTCAAAAGCTTTCTCTAAGTCTACAAATGCTAGAAACGTAGGTTTGCCTTTCCTTAATCTATCTTCTAAGATGAGTCGTAGGGTCAGTATTGCCTCATGTATTCCAACATTTCTACGGAATCCAAACTGATCTTCCCCGAGATCGACTTCTACCAGTTTTTCCATTCGTATATAAAGAATTCGTGTTAGTATTTTACAGCCGTGACTTATTAAACTGATAGTTCGGTAATTTTCACATCTGCCAAAACCTGCTTATTGTGGGATTGGAATTATTAAATTTTTCTTGAAGTCTGAGGGCATTTCGCCTGTCTCATACATTTGACGACTAGCATAGAGTATTCTACATCTGCATCTAAGCTCTGCAAGAGCTCTTACGGGCCAGCTGGGCGGCCGAGCGGCTCTAGGCGCTTCAGTCTGCAACCACGTGACCGCTTCGGTCTCAGGTTCGAATCCTGCCTCGGGAATGGATGTGTGTGATGTTCTTAGGTTAGTTAGATTTAAGTAGTTCTAGGGGACTGATGACCTCAGAGGTTAAGTTCCATAGTGCTCAGAGCCATTTTTTAGCTCTTACGGAGTGTAGCGGAAGTTCTGGTACCAGTATCTCTTCTCCTCTTCGCTGTTCCATTCGTGAATGGCTTGTGCGAAGAATGACTGCCACTAAACCACCGTATTAGCTGTAATTTCCCGAATTTTGCCGTTGTGGTCATTTCACAAAAAGTGTATAAAAGGAAATCATATGTTGCTTGATTCTTCCACGAACGTGGTCTCTCTCAGTAGCAAACTTTTCCTTGATGTACAAAGCCTCTCTTGTACCATACGCCAGTAGAGGTTGTTCAGCAAAAACGTAAAGCTCCAGCGCCGAGTAAAAGATTCCCTGATGAAATGTTCCAGTCATGATTTGAATTCCTCTATGCCTTCCACTAATTCAACCCCGTGAGGGTCCCAGATTGCTGAGAAATACTCAACACTCAATCCATCAAGTATCAAACAAGCCAGTTCTTTCGTCCATGAATGACATTTCCTTAAGATTCTTCTAATATATCTCAGTCTGACATCTACTTCTCCGATATTTTGTTGTAGGTTGACATTCACATTTCGGTCTCACCGAATAGCTACTCCTAGAATTTTACAGTTGTTGCTGTTTCCAGCGATTTGTCGCCGCTGATGTGACCGTACACTAGTAGATCTTTTCGCCTGCATATGTGCAGTACCTTAAATTATTTTTCGATCTGGGCCATTTTCCAGGCCCTGTACTAATCAACGATCCTCTACAGCTCTCCCTGCAATATGCTACAGTCAGGGGCGGATTAATGACGTTTTATGGGTGGCAGCGTTTCCCTAGAAGACAAAGAACACCCAGGGGTTCTCTCCTTGAAAGTTAAGGAAAAAACCTTGAAAAACCTCTGTTTTAAGCTGTTTTGCTACTTAAAATCACCAAAAAATACCAAAAATGTTTTTTATTTCAGACTAAAATTTCTTAAATTTCTTGAAATGAGTAGCATTCACAACATTTTCCTGAGTAACTACATTTATGTAATTGTTAACACACAGCAACAACCTCACAAGCCTTTTGCTAACTCAGAGTTGATGTTGTTGTTTTTGTTGTTGTTGTGGTCTTCAGTCCAGAGACTGGTTTGATGCAGCCCTCCGTGCTAATCTATCCTGCGCAAGGTTCTTCATCTCCAAATAGCTACTGCGACCTACATCCTCCTGAATTTGCTTAGTGTATTCATCTCTTTGTCTCCCTCTACGATTTTTACCCTCCACACTGCCCTACAATACCATAATGGTGATCTCTTGATTCCTCAAAACATGTCCCACCAACCGATCCCTTCTTCTAGTCAACTTGTCACACAAATTCCTCTTCTCACCAGTTCTATTCAGTACCTCCTCATTAGTTAAGTGATCTACCCATTTAATCTTCAGCGTTTTTCTGTAGCACCACGTTACGAAAGCTTCTATTATCTTCTTGTCTGAAATAGTTATCGTCCATATTTCACTTCCATACATGGCTACACTTCATACAAATACTTTCAGAAAAGACTTCCTGACACTTAAACCTACACTCACAAATTCCTCTTTTTCAAAAAGGCTTTCTTTGCCATTGCCAGTCTACATTTTACATCCTCTCTTCTTCGACCATCATCAGTTATTTTGCTCCCCAAATAGCAAAAGTTATCTACTACCTAAAGTGTCTCATTTCCTAATCTAATTCCCTCAGCATCACCTGATTTAATTAGACCGCATTGCAAACAAATTAAAAGCAAATAAACTCAAATCAGAATAAAACACACTTAAAACTGTAGTTCGTAATTTCTTGACAGTTATATTTTTGTCAGTTTACTTCATAAATACATATACAGGGTGGTCCATTGATCGTGACCAGGCCAAATATCTCACAAAACAAGTGTCATTCGAAAAAACTACAAACAACGAAATTTGTCTAGCTTGGAGGGGGAAACCAGATGGCGCTATGGTTGGCCCGCTAGATGCCGCTACCATAGGTCAAAAGGATATCAACTGAGTTTTTTTTTTAAATAGGAACCTCCATTTTTTATTACATATTCGTGTAGTAAGTAAAGAAATATAAATGTTTTAGTTGGACCACTTTTTTCGCTTTGTGATAGGTGGCACTGTAATAGTCACAAACATATGGCTCACAATTTTATACAAACAGTTGGTAACAAGTAGGTTTTTTAAATTTAAATACAGAACGTAGGTACTTTTCAACATTTTATTTCGGTTGTTCCAATATGATACATGTGCATTTGTGAACTTATAATTTCTGAGAACGCATGCTGGCCGGTGTGGCCGAGCGGTTCTAGGCGCTACAGTCTGGAACCGCGTGACCGCTACGGTTGTAGGTTCGAATCCTGCCTCGGACATGGATGTGTGTGATGTCCTTAGGTTAGTTAGGTTTAAGTAGTTCTAAGTTCTAGGGGACTGAAGACTTTAGAAGTTAAGTCCCATAGTGCTCAGAGCCATTTTTTTGAGAACGCATGCTGTTACAGAGTGATTACCTGTAAATACCACATTAATGCAATAAATGCTCAAAATGATGTCCGCCGACCTCAATGCATTTGGCAATACGTGTAACGACATTCCTCTCAACAGCGAGTAGTTCGCCTTCCGTAATGTTCGCACAAGCATTGACAATGCGCTGACGTATGTTGTCAGGCGTTGTCGGTGGATCACGATAGCAAATATCCTTCAACTTTCCCCACAGAAAGAAATCAGGGGACGTCAGATCCGGTGAACGTGCGGGCCATGGTATGGTGCTTCGACGACCAATAGCATGAAATATGCTATTCAATACCGCTTCAATCGCACGCGAGCTATGTGCCGGACATCCATCATGTTGGAAGTATATCGTCATTCTGTCATGCAGTGAAACACCTTGTAGTAACATCGGTAGAACATTACGTAGGAAATCAGCATACATTGCACCATTTAGATTGCCAACGTTAAAAATGGGGGCCAATTATCCTTCCTCCCATAATGCCTCACCATACATTAACCCGGCAAGGTCGCTGATGTTCCACTTGTCGCAGCCATCGTGGATTTTCCGTTGCCCAATAGTGCATAATATGCCAGTTTACGTTACCGCTGTTGGTGAATGACGCTTCGACGCTAAATAGAACGCGTACAAAAAATCTGTCATCGTCCCGTAATTTCTCTTGTGCCCAGTGGCAGAACTGTACACGACGTTCTAAGTCGTCGTCATGCAATTCCTGGTTCATAGAAATATGGTACGGGTTCAGTCGATGTTGATGTAGCATTCTCAACACCGACGTTTTTGAGATTCCAGATTCTCGCGCAATTTTTCTGCTACTGATGTACGGATTAGCCGCGACAGCAGCTAAAACACCTACTTGGGCATCATCATTTGTTGCAGGTCTTGGTTGACGTTTCACATGTGGCTGAACACTTCCTGTTTGCTTAAATAACGTAACTACCCGGCGAACGGTCCAGACACTTGAATAACGTAACTACCCGGCGAACGGTCCAGACACTTGGATGATGTCGTCCAGGATACCGAGCAGCATACATAGCACATGCCCGTTGGGCATTTTGATCACAACAGCCATACATCAACACGATATCGACCTTCTTCGCAACTGGTAAACGGTCCATTTTAACACGGGTAATGTATCCCGAAGCAAATACCGTCCGCACTGGCGGAATGTTACGTGATACCACGTACTTATACGTTTGTGACTATTAGAGCGCCATCTATCACAAAGCGAAAAACGTGGTCCAATTAAAACATTCATATTTGTTTACGTGCTAGACGAATATGTAATAAAAAATGGGAGTTCCTATTTAAAAAAACGCAGTTGATATCCGTTTGACCTATGGCAGCGCCATCTAGCGGGCCAACCATAGCGCCATCTGGTTTCCCCCTTCAAGCTAGACGAGTTTCGTTCTTTGTAGTTTTTTCGTTTGATGCTTATTTCGTGAGATATTTGGCCCGGTCACTATCAATGGACCACCCTGTATACTTATATTTTGAAAATTATAATAGTAAAGCGTGCTGATGTGGCAGATAAGGAAGCCTTTGCTAACATGTGGCGCCCACGATTCGAACAGGAGGGAGTGCGAGTCACTGGTACAGGTAGTAAGGTGTCTCGGACATACAAAGTAAGGTGGCTTGGACAATACTGAATTAACCGACTAAATCCACTGACCAAGACTCTAAATTCGCATGTTTATGTTTGGCGAAGGTTACAAAAATTACTATCTGATTTTAAATTAATTTCAACTCTCGGAGGGGGTGATCGTCCCGTCCGCCGCCCCCCCCCCCCGCCCTGCCTTTAATCCACCCTTGGGTGCAGCAGTCTGACGTTACTATTTCTGTTTTAGACGGCTTGATGTGTTCGCCAATGAGAGGCAGAAGCCAGAAGATTTGGCACCCAGGTAGATGCCGTATTCCTTAATTCCGGAAGGCATTCCGTGCAGTTATGCAGTGCTCCCTAATAAACAAAATACGAGCTACAGAATATCAAACTTATAGTGTGATTTGACTGAAGAGTTTCTAACAAACAGAACACAGCGTGTCATTCTCAATGCAGAGGGAATGTTATAGGACCGTTAATTTTCGCGATATATATATATATATATATATATATATATATATATATATATATATATATATATATTTTAGGCTGGTGCATAAGTTTTGTAGCGTCTTTGTTTTGAATGTTTGTATTCCGGTTGCTATGAGTTTGTTTATTATCATTTTTTATTTATAGTTCACTGCTGCTATTTGAATTAACATATTCTCCTTTTGGCATTTATAGATAGTGACTGGAGCTATGGACGCTAGAAAATTGAGTGCCAAGTACAAAAATCGGAATGTTCCCGACATATTCTTTTGTCTGAGTACAACAGATGTGTGATAGCAGCGCAGGCAGCCAGAAACATTTTTTGCCGCATATTAGTTTAACGCATTGGTGGAGCACGGCAAGAAAATCGTTTTCTCGTTTTAAGGAGGATCGTTTCGACATTAGTGTTCTCAGTATTCAGGAAAACGTTTAGGGTTTGATGAAGATCGTTTAAGGGCATTAATCCACAATGATCCATGTGGTGTCACCGCCAGACACCACACTTGCTAGGTGGTAGCTTTAAATCGGCCGCGGTCCATTAGTACATGTCGGACCCGCGTGTCGCCACTGTGTGATCGCAGACCGAGCGCCACCACAAGGCAGGTCTCGAGATATGGACTAGCACTCGCCCCAGTTGTACGGACGACGTAGCTAGCGATGCACACTGACGAAGCCTCGCTCATTTGCCGAGCAGATAGTTAGAATAGCCTTCTGCTAAGTCAATGGCTACGACCTAGCAAGGCGCCATTAGTAACATTGCATGTATCTAAAGAGTCTCACTTGTATCGCCACAATCTCCAGATGTACCACAAGGATGGATTAAAGTTAAGTATTCCAGCAGCTACGTACTTTTCTTTATAGCATTCATTACGTATCCTGTTTCAGACCTCACGCCATCCAGCTTCAGCTTAGCGCATGCCTTTCGGCTTCCTCTCATTGTGTCTAGGCTGTCTTGTCTAGACACAACAATCCATATCCGTGTACTCGAGAACTAAGTCAAAATCACAGAAATCAGCTGTGGCGATATGTGCATCTGTGCTTGCTCGTTATCATATGGCTCGTGCTCAACACCGACCGTTCGTACCGTATAAAGTTACTGGCGACGAAATTTTGTGTCTTTATGATAATTAAGGAAGAGAAAGGAATGGTTGAACACAAATAAAGCAGCAACTCCCCCTACAAAGACCTGTGCACAACTACAAAAGATAATGTTATGCATCTGATGGAACAGCGACGGCGTGGTGTACTACGAATTGCTTTCCCAAAGTATAACCACCACTGCTGACATTTATTGTCAAAAACTGAGACGTCTTGCAGATGCAGTCCAAGAACAACGACCAGGACGAAAGCGTGAAGTGATGATACTCCACGGTAACGTCCGTCCGCATTCCGCTAGACCGACAGGAAACACTGTACAGGAGTTGGTCGAGAAGTAATACGAACCCACCTTGTTCACCTGATCTTGCACCCTAGGATTTTCACCATTTCCGCTCTCTATCGAAAACTTTCAACGAACTTCCTTTTCGGGGTTCGACGAGTTCTTTGCCTCTGTACAGTTACTGTTATTAATCATTTAATCACACGCTCACACAGACACAGCATCGAAAAGTTACCCCAGCGTTGTCAGGCTGTTGTAAATAGTGCTCATCAGTGTGGGATCCGTACCACGTTGGGTTGACAGAGGAGACAGAGAAGATCCAAAGAAGAGCGGCGCGTTTCGTCAAAGGGTTATTTGGTAAGCGTGATAGCGTTACGGAGATGTTTAGCAAACTCAAGTGGCAGAGTCTGCAAGAGAGGCGCTCTGCATCGCGGTGTAGCTTGCTGTCCAGGTTTCGAGAGGGCGCGTTTCTGGATGAGGCATCGAATATATTGCTTCCCCCTACTTATACCTCCCGAGGAGATCACGAATGTAAAATTAGAGAGGCCTTCCGGCAGTCGTTGTTCCCGTGAAACATACGCGACTGGAACAGGAAAGGGAGGTAATGACAGTGGCTCGTAAAGTGCCCTCCACCACACACCGCTGGGTGGCTTGCGGAGTATAAATGTAGATGTAGATGTAGTTGTAGAAGGATAATATGTTACTGGGGTTACTAAACTTATGGAAAAAACGCTACAACCTTATGCACCAACGCAATATCGGAAGTCAGATTGCAGCTGTCACCTGTTACACACCTACAGAGAAGCAAGTTAACTGTTTAGCCTTTTCTGTGTTTTCTTAGTAGTATAGTTCTTAAATTACATTCGTGTTTTTCTATTTAAGAGGTATGTAATGTGCATTTTGTATCCGTAGGTGTAAATTCAGTCTGCAGCGCAGTAGTTATTGGTTTGTTTGGTTTGAAGAGCCAGCAGATTTTCAGGCTAGCCAGTCTGCGAGTCAGGTTCAAGATGTCGTCTGTTACACACCTGCAGAGCGGCAAGTTTACTGTGGAACTGTTGATAGCTAATCAAGAAGTACATCCTCGATATGAAAATAAACGTGTAATTTCTACACTTATTATCTTGAAAAAACCTCACAAAATCTGAAAAATTATATTTTTTCATTGATTTATAAGTAGCTAGAGACTGCTCATTAAGGTTAAAACAGATTATAAATATATGTAATCTATCTTTAACCCATTAAAATATCATTATGGAGGAGAAGTTCACTACTTCACACTGAATGGGGATGGGAACAGAAATATGGTACACTATTTGCTGCGGTTTTTGTTTTCATATTTCGCAGATGAAAAACGGGGAGGAAATCCTTTGGTAATTTTCCATTCCAGTCGTTCCTATTAAAAATACGGTAGATTACAGGATTCCGCCAAAATTATAACCGAATTGGTGATTTATTTTTGTTATTAACTTTTCCTCATCTGAAGAAGCGTCCTCAGTTATGAGTAATGGCTCCATTTCTCTCGTTGACAGGTTTAATTTTGCCTATCTTGCCAAAACACAGTATAATTTCCAGAAACTGACGTTTCAATGTTTCTGACAGACTCTTGAAACAGTCTGTCTTGTTAAACAAGCAATAAGCGACGAGAAAAGTGAATACGTTACGAAAAACCTCATCGTGTTAGTGTGCAGTAACACAAGAGAAAGAATTTCTCGTTTATTTTAATCGTAGCAAATACTAGTTATCGATGAATTTTTTTTAAAAAAAATGCGGAACTGGAAGTAAAAACTTAAGTAAAACCTGTAGCTTCGGCTATATCAGCATGGATAACAAAGTTCCATATGTTACCAATATGGAAAAATACTCTGCTCTTTCTGTGCTATAATTTGGCAAAATCTCGTACCGTTATCTCCAACTGTTTAACATACGTATATTAAGAATATTTCGTTCTCGCGTGCATACAGTCGGAAATGAAGGTGCTACACAAATTTCATTTTCTCGAGGTTGAACACAAATAGGAAACTCCTTCCTAATATCAAGGAAAATTTAATATCTTAGCTAAATTTCATCTGCAGCGACTTATGGTGTAATTTGCACCAGACGCAAAATCATAGTGGCCGACATTTTTCGTTGCAACATTTTTCGAATTTTGAACAGCATCTTCCTTAAATGAGGATGTCACAATAAATATGAACATTAGCAAAGTGATGGACACTTCACCACGAAGATGACGTGTTAAGTTATACATAACGTAAAAATCAATTTCTTTTATGAATAGTTTCGGAAAAATCGTGTGAGAGAGACTATAGATCTACTGGAGAGCGTATGACAAATTGTTTAAATCCAGAGATATGCTTAAAACATCATCCGAAATTTTGCTAAACGCTTTCTCTGAAAATTCTTTCGAGCAGTTAGCTCATGAGCCTGCTTGAATAATAAACGTTTGTGAAAACACACTTGACCTCTTAGCAACAAATAATCCTGAAATAATAACGAACATCAAAAGAGATGCAGCACTAAGTGAACACAGGATTATCGTAGTGGGACTGAATACCGTAACTCCCATTTCCTTCAAAATTAAACGAAAAATATTCCTATTCACGAAGGCAGATAAAAATTCACTTGATGGCTTCCTGAGAGACGATCTCCATTACTTCCAAATGAGCAAAGTAAGTGTCTACCATGTGTGGCTTGGATTAGAAATACACTACTGGCCATTAAAATTGCTACACCACGAAGCTGACGTGCTACAGACGCGAAATTTAACTGACAGGAAGAAGATGGTGTGATATGCAAATGACTAGCTTTTCAGAGCATTCACACAAGGTTGGCGCCAGTGGCGACAACTACAATCTGCTGACATGAGGATAGTGTCCAACCCATTTCTCATACACAAACAGCAGTTGACCGGCGTTGCCTGGTGAAACGTTGTTGTGATGCCTTGTGTAAGGAGGAGAAATGCATACCATCACGTTTCCGACTTTGATAAATGTCGGATTGTAGCTTATCGCGATTGCGGTTTATCGTATCGCGACATTGCTGCTCGCGTTGGTCGAGATCCAATGACTGTTAGCAGGATATGGAATCGGTGGGTTCAGGAGGGTAATACGGAACGCCGTGCTGGATCCCAACGGCCTCGTACTACTAGCAGTCGAGATGACAGGCATCTTATCCGCATGGCTGTTACGGATCGTGCAGCCACGTCTCGATCCCTGAGTCAACAGATGGGGACGTTTGCAAGACAACAACCGTCTGCACGAACAGTTCGACGACGTTGGCACAGCATAGACCATCAGCTCGGAGACTATGGCTGCGGTTACCCTTGACGCTGCATCACAGACAGGAGCGCCTGAGATGGTGAACTCAACGACGAACCTGGGTGCACGAATGGCAAAACGTCATTTATTCGGCTTAATCCAGGCTCTGTTTACAGCATCATGATGGTCGCGTCCGTGTTTGGTGACATCGCGGTGAACGCACATCGGAAGCGTGTATTCGTCATCGCCATACTGGCTTATCACCCAGCGTGATGGTATGGGGTGCCATTGGTTACATGTCTCGGTTACCTCTTGTTCGCATTGACGGCACTTTGAACAGTGGACGTTATGTTTCAGATGTGTTACGACCCGTGGCTCTACCCTTCATTCGATCCCTGAGAAACCCTACATTTCAGCAGGATAATGCACGTCCGCATGTTGCAGGTCCTGTACGGGCCTTCCTGGATGCAGAAAATGTTCGACTGCTGCCCTGACCAGCATATTCTCCAGATCTCTCACCTACTGAAAACGTCTGGTCAGTGGTGGCCGAGCAACTGGCTCGTCACAATACGCCAGTCACTACCCATGATGAACTGTGGTATCGTGTTGAAGCTGCATGCGCAGCTGTACCTGTATACGCCAATCAAGCTTAGTTTGACACAATGCCCAGCGGTGGTTGTTCTGGGTACTGATTTCTCAGGATCTATGCACCCAGATTGCGTGAAAATGTAATTACATGTCAGTTCTAGTATAATACACTACTGGAAATTGAAAGAAGAACACCGTGAATTGCCGGCCGAAGTGGCCGTGCGGTTAAAGGCGCTGCAGTCTGGAACCGCAAGACCGCTACGGTCGCAGGTTCGAATCCTGCCTCGGGCATGGATGTTTGTGATGTGCTTAGGTTAGTTAGGTTTAACTAGTTCTAAGTTCTAGGGGACTAATGACCTCAGCAGTTGAGTCCCATAGTGCTCAGAGCCATTTTTGAACACCGTGAATTCATTGTCCCAGGAAGGGGAAACTTTATTGACACATTCCTGGGGTCAGATACATCACATGATCACACTGACAGAACCACAGGCACATAGACACAGGCAACAGAGCATGCACAATGTCGGCACTAGTACAGTGTATATCCACCTTTCGCAGCAATGCAGGCTGCTATTCTCCCATGGAGACGATCGTAGAGATGCTGGATGTAGTCCTGTGGAACGGCTTGCCATGCCATTTCCACCTGGCGCCTCAGTTGGACCAGCGTTCGTGCTGGACTTGCAGACCGCGTGAGACGACGCTTCATCCAGTCCCAAACGTGCTCAATGGGGGACAGATCCGGAGATCTTGCTGGCCAGGGTAGTTGACTTACACCTTCTAGAGCACGTTGGGTGGCACGGGATGCATGCGGACGTGCATTGTCCTGTTGGTTGGAACAGCAAGTTCCTTTGCCGGTCTAGGAATGGTAGAACGATGGGTTCGATGACGGTTTGGATGTACCGTGCACTATTCAGTGTCCCCTCGACGATCACCAGTGGTGTACGGCCAGTGTAGGAGATCGCTCCCCACACCAGATGCCGGGTGTTGGCCCTGTGTGCCTCGGTCGTATGCAGTCCTGATTGTGGCGCTCACCTGCACGGCGCCAAACACGCATACGACCATCACTGGCACCAAGGCAGAAGCGACTCTCATCGCTGAAGACGACACGTCTCCATTCGTCCCTCCATTCACGCCTGTCGCGACACCACTGGAGGCGGGCTGCACGATGTTGGGGCGTGAGCGGAAGACGGCCTAACGGTGTGCGGGACCGTAGCCCAGCTTCATGGAGACGGTTGCGAATGGTCCTCGCCGATACCCCAGGAGCAACAGTGTCCCTAATTTGCTGGGAAGTGGCGGTGCGGTCCCCTACGGCACTGCGTAGGATCCTACGGTCTTGGCGTGCATCCGTGCGTCGCTGCGGTCCGGTCCCAGGTCGACGGGCACGTGCACCTTCCGCCGACCACTGGCGACAACATCGATGTACTGTGGAGACCTCACGCCCCACGTGTTGAGCAATTCGGCGGTACGTCCACCCGGCCTTCCGCATGCCCACTATACGCCCTCGCTCAAAGTCCGTCAACTGCACATACGGTTCACGTCCACGCTGTCGCGGCATGCTACCAGTGTTAAAGACTGCGATGGAGCTCCGTATGCCACGGCAAACTGGCTGACACTGACGGTGGCGGTGCACAAATGCTGCGCAGCTAGCGCCATTCGACGGCCAACACCGCGGTTCCTGGTGTGTCCGCTGTGCCGTGCGTGTGATCATTGCTTGTACAGCCCTCTCGCAGTGTCCGGAGCAAGTATGGTGGGTCTGACACACCGGTGTCAATGTGTTCTTTTTTCCATTTCCAGGAGTGTATATTTGTCCAATGAACACCCGTTTGTCATCTGCATTTCTTCTTGGTGTAGCAATTTTAATTGCCAGTAGTGTAGAAACGAAAGGAACTGGGAGACTTATACCAAATAAATTAAAAACAAACGGAGCTGATCTCCCTCGGTACACAAAACGGGTCAGAACACTGTTGCAGAAACAACGAAAAAAGCATGCCAAATTTAAACTAACGCATTATCCCCAAGATAAGGAGCTTTCACAGAAGCTCGAAATGTAGTGCGGACTCTGATGTGAGATGCTTATAACAGTTTCCACAACGAAACTTTGTGTCGAAACCTGGCAGAAAATTCAAAGAGATTCTGATCATATGTCAAGTATGTTACCGGCAAGACACAGTCAATGCCTTCTCTGCGCGATAGTAATTGAAATACTGTCGATGTCAGTACTGCTAAAGCAGGGTTACTAAACACTTCCTTCCAAAATTCCTTCACCGAAGAAGACGAAGGAAATGTTCCAGAATTCGAATCAATAACAGCTGCTAACATGAGTAACTTAGAGATATAAATCCTCGGAGTAGAGAAGCAACTTAAATCTCTTAATGGAAGTACGTCTTCGGGTCCAGACTGTATACCACTTAGGTTCCTTTCAGAGTATGCTGATGCAATAGCCCCATACTTAACTATCATATAAAACCCGCTCGCTAGACGAAAGATCGGCACCCGAAGACTGGAAAGTTGCACAGGTCACACCAATATTCAAAAACGGCAATAGGAGTAATCCACTAAACCACAGGCCAATATCATTAACGTCGATATGCAGCAGGATTTTGGAACATATATTGTCTTCGAAGATTGTGAATTACCTGTAAGAGAACGGCCTACTGGCACACAGTCAACAAGGATTTAGAAAACATCATTCTTGTGAAACACATGTAGCTCTTTATTCACACGAAGTACTGAGGGATTTCAAATTGATTGCGTATTTCTAGATTTCCATAAGGCTTTCGACGCTGTACTTCACAAGCGGCTTGTGATCAAACTGCGTGCTTATGGAATATCGTCACAATTATGCGACTGGTTTCGTGATTTCCTGTCATAGAGGTCACAGTTCGTAATAATCAACGGAAGGTCATCGATTAAAACAGAAGCGATTTCTGGGGCTCCCCAAAGTAGTGTTGAAGACCCTCTGCTGTACCTCATCTATATAAACAATTTAGGAGATTATCTGACCAGCTGTATTAGGTTGTTTGCAGATGATGCTGTTGTTTACCGTCCAGTAAAGTTATCAGAAGATCAAAGCAAACTGCCAAACGAATTAGAAAAGATATCTGTATGGTGTGAAAACTGGCAATCGACCCTAAATAAGGAATAGTGTGAGGTCGTCCACATGAGTGCTAAAAGGAATTCGTTAAACTTCGGTTAGACGATAAATCAGTCAAATCTAAAGGCCAAAAATTCAACTAAATACCTAGCAGTCACAATTATGAACAACGTAAATTAGAAAGAAAACATAAAAATGTTGTGGGGAAGGCTAACCGAAGACTGTGATTTATTGGAAGCACACGTAGAAGATGGAACAGATCTATTAAAGAGATTACCTACACTACGCTTGTCTGTCCTCTTTTGGAGTACTGTTGCACGGTGTGTAACCGTTATCAGATAGGATTGACGGAGTTCTTCGAGAAAGTTCAAAGAAAAGCTGTACGTTTTGTATTATCGAGAAATAGGGGAGACGATACAGGATTTGGGGTGGACATCATTAAAGCAAAGGCGTTTCTCGTTGCGACAGGATCTTCTCACGAAATTTCAGTCACCAACTTTCTCCTCCATATGAGAAAATATTTTGTTGACGCCGCCCTACTTCGGGAGAAACGATCATAATAATAATGTAAGGGAAATCAGAGCTCGTACGGAAAGATATAGGTGTTCGTTTTTCCCCCGGTGTTCAATAGAATAATATAGAATTATTGTAAAGGTAGTTCAACGAACCCTCAGCGAGACACCTAAGTGTGATTTGGAGACTATACATGTAGATGTACCCGTAACGGAATTGCTGCACCTCGACATAGCAGGAGGTTCGTTTGAGCAGTTACCATACAGGGCCAGACAACAAGCTGTACTGCGCATGCGCAGCTACGGTGACGTAGGCAGCCCGTGCTTGGTGCTTTTTCTGCTCATTCGCTTTTTGTCGCATTTCTGGTGGAATTTCGTGCGTGGTGGGACATCACGTAACCATGTGCAGCCCTGCAGCATGTTATTGAGAGGACATACAGAGTTGTACTTAGAGCAATTTTTTTATCATATTCCACCCAGACAAAGGATACAAATAAGGAAGCAGTTCTTGGCAAAATATCATTTCAAAATTAAGACTCCACAGCTCGAAGTACCATAACATTTTGCTAAGGGGTGACTTTGACACATTTTTCTTTTTAATTCGTACTCTGCAATGTTGTTATGTAGCATTTACAACAGGTTTACATGTACACAGCACTGCAAAAAGCTAGTAGGATGGAATACAAATTTCTTGCAAAAAAAAAAGTATTTTCTTGTGTAGCTTACACCGGAATAAAGGACAATAAATTTCATGACTGTTTCAAAATGTGTAAAAAATTGACAAGGTTGTCTGTGAGGCAAAGAAACTGTGCAACTGAGAGTTTATATTTTACTCTAGGAACAAATATGAAGCCAAGTGGGGAGTTAAAACAATAAAACACGGTATGCTGCCAGTCTACAATTTAGCATTGAATGGCATTCTATAAATTTAAGACGTAAACACAAATTAAGAAATAACTTCAGGCCTAGAGAGAAGTACTAGACAAGTGAACTGTTTTCGAAACACTTTCACAGAAGGCAGATTTGTAAAATTCTGCTACAGCTGTCATTTTTTTTTATTCCGATTTTGGCCGTCTAGGGACCGCGTTAAACAACTATTTTTCAATGTACATTTCTCCTATTGCGCTCCTCCTCTTTTCTCTTCTGCCAATATGTTTTCATCCTCTCTCTGTGCTGCTCCCTTCGGTCTTCTGTCCACACTGTTCCTCCAGTTCTTCTCTTCTTCACTTCAAATCCTTCAAAATGTTGAATTTTGTCTCTCATTAAGTCTCTGTTGGTTATATCATCTTCTCCCGTACCCATCTCCTCTAAGTCTGCTTTGACTTCTTTGAACCAGGTAATTTGGGTTCTGGGGTTCTTGTCAAAAAACATGAATATTTTCTTTGTCAGCCTTTCACCATTCATTCTTTTCAAATGGGCGCAAAAGATTACTCTTCTCTTCCTCATAGTATCTCCCACTTTCTCAATTTTGTCATACACTTCTCTATTACTTCTAAGCTTCCAAGTCCCATTCTCAAACCTCGGCCCAAGTACTCTTCTAATGATTTTTCGCTCCTTTTTTGCTATAGCTTCCATTTCCTTGTTAGTGTTCATTGCTAAACATTCAGATGCATACAGACACTCTGGCTTAATCACAGTGTTGTAGTGCCTTATTTTTGCGTTAATTGATACTGACTTCTTGTTGTACACATTCTTTGTTAGCTGGAATGCCATTTCCATTTTTCTTGTTCTTGTTTTATTTCCTTCTTTATCTGAAGCATTGGGCTGGATGATTTCCCCTAAATGTTTGAAATTAGAAACCTTCTTTATCTGGCCATACTTTGTAGTCATATTGTTCGGTGCCTCTTTTACATTGGTTAGGTACTCTGTCTTTTCGAAGGAGATTTTCAGTCCTGCTTTTTCTGCTGTTTCATTCAGAATATTGATCTGTTTGACTGCTTCTTCCAAACTTCCTGCCAGAATCGCTAAGTCATCAGCAAAAGCGAGGCAATCTACTTCTAATCCATCCTTTATTCTTCCTAATCTGATTTTTTGTATTCCTTCTTCAGTCGTTTTCTTCCTCCAGTCTCTAATAACTTTTTCTAACACACAGTTGAATAGGGTAGGTGCCAACCCATCTCCTTCTCTTAATCCTGTTCTGATTTTGAATGGTCTGGATACCTCACCACGGAACTTTACTTTTGCATAGGTATCCGTAAGTGTTTCTTTGACGATTGCGACTGTTTTCTTGTCTGCTCCAAACTCACTAAGGATGTTAACCAAGGTTGTTCTGTCAACGGAGTCGTACGCCTTCTTGAAGTCAACAAACGTGATAAAGATGTCTTTTCCTCTTAATCGTCTATATTTACTAATTAACTTCAAGTTTAAAATTTGCTCCACACAAGACTTCCCTTCCTAAAGCCTGCTTGGTATTCACCAATTTCTTGATCAAGTTGTTTCTCCAACCTGTTTTGTAGGGCCTTAGATAGAATTTTATACGTTACCGGAAGTAAAGATATCCCTCTGTAGTTATTTGCATCGGTTTTATCCCCTTTCTTGAAGATGGGGTGGATTAATGCAGTTTTCCATTCTTCCGGTATACGTTCCGTTCTCCAAATCTCATTGATTATTCCCAGTAGTTTTTCTTGAGTTGTATTATCCACACTTTTCCACATTTCTGCAATTATCATGTCTTCCCCTGGTGCTTTATTGTTCTTAGGGTTTTTAGTGATTTCTCTGATTTCTATGAGGCATGGGGGTTCAGAATTATTGTTTACTGTGTTTGGGGTGTTGGCTGGTAATTTTTCAATAGGTTCCTGACAGTTGAGGAGTTGTTCAAAATATTTTGCTAATATGTCACAATTTTCTTCGTTATTAATTGCCAGTTTTCCACTGGTATCTTTAAAACACAGATTTGGTGCTACATATTTTTGTAGTTTCTGTCTGAATGTGCTGTAAAAGGATCTGTTATTGTTTCTCTTAAAATCTTTATCCATTTGTGTAAGTTGGTTCTTTTCAAATAGTCTTTTTACTGATCTAATGAGTTTTGCTGTAGAAGATCTTTGCTGTTTGAACTCCAGGTAGTCCTTATCACTTTTGGTTGAGTGCCATTTCTTCCAAGCCTTCATCCTTTCTTCTATTGCTTCCTCACATATCTCATCCCACCATTCGTGTTTCTTTCTCTTTTTCATTTTTGCGACTTCTTGAGCAGATCTTATCATTCCTTCTTTTATATCTTCCCATTTATCCGAACATATAACTATGTTTTGACAGAATTCTTCTCTTTTCTCTTTCAAGATGTTTGCGTCTATCTTTTGAGTTTTCCTATTTTGTATTTGTTTCTTTCTTTGTGGTATGAAATTTAATTTGATTGTCGATAAGTAGTGGTCAGTTACAATGTTTGCCCCTTTCCAAACTCTCACAGTCATTATTTCTTTTTGATTATAGTGTGTGATGGCTATGTGATCTATCTGGAACTCTCCAATACTTGTGTTTGGTGATTTCCATGTTTTCTGTTTCTTAGGAGGTTTTTTGAAATTTGTAGACATTAATTTTAAGTTATGACCCTTGCATAGTTCTATTAATCTTTCTCCATTTGTGTTTGTCCTTTTGTGAGCCGGGTAGTTTCCTACTGTTTTTTTGTATTTTTTTTCTTGACCTATTTGTGCATTGAAGTCCCCAAACAGTATTTTCACATTTGATGTTGGGATTTTAGAAAGTTCGTGGTCTAGAGATTCCCAATATGTATCTACTTTCTGAGGGTTTTTCTTATTGTCATTGTTGATGGGTGCGTGGCAATTAATAAGTGTATAGGTTTTATTTAGGGCGCGGAATGTGAGAAAAGACAAGCGTTCATTAGGTGACTGGAAGTCGGTTATTGAGTTTACCCAGTTAGATTTCACGATGAAGCCTGTTCCAAGGTGGGGAAGGCCTCTTCCACATGGGTTCCAGCCTTTCTTTCCTTTAAATATCCGGTATCCTTCATAATCCATTAAATCTTCATCAGTAAATCTGGTTTCCTGCAGCGCACATATTTGGATTTTATATACCTTCAAGACTTTGGTGAGCTGCTTCAGTTTTCCCGGCTTCAAGAGCGAGTTAATATTTAGGGTTCCAAAGAAATGTACGTTGTTTTTCTTCAGTTTAGAGGATTTTGAATTTCTTGAACGACATGGTGCTTCAGGCTCTCCAGAATCCTTAGGCCTGATTGCGCTGCTGTTAGCGGCGGAGGATTGGTTACCTCCTGGAGTAGTTCTATCTAGAGAAATTGACATCATGCATAGTTGTTTGAAATTCAGGGGGGAGATGGCTTTTTGGGCCATTCCGAGGTTAAAACTGGGATTGTAAGTTCCAGAGTGTGTGTTCAGCCGCTCCTAACGTGGAGAACAGACGCTGTTTGTAGACGCTCCTCTAGGAGTTCAGACGCTACATTTCGTTAGTTTTTGGTCCGCCCTGGGTATTTGATTTCCCCAGTACCACCTATATTTAGGAGGCATTCCCCTATCCGCCACCTGGGGAGGCGCCCGATGGGGGTACTAACAACCCCACACGGGACTGTCATTATATTTGAAACAAAATATTTAGTTCAAAACTACTGGCCAAATTTGCCTATTTAGTCAGCTTCAAGTAAATGTTTACGTATGATCTTACGTACATAGCATTAATAGATCTTACAGTGTCATAAAAGGAACAGGACATCAAAGACTACGCCATCAGCATCGGAATTTCATAAACCGTACTACAGTGCTTCATTCCGCTCTAATTGTACATTTCTATGTCCAGATGCACTCTGAAGTACCTGATATTCAGCTTTTAATGTGGTTTTCGTGATACTAATTTTCTTGGAGGTCCAGTACTGTATTCTCATGTTTGGTTCTTCTTATGGTTAATGTCATTTGTCCCAGAAAATGAAAATTTTCACTTGGAAGAAGTTTAAAGTAGCCGATAGTGCGGAATGAAACACTTAGTTTCAAATAAACTAACTGCCTCAGCGGAAAAAAATTAATAGAAGCAAATTTCTCTATGAAACAGACAGAAATAGCTTCATTAAGACATTAATGGTTGATTGCTAATAACGTGGAAATAATATAAAATCAGAAAATTGAAACTACAAACTTATTTTGGTCTTTCATGGTTATGAGAATGTATATTAATATACTTGATGGCTGCGGGCCACAGAAATCTGTTTTGATTTCATTTGGCATGGGAACTGTAAACGAAGAGACCAGCGATATTACAATATTACGAAGACACGAAACACATAGACGGGTGACGTAGGGAAGGACCCCCCCCCCCCCTCCCCCTCACTATAACTCAGCTTGCTCTGCACATGCGCGAAACTGGCAACTTGGGCGCGCCGGAAAAATTTTTCCGGCTAGCATCTGGCTACTAGCCGCTATTGCTCATACAGCAAACAGCCACGCTTCAAGCAGCCAGAAGCGGGAGGAAGGCACTGCTCATACGCGAATTCAGGTCTGCGCATGCGCACAAGCCCGCTGGCAACAGCTCGTACGAACCTAGGCTAACCAGCGATCTCTGTGTGCACTAGAGTTGGGCAACACGATTCATTTTCCTGATTCGATTCCTACGATTCAATCTCACATTGCGAATCGATTCTTACGGAATGCAAAAAGTTCTACATCTTACTCACAGATGGCAGGACATATCTGAAATTTTCAATGGGGTTAGAATCGAACTGTGTCAAGATATGCCAGAAATAGTTTATTTATGAGTAAACATGCATAAAACGTTACAAGTGTGATTCTCGATTTATACGTGTAATGCCTTAATTGATGGAAGGTCACGTTTGATTTGATTGCATCTATTGTTTTATTTCAGTATGTCAGGAAAGAGGAGTCGATTTGTGCGAAAGATGGTGCAAAATTGCTTCCTTTGTTCACACGCATCCTCCACTTGACTGCCATCTGGCGGTCGTAATCATTCGGCACGATTCAGCATGATTCGGAAGTTGCCTTCGAAGCATAGCGTACTAAGAATCGATGAATCGTTGGAACTTGGAATCGTCACGACTCGGAAACACGTTCTTACGATTCTTTTGAACGACGATTCGTCCGTATCACGATTCGATTCTTACGATTCTTTATTTCATTCACGAATCGCCACAACTCTAGTGCGCACACACAGACGGGTAGTGCCGCGGCTAGGCACGCAGACTACCGGCTTTCTTTCTGTTCTTACATCAACAGCTGCTTTGGGGCAACAGAAATCTGCTTTTCAGTATTTCATACAATTATTGACCTACTTGAAAAAATTAAAATGCTGTCACTAAGAGATATGATCAGACGTTACAATTTTAACACGTGCGTTACATGTTAAGTTAGAAAGTTTGTATACGTCACGAGCCAGCGGAATTCATGGCGGTCAAATCATTCACATTAATTTCATGTAGTATTTGGGAATGAGAGTATATAGTGACTTCCAACAAACTTTATGTAGGATTTAAAACCTTCTCGAATATATTTGTCAGTGACATCTCCACAAAATAAGGAACGGAATAAAGTTTGTCGCTTACTACATTTTCTCTGTCACAGTAAAACCAGCATCGGGCGTGACGTCTTAATTATTTACTTCTTTACTACTAAACCTGTAGGCAGCACATTTTTCAGACGGTATGTATATATATCATCGAATGTAGCGGCAAAATTGTATCATTGTACGACCATAGTTCAGTATATATATGTATGACGGCATAAAAATTGACGACATGGGTGTTCGATCCTAAAAAAAGGCGATATTACGCGTTATGGCTAATAATGATGATATACTGAAGGATAGTTTCCAAATTTAATTGACACAACCCTTGCAAGTTATCCGATTGTTTGATAATTAGTGAATTATCTTTTACCTATGAATTTTTCAACATGATACAATTAAAAAATAGTGGCTCTAATATTACTGTAATCTTTTTTGTGCACTAAAGAACTGGCGAGGAGGGCGACACATTTCTCACATCGAGAACTGTCATTCTGAGTGCCTTTGTTACAGCGGAGCAATTTATAGACAGAAGTCTTTTGCCTGAAATGACTTAGGAAATCACAAGTAAACCTCAGTTTATACAATCATACGTGGACTACCACTCTCCACCGAACTGCGGGTCGATCTTCACTGTGAGCCGCTTCTTACGGTATTAATATCGGAGCAGCACTGACAAAGTTTCTTGTCCGCTCTACAAGCCATTGCAGCTTATATGGAGCCAGTAAATGGGACTGAACAGAACTTGCAGAACGAGCAGACTTCTGAGTGCTTCCTGGCGATGCAAAAACGGTTCTCTGAGAGTACTTAAGAGTGCGCGTGAACGTGTGACTGAAATTAAACGGGCTTTGTGCTTTCCCTCTGCAAGTGATGACGCCGTAGCCACCGGTCGACACGCACACACACACACACACACACACACACACACACGCAGGCGCACACGTGTTGCAGCGGTCGCGTCGGTCCGTTGGCAGCGGTCGGTGGTTCCCACACCCGCCGCCAGTGGCGCTACATGCCAACTCGACGGTCCTCCACAGCGGTAATAACGACCCTGCGGGCGAACGCTTTGTCAGGATTTCAAGCGCCAAATACGCGTTTAATTTAAGCGCAGTCTCAGTTATAAACCTCCGCCATTTATAAGCGCGCGCCCTTCGTGTATTTTCTACTTATTTCTCTGTCTCTGCAAGAGACTGCTATCCGCCCTTCTCGTTTTTCTCCCGTTTCCCACACCGTTTTTTTTTTATTCTTCGCCACCGTCGCCGCCGTTTTGGATGACACGTCAGATTTCACGCGAGACTGATAGAGCCCACGAATTACGCCGGGAAGAGTGTTTGTGTGTGTGTGTGTGTGTGTGTGTGTGTGTGTGTGCGTGAGAGAGAGAGAGAGAGAGAGAGAGAGAGAGGGAGAGAGGGAAGCAAGAGGGTAGGACCAGCTCTGCGTGCGCGACGAGAAAGCGGTTGTGTTTCCTCCTTCGTTTTGGTCTGCCAGCTCTCCATGAAATCCCGTCTGCTGACTGAGGGATTAAAATGGAGATATCGTACGGAGCTGTAATTTCTCCCACCGGTCGACAAACTAAATGCCTTCACGCCGAAAAGGAAACAAAATTTTGCACTGAGATGAGACGCTACGGTTGTTGGAGAGATCATTCTTGCATCTGATAACGTCGCGCCACAAGTGAGAATTGGCCCTTACTTGTCTCGTTAACACCACCTGGCAGTAAGACGCGAGGGATTTGATTCAGTCTCAGTAAAAAGGAGATATAAAGTGCGGAACGACGCTCAGGATCCTCTTACAAAACATCCAGGAATTAATACACCTTTTTCACTCACACTAAACATTACTTGGAAAAAGCTGTGACAGTTGTAAATAAAGCTTTCGTTTGCCCTTAAATATAGCCCTGCCAACAAGTCGGTAATGGAAGGAAAATAAATGTGTTTTCCGCGCAGCTCTGTGCCTGTCCCATTAACAAACTAATGTCCAGCAGATTACAATACTACAACAAGACAGATTCACCTGCTATTGTCATGGTTCGATAATAAAGCGAAGATCCAAAAAAGAGGAAAGAAAGAAAGAAAACGCTGCTGTTGCGCTCACTAACGTTTCTCCGTGTGATATACGACTGTTACGTCTGGCCTCAGAGGTTGTCTAATTTGTTGGGCTAGCTGTAAACTAATGCGAAAATTATGGTATTTCGTCGTCGTCGCGTCGTAATTTTTACTTCTTATATTTCATCTCTTCCAAAATCGTTGAACACAACAAAATTATTCAAAGAACATAAATATTTCTGATTTCTGTGTTCCCTGCAGTGAATTTTTTTTTTTTTTTTTTCATTTTCAATTGATCGCTTCCCAAGGCTGTGGGTAAATGTAGTGCCCGTGTGGGCTCTACCACCGGGGTGAAAGCAATATGGGCGAAGAGGCAACAAGCCACGTAGTTCCATTCCAGACCACTAGAGGCGCTAGGGGTCAAACGAAGCTGGAATTGACCAATGAGAGCAGTCTAAACTCCAATGGTGGTTGTTTTGAAATATTCTATCGTCTTGCTCTGCACTGAAGTCTGTGTTCCTCGGTTACAGTCGTCTTTGTATTAGTTTCATATTTGCATACTATTCATCTTCATTATAAACAGATTTATTACTTTAAATTCATAAAGTTCACTGTGGAACTGAAGAGATTTCCTGCTGAAAACTGTCCACAATTAATTTTAAGCTAAGACATTTAATTTTTCATTAAATAATCTCGTAGCCTATAAATGAAATGTATTCTCTTCTATCGTGAATTAAGCAGTGTGGTTTCTGTTTGTTTATTTAAGTAACTTTGATATGTCTGTAGTAGTTTTATTTGATGAAGACTTATGTTTTTTTCAGAATATTGAACACAACAGGTTGACGTTGAAATACTCCTGCAAGTTCCCCAGCTGTTCATCTGGGTATTACGTAGATTCAACGGAGGAAATTTACAACAAACATTTCTACAGGTTTCCAAAACAACCTCAAGAGTTGCTTCTAAAGTGAAGAGTGTTTGTAAACTGTCACCAGATGTGAACTGTGCTTCCAATTTTGTTTATGAAGATCATTCTTTCGAAGAAGATTTTACGAATAAAAGTAGGCATAGGCTAAACAGGGGTGTGTTTCCAAAACATGTGACAGGTGTTCCTTGTGAAATTGCCAAAATCGGTAGTGAATCAGGTGACACTGTTGTTAATAGTGAATAAAAAGTAAGTTTTGTTTTCATTTCACTGTTTTCATTTCACTGTTTTTATCCACCATTCCTGCTTTTGGTACTTGATATTGATGTTTTCTTTTTTGTGTTGAAGCATTTACAGTAGTAAGATGTAGGAACCTTTTTAAGAAATTAATGGTCAGTAGTGTAAGTTTGCTGGGCAGTTACTCAGAACTTATAGTCCTGAAATATAGTTGTAACAAATTTTAGAATTCTTCATTAATTAATACTGTGATAAATATTTCTTAATTGAATCTCTTTAACTGCTGCTTATTCTCTTAATAATAGGCTTTTATCCTCTATTGACTCATCAGCTTGTATGACGTAAAAATTATGACATTATTCAGGAATATTTGTAGTCCAGTTTAGCTGCTACAATGTTATTTTTCTTGTGCTTCAATTATTTACACTACAAGCTTGTTGCGACTTACTCTCAGTTTCAAGCGTTGCATCTAGTTCTTATGAACCATAAAACATGCTGGAGCTTTTACATGTTGATAAATAACAATATAAGCATATCAATTTAAAAGTCTATTTTTGATGTTTGCGCCTGACAGTCGCTGCTCCTACCATGTTTTCTTGTCTGTCAGACGCAAACGTCAAAAATAGACCGAAAATAT
The DNA here is from genome assembly GCF_021461385.2 of Schistocerca piceifrons. Lineage (NCBI taxonomy): Eukaryota > Metazoa > Arthropoda > Insecta > Orthoptera > Acrididae > Schistocerca > Schistocerca piceifrons. The sequence continues at coordinate 705,366,240 of NC_060141.1, read as the reverse complement.
TACTGAATAGGTTTCTTTCTGCTGCAGTACAGTGTGCTATAGCTGTGTTTCAATTATTTTATTATGATGCCACACAAAACAATTACATAGCATGCACAGGACAATAAGGTAATAGAATTAAAATAAAAATAAAAACCTACAACGTAAGTAAATTGGGGGGGGGGGGGGGGATGCAACCCGCAATGTTTTCATATTTTAGTTCATCTCCATACCACTTGAGGCGCTGCTGTCGGTCTGTGTTTCCAACTTTTAACATGGGAGTTGCGTTTCTCTTTTTTCTTGTTCTGTGGGCTCTACGTCGCTATCTGAGGGAAACGCTCGCGTGCTTCGCCAGGAGACTCTGTCCCGCTGGTCGCAACGATTTGCTTTGTCGGTTGAATGGGGAAGGGGGGGGGGGGGGGAAGGAGGCAGTGGTAGTCGAACTAAGCAGCAGCGAACAACAACACCTGCACGTCTGTTCCGCGCGCACTGGCAGCGTTAGAGAAGCTAATTCTTCCCTTACGATTATTGAAACATTCACCAGAAACGTCAGCTGATCTCTTCTCTGCTTGATAGGATAAGAGCAACTTATGGAGTTGGTATCCGAAGAGCTTAATTTGTAGAACATAGCTGACGTCGAGTTTAAAAACAAAATGAAAAAGGAGTTAATTTGGGCAGCGATTGGTAGAAAAATGAGGGAAACAAGTAAAAAGAAATGTGTTTGATCAATGTAATACAACTATCAATATATTTGTATTGAGTCTTTAACGATTGTTATAGTGAGTTGAATGTTGTTGTCATTGTGGGCCGAGCAGTTCTAGGCGCTTCAGTCCTGAATCGCGCTGCTGCTACAGTCGCAGGTTCGAATCCTGCCTCGGGCATGGATGTGTGTGATGTCCTTATGTTAGTTAGGTTTTTAAGTAGCTCTAAGTCTAGGGGACTGATGACCTCAGATGTTAAGTCCCATAGTGCTTAGAGCCATTTGAACCATTTTTGTCATTGTGATCAGCACTGCGATCGACGATTAATATTCGGCCCGTTGAAGTAATCAGTGAAACCGTTCCTCACACTGAATCCTTCAGCTCTGGCGACGCATCTTGTTGTTACTAAAATGTTACACGCTCCTCCTTCCCGAGTACTCTTGGCAAAAAAAGGAAAAAAGAACGTCTTCCTCCTGTTCCGTAACTTTCATCTACTTTCAGAGCGCCAAAATTATCAGTTCTTTGGATCGAGCAGTGCCCTGTATGTTTGGGCTTCGTTGCCAGCGCTACTACTGTCGCGCTGCATTGCACCGCGTCTAGAAACGTGTTCCTCGCAGCGCGCTGGAACTCGCCTCGCACCAATGAACTCCACACTACGGCTCTCGTCTAGGAGAAACTGAATAAAGTACCCACCGACTTTCATCAAACTGTAAAAATAGATTCAAACCTTTCAGAAACTTTGTCTGGCATTCACCCCCCATTCCCCCCCCCCCTCCCCCCCCTTCCTCCCACCTGAAAATGTCAAGGGAATAAGTTTGTCGCTTACTCCCATTTCGGATTTTGGTTTCGTAAAAGTTCTCCAAGTCAGCCATGAGACTTTAATATATTGTATTGTATGTTAACCGGGGACCTAGAAACGACGAAGAGGCTTCGTCCTCGCCGTAGCCGCAGTGGTCCACGACCCCAAGACGACTGCCGCAGTCCACTTCACCCCTCCGCCACCCCACTCCGAACCCAGGGTTATTGTGCGGTTCGGCCCCCGGTGGACCCCCCAGGGAACGTCTCACATCAGACGAGTGTAACCCCTAAGTTTGCGTGGTAGAGTAATGGTGGTGTATGCGTACGTGGAGAACGTGTTTGCGCAGAAATCGCCGACGTAGTGTAACTGAGGCGGAATAAGGGGAACCAGCCCGCATTCGCCGAGGCAGATGGAAAACCGCCTAAAAACCATCCACATACTGGCCGGTTCACTGGACCTCGACACAAATCCGCCGGGCGAATTCTTGCTGGGGACCAGGCGCTCCTACCCGCCTGGAATAATATATTACTTCACTATTATTGACTCTATTCACCAGAAAGTTTTGCACACGCTATCTACATATACTGCTGTAGGCGACTATAAAATTTTGTTGTTGTACGACACATAGTTCATTGGTGCTAGGCGAGTTCCAGCGCTCTGGAGCAACACGTTGCTAGACGCGGTGCAATGCAGCTCACTTCTCGATCTAAACAACTGCTTATTTTGGCACTCTGAAAGTAGATGGAAGTTATGGAACAGGAGGAAGACTTTTTTTTCTGTTTTTGAAAAGAGGACTTGGGAAGGAGGTGCGTGTAATATTTTAGTAATGACGTGATAAATATTGAATAGCACGAAAAATCAACTTCTCTGAATGGCTTAAGTAATATTTCTTTATTTCATTGGCACAAAAGTTTCATTGAATTAAAAATGGTGTCAGAAGGTAGTTTTCGTAGCACTGTGCCATGTATAGATGTCAAACTACAAAAAACACCACTTTAATTTTTTGCATGTTGACGTGTGCCGCCCCGAGGCTAGGAAAACGCTTCACGCAGCTTCCTGCAGCGTGGCCCACACAGTGGAAGACGCAAGCGTATTTCCGCGCTTATCATGTAGATGTTATGTTTATCACTGCGGCTGCAGGCCGTATGTAGAGCTCTGGCAACACTGAGACGATTACAAAATCGCGTAACGTGATTGGCTGCAGTAGGTGCGGTAAGCTTGTGCGCCCATCTCACTGCAACTAACAGGTATCTTCTTACAGCAGCTCGACAGGAACACGTAGCTTAACACACATGGCGTGACGAGCAAGCGATGCGACACTTGGCGTGTCGGATACGTGGCACAGACGTGTCACGCGTGTGACTCCACGTCGATAGAAGTGTGAACAACGTGGCACCACGTCTGCTTCGGACGGTGAAGCTTTCCTGGCTTTAGTCAACTTAACTAACATTAATCAACAGATGTTAAAAATACGTTGTTAGCTACATCCTTTTGCTGATGTTGGGGAGTATGGATGCAACAGAGATGGAGGAGTATTGAAAGGACTCAGCTGCGAATCCATCAATTCAGAAAATACCGGGTGATTAAAAAGTCAGTATAAATTTGAAATCTTAATAAACCACGGAATAATGTAGATAGAGAGATAAAAATTGACACACAGTCTTGGAATGACATGGGGTTTTATTAGAACCACCCAATATTGCTAGACGCGTGAAAGATCTCTTGCCGGTCGCTGTGGTCGAGCGGTTCTAGACGCTTCAGTCCGGGACCACGCTGCTGCTACGGTCGCAGGTTCGAATCCTGCCTCGAGCATGGATGTGTGTGATGTCCTTAGGTTAGTTAGGTTTAAGTAGTTCTAAGTATGAGGGACTGATGACCTCAGATGTTAAGTCTCATAGTGCTCAGAGCCATTTGAACCATTTGAGCCAAAGATCTCTTGGGCGCGTCGTTTGGTGAGGATCGTGTGCTCAGCCGCCACTTTCGTCATGCTTGGCCTCCCAGGTCCCCAGACCTCAGTCCGTGCGATTATTGTCTTTGGGGCTACCTGAAGTCGCAGGTGTATCGTGATCGACCGACATCTCTAGCGATGCTGAAAGACAACATCCGACGCCAATGCCTCACCATAACTCCGGACATGCTTTACAGTGCTGTTCACAACATTATTCCTCGACTACAGCTATTGTTTCAGCAAAGATGGTGGACACATTGAGCATTTCCTGTAAAGAACACCATCTTTGCTTTGTCTTACTTTGTTATGCTAATTATTACTACTTTGATCAGATGAAGCGCCATCTGTCGACATTTTTTGAACTTTTGTATTTATTTCTAATAAAACCCCACGTCATTCCAAGCATGTGTGTCAGTTTGTACCTCTCTATCTACATTATTCCGTGATTTATTCAGTTTTCAAATTTATACAGACTTTTTGATCTCCCTGTATGACGCATCAGCCGTACAGGTGCACTTTACTTAATTTAAAAACACAAATGTCTTGGAAAGACATTATCAATTTCTCAAAAATATTATGCCGTGTTATAAACATCATGGAGTCATTTCTTTCCGAAAAGTGTTTTTTTCTTAATTAAATACAGCTCACATCTCGAAAGCTGCTGCGTCATATTCTCTATACCGATAGAGTTCTTTCGGTGAAGTGTTATTTAAAGGCGAGAACCTGCCTGTGGATACTACGCATTTGTCGCCAGAAGACTGCAAATTTCCTTGTTATTTTCCTGCATAAAAAGCTTTTGCTCTTACAGAAAACATAATGAGGTCAGGGCCTTGTAGACAATTAACTGATGAAAGGTGCATATTTAATTATAAATTATCTAGGCGAAAGAGATATAATATGTTCTTTCGGTATGTTAGTGCCAGAGTTATGGGTCCTTGTCCATGGGAAACAGCGTTGCATATTTCTAATTAGCTCTACATCCTCCTTCTTTTCCACGACGTGCTTAAATTAATTTCGATTACAGCAGCTGTGGCTAATGGCTCTGAGCACTATGGGACTTAACTTCTGAGGTCATCAGTCCCCTAGAACTTAGAACTACTTAAACCAAACTAACCTAAGGACATCACACACATTCATACCCCAGGCAGGATTCGAACCTGCGACCGTAGCGGTCGGGCGGTTCCAGACTGAAGCGCCTAGAACCGCTTGGCCACACCGGCCAGCCACAGCAGCTGTCTCTCACATTTCCCTTGCAACGGTTTCTCAATTTCTCACTCTTTTATATTCTGCCCACACGTCCATCTCCCAGATGAAAGGCCCTCCAGGCTCCTCCATCTCTCATTTCCATCAAAATCCAATTTCACTGGTATGTTGGACGACCGGGTGTACGCACACAGTGACTGAGTTCGTCATACTTGCATCTTATCGGATTATAGTTAGCTGGGGTGCTGCAATTCCTTCCCAACGCCTTGTCTGGTCTCTTTTCGCCTCTGGCCGTTGGTGGCATAGTCACGGAGGACGGCCCTACCGTTCCGTAGGCAGGCGTCAATAGTGGTGGCGAGTTCGGCATGTCAGTTCGTGGAAGACACATAGTGCACACAGTCTAGTGAGGTTAGCACCCGATTTCCGAGAAATAAACTTATTTCAGAATTCTTGTTATTTATGCCACAGTCATACAGTTCTCTGTACAAAATTTGAATATTTCTGCAGCATTTCGCGAAGAAAGCAATAATACCTGAGAAAATTTTAATCTCGTAAAAAAAATAACTGCCACATTTGCGGAAATAAATAATAACCACGTTTCTAAATGGCGCTCCAAGAGCTCTACAGAAAACCCTAATGACATTTTTTCTGGAGATAATACTTTATGAGATAACTGAAATACTGAGGGACCCATTTACACTACCGAAAATATACGAAACCGCACTAGAGTTCTGGTGAAAGTTCCGGCGACGATTCTGGATATCACCCCAAGAGTTTTATCGAAGAACTTCATGTAATTTCTGGTGAAGATAATCTTTTATAACTGAAATAATTTGGGACCCACTTCACTGACACGTAACTTCGCTGCCCTACTACATGCGGTCGGTTCATGTAGGTACAAGTCGGCACACATCGTGTCGATTATCGTTACGTATCCGACTGTTAACAACCTTGAGAGAGAACGAGTCATTCTCTTACTATTCTTCATATTCAAGGCTACTCTTTAAAGATGATTTTTTTCACCAAATAGACTACTGGCTGTTAAAATTGCTACACCAAGAAGAAATGCAGATGATAAACGGGTATTCATTGGACAAATATATTATACTAGAACTGACATGTGATTACATTTTCAAGCAATTTGGGTCCATAGATCCTGAGAAATCACTGCCCAGAACAACCACCTCTGGCCGTAATAACGGCCTTGATAGGCCTGGGCCATGAGTCAAACGGAGCTTGGATGGCGTGTACAGGTACAGCTGCCCACGCAGCTTCAACACGATACCACAGTTCATCAAGAGTAGTGACTGGCGTACTGTGTCAAGCTAGTTGCTCGGCCACCATTGACCAGACGTTTTCAATTGGTGAGAGATCTGGAGAATGTGCTGGCCACGGCAGCAGTCGAACATTTTCAGTATCCAGAAAGGCCCGTACAGGACCTGCAACATGCGGTCGTGCATTATCCTGCTGAAATGTAGGGTTTCACAGGGATCGAATGAGGGGTAGAGCCACGGTTCGTAACACAACTGAAATCTAACGTCCACTGTTCAAAGTGCCGTCAAGGCGAACAAGAGGTGATCGAGACATGTAACCAAAGGCACCCCATACCATCACGCCGGGTGATATGCCACTATGACGATGACGAATACACGCTTCCAATGTGCGTTCACCGCAATGTCGCCAAACACGGATGCGACCATTATGATGCTGAAAACAGAGCCTGGATTCATCCGAATAAATGACGTTTTGCCATTCGTGCACCCAGGTTCGTCGTTGAGTACACCATCTCAGGCGCTCCTGTCTGTGATGGTGGCCGTGCGGTTCTAGGCGCTCCAGTCCGGAGCCGCGCTGCTGCTACGGTCGCAGGTTCGAATCCTGCCTCGGGCATGGATGTGTGTGATGTCCTTAGGTTAGTTAGGTTTAAGTAGTTCTAAGTTCTAGGGGACTGTTGGCCTCAGCAGTTGAGTCCCATAGTGCTCAGAGCCATTTGAACCATTTTTTATCTGTGATGCAGCGTCAAGAGTAACCGCAGCCATGGTCTCCGAGCTGATAGTCCATGCTGCTGCAAACGTCGTCGAACTGTTCATGCAGATGGTTGATGTCTTGCAAACGTCCCCATCTGTTGACTCAGGGATCGAGACGTGGCTGCACGATCCGTTACAGCCATGCGGATAAGATGCCTGTCATCTCGACTGCTAGTGATACGAGGCCGTTGGGATCCAGCACGGCGTTCTGTATTACCCTCCTGAACCCACCGATTCCATATTCTGCTTTACAGTCATTGGATCTCGACCAACGCGAGCAGCAATGTCGCCATACGGTAAACCGCAATCGCGATACGCTTCAATCTGATCTTTATCAAAGTCGGAAACGTGATGGTACGCAATTCTCCTCGTTACACGAGGCATCACAACAACGTTTCACCAGGCCGTTCAACTGCTGTTTGTGTATGAGAAATCGGTTGGAAACTTTCCTCATGTCAGCACGTTGTAGGTGTCGCCACTGGCGCCAACCTTGTGTGAACGCTCTGAAAAGCTAATCATTTGCATATCACAGCATCTTCTTCCTGTCGGTTAAATTTCGCCTCAGTAGCACGTCACCTTCGTGGTGTAGCAATTTTAATGGCCAGTGGTGTACTTTATGAGATAATTGCAGTAATGAGGGATCCATTTCCGCAGATGCGTGAAGCTGGCACCCTGTGAAATATATACGTATTTTTTTTTCAGAGTCCTTGGTAGATATTCTATAGTTGTAGAGTTCCCTGTAAATATTTTTAATAGTCCTGCAGAATTTTGCGAAAAAAATTATGATCACAATTCTGAATTGCTCTGAATTTGGCAACCGATTTCGAGGAGTACACATTTTTCGGAGTTATTTATAGATGTCCTATAGTTCTAGAGTACTCTGTGCTAAATTTGAGTTCTTCTGTAGAATTTTGCATAGAAAACACTAATAATCGGGAAATTTTAATGTTGTACAAAAATATGTATCAGTTTCTGAAACTAAAATTGTGATCACAATTATGAATAACTCTCCAAGAGTTCTACAGAAATCGTTAATTACATTTTTTGTGTAGATTATACTTTATGAGATAACTGAAACGCTGAGGAACTCATTTACACTACCGAAAATATACGAAACCGCAATAGAGTTTTGGTGGTAGTTCCGGCCACAGTTCTGGATATCACCCCAAGAGTTTTATCGAAAAACTTAATTTAATTCGTTTATAACTGAAATAATGTGGGACCCACTTCACTAACATATAGCTTCACTGCCCTACTACATGTGGTCGGTGCTTGTAGGTACAAGGCGTTATGTATCCGACTGTTGACAACCTTGAGAGAGAACGAATCATTCTCGCACTATTCACCACATTCAAGACTACTCTTTAATGTTGATTTTTCACCAAATATATCGTGTTTGTGAGACGACAGGAAGTTGTCACCATGGGCAGGAACGGATGAAAGCATTGTTAATGCATGCGGGATCTTTATGGTGGCGCTCCTTTGAATAGTATTGTTCTAGAGTTGAGAACAAGCAGGCAGTTTTGTCATTTAAAAATGGTACATATGGCTCTAAGCACTATGGGAGTTCACATCTGAGGTCATCAGTCCCCTAGAACTTAGAACTACTTAAATCTAACTAAATGAAGGACATCACACACATCTATGCCCGAGGCAGTATTCGAACCTGGGAGCGTAGCAGCAGCGCGGTCCCGGACTGAAGAGCCTAGAACCGCTCGCCCACAGTGGCCGGCTTTGTCATTTAACGGTAAATCTAGCAATGGACATTTGGGGCTTGATAGCAACGTGCAGCAATTAGGGAAAGGAACATTTTGAAGCAATTGCCGAGGACAGAATATTAGGCCCAAAAATTGTTCTCAGCGATGTGCAGACAATGCGTTCGGTCGAAGAGGCGAGAAAACGGCCTATCTGAACCTACCTGTTATACGCTTCTTGCCACAGAAGGGGCAGGGGGCACGACAGAAATTTAGGTCGCCCGCCCAACGTATTACTACAGTGTCGTAAATACCCTTTCCGAATCGGGACGGCGGCCATAAAAATTCACGAATTTCCAAGTTCTCCGTGGACCTGCGAACGGGAGTGTCACATGCTAGAATCTGCCGGGACTCTAGGGCTTCTTTAGAGAGCAATTGCGATCCGCCTAACAGACCGCCAGCCGCGACTTTGCATATTTCGTGCCCGCCATAGGGAATAAAAGGCACTGCACATCGCTGCTCTGCAGACGCTTGAACCACGACAGGCCATGTTGGGATACCGGGCAATGAACATGTTGACCGCCTGGCCAAACAGGCCACCAGTAAACCATATCTGGACATTGGCCTTCCGAAGACTGATTTGCGAGCAGTGTTACGCCGCAAACTTTTCGAGATTTGGGGCATTGAATGGTGCAACCTGACCACACCAAACAAACTCCGTTCTATGAAGAAGACGACGAATGTGTGGCGGTCATCCATGCGAGCCACTCGCAGGGACTCAGTTGTCCTTTGTCGGCTCCGCAATGGCCACACCCGCTTGCGCACAGCCATTTACTGCGCCCTGAGGACCCGCCTCTATGTCGCTGCGGGTCGGCTTTGACTGTGGTCCACATTTTGTTGGCCTGTCCCCTTTTAACTGTGCTCAGGCAGACGTTTGCGCTGCCCTTTTAACAGATGACACTGCTATGGCACGCTTAGTTTTGCGTTTTATTCGGGCAGGGGGCTTTTATAACTTAATCTAAGTGTTGAGTCTGGCCTTTGGCCTACGGTTCTAGATAGGGGTTTTTAGTGTGTTTCTAGGTGGTTGGCTTTTCCATTTTTGTCTCTATGGTCGGCCCACCACTGTCACACTCTGTGTGATTTTAATTCCTTTTGTCTGGTCTCTGTCCGAGTCCTTCTTGTCCTCTGTCGTCTCTTGTCGTCTCCATTGTTGGTTTTTATTCTCTGTGGGTGTTTGAAGTTTTTGGAAAAAGGGACCGATGACCGCAGCAGTCTGGTCCCTTCAATCCCACAAACCAACCAACCACGACAGTCACCTGAAACAGCGCAGCACATCGAGAAAAGGGGTTCCGCATTGCTGCTCTGGCTTTTTAGGGCAAACAAGATCACAATCTCGCCACTTGTTCCCAGCCGCACTAAAGCAATATAATTTCTGTGTAGAATAAGTCCATCAAAGTCTACTCACTGTTAGATAATTTCAGATTACGTTATCCATGTTTTGGGCCAGAATAAGCAGTTCAACGAGACAAACCTTAGTCTTTTCCAACCGGTCGCAACCCAGGGGAGTGTTTGTTGCACATTTTTGCGGCCATCAGATGATGTTTTATTTTTGTCATCACTCAAATTCATTTACATTCTGATGAATGTTGATAACCTGTAATGCAGGCTAGTCGGCCGCTGTGGCCGAGCGGTGTTAGACGCTTCAGTCCGGAACCGCGCTGCTTCTACGGTCGCGGGTTCGAATCCTGCCTCGGGCATGGATGTGTGTGATGTCCTTAGGTTAGTTAGGTTTAAGTAGTTCTAAGTCTAGGGAACTGATGACATCAGATGTTGTCCCATAGTGCTTAAAGCCATTTCTGATGCAGGCTATCAACAACAAACACAGCTGAATGGCAAAATCAATTTATCAGACGCATGGGGCAGGTAGTCAAGTGGAAGATTTACTAGTTAAAATGATTGCTGTCAGGGCGATAACTCATTATCCCCTGTCGCCTTCCAAAACATACAAGTCCAGCATAGTCTTGCAACCTCAGCGATCTAACGGTAGTTGCCATTTTTCGGTCTACGTATTGCGGTATTTTACAACAACTTACATTTAATTTGATATTCTTTGCTGCAATGAAGTACTGGATTTGAAGACATCTGTCTCTATAACGTGCTTTCACGAACTCTTTTACTTCAGTGTTTGATACGTACTGGGATTTTCCAACATCTAGCAAGACGTACACAATTTGTTTCACGGAATAGTTCAGATACGCCATGCAATTCAAGCACCTTTTATACCTTCATACATTCACTGTAGGGGTTGGATAACAAAGATAGTGGTATGATCTTGTTCGTTTATAGACGGTACAAGAATAACTCACTCACGCGTTTAAATCAATTAATTTACATCAGTTCAAAAGACACACGTTTATTGGACCACCAACCATTAATTCATTAACAGTCGGAAATCTTCTCTTGGATGAGACGGTGAGTGCTGTCGTGCTACTGTTTCCGGATAGTGTCGTTTGCTGAAGATAACTCTGGGCCACATTTTTTGACTCGAAAAGTGAGAGAGAGAGCGAGATAGTTAGCTAGAGAGAGAGAGATGTGTGAGGGAGATTGAGTACTGAGAGATTGAAACTTAAAGTTGTCTGTCTCTCTTCACTAGATAGAGTCCCAGCATATGTTTAATCACCCAAATATAAGTAATTTTGTAGACCTAATTAACTTTTATTATTTAATTAATGTATTTAAACAACATATGTTACATCACAAGAATCTTAGATACCATTAATCTGATTCTTTTGTCCGGAACGTTGATTAGTCTTTTATAAATGTCATGGATGAAAAGCCTTGTATTCATCCGGCTGTCGCCTGGATACATAGACCTATACAACCATGTGCAAATGTTCTTAGTTCTGGGAACTGTTCACTGCGTAATGAATGCCAGAAATTAATTATGGTAGAATGATTTTGATATGAAGATGGCTTCTCAGTGTTCACTTTTAAGAACGAAAATTTTTAAAAACTAATCAGCTCTATTTCTGTGTCACTAGGAACCTGCATTGTATTTTGCTCACTAACTGAAATGGGTTTAAAACTTACGAAAAAACTTTCAAATGACCATTGCAATATTTATATTTTTCAATATATTTTGTCACATTGCTGTTATCTGCAGCACTTTCACTCTTTTCTTTCAGTTATGGAGATTGCATCAAATTCGCATTTTATAACTGAGAGATGATCAGTTTTAATATAATTTTGAATGGATTGATGCTCTTGCCTGCTTACGGCTTTGCAACGGCAACTAACTTAGCTAAAAACGCCAAATGAAATTGAAACTTGTCATGCCATAGGGCTATTTTTCCTGGTAGTGTATTTTCCTGTTCTAAAAAGTCAGAAACGGCTTTTTTCATGTTCCAAAATGTATTTACGTCCTTTCCTTTAAAAATACTGCGCCTCACAATGTAGGAAAAGTTCACCATACTCCAAATCCAACAATTCACAGTACTCTCAAAATTCTCATGTAGTTAATGACGCAGCTTTAGGTGTAGAACCAGTAGAAAGACTCGCTGCGTATTTTAGGTTTCAAGGATTTTCTGCACAGTGACACTTGGTGTTTAATGGAGTAATATTTTAGTACAGAATGATTTAAAAAGTTTTCGAGCAAACTTGAAGTGCCGTTGACACTACTTATAACTGAAGGCTCTCCGTCAGTCCACAGGCTGGGTGACTTTACTATAATCTACTTTTAAATTTTTGGAGGCATAATTTTACTTTTTCGAATATTCCTGATCCTCTTGTTTTAGCATGCAGTGCTTCCAGACTGGCAACATCTTCGAAGGCATTACAATTAACATCAGTTACAGTTATAAAAATGGTAAACTGGGCAACATCGCACAAGTCCGTTGATCCATCCAAAGCTAGAGAGAAGCAAGTACAAGGTTTTCAAGTTACTGAGTTACGTCCCGAGAGAGTTCCTCGTTTCGGCTCGTAACTGTCTGTCTTCATGTTGCATTTCATTACGCTTTCATTTCGCTGCGAAAAAAATAGCGGACGTCTTGCTAAATGTTGGAAAATCCCGTTGTGTATCGAACACTAAAGTAATAGGAGTTCGAGAAGGCAAAGTATAGAGACAGCTGTCTTCAAATTCGGTACTTCATTGTAGCAAAGAATATCAAATTAAATTAAAGTTGTTGCAATACACCGCAATACGTAGACGAAAAAATGGCAGCTATCGATAGATTGCTGAGGCTGTCATCACTCGGATACATAACGATAGTCGACAAGATATGTGCCGACTTGTAGCTACATGCACCGATCACAAATAGGGCACTGAATCTCAGCTTACGATCGTGAAGGTATACGTCGGTGAAATGGGTCGCACACTACTGCAGTTATAGACGATTATCTTCGCAAGAAAGTACATTAAGTTTTTCGATAAAACTCTTCGGGTGCTATCTAGAACTGTGATAGGAACTGTCATCAGGACTATAGTGAGATTTCGTATATTCTCGGTAGTAAAAAACGGGTCCCTCATTATTTCAATTATCTCCTGAAGTGTAAACCACACGAAAAATATCATTAAGTTTTTCTGTAAAACTTTTGGGGAACTATTGACAATTGTGGTCACAATTTTACATTTGCAGATTGATAAATATTTTTGTACAAGACTGAAATTTCCCTATTACTAGTGTTTTCTTTATGAAAGTCTGCAGAACTATTTAAATTTAGTACAGAGAAGTCATAACTATAGTGTATCCATCAAAAACTCTGAAAAATGTATATTTCTCGAACGTCGGGTGCCAGTTTCACATACCGGTGGAAATGGGTCCCTCATTATTGAAGTTATCTCATAAAGTATTAACTGTACAAAAAATGTCATTAGGTTTTTCTCTAGAACTCTTCGAGCGCTATTCAGAATTGTGACTATTATTTTTTTCGCAAATATGACGATCATTTTTTTCTATAGGATTAAAATTTTCCCACGTATTATGGTTTTCTTCACGAAATTGTGGAGAACTATTTAAAACTTCACACAGAAAAATTTAGAACTATGGTATATCTATAAAGAGGTATGAAAAAAATACATATTTCTTGAAAGTCGGGTGCGAATTTCAAATAATTTGTGCACACAATGGCAATGACCGGCGACGCAGCCGCAAGCAGGAGGTAGGCGAGATCATTGACCGTGGGCACACAATTACATTGTGACTGTCGCCGAAACCCGCCGAGACTGGCGCTGCAAACAGTCTCCGCTCAGGTGGCGAGCTTCCACGTCGTCTTGGTCAAGGTCTATATCTTCATCATCATTCGTGACAGTGGCTTGATCTCCAGTGCAGCCATCTTCTCTTTCATTTTGTTAATCTGTGAAGAGAGAAGAATATTTAATATAGGTCTACCATCAAAACATATGTAAATGATGAAACTTCCTGGCAGATTAAAACTGTGTGCCCGACCGAGACTCGAACTCGGGACATTTGCCTTTCACTGCCAGAAGTAAAGCTGTGAGTACCGGGCCTTAGTCGTGCTTTGGTAGCTCAGATGATCGCGATTCATTTGGCAGACACTCCACTATGTTTATCCTGCGCAACAGTGGACACTGATGAACATCGTTTAGCATGTAGTGCGACGGCTCCAGTGTGGAACTTGGCACAACAGATATTGGCGTTCCTGTTACGCTCCGCCCCTCACACAATTTCATCAGGCACACTTTTTTTCGCCCAAGAATCGTATTTTCCGGTCCAAAAAACCAATGCAGTGACATGGGTACGGGGAATGGTGGTGGGCTACGTGTATAACGAATCGGAAAAGGACAAAATTGATTTTTGGCATTTTCTCCTGGATGGACACACGAAGCTGCAACAGCAGAAGAAATATGGGCAAGGCTTCGCTAATTACTTGCGACTTACATTTACCGACCCGCCGGTCAGATGGGGCGTGACGGGTGAGAGATGAGATAGACGAAGAAGCCGAAATAGACATCGATCACACTTACAGACCCTTAGTTAATTTCGAGAAGACGTCTGGAGAACGAGTCGATAGATGGCTCTCTTGCTCTATCGAACGTCGGGTCGTGAGCAGGTGTCGCCCCCGACACGAATTTCATTTCATTGCTACAGGAGCATGTTTCTTTTGCATTTTTACTATCCGCAATGTCCTCATGTCTTTCATTTGGGTATTTTCAGTTTTATTCATTTCCTTAATTAATTAATTTTCTAATTTGGCACTACTTGTCAACATATGGACATTGTACACACTATTTCTGCGGTAGTACAACAAAATGTATGTCAGCAAAGGTGGTAAGCCTGACATTGAAAAAAAATAAAAAAAATAAAAATAAAAATAAAAGATGGTAGAGCACTTGCCCGCGAAAGGCAAAGGTCCCGAGTTCAAGTCTCGGTCGGGCACACAGTTTTAATCTGCCAGGAAGTTCCATAACAGCGCACACTCCACTGCAGAGTGAAAATCTTTTCTGAATATGTAAATGATAATTATTGTAACACATTTGTAACTAGTGGATTTTGTTAATAAAAATGACATCACAGTGACAGTGCCACTAAAGCAGAGTTATTAAACATGGTTTTCCGAAAGCCCTTCAACAAAGAAGACGAAGTAAATATTCCTGAATTCCAATCAAGAACAACTGCGAAGATGAGAAACATAGAAGTAGATATCCTCGGTATAACGAAGCAGCTTAAATCACTTAATAAAGGCAAGGCCTCCGGTCCAGATTGTATACCAGTCAGGTTCCTCTCAGAGTATGCTGATAAAATAGCTCCATATTTAGCAATTATATACAACCACTCGCTCACAAAAGACCCGTACCTAAAGACTGGAAAATTGCTCAAGTCACACCAATACCCAAAAAGGAAAGTAGGCCTAATCCACTGAATTACAGGCCTACATCACTAACGTCGATTTGCAGTAAGGTTTTGGAACATATACCGTATACGAACGTTATGAATTACCTCGAAGAAAATGATTTATTGACACATAGTCAGCACGGTTTCAGAAAATATCGTTCTTGTGAAACACAACTAGCTCTTTATACTCATGAAGTAATAAGTGCTATCGACAGGTGATGTCAAATTGAATCCATATTTTTAGATTTCCAGAAGGCTTTCGACACCGTTCCTCACAAGCGTCTTCTAACCAAACTGCGTGCCTACGGAGTACCGCCTCAGTTGTGCGACTGGATTCGCGATTATCTGTCAGAAAGGTCACAGTTCGTAGTAATAGACGGAAAGTCATCGCGTAAAACAGAAATAATATCTCGCGTTCCCCAAGGGAGTGTTATAGGTCCTCTATTGTTCCTGATCTATATTAACGACTTAGGAGGCAATCTGAGTAGCCGTCTTGGATTGTTTGCAGATGATGCTGTCATTTACCGTCTTGTAAAGTCATCAGATGATCAAAATAACTTGCAAAATGATTTAGATAAGATGTCTGTATGGTGCGAAATGTGGCAACTGACTCTGATTAAAGAAAAGTGTGAAGTTGTTCACATGAGTAGCGAAAGAAATCCGCTAAATTCCGTTTACACGATAAGTCACACAAACCTGAAGGCGGTAAACTGAACTAAATACTTAGGGATTACAATTACAAATAGCCTAAATTGGAACGATCACATAGATAATATTGTAGGTACAGCAAGCCAAAGACTGGAAGGACACTTAGAAGGTGCGACAGGTGTACTAAAGAGACTGCTTACACCACTCTTGTCCGCCCTATTCTGGGGTATTCCTGTGCGGTGTGGGATCCGCATCAGGTGGGACTCACGGATGACATCGAAAAAGTACAAAGAAGGGCAGCTAGTTTTGTATTACCGCGAAATAGGGGAGATAGTGTCACAGACATGATACGTGAATTGGAGTGGCAATCATTAAAACAAAGGCGTTTTTCATTGCGACGGGATTTTCTCATGAAATTTCAGTCACCAGTTTTCTCCTCCGATTGCGAAAACATTGTGTTGGGAGAAATGATAATCACGATAAAATAAGAGAAATCGGGGCTCGCACAAAAAAATCTAAGTGCTCCTTTTTCCCGCGTGGCGTTCGAGAATGGAACGCTAGAGAGACAGCTTGAAGGTGGTTCATTGAACCCTCTGCCAGGCACTTTATTGTGAATAGCAGAGTAATCACGTAGATGTAGATGTAGACTATAAAAACTCACATCTGCTTTCAATCTTTTGTTTTGCAGCTGCAAGCTTGCAACAGTATCTTCATCTGAGCTGTACGATTCCTGTTTCTATTCAAGTATTTCTTCCTCGAACGCTTCAGTGTCTAGGAATATAATTACGAAACTCCATTATGTCACAGTTAAAAATGTTCAAATAAAGACAAAAGTTGAAATAGCCTTTTTAGTAACCATCCTAGCAGCAATGCTGCTTTAAACGAGCCCTGGCATGCACTCAGCTATGAAAACCAAGTTCCCCAACCGCAACATTGTATTAGTAGCTACAGTACTGGCATAACACAATTACTGTGTCAGATGCGACGATTGCTACCTTCCGATTTACGATTTATTCTTAATATGAAAGATTTCACTGACCACACTACACAGTAACAAACTGTACAAACCCATGTTGTTGACAGAATGCATGCCAGTACAGTACTGAGAATCAACAGAAACTGCAGTAGCAGAGTCTTAAACAGAAATGTTTCATATAAATTTATGTGCGTCTACGGTTTAATTCCGGACACAATTTGCTTCCCACTAATTTAGTCCCCTTATAAACTAGCACCATTTCAGGTTACACAATTGATGGTAGCTGATCACAGATTGGAAGCATACTTTCATAAATGCAAAATAAAGTAAACAACTGCGTTCTGTCGAAAACATGGTTACATATGAAAACTGAAAAAAGGTTGATGAATATCTCACCTTCACTGACATCTGATTCAGTTACTGTCCTTGCTTTTGGATGTTTCCGTTTAGAAGAAACTAGTTTGTGTGGATATGCGACGTCAAATTTCATTAGAATGGCATTCCATTTCAGCAGTCTTCTTTCATCAGCTCTCCTTAACTCGAACTGTGAATCCTCGAAGTAAAGTTTTCGAACAAGTAGTAAACGTATAAATTATATAGAAAACATACGATGTTTCAGGTGTAGTTCCTTTAACAGGTTCAAATGGCTCTGAGCACTATGGGACTTAACTTCTGAGGCCATCAGTCCCCAAGAACTTAGAACTACTTAAACGTAACTAACCTAAGGACACCACACACATCCATGCTCGAGGCAGGATTCGAACCTGCACCGTAGCGGTCGCGCGGTTCCAGACTGTAGCGCCTACAACCACTCGGCCACTCCAGCCGGCCCTTTTAACAGGTAATTTACTTACATCACACAACTTGGAATGTGTTGTTGGCTTCCATTTGCCTCTCCTACAGGTCCGTGACCATTGAGCTCTCAGATCTTTGTTTGTAAGAACTCTGAACAATCTTATCCCTTTAGACGAATTGTTGCAACAATTCGTTGCAGCACAGCATCTCATTTCTAAACACACACACTTTCTAGAGACAAACAGTATACCCAGTATAAAAACAATCTGCTACAGTCACGTAATAGGCTAGACCTAAAATGACCGTGATCGCAAAGGATCATGGTAGCTGGACCAGGCATGTCCCATATAGACCTTGGACTTGGTCATTTCACACTGGTGCTACGCTAATAGCTTTAGCGTGGGGGCGGCAGCCACTGCCGACTGGACACAGTTTGTTCTCGTCATGGCGGAGTGCCGTTCACAGAGCCAGCAGGCATTTGTTCGCTAACTTTCACCGAAGCTGCTAACCTAGTCTGACATGGGGTGGAATACAGCGGCACTTCACGTAGGCTGTGGCTGTGCATCTTTTGTTGGCTAGATCCCTTGCCAAGTACTTCCCACGGTCGTAATTAGCAAGACCAATTATTGGTTGACCTAGTCGTGAGGTCAGAGCGTTGGCAAGTACTAGTTGTTGGCAGTGTCTTAGCGGTGCCTGATTTTCGTGGTGATTACGGAGAGTGCTGGATGGATAGGATGTGTGACTGCTGTGTACGGACGCAGGAGGAGCTGGCCACTGTCGCGAACAGCTGAACGTGTTGATGGCCGCGGTCAGCCGTCTTCAGGCTGCTGCCTCGCAGTGTAGCGGCAGTGGGGAGTCTGGTGCGTCTCATGGTACACCCCGGTTGTTACATGCTTCACCCACCGTCCCTGCTGTCGAGACATCTTCGCGGGTACTGGGCGCGGTTGGGCCACCCTCTCCCCAAGGCGAGTGGCGGGTTCAGCGGCATTCGCGGCGCACGAGGCGGAGGGTCAATGTGGAGGCTGTCCGTGTGGCATCGCCCGCTTTGACTGTGAGTGGACATGTAGCCGTTCCTTCAGCAAGGTCCGAGCAGGCACACGGGGGAGGGATTGGAAGCTCCAACGTTAGGCGGATGATGGAGCCCCTTAGGGAAATAGCGGAAAGGTCGGGGAAGAAGGCCAGTGTTCACTCTGTCCGCTTGCCGGGGGGTCTCATTCGAGATATGAAGGAGGCCCTGCCGGCAGCGATAGAGAGCACTTGGTGCACCCGACTGCAAATTGTTGCTCATGTCGGCACCAGCGACTCCTGCCGTCTGGGTTCAGAGGTCATCCTCAGTTCATACAGGCGGTTGGCGGAGTTGGTGAAGAGAGAAAGCCTCGCTCGTGGGGTGGAATCTGAACTAACTATTTGTAGTATCGTTCCCAGAACCGATCGCGGTCCTCTGGTTTGGAGCCGAGTGGAAGGCTTAAACCAGAGACTCAGACGATTCTGCGGAGATCTGGGGTGCAAATTTCTCGACCTCCACTATCGGCTGGAGAAATGTAGGGTCCCCCTGAATAGGTCAGGCGTGCACTTCACCCAGGAAGCGACTACAAGGGTAGCGCAGTACGTGTGGGGTGCACTTGTGGGTATTTTAGGTTAGAGAATTTCATCCCTAGGCCCGACAAGACGCCTCCTGAGACGCGACAAGGTAGCAGTAGGCAAAACGCAACAGGGAATAACAATATTAATGTGGTAATAGTAAACTGCAGAAGCATCTATAGAAAGGTCCCAGAACTGCTCTCATTAATAAACGCTCACAATGCCCACATAGTACTAGGGACAGAAAGTTGGCTGAAACCAAACGTAAACAGTAACGAAATTCTGAACTCAGATTGGAATGTATATCGCAGAGACAGGCTGGACAGAGAAGGGAGAGCCGTGTTTATAGCGATAAAAAGTGCAATAGTATCGAAGGAAATTGACGAAGATCCGAAATGTGAAATAATTTGGGTGAAGGTCACGGTTAAAGCAGGCTCAAACATGGTAATTGGATGTATCTATAGGCCCAGCTGTTGTGGCTGAGCACCTGAAGGATAATTTGGAAAATATTTCAAGTGGATTTCCCCACCATGTTATAGTTCCGAGAGGAGATTTTAATTTGCCGGATGTAGACTGGGAGACTCAAATGCTTATAACGGGTGGCAGGGACAAAGAATACAGTGAAATTTTTTAAAGTGCATTATCTGAAAACTACCTTGAGCAGTTAAACAGAGAACCGACTCGTGGTGATAACATATTAGACATTTCGGTGACAAACAGACCAGAACTATTTGAAACAGTTAAAGCAGAACAGGGAATGAGCGATCATAAAGCGGTTACTGCATCGATGATTTCAGCCGTAAATAAAAATATTAAAAAGGTACGAAGATTTTTTCTGTTTAGCAAAAGTGACAAAAAGCAGATTTTAGAGTACTTGACGGCTCAACACAAAAGTTTTGTCTCAAGTACAGATAGTGATGAGGATCAGTGGACAACGTCAAAACCATCGTACAATATGCATTAGATGAGTATGTGCCAACCAAGATCGTAAATGACGCTGCATTTCATTGTGATCAGTTAACAGACTATGTTAATCATCGATTTGTCATCTTAAAATAGATCAAAAATGTAGGCACTGTCATTATTTGGAACTGTCGGAAGAAACGGTAGTTATGTTTTTCTCTGGTGGCAAAATCTCACTTCCAGTACTAGGTGGCCCGGAAGAACCCCTATAACATCTACTTATGTACGAATACAATGAATGGATGTTTTTTATTTTTAAATAGAAAATATAATGCATGCTTTCAAATGAATTTATTTGATTGGGATGCATAAGTCAACGCGCCAGTTTATTCAGCGACTTCTGAACAGCACATTGCAAGGCATCCCAGATTTGTTCAATAATGTTCATGTATGGGGAGTTCGGTGGCCAGTGGAAGTTCTTAAACTCAGAAGAGTGTTCCTGGAGCCACTCTGTAGCAATTCTGGGTGTGTGGGGTTTCGAATTGTCCTGCTGGAATTGTGCAAGTGTGTCGGAATGCACAATGGACATGAATGGACGCAGGTGATCAGACAGGATGCTTACGTACGTGTCACCTGCCAGAGTCTTATCTAGACGTATCAGAGATCCCATATCACTACAACTGCACACGCCTCACACCACTGCCGGGCCACTACCAGCTTGGAAGTCCCCTGCTGACATGCAGGGTCCATGCATTCATGAGGCTTTCTCCATACCCGTACACGTCCCTCTGCTCGATACAATTTGAAACGAAACTCGTCCGACCAAGCAACATATTTTCCAGTCATCAACAGTCCAATGTCGGTGTCGACAGGCCCAGGCGAAGCGTAAGGCTTTGTGTCGTGTAGTCATAAAGGGTACACGAGTGGGCCTTCAGCCCCGAAAGCCCATGTCGATGATGTTTCGCTGAATGGCTCGCACCCTGACGCTTGTTGATGACCCAGCATTGAAATCTGCAGCAGTTTGCTGAAGGGTAGCATTTCTGTTACGTTGAACGATTTTCTTCAGTCATCGTTGGTCCCGTTCTTGCAGAATCTTATTCCGGCCGCAGCGATGTCGGGGATTTGACGTTTTACCGGATTCCTGATATTCACGGTACACTCGTGAAATGGTCCTACGGGAAAATCGCTACCTCGGAGATGCTGTGTCCCATCGCTCGTGCGCCGACTATAACTCCACGTACAAACTCACTTAAACCTTGATAACATGCCACTGTAGCAGAATTAACCGATCTAACAACTACGCCAGACACTTGTTGTCTTACATAAGCGCTGCCAACCGCAGCAGATATCTTTCTATTTGAATACTCATGCTTATACTAGTTTCTTTGGTGTCTTAGTGTATATACATCACACACAGATATTTATACCAGTATACACCCAGTTATTTATAAATAACAAGCAAAACTACTGATAAGTGCGGAGCCACGGGTAACAGCTAGTATAATACCAGTAATTATTATGTGGACAGTGGTTCAAGTGGATACACAATAATACCTTCGCGCAGGTGGACAGTATAGGAAACGAAATAACGATAATGATGTACAATTAGCTGCATCCACATAAACTGCCAGTCACTGCTGAATTATCCAACAGGTTGCAGGAAGTACCCAGAAAAGTACTTACGAGCACCAGTTCTCTTGCATAAACGCATGTTGAGTTCAGCTAGCTAAGAGCCTCAATTAACTCAAAAATCAAAACTCAAACTCAAAACAAATGACTTAGAATCCACCTTGACACATCGTGCACGACCGCTGCACATGCTTACCATCGTTCTAAAATTGAAATGCGGAGAATGGCTGCAGAAAGCAGAAACTCCCTTGCATTTTGAGGTTAGCTTGACGTTCGCCCAATGATGCAGCTGCACATAAAGACTCGCGAGTTCTCATTCCTGCTGCACAAATAATTTTGGTGAGCCAGTCTCGGGATGCCTTGCGAAACTTTTACATCAGTTACTGCCAACCTCTTTTGAGTCTAGCAGATTCTTCTTCCTCTGAGCGTCTCTTGTTTTCCCATCCCAGTGCAGATACCTATCTTTTTAGAATGCGCTCCTTTTTTCTGCTTCTCACAAGGCGAGTCTAAAACTTGCCGAGTTCAGTCACCTGTCCTCTGGCGCGGCTGTCACGGGGGCACCGATCTATGTCCCGAGCAGCACTGTATACCTGTCAGGCACTCTGCCTTTTAGAGAAAAATTGTTTTATGACCCACATGCTGTTCTGCCCCTGTGGCATTCTAACATTTAGTGAGTGGGTTCACCTCACAGAAAAATTACCTGTAGCTTTCACCACCATACGGAAATGAAGAAGTACTTACTAACTTCACAATCACTGGTATTTGTTTCAGTTACGTGCACACTTCCATGTGACACTTGTAATTTGAATTGACTTCGTAGTCTAAGCTGTTTTTTGGAAAACCGTCCCATAAAACATCGATGATCTGGATTAAATTCCAAATCTCTTTTCAGTGTCTCTTGAAGTGAGGGTATATCAGAACACTGATTGTGATCCTTCCGTCATATGGGGACGTTAAGCTCTGTGAGTCCCGTTCGTGCTATTCAAAGGTGGTAAGATACACTACTGGCCATTACAATTGCTACACCAAGAATAAATGCAGATGATAAACGGGTATTCATTGGACAAATATATTATAATAGAACTGACATGTGATTACATTTTCACGCAGTTTGGGTACATAGATCCTGAGAAATCAGTACCCAGAACAACCAACTAGGGCCGTAATAACGGCCTTCATACGCCAGGGCATTGAGTCAAACAGAGCTTCGATGGCTTGTACAGGTACAGCTGCCCATGCAGCTTCAACGCGATAGGTACCACAATTCATCAAGAGTAGTGACTGGCGTATTGTGACGAGCCAGTTGCTCGGCCACCATAGACCAGACCTTTTCAGTTGGTGAGAGATCTGGAGAATGTGCTGGCCAGGCAGCAGTCGAAGATTTTCTGTGTCCAGAAAGGCCCGTACAGGACCTGCAACATGCGGTCGTGCATTATCCTGTTGAAATGTAGGGTTTCGCAGGGATGGAATGAAGGGTAGAGCCACGGGTCGTAACACATCTGAAATGTAACGTCCACTGTTCAAAGTGCCGTCAATGCGAACAAGAGGTGACCGAGACGTGTAACTAATGGCACCCCATACCATCACGCCGGGTGATACGCTAGTATGGCGATGACGAATACACGCTTCCAGTGTGGGTTCACCGCGATGTCGCCAAACACGGATGCGACCATCATGATGCTGTAATCAGAACCTGGATTCATCCGAAAAAATGACGTTTTGCCATTCGTGCACCCAGGTTCGTCGTTGAGTACATGATCGCAGGCACTCCTGTCTGTGATGCAGTGTCAACTGCTGTTTGTGTATGAGAAATCGGTTGGAAACTTTTCTCATGTCAGAACTTTGTATGTGTCGCCACCGGCGCCAACCTTGTGTGAATGCTAATCATTTGCATATCACAGAATCTTCTTCCTGTCGGTTAAATTTCGCGCCCGTAGCTCGTCATCTTCGTGGTGTAGCAATTTTAATGGCCAATAGTGTACATGCCAGCAACTCCATTCACCCTCTCCACTCTCTCAATACCATTATTACAATATGGGACAAACAGGCCAGCCGACCACTATGTACTCAGCCAATGGCGTTATGTGGATGCATTATGGAGGCATGGGAGGTCAGTACATCGCACTCCTGGTCGTTATTGAGTTAGCAACCCTGGTGCCATTACTAATCGGTCAAGTAGCTCTACAGCTGGTACCAGGAGGTTGAGTGTATCCAGTTCCAGTCCTCCCACCAAAGAAAAATTCCAGGTGCGATGGAAGGCAGTCAGACATGCTAACCGCTCACATACACAATACACTCTCCTATTACAGTAACCTACACTCAACAAACATCTCTTATACACCGTGAGGACAGGGGCTATTGCGCTCAGGGGCAGGCAACCATTTCCTACTAGGCAGCTGAACAACTCCTCGTAGCCTCCCTGCCAATAGTGCGATACGACTCGTCTTTTCTGTAACCAACTACATGACTAGGTTCTAAGACAATTTTTAGAGAGTGAAGGTGCGTTTTGAAACGGTAGAATTCAAGCCAAAGTTCAATTCGTGAGCCAATATACAAGTTTTGATAAACATTGCAACATTTTGGCGAAAGGTTGGTGGCAAATTTATATTATTTTCACAAAAGGATTCAATATGTTCATCTCATTTGCTACAACCTACAGGTGTGGAAGACAACGACAGCAATGGAAACAAAAGCGAGTAGTTCAACGAAATTCGAGCATTGACTTACAATGTGCATTTGTTGACAACGAATTGAATACAGAAAGGTTGTTAGATATAAGTAGTACCAACAGTTTTTTGATTAAACATTTCTCGGTTCGAAAATATATGAATTTTATTTGTCTCAATCTGAACTAAGTGTTATTTGTCTTTACTCATTTTAAAAACAGGAATGTACAAAAATGCTTTAATTCAAATGGTTCAAGTGGCTCTCAGCACTATGGGACTTAATTGCTGTGGTCATCAGTCGCCTAGAACTTAGAACTACTTAAACCTAACTAATCTAAGGACATCACACACATCCATGCCAGAGGCAGGATTCGAACCTGCGACCGTTGCGGTCGCGTAGTTCCAGACTGTAGCGTCTAGAACCGCTCGGCCACCCCGACCGGCTAAATGCTTTTATTAATCTAATGTTTATTTAGCAATACAGTTTGTTGGGAATGCTGGCTAACATCTGCTCTCTTTCAGAGGTAACGGCCTTAGAAAGGTAGGGATCACTGCTCCAGAACCACTGATAATTTGTGATCCCCAAGTAAACATTGATGAGACACTTCCCATGAGTTTTACCTGCAGCCTCAGTCGAATCTCTTCAACCATTTTTTTTTTTTTTTGAAATTATTGATGGTTGTTTGCTGGGAAATGAACTCAATAACGATTTTGAAACGACTGCTCCTTTGATTTGACGGACGTTTAGGGAAACGTACATCTGGTATTCGTTTTTTGGCTCTATAGCCAACAGCACTTTGATACCCGTGCTCCAAAGTACTAAGGTCCTACAGCAAAATATGTTGTGTAGTCACCACATTACTGTATCAAAACAATCGCTAAAGCGTTGCGGAGATGATAGATAAACTCCAGTGGAAGACTCTGCAAGAGACACTCCCAGTAGCTCAGTTAGAAAACTGCTGCGGAAGCAAAGGGAACTTCACAGCAAACATAAACATAGCCATAGCCTTGCAGACAAACAAAAATTACGCGAAGCGAAATGTAGTGTCAGGAGGGCTATGCGAGAGGCGTTCAATGAATTCGAAAGTAAAGTTCTGTGTACTGACTTGGCAGAAAATCCTAAGAAATTTTGGTCTTATGTCAAAGCGGTAGGTGGATCAAAACAAAATGTCCAGACGCTCTGTGACCAAAATGGTACTGAAACAGAGGATGACAGATTAAAGGCCGAAATACTAAATGTATTTTTCCAAAGCTGTTTCACAGAGCAAGACTGCACTGCAGTTCTTTCTCTAGATTGTCGCACAGATGACAAAATGGTAGATATCGAAAGAGATGACATAGGGATAGAAAAACAATTAAAATCGCTCAAAAGAGGATTTGCCGCTGGACCTGGTGGGATACCAGTTCGATTTCACACAGAGTACGGGTAGGAACTTGCCCCCCTTTTTGCAGCGGTAGACCGTAGGTCTCTAGAAGAGCGTAGCGTTCCAAAGGATTGGAAAAGGGCAGAGGTCATCCTCGTTTTCAGTAAGGTACGTCGAACAGATGTGCAGAACTATAGACCTATATCTCTAACGTCGATCAGTTGTAGAATTTTGGAACACGTATTATGTTCGAGTATAATGACTTTTCTGGAGACTAGAAATCTACTCTGTAGGAATCAGCATGGGTTTCGAAAAAGAGGATCGTGTGAAACCCAGCTTGCGCTATTCGTCCACGAGACTCAGAGGGGCATAGACACGGGTTTCCAGGTAGATGCCGTATTTCTTGACTTTCGCAAGGCGTTTGATACGGTTCCCCACAGTCGTTTAATGAACAAAGTAAGAGCATATGGACTATCAGACCAATTGTATGATTGGATTGAAGAGTTCCTAGATAACAGAACGCAGCATGTCATTCCCAAGGAGAAAAGTCTTCCGAAGTAAGAGGGATTTCAGGTGTGCCGCAGGGGAGTGTCGTAGGGCCGTTGCTATTCGCAATATATATAAAAGACCTTGTGGATAACATCTGAAGTTCAATGAGGCTTTTTGCGGATGATGCTGTAGTATATCGAGAGGTTGTAACAATGGAAAATTGTACTGAAATGCAGCAGGATCGGCAACGAATTGACGCATGGTGCAGGGAATAGCAATTGAATCTCAATGTAGACAAGTGTAATGCGCTGCGAGTACATAGAAAGAAAGATCCCTTATCATTTAGCTACAAAATAGCAGGTCAGCAACTGGAAGCAGTTAATTCCATAAATTATCTGGGAGTAAGCGTTAGGAGTGATTTAAAATGGAATGACCGTATAAAGTTGATCGTCGGTAAAGCAGATGTCAGACTGAGATTCATTAGAGAATCTTAAGGAAATGCATTCCGAAAACAAAGGAAGTAGGTTACAGTACATTTGTTCCCCACTGCTTGAATACTGCTCACCGGTGTGTGATCCGTACCGGATAGGGTTGATAGAAGAGACAGAGTATATCCAACGGAGAACAGTGCGCTTCGTTACAGGATCATTTTGTAATCGCTAAAGCGTTACGGAGATGACAGATAAACTCCAGTGAAAGACTCTGCAAGAGACACGCCCAGTAGCTCAGTACGGGCTTTTGTTGAAGTTTCGAGAACATACCTTCACCGAGGAGTCAAGCAGTATATTGCTCCCTCCTACGTATATCTTGCAAAGAGACCATGAGGATAAAATCATGGAGATTAGAGCCCAAACAGAGGCATACCGACAATCTTTCTGTCCACGAGCAATACGAGACTGGAATAGAAGGAAGAACCGATAGAGATACTTAAGGTACCCTCCGCTACACACCGTCAGGTGGCTTGCGGAGTATGGACTTAGATGTAGATGTTGACACGAGTCGGAAATAAATGCAGCTGCTGCAGCTAGGTTGTGTGAAGCCACTCCCGTGCATCGATAAACCACACTTCACAATTGCATGATAATTCGTACCTCATGTCGATGTTCAATCACTGACATTCAAGAGTCCGAATCGTTACTCGTTTTTATTGCCCAACACACCACACTGGACTGGAGAGTGAATCTTAGTGTCGTAACAGCTTCATGGTCAAACTCAGATTTATCCGTCGCTTATCGGTCTCTGTTAGTTTCTTTAGATCTCCATTGATGATTGTGATTGTCAACGAAATATCTGTTGTTTTTAGGAATAAATTTAACTGCGAAATGTCTTATTCTAAAATTATTTCAAAAGTCAAGGTTCCCTTACATGGGCTTTCGCTGATCACATAGCTTGGAAAATGTTAATTAAGGTTTAATTTACATTAATTAGTTCGGAAGTTTCCCTACTGAGCGGATAGTACACAAGAGCCCCAATCAAAATATTCACGTTTACAAATCCTTGTGCTACATTACAGCAGGTGTCATCTGCTCTGAAGCGTTAGCCGGGCTTGGGGGGAGGGAGGGGGAAGAGGGGAAGTGGGAGGGGTTGTGCGTGTGGTGAGCGGATCTCTAATATAGATTTAGGCAATCAGGCAGCCTTCTGCTGCCTCATCATTCGGATAATTTTCATAATTGGGTTAACTTAGGAGTCCACTGCATCGAAGAAAATCCTAATAATCTCTACCAATTGCAACTTTTGCCGTCAAACCCAGCTTGTGATCATTCATTCCGCTCGGGAAATTCTGTAGATATAACGACATAATAAGCAACCAGTTGCATAAAAGAAATTTAATTTCTTTACCGGTTTCGAGCACTTTGTGCCCTTCTTGAGAAGGTTATCCCTAAATAAGAGTCACACAGCAAAATTCCGTGGTCATGTATGCCTCTTACTGCTGACACTTGCAAATAATGCGATAGCTGTAATCTTCTGAAGAAGGATAGTAAGTGTCTGAAACCGGTAAGGAAATTAAATTTCTGTTACGCAACTGGTAGCTTATTATTTTGTTATATATAACTACAGTTGCAGACGATGGATAAAATACTAAATTCTGTAGACCACAACGGAGAAATCTTCATATGGGTGGATAATGAAATCAAGTCGTCCTCCCAAAAATGGCTGAAATCGATAAAATAGACATACGCAAAATTTAGCTACATAACTCCCCTGATAACTGAATTAAATTACAGTAGCGATTACCTACATTATGAAATAAAATAGCTAACTGGAATGCAAAACAAAGTGCTTTATCTTAAGTGCACTCAAAAGCAGCAGAGATATTCACCATACCAACAGACACCAAGTGACTGAGAAAACTGCTAAAACTTCCGACACGCTTTGGTCTGGTGCAACATAACTGAGTGGGGACAGAATGCAACCAGTCGTCAAGAAATCACACGGCATCCCCATGCGTTTTGTCCAATCGGGTGGATGCTAAACACACCAGCACCTACTGCTCAAGCCTCCTACCAGTTTACCGGAGAAAATTTGGACAAGCGTTCAGTGGAAATCTTCTCAATTTGTGCATTCCCCTTGTGCCTGGAAAATTGCAAGATGTACTTTTAAAAAGTGCGGGGCAAATCATTGTCGCCAGCCAAGCCATATCACTCGTCAGCACCGCAAACTTAATCAAGGATCGTTCCCACGTCTCCGCATTGAGAAGCAAGAAAGATATCTGATTCAGCGATCGTACAAAGTTTTCCACTCATTTACATATTCATAAATAACAGCGTTATCCATTGTTAGGGTTATGCTTAAGGGGAGTTGGAACGCCCTATCGCGACAATGTTAAATTTAGTGACTTGGCTTCCCTGTATTTCAGGAACCACTGAAGCCATTGACGTGAAACTTTTACAGCACATTAAACTGTATTTTATGAGTCTACTGACCTACAATAATTGCATTTCAGACACTGTTTCCGGAGATACAATTTTTTAATTACACAGTTAAAATTTTGTGTACGTTTTTGTACGTTATCCTAAATAATTTTAAATATACATGACATTATGTTCTTCTTTTAATTCAGTGGACTCAGGATATGTATGCTATTACTCTTATTACTCCCTGAAAACTTGAATACTCTACTCGAAGAGATTTAGGGAAAAATGCAACAGAAAATGTAAATTTTCAGGAACGGCTTGTAAAGTTTCAAAAGACTTTAACTCACTTAGTATATGCTTAATTTTCTATTTTTAGTCACTCAGTTTTCAAGGTTTTTCTTCTTTTCTTCTTTCTGGATTCCTTAATGACCAACTGTGCTGCATACGCTGCTTCATCAAAGCGAACCTTGTCCATCCGTTCAAGTTTTGACCCCCCCCCCCCCCCCGCCCTTTAGTGTCTTCATTTCCAACAAAAACATTTTTTGGTAAGCGAATCCATATAAGATTACAGAACGGCTCACTGGGATTTTGAGTCTGACCATGCAGACACTTCTCCAGTAATTCAGGGTTTGCCAGGTCTCTGTAAATAGGTTTTATGATATCCATGATTGCTGCTGGGATGGAATGTTTATGGCTGTATGAACTGTTTGAGTACTGGGTATTGCGGTAATTGCACCATGAATCATGTCCAGGAGGGCAAAGGTGGCAAAGGTGGTGTACTGGTTTTTCATCAGTTGTCAGTCTGTGGAAGAAGGTAGCCCATACTGCCTGCTTCATTTTCAACAAATCCTCAGTACTATTTCTAATGACCATACCATAATACTGCTACAGTTCATCAATCATTTTGCCTGTCCGCCTGTCTCTCATGGTTTTATCATTTCAACTTCCTCGACCTGATGCCCATCCTCTTCTGGACATGACCCGTATAACACAGCAATCCACAGCCTTCTACAAAAAAATTACCTATTTCATTACATCTTGAAGTAATGCACATAAAAATTTTAACATTTTCAACGGGGTTAGATTATATTTAAAAAAATAAAATAAAATACTTCCCATGTGAGTTTGTAAGTAATCTATATATATATATATATATATATATATATATATATATATATATATATATATATCATTTTATTTGTAAAATTGCTAATCTTATGATTAGACAAAAATCGGAAAATGTGAAAAAAAATTTGTCTTTCTAACTCCCTTAAAGGCGTTCTGTAGGATGCTGACAAGACATAAAAGGAAATAAAATCAATAATCCTGGTTCCCTATGCAGGCTTCCTCCCAGGCATGACCATATGTTAAGCAAGTAGCAGAAAAGCAATCCACTGAATAAACGAAGCCAAATTAATCATTACAAGCAGTAGATTCGTGAAATGTGGTGGAAACAGACACCTTTCAGTGTAATGTGTTGAGTCTCAACCAGACGTAGGATAACATGGCGGGCACGTGTGTGCACACTTGATATACACTCCTGGAAATGGAAAAAAGAACACATTGACACCGGTGTGTCAGACCCACCATACTTGCTCCGGACACTGCGAGAGGGCTGTACAAGCAATGATCACACGCACGGCACAGCGGACACACCAGGAACCGCGGTGTTGGCCGTCGAATGGCGCTAGCTGCGCAGCATTTGTGCACCGCCGCCGTCAGTGTCAGCCAGTTTGCCGTGGCATACGGAGCTCCATCGCAATCTTTAACACTGGTAGCATGCCGCGACAGCGTGGACGTGAACCGTATGTGCAGTTGACGGACTTTGAGCGAGGGCGTATAGTGGGCATGCGGGAGACCGGGTGGACGTACCGCCGAATTGCTCAACACATGGGGCGTGAGGTCTCCACAGTACATCGATGTTGTCGCCAGTGGTCGGTGGAAGGTGCACGTGTCCGTCGACCTGGGACCGGACCGCAGCGACGCACGGATGCACGCCAAGACCGTAGGATCCTACGCAGTGCCGTAGGGGACCGCACCGCCACTTCCCAGCAAATTAGGGACACTGTTGCTCCTGGGGTATCGGCGAGGACCATTCGCAACCGTCTCCATGAAGCTGGGCTACGGTCCCGCACACCGTTAGGCCGTCTTCCGCTCACGCCCCAACATCGTGCAGCCCGCCTCCAGTGGTGTCGCGACAGGCGTGAACGGAGGGACGAATGGAGACGTGTCGTCTTCAGCGATGAGAGTCGCTTCTGCCTTGGTGCCAATGATGGTCGTATGCGTGTTTGGCGCCGTGCAGGTGAGCGCCACAATCAGGACTGCATACGACCGTGGCACACAGGGCCAACACCCGGCATCATGGTGTGGGGAGCGATCTCCTACACTGGCCGTACACCACTGGTGATCGTCGAGGGGACACTGAATAGTGCACGGTACATCCAAACCGTCATCGAACCCATCGTTCTACCATTCCTAGACCGGCAAGAGAACTTGCTGTTCCAACAGGACAATGCACGTCCGCATGTATCCCGTGCCACCCAATGTGCTCTAGAAGGTGTACGTCAACTACCCTGGCCAGCAAGATCTTCGGATCTGTCCCCCATTGAGCATGTTTGGGACTGGATGAAGCGTCGTCTCACGCGGTCTGCACGTCCAGCACGAACGCTGGTCCAACTGAGGCGTCAGGTGGAAATGGCATGGCAAGCCGTTCCACAGGACTACATCCAGCATCTCTACGATCGTCTCCATGGGAGAATAGCAGCCTGCATTGCTGCGAAAGGTGGATATACACTGTACTAGTGCCGACATTGTGCATGCTCTGTTGCCTGTGTCTATGTGCCTGTGGTTCTGTCAGTGTGATCATGTGATGTATCTGACCCCAGGAATGTGTCAATAAAGTTTCCCCTTCCTGGGACAATGAATTCACGGTGTTCTTATTTCAATTTCCAGGAGTGTATTTACATCTACCATTACGTCAGCTAAATGATTTGGCAGGTTGTAGGAGAGAAAAAGATGGTAAAGAGATAAATATGCCTACAGTTCTTTTTATTCCTTGAACACCGGTCACTATTTTAGAGTTAAACCCATGACTTCATAACACACTATGACCCCGTTTTAATGCCTTGCAACGTTCCTCTTTAAATGAAATCTGACCTATAAAAAAACTAAACTCCGTCCGAAGAGGCCATGAAGTCCCAACGGAACCGACCGGCTACCATGTCATCATCAGACCCCAGGCGTCACTGGATACGGATATGGAGGGGCTTATGGTCAGCACACCGCTCTCCCGGTCGTATGTCAGTTGGTGAGACCGGAGCCGTACTTCTCGATCAAGTAGCTCCTCAGTTTACCTCACAAGGGCTGAGTGCACTCCATTTGCCAACAGCACTCGGCAGACCGGATTGTCACCCATCCGAGTGCTAGTCCAGCCCGACAGCGCTTAACTTCGGTTATCTGACGCGAACCGGTGTTACTACTGTGGCAAGGCCGTTGGCAAATCTAACCTAAAAGTCAACAAAATGATATTTGACTTTGTTTCATATACCACACAACCAGAAACATTCTCTTAGCACAATGGAATAATAAATGGGGTTTTAGTGTGAGCTAAACTAAAATAAACTGAAACCATAATCTGTTCAATAGATCTCATGTAGCTTTTCCTGGTCTGTTTTAATGAATCGCTCTTTATAGGAATGGTTCGTGCAGTGTAAATGGACTTTAAAATGTATCCCACAACACATAATAAATTGAAGTGGGCTCGTTTCATAGCAAAATATCGAAGTCCTTGTCGCCCCTACCATGTGCCCTAAAACTCGACTGTGGTAAGCACTTACCTGCTAGCAGAAGGTTTCGTTTACAAATATGAAACTGACTGATTTCATACCATTATGATTAAAGAATCCTTCAAATGAGACATGGAGCAAGTAACTAACAGTATTCCCAAGTGAACACGTATATTTCAAAATACTGTCCAATGACACTTGAAATAACCCCCACCTACAAGCAGCGACAGTAGCGTAGGCAATTATTTCATAACTTTTAATGGGAAACCCCATTCTCAGCGTTTTATTCCTCCGTCTCAACGAAAAGGGGACTGATGGACGCGACACTATATGGCCGTGTAACGAACTACGACTTCTCTTAACAGGCAGTGCAGACCCATTAGAACTTGTGAAATAACTGCCTGTACTACCCTCGCACCGTGGAGGTGGGGGCAGCTTATAGTCCATTAAGCTTACTCCCGGACGGTGTCTTCGAAAACGGTATTCCCAGGGTCGTTCCCCATCGCTGTCCATCTGAACTTGTGTTTCGTGTGAAATGACCTCGTTGCCATCGGGCTGTTAAATCTGAAACTTCTATTTTCATACTTTATTGGTGAAAGAGATCACAAAAATCTTCTTACATTGAAACGTCCCCTTTTGAACAATTATACATGACTGTGCTTAAACTGACACACAATATCTTTTTAGCGCAACGCAATCTGACTTTCAGAAATCCCTACAAAAGAATGGCTCTGACTAACATTAACCTATACCTTTCACAAATCACTTACCTCACAAAAATCTTCGTTACTCAAGCTACTGCAATACAGCGAGCGCCACTACTGCCAGCTAAATAAAAGATTCAAACTACTGAAGGCACTAACTACTGATAGGCATAGTTAGCAAATGAAAGATTTTCATAGAGAACAAACAATGTATTTACCTTACTAGTGTTCAAAAGTCATAATATATATAGCAGTTCATGACATCCAGTCTTACGTATTTCAAAACTCCACCATTTCCCTCCCCACATCCACCACTGCTGGCGGCTCACCTCCAACTGCGCAACGCTACGCGCTGTTCACATCCAGCTGCCCAACACTACAATGGCAGACAACAATGCAAACTAGCCGCAGACTGCACACAGCACAGCCAGTGATTTTCATACAGAACGCTACGTAACGTTGCCAATAAGGGAACATAAACAGCCTACTTACATAGCCCCCATGCTCCCCACAAAAAATTTTACAGATTGTTTTGGGCAGTGGCCAATAATGATTTGATAAAATTTTTCATAATTACAATAACAAAGATATCAAATGCACACACTTATTGATACAATGTTGGTCAAAAGCTAAAATTTTCTCACAGTCCATAAAGACAGTCCTGATCGTTCATCACAGTAAAATTGCAGTGTTTTTCTCAAAGTATGAGCAGTAAAAGAAAATGCACACAGAAGTAGTGGATTTCCATGCACTCTTGAAAAAGTAGTGTTGTCCTTCCAACAGAAAGACAATGCTGACTCTTGATATGCAGACAGATAATGGGTCACAACAGAGCAAACCCACAGCAGAGTCAGTCGAAGTTTTGAAGAATATTGGTAGGTAGGTCATCACAGAGCAGACCCACTGTAGTCCTGGTAGAGATTACGGTATTGGTGGGCCACCAGAGGTGAAGACCCACTGCAGTCCTTGTAGAAATAATGGTATTGGTGGGTCATCAAAGATGCAGACTCACTGTAGTCCTTGTAGAGATGGCCAGCAGCCATCTGTTGTGACTGTGCAGCTGCACAATCACCATTGTAGAGTCTTGTGGATAATATAGCAAGTCCATAACCACCACTTGTGCACTCACAAAGTTTTTGGAATTGGCCTTAGAACCAGCAGTGCTGTTATCCAGTCCCTTGCTGAATTATTAACACACGTGCAAACATTTACAGTCCCTACTTCTCACATATTGTCCATATACAGGGTTATTACAAATGATTGAAGCGATTTCACAAATTCCCTGTAGCTCCATTCATTGACATATGGTCACGACACACTACAGATAAACAGAAAAACTCATAAAGTTTTCTTCGGCTGAAGCCGCACTTCAGGTTTCTGCCGCCAGAGCGCTCGAAAGCGCAGTGAGACAAAATGGCGACAGGAGCTGAGAAAGCGTATGTCGTGCTTGAAATGCACTCACATCAGTCAGTCGTAACAGTGCAACGACACTTCAGGATGAAGTTCAACAAAGATCCACCTACTGCTAACTCCATTCGGCGATGGTATGCGCAGTTTAAAGCTTCTGGATGCCTCTGTAAGGGGAAATCAACGGGTCGGCCTGCAGTGAGCGAAGAAACCGTTGAACGCGTGCGGGCAAGTTTCATGCGTAGCCCGCGGAAGTCGACGAATAAAGCAAGAAGGGAGCTAAACGTACCACAGCCGACGGTTTGGAAATTCTTACGCAAAAGGCTAAAGCAGAAGCATTTCTTAAACAGGTGATTGGAAAACCGATGGATCGGTCGTGGTGGAGATCATGATCAAAAATTCATGTCATGGCCTCCACGCTCTCCCGACTTAACCCCATGCGATTTCTTTCTGTGGGGTTATGTGAAAGATTCAGTGTTTAAACCTCCTCTACCAAGAAACGTGCCAGAACTGCGAGCTCGCATCAACGATGCTTTCGAACTCATAGATGCGGACATGCTGCGCCGAGTGTGGGAGGAATTTGATTATTGGCTTGATGTCTGCCAAATCACTAAAGGGGCACATATCGAACATTTGTTTTGAGTTTTTGTATGTGTGTGCAAAGCATTGTGAAAATATCTCAAATAATAAAGTTATTGTAGAGCTGTGAAATCGCTTCAATCATTTGTAATAACCCAGTACTATGACCAACAGAAACGTGTGCAGTGAAATGGAACTTACAAGTTAATAATATGATGAACTGGTGTCAATTACAATTTTATAACATAAGAATACAATTACAAAGGTACAAAATACATCATTAAAGAACATAACAATACAGATAACATTTGTAGTACAGGCTATACAAAAGAATCGAAATAACATATACATCAGTGTTACAGGAATTATGACATGAGTACATACATAAAAGATCAGAATAACTTTCGAAACATCAACTTCACACATGAGCATTAAAACAGAACAGAATAAGTAATGTCTATAAACATCTTTACAAAGAAAATAACATATTATTAATGCAAATTATATTTGAGGATAACAGTATTCCTCATCATAGTGGATGTAGCTTAGTATTAGAGAAATTCTACAACATAAATCTTATTAGCTAAACACATCAAGACAGGAAGAACACAAATACACAAGGGTACACAAAAACATAGCGAAATAATACAAAAGGAAAGACAGGGTTCGTTTTCAGTGTGACATTTGGTACTGCAGTCCAACCCGAAACTTCGTTCTGTAGATCTTTCCTCTTATTTCAACATTTGTTTCCACCAAAAAAATCCTATCCAAGCATGCTTTCTATATTCTGTTCACATCCTCTTTCAAAATTCTTTTTTGGCCAAACCATTTTCTTATAGCTTCTCAATGCATTTATTCCAATTCATCACAACTCGTTCTCACATATAGCCTACCCCATCTTAAGCTAACTTAAATCTACTGAGCTCAGATGCTAAACTAAGGGACGAGGCAATGCAGCAGCACAAAACAATTAACACAAATAGCAATGACAAAAAAATGCAAATTGGCAAAGCAAGCAGCATAAATCTAAATTAACAGATAAAATGCAAAATTACAACTAATATGAGCCAATGTGCAGCAACAAGAAAAATAAATCAGTAGTAAACTGGCTTAGCAGAGTAATACAAAGTGAAATTTAGTAGCACTATGCCTGGCAAACAGCAGCAGCAAATGCAATAACTTATATCTGAACATGACATAGCTCAAGCAGAAAAAATATTACACTAAAGACAACAATGCACACAAGGGAAATGTATATTCACATCTTAATGTCTATGTAATTAAAGTGGTGCACCACAAAAACTAATTCTACAAAAAATTACCAAGTACTTGAAAAGAAAATTATATATGCAGTTACTGTTATTAGTCCCTTCTTATTGTTCTTTCCATTCCAAGAGCTCCTTTTTCGAAGAATGTGGATCATAAAATAATTATTTAATAGATCTGTTGACAGAAAGTGTTAACATTAGCAAATGCATTTAATTTTATTTTATGAAACCAATGCTGCAAGACAGCTGGAAACCAGATATCAAATGAAATAAGCAACTATGTACAAAGTAAAGCATAAAAACATCATTCAGTAGTCATGAAGCATTTCATAAGTTAGTAGAAAAATCTCTCAACTAGAAAGCTATGTAAGTAGGCTGTTTATGTTTTCTTATTGGCAACGTTATGTAGCGCTCTGTATGAAAATCACTGGCTGTGCTGTGTGCAGTCTGCGGCTAGTTTGCATTGTTGTCTGCCATTGTAGTGTTGGGCAGCTGGATGTGAACAGCGCGTAGCGTTGCGCAGTTGGAGGTGAGCCGCCAGCAGTGGTGGATGTGGGGAGAGAAATGGCGGAGTTTTGAAATACGTAAGACTGGATGTCATGAACTGCTATATATATTATGACTTTTGAACACTAGTAGGGTAAATACATTGTTTGTTCTCTATCAAAATCTTTCATTTGCTAACTACGCCTATCAGTAGTTAGTGCCTTCAGTAGTTTGAATCTTTTATTTAGCTGGCAATAGTGGCGCTCGCTGTATTGCAGTAGCTTGAGTAACGAAGATTTTTGTGAGGTAAGTGATTTGTGAAAGGTATAGGTTAATGTTAGTCAGGGCCATTCTTTTGTAGGGATTTCTGAAAGTCAGATTGCGTTGCGCTAAAAAAATATTGTGTCTCAGTTTAAGTACAGTCATGTATAATTGTTCAAAAGGGGACGTTTCAACATAAATACAGTAACGTGGAAAAATATTTCCTCTCGGAAATTTAATTTTGTGTTAAAAAAGTTTACTTAAAATTTGCACTTGCTTTTGATGTACATTTCTCTTGATCTAAGTAATGAACTCACTATGATTCTCACCAACATTACATTCTATCTGCGGTAATCATATCCACTCGAGAAATCCGATTCCCTACAGCTGCCTGAGGAAAAGTTTTCGTTCCTTCATAACAAGAAACTCCCAATTCAATGAGTCACCTCGATAAGTGGTCTCTGCGACCATATTCTGCCTGTAATATCTGTGGCCAGAGGCACGCACGCAGATGCCTGTACTCACGTGGATGAAAAATCGCCCTGTTTTGTCAAGCAGGCTTTTAAATGGCAGGCGTCCATCACACGGGGGCTTATGTTGGCTTACGTCATTTGTCTCCGCAGCGGTTAATTGTTGCCAGCGTTTGCTGCATGGAAACAAATTGCGAACCTGAATTAAAAATGAAAAATGATTTTATTTACAGGGAACGTTATACTCCGCCTAAAACTAACATCTCTTTGCTGTCAGGTGCAACGCGGGACGATCTGTGAATATTACGGCTAAATTACTCGCCCGCGGCAGTAATTCAATGAAGAATTTTCGAACGTCCGGGCAAAAATGTATTTTTAGAGCGATATTTCTGGACGTTTGCGGACGTTATTAAAAGAGATGTGTCCGAAATTAGAGAACGTATAAATAGAATAAAGCCAAAACGCACGTATCTGTGTGTAGGAATCTACGTTTCACGTAGAAAATTTTTTGATATTGTTTACTAAATTAGCGACATTACATCAAGAGTTTTCTTAAATAGAAGAGAAAAGGAAGGTTTGAAATTCACATCTCAAGTTAATCGAAAACTAGAGTTTATGTAATTGACTCGGTGAGCTGGGAGACACCAAATAACTGTTTACAGCACAGCGAGTTTAGGCATGGTGTCGTTGAGTTGCCATGTAGGAACTGGTCCCAAGTTGAAACAACATTACAACAAACTTTATCCATCGACTGTGGTCAATAGTCGATTCTGAGTGTACTGGAGGTGACCCTTTCCTGAACCTGATGATGCTGATGACATAACTAGCAGTTTGCAGCGGATGGAGAAAGGACTGTGTTACGGAAGTTTATGTTATTCATTTTCATTATAGCAATAAGAGCGTGTACCCAAAATACAAGCATAAGAAAAATACAGCAAAGCAGACAACGGTGAATATGCTTCATTATTACCTTGTCCATCCTTCGCTGGCCAATGGCAGATACTGATATAAAATAATTTCTGCTCCACAGATATGTATATATAGGCACTATCCCCATCTCTCCTCTATGGGCATTGTCCTTTCTCTAACTCAATGTTCTTCTGACGAGCACATACGTTGATGGGACTTGCACCCCGCTACACCTCCCACGCCACCCCCCTCACCCGCAACCCTGTTATACTAAATGATGCCCTATACATCTGAAAGAAAAAAAAGTCGACATGACTGCTTTTCCAACTCATCGATTCAATTAAGTGAATTATGTTGGAGAAAACATAATGCTATAGCAGTTCAGTACAGTGATTTATAGAAAATATCTGTACCATTTAATTCAAACATTGGGACCTAACTGGCATAGAAGAGCCTTCTTCTTGAAATCATTAAGGACTGCCAAAACATCGTTTTGCAGCTACACTACTGGCCATTAAAATTCCTACATCAAGAAGAATTGCAGATGATAAACGTGTGGTGTCACCGCCAGACACCACACTTGCTAGGTGGTAGCCTTTAAATAGGCCACTATCATTAATTGCAGACCGAGCGCCGCCACACGGCAGGTCTAGTCTAGACAGAATCCCTAGCACTCGCCCAGTTGTACAGCCGACTTCACTAGCGATGGTTCACTGACTACAGACGCTCTCATTTGCAGAGACGACAGTATAGCGTAGCCTTCAGCTACGTCATTGACTACGACCTAGCAAGGCGCCATATTGAGTTACTATGACTTCTGAACAGATAATATTGTGGCTCATGTACCGTCAAGAGCGACGTTCATCATCAATGGATTAAAGTTAAGTATCAAACTAATTACGTCTGCTTTCTGAATCCTAATTCCTTGTCATGTTCCCGACCCCACGTCAGTATAGTTCTTCCCTCCTCACGCCAGCCTGCGTGAGCTAAAACGCGTGCATTTCGGCCCCCACTAGTAACACGGTGTTGGCTGTTCAGCCAACACAACAAAACGAGTATTCATTGAACAGATATATTGTACTACAACTGACATGTGATTACAGTTTCACGCAATTTGGGTGCATAGATCCCGAGAAATCAGTACCCAGAACAACCACCTCTGGCCGTAATAACGGCATTCATACGCCTGGACATTGAGTCAAACACAGCTTGGATGGCGTGTACAGGTACAGCTGCCCATGCAGCTTCAACACGATACCACAGTTCACCAACAGTAGTGACTGGCGTATTGTGACGAGTCAGCTGCTCGGGCACAATTGACCAGACGTTTTCAGTTGGTGAGAGATCTGGAGAATGCGCTGGCCATGGCAGCAGTCGAACATTTTCTGTATACAGAAAGGCCCGTACAAGACCTGCAACATGACGTCGTGGATTATCTTGCTGAAATGTAGGGTTTCGCAGGGATCTAATGAAGGGTAGAGCCACTGGTTGTAACACATCTGAAATGTAACGTCCACTGTTCAAAGTGCCGTCAATGCGAACAAGAGGTGACCGTGACGTGTAACCAATGGCACCCCATACCATCACGCTGGGCGATGATGAATACACGCTTCCAATGTGCGTTCACCTCGATGTCGCCAAACACGGATGCGACCATCCTGATGCTGTAAACAGAACCTGGATTCATTCGAAAAAATGACGTTTTGCTATTCGTGCACCCAGGTTCGTCGTTGAGTACACTATCGCAGGTGCTCCTGTCTATGATGTAGCGTCAAGGGTAACCGCAGCCATAGTCTCCGAGCTGATAGTCCATGCTGCTGCAAACGTTGTCGAACTGTTCGTGCAGATGGTTGTTGTCTGGCAAACGTCCCCATCTGTTGACTCAGGGATCGAGACGTGGCTGCACGATCCGTTACAGCCATGCGGATAAGATGCCTGTCATCTCGACTGCTACTGATACGAGGGCGTTGGGATCCAACACGGGGTTCAGTATTACCCTCCTGAACCCATCGATTCCATTTTCTGCTATCAGTCATTGGACATCGAACTTCGCGAACATGTCGCGATAGGATAAACCGCAATCGCGATAGGCTACATTCCGACATTTATCAAAGTCTGAAACGTGATGGTACGCATTTCTCCTCCTTACACGACGCATCACAACAACGTTTCACCAGGCAACGCCGGTCAACTGCTGTTTGTGTATGAGAAATCGCTTGGAAACGTTCCTCATGTCAGCAGGTTGTAGTTGTCGCCACCGGCGCCAACCTTGTGTGAATGTTCTGAAAAGCTAATCATTTGCATATCATAGCATCTTCTTCCTGTCGGTTAAATTTCGCGTCTATAGCACGTCATCTTCGTGGTGTAGCAATTTTAATGGCCAGTAGTGTACATTTAGAGGTGTCAAGTGTTGTGCCTCTTTCAACTGGCAATGTATGGTTGTCAAGACTAATCTTTTGTACAGTCTGCGTCAGTGCTTAGGCGAATGATTTTATAAATGTCATTCATTCTGCCGCCTTCAGTGTCTACTTCCCTCCAGAGTATGAGATGCGCTGTGTGATCTTTAGCTTTTGTAATTTCTTCATTTCTCGTATTACTGCTCATTCTATGCTTCAAACTGTAAGGTTATGGAGACAGTTGACACACGTGTGGAACAGTGTGTTGATTGCCTGATTCATGGTCAGTTCAACCCCATTTCCTCAAGTAGCGCGACCTTGCCGGCGTGACCCATGTACTGACACTTAAAGCAGCGTATAGAGGTGGGTATTATAGTGTCGTTTTCGTACTACCTCCGTCAAACGCAAATAACACGCGTAAAAGAAAAAATACAGTACAATCAAGCCACTGAACGTCAACGACTAAGTTACAGTCAAAGATTTCGCACAAGTGAATAAAACGTCCTCGGTTTTCAAGCCGTGTCAAATCTAATAAAATCCTCAAGCTTTCGATGTCCATCTCCGCCATCGTCGTCAGGAGTTCACTGACTGCCGGGCCTGCAATGGTTCCTCGCTTATATAGGCATGATATCAGCAGTCAATCAGACAGACCCAATGTGATCTCTTCTGCTTGACAGTACTCATTACATGCTGGATGTGGTGCCTTATGCAACTGATAATCATTTTAGCATGATTTTATTTTATTGATTTTATTTTATTGTACGCCAGTACAGCCGTAACAAATTATAAGTAGGCCCATGGACTTCCCACCATTATGGGACTAATAACAGTAAGATTCCATAAAGCGGTTTCCAGTAGAGAAGATTCAGTTTTCGTTCGTACGGACACGCCTAATTATGAGTTAACAGGTGTAGAAACGTAGTTTGTCTGCTGATTTGAGCGAGCGAGCGCAGGGCTATCTTCGTTACGTACGCGACGCCGCCTGCCTTTCTCGCAGGCCTCGTGCGGGACCGAGTGACGACACATAGGGCGAGTCGCCGGCACCACGTTTGAAACTGCCGCTCTCGCATCCCTACAAGAGTGAAGCCTACGTCTGTGCTCTTTTTCAATGTCCAAAGCCCTCCTCAATGCCCTAATATTGCGTACCCCTGGTCTTTGTTAAAATTATTGCTGTTCGTTCTGATTTCTGCCGCTTCTTTGATAACAGGATCTCAGCATGATGGTGTTTGAGCCAAAACCCTTGTCTTCGATAACGTTGGAAGCTCAAGAAGTTCCGGCTGCAGCACAAATTTTAATTCACTTCTTCAGCTTCCAACGTTATCGTAGATAAATTACAGACTTAAATGTCTCAGGGAAAATTTAATTTAAGATCTATACGATCACATGTGGTACAGCACTTGCACACTACCCCCAATGTTGGGGTGCTATTCCAAAGTCGGAGAGCCCTGGTAATTTTGATAGTTTAGGGGAGATGTGAATTGGAGTTTGTGTTGGGGAGGGTATTTGGCTTGGGTAGTTTGTGCAGCTCTGTTGGCTATAATGTTGCGGTGGTGTAATGGTCAGCATATCTACCTATTCAGTAAGAAGACCCAGGTTCGTGTCCCGTAGATAAATTAGAGACTTTAAATGTCTCAGGGAAAATTTAATTTAAGAAAAACCCTTGTGTTTTGAAATAGTATTTTATGCTCGTTTTCGAGGCAATGTTCAGCCACGGACGACTTCTCAAGTTCCCTTTGATATGTCGTGAATGCTTTGCGCAACGCTCAGCAGTAGTACGAACAGTATGACCTATGTAAATGCTATCAGATTCACAGCAATCCCCGTGCACGCCACTAACTCGACCTATGTCGTTTTTAATGGGGCAAAACGTACATGTTATCTTGGAGGTAGGCCGGAACGTTGGTCTCAGTCCGTTTCTCTTCATCACGCGTCCTGTCTTGTTAGTAACGATGGAAGGAATGCAGATGGGTTGGTCTCTCACTGAGTCACGAGTAGTCGGTGGCACTTGAAAGCTTCTGCAATTTCTCCCTTGCTAACCATTTTGTCTGAACAAGCACTTCAAATGCTGAAATTCAGACTCTAGATGGTCATCGTCAGAAATAACCTTGATCCCGTGTACTAGTGTATTCATGACCGATTTCTTGTTGTTGGCTTTCAAATACCCAGTGGTTAGCACACTGGACTCGCATTCGGGAGGACGACGGTTCAATCCCGCGTCTGGCTACCCTGATTTGGATTTTCCGTGATTCCGCTAAATCGCTTCAGACCAATGCCGGGATGGTTCCGTTGAAAGGGCATGGCCGACGTCCTTCCCCACCCTTCCCTAATCCAATGAGACCGATGACCTCGCAGTCTGGTCTCCTCCCCAAATCAACCCAACCCGTTCAAATATCGGCCTCCTACCTTCCGTTCAACTAAAACATCCAAGAATGGAAGCTTGCCATCCCTCTCCAACTTGACAATAAATTTAATCTTGGGAATGATACCGTTCATGTGGCTGACGAACTGCTGCAGTGCATTTTCACCTTGGGGGAATGTCTAGAAAGTGTCGTTAACATACCATAGGAAGCAAGATGTGCGGAGCCTCGCAGAATTCAGAGCTTGCTCCTCAAAGTGTTCTGTGGGACGTGGCAGCGGCAGTTTCAATCGTGGTTCCGGCACCTCATGCCATGTGACGTCACTCGGTCCTGGGGCGAGACAGAGCTGCTAGGAGCTGCCCAACTTGCCTTCCGCAGATGCATGACTCCGGTTTTCGCTGAAAGGTTCCAGACGCTGTCATCACATCTATATAAGCAGAGCACTGTGCCAACCACGGATGTCGGTGATTTTAACTCCTGATGACGATGGTGGAGACAGCTATCGAAAGCTCGTGTGTTTTATTCGAAGTGTAGTAACAACTTCTGACACCAAACGTAACAGCAACACCAAATGTAGTGGGAAGAGGTAGAAGGCACCGTATTAAGACTCGTCCCAGCTTTCCAAGTGATTTATTGTTTCCAACTACAATACCACATTCCCCTCGGTCTGCGTCACCGGGTCCCGCAATGCTGAGGACACCACTTCACTGTCTGTGAAACGGCTTGGCACTGAATGGCTGTCACAGTGACCTGTGCAATGCCCTCTGGTGCGTCGGCCTTGTACAGCTGCAGAGTTGTGGCAACATCAGGACTCAGCGGGCTTCACCTCTGCCTCCTCAGCGCCGCCCGCTGCAAGGTGACCCATGGCACGCTTCCTCGCCGGCGTGGCTAAGAACGCGGCGACAACCAGCGCTGGTGATCCGGCAGCTGAATCTGCAGCCCTCGCCCTGGATGTCTCCAGTGCATGTTGAGAGCCAAGACAACTGCCCGTGGTAGCGA
Organism: Schistocerca piceifrons; assembly: GCF_021461385.2. Taxonomy (NCBI): domain Eukaryota; kingdom Metazoa; phylum Arthropoda; class Insecta; order Orthoptera; family Acrididae; genus Schistocerca; species Schistocerca piceifrons. The sequence goes on along the minus strand of NC_060141.1, from coordinate 705,321,514 downwards.
GTCGTGGAGTGGCACATCACTGGTAGGCTACAGAACCCGCATCGGCCTCAGAGGGTCGAACCAGCGACCCACCGTGGATTGGAATGCTGGTGCCCCATCTGCTGCTGTGTGTAGCCGGTGGTGAGACGCGCCCGCCGTCCAGGAGAGCTGTCACACTTCAGGGCTTTGTTAGTGAGCCGGCACCTATTTATATGCAGCTGTGTGCCTCAGTTTTGGGAAACGCGCCGCCAGTGGGCCACTTCTGCGTGTGACTTGCGCCATGCAAACTGCCGCGTGTCCTTCTTCCAGCGGTTATACGCCTCTGTGGCCTCTATTTTACTGTACAACTGCTGGTGAGCGTAACTCACTGTAAACAGGGCCGCACCTCGCTGTAACTTGCATGCTCAGAAATATAGCACCAAAATTGACTTTTCCTATCCCAAACAGTAACGCCGCTGCAGAAGTGACGCGGCTTGTAAAATGACTCAAATGACTCTGAGCACTATGGGACTTAACTTCTGAGGTCATCAGTCCCCCAGAACTTAGAACTACTTAAACCTAACGAACCTAAGGACATCACACACATCCATGCCCGAGGCAGGATTCGAACCAGCGACCGTAGCGGTCACGCGGTCCCAGACTGAAGCGCCTAGAACCGCTCGGCCACTTCGGCCGGCGCGGCTTGTAAACCGAGAAGATATAGTAATAGCAGCATGCCACGGCTTCACATTGGTAGCACTAAATATCTATGGGTAGTCGACTTGTTTATAATATGTAGTGATATACATGAATGTTTCTCGTGAATCATTCTACCTATTGGTGAAAACCACATCAAAATCCCTACAGTTCGTCCTGAGATTAGCCATCAAGTACAAACAGAAATAATTTGGTGGTGGTACTGGGAGGTTTATTTATAATATGGATTGATTCTGGTGATACTTCGCTGCTCTCTGGAGTTGTGGCGACGGTTTACAGTTCCGCCTACCAGACACAGCCTCCCTTCTGACTGTCTAGCTCGTAACTCTCATCATTGCCATGAAGTGTCAATTTAAATTTGTAGCATACAACAACACTTATGCTACACATTATTACTATAAATAATAAATTATACTTCGCAAAGCACAGCTGGTTTCGGCTCCCAATGCCATGAGCATTGCTATATGTTGAGTGCCCTGTACTAAATGACATTGCTATGCGAGGGGAAGAGAATGGGTGATGTATTAACAATACGAGAATCGAACAGAATTTGTGAGAATTCACGTTAATGCGGGGATAGCAGTGGATCGGTGTTGTGTTGGAATGACAAATATGCCAAGGACTGCCGAAAACATCAGTTGCCACGAACACTGTGTGAAAAAGTATCAGACTGGTTCACTTAGTGGAGCCCAATGAGATGCTACAGACTGTAGTGATAATGTGTATTCGTCTTCTATGTGACACTTGCTTGATTGAACTGAATTCGCTGATGAGACCTGAGTGGCGAAACCGGTGAGTTTCATAATTTTGTGGAGATATGTTCCATATATACAACTAAATGAAGGGCAGCTTATTACCATACGCGTTTCACTTCTTTTATTTGTGAAGCATCTTCAGTGGCCTATAATACATGTTTGTTTCCATATATGTGTTTAATCAATGCATTATGTAGTAGTAGCAAGTATGTTACTGCGTTACGTTTTTCTCTTGTTTTCCAGCTTAGAAACAACTTTTGCAGCAGACGTTTCGTGAGATAAGCTGTCATTGGTTGTCACTTACAATTTTCAAAATTGCTAGGCCATGTGTGGCACTTGCATAACATACTTGCAACTGCTACTCAAGGCATATATACAGGGTGGTCCATTGATAGTGACCGGGACAAATATCTCACGAAATAAGCGTCAAACGAAAAAAACTACAAAGAACGAAACTCGTCTGGCTTGAAGGGGGGAAACCAGAAGGCGCTATGGTTGGCCCGCTAGATGGCGCTGCCATAGCTCAAACAGATATCAACTGCGGTTTTTTTTTCTTTTTTAATAGCAACCCCCATTTGTATTACATATTCGCGTAGTGCGTAAAGAAATATGAATGTTTTAGTTGGACCACTTTTATCGTTTTGTGATAGATGGCTCTGTAATAGTCACATACGTGTAAGTACGTGGTATCACATAACATTCCGCCAGTGCGGACGGTATTTGCTTCGTGATATTTTACCCGTGTTAAAATGGACCGTTTACCAATTGCGGAAAAGGTCGATATCGTGTTGATGTATGGCTATTGTGATCAAAATGCCCAACGGGCGTGTGCTATGTATGCTGCTCGGTATCCTGGACGACAACATCCGAGTATCCGGACCGTTCGCCGGATAGTTACGTTATTTAAGGAAACAGGGAGTGTCCAGCCACATGTGAAACGTCAACCACGACCTGCAACAAATGATGATGCCCAAGTAGGTGTTTTAGGTGCTGTCGCGTCTAATCCGTAGCAAACAAATTGTGCGAGAATAGTGAATCTCAAAAACGTCGGTGTTGAGAATGCTACATCAACATCGATTGCACCCGTACCATATTTCTACGCACCAGGAATTGCATTGCGACGACTTTGAACGTCGTGTACAGTTCCCCCACTGGGCACAAGAGAAATTACTCTATTTAGCGACGAAGCGTCATTCACCAACAGCGGTAACATAAACCGGCATAATATGCACTATTGGGTAGCGGAAAATCCACGATGGCTGCGACAAGTGTAACATCAGCGACCCTGGTGAGTTAATATATGGTGCGGCATTATGGGAGGAAGGATAATTGGCCCCCCATTTTATCGATGGCAATCTAAATGGTGCAATGTATGCTGATTTCCTACGTAATGTTTTACCGATGTTACTACAAGATGTTTCACTGCATGACAGAATGGCGATGTACTTCCAACATGATGGATGTCCGGCACATAGCTCGCGTGTGGTTGAAGCGGTATTGAATCGCATATTTCATGACAGGTGGATTGGTCGTCGAAGCACCATAGCATGGCCCGCACGTTCACCGGATCTGACGTCTTTCTGTGGGGAAAGTTGAACGATTTTTGCCATCGTGATCCACCGACAACGCCTGACAACATGCGTCAGCGCATTGTCAACGCATGTGCAAACATTACGGAGGGCCAACTACTCGCTGTTGAGAGGAATGTCGTTACACGTATTGCCAAATCCATTGAGGTTGACGGACATCGTTTAGAGCATTTATTGTATTAATGTGGTATTTACAGGTAATCATGCGTTCTCAGAAATGATAAGTTCACAAAGATACATGTATCACATTGGAACAACCGAAATAAAATGTTCAAACGTACCTACATTCTGTACTGTAATTTAAAAAACCTACCTGTTGCCAACTGTTCGACTAAAACTGTGAGCCGTATGTCTGTGACTATTACAGCGCCATCTATCACAAAGCGAAAAAAGTGGTCCAACTGAAACATTCATATTTCTTTACGTACTACACGAATATGTAATAAAAATGGGGGTTCCTATTTAAAAAAACCGCAGTTGATATCCGTTTGACCTATGGCAGCGCCATCTAGCGGGCCAACCCCACCGCCATCTGGTTTCCCCCTTCAAGCTAGACAAGTTTCTATCTTTGTAGTTTTTTCGTTTGACGCTTATTTCGTGAGATATTTGGCCCGGTGACGATCAATGGACCACCCTATATATATATTTCGTAGATGCAAGTTACAAGTATGTACTATGTTACGTTTTTCTCATGTATAGACAGGCCACTGAAGATGCTTCGTAAGTAAACGAATGCAGGGCATATCTCCATGATATTTGTAGCAACTAAGGTACTACGGAAAACGCAAAATTTTCATCTGAAACCTAAATTTGAAAGTAGTTATAAGAGCAGGTAAACCGTTTTCCATATAAACCCCGAAACGTGAATGTTTGCCATCAGACTACGTGTCTACGGATGTGACACCTTCGTGAAAACAGACGATCTGCCTTTTCATATTCCGCGAGTCGACATGATTCTGAGCGCTTTAAAAACTGTTAATCTGGAACGTAATGTGTCATGCGCTGGAAGTATTATTGTGGTCGAAATACGGATGTTAATAAAATAGGGTTCTCGCTGCCTCTGACTGGTATGTGTAGCCGGCCGTTGTGGCCGAGCGGTTCTAGGCGCTTCAGTCCGGAACCGCGCGACCGCTACGGTCGCAGGTTCGAGTCCTGCCTCGGGCATGGTTGTATGTGATGTCCTTAGGTTAGTTAGGTTTAAGTAGCTCTAAGTTCTAGGGGTCTGATGACCTCAGATGTTAAGTCCCATAGTGCTCAGAGCCAGCCACCGGTACGTGTCCTAGCGGGTGTCGACGGAGGAATATTACAGTCGCCATATGCACTACGCACACGTCACGTGGATGCAACAGCTGTATTTCAAAATTAGTGCACCCGCTAAAGCTTCGTTACCACTACGTAGCTGCTGACCACATCGGACGGCATCATCCATCATGCACAGGTAAGCGAGAGCCTAGATTCGCATTGCCATAAAGTTCTCCCTCCGCGGAGGCTAGGAAAGCAATTCAAATAATTTTTAATGTAATTTTATTTTTACTAACTTCAACAAAACATTCTTCTCAGTACATATATTTCTTTCCTAACTAAATTATATCCAAAATCTCATTCTTACCCATATGATTTCCCTACCATTACAGTTTGAAAGATACAGTTCGATTTAATATTAAAGTTTTTTTTTTACTTTATGTGGATCAAATGGGGGATGTACTAGGGCATACATGTGTTCAGTAACGTTGTTGATGAATTTTATGTGCTTATATTTTGTGAAAGATACACGAACAGTGACACACGTCGTTACTGCTCTGGCTCCGACCAATCGTAATGAAGTTGTTTACCTTCAATTTTTGTAAGGCCTAAATATAGAGGGAATTTTAAATCTGACAGCTCTACGATGACTGAACTGTATGTTTACGTTCTGGTTCTCGTCACATTGTAAATTTCCGAAGTTGTGAGTGAGACCACTTTTTCAGCTATCTTCGAGCAATATTGAAATTTGTTTGGAATATTTTGTAAAGATATTGATGAGGTTATCGTAAATCATATTTTTATAGTATATATTTCTAATTGTGCACGTTCCTATTACAGTTACTTTGGTACCGAAACAATTTTTTCCAGCTATAAACTGATTCAACGTTACTTCATTATGGTTCAGAGTTAAGCATTTTGGCATATTCACATTTAAAATCCTGCATTAGTTAACTGTTATCTACTGACACATTGCTACTAGGAATATACACTAGTAGCCATTAAAACTGATACACCACGAAGATGAATTGCTACAGACGCGAAATTCGTCCAACAGGAAGAAGATGCTGTGATATGCAAATGATTAGCTTTTCAGAGCATTCACACAAGGTTGGCGCCGGTGGCGACACCTACAAAATGTTTCCAACCGATTTCTCATACACAAACAGTAGTTGACCGGCGTTGCCTGGTGAAACATTGTTGCGATGCCCCGTGTAAAGAGAAGAAATGCGTACCATCACGTTTCCGACTATGATAAAGGTCGGATTGTAGCCTATCGTGATTGCGGTTTATCTTATCGCGACATTGCTGCTCGCGTTGGTCGAGATCCAATGACTGTTAGCAGAATATGGAATCGGTGGGTTCAGGAGGGTAATACGGAACACCGTGCTGGATCCCAACGGCCTCGTATCACTAGCAGTCGGGTTGACAGGCATGTTATCCGCATGGCTGTAACGTATCGTGTAGCCACGTCTTGATCCCTGAGTCAACAGATGGGGACATTTGCAAGACACCAACCATCTGCACGAACAGTTCGACGACGTTTGCAGCAGCATGGACTATCAGCTCGGAGACCATGGCTGCGGTTACCCTTGACGGTGCATCACAGACAGGAGCGCCTGCGATGGTGTACTCAACGTCGAACCTGGGTGCACGAATGGCAAAACGTCATTTTTTCGGATGAATCCCGGTTCTGTTTACACCATCATGATGGTTTCTTCCGTGTTTGGAGACATCGCGGTGAACGCACATTGGAAGCGTGTGTTCGTCATCGCCATACTGGCGTATCACCGGCGTGATGGTATGGGGTGCCACTGGTTACACGTGTCGGTCACCTCTTCTCCGCATTGATGGTACTTTGAACAGTGCACCTTACATTTCAGATGTGTTACGACCTGTGGCTGTACCCTTCATTCGATCCCTGCGAAACCCTACATTTCAGCATCATAATGCACGACACCATGTTGGAGGTCCTGTACGGGCCTTTCTGGATACAGAAAATGTTCGACTGCTGCCCTGGCCACCACATTCTCCAGATCTCTCACCAACTGAAAACGTCTGATCAATGGTGGGCGAGCAACTGGCTCGTCACAATACGCCAGTCACTACTCTTGATGAACTATGGTATCGTGTTGAAGCTGCATGGGCAGCTGTACCTGTACACGTCATCGAAGCTCCGTTATTACGGCCAAAGGTGGTTGTTCTGGGTACTGACTTCTCAGGATCTATGCACCGAAATTGCGTGAAAATGTAATCACATGTCAGTTCTAGTATAATATGTTTGTCCAATGAATACCCGTTTATTATCTGCACTTCTTCTTGGTGTAGCAATTTTAATGGCTAGTAGTGTAGTTTCTCACGGAAATTGCGAGAGGTTGCTGAAAAGTAATGCTTCCGAATTTTTGTGTGAAAACTCTGGAAGCTTCCTAAATGAAAAAAGACCTTATTGACATTCTACATCTTTATTATTCACATCATACACTCTGCCTCAAAGGGGAGATGAACTGCAGCATGTGATATGGCCGTATGTAACGTAACTACGACGGTGTGTGAGGACCAGGGTGTTGTAGTCGAGTTTCAATTTCGAAGAGTTCGTCCACACATTGAGCACCCTCTCCTTCAGAATGACAGTGCCAGACTACACACCAGCGCCGCAACATCTGCAACAATCCGACGCCTTGGGTTCACCGTCATCGATCACCCTCCATACAGTCCCGACTTGGCCCCATCTGATTCTCATCTATTTCCGGAAGTTAAAGAACACCCTCGAGGGCTTCAGTCTGACAGCGATGAGTTGATTTTTTGGCTCCGTGAACAAAGTCAAACACGGTACAGTGACCGTATCAACAAACAGGTCCCTCGTTGGGAGAAATGTGTTCGTCGCCAGGATGATTAGGTTCAGAAATAAATATGTAGACAAGAAAAATAAAATGTAGAATATTAATAAAGTTTGTTTTATTTAAAAATATTTCATTTAAAACACCTCGAGGTGCAATAACCTCATTTCGTTAATTAATATTCTCATGTAACAACACTTGAAATTTAATCTCTTACGAGCTATTTAAGTTGCACACGTAATCTCTTTGCGTTTCAGACACGGGTGGAATGCGCTGTAGACTTTCCTATAGAGCATTTCCTTGCGGAACGCCCAATGTTTGTTTCATTTCTGTTATTTGTTCGCCTTTCAGTATAAGGCACTGGGTTCTGTTAGTGAAACATATATCTGCGAATATGTTCCATACAACTTTTTTTTGTGTCTTCACTCTTCTGACTGGTTTGATGTGGCACACCACGAATTCCTCTCCTGTGCTAAACTTTTCGGCTCACAGTAGCACTTGTACGTACTTTCACAATTTGTTGCTGGGTGTATTCCAATCTTTGTCTTCTTCTACAGTTTTTACCCACTACGACTCTCTAAGACTCATCTCGTTTATTAGTAGAAAATCTAGTAAGACGTAATGCACCTTTTCATCAGTGTATTGTAAATTTTTTGACTCCTGGATTAGTAAGCTTTATCCTTACATTTCACATCTCAGTTGAGCGAAGACGCAGTAAATATCGCATGACGACATAAAGTGGAATGAGGTACGAACAGTAGGTGGTACTACAAGTCACGTATCACGAGAATTTACGACAACTGAATAATCTTGTGTCCGATTGGGTCTTGTACTAAAGGATGGAGGTATTCCTGTGCAGAAAGCGCGCCAAAACCCATATCCTGTGTGGTTAATTATCACTCAAGTGTCAGTCAGCTTCTGTTTATTATTATGGCGGAGAACCTCTTAATACTGGGCTATCACCACTCAGTGAAAACTTCTTTCTCGTATGATCTTTTAGGAAACATTTGAATAACTAAAAAGAGTACTCTCACTCGTATGCAATCGGCTTCGCGCCAAACAACAGATCATCGAAGCAGTTCGCGGCACCCAGTAGATGGTTGAAGGGGCTGTGCAGAAAGCTGGGAATTGGGCACCTAATCCCATAGATGTCAATCAGCATTTGAGATCGCGACTACGAGAGAAGTGCAAAAATAACTTAGATTAGGAAGTGTAGTTCAAACTGCGAAATATTAACAAAACTTTCTGCCGTGTTTAACAGTGTAGAAGGATTCATTTTGTTAATAATAAGAATGGTTAGTAGGTTAAAGTACGGCTCTTGTAAGTGTCACTTAATCACACAATCTTTGTCACCATTTTTCTTCTGTCAGCAAGAGAGAGCCTTCGTCAGTTTTTAGCAGCGAATTCACCATCTAGTCAGTGGTTCCCAACTTTTCTGGGACCGTTGCGCCTGAGTGTATCAGATATTGGCTGGTAACGAGCCGCCCCCCCCCCTTCCCTCCTCCCCGGACACCCCCCCCCCCCTCCCCCGACCTCTTAATCATCAACATTACGGAATAAGAACAATTTTATTTTTAATATAATAATAAATAAATGGTAAGTATTTTTTGAAGTTGTTTTTGTTAAGCCACGAATTGGTGAGTCAATGAAACAATAGATACCGTTTATTGAAAAAAATGGTTCAAATGGCTCTGAGCACTATGGGACTTAACTTCTGAGGTCATCAGTCCCCTAGAACTTAGAACTACTTAAACCTAACTAACCTAAGGACATCACACACATCCATGCCCGAGGCAGGATTCGAACCTGCGTCCGTAGTGATCGTTTCTTTCTAACAATATTTTCCTTACAGAACGATGAAGCAAACGTAAATATATCGTCATTCTGAGTGCTCATTGGAAAACGTAGTTTTTTCTGCAGCACTCTTCTCTCTCTCTTTCTCTCTCTCTCTCTCTCTCTCTCTCTCTAGTGACACTTTCTTAACCTGTAGCCTGGAGGTTCGAATCCTACCTCGGGCTTGGATGTGTGTGACATCCTTAGGTTAGTTAGTCTAGCGGACTGATGATCTCAGATGTTAAGTCCCATAGTGCTTAGAGTCATTTGTACTCTGCACTCTGTGCATTTAATGTTTCCACTTGACTTGGTTGATGGGCTCCTGACGTCTGAACTGGCAGAAATTGGGAGATTTCAGGCTCCAGTGCTTTGCTGTCTGACAACTGCCATCAATAACAATGACAGTTATAATAATACAAATTACTATGTTGTGGTGTCCAAAAATGGCTCTGAGCACTATGGGACTTAACATATTTGGTCATCAGTCCCCTAGAACTTACAACTACTTAGACCTAACTAACCTAACGACGCCACAGAACACCCAGTCATCACGAGGCAGAGAAAATCCCTGACCCTGCCGGGAATTGAACCTAGGAACCCGGGCGTGGGAAGCGAGAACGCTACCGCACGACCACGGGCTGCGGACTGGTGTGTTGTCCAAGTTCGCTTACTGTTGCACAGTTAATAATGCAGCCATTTCTGATGCATTGCAGTAGCTACCAACAACTTGGAGAATTAATTTTCATCAGATATTCAAGCATGTGTTAGGTATTATGTCTCAGTTTCACGTTCATAGTCGCATGATGCGAATCCTGTCGTCGGTGGATATGTGAGGAAGGTGATGTTCATATATTCGCTTCACGAAATGTAACTTTCACCACATTGTGACACGCGTTATTTGTTTAACCTGAACTTTGTCACGCGTTCTTTATTTAACCTGATCTGTTTAAGGCCATCAGGTACTCTCTTAGATCGAACCAAGGTTTCACATCTACAGTACATTTTTTTAGATCGTAATTACCTAAGAAATAACAATTTTAATATGACAATTGGTATCAAAATGGTGTGAGTGGCTATAGCGACAGAATGAGTAGATAATACTGACTATGAACTAATGAAGTTAATACTGGAAGTAGTTCACATACTGTTGCTGTTGTCACTAATGACAGTTAAATAATGCAAGTATTTGGAAATATTTAAAATTTTTGGTAACTTTCGTAATCATTACTGTACTTTCATAAAATAGTGATAATTCATTGTCCGGTCACATTAATGTGGCCACATGTCAAATGCCCGAGTAACCACCTTTTGCAGCGCGGACTGGAGAGACGCCAGGAGGTTCCCGTGGAAGCTACCAAATGGTTCAAATGCTTCAAATGGCTCTAAGCACTACGGGACTTAAGATCTGAGGTCATCAGTCCCATAGACTTAGAACTACTTCAACCTAACTAATCTAAGGACGTCACAAACATCCATGCTCGAAGCGACCGTTGCAGCCACGTGGTTCCGGACTGAAGCGCCTAGAACCGCTCGACCACATAGGCCGGCCTGGAAGCTACCGCCAGTTACTTGAAGCCACGTCGGCTCCAGTGCCGTGGCAGCTACACTAGATTTCTCGGTTGAGGATCCATGGCGCGAGCAGCCCTATCTCTATGGTTTTAAATACGGGAAGTTTGGTGGCGGTTAGAGTGCAGTTAACTCATCCTGGTGGTCTTCGAGCCAAGCATGTGCCCTCTGAGCTGTGTGACAGAATTCATCGTCCTGTTGGTAGATGCCATCATGCTGAGGAAAAACAAACTGTATATAGGGGTGGGTACAGTCTACAAGGACAGATACACACTTGTGTTAATCGACAGTGCCGTCCAAACTGATGAGATCACGCAGGGAATGCGACGAAAACATTCCCCAGATGGTAGCGTTTTCTCCTCCAGCATGGACCCTTCTAACTATAATTGCAGGGTGTTTGCATTCAGACGTCCCACGGCGTACACGCCAGTGGCCATCTGTCCGATGGAGCATAAAACGTGACTCATCTGGAGAGGTCACCTGCCGCCACTCAGCTGCGGTATTGCCTTGAAAATTCTACCCTTCATTCCCGATGAACAGCAGGTCACATAGGTGCACCAAATAGGCGCCTGTTGCAGAGGGCCACACACAGCAATGTTCACTGAATGGTCGTTAAGGAGACACTGTTGATAACCCCTTGGTTCGTCTGGGCGGTCAGTTCCTCACCACTCAACAGCTTCTCATCTAGTCGCCCGTACACATCTCCGCAGCCGCGAAATTTAACCGACAGGAAGAAGATGCTGTGATATGCAAATGATAAGCTTTTCAGAGCATTCACACAAGGTTGGCTCCGGTGGCGACACCTACAACGTGCTGACATGAGGAAAGTTTCCAACCGATTTCTCATACACAAACAGCAGTTGACCGGCGTTGCCTGATGAAACGTTGTTGTGGTGCCTCGTGTCAGGAGGAGAAATGCGTACCACCACGTTTCCGACTTTGATAAAGGTCGGATTGCAGCCTATCGCGATTGCGGTTTATCGTATCGCGACATTGCTGCTCTCGTTGGTCGAGATCCAATGACTGTTAGCAGAATATGGAATCGGTGGGCTCAGGAGGGTAATACGGAACGCCGTACTGGATCCCAACGGCCTCGTATCAGTAGCAGTCGAGATGGCAGGCATCTTATCCGCATGGCTGTAACGGATCGTGCAGCCACGTCTCGATCCCTGAGTCAACAGATGGGGTCGTTTGCCAGACAACAACAATCTGCACGAACGGTTCGACGACGATTGCAGCAGCATGGACTATCAGCTCGGAGACCATGGCTGCAGTTACCCTTGACGGAAGATCACAGACAGGAGCGCCTGCGATGGTGTACTCAACGACGAACCTGGGTGCACGAATGGCAAAACGTCATTTTTTCGGGTGAATCCCGGTTCTGTTTACACCATCATGATGGTTTCATCCGTGTTTGGAGACATCGCGGTGAACGCACATTGGAAGCGTGTATTCGTCATCGCCACACTGGCGTATCACCCGGCGTGGTAGTATAGGGTGCCATTGGTTACACGTGTCGGTCACCTCTTGTCCGCATTGATGGTAGTTTGAACAGCGCACCTTACATTTCAGATGTGTTACGACCTGTGACTCTACCCTTCATTTGATCCCTGCGAAACCCTACATTTCAGCAGGATAATGCACGACCGCATGTTGCAGGTCCTGTACGGGCCTTTCTGGATACAGAAAATGTTCGACTGCTGCCCTGGCCACTACATTCTCCAGATCTCTCACCAACTGAAAACGTCTGATCAATGGTGGGCGAGCAACTGGCTCGTCCCAATACGCCAGTCACTACTCTTGATGAACTATGGTATCGTGTTGAAGCTGCATGGGCAGTTGTACCTGTACACGTCATCCAAGCTCTGTTTGACTCAATGCCCAGGCGTATCATGGCCGTTATTGCGGCCATATATGGTTGTTCTGGGTACTGATTTCTCAGGATATATGCACCGAAATTGCGTGAAAATGTAATCACATATCAGTTCTAGTATAATATATTTGTCCAATGAATAACCGTTTATCATCTGCATTTCTTCTTGGTGCAGCAATTTTAATGGCCAGTAGTGTATATCCTCCACTGCCAGTGCTGCCACTTGCCGTCTGTGAGTGGTTATTGCAGTATGACGTCGAAGATAGGCAGTGGTCTAGTTGATGTGACTTGACCGTTTAGGAATGATGTTTTAAAAACTATTTACTTTCGTGGCCAAAACACAATGTAACCCTTTTATTTGTAGCCCTCAGAAAATATCTTTTTACCACTCGGTGTGGTGCGGCATGTAGTTACTACCACGTAATGAAACACTGATGGCATCACTGTATGGTGAGAAAAGTGGCAACTGGCACTAAACAAAGAAAAGTGAGAGGTCATTCACATGGGTACTAAAAGAAATCCGACAAATTTTGGGTATACGATAAATCGCACAAATCTAAGGGCTGTCAATTCGACTAAATACCCAGGAATTACAGTTACGAGCAACTTAAATTGGAAAGACCACATATATAATATTGTGGGGAAGGCGAAACAAAGACCGCGCTTTGTTGGCGGAACACTTAGAAGATGCGAAAAACCCCCTAAAGAGACAGCCGACATTACACTTGTCCGTCCTCTGCTGGAATATTGCTGCGTGGTGTGTAGTTCTTACAAGGTAGGATTGACGGAGAACATCGGGAAAGTGCAAAGAAGGGCAGCTCGTTTCGTGTTACTGCGCAATAGGGGTGAGAGTGTCACTTATATGATACGCGAGTTGGGGTGGCAGTCATTGAAACAAAGGCGGTCTTCTTTGCGGCGACATCTGTTTACGAAATTTGAACCACCAACTTTCTCTTCCGAATGCGAAAATATTTTGTTGACACCCATCTACGTAGGGAGAAATGATCATCGTAATAAAATAAGAGAAATCAGAGGTCGAACGGAAAGATTTAGGTGTTCCTTTTTTCCCATGCGCCATTCGAGAGTGAAATGGTAGAGTAGTAGAATGAAAATAGTTCGATGAACTCTCTGGCAGGCACTTAGGTGTGAATTGCAGAGTAACCACGTAGATGTAGATGCAGATCACTACCCGAAGACGTCAGGTGGGTGGGAATTTTTAAAAATTCCGCGTTTTGCGGTAAGACACAGTCAGGCCTCTTACACACCTTGCTACCCCAGTACTGATGGAAACAGTTACGTGCCATCTGTGGTAACACAGAGGAGTTAGTCGCAAACGCACTTGCTTTGATGACAGATGATCGATATCATCTTATCCGTACATAAACATTTGCGAGAAAAGCCGTAATATTCTGTCTGCAAGACACAATGTGCGAAAATGCTGTGTTCCGCATGGGAGGTTTCACTCACAGCCCCCCAACAAACCTGTTGCTACCCCGCGCTCGGAGTGCTGCTTGGACGATCCATCCGCCCCCTGTCCTCGCCACCGAACGAAGCCACATCGCCTCCACACTGCCACCGCAAACTTCCTCTACGCTCCCTCCCTCTCGCTCTCTCTGCCACCCCCATCCCCACCCCTCCACATCCCGCAACAACGCGCAATATTCCCGCGCGTGGAACGCCACCCCATACTTCACAACACGTCGCGTCGCATCCGTAATACGGGCCGTTAAGTTCCTCATTAATTTACTGCTTTCCAAATTGGTAAACTTGTACGCGACCAACGAATATGAAGCAAGTTTAAAAGCTTGATTAACGCCGCTGTGTGTGCTCTATTGAGGGAGAGAATAACATAACACCGTAAATAATGCGGGCTTCCCGGGCTATGCCTATGGTTTCAGCCCAACGGAAACTGCCGACGTAAATTAGGACTTCAAGTTTCGGGCTGAAAGTTTAATGACAATGTTAATACCTTGCATCTAGTAGAGTGCAGGGGATTATTCAAACGTGCGGAACCCGACGAGTTTCTTTAGATTATTATTCTGTTGTCAACCAGAACGTAATTCTTGCACTGTCAAGTGCCGAGGAAGAGAAATACGAAGAACGGTGCATAAGAGCAACTAATTCACTTGACTGAAGCTTACTCCATCGCTGGTCGATAGAAAGAATTTTGCGTAATTATCTGAGAAGGGTAGAGCAACTTTAGCTTTAATGTGCTATACAATAAAAAAAACACTAATGAAATATTCCCGGCATAAATAACTATATTTACTTAAACCAACCGCTCCAGTTGCTAATTGTAGTTTCGTACACACCACCGGTTTATATTCATTAACGAATCATTCTCGTATTAAGCGAACATGCCGAGGACAGCACAATCATATAATAAGACGTTAAAATTGGATATGCTGTACGAAGATACCTAATAACTCAGTTGGGAGTTGCAACGTTTGATTTACATAACCATGTGGTCAACCGCTGCAGAAGAATTTCACTGCTTCAAAAATGGTTCAAATGGCTCTGAGCACTATGGGACTCAACTTCTGAGGTCATAAGCCCCTAGAACTTAGAACTAGTTAAACCTAACTAACCTAAGGACATCACAAACATCCATGCCCGAGGCAGGATTCGAACCTGCGACCGTAGCGGTCTTGCGGTTGCAGACTACAGCGCCTTTAACCGCACGGCCACTTCTGCAGGCTTCACTGCTTCGATGGGTGGTAACTCATCCACTTTCTCATGAGCAAGACAGTGCAAATTACATTTAGTGTTGTCACAGTGTAAGTAGGCTGTTTAGGTTTTTATGTTGGTAACGCCACGTAGCGCTCTGTATGAAAATCACTGACTGTTCTGTGTGTAGTCTGTGGCTGGTTGGACTCATTGTTGAAATATTCACTAGTATAGTGTTGGGCAGTTGCATGTGAATAGCGCGTAGCGTTGGGCAGTTGGAGGTGAGCCGCCAGCAGTGGTAGATGTGAAGAGAGAGATGCCAGAGTTCTGAAAGGTTACTAAAAGCGGACGATCTGTACGTGTGTCCGCCAGAAAAAGGAAATTTGTAAAGATGGATGTCATGAATTGATATATATATATATATATATATATATATATATATATATATATATATATATATATTTGTTTGTTCTCTATCAAATTCTTTCATTTGCTAACTATGCCTATCAGTAGTTAGTGTCTAACCTTTTAATAGTTCTTTCTAACATTTCTTGTATGTGCACATCCATTCATGTACACTTGGTAGCAGTCGAGAAAAGTCTTTATTTCTAGTATGAATATAAGGAATGCTTCGTTATGCAACGGTTGTGATTACCAAGGAAAGATGTACACTGTGTAGGATCCATGGGTATTTTCGAGGAAGCTGGGCACTGTCAAAGATGCTGACTTGAAATATGTTATTCGACGTTAGTCAAAAAAACTGGAAACCACTCGCAATATAACAACGACAGTCGGCTTACAGGTAATCAGTCACAAGTTACCCACAGAGTGGTGATACAGAGCCTATTTCTTTAAGTAATGAAAAGTGGCTCGCATCCAAAAATTGCCTTCACCATTTTAGACCTGGACCTGTAGCAAGTTTACACGAGGTGATGGGAACGACGATGAAAAGATAAATTGGCTCGCAGTACACACAAATCCTCGCCATTAGCAAAGATATTAGTATTTTCAGAAGAAATATAATATGTTGCTGGTCATTCAGACTGCAATACGATGAAGGCGATATGCAACAAAGCTCAACTGACATGACTGACCTCCTGACATGGAAATAGTTGTCTTTCCAGAGCAACTAAGCGAAGTACTCTGCTGGCCATTAAAATTACAAAACCAAGAAGAAAAGCAAATAACAAAATTTTGCTTAGCGTGTTTAGGAAGAAGAAAAATGGAAAACACCGCGATGGGGCCCTAAAGACCACGCGATAGCATATTATTCTTGTCAGCAACTTGGTTGCATGAGATGTTAAGCTGACTGTGATTGAGTCGATACTTGACTTGCCGCAGTCAAGTCCATTTCCTCAGTTATGTTACGTGTCGTGTCTGTACGATGCGGCAAACCAACACTTTACCTGAAAGCCAAGTGAACAGTGCGACCATCAAGTCCTGTGCCAATGACGTCGAGCCGATGAGATCTTGCATGTTGTTGATTGGGAGTGGCCCTCCTCAACCTACTGATTCCGTATTCGCATGACAACTCGAATGACAATAGCATGAAAAGATATCCGCAATACCGGTAGGCCACGGATCTGCCGCTGTCGAATTGCGACGAGTGCTGCTCCTCGTCCTTGCATGAACCTAAACACGATCTCGTCACAAATTAAACAAAATTAAAATTCCATTTTTTAATATAAATCCACTGTGTAATCTGTCATTTTAAAAGAATTTGAATGTCGTTTCTCCTACTTACTTTCTGTGGTTGTGCTCAAATGCTAATCATTTGCATCTCCAAGAATGACAGTTTGACGTATATTGCATGAAGCTATCGTTGAAGTGCAATTACAGTGGCCAGCACCATAGTTAGTGTAGACGGGAGTGACACGAATGACAGTCGTTTGATCAAGACAAGTTATGTCCATCATAGAATCTTCCAATAAAGAAGACTCGATGATTATGAACAAATATAAATAAAATAATTTAAAAGATGAGTTGGGTAGCATCTTTGGCTATCTACAGTCGTTAAACTCTACAACAAAGCTCAGTGAACTAAATCTTAAACGCTCAAGAAAGGAGGCAAAGAAATGTCATCAGTCTTCTGCCTCATGTCTCTGTAAACAACGAAAATTTCAGTCTAAGTGATATGCTGCCTGAGAAAATATGTGGAGCACCCAGAAGACATGGCAAGATTTCGGTGAACTGTAATTCTGTACACGTACACGCCATCAGCGGATATGTAAATAGAGTTAGAATTACCTGTGACAGTTGGAAGAGCACCGAGTGTTCATTAGTGTTGGTCGTATTTAGTGGTGTTACCAGGCCTGATAGGGTATATAAGGAGCGTGGACAGCGTCATAAGTTGAGTGATCGCTGTGAAGAACACGGAGGAGCTGCATACCCGTGCACCTGACAGAGACGGACTGCATGACAACTTGAGGCCAAGCACACCCGTCGTCTTGGTTCAGAGCGAACGCGTCTGGCCATCTCGAGGGAGTTTCGTCGCACTGTGCACCAGACGCACCGTAACCCCATTGCATTCCCGCCTACCATCCAAAAATAAGAAATGGATTCTCTGCAACATTCTGTGTTATCCCACACCATGCACCACTGGTGGGAGACTAGCGGCAGCCTGACTAGAGAATTAAAGTTCCATGCGTATGCTGCCATCAACAACACAGCACATACGTCGCTGCTGGTAAACCTTGTGAGGTAACGGGCGAGTTGAGGCGCACTGGAAATATTCTAAGTTCAGAGTTGGCGTGGCCGTGCAGGGGCCTCGCTGCAGGCCGCGGCTCGTTTGCAGCCATAAGGCGCCGAACGTTAGCTGGGGTCCATTGGCCGCATGGCTGGGAATTCCATGGTGACGCTGTGTCGATGAAGGAGACATGCAGGGAGTGCCAAATATGGCGGACTTGTAAATTCTTAATGGCAGACATTTCACAGCTCATATAGAAATTAATAGTAGTCAGAGGAGTCATGATACCTCAAAAAGAAACATGTACATTACCATTATTTGCAAGACGATTCTGATGGTGTAATCAGATTTTCAATATCTTTATTAGTTTAAAGTTTAGTATCTGACGATAAGTTATACAGGTAACACCCAGCAACGAATTTCCAAAATCTAAAGAGTTCATCCGATTTTGTCAAGCGATGTGTCTTCAGAAAGCTATTAGTGTAAACCTAAATTGGTATAAATTACAGGCATGTAACTTGAATAGTACATGAGTTATTAGAGTTCAAAGTGGCCGATTACTATCGATCGCGTCAGGCCATAAGTACTCCACAGTTACACGAAAAAACGGTAGCAGGATACTTATAAATATATTTATTCATCTATGTCTTTGTTTATATCCGATATATAATATTCATTAGGAAATTGGTCAATTATTTACTGTGTTTTAGAAAGCACAGAGACATTTGGCCACTGACTTACTTATGTTCTATTCTTTAGATATACGTTCATTTAATTGTTAATGTATTTAATAATGAGTGTTAGAGGGTGTTTATGGTCCAGCCAGTAGGAATATTTATTTAATTTCGAGTTATTTAAATGTGAATCCAGTATTTCGAATGTGTTTAAAAATGTTTGTGTGTGTGTGTGTTGGCTTGGAGAGATGACGGAAGCGCTATTGCCAATCACAGCGCTCATTACTAAGGGAGGCGACTCCTGAAGTGAATGGGGTGGGGGGGGGGGGGAGTTCGGAACAGTGCAGTGCGAGGGACACGGCCATAGACTTGGAGAGTGTGAAGCAGTTTGCGTGTGGTCACGGAGCATACAAATACTTCGTAGTGCCAACTTGTGCACTTGTGAGATTTCCGTGGCTTCTACAGTGAAGACGAAGTGTGCTTCAGAAGTGTACATCTCGCAAGCTATGTTGCTCAAAAATGGTTCAAATGGCTCTGAGCTCCATGGGACTAAACTTCTGAGGTCATCAGTCCCCTAGAACTTAGAACTACTTAAACCTAACTAACCTACGGACATCACACACATCCATGCCCGAGGCAGGATTTGAACCTGCGACCATAGCGGTCGCACGGTTCCAGACTGTAGCGTCTAGAACCGCTCGGCCACTCCGGCCGGCAGCTATGTTGTTGTTCATAACTAATTATGTGCTGTAGGAATCTATTATTTCCCTGTTATTCAACTTCTGTTTTATATAATTGCTGGACCATCGACACTAATAAGTGTTTTGCAGAAATACACCACATTCTCAAAAGTACTTCTGCTATCCTACTCATAATTTAAAGTCGTTAAGATAGTACCTGCAGATTTTATTTAACTGCAGTCTTTCGTTTATAAATTTCTACGTTACATTCGCAGTTGTGGAGTGATAGGAACCTTTGACGATTCATTTCATGTGTATATTCATATCATATACTGTAGAATCAGCAGTATTTGGCTTGTAATGCGGCAACTACCAACTACTTACCCCAGCCCCTAGACAACGAAACCAGCCAAAACTCTTAATATTTCAACTGTGAGTCTGATGGTACGTAGCTGAGGGCCACCACACCATCCATTCATCATTTACTATTTGAAATCCCACAACCTTTCAGGCTATAAGGTCGTGATCCACAAAACTCTTCTGTTCCTAACGTTTCTTCCATAACTGTCCTGGACATCTTCAGAGGCGGTATTCCTCCGTTGAGTCTTGTCGAGTCGGCAAGACTCAATGGAGGAGCAGCGCATCTTCAGAGGTGACTCGACAAGCCCTTGAAGATGTCCAATCATTAGAAACGAAAGAGTTTCGCGGACCACGACCTTATACCACGGCAGGCTTACCAGCAGCAATGTCATCCGGTCGTGAGAACCTTCATTCTGTCGCAACACAATGGGCTGCATCTGAAGTAGTAGTGTGGCAGGAAAGCGTGAACTGACGATGAATGGTGTCGCTTTGCTTTCAGCAAGGAATCGCAGTTCTGTAGTATGCCAGATGAGCATCGTCTGGAAGTATAGCGGGGACTTGGGGAGAGGTCCCATTCTTTCAACGTTTTGGAAAGGCACAGCAAAGCTGTTCCTATCATCACGTTGTGGGGACCAACTGGTATGACTTCAGGACACGTCTAGTACTGATTGAGGGAGTTGTGACAGCAGAACGGCACGTCACGGTCATCAGGTGTTACCTCTCGTGCCTCAGTATTGCGATGCCTTTTTCCACGCATCCGTCTCACTGAACTGTCTGAGTGATATTGAGCTGCTCCCGTGGCCAGCAAGATCCCCAGATTTGTCTCCGATAGAACATGTCTGGGACCGACTCGACCCACAACTCCATCTCCGTGCCAGTACGCAGGATGTCAAAGGCAGTTACAATTGTTGGAGAGGTTACAACGGCTTTATGACACCCTTCCCAATCAAATCAGTGATAGTTTTCAGACCAGATGGGGTACAACGTCCTACTTTGAAGTGCCCAGTTCTTTGTAAACTACGATCTATTTTTTAACCACTGAATAACATCGCAAACCTCTCAACCGGAGGAGTTTCGTTTTGTTTCCTCCTCCCCTTGCATGTGCGTCACTTTTTTATGAGACGGTATAGGCTGAATTTTTTTCTAAGTCATCGGTCTTCAGAATGTTTCGATGCGGCCCACCACGAATTCATCTCAGAGTTACATTTGCAACCTACGTCCACAATAATTTGTTGCATGTATTCCAATCTCTGTTTTTCTGTACAGTTTTTAGCATCCACAGCTCCCTCTAGTACCATGAAAGTCATTCCCTGATGTCATAAGACATGTCCTACCATCTCGCCAGTATTTCACATATCTTCCTGTCATCGGCGATTCTGCGGAGAAACTCCTCATTCCCTGAATTATCTGCCCGTCTAGTTTTCAATATTCTTCCGTAACACACATCTCAAAGTCCATACAATGCTGAGCTCCAAAATTTCATTCTCAGAAATTTGTTTCTCATGACGTATGCTTGACACTCGCAAAGGTCTCTTGGTCAAGAATGCCCTTTCTGCCAGTGCTAGTCTGCTTTTTATGTCCTCCTTTCTCCTTCAGTCATGGGTTATCGTGCTGCCTAGATATCAGAATTCCTTAACTTCATCTACTTTGTGATCCCCAATGCTGATGTTAGATTTCTCGCTGTTATCATTTCTCCTACTTCTCGTTACTTTCGTCTGTCTTCGATTTGCTCTCAATCCATATTCTGTTCTTATTAGTCTCTTCTTTCCATTCGACACATCCTGAAATTATCCTTCACTTTCACACAGGCTGGAAATGTCATCAGCAAATCTTATCATTGATATCTGATCAACCTGAATTTTAATTCCACTCTTAAGCCTTTCCATCATTGCTTCTTCGACGTATAGATTGAATGGTGTAGAGCGGTAGACTACACCCATGCCTTACACACTTTTTAGTCCGAGCACTTGGTTTATGGTCCTTCACTCTTATTGTACCCTCTTGGTTCTTCTACAAATTGTACCTTTCCTGTCTTTCCCTGTACCTTACCCCTATTTTTCTCAGAATTTCGAACATCTTGCACAATTTTGCATTGTCGGACGCTTTCTCCAGGCTGACAAATCAAATGAAAGTTTCTTGATTTTTCTTCAGTCTTGCTTCCAATATCAACCGCAACGTCACAACTACCTCTCTGGTGCCTTTACCTTCTCTAAAGCGTAACTGACCATCATCTAACAGATCCTCCATTTCATTTTTCATTCTTCTGTATATTACCCTAGTCAGCAACTTCAATGCATGAGCTGTTAAGCTGATTGTGCGATAATTCTCGCACTGGTCTGCACTTGCTACCGTCGGAATTGTGTTTATGATGTTTTTCCTCAAGTCTGATAGTATGTCGCCAGTCTTATACATTCTGCACACCAACGTGAATGATCGACTGGTTACCACTGATTTTAGAAATAGCGACGGAATTTTATCGAACCCTCCTGCCTTATTTGATCTTGAGTCGTCCAAAGATCTTTTAAATTCGAATACTGGATCCCCTATTTCTTCCCTGTCGGCTTTTCTTTCTTCTTCTACCGCGACATCAGACAAGTCTTCCCTCTCGTAGAGGCCTTCAGTGTACTCTTTCTACCCATCCGCTCTCTCCTCTGCATTTAACAATGGAATATGGACACTCTTAATGTTACCACCCTAGCTTTTAATTGCACCCAAGGTTGTTTTAACTTTCTATATGCTTAGTCCGTCCTTCCGTCAATCATATCTTTTTCGATTTCTTCACATATTTATGCAGCTATTTTGCCTTTGCTACCTTGTACTTCCTATTTTCTTCGTTCCTAACTGACGTATTTCTGTATTACTGAATTTCCCTGAACATGTTTGTAGCTCCTTCTTTTTTCGATCAACTGAAGTATTTCTTCTGTTACCCATGGTTTCTTCGCAGTTACCTTTCTCGTACCTACGGCTTTCTTTCCAAACTCCGTTGGCAACCGCGAACATTTTTCAATGAAGGCACTGACCGTCTTGCTTCATAGTGGGAAAAATACACTGAAGAACAAAAGGAACTAGAACACCTATCTAATATCGCGTAGGGCCCCGCAATCATGCTGAAGTGCCGCAGCACGACGAGGCATGGATTCGAATAATGTCTGGACGGAACTGACGCAATGAATCTTGCAAGACTATCCATAAATCCAAAAAAATGGCTCTGAGCACTATGGGACTGAACATCTACAGTCATCAGTCCCCTAGAACTTAGAACTACTTAAACCTAACTAACCTAAGGACATCATACAATACCCAGTCATCACGAGGCAGAGAAAATCCCTGACCCCGCCGGGAATCGAACCCGGGAACCCGGGCGCGGGATATCCATAAATCCGTAACAGTACAAGGAGGTGGAGATCTCCTCTGAATAGCACATTGCAAGGCATCCCAGATACGCTCAATAACGTTCATGTCTGGGGAGTTTGGTTGACAGCAGGAGTGTTTAAACTCAGAAGAGTGTTCATGGAGCCACTCTGTAGCAATTATGGACGTCTGGGGTTACCCATTGTCCTGCTGTAATTGCTCAAAAGTCCGTCGGAATGCACAACGGACATGAATGGATGCAGGTGATCAGACAGAATGCTTACATAGGTGTCAACTGTCACTGTCGTATCTAAACGTATCAGGGATCACATGTCACTCCAACTGCACACGTCCCAAACCATTACAGAGCCTTCAGTAGCTTGAACAGTCCCCTGCTGACATGCCGGGCCCATGAATTCATGAGTTTGTCTCCATATCTGTACGCGTCCATCCGTTCGACAAAATTTGAAACGAGACTCGTCCGACCAGGCAGCATGTTTCCAGTCATCACCAGTCCAATATAGGTGTTGGTGGACTTTGTATCATGCAGTCATTAAGGGAACACGATTGGGCCTCCGGTTCAGAAAGCCCATATCGATGATGTTTCGTTAAATGGTTCGCACACTGATACTTGTTAATGGCCCAACGTTGAAATCTGCAACAATTTTCGAAAGGGTAGCACTTCTGTCACGGTGAACGATTTTCTTCAGTCGTCGTTGGTCCTGTTCTTGCAGGGTTTTTTTTTTACTAGTGAAATGGTCGTACGGCAAAATCCCCACTTCATCGCTACCTCGGAGATGCTGCGTTCCATCACTCGTGCACCGTCTATAACACTATAACACCACGTTAAACATCACTCAAATCTTGATAACCTGCCATTGCAGCAGCTGTAACCGATCCAGACACATGTTGTCTTACATGGACGTTGCCGACCGCAGTGCCGTTTCCTGCGTCTTTACGTATCTCTGTATTTGAATACACATGGCTATACCAGTTTCTTTGGCACTTGAGTCTGTATTAACAGTTACGGTGAATGTTTTTGAAGTAATTAAAAGTTCACTTTCTTCTTACCATATATCTCCATTTCATTTGACTGCCCCTTATAGATGACAGTATTTTCAACATAGTCACCAAGTCTCTGCGAACAAAGCTCGAAAAGTTCTATCAGTCGTTCAACTCCTTGACGTAGAGATGCCCGCCTTGGTGAAGCAGCCATTCGAGAACTGTTATGAAAACGTTCTCACGGTTGGAAAATTTCTTTTCTCCGTCCGCTCCGGTAGCTGAGTGGTACCGAGCGAGGTGGCGCAGTGGTTAGCACACTGGACTCGCATTCGGGAGGACGACGGTTCAATCCCGTCTCTGGCCATCCTGATTTAGGTTTTCTGTGATTTCCCTAAATCGCTTCAGGCAAATGCCGGGATGGTTCCTTTGAAAGGGCACGGCCAATTTCCTTCCCCATCCTTCCCTCTCCCGAGTTTGCGCTGCATCTCTAATGACCTCGTTGTCGACGGTACGTTAAACACTAATCTCCTCCTCCTCCTCCTTGACTAACATGTATGAATCCACTGCAAAAATAAATTATTTTACCCGTCAAGCCAAACATTTAGACGCCGGCACGGTAGCTCAGCGTGTTCGGTCAGAGGGTTACGCGCCCTCTGTAATAAAAAAACTGAGTTAATCGATCATCAACGAACTTAAACGGATGTCTTGCGACGTCCGCCCCGAGCAGACGCAACGAACAAAAGCGAACAAAATGAGATAAAAAAAAAAGTGGTCAGCGTGACAAACTGTCAATCCTAAGGGCCCGGGTTCGATTCCCGGCTGGGTCGGAAATTTTCTCCGCTCAGGGACTGGGTGTTGTGTTGTCCTAATCATCATCATTTCATCCCCATCGACGCGCAGATCGTCGAAGTGGCGTCAAATCGAAAGACCTGCACCAGGCGAACGGTCTACCCGACGGGAGGCCCTAGCCACACGACATTTCCATTTTTTTTCCCCCACTCCTGTAAGCTTGCCGAAAAGAAGGAAATCACGTGATGAAAAATCTGAAGTTTCCGATCAGTAAGGCCCACGTCAGTGCAGCATCCATAAAATTGTTGTTAGCTTTTTTCAACGGCTGGACGCGACATTGCATTTGGCCCATATGCCGCCATAGTTTAATGGTGAATTTTTGTACGTTATGCACTGACGTGACTGAGCCCTGGCGGGACCAGCACCAGTAGTATCTCTGACACTACGATCGATTTTCTACTACAGAGGTTTGTCTTGGGGCTTGGGCCGGCTCGGGATATAAACGAGTGCCGACCACGAGTAAGGGAAAAACGCTTTGAGAACGGAAGGCGGCGGTGCGCGAGTCGGCGATTGGCTGGCGGGCAGAAACGAAGACGGCGTGCCTAGAGGCCGGGCGGCGGTTATCACGTGGTTATACTGGAGGCGGCGGGGGTTGGCCGGCGCTGTGCATTCTCCGGCAACCTCGTGAGCTTTGGATGTGCCCGCTTCCTTGGAGGGACACGCTATTAAGGTCTTGTGAAGTGATGGTCCGACATATTCGCACAATCGCCCCAGCATCAAGACAGCCGCTTAAGTACTCTAATTACTTAGTTAACTGTGACTGTGCTCGCTCTTGGTACAGTAAGACGTTGCCGGACGCGTGACGTTATTTGTGTTCGATTTCATTTGATGCTTCTTACTAAGCGTGTGCTCTGCTTCCGCGTAATATTGATGTATTTGCAGAATGTTAGTTAATTAGCTATTATCAGCAAGTGTTTAGTTTGCTTACGATATCGGTTAAGTCATGTTAATATGTCCTCTGCGGCCGATCTGGGTTTTTATTTCTAAATGTTACCATGTTGAGCTTTGCAGGCCCACTTAAGGTGGCCAGTACGTGTTTCATTAAGTTCTAGTGAATGTCGTCTCTCGTGAGCCAGTTCATTTCCCACTCTTGGTGTTTTTTTATCATGTACTTTTTCATTTAAAGAAAGGACTTGCGAGTGAAATTAGTTGCTGTTTAGCCTTGATTTTATAGTGTTAATTCACTGGTCAATCTTGAATGTTAAAGTTAAGAAAAGTTTTTTGGCCTCCTGTTGTCCGGTGTGGTCTGTGTTTCAGTGCGCTGAGGCAGCGGGCAACCGAAGCGCAGAGCTTTCCTTTAGATTACAAGTATGGCTTACGGGCGGCGGATTTCGCCTGAGCTCGTGTGTTCCTCTTCGGTAGCGTGTGCTGGGTGCACATTTCTGTGGCGTACTCGATGTGGGGTTCCAAACGGAGCCACGTCTTGGTTCAGAGATGAGTATTACTCCCCTTAGTTAGTTCCACCGTTCGTGATTAAACTTCGGCCTTACTAGCTTGAGCCTTACTTCTGTTGTTACACATTCAGGATTGTACGAAGTTGTAACTTTCTATGGCCTAAATGCCCATCTTACAAGTCAATGGGCATTTGAATAATTTCGGGGTTCTCTCTGCTAGGTTCTCTAGTCTAGTAATTTGTAAGATTGCCCAAGTCACGTTTTAATAAATATGTTCTAAGTATTCGTGTTAAATTGAGGCTGTGTGTCCACTGTTATTTTAGATGTAATGTTAAAGTATTGGAATTGAATGGGTCTTAAATAAAGTGTCGTAATTAGAGTTGTTTTGTTAAAGTTATGGTCAGATTCAGCCTTAGTGGCTTCTGTCAATTTTTATATGAGATCGCTGCTAATGGTTTACTAGTTTATTAATGATTTTAAGCAATGAGAGAGTTTCTTAAACATTTTGCCTGAGAAGCGTTTCTGAGTGTTTATGGGTGATCGTAGGTTAATGATTTATTAGCTTGCTTACTATTTTATGTAATGAGTGTTTCGTATATAATCTTGCCTGAGTGGCGTCTGTCAGTTTTGCGTGAGACTGTTTTTGGTAATTAATGAACACAATGGAATTGAAATGTGAACTTCATTGTGTCAGCCCTTCCACTCCCTTTAGATTTAAAGATAAAACAGGTGTTACGTAAAAACGTTCCAGTGAGAAAAGTGATGGGACAGCTCCTAATACCGTGTAGGGACGGACCTCCTTTTCCCCGCTGTAGCACAGAAATTTGACGAGGCATGAACTCAACAGGTCGCTGCAGGTCCCCTACAGAAGTATTTTGCCATAACTGGAGAAGTGTTGCAGTGCAGGTTCTTGTGCACGAACTGACCTCTCGGTTACGTCGCACAAATGATTGATGGGATTAGTCTCGGAATATCTGGTTAGCCAGATTCGCTAGAATTGTTGTCAATGTTCTGCAAATCAGTCGCGAACAACTATGACGCGGTGACATGGCGACTTGTCATTCATACAAATTTCATAATTTTTTGGGAACAAGAAGTCCATGAATTGCTCCAGATGGTCTCCAGGTAGCCGAATATAACAGTTTCCAGTCGATGGAGGGATCAGTTGGATCTGAGGACACAGTCCATTCCATGTAAACACAAACAACACCATTATGAAGCCACCACCAGGTTGTACAGTGCGTGTTGACAACTTGGATCCATTGCTTCTTGGGGCCTGCACCACATACGAACCTTACCATTATCTCTTACCAACTGAAATCGGGACTCACGGGACCAGGCCACGCTTTTCCAGGTGTCTAGTGTCCAAACGATGTGGCCACGAGTCCAGGAGAGCCGCTATAGGCGATGTCGTGCAGTTAGCGTAGGCTCTCGCATCAGTCGTCTGCTGTTGTAGCCTATTAACGACAAATCTCGCCCCACTGTCCAAATGGACACGTTCGTCGTACGTCTCACAGTGATTTCTGAGGTTATTTCACGTAGCGTTGCTTGTCAGTTAGCACTGACAAACGCCACTGCTCTCGGTCGTTAAGTGAGAGCCGTCGTCCACTGCGATGCCCATGGTGAGAGGTAATGCCTCAAATTTGGTATTCTCGGCACACTCTTGACACTGTGGATCTCTGAATTCCCTAACGATTTACGAAACTGGATGTCCCATGCGTCTTGATCCACTATCATTCCTCGTTCAAAATCTGTCAATTCTCGTCGTGCCGCCATAATCACGTCGGAAACTTTTTCGCGTGAATAATCTGAGTACAAATGACAGCTTCGCCAATGCTCTGCCCTTTTACACCTCGTGTATGCGATCCTACCGCCATCTATATGTGTGCATATCTCCATCCCACAACTTTTGCGACATCAGTGTAGACCTTTTGCTCACAAGAGCCGTACGGCCCCGCGCACTTTAACTTTTTGTAGCGTTTCCAGTTGCCACACCATTTATTCACACACACTGTGATGTACCTCCAATGGGTAACTGTGTCTAAGAGAAACACCCAATAAGTACCCACGTGCCACTCGCGCTCTAGTCTTAGCGCGGGACGAAATGTGCGTCTTACGTTGTGAAGTTCTTATGTACAATCTAACTCCTGCAAATTTTCCAACATGGTTTAGACGTTGATGTTCTCTTTTCCTTAGAAAGTTTTCCGTAACAGACCTGAAACCATTCCGCGCACCTCCTTCCCTAACATTGTCAAATTTGTTGTTCTTCATCAGTTTCTAAATTTGAGAACCAATACAGCTTTCAATTGTTCTTCGCTAATTAAGGGAAGTTTCATGGAAAGTTTACCTAAAGCAATGACCATCTTGTATAAGAGTCCTTACAAATTTCTTCATATATTCTAGCCTGATACGCAGTGAAGGGAGCAACAGCTATTTACTCACAGGCATAAAATATCTCCGATTTGGCCAAACGATTACATTCCTTGGCTTTTCCTTCGGGTAGCTTCCCCAGCCACGTAAAAAGAAGAACATTTTGGTGTATGCAGCTCGGTAACGTAATAAAATTTCTTTAGCTGATGCACGTATGTTGAATGGATGATTTTTCTCTTCGATGACATTGTCGCACTGAAAAATAAGACAAGAAGTTATTCGCCTAAGTTGCATAATCAGGGGAGTGCTTCTCTGCTGCATGGAAGCTCTGGCGCTATTACGTGTTGTGGTACTCGCACGCTTTCTCTCTTTGACGCTGGTCTGCGAGGGACAGGCACTCACCTGCTAGAGTGCGCTTTCTGCATCTCTGTGATGTGTCGACCGAAAGCGGAAAGAAGGGCGTAAAAGTCTGGCGCGCCGTGTCCGCGGAAAGTAACTTGGCTGTAAGTAGCTCGTCGAGGCTTTTAGCGACCGAGTTACCGCAGTGCGGCCAACTTTACGGAGTTTATAAGTCGCCCCGCCTTTTACGAGTTACAAAATAAACAGGTACCAAACGAAACACGGAGGACTTCTTGGACTTTAAATGGGATCTCGGTAGCAGATGACTCCGAACTTCGTGTCATTATTGTTGACCGTGGGAATATCAGAAAAGAAGGAAATGAAAGTGTTTCAGATTTGACGTTGCTATAGTAGGTTGCTGAGAATTAAATAGCCTGGTAAGATGAGATATTTCTCTGCAGAACCGAGTGGTAGCTTTCGTTACTACAACAGTTCATCAGAGTATACCGTTTCGTCCGTGAGACGACACAGCTTGTCATAGGAAGCGACTAATTTTTAATTGGCCCAGAGCTCTTTAGTTTAAATTCCTTTATTTCGAGGGTGTTAGTGTATTTATTAGGAAGAGTCCTGCGTTATATTACGTGGGTAGAGTATATTTTCGCCATTTTTGGTGTGATAGGAAATGCGATTGCCGTGTTCAGATGCAGGTTGTTAGTGACACTTTGCTCACAGCTCCAGGTGGTGTTGGCTTCGGTCAGGCAGTTTGAGGCCATAGTCCACAGGCATCACTGTGGAAGGGCCTGACATCCAGCACGTCCCACGTGTCCCCCAATAGGTCCACTACTGTGGGCGCGCTGAGTATGATCTCTCACCTACGGTCGAGTGAAAGGTCGTTCCAAGATGTGGCAGACAACGAATGACTTTCCAGGGAGTCTGATCGTTGGGCTTCTCTGGTTTGTCGGACAAACAGGTTGGCTCTGTTTGTGGCTAACAAAAATCGTGAGCCAGAGGAAGCATCTCCGCCCGCTAGGTCTGCGCATTCGAAGAAGGTGAGATTACTGGTAGTTAGGAGCTCCAACATAAGGTGCATAATTGGGTAGCTTAGGGCTCGGCTGCCAAAGGGAGGAAGGAATCCTGTGTGCATACTGGGAGGAATCATTCCAGATGTGGAATGTGTGCTTCCAGATGCCGTGAAGAGCACATGCTGCAGCCAATTGCAGATGGTGGCTTGTGTCACTAGTTACAATGTGTGTCGATTTGGATCCGAAGAAATTCTCTTTGGTTTCAGGCAGCTGAAGTGGTAAAGACTGTCAGTCTTCCATGTGCGATAAAGACGGAGCTCGCCATCTGTAGCATCGTCGACAGAACCGACTGTGGTCCTTTGGTACAAAGCCGAGTGGAGGGTATGAATCAGGTTGAGACGGTTCTGCGATCGTGCAGGCTGCAGATTCCACGACTTGGGCCATTGTGTGGCGGATTTTCTGCTTCCGCTTAATAGGTCACTGGACCATTACACATTGAAAGTGGTTTCATGAGTAGCGGGGGCTGTGTGGACGGGGCTGGGTAATTTTTTAGTTACAGGTTCTCGGGAAACTAATGAAAGACGCCGGTCTGACAGGGTGCAGGGCAAACACAAGACGAGGGTAGTTCTAACAACTACTGCAACTGTCACAGCCGGAATGGGAAAAGACAAGAACTCCAAGTGTTAATAGAAGGCACTCAAGCTCAAATCGTTAAAGGTATGGAAAGATCGCTAAATGTGGAGATAAGTTCACTTGAAATTTTTATAGAGGATTTAAGCATGTTCGGAAAGGATAGATGAAGTAGAGCTTATGGTGGAGTGTTTATTGCTGTCAGAAGTATTTTGCCATGAGGTGAAACTGAAGCAGATATTTCCTGTGAGTTGGAATGGATCGACGTTATTCTTGACAACCGGGACAAATTAATAATTAGTTCCTTTTACTGGATACCCGACTCAGATGATACAGTTTCTGAACAGTTCAAAGAAAACTTTTATACTCAACTCAAATAGGTACCCCACCATTACAATTACCGTTGGTGGTGACTTCACTCTACCCTACATATACATCTACATCTACATCTACATACATACTCCGCAATCCACCATACGGTGCATGGCGGAGGGTACCTCATACCACAACTAGCATCTTTTCTCCCTGTTGCACTCCCAAACAGAACGAGGGAAAAATGACTGCCTATATGCCTCTGTACGAGCCCTAATCTCTCTTATCTTTGTGGTCTTTCCGCGAAATGTAAGTTGGCGGCAGTCAAATGGTCCTGCAGTCAGCCTCAAATGCTGGTTCTCTAAATTTCCTCAGTAGCGATTCACGAAAAGAACGCCTCCTTTCCTCTAGAGACTCCCACCCGAGTTCCTGAAGCATTTCCGTAACACTCACGTGATGATCAAACCTACCAGTAACAAATCTAGCAGCCCGCCTCTGAATTGCTTCTATGTCCTCTCTCAATCCGACCTGATAGGGATCCCAAACGCTCGAGCAGTACTCAAGAATAGGTATTAGTGTTTTATAAGCGGTCTCCTTTACAGATGAACCACATCTTCCCAAAATTCTACCAATGAACCGAAGACGACTATCCGCCTTCCCCACAACTGCCATTACATGGCTCTGAGCACTATGGGACTCAACTGCTGAGGTCATTAGTCCCCTAGAACTTAGAACTAGTTAAACCTAACTAACCTAAGGACACCACAAACATCCATGCCCGAGGCAGGATTCGAACCTGCGACCGTAGCGGTCTTGCGGTTCCAGACTGCAGCGCCTTTAACCGCACGGCCACTTCGGCCGGCTCATTACATGCTTCTCCCACTTCATATCGCTCTGCAATGTTACGCCTAAATATTTAATCGACGTGACTGTGTCAAGCGCTACACTACTAATGGGGTAGTCAAAAATTACGGGATTCTTTTTCCTATTCATCTGCATTAATTTACATTTATCTATATTTAGAGCTAGCTGCCATTCTTTACACCAATCACAAATCCTGTCCAAGTCATCTTGTATCCTCCTACAGTCATTCAATGACGACACCTTCCCGTACACCACAGTATCATCAGCAAACAGCCGCACATGGCTATCCACCCTATCCAAAAAATCATTTATGTAGATAGAAAAGAACAGCGGACCTACTATACTTCTCTGGGGCATTCCAGATGATACCCTCACCTCTGATGAACACTCACCATCGAGGACAACGTACTGGGTTCTATAACTTAAGAAGTTTTCGAGCCACTCACATATTTGGGAATAAATCCCATACGTTCGTACCTTAGTTAGGAGTCTACAGTGGCGCACCGAGTCAAACGCTTTCCGGAAGTCAAGGAATACGGCATCCGTCTGATACCCTTCATCTATGGTTCGCAAGATATCATGTGACATATTGGTGAAAATAGATGTTTAAAGTCGGTGGTAGGCTAAAAACGTCGTCCGTACTGAATGCTTTCTCAGACAATCATTTCGAGCAATTAGTTCAGGAGTGCATTCTAAGTATAACTTGAGCCGTGGTAAAAATTGCTCTTTTGATGAGCGCGCCGCAGCGCGTAGTGTGAAGCAGTCGCCCTCCGTTTCTGCGGTGGCGCCGCTGTGGCAAACGCACCTTTGGTGTCTCCCTCTGGTGGGAAAGGAGAAAGGTTGCCTGTTCACGTGCATTTAAGGGCCGCTATGAGCTCGACAGTCGGTCAGTCTGGGTCAGTCTCTCGTCCACAGCTTGCTAGTCTGTCTCTCGTCCGCATTTGTTTGGCAGTTAGTGTCTGTCCGTCGTTCGGAGTGTTAGTATGTCTGTCGTTCGGATCAACGTTTAAAGCCAGCAAAATGAGAATCTTTCCACTCCGCCAGCAAGAGAACTCAACGAGTGGTCGCCCGGTGGGGGCTTAGTTCCTACATCTGAGTCTGCGCGTTAGGCCGACAGTCTGCTCGAGTTTGCTTAGGCAATGGTCATTGGCGGTTGGATCGATCGGTTGGTCGGTCGCGCATTGAGACACAAGATGACTTGTCCGTCTTGAGCGTCGGCGCATGTGAGATCGCCACGTGAGTCCAGTGGGCCGCGGCGTATAGTGGGGGGTAGTGACTTCGCGGTCGACACGAGAGCAACAGGAGTCAACCCACGACATCAGTCTGGTCGGTGCGAGCTGCGACGCCGTGAGACGGGCGGGTTAGAGCAACCTGCGGTTCGGGTTATTCGGTAATCTCCCTACCAATCTACCGTACGTTAGTAGCTGCCTCTGTCATGTTTGTCGAATTTGGTGTGTTAACGAATTTATTGCTTGGAGTGTAACGGCCTAATACCTGAAATATGTTTTGATCTTTGGAAACTTTGATATTATTGCCTATGATCTTGAGAGGCGGTATCTGTGTACTGTAGAGCATTGTTTGGCCAACCTTGTAGAATTTTATATAAGATTGCATTTCATGGGCTTTTATTTAAATGATCATTTTAGTGTATGAAGTTGTCACTCTTTCACCGTAAGACTTTTCTTAGAAGTTAAAATGAAGTTGCACCTTCGGTGGCAAGGTTAATATTTTAATTGTTAGTGTTTTCTACCATTTCTATCCCTGCTACAGGGGGTGCATAGTTTGTGTGCTTGTGTAAATTGTTAAAACTCTTGGTTCAAAGTTATCTGGTGTGTTGCAGATTTGCACCAGTGTAGTTTCCCAGAGGCTGTTGTGAGTGGTCGTAACTACGACCGTGTCAAAAGGGAGCGGCAAGGTTCTCTGCCCGAAAGCTCATACAGTCAAAACTTGTTTCTTTCTGCCTCTGAATAAATTGTAACTTTGATATTTGGAGGGTGCTGTCTGATTATAATTTTAAATCTGTTTCTTTTAAAAAATGTTTTAGGCACTATTGAAGTGAATAAAATTCCCATTTGTTAAAAGGAATTTGGTTATGATTTCATCAGTTACTCCATGGCAACTACTTCCATGCGTACATAGTGTGATTAAATATGGTAATGTTTTTGATGAGTCTCTAGTAAATAAAATAAATTCTTAAGAATATTCTTTGAAAATAAATCACGGTTCATTACTGTTGTGAAAACATACTCGACATTGTGCCGTGTGGGGCATCCAGATTATATCCGCGCAACTGCCTGTGTTGTAGGATGTGCTTCTTGAAGGTTTGATTAGAAAACAGTGAGGCCTGTAGGAATATCGAAAGTGATAAGGGCCATACATATTGACCATATGGGAAACAGCCTGTAAAGGAGGGAAAAATTGGCCAATATGAACAACATCGAGATGCACAAAACAAAGCGGCCGGCCTGGGTGGCCGAGCGGTTCTAGGCGATACAGTCTGGAACCGTGCGACCGCTACGGTCGCAAGTTCAAATCCTTCCTCGGGCGTGGATGTATGTGATGTCCTTAGCTTAGTTAGGTTTAAGTAGTTCTAAGTTCTAGGGGACTGATAACCTCAGAAGTTAAGTCCCATAGTGCTCAGAGCCATTTGAACCATTTTTGACCAGAAAGCAAAGGAGCCAAAATACATGCGGGAATTGTAGTTTCTAAAACAGTTTAATGGGGAAAGAATAAATCGCCAGTTGACTGTATGTATCTGTATTTTTCTTCTGTACAATCTAGAGCTCGGCTTTCACGCCATTATCGAGTATAACGCTAAAAGCAAAAATATGCAAATATTAAGATGTATAGCAAAAAATTGAAAAAAGGAAGTTTTAAAAATATCAGGTGCAGGCTATATAAAATTACCAGATATGCATTTACTTCTTAGGCCATAAACGTGATTTTGTTGTGTACTACGCAGGATGACAAATACACTGTTCAACACATTTGCTTAACATTGATATAAATTGTACAAAAGTAACGGCTTTGTTGTCCAAACGCATCATATTGGTAAAGTCAGACTAAGCAGGTAAACACAAGACTAGCACATGCCTTTAAGATGTAACTATTAACGTAACGTCAGAGAATGTAGACTATAGAAGACGTGATATAGTAAAATGTAGATATAAGCTTATTAGTGTTAGGTGTCATCTGACAGTATTTGATGAAGTTTGGTGGCGGTATTGTGAATCACCATCTTTGCACTTACATGCAAACATCAGATCGTTAGTAGTATGAAGTGATCAGACGTTATTTAGCATAATGAAGCCGAAGTCTGCAAGGAGCAGACGAAATAAAGTTCAGAAGCCAATACTCGCTACTAACGTTATAGTAAGTGCCAGTAATAATATAAAAAGTGCTAAATATGATCATGTCGGTGTAAAAAGGGGTAGGGAAGGCGGGGGAAGGAGGGGGACAAATTTGGGAGTTGATATTGTTATGTGAAAGTTGTATAAGATTGAGAAAAAGAAGAAGGTGAAGAGTGTGATTGGAAGGGTGAGAGAGGGGGAACAGGTTGAAGAGGGACGGTTGACCTAACTGTAAAAGCCAGTTAGTGGAACTGATAACAAGAAACGTAGGCTGGGAAGCCGTCAGTCACGATGTCTGCGAGGGCATGGACGGACCACGCGGCGTGGCCGGGTTGCCGTGGAGTCCGGGCGTCAGTGCCGGGCGGAGCCTGTGACCAAGACCACGCTGCGGCCGGTCCTGCTGGAAGTTCTCGCTGTAGTTAGTCAGCCATGGTGCCGACTGAACTCGGGCCGACCCCCAGAGCTGAAGTTGACATCTGGTGGTGAACGGATGACTCCTGCGAGCTGGAACAGACTTCCGAATTCGTCACCTATGAAGATTGAACATTCGGACACGGACCACGTCCGTCCTCAGATCCGAACTGCTTCCTAATGGCTTCTGTCCGTTGCTGCCTGCGCTCCACTATTTATATCCGGCAGGAGGACGTTTTTTACCCTCAGTGGCAGATTCTTGTTTTTACTCCCGCAGTATATTGCAGCCTAACTTAGTGTGCTGGCTTCACTTCCCGTACTCAGCACTCTCCAGGCTTCGCTCGGCGCTCGGTCTGCATGCGTCATTGCGTCAGCCGGTTGGTGGACTGCAACTGTCAGCAACGCTATCTGTGTCGCGCCTAATTCGCAATGCCGCGATCGCCGGCTACCTCTGTATTGCCATTCTCCATTGCGTGAAGCAACGCTTACTACGTGTGGCCGCAACAGTAGGTATATCGTGGTATTACATGCGCCCCACGGTTACTCTGCAAAGTTGCATGTGATTATGTGATCATTGTTGTTGATCAGGTTCACCCTATGGTACAATTTTCCCCAGTGTAATTTGAGTTCCAAGACGACAGGGTTCCCTTTCACACAGCCTGCATCGTGCAGGTCCAGTTTTGTGAGTACGAGGATAAATTGTCGCATCTCCCCTGGGCACCACAGTCATCAGATCTCAATATTATTGAGCCTATGTGGTGTAGTTTGGAGAGACAGGTAACATCATTATCTGATCTTGCCGCAATGCCACTGTTTTGTAGGGATAATGATATAACATTCCCTTGAAAGCCATGTAGGACCTGTATTTATCCATTCAGAGATGACTGGAAGGTATTTTGAACGCCATCGGGTTACATACACTGCATTAGGCATGGCAAAGTGGTGTTTTCATATGTTTGCCCACTTCCGTATGGTCCTATTGAAGTCCACATACCCTTTTGAGGCGCATGCAGGTTTTCGATCTGTGTTCACAATGACTCTACCATTCGCTAGTATCTTGAGGGGCAGTCCAGGCCTCGACCAAGCCCCTAGAAGTTTGCATTTAAACACTACGGACTGTCCAACAATCCGCTAATGGGTGTTGCTTCAGTGTCCTGAAAAACTGTGAATTGGAGCCTATGAGTGTTGTGTCCATTTATATCTTCCCAACGGCGTTGGCAGTTGAGAGCCACTGTGGCTGTAGCCACGCTACTGCATCAAGCAGTTATCACTGTGTGTCGCCATCAGGTATGGCTCAGTACGTTTGTCCATTTACCTGATCGGCAACCAACGGTGATACCAAAATTCGAGATACGTTTGCAGCATTACCACAGTGTGATGGTCAGCATCTCCAACAACTGACGTAGCTCCAGCTGATGGCCATGAGGGCCTCTGAAGGATGCTGTGCTTCCGTACCGCGCTAAGCCGTGACGGCTTCGAGCGAGAATACAACACATTGCCACCTAGGACGATTGATCCGACAACTCCCTCCCAAGACTGCTGGCCATGAACACTGCATCACTCTTGTATGTTGTACAAGAGAAATCAGTTATGTAGCTCCAACCTGAGCATGGCTGGATTCGTTACTCCTTTCCACAGATTAACCCAGATGTTGATGTGGAGGATGCCCAACGGGCCGCCCCGATTACACTACTTCTGATCTCCCGCTCTCCAATGTGGGTCGGCGTTACCTATGTGACGTCACTTTCTGGATTCGTGACGTCGTATACAAAAGAAATTACTTATATAAGTAATTTCTTTTGTATACGACGTCACGAATCCACAAAGTGACGTCACATAGGTAACGGTATATATATATATATATATATATATATATATATATATATATATATATCAGCATTATTCTTTCTCTCAGGGATATTGTCTTCTCTTATCACTTTTATTTACGTGCATAAGTAAATATGAAACGGGTTCTTGAGGGGCCTCAGTTATTCATGTACCAACTTTAGATTTTGAACGTGATGACTAAAATATAGTCGCCGTTAACTGAATTTAATGTAATTTAGTTAATTTCTATTTATTGATTGCAAAGCAAGGCTTGAAAGAATTTCGATTGTAGTCGTGGAGCGGCCAAGATAAAACTTACTGAACTCATGGAATCTGTATAGTTTAAAAACATGAACTTTAACGTAAATTAATTGTCTGTTACAATTTAAAAAGGTTCTTATAACGAAATCTCTCGCATTTACAGTTACTGTTAAACACTGAAAAATAAATTAATACTTCGACGCGTAATGGCCGACCAGAGGCTGCATCGGAAGATGAGCTTCTCACAGCGCAAATTACTGAAAAAATGCTTATTAAAAATAATTAGCCACTGCGAGCATTTGAGGTGACAACTATTACAAAGAAATTCATTTTGTAATAATAATAAGTTTATTTTAGCAATAAATACGAATAACTTACTTAAAATATGTGTAGCCGCTCAATGGCTGCCTTCCGTATAGCGAAACAAAACACTGTGTCTACCACAAAATACGTCCTTCCTCCTCGGCCGTACGATCGCGTCTCTTTCGATCCTTTTTTATTTTCGTAGACATTAAATAAAGATGCTATCGCTGCATATCAGTTGTTTCAAGAACATTAACTATATCTTTTACACTAATTATATTCATAAAATACGTAAACTACGATTTACAACCGCTAAAGAAGGTCAATATTTGTGACGTAGCGTCACACCTAGTATTGTTGACGTCATTATGTGACGTAGGAAAGAGCTCTTAAGAAATAAACCCGTCTTCGGTCTGTACAACGACTGTTGTTGTAAATTCACCAGGAGTCCCTTTAAATAACAGTCTTCATGGAAGGATTCCTTCTAGGTCCGTTTATCACTGACCTAGTTGTCACCTTTCATTTAAAGTGTTGACCAGTTGGTCATACTGGACCCGTGAGTTCAGTAGGTTTTATGACGTGTGTATTATTTATTCATTCAACACCGATTCAGAAGCTTTTGTCATTGTTGCATTTGCAGCTGCCTTGCTTGCGCGCAGGTGTACCTGCAAGCGCCTTCAAGCTGGGATCAGTGTGGAAGTTAAGAGATATTATTCTATTTGAAATTTTCTATTACGCGAATTCTCGCGTTTGTACAGCGATTCGCTGTTAATTTGCGCGTCCGACAACCATGCACAATTCTTCTTCCCTTTTCAAGGTTTATCCTGTGCAGAGCGTCCTTACGCAGATTCATTTGCTAATCTCTTTTCTGTTACGGCACTTGTTTAAGTGCAGTATTCTCCTTCTGTCACAACTCACTCATACATACATTTAGCAACTACTCTATATCTAACAAGCACAAATATAAAATCAAATAAACATTAAATAAATCTTACTAACTAGGCATACAACTTACATCCACCTTTACACACTACACATTTTAGACTCAAACTCTTATGTATCCCTGGATATAAACGGTTTTATTATTTGCCACGGCAGCATTCTCTGTATTTCTCTCCCCATGGTTTGTCTTTTCGACCACGGGATTGAACAGGAGGCACGGCAGAAAGTTTGATGAGGTTTTACTTGCATGTCGAACTCATACTCTTTTATTATCCCCGGTCTTTCTGAAAACACTTGTACAAATTGCTTCAGCAATTGGCTCAAATCAGACTGCTGTGACAGGCTGAGGTACGAAGATTCGGCTACTTTTGATACAGTAAGTTGATTAATAATGGCATTTTCCCGTTTCCAAACGGGTTCCGGTTCGCTGCTGTCTTGATATACGACACAGTTGTTGTGATTCAAGGCGTCAGGGTCCTGGAAAGTTATCCGGACGTACCGGCAGTAGCTCACATACGCGTTCGGAGTCCTCATTAATGCCAGATCAATTTGTCGGTTTAGATAGGTTAAGGTGCATCTGGCTCGGGAGAGGTCAATTTTTGCCTTCAATTCCCTAAGCGTGTCGAGGCCCAGGATGCAAGGTACTGTGAGATTTTTTACCACCAGGAATGAGCACAGTATCGCTTCGTTTTCCAGGGCAATCTCTGCCTGCATCTGATTCTCTATTAGCTGCACCCTGCCCCGTAGGGCACCTACTATCCTACAATTTTCTACTGACAGGCTCGGTAACTTTTTCACACGATCCACACACTTGAATAACTGTTCATCAATTCAAGAAGCACTCGCCCCTGTATCCAATACTATTATTACTTCGACCCCATTTATCTTTGCCACAAAGGCAGCTTGCACATGTTCTATTTCTTGTTGGTCCGCAGGTCGCAGATCAACTGTTAGTTCATCTTTCATCTCACGTCCGTCATTGTAGCGGAGCATATTCATCCCCAAATTCTGTCTGCCCCTCTCTTTCATCTTGCCGACCGTCTGGGAAGGGCCTACAGAGGTCGACCAGAGTTTGACGGAGACACATCGGTTATTCGAACCTTATCAGTCACAATTGGTGACGTGCACTGCGGTGCGTACACGTGTGACTGATTGTTCGGAGGCTGAGATGGTGGCGGTGGCATCGGGATGATATTGATGTGATTAACAGTCACATGACCTGACGGCATGTTTTGATATGCCTGCCAGTTTGCTGGCTCTGCCCGTTGCCACTGCTCATTGTTAGTTCTCATATTTTTATTGCTGAAGTTGAGTTTCCTCCCCCTTCGCCTCGTCTCTTTCGATTGTAGTTTTCTCCACCTCTTTTTGGTGAAGACGGGTTTGACTGGCCATGCTGGTACGTATTGTATCCAGTGCTGTGCCAGTAACCATCCACAGTGGGCACACTAGTCATAGTGTTTCCTTTCTTAGTTAAGTTTTCCCATTGCGAATATTCGTCACTCTTTGAATACCCGTTCTTACGAGGGCTATTATTGGATTGGTTTTTCCTTTACCGTTCGCTTGTCCGTTGCTTGTACTCCCCTGATCTCCCTGCCTGGCATCCTCGTGTATTAAATCGAGGGAGTCTATGGTTGCCATAAACAACTCCAAGTCCGTGTCAGGGACGTGTACGAGTTTCTCTCTTATCGTTATAGGCAGTTTACCCTTCAAAATTCTTAGAACGTCCCTGGCAGGCATGGGTTCCTCCCAGTATCTAGTTTTGTTCAGATATCTTTCAAAATATTTTCTCAAGTTACCTGAACGGGGATTGAATGGTTCTGGGTTATACACTTGTTTCCGGAGACGCTCCTGAACAGACCTGGACCAGTATCTGGCAAGAAATTTACTTTCGAATTCAGACAACGACGGACACTGCTCCGCGATTTCCATCGCCCACAGTGCGCGTCGCCTGTGATGAAAGAGATCACAAACTGAACCTTTTGGTGCTCAGTCCATGATGCCCGGAGTACATTCCGGACTCTTTTTATAAATATTACCGGATGGACATTCTTTTTCTCATCATTAAACGGGTGGAACTGCCTGTATTTTAATAGTGATTCCTCGTGCTTTACTTGCGCTACAGTTGGTAGCGCTAGCTCTCCGTTCGTGGTGACAACGCCTGAACAATTGACTGGCGAGTACGGTTGCACTTTTTCGCAGTCAGCTTTTTCCACTCGGCATACATTTATCGGCACATTTCCGTACTGTCTGTTCCTGAATGGCGCGGGGGTCGGTGACTGCTCGGCCCGCTGTAAGCGAGCTACCACCTGTGTGACACAGTCGTCGATCGTTTGATCTAAATTGTTTGAAATTTCGTGCACCGTTTTAACAACTTCATTCAATTGAATTTCTAAGACGCTATGCGCTTTGTCTAATTGATCTACGCGTTCGTCTATTTGCATTACCTTTTGCGGAATGTATTTGTTTTGTTCAGCCAATTCAGCCACCTGCTGCTCTACTACACCGATCTCCTGTGACAAATATGACACTAGCGCCCTGTCACGTTGTTCAAACATTTCATTCATTTTTGCCAGGAACTGAGCATCACGCTCCTGTTCCCTGCGTTCGCGTTCAAGGCGTTCCTGTCTTTCCCTTTCCTCACCTTCGAGACGTTCTTCCGCTAAAATGTCCTTAACTTGGTTAATTAATGCCTGCTCCTGTTGTTTGTCTCTCATGTCTACTTGTGCCATCAGCACCGTTAGAAAATCGGTCGTTGGTACAGGTACTTGCACAACATTTGCTGTCGATGCAGTAGCATTCTCCCTCCCTGTGCCAGTAATCGATTGGATTTCTTTGCTCCATTGAGCTTGATCCTGATCAGTGCCTAATATTTTGTCCGTTTCAGGTTGCTCAGCTTCCGGTTTTGGAAGTTGAGAACCCGTCATTGTGGGTGGGTTCCTCACCGGAAACTCTTATATATTTTCGTCTGTGTCATAGCCTGACAGATCCTCTCCCTCTAACCGTTTGTCCTTGCGTGTCTTCACCATTTCGACTAGTATTAATCCTGACTGATGAGACACGAGTACACACAAAATCTATTTTTCCCCAAAAATGACACACACACAAAAGATACTAACTACACAAAGCACATACAAAACAATGAAATCAAGTAAAGCAAAGAAGCTACCTACTACTATTACTACTGAAACTAACAGTTACACTTTCGTACTCGTTATATTTCCGTTGCACTGTGAAAAATTTTACCTCTGCAAAAATATTACTTTGTCAATCAAGTGCAATAGCATTTATTTGATTCAGACAGCTGAACGTGATGACTAAAATATAGTTGCCGTTAACTGAATTTAATGTAATTTTGTTAATTTCTATTTATTGATTGCAAAGCAAGGCTTGAGAGAATTTCGATTGTTGTGGAGCGGCCAAGATAAAACTTACTGAACTCACGGAATCTGTATAGTTTAAAAACATGAACTTTAACGTAAATTAATTATCTGTTGCAATTTGAAAAGGTTCTTATAACGAAATCTCTCGCAGTTACAGTTACTGTTAAACACTGAAAAATAAATTAATACTTCGGCGCGTAATGGCCGACCAGAGGCTGCATCGGAAGATGAGCTTCTCGCAGCGCAAATTACTGAAAAAAATGCTTATTAAAAATAATTAGCCACTGCGAGCATTTGAAGTGACAACTATTACAAAGAAATTCATTTTCTAATAATAATAACAAGTTTATTTTAGCAATAAATACGAATAACTTACTTAAAATATGTGTAGCCGCTCAATGGCTGCCTTCCGCATAGCGAAACAAAACAGTGTGAGTACCACAAAATACGTCCTTCCTCCCCGGCCGTACGATCGCGTCTCTTTTGATCATTTTTTATTTTCATAAACATTA
Source organism: Schistocerca piceifrons (assembly GCF_021461385.2). Taxonomy (NCBI): domain Eukaryota; kingdom Metazoa; phylum Arthropoda; class Insecta; order Orthoptera; family Acrididae; genus Schistocerca; species Schistocerca piceifrons. The sequence goes on along the minus strand of NC_060141.1, from coordinate 705,278,958 downwards.
AATAAAGATGCTATCGCTGCATATCAGTTGTTTCAAGAATGTTAACTACATCTTTTACACTAATTATATTCATAAAATTCATAAACTACGATTTACAACCGCTAAAAAAGGTCAATATTTATGTGACGTAGCGTCATACCTAGTATTGTTGACGTCATTATGCGACGTAGGAAAGAGCTCTTAAGAAATAAACCTGTCTTCGGTCTGTACAAGGACTGTTGTTGTACATTCGCCAGGAGTCCCTTTAAATAACTGTCTTCATGGAAGGAGACCAGTTTAGAGCTGATGGCATCGTTATGTAGAGTCTCGTCATGAATGGGCGTTCTAGGTTTCCCATCTTTTATTTTATGTCATTTTAATTTTTAGTTTTATTTCTTGTCGTGGGTATGCAGATGTAACAGCCAGCTTCTTATTATGTGTAAGGGCACACAGCCGAGCGGTTGCCGGCACGGTAGCTCAGCGTGCTCGGTCAGAGGGTTAACTTCCCTCTGTAATAAAAAAAACTGAGTGAACGGATCAACAAAGAAACTGAACGGCTGTCGTCTGACGTCCGCCACGAACAAATTCATCGACCAATATAGAGCAAAATGAGATTAAAAAAAAAAAAGCGGTCTAACGCACGGCTTTCTGGAGCGGGAAGGAGCGCCTGGTCCCCCGCACGAATCCGCCCCTTGGGGGGGGGGGGGGGGGGGCACCGGGGACCGAACCGCACAGTAACCCTGGGTTCGGCGTGGTGCGGCGGAAGGGTGAAGTGGACTGCAGCAGTCGTCGTGGGATTGTGAACCACTGCGGCTGCGGTGGGGATAGAGCCTCTCCATCGTTTCTAGATCCCTGGTTAACACACAAGGGCACACAGATCATTTTTAACGCTCAACCCAACTAGAAACAATACAGATATTTTAAAATATTTTGAAAAATAAGGTAAATAATAGCAAATACGGGAGTCATTCAATAAGCAATGCAACCCTTTTTTTCACTCGTTATCGGTTGAAAATGCGGAATTTGTTGTTGGACGTCTTGGAATATTCCCAGCTTCAGCCCTGTAGTTTCATGAAGTTCAGATTGGTGACGGCGTTATTAGGAGCTGCAGGACGTCTGTAACGGAGGTGCGATCCAAGGTGAGAACTGTCACTTTTGGCGGAGAACCAGAGCTTCACAGATATTCATAGGCGTTTGCAGAATATCTACAGAGACCCGGCAGTGAACAAAGGCGTGATGAGTCGTGGAGTCAGGCGGCTGTCATCATCACAACTAGGTCGCACAAACCTGTCTGATCTCCCGCGACCGGCCGGCAGCACACAGCTGTGACCGCTGCAGTGTGGGAACGTGCGGACACTCTCGTTCGAGGTGACTGACAGTCCACAATCACACACCTCGCTGCACAAGTCTGCAGGTAGTGCTGACACACCAGTTGGGTTACTCAAAGGTGTGTGCCCGCCGGGTTTCTCCCCGCCTAACAGAAGAGCAACGAAGGACCATCTGTGCGCAATTGCTTGCTAGTTACGAGGTTGGTCTTAACAATTTTTTGTCGAACACCGTCACAGGCGATGAAACTTGGAGCTCACCACTTGTAAACAGAAATAAAACGCTAGTCCATGGGCTGGCGGCTCGCCACTTCTCCTCCAAAGAAAAAGTTCAAAGCCGCACCCTCTACCGCTAAAGTCATGGCGATGGTCTCCTGGGACTCTGAAGGAGTTATTCTGTTTGATGTCCTTCGTCATGGTGCAACTATCAAAGTTGAAGTGTACTGCGCTACCCATAGGAAAATGACGAAGCGGCTTCAGCGTGGTCGTTGCCAAAAAATGCAAACGGACTCTCTTTCTCCATGATAACGCATGGCCCCAAACAAATCTCCGCACCAGAGAAGAATTCACAAAACTTCACTGAAATGTCCTTCCTCATCTACCAAACAGCCCGCCTCTTGTACCTCGCCATTTCTTATCTGTTTGACGCAATGAAGAATGCATTCCGTGCAGAGCAGTACGTGGATTACGGGGAGGTTATTGAAGGAGCAATACACTGGTTCCGGTGTCGACAACTAGAGGGGTACTATGCGGGCATACAGACCCTCCTAGTAAAGTGGCGGCCCTTGCATAATGTTATTTCCAGAATGAAGTTAGGGGAAAAGCTACTGACGAAAATGAAGCTGCCGGTGCGAGTCGGGAGCTGTAGTTGGGCAGCTCAGTTGGTAGAGTGACTGCCAGCGGAAGACGTCCCAGGTAAGGCACACAGTTTTACTCTACCAGGAAGTTTCATACGTTGATTTATTGTAAGTTATATTACTGTCAAGTTATGTGCTTATCGAATGGATTTCATAACCTGAAGCCGGCCGGAGTGGCCGTGCGGTTCTGGGCACTACAGTCCGGAGCCGAGGGACCGCTTCGGTCGCAGGTTCGAATCCTGCCTCGGGCATGGATGTGTGTGTTGTCCTTAGGTTAGTTAGGTTTAATTAGTTCTAAGTTCTAGGCGACTGATGACCACAGAAGTTGAGTCGCATAGTGCTCAGAGCCATTTTCATAACCTAAAGATTAATGGTATTTATTGCTGTAGGTTGTGAAACGAGGTACTTCAAGCACATACACCACTTTTTCTTCATGAATAAAGTTGTGCAGTTCATGAATGTTAAAAAAAGTGATATTCTTTGAGTACTGGATTAGCAGAAGTCAGACATTTTACAGAAATATTTGGATGAACAATACGTTAGGTAGGAAGTGGAAAAACGAAGACTTATTTATAGGTCGAGCAAGTAGGTGCTTAAGGTTCAATTACAAGGTATTTTCGTTCAAAATACACTGAATAAAAACGCTTGACTGGGTATTACCGAGCCATGCTGTGGCTCGCGTAGGTGCTGTTTGTAGGTTTCCGCCCTCTGTTGGAAGCCAGACAATATCGTTTAGTTGGCATGGTTGCGATAGTTTGTCTTCTTCTTGTGTTCACTGGCGCACTCGGTTTCGCAAGCCTTGCCTGTCCACTAGTGGCAGCAGCGGCTGTTATCGATATGTAGCAACCGTTGCCCTATCTTTGGGGCGACGTCGTTGTTTTTCCGGGTCGTGTGAGTGGACCAGTTCGGTTCGGGACTCAGGAGGAGCCAGATCCGCACAGTGCCAGAGCAAGCCAGGACCGCTGGTGGCACGCATAGACTGCCGGAGGGAAGGGCTGTGGTCACGAGGGTGCACAACCTCGTCGTAAACCGGATCCAGAAAGCTTTAAGATGAGTGCACTTCAATACAAGTAGAGAAACCTCCACCACTGTGATATCCCGCGATTCTCCAGTGACTTCGGTTATTGCTGCTGCTCTTAGTGTCACCGAGGCGAAGAGCAGCGAGTGGAGTGCTTGGGGAAGGCGGATCTGATTAGCTTTCCTCGACTTCTTATTACTATTTACTGCGTTCAACTTGTTACAATTTGTTAAGTTCAACCAGCGGTAATTTTTCTTGCCTGGTGGCCGCTAACGCCCCAGTTACTTGCCTGGGGGTTAGTGTATGTAACGGCAGCGTACTTTTCCTCGCTTTGCAGTTGCTGTCCTGTGAGGCGTGTAGTTTTGACAGCTTTCTTGATTGTAGGCCGGTGGGTGATTCTTCTACTCTGGTGGTAGTGGTTCCTGGGCGCTCTAAACACATTATTCTCTGGACGTAGTGCAGACCGACAGTCCCGGCTTTGGCGTATTGTTCCATCGTTGCATTTGGTATACCGGACGTCAGGTAGCTTCAGCAAGATTATCATTAGTCATTCGTTAGACTGCCACTAGTCTGAGTTACCATCTTGTGAAGTGAATGCAACTCTTGGCTGCCTATCTCATCGCTCGCGAAAGTGTTTGTTGCAGGACCTTCTCAGAGGTGTGTGGCGACTTGGTTCTTGTAAGACATGTGTGTTCTAAAAGGAGGTCTGATGGCCAGTAGTTCAGAGTAACGCTTCTTCAGCCCACGCCTTCTGCGGGTATAAACTGCCTCCAGTACCCTTTAAGGAACTTACGTACTGAACCTTGTGTTTTGTTATTGTGTTATTTATTACAATACCTTGTGATGCCTACATTAAAGGTTATATACGTCTAGTTAATAGTTCTCGTCGCCTTCTGGAATAAATGTAGCAATGCAGTGTTTAGTGGATTTTAAGGGTTGTGTTACAAAGTTTACCACCATCTTATTTCACCCGTTTGGTGATCAGTTGCTTGTTTTTTAATTAACCTTTACTATTGTATTTGCTGTTTAACATCAGGTTTCAAAATTTTTTATATTACTGCCGTTCCTGGCGTGTAAGGCCTTCAGCCGTGATTGTGGTCACTTGCCTTACAATTCTAATTTCCTATTTGTATTTACACAATAAGCCTTTAAAACCTTATTCACTGCCATTACTGGCGTCTGATGCCTTCTGCTGTGTTTTGGCGACTTGCCTTTAATATTTGAATGCCTGTAATTTGTAAGTTGCAGTGAGTTTAAAGAATTCTTAATTTATTGACATTCCTGGCGTGTAAGCTCTTCTGCCCAGATCGCAGTGGCTTGCTTTTAAAACATTATCTGCTTTATCTGTATTTAATGGTGATTTGCTGAATTGTAACTCACTGAAAACACTATTATTTACACTGTTGTTTATTCCTTCATTAATAAAATCAAATAGCTCTGAACACTATGGGACTCAACATGCGAGGTCATCAGTCAGTCCCCTAGAACTTAGAACTGCTTAAACCTAACTAACCTAAGGACATCACACACATCGATGCCCGAGGCAGGATTCGAACCTGCAACCATAGGGGTGCGCGGTTCCTGACTGGAGCGCCTAGAACCTCTCAGGTCACAATGGCCGGCCCCTTCATTAATAACGTGTGGTAATTTTGTTTATTGTTGAGCCTAGAATTACTGGTTTAAAATAAATTGTGTGTAACTGTAAAAGGCAACCAATAGTAGCTGATTACGACCCCGTCCACAGTCGTAACCGAATCCTGCTTTCCCTTGACTACCAAGTTTCAATTACTTAAATCTTGTTTAAGGGCGAGAGTCTTATATCGGGTCATACAATCGGGGAACGTAGATCAGAGAGAGAACGTACGGCATACGGAAGGAATGACTAGTTAGACGTTTCTGTATGTTCTCTAATAAGTCTAATGTTGTCAAGGTTCCTACGAGGCCGATACGTAGGAAACTGGAGAATATTAATAGATTCCTAAGTTAATAATGGCCTTAGAAACTTTGTAATTATGCTTTCACCGGATACATAATGTCTGCCTTCAGCACCTGCCAGTTCAAGTATCACATTTCTGTGCCCTGGATCAAATAAAGCACTGCCCTGTTCCTGTTTCCCTCCTTCCTGTACGTTCAGTATCCTTTGTTAGTCCAATTTGATACTGTCCCACACGCTTCACTAACAGTCTAGGTCAAAAATGTTTTCTTTTTATTGTTTTCATTTATTTATTTGTTTAGCACTCTTTGTAATAGACTGATTGTATTTTCCCTGTATCCTAACAATTAGCCGAAGTATTCCACCTAAGCTAATAAGTGCTATAAATGTCGTACAATCAGTTATACAGTTCAAGTTGCTGATAAGAATAATATACAGACGAACTGAAAAGAAGATTGAAGATTTATTAGAGGACAATCTGTTTGGATTTTGGAAAGGTAAAGGCACCAGAGATGCAGAATTGAAGAAAAATCAAGATACATTCAAAGGATTTTTCGACCTAGGGAAAACGTTCGACAATCTAAAATGGTGCAAAAACTTCGAAATTCTGAGTAAAATAGGAGCAAGACATAGGGAAAGAAATGTAGTATATAATACGTACAAGATCCAAAAGGGAATAGTAAGACTGGACGACCAAGGACGAAATGCTCATATTAAAAACGGTGTAAGAAATGGTGTAGCGCATAAGATTTTGACAAGTAATCACGCACGTGACCAAGTCAGTCCCCAAAACAAATAAAGAGAGAGAGAGAATAATAATTCTGATCACAGATACGAACTGTAAATAAAATTCCCAGTAAACTGACGCCAAACAGAAACCGGTCAGTCAGTAAGTTAACAATCGTCTATCTTAATTACTCAATTAATACTAATAAACTAATTTTTCCAGGTGCGCAGACATTACCGACGTATTATCTACATAGATGATCATCGGTTGGAGGGGGCAGAGTAATTCTGGCATTCTACGTTTATTTCACATAAAAAGCGCTTAAGATGGCAAAATCTAGCTTGGTTCCTTGGTCGTTATTTCGAATCGTCGTTGAAGCCACGCAGTGGCGGAAACATAGAACGTCTCCCTCGTTTTGGCTCGGGCTGTGGAAGAAGGTTCCCGGAAGTGTGCCAAATTCATGATGGCAACAATACTATCTCAATGATGGGGAGGAAAACAGAGGAGACATTACTCTCTGACTGACCCTTGTGAAACTAACCACATATCAGCTTGCATAGAGGCATACGATCATTGCTCCCACGACTCACAGATGACTGGAACTGGAAGAAACCTCAATACACGGTAAATGGAAAGCACCCCTTGGCATGCTCTTACGTTAATTCTCAAGAGTTCAGCTCTAGATAATGCTCTCACTTATGGCACCACTTTGTCACCAGGGCAACTCATGCCAAATGGAAATATCTTCGAAATTCTTGCAGGCCTTGAAAACATTATCTTCGAAATTCTAGTAGAAGATATCCACCGCATAGAGCGACGAACTAGTTCTGCAGATTTGTGCCACGTAGAGCGTGTCTGGAAGGCGTGTCTGGAAGGCATTAGTAAATTGAACTGCGGCCTTGTCAGCCACTACCAAATATTATTGACAGTCTTCGTCTGGAATGATACGACTAAACGACAGAGTTATTGAATCATCAAGCAGAGAGCGTGCTATGACATTGTCAGTCACGTGTGGCTACAAGAGGTGGTCATATTTTCGTGCGATACCTCAATCTATCTCTTCCTATTTTCTCCTTAGCTTCATGTTATCTGTATCGCATTTTGTATTTTTCGTCTACCCCTGCAGTTTTTTCTCCTTTGCTGCTTCTTACATTGACTCTAAACTAATCTTATATCACGTAACATGTCCTGCACTGACCTGTCCTTCCTTGATATAGGTTTTCTAAGGAATTATATCCTCTTCTAATCGTTTCAGCACCTCATAGTGTACAGCACCAGTGCTCTTATGAGGGAATTCTGAAAAGTAATGCCTCCGTATTTTTTCATGTGCAAGCTCTTAAAGTTTTGAAAATGTAGGAAACGTTATTAACATTCTACATCTTTATTATTCAGACTTGTATATTTATTTCTCAAAATAAATACCCTGGCGATGAACACATTTCCCCCAAATAGAGATCAGATTGTTGATACCGTCACTGTAGAATGTTTGTCTTCGTCAACGGAGACACAACCTCACCTCTGCTTCATCAGTATTAAAGTGAAGTCGTCAAAGGTGTTTTTTAAGTTTTAGAAACAAAAGAAACTGGAATGTGGCCTAGTCGGGACTGTATAGAGGATGATCGGTGACAGTGAACCCAAGGTACCAGATTGTTGCAGATAACGCAGCGCTCGGAATGTGGTCTGTCATTAGCACGATGAAGGATAGGGTGCTGCATGTGTGAACGAACTCTTAGAATTCGAAACTCAATTACAGCACGCTGTTTCTCATGCATCATTGTAGTTACGTTACGTACCGCCATGTCACACGTTAGAACTCGGAACATGTATATGCAAACATGTATATGTGAACAATAAAGATGTATAATACGATATTGCAGTGCCTATGGCATTCGGAATTACGATGCAAACTTCTTTCGGATAAGCACTCATGTTCAAAGGAACAGGCAGTGCGGCGACTACATCCATTATGAAATACACTGGTCTCCAAAATTAAATCAACAAACGTAAATTTTTCAACGTTGCATTTATTTAGCCACAAAACAGTACAGACAGGTGATAGTGAAGTAGAAACAACCCAAATAATACAGTTCGTAAACAATCCGGGTTCGCGACCCAGTCCGACACAAATTTTCGGAATTGCGAATACATTTAATGTAAAGATGTAGAATGTTAATAATCTTTATCTTACAGAAAAGCTTCGAGAGTTTTGATATAAGAAATTCGAAGTCATTATTTTTCAGCACGTCCCCGTAATTTGTAACATTCTTGGTTGATGCTACGGGCTGGTCGATTTTGGCTGCAAAGTTACGTATGTGCTAACTAATGAGACGTGTCCTCCAGTAGCGCAGCAAGCACAGAGTTACGAACGCTTAGTCAACAGAAAGATTTCTTCTTGCGTGATGCCTTCAATATGGTACTTCGATGGTTGTGGACCAGGTGCGAGTCGTGTATAGAGAGTGATTCAAAATTCCTTTAACAGGCCTCTAGCGGCTGTAGACGAGACTTTGTAGATAAAATTTTGACAAGGAACCCCATTTCGGAAATGTGGAGTTTGGATGTAAAATCAGGTTGGGGATCGGATCACTTTTAAATCTTCTGCTCGATGGCATGTGAGCCGTGGTAAAAATTGTTATTTATGAAGAGCGCGCCGCATCGCGTAGGGTGAAGCAGTCGCTCTCCGTTTCTGGCGGTGGCGCCGCCGTGGCAATCGCAGCTCTGGTATCTCCCTCTGTTGGGAAAAAGGTAAGGTTGCCTGTTCACGTGAATTTAAGCGGCGCTATGAGCTCGCCAGGAGTGAGTGTGGGTCAGTCTCTCGTCCCCAGCTTGCTAGTCTGTCTCTCGTCCGCAGTTGTCTGTCTGTCGTTTGGAGTGTTAGTGTGTATGTCGTTCGGAGGGTTGGACCGATCGGTTGGTCGGTCGCGCACTGAGACACAAGATGACTTGTCCGTCTTGAGCGTCGGCACATGTGAGGTCGCCGCGTGAGTCCAGTGGGACGCGCCATATAGCGAGGGGTAGTGGCTTCGCGGTCGACACGAGAGCAACAGGAGTCAAACCACGACATCAGTCTGGCCGATGCGAGCTGCGAAGCCGTGGTGTAACTGGTTCTCCGAGCGCTTCTAGGCCCCTTCAGTTACCATCTTGTGGAGCTTGGCTCGGTCCTTTCCTGGTGCAGGGATGTCGTTTTGGCCAGTGGGCGTGTTTCCTCTGCATGCTTGGGTCTGAGCCAGTACTTCCGCCGTCATGTTGTAACCTCGCCACAAAATTCTTTCTCCAGTGTAACCTCGCCACAAAATTCTTTCTCATTTAAACTCCCCACAAAATCCATTCACATTTAATCTCCCCACAAAATTTAAATAAATAATATGAATAATATTCCCCATCAAAATTCGTTCCCATTTAGCGTAACCTCAAAACAAAAAAAATCCTATATCTCTGAACAGTAAAAAATTATAATTATATCGTTCACATTCAGTGTAACGTCCCAACAAAAAAAAAAAAAAATTCAGTGACCTGGTAATAATACAATGTAACTAACCTCTTAATTAAATTGTCACTCACTTATGACTTTTCAATAATTAACTGTGAATTTAACCTGGTAAATTTTGGACGCCAGCAGTGCTGCGTCATGGCCCTGAAAGGTCATTCCGAATAAAAAAAGAAAAATTCTTACCTCAATGAAGTCGCCGGATAACGCATATACATCTACTCTTGCAATAAATTTTTCTGGCACAGCCCTGTGCAATGCTGGCCGATAGATTTGTCATTTATGAAAGGAAGCAACTGATTTTTCTTTTGCAACAATCGGGATGATCATAGATGGGAGACATTAGTAAATTCTTTAAATTGAAATGAATGGTTGTTAAAAGTTACTTTTTATGAGAAAGATTATTATTACGAGATTTTTAAAACATTTACATGGGACTTGAGATAACATTACTACATATGCGCGATGCTGCTTTTTACCGTATACAATAATACTCAGGCTCCGGCATCGCTGCACCGCGACCGCCCACCCAACACGATACACCAGACCAGACCAGACCAGACCAGAGCAGACTGCAGACTAGCAACAACTTACTGCTACAGCTACACAGTTCCTACTGCAGTCAACACTGCTCTCTGGTCAGAGATTCTCTTATACCTTGCATATCGCAGGCAGTGCATGAGCAATACATCGAAATTACATCTGCTCGGACCTCTTACATAACCCTCCACTGGGGGGGCAAAAATTTGGCAGCGATGGTGAGTCAATTGGACTTGCCATGAGCAACAATATTTTCTATAATCTACTTAATTAACTAAGTCTACAGTCACAGAGTATATACATATACATATATATAAGCGCAGAACATGAAATAAAATAGAGTGCACATGCACTGAGTACAGAACATATCAAGCAATGACAAAATGTATACGCAATGGGTACAAAACATATAAATAAATGACATAAAGTGCACACGCACTGTATATATTTTTACCATTTTACAAGAACTAGGATAAGAAAGGGAAGGATTGCATCATGGTTGCAGCACAGTAGGTTGCACGTAGCTGCACTGAAAGTCCATATCTTTCTACAGAAGCACAACACCAAGTTAGACAATCTGAAGTTCTCTTCCCTGAAGTATTAATCAGTGTAGTCAAGACACTGAAATGTCGTATTAATATTCAATGTTATCATTTTTGGTAGTACATTAGGTACACCAAACAGTAGGACCATAATAACATCTCCATCGTTCAAGGTGGTGGACAGCATGATGTGTCAACACCACACTCCTGCAGAATCCATACTCTTTCACCAACGTAGAATTAGTGCAAAATCCAAATATAGTGCTCCATGATCATGAGGATGGACAGGACAAATGGATATTGCAGTAATTTCTGGTAATTAGGTCAGAAGGTGAAGGACATTAAGTCTTATGCTAGTCATAATTGAGAATCACACTAGTCTATCAACCGATTTGAGTAATTGTTGGCACTCATTGCCTGGTTACTAAACATTTCTGCTCTATGTATGGAGTATTACAGAACATTATTCATAAGTCATTTGATTACAGTAAACATTGGCACTCATTGGCCAGTTACAAAGTATTAATATAGTTTTATAAAACATTATTCAGTATTATTCAGAACTCATCATTCATGTGACATAGGACATATTTAAAATGTAACACACTGTAAATATTACTCAAGGTCTGTGGTCCAATAATACACAGATATAATGGATTCAATACATCTGAGAAATTTGCATTATATTTAGAACTAGAAATATCTTTTAAACTAGTAGCATTATTTGGTTGTATACTGGTAATAGCTGGAATAGGTAAAAATTTCTTTTTTGTTTATTTGTTTGCTAGCAATGCATTGCATTGGGATCGATAATTAATTGCTGGGGCATGAAAATATTTGCTTTTGACTTATTGCTGGATATAAGGATTAGTAACGTCATTCGTCATGAATCAGCTGCAGCAGGGTTATGAAACAAGTAGAGTATATGTGATCACATTCATGAATGACACACACAAATGGGTAAAAAATGCAAGTACTAGAACAGGTTTAATGACTAACAAAATGGATTATTAAGCTGAAAGAAGAAACGCATACTATGCTGAAAAGTAGTGAACATCGAATTTACAGGTAATGAAACGTGTCCTTTCCAAAACATTCAGTCATTATACCATGCGACATAAGACATACTGTCAAAAGGAACTGCAACAAATACTTAAATAACTACATAGCATTTCTTAAGTAACAGTAAATATATAAACTTCATCATTATCCTCAACTGCAAAGAAAAACTTCATTATTCATATTACCATAACTTCATCACCTGCAAAGAAAAACTTCATTATTCATATTAGCATATTCTTCATATAACTATTCATCATCATTCATTATCATCTGCAAAAAAAGACACTTCATTATTCACATTCATATTACCATTTACTTCATACAACTATTCATAGTATAGAATTTCTTATTTCTAGCATATTTCATCACTGAAATTAACATCTGTAGTTCTATCTGACAACCTGCATCAATCGCCTCGTATTCTGAAAGAAAAAAATTAGTTAAGACTGCTATCATACGATGTGTATAGTATATTCTTGTTAATGCTTGTTAATTCTGATCCATTTACTCTTCATCACAAGGTATTGCATTTTCTTTCGTTCATTCCGAAGGTGAAATACCTATTTCATAGTAATCCACTGTGGTTTGTTTAATTTATTTCTTTTACACGTTATTGCTTTCTGAAAATAATGTAAATGGATTAATATCTTGCATTTAAATCATATACTCATTAAATAAAATTTGTTTCTAGTGATATAATTAAGCATACAGCATAGCATGACAGAAAACGTATTATGTCAAAAACATAGACAGTTTTCAAGTGCAAAAAAAAGTACACAGAGTATCATAATGTAGTAGCAAAAAAATGTAAAATAGTCAAGATATTGAGATATCATAAGGAAAAATGTCAAAGTCAACTGGTGTTTGTTATATCTTAAAGATTTCGTAGTGCATACAAACAAAACAGGAAAACAATCATACATACACGAAAAATGGAAAATGTGCACGGTCTGATATATAACGACAAGAAAAGCGACCTGCTAACCTTACCTTGCCGGGCACTTGCCAAAAAAAAAAAAATGATATTCATCAGTAACTGTTCATATAAATATAATTGCATACGTGGTCATATAAAAATCAGGAAATGGCATTACAGTGTGATAAATCACAAAGTATGTTCATTCAATAAAGGATTTAATATTGGAGACATGGTGATTGCCTTTGCTCTTTCTGGTTCTCAAAGTTTCGACGTGTACTACATTGGGGTGAGGAATGCTGCGAATTCGATATGGACCTGCGTATAGAAGCTCAAATTTACTGCATCTACTCTTTCCTCTGTTGGACAAATAATGTGCGTGTACTAATATCTTCTGTCCAACGTGAAAGTCACGGCGTGTACAAACCTGTTTTTGCTGTCTTCTCCGGCACTCTGCGACACGTTTGATGTTGTTCAGCGCAATGTCAATTATTTCATGGTGGCGTAGTCGACGAGATGTAGGAAAGGATACTAATTCTTTAATTTTGTTAGGTGGTTTAACATTTTTCAATATCACAGTCGGAGATAGCATAGTAGATTCATTTGGTATCGAGTTAATTATATCCTGGAATGAGAGTATATGTGTGTCCCAATCAATATGTTCTTTATGGCAGTATATTCTACATAGTTTACCAATTTCTTTCATTACTCGTTCACAAGGGTTCGAAGAAGCGTGATACTTGGATATATAGATCGGAGAAATGTTTCTTGCTCGTAACATACGTGTCCATATAGCAGATCGAAACTGTGGTCCATTGTCGGAAATTACTTTCAATACATGCCCTACATGAAATACAAAAAGGTTTTACAAATGCTTTCGAAACAGATTTAGCATTAGCATTGCGTAGCGGAGTGAAGGTAACAAGTTTCGAAGTGAGATCAACAGCGACAAAGATGTAACAAAAACCTCTATTAGATCTGGGAATCGGACCAAAAATGTCTACAGCAGCCATGTGTCTCAATTAAACAGGTACAATGGGATGTAACGGAGAAATATGTGAAGTCGTGTCTGACTTATCTTTCTGGCAGATTTTAAGATGACGCTAAAACTCGTCGAATACGTTTCTCCATGTTGACAAAATAACAGTTCTGTCTCAGTATAAGAAAACGTTTTCTGGCTCCGTAATGTGCGTAACTTAAATGAGTATACCAAATTAATTTGTTAACAAGCTCGTCAGGAATGCATAGAAACCAATTGTTGCTGTCAGGGTGAGAGCGGCGAAACAGAATATTATTGCGTACAGTGTAATGGTTTCTGATGGTAACATTATTCCAATCTTGCCAAAGGCGTTTAATTTCTTTCCACACGTTGTCTTTGCTCTGCTCTTGTGTTATGTCTCGTAATGATGCCGAAATGAAATTTTCAAATGCAACTTGTTGAATGTACATGACGCTAGAATTTGCTTGGCAGAAGTTGGTTGCGATGTCTTGCTGATTGTTGCTGAGAGAACGGGATAGTGCGTCTGCTACAATATTTTGCGTACCGGGTATGTGAACAATTGTAAAATTAAATTCCTGTAAATAAATTTTCCATGTGCTTAACCTGTCGTGTGTAAATTTTGCTGAAAGTAAAAACTGAATGGCTCTATGATCTGTGTAAACGGTCGTATGTCTTCCGTAAAGAAAATGCCTAAATCTCGTAAATGCCCATACAACACATAATGTTTCAAGTTCTGTAACAGAATAATTGCGTTCAGCAGGTGACAGAATGCGACTCGCAAAGGCGATGTTTTTAATTACTGTATTACCGTCTTGTTCAATTTTCTGAAAAATGTGTAAAGCTGTGTTAGAACTGTCGGTGGCAATGGAAAAATTTCTAGTAAGATCTGGATGTGATAAAAGTGGTGCATTCAACAAAGCTTGTTTCAGATTGACAAATTCAGACTGCGCTTGGCTATCCCAGGACCAAATAGTGTTTTTACCTGTAAATTGACATAATCTAGGGGTGTCTAAAGCAGAGTAATGAATAAATTTACGAAAAAAGTTAATTAATCCCAAAAAGCTGCGTAGTTGTCTCTTCGTCGTAGGAACAGTAATGTCACGTAAAGCTTGAAGTTTTTCCGGGTCAGGCGTAATGCCTTCTGCTGAAATTACATGTCCACGAAATTTTATAGAAGTTCTGCCAAAGTGCGATTTGCTAAGATTAACTGTGACTCCTTGTGCACGAAAGGTTTGTAACAGTTGTTCAAGAACCAAATTGTGTTCAGACCAGTTAGCTTCTGCAATATGAATGTTGTCTACATACGTTGTGATTCTGTCATTAAGTTCTGTCGGAAGTATAGTATTCAAACCGCGAATAAACGCTGCCGAAGAAATAGTTAAACCGAATGGTATTTTACAAAATTGATAACAGTCACCAAAACAGAGAAAAGCTGTGTACTAACTGCAGTTCGGATGGAGCTGAATTTGCCAAAATCCCGATTTCAAATCTAACGTGGAATAAGTAGCAGTACCATGAAATTTCTGTAGAAGTTCTTCTAGTGTCTGTGGGCGATCTGTTTCATTAATAATAATGTCATTGATGTGACGCGAATCAAGTACAAGGCGAAGTGAACCATCCTTTTTCTTAACAATATAGATCTCTGTGAATGTATGTAAGAGGATAATGTTTGGCTTTGAATGTATCGTGCTGTTTAACTTGAAATTCATACACAAAACCGGACATAGTACCAGGCACGTTTTCAAAAACTGGAGGTTGCTGTAAAAGAATATTGCGTAGTTGCGTGCGTTCGTCGTCTGTATTTGCACTGCTCTGTTTAACTTTATCAGAAATCATCCGCATAACGTCATAGTCGGCTTCGTCTGGAGTGTTATAGTTGTGTACGTACGTATCTGTGAAAATGTGGAATGACAGTCTATGCTACGTGATGCAGAAATGACCTCCGTACGATTAATTGTTTGTTCTTCTACAGATAAAGGGTGCTGAAATTCTAATGCCACTTGTACATTTTCATCCTTTAACATTAAATAGGAATTTTGAAAGTCAATAACTGCGTCGTGTTGTACCAAAAAACTCGTACCTAAAATAACGTCTGTTGTCAATAAGGGAACAATCCAAAAATTTGAGTGAAACGTATGACCTGCAATACAAAATGATAAGTGTGTCTGTAGCTTTACGTCTAATCCTTTACCAGATACTGCTCCTTTTACTTTAGATTTGGCTAATGGTAACGTAGGATAGGTATTCTCTTTGTTACATTCGTTGAAAGTTTCTTCATTTATAACTGATATACGTGATCCAGGATCGATTACTGCGGAAAATTTGGATGATCCAATCTTTACTTCAATGACAGGGTGGGAAATGGTTTTTTGAATAACTGATTTTTCATGCAAAAGTGTGTCTCGGATGTCGTCAAAAGTAATAACATTTTCGTGAACAAGATTCTCCGTGTCAAAAGTATTGCTTGCGTTGCTGGAAGATTCAATCTGCACTGTATCTAGTCAAATTCCTTCTGACGTGCTGTTATTTTCGGGAGGATGCTGTGGCATTTCGACTATTTGTACTGTTCTGTTATTTCGTCCTGACGTATTACGTTCGGGATGATATCTACTGTCTGGTTCATTCATGATAATTTGTTGTTGCGGATGATTCTGCTGCTGGTAAGACCGGCTGTTATTAAACGTACGCTGAAAATTGTGCTCATTACTTTTACGTCTGTCATGATAGTCATTTCTATACGGTGCATTGCGATATGAGTTGAAATGATGAGTTTTCTGTACGTACTGATTTCCTTGTTGCTGTGCGTTACTATTTGGTGGAGCCGATGCTATACGTGTACGCGGCGAAACATTAAAGCTTGGTTGACCTTGGACATTACATTGTTGGTTAGGTATGCTAACCGGCTGGTTTTGTTGCTGTTGTTGGGAAAAACCTCTATTGTTACCAAAATGTGGATGCTCTTGCTGATAATTTTGACGATACTGATAATTAAAATTTTGTCTGTTATTGAAGTTCTGGTGGTTGTCGTTCCTGGAGCGTCTATTACCTTTGCTATTGAAATAGCGTGGCTGTTCGTAATTACTGTATGTTGGTTGGCCTTGGTTATGGTGTGAAAAATTTTTGTTTACGAAAGAATAGTCTGATTGCTGAACTTCCAAAAGCTGTAACAGATCTCTAAATGCCGAAATATTTTCTTTCTGCTGTCCTGTTAAAAGTGATACTCTTAACGATCGTGGTAATTTAGAAATACATAATTGGATAAGTGCAGATTCACTGTATGGCTCACTTAAGTACTGGTTTTGTTGGACCATGTGTTCAAAAAAATTGTGTGACAGTGGAAAAATTTGAGTTCTCATAATTCGGTAAGCTAATTAATTGATCCTTGATTTCGCGGTGTGTCGTCTTCGACCAATACGCTGACAGAAAAGCATTCTGAAATTCTTCTACCGAGTAGCATTGTCTCGCGATCGGTCTCATACGAGTTGCCGGTTCGCCTTCCAAAAAACTGCAAATAAATTCAAGTTCGTGTGTTACGGGCCAAGGTGGTGGAAAAGCAAAGCTAAATTGTTGTATCCAATCCAAGGGGTGAATCGGTGTTCTGTCATTTTTAAATACCTAAAATTTTCTCACGAATAGAAAGTGCTTGTAATCTAACTCATGTACTCTCTGTAAATTACCTAAATTATACTGGCTGTGTGAGTCTGACAAATGTTTGGAAAGTGGCGTATGCTGTGACGTGTTAAAGGCTGATATATGTTTCATCTCCGTCACTTCTTGCTGTAAAGATGACAATTTTCTACATAATGTATTATTGGACGAACCTATCTCACTAATCGTCTGCTGTAAATTTTGGAATTCGGGTGTTTGATTAAACGAAGCAGGTGACGTATCGGCTGATTTGGTGTCATTATTACATTCGATAACGTCAATACGACTGGCCAATTCATCATATTTTTCAGTCAGTGCTTTTACGTGATCGTCGTTTTTAGTGTCACAAGCATTAATTTGTTTTTGTATTTTACGTGTGGTTTTGTTCAATTTCTTAACGTCTGCTTTAATGGCATCGGGATCCTGTATTAATTCCAACTTTTCAAGCCTGTTGGTCATTGCCTGAAAGTCTAATGTGTGTGTGACTGTTTTTGTTTTAAGATCGGAGATTTCATCATGCAATTCGGTGTTCAACTGTTTGACTTCGTCTCATACTGTAGCAATATTGTTGTCTACGTATGTTTTTGCTTTCGTAAACAATTTACGCTTATCTTCCTGTCTCTGTGCAGTAATTGTTTCCATGACTTGTGGCTTTACTTTATTCTGTTCCTGTATAAATTTACTGTAACGCGTTTCACTGTTTTGTAGGTGGTGATTAAAACGTTCGTCAATTTGGCTGTTCTGTTGGTCAAATTTCGCGTCTACTTTTGCATCCAGTGTGCGTGAAAGTTCTGCTGACATTAATTTAAACTCGTCGCGTAACTGTGTTGCGTTTTCAGAACATTGCTTAGCGACTGCACTAATTTCATCTCTAAGTAATTTAGTTGTGGCTGCATGTGTATTACTTAATTCTTCTGCCACAGATCTAATTTCTTCACTACTGTTCCTAGCACAAGCCTTAATTTCCTCGCATAATTGTTCTTTAGTATCATGACATTGTGCGGCAACGGCTGCAATCTGTTCACTAAGTTGTTTGAAATTGTTGTCTTGTTTATCATTCGACTGTTTGGAATTGCTGTCTAGTTTTTCATTAAGTTGTTTGTTCGATTCATTAAGGTTGTCGTATTTTTCATTCAATTGTTTGGAATTGTTGTCTAGTTTTTCATTAATTTGTTGTTTGAGATTTTCATTATTTTCATTAATTTGTAGCAATAATGCCATAACTTGATCCAAGCCAAAATTGGTGACTCTTTTCTCTGAGCTGTGTGGTGGTGTGTCTGCATTTGTCACGTTTTGTGTAACCATTTGGTCATTCTCTGATTCACAAAAAGGTTTGCGAATTGGATGTGCACTGTTAGTCACTACCTCGGAATCAAATAAATCTGACGTACTTTAAGTACACTGTTCATTTTCGTTAGAAACATTTATCTGTTCGTTACGTAAATTTTGCAAATCGAGTGTGTCAAACTGGGCAGCGTTCATTGTAACGTAACGTGCCGCGTCATCAATTGTTACATTTACTCTGGAGATAATTGAATTTGTTTGCTCATCATTAGGATCAAAATCAATACTAGTGATCGGCACACACTGATTATCTGTAATTAGAGGATTATCACTATTACACTGAGCGTCGCAAGTATTATCGGTCAAATTATTCGAGTAGGCTATTTCACTCATTGCACAACGCGATGTACTGTTAACAGTTTTTCGCGGCATTTTTCACAAATCAAAATTAAGCACAAAAATGAAACAAAGACGAAGCAAAAATGGAACAAATACAATTATAACAAAGAGCAATAAATTGCCGATGAACTGTGGAGGAAAGAGTGACAAATTAGTAAATGCATTGCGCCAGATTCAAACTACATTTAAGTAAATAAGAGCAGATATATGACTACTTTTCAGAAATTCACAAAGAAATACGATCGTGGCCGGTTGTCGACAAGTGTAACCTCCCCAGAAAATTCTTTCTCCAGTGTAACCTCGCCACAAAATTCTTTCTCCAGTGTAACCTCGCCACAAAATTCTTTCTCCAGTGTAACCTCGCCACAAAATTCTTTCTCCAGTGTAACCTCGCCACAAAATTCTTTCTCCAGTGTAACCTCGCCACAAAATTCTTTCTCATTTAAACTCCCCACAAAATCCATTCACATTTAATCTCCCCACAAAATTTAAATAAATAATATGAATAATATTCCCCATCAAAATTCGTTCCTATTTAGCGTAACCTCAAAACAGAAAAATTCCTAAATCTCTCAACAGTAAAAAATTATAATTATGTCGTTCACATTCAGTGTAACGTCCCAACAAAAAAAAAATAAATTCAATAACCTGGTAATAATACAATGTAACTAACCTCTCAATTATATTGTCACTCACTTATGACTTTTCAGTAATTGACTGTGAATTTAACCTGGTAAATTTTGGACGTCAGCAGTGCTGCGTCATGGCCCTGAAAGATCATTCTGAATAAAAAAAAGAAAAATTCTTACCTCAATGAAGTCGCCGGATAACGCATATACATCTGCTCTTGCAATAAATTTTTCTGGCACAGCCCTGAGCAATGCTGGCCGATAGATTTGTCATTTATGAAAGGAAGCAACTGATTTTTCCTTTGCAACAATCGGGATGATCACGGTTGGGAGAAATTAGTAAATTCTTTAAATTGAAATGAATGGTTGTTAAAAGTTACTTTTTATGAGAAAGATTATTATTACGAGATTTTTAAAACATTTACATGGGACTTGAGATAACATTACTACGTATGCGCGAGGCTGCTTTTTACCTTATACAATAATACTCAGGCTCCGGCATCGCTAAACCGCGACCGGCCACCCAACACGATACACCAGACCAGACCAGAGCAGACTGCAGACTAGCAACAACTTACTGCTACAGCTACACAGTTCCTACTGCAGTCAACACTGCTCTCTGGTCAGAGATTCTCTTATACCTTGCATATCGCAGGCAGCGCATGAGCAATACATCGAAATTACATCTGCTCGGACCTCTTACAATGTGTCTGGAAGTGAGTGGGAGACAAACCAGCAGTGCAGTCGCGACGGAGCAGCAGTCGCGGACGGTGCAGCGGGCAGTCGGTCGGTTGGCACGGACCAGGAGAGACGGGAGATCGGCGCACCTCCCTGCGTCCGTTGAAGCGGCTGGCAGCGGACGATTCGTGAGAGCAATTTGGGGGTGCTTCGCGAGGTCTTTTTGAGAAGTCGCAGTTTATTAGAAGTGGAGTGATTGGTGATATGTTGTGTGATTTACTCTTGTTAAATTTTACTTGTTTTCTTGGTCAGTCTTTCGTCCCCAGCTTGCTCGTTTGTCTCTCGTCCGCATTTGTTAAGCAGTTAGTGTCTGTCGGTCGTTCGGAGCTGCCTCTGTCATGTTTATCGGATTTGGTGTGTTCGAATTTATTGCTTGGAGTGTAACTGCCTAATTCCTGAAACATGTTTTGATCTTGCCTATCATCTTGAGAGGCGGTATCTGTGTACTGTAGAGCATCTTATCTGGTTTGGCGAACCCTGTAGAATTTTATATAAGATTGTATTTCATGGGCTTTTATTTAAATGATCATTTTAGTATATAAAGTTGCCACCCTTTGAAAGGTGGCTACACTGAGCCACAGCGCCAGACATTGCGCCAAAGAGTATTATTCCGCCGCCTCCACTGGCAGTGCTTGTCGAGAACTCGTAGTTGTCAGTGCCTGCTGAGATGTCGTAGTGAAGGGTGCTTGTCGAGAAGTCGTAGTGGAGAGTGCTTGTTGAGAGGTGGTAGCGAGTCGCTGTTGAGATGTTGCAGTAGGGAGTGCTTGTTTCATGTTTTATGCAGTTGTTTGATGGGATAGACAGCGGATGTTGTTCTAATGGAGATATTGTAATGATCAGAGTGCTTTTCGTCAATATATATGAAGGTAAAAAAAAATTCCCTTTTCTTTTTATTATTTCAATCTCTTAAATAATGCGTCATTACAGGTTCAGTCATCAAAGCATCTGGCTTGTGTTCTTGTATTAGAGTGTAATTCTGGTTTTCTTGCGCAATTATAGTATTTCTATTTTTTTTAATTACTTCAGTATAAATGATATTTAAAATTTCCTGTCTTATTGAAGAAGAACCGTGCCAGATGTGTACGTTGAATCACATTTCCACACACAGAACAGTTACACTTGTGCTTTGTTGTTGCGTTGGTTTTATAGCTGCTGGGTACTTAATTAATTAATTGTGTTAACGGAAAATTTCATTCCTTTCTTTGTTGTTATTCTATGCAGTCAGATTGCGTACTAAAACTAGTCAGGGCCAACCGTTTACGAGACTTCGTAATCGGACATACAGCTACTAAAAATTTAAAAAGAATTTGCATTCATAATATATAACTAAGCCCCCATGCACGTGGCGACCGCTGCTTCGGATCGTCCCTTGGAATTCTTCTGATTGTAAAAATAGTAGACAGTAGTATTCTTGTAGTAATTTGTAGGTTAGTAATTGTAGTCTATTTGCATATGTAGATTTGGTAATTGTCATTCTTCTAATGGTATTTTTTTCAGAATTTAATTTTGTTGTCTTGTATACGCGTTTGACAATTTAGTGCAATTATTTCAATTGTTCGTTAATCGTGTTTGAGGGAAACATTTCGTGTGAATGGTATTGTTGGAGATAAAGAGTCATTGTGTGTAATTTTCGTACAGTGACGAGTTTTGTATGTTTTGTAAATGATTACGCGATTGATGAAAAAGACAAAAATGATGGATAGTCAGAATGACGAAATTGTTGACATGGCGAACTCGCCAACACAGGAGAACAGTATGATGAATAATGAAGTGGAAAACAGTTTAATAAGTCGGGAAAATAGTCCGGAACCATTTCAAAATTTATCTCAATCAGAAAATTCACAGAATACGAGATTAACGATAGAAGATCCTGAAATAGTATCGAATACAGATAGCTTTATGGCTATGCAGAAGGAAGTTAGTTTTGCGGGAAATGTTAGGGGCGAAAAGAATTTCGAACCGGCTAATATGGAGCAGTTGATGGGTGCAATATTAAATCTGGGATCACAGTTGGAATCTAAATTTAAAACAGAGATGGGAACTTTGGCAACACGGTTAGACTCACAAATAGGAACAATTAAAACAGAGATAGGAACAATTACAACTAAGATGGGAACAATGGAAACACGGTTAGACTCACTGGAATCACGGTTGGGATCTGAATTAAAAACAGTGGGATCACAGTTACGATCTGAAATTAAAACAGAGATGGAAACAATGGAAACACGGTTAGACTCACGAATAGGGACATGTTTTAAAAACATAAAAGATGAATTAAAGAAAGAAATTAGAGAAGAAGTACAACCGATTCTGAATGCTCACAATAATAGATTAATTTCAATAGAAATCAGACAAAAGGAACAGGATAGAGAACAGGAGGAAAGAGATCGCGTGATAGTACAGAAATTTTCAGAGTTAAATTTACAACGTGCAAACGATAAGGAGGAAATATTTGAGAGAATCGAGGAATCCGTACCAAATGACAGATTAAATAACCTAACACAACAATATGAACAGTTAACTACCAAATGTGTCAATACTGAAACCCGAGTCGCGACACTTACAGAAGACGTAAATAAACAGAAAGAACAATTAGGTGACTTATCGGAAACAGTTGAGGAGATTTCAGATAAATTGACAAGTCTTAGCTTAAATGGGGACAGAGATTCGGATGATACAGCTCCATTACCATTTGCTGAAACTGAAGAGTACCAGAACATAAATAAACATGTTGAAAATCAGGGAAAATTTAATGAACGCGTTAAAGGGGAAGCTGAGGCATTACGAAAGCAAGTCAAACAAACTGAAGGCGAAATCGTAGGAAAAGACAGCAGAAGAAATTTAGAATCACAGATAGCAGAGGGCTTTGAAGAAAATAATTTATTTCATTTACGAGAAGCAACAAGAGAGCGCCAGGCGCGCGCACTTGACAATAATCGACATTCGGAGTGGGACAGACGCGGTAGGTCTTTGTCGCCACGAGGAGAAAACTTTGACTATAAACACTTTTTAACTGTTCGGAAATTTAAGATCTTTCGCAATTCTAAGAACGACATACATCCATGTTCATGGTTAGATCAATTTATGTACGCACTTCCACCAAATTGGCCACTAAGTCACAAACTGGAATTTATATGTGAATATTTAGAAAACGAACCGGCGAAGCGGATGCGCGCACATGATTTTTATCATGCATTTATATCGGCATATTGGTCCGAAAACACGCAAGACAGAGTCAAACACAGTCTTATTATGCAGCGTAATTTCAAACAGTCTGAGTTCCGCACGCCAGCAGAATATTTTGAAGACATGATTCGAAAGAATCAGTTCCTTTCCAACCCTTATAGCCCAACTGAATTAATTCGCATTTGTTTAACTAAGCTGCCACAATCAATAAGACAAATTGCTTTAGCTGGAAGATGTAAAGACGACATTGAAACTTTTAAGACTTTGCTACAAGAACTTGAGTATGACAACGGCGACGGGACTTCTTGTAATTTTTTCAGTAACAGTAATTACAATAGATTTTCAGAGAAAAGGGATAGTGATCGGAACGGACGTTATAGCGGTAATTTTGAGAATGACAGACGAAACAGACAGGACAATAGATACCAGCCTTATGACAATAACAGACGTTCTAACAGAAATTACACAGACAATTATAATAACTGTAATTCCTACCGGAATGATCAATCATACGGAAAAAGTAATCGGTATCATCAAGACAGAAATTATTCATACAGTAATAGAAATTCTTTCTACAGAAATAACCAGGGTAGTAGATACAACAATAATTTAATAAGTGACAGTAGAAATTACACAAGACGTAGTCATGCAGACATACAGGAAAATAGAAATTTTAATAACAGACACAACCAAGAATTTGCATCTAACAGACAGGAGGGACCTAATTGGCATCCTCCACGTGACAGAACTTCAGAGAGACAAGTGTAAATAGTAGAAATTGATCCGCGAAATGACGGGAATAATCAAAGACGTGACGCAAACAATCGACAATGACTTGCAGCTTCGGCTTCTGGCAGCAATATAGACGGTTCAGAAAGTAATGACACTACGACTTTACACTATGTACGCCTGGAAGACATGAGAGACATTTTGCTAGACGAAAAGGAAAATAATGTAGACGCATTTTTACATCCTGTTATTGAAGTATGTGTGGGTAAGAATAGTTCACTGCAGTTTTAGATTCTGGGAGCCCACTGAATGTCATTAGTGAATCAGTTTTTCGTATATGTGTAAGAACTATTGCTTGTCCTGTGTTACCTGTTTCTAAAACTACAATTCGAGGAGCGATTTCTGGAAAAAGTGTGGAAGTCAAACAACAGACCAACCTAAATTTCATTTGTCAAGGATACGAATTTTCCGCTAATTTTATTATTGTTCCATTACTCAGTACACATATTACATTAGGTATGGAGTTTCTTAACACACGTAAGGCAATTTTGAACTTTAAAGAAGGAAGTGTGAAGTTGACTGTTGCCGGAATGCCGAAATGTTTGAAATTTTTTAAGTGTTTAACAAGATCTGAATCAGATACAAAATGTTTAAGGTTTCTTACTTCTGAAGTTTTCGTTGAGCATTATGACGACAGTGTGTTTATTCATGACAATGACAATAGATACAGAGACGCGATGGATGATATAATTAATAGCGAAGAATTGATTAATGAAAAGGTTAAGAAAGCTGAAGTGCCAGATGACATTGCAAGAGAAGAGCTGCACCACATTTTGACTTCACATGCTACAGTATTTAGTCATCACACAGGAACTATACAAGGCCTACAATATTTATTTAAAGTAAAAGAACACACACCATTTCGGGGGAAAACGTACGCTATTCCTTTGGCTTACAGAGACAAGGTTAAGAGTGAACTTCAATACATGTTAGATCAAGGCATTATTGAGCCAGCAGTCAGTCCTTATACCAGCCCATTACACGTCGTTTTTAAAAAGGATGGGTCAATTCGTTTGGTTCTGGATTCCAGACAGATAAATAATATCATCATTCCCGAAACTGACCGCCCACAAAATTTAGATGAACTTCTTCAACATTTCCATGGAATTAAAGTTTTATCCACGATTGATATGCGCGCAAGTTTTTGGCAAATAGAACTCCACCCTGATTGTAGAAAATATACTGCCTTTTTAGCCTTTGGTAACTGTTACCAGTTTCGGAAATTACCGTTTGGACTTACTGTATCTTCTTCAGCATTCATTCGTAGTTTAAACGAAATCTTACCTGTTTAGCTTCGTGACAATATTACTTCATATGTTGACATTCTTATTGCTAAACGTTCTTGGAGTGAACACAACAAAATTTTGGATTCATTATTACGTATTTTTGCAAGAGTTGGCATAGACAAATGTAATGTATTGCGAATACATAGAAAGAAGGATCCTTTATTGTATGATTATATGATAGCGGAACAAACACTGGTAGCAGTTACTTCTGTAAAATATCTGGGAGTATGCGTACGGAACGATTTGAAGTGGAATGATCATATAAAACTAATTGTTGGTAAGGCGGGTACCAGGTTGAGATTCATTGGGAAAGTGCTTAGAAAATGTAGTCCATCAACAAAGGAGGTGGCTTACAAAACACTCGTTCGACCTATACTTGAGTATTGCTCATCAGTGTGGGATCCGTACCAGGTCGGGTTGACGGAGGAGATAGAGAAGATCCAAAGAAGAGCGGCGCGTTTCGTCACTGGGTTATTTGGTAACCGTGATAGCGTTACGGAGATGTTTAATAAACTCAAGTGGCAGACTCTGCAGGAGAGGCGCTCTGCATCGCGGTGTAGCTTGCTCGCCAGGTTTCGAGAGGGTGCGTTTCTGGATGAGGTATCGAATATATTGCTTCCCCCTACTTATACTTCCCGAGGAGATCACGAATGTAAAATTAGAGAGATTAGAGCGCGCACGGAGGCTTTCAGACAGTCGTTCTTCCCGCGAACCATACGCGACTGGAACAGGAAAGGGAGGTAATGACAGTGGCACGTAAAGTGCCCTCCGCCACACACCGTTGGGTGGCTTGCGGAGTATCAATGTAGATGTAGATGTAGATGTAGATTACAGTGAACTTAGAAAAATCTGAATTTGGTCGTTCTCAGGTGAAATTTCTTGGTCACATTATTTCTATAGAAGGTATTCTTCCTGATCCAGAGAAACTAGACGCTATTCGTAATTATGCAGTTCCTACTACAAAACGTGATGCTCGTAGTTTCCTTGGTGTCTGTAATTTTCTTAGACGCTTTGTTAAATTGGACGATTTGACCACACCTCGTTTATGTGAACTATCTGGGAAGAAATCTAATTGGTGTTGGGATGAGGAAGCTCAATCAGAATGTGAACAACTTCGTGATGCTTTAGTTGCTGCTCCACTTCTTTCACATCCGGATTTATCTAAAGATTTTTGTTTGGCGGCGGACTCATCATACAAAGGCCTAGGTGCACATTTATTTCAAGAGATAGAAGGAGATGGCGTTGTAGTACAGAAAACTATTGCATTTGGAAGTCGTGTTATCTCTAAATCAGAAAAGAATTATTCGATTACGGAACTTGAAGCCTTGGCTGTTGTTTGGGCTTTCACAAAATTTCGCACATTTTTGTTTGGCAGACATACTAAGGTTTACACCGATCATCGAGCTCTGGAATTTCTTATGTCAACAAAATTAACTCATGGAAGATTGTCACGATGGGCGTTGTATCTACAGGAATTTGATTTTAGTATTGTTTACATACAGGGTTCTTCAAATATTATTGCTGATGCTTTATCACGTGCATCTATGGGTTTGAAACAAAGTGCTGAGGAGGACTGCAAAGAAAACAATTATTGTTTGATGTATATTAGGTGTTGCGTTTGAGAATTTTATTTCGTCTTCGCTCCAGGACATCGCTAAGGAGCAAAATAAGGATCCAATCTGGAAGGAAATTAGGGAGAAGTGGAGGAGAAAGGAAAGCGTAGCGATTAGACAGTATTATCTAGTTCGCAATGATATTCTTTTTAAACGAAAATCGATCGACAACTCTGTTTGGTTAGTCTGCATTCCTGATGAGTGGGTTAATAAATTGATTAGGAACACACATTTCAGTTATGCACACTTTGGTCGCAGAAAATGCTTTCATAAATTACGAGAAAATTGCTACTTCAGTAATATGGAAAAACGTATTCGATCTGTTCTTGCCAAATGCAAATTATGTCAAAAGGCTAAGCCGCCAACTATTTCTCACAGAGCACCGTTGTTTCCTATCATTCCAGCGAAATTAAAGGACATGGCTGCAGTCGATTTGTTCGGTCCAGTGGTTCGTTCTACTAATGGTTTTGCGTACATTTTGGTAGCAGTGGAATTGACATCAAAATATGTGTGTTTTACACCTTTACGCAAAGCAACAACTCGTTCAGTATCTAATGCTTTCATCAAACATTTTCTTAAAGAAGTGGGTCATGTTGATAATGTTATATCAGATAATGGATCACAGTTTCGCTCTAAAATTTGGCTTCGCACTCTACGGCGTCGTAAGATTAAACCAATTTTCATTTCACTTTTTCACCTTCAATCTAACGCTTCAGAGAGATGGATGAAGGAAATCAATAAATTGTGTCGTCTTTATTGTCATCAGAATCACAGAACTTGGGATCAGTAACTTCATATTTTTCAAAACATTCTGAATGAACTTCCTAATGACTCAACTTCTTTACCGCCTATACTGATATTAAAAAACAAAGCACCGACAAATCGCATTTCTGAAATCGTTCCTTTTCCGCCTACATGGAAACTGCGGCATTCTGAAGTTGTGAATCTGGCTCTACAAAATATTGTGTCTGCGGCTGCTAGAAGAGAGAAATCAGCTAAGCGTCCTGGTCGTTTAAAAACTTTTTCAGTTGGCCAAAAGGTGTTAATTAAGTCTCATCGTTTGTCTCACAAAGGAAAGGGCTTGTGTCGCAAATTTTTTCTGCTTTATAACGGTCCATATAGAGTTCGTAAAATTATTCATGACAACACTGTCGAAGTAGAAACTCTTAAATCTCGACGCTCTAAGGGAATGCATCACATATCGAACGTTAAAATTTTTGTGGGATGACATACTTTTGAGAAACTAACAGCTACATGTAAACATGCAGAGAATACAAGGATACCGCGCTGTGTTTTGGCGGCGGCACATACTCAAAGCAACAGTCAAGTCTGCGCGCCGCACAAGACAGTCGTTGACCGCAAGCAATTACTTCCTACGTCACGCGCCTACAGCTGATCGAGCACTCAGTGCGAATGCACTGACAGCCGTAAACAAATACACAGTCTAAATTCTCCGAAAAAATCCAGTATGAAGCTATAGTGACTTGATAAATTATGTTATTAACGTTCAGTATTTTTCAGGATACGGTTCTATAAAATATTTAAGAACTTCAGGTATATTCTGTGCGTGTCCGACGTTAAGACGACTTGCTATCGAGAAAATTTCAGGAAGAATGTAATTTCGAAGAAGAAACTAATATACTAAAAAGGTAACTATTAATTGAGTTTATTTTTCAGGTAACGTATTTCCACTTAGGTACGTACTTTAGACGTAATTTGCTGCTCGCGATTACGTGATTCAGACTTTGTGCTAAATTTCATGTTCTATGAATTTACGTGTGAAGCAACGTGCTTGCGTACATTAACTGATTTTGACAATGATTGATTAATGAACAGGGTTGTTAATTATGTATATTATGCATCGCTTGTCTGCTATGCTTTTTCACTGATGTCACATTATTTTTTTTTATGTGCCTGCTGTGCTTATTTATTTAAATTATAATTGTCACCCGATTAATTGTGCTGACTATGGTTATGTGTGTAAGTTATACTTTGTGATTTATCTGTCTGCGCCTTCATGTTTACTTATTAAGATTACATATGAACATTTATTTGCTTATGCTGATATGATGCTAATGACCTGTTTATTACGTAAGATATATGTTTTCTGCTATGCGTATGGATTGCATATTTATACATTTCTATTTGTTGTCATAACTACTCTTTAATTTGGTATATAGAAATGCTGATATACTGTGTACAAACATAGAGTTTAGGTCACACTATGGTATTAATTATAGATTGTTTGCTTGGCAGAGCCTCGTTGTAGGAATTGTGCTGCATCCACTTGTTGACATTGTGTTCTCTACTGGTATATTTACTCGCTATTGCATGTTTTGCTTACGCTCAGTGCCTTGTATTTTTAAGATAAGAAAATGAACTGCTATAATTCGACGAACGACATTGGTACAAGGAACTTCGTTGAAGTCACATGAGCTGGAGATTTTATGAAAGCTGTATAAATTTATGCTAATTGGAAGGAAGCTAACGACATGACATACCAACACTAGGGTTAGACCATTGACAGTTATTACACTACATTCTTCGTGAGCAATTGAAATAGCAAGTGACACTTGACACAAAAAATACTCCACATGTTTGCTTCTGCCATGATTCTTGAAGTGGTGTACACACTGTGAAATATTATGATCATTCACACTCCATAATCGTACTTAATTACTGAGAGTTATTCGAACTAAAGTCTGTTAGAGGTCATGTATGCATTTCTTTTATTTAATGATGGACAAGGTAACCAAAATGTATTTTATAATTCATAATGAGTAGAAGATTTGGGTCAGATGGATTACACAGAGGTTGTGTGTGGGCACTGTGTCTTCGGATTGCATGGGATGATGAATTGAAGTTTGCACTAGGATTTTATCTGTACTTGTTCGAGGAGACTGACTAGAGGAAAGAGTTCTTATGGAAGTGAAATGATATTAGTAATAAGGTTTATATGTATCGACATATTGAAGAGGTATTATTGAGGTATTGAGATTATGTGAAGTTGATAATTATTGGAGTTTTGGTGGACAAGAGGTAAGGTAAACGATATTGATGATAAGGTTTATATGTATCGACGTAAGAGGTATTATTGAAGTATTGAGATTATGTGATGCTGATGATTAATGGAGTTTTGGTGGATAACAGGTAAAGAAAGTGAGGAACATATTTTTTTTTGTTGGTTTATATGGAACAAGGAGGATGAAGATGGCAGACTAGAACACTCAAGTAGAAGGAAGATTGTCTACACACACACTTTGTTAAATCACTAAGCAGTATATACTTTTTTTTGAGAGAGGAAGCATTTGCATATCTTGGCTCACTGACAGTTGTTCAGCAACCGTACATTTGATTTGGCTTGGCAAACATTGGTCTTGACATGATAACTATGACGTTGACTAACTATTATTGACTGTTATACACTATGCCACTACTACCTGATACACACAATGAACATCAAATTTTGACAGAATTGCATTTACACAGTTAACTCTATTTAATTACACAGTAGTACTTAATGTGGATGAAAGATGAGTGAGTGTGTTTTGTGTTTTCCCTTCCTAATCCCAGAAAAGTGGTACCGACTTACCTCCTAAATATTATTTTAATTGTTTGTTGAGGCTTGCACTGACACCCATAAATATTATAGGTTTACTGATATTTGTGTATTTGTAATAGTTAATATGACAATTATCTGATATGATTTCTGTGTTTGTTATAATTTGTATGTTTAGTGTAAGAGCATTGATAATAATTTTGTAAAAGCAATTGTGTGTGCCTTCAAACTGTTGCACGTGCTTGCACCTGTTCAACATGATGGGTGCCACTTGCAAATGTCTAATTTCTGCTGAGAAACTCTGATGAACTGTCTAATTAGTGATAGTGAATATTACGGACTGTTACATGCACCAGTTCAACAATGCTGGGTGCCACTGATGGACTGCTTCTACTGAAATGATGTCACTAGTTGGTGTCTGCACCTGTTCAACATTACTGGGTGCTACTGATGAACTGCTTCTACTGAGATAATGTCACTTGTTGGTGTCTGCACCTGCTCAACAATGCTGTGTGCCACTGGTGGAACTGCTTCTACTGAAATGATGTCACTTGTTGCTGTCTGCACCTGTTCAACATTGCTGGGTGCAACTGATGGAACTGCTTCTATTTAAATGATGTCACTTGTTGGTGTCTGCACCTGTTCAACATTGCTGGGTGCAACTGATAGAACTGCTTCTATTGAAATGATGTCACTTGTTGGTGTCTGCACCTGTTCAACATTGCTGGGTGCCACTAATGGAACTGCTTCTACTGAAATAATGTCACTTGTTGGTGTCTGCACCTGATCAACATTACTGGGTGCCACGGACTGCTTATCCTGAAATGATGTCACTTGTTGCTGTCTGCACCTGTTCAACATTACTAGGTGCAAATGATGGACTGCTTCTACTAAAATGATGTCCCTTATTGGTATTTGCACCTGTTGACCATTGCTGGGTGCTACTGCTGGAACTATTAACTACCTGTTTTTTAATCATTGAAAGCATTTTATGTGAACATTTGTATAAACTGATTTTTTGTGTATTGTGTGAACTATTATGTAAAGTCACATGTATGAAAGAAGTTGTATTGCTTACTGTATTTCATATATTAGATTATTGAAAGGTCAGTGCAAAGCCAAAATTTTATCTAATTATGTGATATTTACGTATTAATATTATCTTTTATTTTTGTCTGTATTTTTGTGGACGAATTTGGTGGTATTTTCACCACCAATGCTGGCAAAAATACCATCAAATTCTGGCCCGTGGAGGAAGGGCATATGAAAGGTGGCTACACTGAGCCACAGCGCCAGAGATTGCGCCAAAGAGTATTATTCCGCCGCCTCCACTGGCAATGCTTGTCGAGAACTCGTAGTTGTCAGTGCTTACTGAGATGTCGTAGTGAAGGGTGCTTGTCGAGAAGTCGTAGTGGAGAGTGCTTGTTGAGAGGTGGTAGCGAGTCGCTGTTGAGATGTTGCAGTAGGGAGTGCTTGTTTCATGTTTTATGCAGTTGTTTGATGGGATAGACAGCGGATGTTGTTCTAATGGAGATATTGTAATGATCAGAGTGCTTTTCGTCAATATATATTTAAGGTAAAAAAAAATTCCCTTTTCTTTTTATTATTTCAATCTCTTAAATAATGCGTCATTACAGGTTCAGTCAACAAAGCATCTGGCTTGTGTTCTTGTATTAGAGTGTAATTCTGGTTTTCTTGCGCAATTATAGTATTTCTATTTTTTTTAATTACTTCAGTATAAATGATATTTAAAATTTCCTGTCTTATTGAAGAAGAACCGTGCCAGATGTGTACGTTGAATCACATTTCCACACACAGAACAGTTACACTTGTGCTTTGTTGTTGCGTTGGTTTTATAGCTGCTGGGGACTTAATTAATTAATTGTATTAACGGAAAATTTCATTCCTTTCTTTGTTGTTATTCTATGCAGTCAGATTGCGTATTAAAACTAGTCAAGGGCAACCGTTTACGAGACTTCGTAATCGGACATACAGCTACTAAAAATTAAAAAAGTTATTTGCATTTCATATTTAAATAATTAAGCCCCCATGCACCTTCCACCGTAAGACTTTCTTAGAAGTTAAAATGAAGTTGCACCTTCGGTGGCGAAGTTTTAATTTTAGTGTTTTGTACCATTTCCATTCCTCATACGGGGTGCATAGTTTGTGTCCTTGTGTGAATTGTTAAAACTTTTAGTTTAAGTAATCTGGTGTGTTGCAGATTGGCACCAGTGGAGTCTTTTAGAGGTTGTTGTGAGCGGTCGTAACTACGGCCGTGTCAAAAGGGAGCGGCAAGGTTCTCAGCCCGAAAGCTAATACAGTCAAAAATTTGTATCTTTCTGCCTCCGAATAATTTGTAACTTGATATTTGGAGGGTGGTTTCTGATTATAATTTTAAGTCTGTTTCTTTAAAAAAAACGCTTTTAGGAATAAAATTCTCATTTTTAAAAGCAATTTCATTATGATTTCATCAGTTACTCCCTGGCAACTACTTCCACGCTCACATAGTGTTATTAAATGTGTTAATGTTCTTGATGAATCGCTAGTAAATAATAAAAAGAAATCCATCGTTCAGCATGGATACAGTGGAAACAGTGAACTCTATCCCTGTGCTCTACAGGAGTCCATGGATTGGGCAGTGTTTCGGGTACTCGCCGTCGGGTTCTCTTCTACGTGAGAAAGGAGGTCCTCTTCACAGTTGAGAATGCAGCGCCCCCGTAGAGCAGCGCAGCCAACCGTCCTAGTTTCGAATGTACCAATTTCTCGTAGCCATTGTTGTAGTCGCACAAAGTTGTCATGTGACTTCATAATTACAAGACGAACTGACAACAGCGCCCTCTTCTCAGGACGTGTGCGTGTCGTGAAGCGGGAAATTTGAAAGTGAACGTACCCTAAAACTGATTTGTCATCCAACCGGTACATTTACAGACGTGGATCCCATGTGAAAACCTCACCTAAAAAGTCCTGTATACAACTTACAGACGGTTGCGCTATGAATTCACCCTTCTGATCACATATTGCCAGCTACAGTATTCTTAGCCGTTTCTGTAATACTGAAGCAAAATAGATTACTGCAACTACACTACTGGCCATTAAAATTGCAACACCACGAAGATGACGTACTACAGACGCGAAATTTAACCGGCAGGAAGAAGATGCTATGATATGAAAATGATTAGCTTTTCAGAGCATTCACACAAGGTTGGCGCCGGTGGCAACACCTACATCGTGGTGACATGAGGAAAGTTTCCAATCGGTTTTTTAAACACGAACAGCAGTTGACCGACGTTGTCTCGTGAAATGTTGTTGTGATGCCTCGTGTAAGGAGGAGAAATGTGTAACATCACGTTTCCGACTTTGATAAAGGTCGGATTGTAGCCTATCGCGATTGCGGTTTATCGTATCGTGACATTGCTGCTCGCGTTGTCGAGATCCAATGACTGTTAGCAGAATATGGAATCGGTGGGTTCAGGAGGGTAATACGGAACGCCGCGCTGGACCCCAACGCCCTCGTATCAGTAGCAGTCGAGATGACAGGCATCTTATCCGCATCGCTGTAACGGATCGTGCAGCCACGTCTCGATCCCTGAGTCAACAGATGGGGACGTTTGCAAGAAAACAACCATCTGCACGAACAGCTCGACGACGTTTGCAGCAGCATGGACTATCAGCTCGAAGACAATGGCTGCGGTTATCCTTGACGCTGCATCACAGACAGGAGCGCCCGTGATGGTGTACTAAACGACGAACCTGGGTACAGGAATGGCAAAACGTCATTTTTTCGGATGAATCGAGGTTCTGTGTACAGCATCGTTATGGTCGCATCCGTGTTTGGCGACATCGCGGTGAACGCACATTGGAAACGTGTTTTCGTCATCGCCATACTGGCGTATCACCCGGTGTGATGGTATGGGGTGCTATTGGTTACACGTATCGGTCACCTCTTGTTCGCATTGACGGCACTTTGAACAGTGGACGTTACATTTCCCATGTGTTACGACCTGTGGCTCTACCCTTCATTCGATCCCTGTGAAACCCTACATTTCAGTAGGATAATGCACGACCGCGTGTTGCAGGTCCTGTACAGGCCTTTCTGGATACAGAAAATGTTCAACTGCTGCCCTGGCCAGTACATTCTCCAAATCTTTCACCAATCGAAAACGTCTGGTCAATGGTGACCGAGCAACTGACTCTTCATCATACGCCAGTCACTACTCTTGATGAACTGTGGTACCGTATCGTATTGAAGCTGCATGGGGAGCTGTACGTGTACACGCCATCCAAGCTCTGTTTGACTCAATGCCCAGGCGTATCAAGGCCGTTATTACGGTCAGAGTTGGTTGTTCTGGGTACTGATTTCTCAGGATCTATCCACCCAAATTGCGTGAAAATGTAATCAGATGTCAGTTCTAGTATAATATATTTGTCCAATGAATACCAGTTTATCATCTGCATTTCTTCTTGGTGTAGCAATCTTAAAGGCCAGTAGTGTGGCTATGTGCCGATACAGCGGTAGCGGCGATTGGCGCCTTTTTGTGATGCTTGTGTACCTCCAGCGCTCTGTGACACTGGCAGGAAGTAGCAGGTCTCACGTAAAACCCAGGACCATCGGAGACGAGAGTCAGGTGATGGCACCCCACTATGCGGGATCACCTCGCCGGACCTACTTCAGTACCTTGTACCACCAGGGCTGCCTCATGCCTCGTAGATCGGTGGCTTCACCTAGTAAGTGACACTACATAATGAAGGTAGGGCAGGTTACAAGGAGACTACATGGCAATCGAATTTTCAGAATTTTTTATATTTGTGGTACGTAAAATTCAAAGCTGAAACATGAATCGCACAAAGCTGTTAGATGCAACTTTCAAAAATTCTCGAGATAATCGACTTTGATGATTTAGAGATATTCCTCTTATCTTTGGTAAGGTCGATCTTTCGGTGGACTGTGTGGTTCTATGGCACAATAGACGTCCGTCAAGTGGGCCATATACGTTCGATTTGTGGTCTATGCAATTTTTTAACCAAACTTGCGTGCTCTACGAGTATGTCTACAAAGCGAAAAATGCCTGAAGATGGGAAAAATCTCGAGCGCTCGAAACTGGAGATCATCTATTCTAGTCTCGTTTCGGTAATTGTTTTCCTTTCTCTTTTTGCTCAGTCAAATTTAATATAAAATTCATCAAGTGTATGGTACTTAACATAATCTGATTATAACTTTTGTAAAAAAACACGTCTTCTTGTTTTTAATTATACACGGTGAGCACAAATTCATGCCCTGATTGTAACAATTTATTACAGAATAACCGTCTGACATAATAATTTTCATTTGATTCCGTTACATAGGTTAGTGTCACTAGTTTTTTTTTTTTTTACGGCCACTTACGTTACTAAACCACAACGTGCGCTCCCTTGGTAGCTCGGAGAATGTCGAGGCGGTATTCCAGTTCCCGCCATTTGTTTCGTAACATGTGTTTTTTCACAGTACCCACAGCAGCTTGTACCCTAGCTTTCAGTTCGTCGACGTCAGCAACTGGCGTAATGTCTGGAGAGTGTGGTGGCCAGGGTGTTGGACAGTTGGCCGGCCGCGGTGGTCTAGCGGTTCTAGGCGCTCAGTCCGGAGCCGCGCGACTGCTACTGTCGCAGGTTCGAATCCTGCCTCGGGCATGGATGTGTGTGATGTCCTTAGGTTAGTTAGGTTTAAGTAGTTCTAAGTTCTAGGGGACTGATGACCATTGATGTTAAGTCCCATAGTGCTCAGAGCCATTTGAACCATTTTGTTGGACAGTTCCTCCCACTCCAGACATTACACCCCTTGACCTCTTTTTTCTGGGGCAATATCAAGGACAGAGTCTTCGTCACATCAGTTGCTGACGTCGACGAGCTAAAGGCTAGGATAGAAGCTGCTGTGGGTACTGTGACAGAACACATGTTACGGAACACCTGACGGGAAATGGAATACCGCCTCGACATTCTCTGAGCTACCATGGGAGCATACGTTGAGGTGTCTTAAGAAAACCTAATGACACTAACCTATGTAACGGCGTCAAATGTAACTTATTATGTCAAACGGTTATTCTGTTATAATTTTTTATAATTAGGGCAAGACTTTGTGCTCACCCTGTACATCACAAACAAAACCAGTTTTCATTGCAGATATTATTAATTATGGATCTTTTATAAAGGACCGCCAGTAACACAAGCTGCTTCATAGTCGCGGATTACAACAGTGATCCAAGGAGTGTAGATTAAATTTCTTTTCTTCCCGGCAATGGTCACATAACGTTTGGTCCTTAGATTACCAGTTTCGGTCGCGAATGACCGTCTTCCAGTGTGTTTTAGAACATATCCTAGTATAATGAAGCTATAGTGGCATCGTCACGAAATATGCACTAAACCAGCTTAGCATCGTCGCACTTGCCACGCACCATTTTTAAATATGTGTGATTCTGCTAAGCTGATTTTGTGTGTATTGTGACGACACCACTAAGGATTCATTATATTAGGGTATGTTGTACATCAGATGTGAAGATGGTCGTCGCTAACCGAAACCGATAGTCTAAGGACCAAACGTTTTGTGCTCGTTGGCCGAAATAAATGAAGTTTATTATAGATCTTTAGTAAGGCTTGGTCAATTAAAGAAAAGACACTACAATTTTGTTTTCGTCTTTATGTATTTTATTCTTCACGGAAATGCTCATATAAAATGGACCTTTATTTAAAAATTTACCATACCAGGAGATCGAAGCCAGATGCGCAACATGGTGGGCAAGTCCTCAAACACAGCACGATGCTGCCAGATGAAAAATCAATCTGCCGTACTAGCACTCAACCACAGCACGATGCTGCCTCGTGAAAATTCAATCTCTGGCAGGCAAGTAGTCAACCACAGAATTATGTTGCCCAGTGAAAAGTCAACGTCAGTTTAGGGTACTAAAGACTCTCGGAAAGCCTACAAAGTCAATTTTGAGTTACGAACTTTACGTAGCATATCCATAAGAAATCAAAAAATCTGATTGCCGTGTGGTCTCCTTGTTACCTGTGTGGTCAACCTAGTTTCAACCACCCACAAGTGGGCGTTACAGCTTTCATGGACGCCAGTAGGGGGGAAGGGGCGTTAAAAACATTTTCATTAGGATTTTGTAAAATTTTGACATAAAATATTTGATAAGTAATCAATACTATTTGCTTTAACTTGGTGTAACTTCGCATTATGAATCACCGCTGCTGTGGAACCGGTGGGCGGTTAGAAAATTTTACTTTTAACACAGATACAAAAGTGGGCGACAGGTAGAAAAGGTCTACCACCACTAATATA
Organism: Schistocerca piceifrons; assembly: GCF_021461385.2. Taxonomy (NCBI): domain Eukaryota; kingdom Metazoa; phylum Arthropoda; class Insecta; order Orthoptera; family Acrididae; genus Schistocerca; species Schistocerca piceifrons. Next base: position 705,241,129 of record NC_060141.1, on the reverse strand, counting down.
TATACTCTCTCCGGCCAGGCGTGTTACGAATAGTGACGGCCTTTCGTAACGTACTAGGCTGTGGAGACGCTACAGTGTGCTTTCACTATGCGGCAACACAGGCAACCACTGTCTGCAGAACACCGCGTTGCTCGGTTCTGTACCGGTACTACTGTAGCGTCCAGTTGCAGAATTACGTCTGTGGCTGTCCAGCATATCGCTTGGTTGGTTGTGAACTTCAGGCAGCAAAATTACTAACATCTTTCAAATATTTTCAGTTTCTTCTTTTGCTATCTTCCTATAACCTAGCTTTCCAGATGTTTTAATATTAAGTTTAAATTTTTGGTCTAATATCACAGTCGTTATTGAAATTTTTCATTTGTTTTATTAATTTTCGACTTATGTGAACATGCCATGGTAACTGGTAATTGCAGATGTGTTGAGTTCGTCTGTTCTTCAAAAATGGCTCTAAGCACTATGGGACTTAACATCTTAGGTCATCAGTCCCCTAGACTTAGAACTACTTAAACCTAACTAACCTAAGGACAGCACACACATCCATGCCCACGGCAGGATTAGAACCTGCCACCGCAGCAGCAGAGCGGTTCCGGACTGAAGCGCCTAGAACCGCTCGGCCACAGCGGCCGGCCGTCGGTTCTCGTCCCTCTGTCCTGTTTACGTACAAGTCTTGACGGAAGTCTCCAGAGACGGAAACGGTACTGTTGGCCATAGGCCCACTGTTGTTACACAAGTGTTGAATTGTTCTATGGGATGCTTGAACCGATATTTTTTGGGATACGGGAACCTCATCACAAGCAATGGAAGTACAATCCTACTTGAATTCCCACTATTACTTTGCTCTGAAACATTACAGATGATATACTTGTCGTAGGTATTGGATGTTTGGGAATGTCTGTATGTAGAATGAGAGCTTCGTAAAGGACCTGCAATGCTAGTGCCGGTGTGGTACGGAAATCAGCAACATTACTGCTATCACCGCTTGATGGCTAAGACATTCTTTCCACAGTGGCAGGGGAGCTCACTTCATCGCAACTCAGTGAGATAACACGAAATATTTGTAAATTATATACACAAATCTGTCTCGTGAATCACTCTCTCTATTACTACTGAAAACCAGATTAAAAAACTCTTACAGTAGACCTGAGATTTTTAACTGAATACACATACAATATAAATTTGTAAGGTAAAAATATTTTTTTCTGATTTAATTACAAAGCAACAATTTTCGCATGTTTTCCTTTACTTTTACTGTGGAACATTGCATATTGCCAAATCTACGTAATGTACCCCGTTACTTTTGGTGAGTGAGTTTGCGAGTATCAAAGAACAGTCATATCTTTTAATTGCGTTGACATAAAAACTAAACTATCTTTCACAGCCAAGAGGCAGCAGGCCTCAGTGTGTGACATAAATTTCAGCTTGATACCACTAGCCGTTCCTGTGAAAAACGGGTGATAACAGTAGGGCAGAGAGACAAATAAGCGGACAACAAAGTAATGCTATAAGGGTTCCGTTTTTGGGATGCATACCTGAATTGAGCAAGCAGTAAATGAAACAAAAGAAAAATTCGGAGTAGGTATTAAAATTCATGGAGAAGAAATAAAAACTTTGAGGTTCGCCGATGACATTGTAATTCTGTCAGAGACAGCAAAGGACTTGGAAGAGCAGTTGAACGGAATGGACAGTGTCTTGAAAGGAGGATATAAGATGAACATCAACAAAAGCAAAACGAGGATAATGGAATGTAGTCGAATTAAGTTGGGTGATGCTGAGGGGATTAGATTAGGAAATGAGACACTTAAAGTAGTAAAGGAGTTTTGCTATTTAGGGAGTAAAATAACTGATGATGGTCGAAGTAGAGAGAATATAAAATGTAGACTGGCAATGGCAAGGAAATCGTTTCTGAAGAAGAGAAATTTGTTAACATCGAGTATAGATTTAAGTGTCAGGAAGTCGTTTCTGAAAGTATTTGTATGGAGTGTAGCCATGTATGGAAGTGAAACATGGACGATAACCAGTTTGGACAAGAAGAGAATAGAAGCTTTCGAAATGTGGTGCTACAGAAGAATGCTGAAGATAAGGTGGGTAGATCACGTAACTAATGAGGAGGTATTGAATAGGATTGGGGAGAAGAGAAGTTTGTGGCACAACTTGACTAGAAGAAGGGATCGGTTGGTAGGACATGTTTTGAGGCATCAAGGGATCACAAATTTAGCATTGGAAGGCAGCGTGGAGGGTAAAAATCGTAGAGGGAGACCAATAGATGAATACACTAAGCAGATTCAGAAGGATGTAGGTTGCAGTAGGTACTGGGAGATGAAGAAGCTTGCACAGGATAGAGTAGCATGGAGAGCTGCATCAAACCAGTCTCAGGACTGAAGACCACAACAACAACAACCTGAATCGGTAGAAACGGCACCCTTACAGGGCTGCCCGTTTGTCTGTCTCTCTCTCCAACTATTAGGATCCCTCTTTTTTTCAGAAATGCGGAGAGGTATCAGGTTGGCTCTGAGCACTATGGGACTTAACAGCTGTGGTCATCAGTCCCCTAGAACTTAGAACTACTTAAACCTAACTAACCTAAGGACATCACACACATCCATGCCCGAGGCAGATTCGAATCTGCGACCGTAGCGGTCGCTCGGTTCCAGATTGTAGCGGTATCAGGTTGAAATTTATGTCATATACCAAAGTCTACGTCTCTTGGCGTTAAAAATACTTTAGGTTATAAGTCCATGCCATTTAAAAGATATGGCCAGTTTCTGATATTCGCAGTCACGCTCATCAAAACCTGTGGGATACTTATTGTTGAACTATCATGAAATTCGGCAACGACGAAGGATACACAGTAGCAGTAAAGGAAAAATGGAAAACTGTTAATTTGTATTTATATTACGTAAATTTTTGCCATTACAAAATTTCATAGTATTCGTAATCCGTTAAAAACGTCAGGAACTGTTGTATGGTTATTTTGATCTGGTTTTCAATCATAGAGTAATTCACAATGGACGTTTGTGTATTTACAGTTTTTTTCTCTAATTGGCTAAGCTACGGAGACTTTTCCATCAAGCACTGACAGGCGTAAGGTTGCCAAATAACGCAGCACGCCAGCGCTAGCGTCACAGGTCTTTACGAACTGTTCATTGTACATACAAATATTCCCTGACAGTCTACATGTACGACACGTACATCATTTGTAACGTTTCAAAGCAAAGTAATACTGCTAATTGAAGTACGATTGCATTTTTGTGTGGCATGGGATTCCGATATCCCATAAAATACGCGTTGAAGCATTCCACAGAACAGTTCGACATTTGTGTAACAACAATAACGCTATGGCGGTGTGCACCGTTTTCCTCACTGGAGACTTCCGTCAGTTCTTACCAGTAATTGCTACAGAGATGACAGCAGACAAAGCAACATAACTCCAAAATTAATTCAATAAATGAATAATGTCAATAGCGAAAGCGAAATCACACAAAAAATTTAAATTTAAGATTCAAACACTGTCGAAAGCCTTTGGTTCCTGGGACCGGTGTCCTGCTGGTATCGATATCGATGAGGGGCAAAAACCGTCGAGATTCTCGATTTCCGGGATGGATGAGCCATCGATACTCATAATCGAGTTTGTACGCAATCCTCGAAGTGCGACTCCTGCCCGCACTTGTCCCACTTTTCACTTGTTGTGCTACTGTCACCCTCTGACTTTTAATCCTGTTAACGATTTCTTGTTGTGGAAGCGGTTCTCCACCTTTTTTATACACCTTATTTTCATATTTTTTAAATTATTTTCATTACTTCAGAATTTTGCAGCTGCGTGTTATGGACAACGTGTAAGAAGGCTGTTTAGGTTTTTATGTTGGTAACGCCACGTAGCGCTCTATATGAAAATCAGTGACTGTGCTGTGTGCATTCTGTGGCTGGTTGGACTCATTGTTGGAATATTCGCTATTGTAGTGTTGGGCAGTTGGAAGTAAACAGCGCATAGCGTTGGGCAGTTGGAGGTGAGTTGCCAGCAGAGGTGGATGTGGGGGAGAGATATGCCAGAGTTTTGTGAGCGGACGATCTGGACGTGTGTCCGTCAGAAAAAGGAAATTTGTAAGACTGGATGCCATGAACTGACTTATATATATATATATATATATATATATATATATATATATATATATATATATATGTGTGTGTGTGTGTGTGTGTGTGTAATGACTTTTGAACACTGTTGAGATAAATACATTGTTTGTTTATATCAAAATCTTTCATTTGCTTACTGTTGTGTTGGCAGAAGAGCCAACACCGTGTTACTAGTGGAGGCCGAAATGCACGCGTTTTAGCTCACGCAAGCTGGCGTGAGGAGGGAAGAACTATACTGACGTGAGGTCTGGAACATGGCAAGGAATTAGAATTCAGAAAGCGGACGTAATTAGTTTGATACTTACCTTTAATCCATAACGATGAACGTCGCTCTTGAAGGTACATGATTCACAATATCAATAGTAGCTGAATATGGCGCCTTGCTAGGTCGTACCAAATGACGTAGCTGAAGGCTATGCTAAACTATCGTCTCTGCAAATGAGAGCGCATGTAGGCAGTGAACCATCGCTAGCAAAGTCGGCTGTCGGCGCTCGGTCTGACTCACTGATAGTGGCGACACGCGGGTCCGACGTATACTAACGGACGGCGGCCGATTTAAACACTACCACCTAGCAAGTGTGGTGTCTGGCGGTGACACCACACCTACTATGCCTATCAGTAGTTAATGCCTTCAGTAGTTAAAATCTTTTATTTAGTTGACAGTATTGGCGCTCATTGTATTGCAGTAGCTCGAGTAACGTATATTTTTGTGAGGTAAGTGATTCATGTAAGGTGTAGGTTATTGTTAGTCAGGGCCATTCTTTTGTAGGGATTATTGAAAGTCAGACTGCGTTGCGCTAAAAATATTGTGTGCCAGTTTAGTAATGATCAGAATAAGTAAAGAGAAAACTGTTTCGGTACGTTGAGTTTTGCCCAACTGTCTGAAAATCAAATAACGCAAGAGGTTTACCAGTACAGTAATTCATAATGTTTCAAAGGGGACGTTACAAAGTTACACGTGACTTATCTCGTAATGGAGTTTTACCTTATTCTGTAATAATTCCGACAAGCTGTTCGTGAAATAAGTTCTGTTTTGCGAACAACCTCGAACTTTAACAGGCCAGTGTTCATTTCTAACCATTGTTTATAGCTGCCGTTTCTTTACCTGATAGATGTTGCATCGATCGCAAAACCAAACGCATCTTTAGTTCAGTTAGTATCAAGAGTTTTAGATGTTGCATCGATCGCAAAACCAAACGTATCTTTAGGTCAGTTAGTATCAAGAGAAGTAACCGTTGACGTACAGAATGGACCTTCGTTTTCTCGTACGGCTTTTGAGAGGCTCCCTAATTTTGCCATGCATGTCCGACCTTATACGCAGGAACGCGAGTCGGAAGGAAGGGAGGACGAGCACCATTTGTTGAGGAAGACGGCGAGGCTTTGTAGCTCGGGCAGAGGTCGCCTCGTTATCCGGATCCGCTCCTCCCGACCGCTAAGGACTCTTGGGCTTTCTGAGAACTCTTTACAAATCGAATGCCTTCTGGGGAGAATACGGAATGCGGAACGCCAGCGCCAGCTAAGTAGGTAGCTGCCAAGTGTCGTCTTTCAGCTGTTCTCCTTGTGTTCCACCAAGTACCTGCTGAATCCCGAGCTCAGAATTGTACCCTCGTTTCATCAGGTAACGCTTAACAGTGCGATGTAAATGGCTACGGAGATTACAAGCTGTGAGAAGTTCAATGAATATATTATGTCCACTAAGTTCTCTCTTACATACAGATTAATCATTAAATAGTTCTGTGTACGTAACAGTTACAATAGTAGCTTCGAACGCAAATAGAGCTATTCCTGGCTCACATGAGCGGTCCTTTCCTGCTCACTGCAGTGACAATACAGCTTACCACTTCGTTTTGTACGGTAAGGAAATCTGCCAAGCAGCTGCAGACGGTTTGGAAGTTATGTGTTGAAATTTATTATAGCGAAACTGGATCTGTAATGTTGACTGTGTTTTTAATGTTATGGTCTTTTAGATGGTACACATACTGATAACTTGCGTTTAACTTGCGTATCACTAACTGTTGGTGGCAAAATTCAGCTGCGAGATTGCGTAAAGAAAGCTAACTGCGAGAACTCTAAGAAAACCATCCCCTACATTTCCATCTGTACCCTACGAACCACCGTGAGGTCCATGGCAGAAGGCCAGTCCCATTATACCAGTTATTAGGGTTTCTTCCTGTTCTACATCTACATCTACATCTACATGATTACTCTGCAATTCACATTTAAGTGCTTGGCAGAGGGTTCATCGAACCACAATCATACTATCTCTCTACCATTCCACTCCCGAACAGCGCGCGGAAAAATCGAACACCTAAACCTTTCTGTTCGAGCTCTGATTTCTCTTATTTTATTTTGATGATCATTCCTACCTATGTAGGTTGGGCTCAACAAAATATTTTCGCATTCGGAAGAGAAAGTTGGTGACTGAAATTTCGTAAATACATCTCGCCGCGACGAAAAACGTCTTTGCTTTAATGACTTCCATCCCAACTCGCGTATCATATCTGCCACACTTTCTCCCCTATTACGTGATAATACAAAACGAGCTGCCCTTTTTTGCACCCTTTCGATGTCCTCCGTCAAACCCACCTGGTAAGTATCCCACACCGCGCAGCAATATTCTAACAGAGGACGAACGAGTGTAGTGTAAGCTGTCTCTTTAGTGGACTTGTTGCATCTTCTAAGTGTTCTGCCAATGAAACGCAACCTTTGGCTCGCCTTCCCCACAATATTATCTATGTGGTCTTTCCAACTGAAGTTGTTCGTAATTTTTACACCCAGGTACTTAGTTGAATTGACAGCCTTGAGAATTGTACTATTTATCGAGTAATCAACTCCAACGGATTTCTTTTGGAACTCATGTGGATCACCTCACACTTTTCGTTATTTAGCGTCAACTGCCACCTGCCACACCATACAGCAATCTTTTCTAAATCGCTTTGCAACTGATACTGGTCTTCGGATGAACTTACTAGACGGTAAATTACAGGTCATTTATATAGATCAGGAACAGCAGAGGTCCCAGGATGCTTCCCTGGGGAACACCTGATATCACTTCAGTTTTATTACTACGAACTGCGACCTTCCTGACAGGAAATCACGAATCCAGTCGCTTGTGAGGAACGGTGTGAAAAGCTTTCCGGAAATCTAGAAATACGGAATCAACTTGAGATCCCCTGTCGATAGCGGCCATTACTTCGTGCGAATAAAGAGCTAGCTGCATTGCACAAGAACGATGTTTTCTGAAACAATGCTGATTACGTAACAATAGATCGTTCCCTTCGAGGTGATTCATAATGCTTGAATACAGTATATGCTCCAAAACCCTACAGCAAACCGACGTCAATGATATAGGTCTGTAGTTCGATGGATTACTCCTACTACCCTTCTTAAACACTGGCGCGACCTTCGCAATTTTCCAATCTGTAGGTACAGATCTATCGGTGAGCGAGCGGTTGTATATGATTGCTAAGTAGGGAGCTATTGTATCAGCGTAATCTGAAAGGAACCTAATCGGTATACAATCTGGACCTGAAGACTTGCCCGTATCAAGCGATTTGAGTTGCTTCGCAACCCCTAAGGTATCTACTTCTAAGAAACCCATGGTAGCAGCTGTTCGTGTTTCAAATTCTGGAATATTCCATTCGACTTCCCTGGTGAAGGAATTTCGGAAAACTGCGTTCAATAACTCCGCTTTAGTGGCACAGTCGATGGTAACAGTACCATTGGCACTGCACAGCGAAGGTATTGACTGGGCCTTGCCGCTTGTGTACGTTACATACGACCAGAATTTCTTCGGATTTTCTACCAAATTTCGAGACAATGTTTCGTTGTGGAACGTATTAAAAGCATCTCGCATTGAAGTCCATGCCAAATTTCGCGTGTCTGTAAATTTTAGCCAATCTTAGGGATTTCACGTTCTTCTGAACTTCGCTTGCTTTTTCCGTTGCCTGTGCAACAGCGTTCGGACCTGTTTTATGTACCATGGGGGACCAGTTCCATCTCTTACCAATTTATGAGGTATGAATCTCTCAATTGCTGTTGCTACTATATCTTTGAATTTGAGCCACATCGCATCTACATTTGCATAGTCGGTTCGGAAGGAATGGAGATTGTCTCTTAGAAAGGCTTCTAGGGACACTTTATCCGTTTTTTTTAAATAAAATTATTTTGCGTTTGTTTCTGGTGGATTTGGAAGAAATGGTATTGAGCCTAGCTATAACGACCTTGTGATCACTAATCCCTGTATCAGTCATGATGCTCTCTATTAGGTCTGGATTGTTTGTGCCTAAGAGGTCAAGTGTGTTTTCGCAACCATTTACAATTTTCGTGGGTTCGTGGACTAACTGCTCCAAATACACTCCTGGAAATGGAAAAAAGAACACATTGACACCGGTGTGTCAGAGCCACCATACTTGCTCTGGACACTGCGAGAGGGCTGTACAAGCAATGATCACACGCACGGCACAGCGGACACACCAGGAACCGCGGTGTTGGCCGTCGAATGGCGCTAGCTGCGCAGCATTTGTGCACCGCCGCCGTCAGTGTCAGCCAGTTTGCCGTGGCATACGGAGCTCCATCGCAGTCTTTAACACTGGTAGCATGCCGCGACAGCGTGGACGTGAACCGTATGTGCAGTTGACGGACTTTGAGCGAGGGCGTATAGTGGGCATGCGGGAAGCCGGGTGGACGTACCGCCGAATTGCTCAACACGTGGGGCGTGAGGTCTCCACAGTACATCGATGTTGTCGCCAGTGGTCGGCAGAAGGTGCACGTGCCCCTCGACCTGGGACCGGACCGCAGCGACGCACGGATGCACGCCAAGACCGTAGGATCCTACGCAGTGCCGTAGGGGACCGCACCGCCACTTCCCAGCAAATTAGGGACACTGTTGCTCCTGGGGTATCGGCGAGGACCATTCGCAACCGTCTCCATGAAGCTGGGCTACGGTCCCGCACACCGTTAGGCCGTCTTCCGCTCACGCCCCAACATCGTGCAGCCCGCCTCCAGTGGTGTCGCGACAGGCGTGAATGGAGGGACGAATGGAGACGTGTCGTCTTCAGCGATGAGAGTCGCTTCTGCCTTGGTGACAATGATGGTCGTATACGTGTTTGGCGCCGTGCAGGTGAGCGCCCACAATCAGGACTGCATACGACCGAGGCACACAGGGCCAACACTCGGCATCATGGTGTGGGGAGCGATCTCCTACACTGGCCGTACACCACTGGTGATCGTCGAGGGGACACTGAATAGTGCACGGTACATCCAAACCGTCATCGAACCCATCGTTCTACCATTCCTAGACCGGCAAGGGAACTTGCTGTTCCAACAGGACAATGCACGTCCGCATGTATCCCGTGCCACCCAACGTGCTCTAGAAGGTGTAAGTCAACTACCCTGGCCAGCAAGATCTCCGGATCTGTCCCCCATTGAGCATGTTTGGGACTGGATGAAGCGTCGTCTCACGCGGTCTGCACGTCCAGCACGAACGCTGGTCCAACTCAGGCGCCAGGTGGAAATGGCATGGCAAGCCGTTCCACAGGACTACATCCAGCATCTCTACGATCGTCTCCATGGGAGAATAGCAGCCTGCATTGCTGCGAAAGGTGGATAGACACTGTACTAGTGCCGACATTGTGCATGCTCTGTTGCCTGTGTCTATGTGCCTGTGGTTCTGACACTTTGATCATGTGATGTATCTGACCCCAGGAATGTGTCAATAAAGTTTCCCTTTCCTGGGCAATGAATTCACGGTGTTCTTATTTCAATTTCAAGGAGTGTAATTTTCGGAGAAAGCAATTAGGACAATCTCAGAAGATGTTTTCTGCCTACCACCGGTTTTAAACAAGTATTTTTGCCAACATATCGAGGGAAGGTTGAAGTCCCCACCAACTATAGCCGTATGAGTGTGGTATTTATTTGTTAAGAGACTCAAATTTTCTCTGAACTGTTCAGCAACTATATCATCTGAGTCTGGGGGTCGGTAGAAGGAGCCAATTATTAACTTCGTTCAGCTGTTAAGTGTAACCTCCACCCATACCAATTCGCATGGAGTATCTACTTCGACTTCACTACAAGATAAACCACTACTGACAGGCACAAACACTCCACCACCAATTCTGCCTAATCTATCTTTCCTGAACACCATCTGAAACTTTGTAAAAATTTCTGCAGAACTTATTTCAAGCTTTAGCCAGCTTTCTGTACCTATAACGATTTCAGCTTCTGTGCTTTCTATTCACTCTTGAATCTCAGGGACTTTCCCAGCACAACTACAATAATTTACAACTACAATTCCGACTGTTCCTTGATCCAAGCACATCCTTAATTGATTAATTTCTTTGATAATGTTGTTGTAAGATCTATAACAATTATTGGTATAATAAATCTAATAAAAACTCTTGTAGATAGGATTAGGATTGTTTTTCTTGATTTGTATCAAGCTTACTGATTGTAAGTCAAATGTACTATTTACACTAGAAAAGCAATTATCTACCTCATCAATAAATAGAAATGTACAAGAATAACCATACTACATCTATGAAGTGTCAGTATCATGCTGCTGCTTCAAATCCAAAGTGGTTTCTTGGTGAGAATTGATTTATTGAGACAAGTTGTTAAGAAAATTGTTCCAATAATTATGTGGAGACCATGGAACCCTGTTGCAACAAAGAATGTTGATCCATATACTGTGTGTGCAATAGTGAGAGATGCTTCTCAATATTGATATGCTTGAAGTATTGTGAAATATAACTCTAATAATACTGTAAAAAATAATCCTTGTAATGCTTCAGTGTGATTAGATTCTATTAAACTATGATGTGCTCATGTTACGGTTACTCCTGAGGCTAAAAGAATTGCTGTATTAAGTAATGGAATTTGTATAGGATTAAAATATTGAATTCCTATTGGAGGTCATAATATTTCTAGCTCAATTGTTGGTGCTAGTCTTCATCTAAAGAAGGCCCAGAAGAATGGTACAAAGAATAATACTTCTGATGCAATAAATAGGTTTATTCCTCATTGTAATCCAATTGATACAAATCCTGTATATAGTCCTTGATATGTTCTTTCCCATACTACATATTGTCATCATTGAATTATAGTTAATAAGGTAATTCCGAATCCAATTATAAAGAAGTTAATGTTAAATAGGTGGAATCATTTTGCTAATCCTGATACTAGGACTATTGCTCCAATTGCTCCTGTTAGTGGTCACGGTCTGTAGTCTACGAAGTGGAATGGGTGATTTGAGTGAGTTGTTAACATAGGTTTAATATACTTCTCTAGAATATAAGGTTCTTAAAATTGAGAAAACATAAGCTTGAATTATGGCTACTGCTGATTCTAGAATTAATAGAAGTATTTGTCCAATAATTAGTAGTGAGATTAAGTTTATTGCTATAGGTGGTCCTGTGTTTCCTAACAAGGTTAATAGTAAGTGTCCTGCAATTATATTTGCTGCTAGTCGTATTGCTAGTCTCCCTGGTCGAATGACATTTCTAATTGTTTCAGTTAATACTATGAATGATATTAATTCAGGTGTTGTTCCATTTTGGAACAAGGTGTGTAAATATATGATTAGTATGATTAATTCATCCAAATAATATTAATCTTAATCATATAGGTAGGGCGGTTGCAAATATTAATGCTGATTGTCTTGTTCTAGTAAAAATGTGAGGGAATAGTCCTATAAAATTATTAAATAGTATTATAATAAAAATTGAGATAAAGATGAATGTTGTTCCATTAAATGATTTTGGTGCTAGTAGTGTTTTAAATTCGTTGTGTAAAGTTAAGGTTAGTTTATTTAAGATAATATTAATTCGTGATGGTGTAAGTCAGAACATTGATGGGATTAATAATAGTCCTAAGAATGTTCTAGTTCAATTTAATGACAAATTGAAGATGTTTGTTGATGGATCAAATGTTGAGAATAAATTTGTTATCATTTTCAATTTAAGTTTTTTATATCAATTGTTCTTTTTTCTGCTCTTTTAATAAGGTTAGGTTTAAATGAAAAAAGTTTATTTTATTAAATAGAATTAAAGTAGCCGAAAATATAATGAATAGGGAGAATCATATGAGAGGAGATATTTGAGGGATTTAGATTTAATTTCCCCATCAGAAGTAGTCGTTAATATACTATTGTTTGGTTTAAGAAGCCATTACTTACTTTCAGTCATCTGATGTTTCAAGGTGTACTAATTGTTTAGTTATTTAAGATTGACACTCTAATGTTACATATTTTAACTAACTCCTTAGATTATCTTAGATAATCACTTGAGAAATAAATTTACTGAAGTTCTTTCAATTACAATTGGTATAAATCTGTGGTTTACTCCACATATTTCTGAGCATTGGCAGGAGAATGGTCCAGGTTGGTTTATTGTAAATGTTTATTGATTTAGTCGACCTGGTGTTGCATCAATTTTAACCCCTAGAGCAGGAACTACTCATGAGTGAAGAACATCTGATGCTCTTGTTAATACTCATACTTCTGCATTTATTGGGAGAATTGTTCGGTTATCTAAGTCTAGAAGTCGAAATCCGTCGTTTTCTAGATCTTGTTCCGGTGTTATATAGGTGTCTAATTCTACGTCTATGAAGTCTGAATATTCATATCTTCAGTATCATTGTCGTCAAATAGTTTTGATTGTGATTATTGCATCTACGGAATCATCAAGTAAGTATAGTAGTCGTAGTGACGGTAAAGCAATAAAAATTAGGGTAATTTCTGGTAATGCTGTTCAGATTGTTTCAATTAAATGTCCACGAAGTATGTTTCGGGTGGAAAAGGCAATAAATAATATAAAACTTAGGGCATAACCTACAATTACTGTAATTAACAATAATACAACCATAGTATGATCATGAAAGAATGATAGTTGCTCCATTAATGGTGAAGCTCCATCTTGAAGAGATAAATATGATCATGTTGCCATTTGAATATTTTTCTAATAAAAGGTCAAACCTTTATTTATAGGGCTTAAATCTACTGCACTAATCTGCCATGTTAGAATCTAGAGATTAATGGTAATTCTGAGTAACTGTGTTCTGCAGGTGGATTATTTTGTAGTCATTCTTTTGATCTTTTTATATTAGCTCTGAATATAATTGCTCGGTTTGTAACCATTCATTCTCATTTGATTACAATGAATATAATAATTCCTACAATAGAAATTGTAGACCCAATTCTTGATACTACATTTCATGATGTTTATGCGTCTGGGTAGTCTGAATATCGTCATGGTATTCCTGCTAACCCTAAGAAGTATTGAGGGAAGAATGTAAAGTTTACTCCAATAAATATAATTGTTAACAGAATTTTTAATCATGTATTATTTGTAGTTCATCCTGTAAATTGTATCATTGAATAACACCTCCTATAATTGTGAATACTGCTCCTATAGATAGAACATAGTGGAAGTAGGCCACTATGTAATATGTATCATGTAATACAATATCAAGTGGTGAATTTACTAATACTAATCCTGTTAATCCACCAATTGTGAATAGGAAAATAAGTCTTAGAGCTCATAATAATGGTGGGTTAAACTTGAATTTAGTTCCATATAGTGTAGCTAGTCATCTAAATACCTTAATTCCTATAGGTATGGCAACAATTATTGTTGCTGATGTGAAATATGCCCATGTGTCAACATCGATTCCTACTGTAAATATATGATGAGCTCATACAATAAATCCTATTAATCCAATTGATAACATGGCATAAATTATATATAATGTTCAAAATGATTTAATTTTTCCTCTTTCTTGACATACAATGTGCGAAATAATACCAATTCCAGGTAGAATTAGAATGTAAACTTCTGGGTGCCCAAAGAATCAGAATAAGTGTTGATATAGAATTGGATCTCCTCCTACCACAAGGTCAAAGAATGAACTATTTAGGTTTCGGACTGTTAATAATATAGTAAAAGCTCCTGCTAAAACTGGAAGTGAAAGAAGGAGAAGAAGGGCTGTAATAGCTACAGACCAAACAAATAAAGGTGTTTCATCTAAAGTTATACTTTCTGATCGTATATTAATTCCTGTTGTAATGAAGTTTACTGCACCAAGAACTGATGATACACCTGCTAAGTGAAGTGAAAAAATAGCTAGATTATTTTTAACAGTATTATTAGGGTTATATTTCACATTACTTCATGCATAAGAATACTGAGAAGCACCTTTCACTATTGCAAACACAGTAAATGGATCAACATTCTTTGTTGCAACAGGGTTCCATGGTCTCCACATAATTATTGGAACAATTTTCTTAACAACTTGTCTACTTCGACACTCAATAAATCAATTCTCACCAAGATACCACTTTGGATTTGAAGCAGCAGCATGATACTGACACTTCGTAGACATAGTATGATTATTCTTATACATTTCTATTTATTGATGAAGTAGATAATTGCTTTTCTAGTATAAATAGTACATTTGACTTACAATCAGAAAGCTTGATAAAAATCAAGAGAAACAATGTTAATCCTATCTACAAGAGTTTTTATTACATTTATTATTCCAATAATTGTTACAGTATTTGCAACAACATTATCAAAGAAAATAATCAATGATCAGGAAAAAAGATCGCCATTTGAGTGTGGGTTTGATCCAAAAACATCAGCACAAATACCATTCTCCCTCCGATTCTTCCTATTTGCAGTAATTTTTCTAATCTTTGATGTAGAAATTGCACTAATTCTTTCAACTGTACTTATTTTCAATACTTCAGACATTATGATCTGGAGAGTATCAACAATATTTTTTATTCTAGTCCTATTAGGTGGACTATACCGTGAACGAAATCAAGGAGCCCTACAATGAGCAGAATCGAGGGTTGTAGTTAACTACAACATTTGGGATGCATTCAAAAAGTATTGATATAATCAATCAAATAGAATAAGAATCGAAATATTGGAGTAAACAAAATACCCTTATTCTTTTTAATTGAAGCCAAAAAGAGGCATATTACTGTTAATAATATAACTGAACTACGAAGATCCAATTAACGATATGTCAAGTCAATATAAATGCTGCTAACTGTTTATATTAGCGGTTAAACTCCATTAGCATTTCTAAAATTTATGTAGTTTAAATAAAATATTACATTTTCACTGTAAAAATAATACATCTATATTTATAAATATCTAAAAGTAAAAATTCTTCCTTAACATCTTCAGTGTCACGCTCTAATTGTAAGCTATTTAAGTATACGAAAAACAACATTACTAAAATAAACATTCAAAAAATAAAAGTTAAATCTTGAAATTAGAATCATATCAACCTTGAATATATCCCGTTAAATAAATAAATAATCTATATAAACTTCGGCCATTAAATAACTCACCTCAATCATAATCAAATGATTTTGATGAATAGTAACCTAATTTTAAAGGTACATATCCAACAAACATAGTTGAAAGAAAAGGTATAAATCATATAGAACCAGCAAATCCAACAAAAGAAAGCATACTTAAAAAACACAAATTATGAGAAAAATCAAACTTAGAAATAAGATAACCCAAATAAGCACCTAAAACAACAACTGTAATAGTCAAAAACTTAAAATAATAAGGTAAAGCAATCATATGAGGAATAGGAAAAATTAACCAAGATAAAAGACTACCACCAAAAACAGCAACAAATAATAAAGCAATCATACCAAATGAAATATAATAACCCTTATCATCAAAAAAAATCAAAAATAAAAAATATTATCCCCAGATATTGAATAATAAAATAAACGAAAAGAATAAGAAGCAGTTAAACCAGTAGAAAAAAAATAAAGAAAAAATTAAACAATTAATTCATCTTAAACAAACCATTTCAAGAATCAAGTCCTTTGAGTAAAACTCTGCCAAAAGAGGTATACAGCACAAAGATAAACTAGAAACATTGAAACAAATGGAAGTTAGAAGTATAAAATTAACAATTGAGCCCATAAAACGAATATCCTGAGAATCCTTTAAGTTATGAATTATTGATCCTGCACACCTAAATAAAGTGTGAGCCAATAAGTGAAAAGATGCAAGCTTTGGATAACCTATAGCCAAAATTCTTATTAATAAACCAAGTTGTCTTAAAGTAAAAAGAGCAATATTCTTCTTCAGATCAAATTAAAAATTAGCACCCAATCCGGCCATAAATATAGTTATACAGCCAAATAAAAGTAAAAATCAAAAATCAACCACAATTATAAGTATCTAATATTGGTCTAAAACGAATTAATGAATAAACCCCAGCAGTAACAAGAATAGAAGAATGAACTAAAGCAGAAACAGGAGTAGGAGCAGCCATAGCAGCAGGAAGTCAAGAAGAAAAGGGAATTTGAGCTCTCTTAGTTATAGCTGCCAAAACAATTAATATAGTAATAAGCTTTATTTAAAAAAATTTAGAAATGAATTCATGATAATAAATATAATTTCAACCACCAAAATTTAACATTCAAGCAATAGAAATTAAAACAGCAACATCACCAATACGATTAGAAAGTGCAGTTAATATACCAGCACTATAAGATTTTACATTTTGATAATTAAGAACTAAACAATAATAAATTAAACCCAAACCATCTCATCCTAACAAAATTCTAATCAAATTAGGACTGATAATTAAATAACCTATAGAAATAATAAATATTAAAAAATAATAATAAAACGATTTATGTTCTTTTCTCCTGATATATAATCCTCCCTTTAGTGAATCACCAAAGAAGAAATATACATAACAAAAGATATAAAAACAAGAGACATTCAATCCAAAATTAAAGTTGTAACAACCATAGAACCATTCAAGTTAAAATGTTCTCATTCCACAAAAACTCTATAATCAATTATCAAATAACAAATACATAAAATAAAAATTATTGTTCTAGAAAAGAGCAAAGAAACAAATACCTAAAGATCAAATAGAAGATAAATTCAAGGCCTAAGATTCCTCAAAACAAAATTTTAAATTGAAATACTTATCCAATTTACACAAAAAAACTCACCCTTTAAACAAAGAATATTTAAAGGCACCAATGTAAAAGTAAAAGATGATATTCGCGAAAATAACCAAGAGAACAAGTATAAACCCCAGAATAATAATTCCCGTGGTGAGAATAAGAACATATATATATACACACACACACACACACACACACACACACACACATATATATATATATATATATATATATATATATATATATATATATATATATATATATATATATAAACAGCTCTAAAAAACATAAATTAAAGCAAAAAATTAAAAAGAAGATCAAGTCATAATTCTATTTAATAATATAAGTTCACCTACCAAATTGAATGGTAGAGGGGCAGCGATATTTGATGATCTCAAAAGGAATCACCACAAAGCCATTCTAGGTATCAAATTAATTATACCCTTCTTAATTAATAATCTTTGTCTACCTAAACGTTCATAAATAATATTAGACAAACAAAATAATACAGAAGAATACAAACCATGACCAACAATTAAAAAAAAGAACCCATACAACCTCATCAATTTATGGTGATTAATCTACCAATAACCATTCTTATATGAGCAGCAGAAGAATATGCAACTGAAGACTTTAAATCAACCTGACAAAAACAAATAAATCTAACAATAACTCCACCAGATAAAATTAAGATAATCAAATATAATTAAACGTTAAACCCAAATAAGAAATAACCTTAATAACACGAAAAATACCATAACCATTTCAATAAAACATCAGCAAGAATTATTCTCCCTGAAATGGGAGCCTCTACATGAGCCTTAGGAAGACATAAATGAACCAAAAATATTGGCATCTTAACTAAGATAGCCAAAATTATAAATACATAAAACATAAAATAATAAGAACAAAATCAACCAATAAAGGAAAATACAAAGTGGTAGAAAAATCATAAACCATAAATAGAACCAACAACAAAGGAAATCTAGCAAACAAAGTATAAAAAATTAAATAAACACCAGCCTGTAAACGTTCAGGTTGGTAGCCTCAACCCAAAATCAAAAGCAAAGTAGGAACTAATCTAGCCTCAAAAAAAATATGAAAAGAAAGAAGACTCAATCTAGCAAATGAACAATAAAGCATCATCATAAAATTAAAACCATAAAAACAAAAAATTAGAATGATAAGAATTCAAATAAACTGAACCTCTAGCAGTAATTATTAAAGAACAAACTCTAAAACTCAACAAAATTAAACTAAAAGAAAAATAATCAATACCAAAATAATATCTAATTATATTCAAGCCAGCATATGAATAAACACAAATCATAAAAACAAAACTGGACAGAAACATTGAAGAATGAACCAACCATGAACAATTATTTAATAAACAAAGAGGGATCAAAAAATAGTTATAAATAAATACTTTAACATAAGGATAAACCAAAAGAATTTTAAAAATCATTACCATGAGACCGAGTTATTGAAACCAAAATAGAAAGACCTAAAGCACCTTCACAAACAGAAAAAACTAAAAAATAACAGGAATGAATACAAACAAAGAAAGAACAATATACTCCAATCTCAGAAGAACCATTAATAAATGTCTACATTTAGAAGAAAAAACGTAAACACCAGCAAAATAACCAACAAAGAAGTAAAAACAGAGAATATAAACATTAGCGTTAATAATTTAAAAAAAAATAAGTCTAGCCCCCACTTTTAAAACTTCAGAGGTGGAAAAGCTTCCATCATTGGTCCCCAAACCCGATATTTTAAATCAACTAACCCCTGAAATAAATAACATAATAATTATATCACTATGAAATGTAATGAATATTAGTTTTATTAAATTAAGACATCCGATATCAATGATGCTTTTCATTATCCTCCAAACTTTTTTAGTTGAATTAATAACAGGAACAATAATGGTAAGACATTGACTGTATTATATATTTTATTTTTAGCGTTTCTTGGTGGTATATTAGTCCTATTTATTTATATTACAAGAATTGCATCAAATGAAATACTTCAACCTAAATAAATTACCATAATTATTACCCTAACAATATGAGTATTTATTATATCAATATTAATTATCCTAGACATAATAATATTTATAGACTTCTTCAAAAATAATGAAACTATAAATATTGATAATTCAATCAATTACCAAGAAATAACAACATCTTTAGAAAAATTGTATAATAGACCAACATTCATTATTCCAATAATAATAAAAATTTATTTATTTTTAGCACTATCAGGAGTAGTTAAAATCACTAATATTAAACAGGGGCCTATTCATAAAATAAGATAACTTACTAATGAATAAACCCTTGGAATTAAGACATCCTTTAATTAAAATTATTAACAACTCTTTAGTTGATTTACCTGCAGCTACAAATATTTCATTTAGATGAAATTTTGGGTCCCTGCTAGGGTTATGCTTGGTAATTCAAATCTTAACTGGACTATTTTTAGCTATACATTATACATCAAATTTTGAAATAGCATGTAGTAGTGCAGTACACATCGGCCGAGATGTAAATAATGGTTGAATTATTCGAACTTTACATGCAAATGGAGCATCTATATTCTTTATTTGCATGTAGGACGAGGAATTTACAATGGATTTTAGATATATAGATACACACCTGAATAATTGGTACAGTAATTCTATTCTTAGTTATAGCAACCACATTCATAGGATACATTTTACCTTGAGGATAAATATCATTTTGAGGTGCAACAGTAATTACTAATTTATTATCAGCAATTCCATACTTAGGAACAGATTTAGTTCAATGAGTGTGAGGAGGATTTGCTCTTGATAACGCAACATTAAATCGATTGTTTACATTTCATTTTATATTACTGTTTATTATTGCAGCTATGGCAGCAATTCATTTATTCTTTCTTCATCAAACAGGATCTAATAACCCATTATGGCTAAACGGAGATATCGAAAAAATTCCATTTCACCCATACTTTACTTTCAAGGATTCCATCACATTTGTATTAATAACATCGCTACTAAATATATTATGTTTAATTAACCCTTACTTCCTTGGAGATTCAGATAATTTTGTACCCACTAATCTATCAGTAACACCAGTCCATATTCAACCAGAATGATATTTTTTATTTGCATATGCATTTCTGCAGTCAATTCCTAACAAGTTAGGAGGTGTTATTGCACTATTCTTATCAATTAGAATCTTTATAATTTTACCATTTTATAATAAAACACCATTCCGAGGTATCCAATTCTATCCTATTAATCAGATTCTGTTCTGAATCGTAGAAGTTGTTGTATGTTTATTAACATGAATTGGTAAATGACCAGTTGAAGAGCCTATCATAACAGGGCAAACTTAACAATTATCTACTTTACATACTTCTTAATTAATGTCCATGTTGCAATTGCATGAGATAAACTAATTAAGGAATAAATAACTCAATTAGCTTAGGAAAAGCATATGTTTTGAAAACATAAAACTAGAAGTTTAACTCTTCTATTAACTTTTCTTAAAAAATTTCACTAAATAAATGAGATAAATAAAATCTTTAAACCAACAAAGAAAATAAAAAATTCAAAGATAAAAGTAAAAAACTTTTTCAAGCCAAGTATATCAACTTATCATAATGGAAGCATGGTAAACTAATCCAAACTCAAATAAAGCCAAAGGATATAATAGCAAGCTTAGTAAAAAATATAAAAGAATAAAAATCACCTCCTAAAAAAATTAAAGCTAAAAGTATTCTTATAAAAACAATTCTAGTATACTGAGCTAAAAAAATTAAAGTAAAACCACTTGCACCATATTCGATATTAAAGCCTGAAACTAACTCAGATTCACCTTCATCAAAATCGAAAGGAGTGTGGTTAGTTTCGAGCAAACAATAAGCAAAACTAGCTACGGCTAAGGGAAAAGAAATAATAATAGATCAATGATAAAGTTGATAATTTATAATATCAAACATGTTAAAATTACCAATTAAAATAATTAAAGATAATAAAATCAAAGCCAAACTAACTTCATATGAAATAGTTTGAGCGACAGAACGAAGTGAACCTAATAAAGAATAATTTGAATTAGAAGATCACCCAGCAATTATAATGGTATAAACACCTAATCTAGTACAACATTAAAAAAAACAAAAATCCATAAGAAAAAGAACATATATAAGTTGAGTAAGGGAAAATTACTTAAACGGCCAAAGAAACATTAAATTAGAAACAGGAGAAAAATAATAAAGTAAATAATTAGATATAATAGGAATTGGCTGCTCCTTACAAATCAGCTTAATAGCATCGCTAAAGGGCTGTGGGTTTCCTACAAACCCTACTTTATTTGGACCCTTACAAATCTGAATATAACCTAAAACCTTCCCCTCCAATAAAGTTAGAAAAGCAACACTAATTAAAACACAAATAAGTAATAAAAGAAAATTTAAAATAAACATAAATGTAACATAAAGTATCAATACCATTTGTAGAAAAAATCTACATAAATGAATTCTAAATTCAACACATTAATCTGTCAAAATAGTAAATTAATTATTATTAATCAATATCATAAAAAATATTTTAACCATATGGTCCTTTCGTACCAATATGGATTAATAGTCTTAGGACAGAAACCAACCTGGCTCACGCTGGTCTCAACTCAGATCATGTAAGAACTTAAAGGTTGAACAGACCTAATCACTGGGCTGCTGCACCCAAAATTTTTTCTTAATCCAATATCGAGGTCGCAATCTGCTTTGTCGATATGAGCTCTCAAGAACAATTACGCTGTTATCCCTAAGGTAACTTAATCTTATGATCATAAATTATGGATCAAAACAATAAACATAAATCAATGATATAATAATGAAGAGTTTACTTATTCTTCATGTCACCCCAACAAAACATCCACAAGTGGAGTGCGGGAAGAATGATTTTTTGAATGCCTCTATGTGAGCAGTAAGTAATATATCTAATCTTATCCTCATGACCCTTATGTGAGAGATACGTAGGGGGTTGCAGTATATTCCTAGGATCATCATATGAACCCAGTTCTTGAAACTTTGTTAATATTCTCAGGGTAGCTTACGTCTATCTTCAAGAGTGTAGTTCCTTCAGTATCTCTGTGACATTCTCCCATGGATTAAAGGAACTTGTGACCAATCGAGCTGCCCTTCTCAGTGTATGCTCAATATCTGCTGTTAGTCCTATTTGATACAGGTCCCACACACTTGAGCAATATTCTAGAAAAGGACGCACGAGTGATTTGTAAGGAATCTCCTTTGTAGACTGATTGCACTTCCCCAGAGTTCTACCAATACACCGAAGTCTACCACCTGCTTTTCCCACGACTGAACCTGTGTGATCATTCCATTTCATATCCCCACAAAGTGTTACACCCAGGTATTTGCATGAATAGGCCTATTACAACAATGAATCACAGCTATTATAGTCGTAGGATACTACGCTTTTTCGTTTTGTGAATTGCACAATTTTACAATTCTGAACATTTAGAACAAGTTGTTAACCACGTTGAAATCTTATCAAGATCGAACGGAATATTTATGCAGTTTTGTTTAGATAGTACTTCATTATAGATGACCGCATCATCTATAAAACGTCTGATTTTACTATTGATATTAATGTACAATATGAACAGCAAGGGTCCCAACACACTTCCCTGTCACACACGGGAAGTGACGATGACTTTCCATACTGTGTCTTCCTTACCAAAAAGCCCTCAACCCAGTCACAAACTCCACTTCATACCCCATATGATCCCACTTTTGACACTAAGCGTAGGTGCAGTACTGAGTCAAATGCTTTTAGGAAATCAAGAAATACTGCATCTACCTGATTGCCTTGATCCAAAGCTTTCAGTATGTCACGTGAAAAAGGGCGAGTTGGATTTCACATGATTGGTGTTTTCGAAATCCATGGTGGCTGGCATTGGCAAGGTTAATCTGATCAAGACACCGCATTATGTTTGAGCTCAGAATGTGTTCTGAGATTCTGCAACAAATCGATGTCAAGGATATTGGATTGTAGTTTTCACTTGCACTACCCATCTTGTACAGGGGTGTGACCTGTGCCTTTTTCCTAGAACTGAGCACGGCTTTTTGTTTGAGGATCTATGATAGATTATAGTTAGAAGGGGGCTAACTCCGCCGTAAATTCAATATAGAATCTGACAGGGATTCCATCGAGGCCAGGAGCTTTGTTCAGTTTTAATGACTTCAGCTGTTTGTCAGCACCACTGACACTAATACTGTGCTCCCTGCCGCCGTTGGATAAGCAGCTGAGCAGCAAGTCGTATACTCCTAGCTCACTCGTTTGTTACATAGTTTAATTCTTAATTTCTTTGCATGTTTTTGGTACTTGCATTGTTTAATTCATAAATTTCGGGCGTATTATAGTATTTGAGAGTGTAGCATCGCGTTTTAGTACCTGAATAGTGTAAATTCGCGTAGTCGTTTGTCTACTGTTTTTGTTTTTGAACGGCCAGTGTCGGTTGGTCACAGTGTGCTCCCTGCCGCCGTTGGATAAGCAGCTGCAGTAGCAAGTCGTATACTCCTAGCTCACTCGTTTGTTACATAGTTTAATTCTTAATTTCTTTGCGTGTTTTTGGTACTTGCATTGTTTAATTCATAAATTTCGGGCGTTTTATAGTATTTGAGAGTGTAGCATCGCGTTTCAGTACCTGAATAGTGTAATTTCGCTTAGTCTCCTTCCGCCGCCGAGCAGTGTCAGCAGTGCGCAAGTAGCAGCATTACTGCATTTACTAGGCAATCTTGTATTTTAATATCCGTTTAAATTTTGCCGATTTGTTTGCGCTCTCTGTAGATTAGTTCAGACGTTCTTTGCAAAACAGTTTTAGCATGGATAGGGACTGCAACTGCTGTGTTCGGATGCAGACTGAGTTGGCATCCCTTCGCTCCCAGCTTCAGGCAGAGTTGGCTTCGGTCACACAGCTTGAGGCTGTTGCCAATGGGCATCACTGTGGGGGTCCGGATGGGGGTTTGTCGGGGACGGCCAGCTCGTCCCACGCATCCCCTGATCGGACTACGACTGTGGTTGCCCAGGATACTGCCCGCATTGAGGCTGATCCCTCACCTGTGGTAGAGTGGGAGGTCGTTTCAAGGTGTGGCAGGGGGCGAAAGACATTCCGGAGGGCTGAACGGAAAGCCTCTCCAGTTTGTCTGACGAACCGGTTTCAGGCTCTGTCTCAGGCTGATACTGATCTTCGGCCTGACATGGCTGCTTGTCCTGTTCCAGAGGTTGCCCCTCAGTCTGCAAGATCCGGGCAGTTGCAGAGGGTGGGCTTACTGGTAGTTAAGAGCTCCAACGTCAGGCGCGTAATGGGGCCCCTTAGGGAAATGGCAGCAAGAGAGGGGAAGAAAACCAATGTGCACTCCGTGTGCATACCGGTGGGAGTCATTCCAGATGTGGAAAGGGTCCTTCCGGATGCCATGAAGGGTACAGGGTGCACCCATCTGCAGGTGGTCGCTCATGTCGGCACCAATGATGTGTGTCGCTATGGATCGGAGGAAATCCTCTCTGGCTTCCGGCGGCTATCTGATTTGGTGGAGACTGCCAGTCTCGCTAGCGGGATGAAAGCAGAGCTCACCATCTGCAGCATCGTCGACAGGACTGACTGCGGACCTTTGGTACAGATCCGAGTGGAGGGTCTGAATCAGAGGCTGAGACGGTTCTGCGACCGTGTGGGCTGCAGATTCCTCGACTTGCGCCATAGGGTGGTGGGGTTTCGGGTTCCGCTGGATAGGTCAGGAGTCCACTACACGCAACAAGCGGCTACACGGGTAGCAGGGGTTGTGTGGCGTGGGCTGGGCGGTTTTTTAGGTTAGATGGCCTTGGGCAAGTACAGAAAGGGCAACAGCCTCAACGGGAGCAGGGCAAAGTCAGGACATGCGGGGACCAAGCAGCAATCGGTATTGTAATTGTCAACTGTCGAAGCTGCGTTGGTAAAGTACCGGAACTTCAAGCGCTGATCGAAAGCACCGAAGCTGAAATCGTTATAGGTACAGAAAGCTGGCTTAAGCCAGAGATAAATTCTGCCGAAATTTTTACAAAGGTACAGACGGTGTTTAGAAAGGATAGAGTGCATGCAACCGGTGGTGGAGTGTTCGTCGCTGTTAGTAGTAGTTTATCCTGTAGTGAAGTAGAAGTGGATAGTTCCTGTGAATTATTATGGGTGGAGGTTACACTAAACAACCGAACCAGGTTAATAATTGGCTCCTTTTACCGATCTCCCGACTCAGCAGCATTAGTGGCAGAACAACTGAGAGAAAATTTGGAACACATTTCACATAAATTTTCTCAGCATGTTATAGTCTTAGGTGGAGATTTCAATTTACCAGATATAGACTGGGACACTCAGATGTTTAGGACGGGTGGTAGGGACAGAGCATCGAGTGACATTATACTGAGTGCACTATCCGAAAATTACCTCGAGCAATTAAACAGAGAACCGACTCGTGGAGATAACATCTTGGACCTACTGATAACAAACAGACCCGAACTTTTCGACTCTGTATGTACAGAACAGGGAATCAGTGATCATAAGGCCGTTGCAGCATCCCTGAATATGGAAGTTAATAGGAATATAAAAAGAGGGAGGAAGGTTTATCTGTTTAGCAAGAGTAATAGAAGGCAGATTTCAGACTACCTAACAGATCAAAACGAAAATTTCTGTTCCGACACTGACAATGTTGAGTGTTTATGGAAAAAGTTCAAGGCAATCGTAAAATGCGTTTTAGACAGATACGTGCCGAGTAAAACTGTGAGGGACGGGAAAAACCCACCGTGGTACGACAACAAAGTTAGGAAACTACTGCGAAAGCAAAGAGATCTCCACTCCAAGTTTAAACGCAGCCAAAACCTCTCAGACAAACAGAAGCTAAACGATGTCAAAGTTAGCGTAAGGAGGGCTATGCGTGAAGCGTTCATTGAATTCGAAAGTAAAAGTCTATGTACCGACTTGACAGAAAATCCTAGGAAGTTCTGGTCTTACGTTAAATCAGTAAGTGGCTCGAAACAGCATATCCAGACACTACGGGATGATGATGGCATTGAAACAGAGGATGACACGCGTAAAGCTGAAATACTAAACACCTTTTTCCAAAGCTGTTTCACAGAGGAAGACCGCACTGCAGTTCCTTCTCTAAATCCTCGCACAAACGAAAAAATGGCTGACATCGAAATAAGTGTCCAAGGAATAGAAAAGCAACTGGAATCACTCAATAGAGGAAAGTCCACTCGACCTGATGGGATACCAATTCGATTCTACACAGAGTACGCGAAAGAACTTGCCCCCCTTCTAACAGCCGTGTACCGCAAGTCTCTAGAGGAACGGAGGGTTCCAAATGATTGGAAAAGAGCACAGGTAGTCCCAGTCTTCAAGAAGGGTCGTCGAGCAGATGCGCAAAACTATAGACCTATATCTCTGACGTCGATCTGTTGTAGAATTTTAGAACATGTTTTTTGCTCGCGTATCATGTCATTTCTGGAAACCCAGAATCTACTATGTAGGAATCAACATGGATTCCGGAAACAGCGATCGTGTGAGACCCAACTCGCTTTATTTGTTCATGAGACCCAGAAAATATTAGATACAGGCTCCCAGGTAGATGGTATTTTTCTTGACTTCCGGAAGGCGTTCGATACAGTTCCGCACTGTCGCCTGATAAACAAAGTAAGAGCCTACGGAATATCAGACCAGCTGTGTGGCTGGATTGAAGAGTTTTTAGCAAACAGAACACAGCATGTTGTTATCAATGGAGAGACGTCTACAGACATTAAAGTAACCTCTGGCGTGCCACAGGGGAGTGTTATGGGACCATTGCTTTTCACAATATATGTAAATGACCTAGTAGATAGTGTCGGAAGTTCCATGCGGCTTTTCGCGGATGATGCTGTAGTATACAGAGAAGTTGCAGCATTAGAAAATTGTAGCGAAATGCAGGAAGATCTGCAGCGGATAGGCACTTGGTGCAGGGAGTGGCAACTGACCCTTAACATAGACAAATGTAATGTATTGCGAATACATAGAAAGAAGGATCCTTTATTGTATGATTATATGATAGCGGAACAAACACTGGTAGCAGTTACTTCTGTAAAATATCTGGGAGTATGCGTGCGGAACGATTTGAAGTGGAATGATCATATAAAATTAATTGTTGGTAAGGCGGGTACCAGGTTGAGATTCATTGGGAGAGTGCTTAGAAAATGTAGTCCATCAACAAAGGAGGTGGCTTACAAAACACTCGTTCGACCTATACTTGAGTATTGCTCATCAGTGTGGGATCCGTACCAGATCGGTCTGACGGAGGAGATAGAGAAGATCCAAAGAAGAGCGGCGCGTTTCGTCACAGGGTTATTTGGTAACCGTGATAGCGTTACGGAAATGTTTAATAAACTCAAGTGGCAGACTCTGCAAGAGAGGCGCTCTGCATCGCGGTGTAGCTTGCTCGCCAGGTTTCGAGAGGGTGCGTTTCTGGATGAGCTATCGAATATATTGCTTCCCCCTACTTATACCTCCCGAGGAGATCACGAATGTAAAATTAGAGAGATTAGAGCGCGCACGGAGGCTTTCAGACAGTCGTTCTTCCCGCGAACCATACGCGACTGGAACAGGAAAGGGAGGTAATGACAGTGGCACGTAAAGTGCCCTCCGCCACACACCGTTTGGTGGCTTGCGGAGTATCAATGTAGATGTAGATGTAGATGTAATACTTATTTCATTCGTCTTGGAATGGGAGACTAAATTGGGGCACTTTTAACAGGTTTTTATTTGTAAATGAACATTTGAAAATGGAGCTAAGAATTCCAGCTTTTGCTTTGCTACTCTCAAGTTCAGTTCCTGTCTCACTCGCTAGAAACTGAACACCAACTTTGGTGCCACTAACAGAATAAACGTTAATAACATTCAACATTTTTATTTTTTTATGTCTGCATTTGTATTTCTCAACAGCATGACAACGAGCACATTTATTCCAACGAGACACCAGTTTGTTGATAGTGTCTAGAATGTTTGACAACCTCACCTCTGCTTCATCACTATCAAGATGAAGTATTCGAAGGTGTTCTTTAAGCTTTGAAAACAGGCGAAAATCGGATGGAACAAAGTCGAAACAGTATGGACGTCGTCGATGACAGTGAAATCAAGTCGTCGGATTTTTGGCACATATCGCAGAGGTCGTGTGTGGTCTGGCATTTTCATACTGAAGGGGAAGGGTGCCCCATGAGTGGAAGAAATCTTCGAATTCGAAATTCGATTACAGCATGCTGTTTCGCTAACACAGTCAAGGGGAGATTTTGGTGACCCGCGGGTCGGATTCATATACATATTTCAGCTCGCGGACCGCATTGTCACATAACGTGACAGCAGTGCTCCTGACAGATAAAGTCAAAATTAATGGGTCTGTGAACTTAATGTTTACGAAGTAACGGACTGATTGAATGACACCCCTTTCCCAACAAGTCATGCCAGCAAATTAAGATTCGAAAATAGCATCATTGAATGAATGTTTACATTCACCCAATCTTAACATTTTCATTTATTAGTGCATGGTGAACTATGTATCTCTATCTATGAGGTTTTGCAATAGCTGGTTTAAAACGTCCATTGGAAGGTTCTGCAAAACCGTTAGTAAAGAAACAATGCTCATGACATGTAAATAAATTGAATTATGTGAAGATTCGATCTTGAAATGTCATCATGGAGACATCAATTTCTATAAAAGTAAGTGGTTGCAGCTAATTCATTATAAAGTGCCCACAATTTCAACAGCTGCAGTGTTGTAATATGTCCACAACAGACAAGAATTAGTTGCTAATGTTTATACGAGAGGGAACTGTAAACATGTGAACACAATGGCGATTCATCAAATGATAATGATTGTCTTCAAGCGTTCAATACATGTTGGTAATACTGAGAATGTTTTGCATATCATCAGTACTGTTCCTCGATATTTCTAGTATTATTAACACTCGTTCTCAGACGGTCATTATATTGACATATTGACAATAGTATTGAACATGCGAGGACCTTGGGACTTCCGTGTGAAATTTGTATCACTGCTAATGGTACGCACAAATCTTATGTTGTTTATACTGCACGTAAAGGTCGAAACTGCTCACATCAATGATAGCAGAGATTTTACAGACTTTACACTCAGTAAAACACAGCACTCATGTCACGCGATAGCAACGCCTGTGAAGCGTAAGTTCGAAGACGTCTGTAACATGCAGGTTTGCAGAAAATATATTTGGATTCACCTCTAAGATTTTCAAGAGAACATGAATATTATCATACATAATGAAATACAAAAACTCGGCCATAAATTCAAAAGGAAATTCACCTGGCTTGACAGCAGCTTGCCAAGCGAATAAGGTGAAATTTTGTCATGCATGACTGACAATACACAACACCTCTTCTTCGGATGTTTATATTTCTTTTCGCGCTGTACTTTAACTCGGCGTCTTGGTTCCTTAGAATTCATGATAATAACTTATATCCTAAAATAAAACTTTTCAAGATCATGTGATTGCACAGAAACCCATGTGAAACATGGCGACCTTACCTAAATACAGTACATTGAACATACAAATTTTGCCATTAGCCATTAGGAAAGTTGAAAAGCTGCACTTAACCAATGTATTTACAGTGGTTTATCGATTTTAAAAAATTCAAGAGCGGATTAATGTGAGCTCTGAGTTTAAATTTTTAACACAAGTTTGTTGATATCTGGATTTATGTCACTGATACCAACTGAGTCTTAAGGTATTTCCCAGGTTGTCGTCTATTCCCTTGCAAGTGTGTTGCATTCATTCATTTTCATAAGTGTAAAAAGTTGTTCACACTTACATGTGCTTCCAAAAAGACAAATTTTCCTTCTTGAAAATGACCTCAGTTGCCGATATTTCTCTCCGGTCAAGTAAGTTTTTTAAAATTCGACCAGGTTTAGTTTTTCAAATTTAGATTTTAAAGACAGATCTTCTTGAAGTTCAATAATTAGACTTGAAGATTTACTGGGGTGTTATTGGATTATCAAATGTAACAAACATGCTGCCTGCAGTCCTGAAATCGGAAAACCTTGTGGTAAATTGCACTAATAATGATTTCAGGTCATCAGCGTAAGTAACATAATCAACATTTTCAAGGGCTGACACTGTAAGAAAGTAGTAATAGTTTCCAGCTCTCATCTATTTTCTCACAAGCACATATTTGTCTGAAAAGCTTTCAGGTTTCTTTATAATTCGTTAATTAACTGTCCTTGTTTCTGGAGTTTGTAATGTAGGACATGAGATGTGATATCAACCAGAAATGCTAAATTACAAACCCATCGGGTATCATTTATTTCAGGCAATGGTTACCCTGTGATAGCAATACAATCTTCCATTCCTTGTCGAAGATCGTAAAAACATTTGCCCTTATTTAGCCATCTGGTTTCGCAATGGTAAGCCAAATCTTCATGTTCTGAGCACTGGCCGTCCAAATACTGTTTGAACTGGTGGTGGGGGACTTAATGAAATTGATGCTTGTGGTAACCACGTTCATGACATGTTTCATTTTAACTGATTTAGCATACATATTTTGCTGGTGGTCAATGTAGTGAAGAGTGGTTAAACTTTCTTCGTCGGTATTTAGTTCAAAAACTTTCTCATTTAAAATGTCGATAAAACCTTTTCGCGAACCGTCCATCGCAGGTACTCCATCAGAACAAACTCAGAGTTGACTCTAATGCAGGTTGAAGGTTTCGATGATTTTTTCAACTTCATGAGAAATATCTTCACCAGTTCCTTTCTATGGCCCTAATGCTAATAGTCCTTCCATTATTTTGAAGTCCACATCCACACCACGAACAAAAACCGCTAATTGAGCCTGTGTCTGCAAATCAGAGCTCCCTTTCATAGCAATGCAAAATGCTTCGAATGTGGCAGCACCTTCACAGAAACTTTTGTTAACGTCACCAGCCATCATCTCAGTTCGTCGAACCACTGTTCGACGCAAGAAGCTTATTTGTTCAAACACTTTTATTTTATCAGGTCATAGTACATCCACAATGTCCAAGAGGCACTCCTTCGCGAATTCACCTTCAGAAAAAGGCTTTAATGACTTGGAAATGTTTCTGCTCTCTATATAACTAGCTTTAACCAAATTGTCGCACTGTCTTCTAGGTTTGGCAAACATTTACTGTTGGTTGTCCAAATTGAAAATTAACAACTTAATTTTGTCATTTCGCAGTTGCCCTGTAAGCTGTTGTTTAGCAGTGTGCATCGTAGAAAAGTTCCTTTTCATGTTATATTCTTTCACAACAGGGCGGACATGGCCAGCTGTGCAGCAAAATTTATATTTATTTGGTTAAGCATAATGAAATAAATTGCTGTACAACAGCCCTTCTGCGCCAGATGACGTTTGTGAATTAAACTAAACATGAAATGGATGCTTAACCCATGGGCTATAATGACTCCAAAATGTGATTTCCTCGATGACAAGATGTCCTTACCAGTTTGTCCAATATGAGGAAGCTACATATTACTTAAGAGTACG
The DNA here is from genome assembly GCF_021461385.2 of Schistocerca piceifrons. Classification (NCBI taxonomy): domain Eukaryota; kingdom Metazoa; phylum Arthropoda; class Insecta; order Orthoptera; family Acrididae; genus Schistocerca; species Schistocerca piceifrons. The sequence continues at coordinate 705,209,455 of NC_060141.1, read as the reverse complement.
ATTACCAAAAAATCGAAGGTGCTCTGCTCTCCAAAATGTTATAACAAAATATGTTTTAGTTCGCCTTATTAAGAACAATGAAATCTGAAGGCAAATACTTAGATCGTTCGCCCAGCAGCTTGGCATCAGTTCACCTTCAAAGGTTAATACCAAACACGCAAAGACTACCGTGCATATGTATTGCATTGCATTCACCCAAACTGACCACTTCCATCAGGCACAAACATAATGCTATTGCAGGTTTTAGAGTTAACCTCAAATTCAGTCACACGCCAGCAACCATATAAAAACTGCGGCACCACGTTACACAAACAATAAAATTGCTTGCCAAATCATATGTAGTCTTGACAAATAGCCAGGTGCATTAATACATGCACGTTCTCGGAACAGGCAGTTGACATTAAATGATTCCCGTACATGTCTGAAAGGCTCCTGTTATGGGGAAGGTTCGTTTTATGAAAATATCTTTGTTAATGGAACAAGTAGAAAGATTCCTGGTCGCATGGAGGCTTAATAAAAGGTTTCTCCTTCTACTGCTTCTAGCTTATTTATCATTCTCTCTTTCTCGGACTATTACTTCTCTGGTTTTCATTCTCATTATAAATACAGTATTCTATTTTAATTGTTTGGAATAATAACAAACCAATGAATTAAACATTAATCTATTTTACTGATTGCAACATTTAGTATCTCGATAATAATGTTAATCCCCTGGGTGTTTTTACAATTATAAGCGAACGGATAATGTACTCAGGTAATGGATGAGCACTGGATGTTTCCACATTCATGCTAGTACTTGTGTTCTAGAGTCATACATTTGCTGCACACCGGACTATATTTCATGCATCACGATTAGTGTGGTGCAACAAGTTACAAGTAATGCATCACAGTCAAACACTATCTGGACTTCGTTATGAAGTTCCAAGCTAAGGTGCATTCCGCGATTCTAAATTAGCACAGTTCTGACCGAAAGCTCCGCGCACTAACGAGACGCTACACATCGCTTAGCGGGCCCCCTTTCGCTCGCCTCCAAGACGGCGGATTTCCCCAGAGCGACCAGAACTCGACCCGGCGCAGCCTCTGCCCCTTCTGCACAACGCGGTGCTTTACCTCGCAGTCCAACTCCTTTCAGACTCGAACGCTAAGAGGGTTCCTTTAGCTAACTGCCGACTAGGATCTGTTCCTGCTGTGAAGCCGCACATGTAGCTTCACGAAGAGAAACTGCCCAAGAATGTAATATTGCTCTTTCTACTTACAACACTAATAAGTCAGGCTAATTCATGTAAGGCACGTGGCTTTCCCTGGACTATAATATCGAACCAACGCGTTACTTGGCACCTAAACATTACCCATATGATGAATATTAAAATCGCCCTACAATATATATAAATTCACAATTTAAATAACAAGAAGAAACCCTCTAGCATCCTAACTAATTTACCGTATTAAGCAAAAGGTGGATCTACACATTGCCTACCACGTGGCCACAAGTCCACGTGTTAGCCGACTATTCAAGTTAAATCTCGGGATTTACTGTTCCCTTCTTTCACGATACACTAATTCCCAGAACATATAACAATTTTACAAACATGGAAACACATTACACATATCTTGTTCTCGCCACTGGAGCGCTCGTGCACAATGAATCTATAAGTCACACATGTTGTTCTATTCAATCTCAAAACACGAATGGTATTTCACACACGCATCTTAATTTAAGATATATCCTGACCTTAAGCTTTAGCAGCTGTGTCTTACCATTTCATCGTCCTCTTAAGCTACACGACTCAGAAATTTACCATGACAAAGCTTCACACGATATCTTAAAATATTCAAAAGATTCTTAATTGTTTCACACACGCAACTTAATTTAAAACCTATCCTGATTTCCTAACGCGGAAATAAAAGAGTTAGTATTGTTGTGGCTCACTTAAGGTGAACTCACCAACCAGCTTTCTTAGCGGAGATACCCAACACGTCCACTCACCATGGAGTCCGCTGCCAGAGTGCTTTAGACCAGCACATCACCCAGCATTCTTTGTCCCCAACGGAAGTCCACCCAAGTATCTTAAAAGAAGCTCCTCTCTTACCGCCAACCTTCATATCCGCTTGACCAAGACCTGAAGATTCGACTAGCTGTTGCTCTCTTTGGAGCACCTTTACATCTCTGTCCAGCAGACGCTATCGATTGCTGCAATACTGAAATTGTGCAAATATCTTTCTCTCTCTCACACACCACACATATCATGGGATGTTGATTTAGAGCATTACACAGGAAAGGTAGGGTTCACAAGGTGTAACATTAATAGACTAATGGCCATTAAAATTGCTACACCAAGAAGATCACGTGCTACAGAAGCCAAATTTAACTGACAGGAAGAAGATGCTGTGATATGCAAATGATTAGCTTTTCGGAGCATTCACACAAGGTTGGCGCCGGTGGCGACACCTACAACGTGCTGACATGAGGAAAGTTTCCAACCGATTTCTCACACACAAACAGCAGCCGACGGGCGTTGCCTGGAGAAACGTTGTTGTGATGCCTCGTATAAGGATGAGAAATGCGCACCATCACGTTTCCGACTTTGATAAGGGTGGGATTGTAGCCTATCGCGATTGAGGTTTATCGTATCGCGACATTGCTGCTCTCGTTGGTCGAGATCCAATGACTGTTAGCAGGATATGGAATCGGTGGGTTCAGAAGGGTAATACGGAACGCCGTGCTGGATTCCAACGGCCTCGTATCACTAGCAGTCGAGATGACAGGCATCTTATCCGCATGGCAGTAACGGATCGTGCAGCCACGTCTCGATCCGTGAGTCAACATATGGGGACGTTTGCAAGACAACCATCTGCACGAACACCTCGACGAAGTTTGCAGCAGCATGGACTATCAGCTCGGAGACCATGGCTGCGGTTACCCTTGACGCTGAATCGCAGACAGGAGCGCCTGCGATGGTGTACTCAACGACGAACCTGGGTGCACGAATGGCGAAACGTCATTTTTTCGGATGAATCCAGATTCTGTTTACAGCGTCATGATGGTCGCATCCGTGTTTGGCGACATCGCGGAGAACGCACATTGGAAGTGTGTATTCGTCATCGCCATGCTAGCGTATCACCCGGCGTGATGGTATGGGATGCCATTGGTTACACGTCTCGGTCACCTCTTGTTCGCATTGACGTCACCTTGAACAGTGGACGTTATATTTCAGATGTATTACGACGCATGGCTCTACCCTTCATTCGATCTCTGCGAAACCCTACGTCTCAGCAGGATAATGCACGACCGCATGTTGCAAGTCCTGTACGGGCCTTTCTGGATACAGAAAATGTTCGACTGCTGCCCTGACCAGCACATTCTCCAGATCTCTCACCAATATAAAACGTCTGGTCAATGGTGGCCGAGCAACTGGCTTGCCACAATACGCCAGTTACTACTCTTGATGAACTGTGGTATCGTGTTGAAGCTGCATGGGCAGCTGTACCTGCACACGCAATCCAAGCTCTGTTTGACTCTATGCCCAGGGGTATGAAGGCCGTTATTATGGCCAGAGGTGGCTGTTCTCGGTACTGATTTCTTAGGATCTATGCACCCAAATTGCGTGTAAATGTAATCAGTTGTCGGTTCTAGTATAATATCTTTGTCCAATCAATACCCGTTTATCATCTGCATTTCTTCTTGGTGCAGCAATTTTATGGCCAGTAGTGTAAATGACCATTGGTTATGCCTTCCTTAGTTTGCTATTACATTTTCTGTTCTAACTGAGTTTACTTATATGATTGTCATTACATTTTCTACTCAAACTAAGTTTATTTCCATGAGAGGGTCCAAGCAGGGACTTCTCAACATCAGTGTGCATGGAACAAAGAGGAAGGTATTCCACCGACCAGGGCCGTACAGTACGTCGCAATAAACCATGAAGGTGACCCGGTACAAGATCCACGATGGCCAACTGCCTAAGATTCACTTCTGCTGCCACGCCACAACTAGCCCCCGTTCGCCATGCCTGCGCTCTGCAATGCCGCTCACTGGATTGCCTGGCGAAATCCTCACTCCACGACTGCTCCCGGCGGTCCGAACATACTCCGCTTACACCACCTGCGCCCTTCGTAAATGCCCTGTAGCTCTCCCGACATGGCTCTGAGTCACAGGTTAGAACTCTTTTCGGGAACGAAGGTCGGCAGGAGCCCGCATGACTCTTTATTGATAAAAGACCCTCTCTTTACTGGACGAGGCCCATAACTTATGTGCATTAACAGTCTACGTTAAGACCGCCTCCCTCCCCCCCCCCCCCCACCCTCCACGCGTCCGGCCCTCCTGATCCAGGTTTTCTGTCATTTTCCTAAATCACTTCTACATCTACATATACATGGATACTGTGCAAATCACATTTAACTGCCTGGCAGAGGGTTCATCGAACCACCTTCACAACTCTCTGTTATTCCAGTCTCGTATAGCACGCGGAAAGAATGAACACCTATATCTTTCCGTACGAGCTCTGATTTCCCTTATTTTATCTTGGTGATCGTACCTCCCTATGTAGGTCGGTGTCAACAAAGTATTTTCTCATTTGGAGGAGAAAGTTGGTCATTGGAATTTCGTGAGAAGATTCCATCGCAACGAAAAACGCCTTTCTTTTAACGATTTCCAGCCCAAATCCTGTATCATTTCTGTGACACTCTCTCTCATATTTCGCGATAATACAAAACGTGCTGCCTTTCTTTGAACTTTTTCGATGTACTCCGTCAGTCCTGTGTGGTAAGGATCCCACACCGCGCAGCAGTATTCTAAAAGAGGACGGACAAGCATAGTGTAGGCAGTCTCCTTAGTAGGTCTGTTACATATTCTAAGTGTCCTGCCAACAAAACGCAGTCTTTGGTTAGCCTTCCCCACAACATTTTCAATGTGTTCCTTCCAATTTAAGTTGTTCGTAGTTGTAATACCTAGGTATATAGTTGAATTTACGGCTTTTAGATTAGACTGATTTATCATGTAACCGAAGTTTACGAGTTCCTTTTAGCACTCATGTCGATGACCTCACACTTTTCGTTATTCAGCCTCAACTGCCACTTTTCGCACCATTCAGATATTTTTTCTAAATCGTTTTGCAGTTTGTTTCGATCTTCTGAAGACTTTATTAGTCGATAAACGACAGTGTCATCTGCAAACAACCGAAGACTGCTGCTCAGATTGTCTCCCAAATCGCTTACATAGATGAGGAACAGCAAAGGGCCTATAACACTACCTTGGGGAACGCCAGAAATCACTTCTGTTTTACTCCATGACTTTCGGTCAGTTAATACGAATTGTGACCTCTCTGATAGGAAATCTCAAATCCAGTCACATAACTGAGACGATATTCCGTAAGCACGCAATTTCACTACGAGCCACTTGTGCTGTACAGTGTCAATAGCCTTCCGGAAATCCAGAAATACGGAATCGATCTGAAATCCCTTGTCAAAAGCACTCAACACTTCAGGTAAATGCCGTGATGGTTTCTTTGAAAGGGCAACGCAGATTTCTTTTCCCATCCTTCCTTAATTCGAATTCGTGTTCCGTCTCTAACGATCTGGTTGTCGAATGAATGTTAAACGCTAACGCTCTTCTCCCTCTCCTCCTCCTATAGCCCCGAAATCTTAATCCTGACATGATTCAACAGTCAATGGCAATTTTCATAATAGGATAGAATCCCTCTCTACACCTGATCCACGCATCAAAGACTCTTAACAACTGCAAAATTACCATATATATATATATATATATATATATATATATATATATATATATATATATATATATATGTGTGTGTGTGTGTGTGTGTGTGTGTGTGTCTGTGTGTGTCTGTGTGCGCATATATATATATATATATATATATATATATCTGCACACACTGAACATAGCTCAATCTGTTACAAAAAGGCGTGATTAGTGACGAAATTTTCAAATAAGTCTATATTTAGACGAAAATAGCACAAGCATTGGTGGTTCACAATATAAACAAACATTGAGCTAAATACTAAAGGCACATAATGTGTGACCACGAGTTAGCGCAAGCGCAAGTCTCACAATGATTATTATTGCAAAAAGGCATTGAAAAAGTTGAGAATGGGCATAAGAGAATACAAAGAACGAATGTGGGAAGCAAAATCCTCCACGTCGGTCAGTGCATGTGTCGAATTATCGATTGGTCTTAATGCACGTTAAGATTTGGGAAAACCAAGTAATCGAAATTCTGCAACTACAATATGCCCAGAATGGGGTTTTAATTTTATGATTTACATAATCAGAAATGCATAAGTTACTTATTTTTTCATGCTTAGCACAACGCGTTTCGAGAATCTGCTGTCATTTTCAAGTGAATTTTTGCATTTGTTCATATGAAGGTTTTTGGTGATGTTTTTGTGCTCCTCTTGCGTCTTTTTTATGTTATTTTTCGATCGATAAATCGGACAAAGTGAATTTCTGAGTGCTTTAAATGCAAATGCTTATGTTGGAAATCGTATGTTTTTTTGTCTATTTACAGGTATTGTGTGCCTCATCCATTACACAGAATATCAAGCACACGCTAAACATTACTTATACTGTTTGTTTTAGTAATCAGAATATGTACAAAGATATTACGACACTATGGTTTCACAAAGAGTTCGTACACGGTCAGAGTTGTTGCAGTGTTTTTATATATGGTACCTAGAACAAATAACGCAACGTACATCTTTAACGTCATCCAAGTACTCCGTCATCAGGCCACAAGTATATGGTAGCACTTTAACGGCATGTAGCGTTATAAATCTATATACAACCGTGCAATGGCGTTATATGTGTAGATACAAAAGATTTATGTCGGTACTGTTTTGGTAAACCACCTAAATAGTCTTTACTTTATGCTACACATTTATAATACTAAAACAATCTTGTTGCGTATAATTACTGTAGCTGCTCTAAATGGTGTATTTTTAAATTTTAGATGCTGAAAAGAGCACTGTGGTCAAAAGAACATGTGAAGGCGGCAATGAATGCAGTAAACGGAGCAATGAGTGTGAAAAGAGCTTCAAAACTACACAAAATGCCTAGAAGGACACTACACGATCATATCCAGACTGCATCATCAACCATAATCCTTACCTTAGGAAATGGAAGAAAAATTATGCTCTCATATTTTTTGACTGAGTAAGACTGGTATGCAAATAACAGCGAAAGTTTTGCGTGCCTCCGGTTTCAAATTTTGCCTACTTATCAGTTTACCACACCCTTTTCAGGTGTCAAAATGGTCTGCTGGCAAGAAGTGGTTCAGACTCTTCCTGCAATGTCACCCAAAGGTAGCTGCAAGAAAAACCCAAACAATGAACCCAGGACATGCAATGAAATAATTTTTTTTTCCGAGGAATCATTTTGCAAAGCTACGAAATCTTTTTATCGAGAAAACCCAATGATGAAGCAAGAGGAGATATATATAACATAGGTGAGAAAGAAGGCCGGCTCACTCTACATCGTCACCTAACTGTTAAAGCAATGAGAGGCGCCAAAAGAAGTAATTTATTCTTGGACAGGAACAAGTCCATTGACTTCAGGAAAAGTGAATTTGGAACAATTTTCAACACAGTACGGGCAAGAGCTCTCTCACCGAGCAACACGAAAGGCATTTCCTCCTTCAGCCGTGTCTGAAGCAGCAGAACAAACAGAATCAGCAACTGGGAATCAAACTACGCCTACAACAAAAGGTTCACATACCAGTAGTACTCAATACAATCCACCAAGAGTGTCTCTCGCATTGGAAAGAGCTCCTCAAAGTTCTCGCACACTAAAAAATCCTAATTTTAGTCGTTTTATCGACAATGGTAACGAAGACGTGGCAAGAACATCACGAATAACTACACCTTCAACTCCATTTTCTGCTGTTCTCATCATGCTAAAACGGAAACACCAAGAGAGAGCTGTATGTAATTCGTTGAACTACAAAGGAACTGTAATTAAGGCTTCACTGTTTAATGACTTTGAAAATAAGCGTCAGAAGACCAGCTCTAAGGATGTTCCTGCCACAAGTGATCCCCAACAAGCACAAACTCAGGCACAGGATGGATGTACTTTCTGGGTAATAAAGATCGTGTGGAGAACATGTCACTGTGAAAATTTGGTATCAGGTATTTGCGCGATAAATGTCACGTCAGTAGAAAAAACACAAACGTTGCAACGTACAAGTGCCCAGAATGCGCAGAGTGATGACGTTGATGTATGAATATTCATGTGCTACATAAGGTCAAAATAGGTTGACAGTGACACTTTTAGTAAATTAATGATACCTATGAGAGAAAGTAACTATTTATTTTCTGTTTAAAATATATGGCGTTAATTGAGCAATGTGTTCTGATAACGTCAGCGTGCAACTTTTTTCCTAATTCTGAGTTTCTGAACCTCCAGAAATAAGCATCAACAATATCTTCATGTTTTTATGGTCAAAAGAGGTTAAAGAACCGGTTTCATAAATTTTGTTGGTTCAGAATGACTTACTAACGAAGCCACAATATATAATGTAATAAGGTGGTATTATTTGCTCGCTATATCCTACACAGGCTGTCAATTACAAAAAGAAATATTCAGAAATTTATTAATACTACACAGACAGATTTCAGCAAAAAGTCACTGTGTAAGAAAGGGTTAAATGACTATAAACAGTATAAACAAAGATAGCTTTATACTACAAAGTACTTAACACTCAGAATTTAAAAATAATTTATACTTATACAGGGTGAGGCAGCTTAGTCATAACACCCCTTGTATCTCCCCAACCGTAATAGATACGAAAATGCCATTTGGACAATGAATTGCAGGGACAGGGGCTACTTGAATACATCACGTTTAATGTTTGTGCTATCTTTTATTACAGAGATGTAAGACCATCTTTGGGTTTTTTTAAAATAGAACCCTATGTTAAATTTTAGCGTAACATGATGGGCTTAAAAAGACGGTTTCAAATAAGTGTGTATCATAATATTTAGGTGAATAGTTTTTGGGACACTGATATGTTCCCGTATCGCATTCGTCCTTCGAAGCGGCGTTGTCCAATGCGACCTTTCCTGTTGACTACTGGGGAACTTAACAGGGAAGGTGTTGTTTTCTTGCTTCTCGGTAACGCAGCAAGGTGACGCACCAGGTAGCTGGAGAGAAGGGTATGAATGTGCTACTGAGGTAATTAGACATCGCATTTCCGTCACAGTTTCTTGGAGCAGACACGTATACCAACTAAGAAAAGTTAGATATGTTTCTAGTGTATGGTGAAAGCAGAAGAAATGCTGTTAGAGCAATAAAGCGATATGGGGAGCTGTGTCCTGATCGTGAGCGTCCTACGCGCCAGCTTCTTGCATGTATTTGCAAGGAACTACTTGAATCGGGATCGCGGAACGCCCTACAGAGGACAAGGCAGAAAACTGCAGTTGGCGAGATACGTGAAGAGGTCGTACTATCGTTGGCGCATAACGACCCTACTGTTTCGTCGCGACGTATAGCCTCGGAATATGGTACAAGTCAGAGAAGTGTTCTACGCATATTGCACCGGCATAAATGGTTCAAATGGCTCTGAGCTCTATGGGACTTAACACCTGAGCTCATCAGTTCCACAGACTTAGAACTACTTAAACCTAACTAACCTAAGGACAGCACACACATCCATGTCCGAGGCAGGGTTCGAACCTGCGACCGTAGCAGCAGCGCGGTTCTGGACCGAAGCGCCTAGAACTGTCCGGTCACAACGGCCGGCGCACCGGCATAGATTTCACTTCTCATTACATCAAGCACTCTCCGGTGTGGATTTCGAAGGGCGCCAGGAATTTTACGGGTTTGCTCTGCAGCACCTACAAGATGATGCAACGTTTTTCCAACGGGTGCTTTTTACTGAGGAAGCGACTTTCACCATCCACGGTAATATGAATTTGCATAATATGCATTACTGGTTAATAGAGAACCCTCACTGGCTTCGACTGGTACAGCATCAGCAACCGTGGAGTGTTAACGTGTGGTGCGGCATCGTCGGAAATGTCATTGTCGGGCCGTACGTCATTCCGGGTATACCAAATGGCAATAACTATGCACAGTTCCTGCGAAACGTTCTGCCCATTTTGCTGGAAGAGGTACCACTAACTTCGCGTAACTGCATGTGGTTCCAACATGACGGCTGTCCTGCTCACTCCTCCCGTGTGTCTACAGAGCTGTTAAATGAAAAGTTTCCGGATTGTTGGATAGGACGACGTGCTGAACCAACCCGGTCTCCTGATTTGACCCCTATTGGTTTTTTTTTCTGTGGGGAAAAAATCAAACATAAAGTCTATGCTCAAATACCAACTACGCCAGACGATATGAGGCAATGTATCATAGAAGCGTGCGCTGATAGGTGACACCCTCGCAGCCATTCACAAATCATTCGAACAGCGACTACAAATGCGCATTGCAGCAGAGGGGAAGCATTTTGAGCACATGCTTCAGTGAAGTTTTGTATCATGTACAGAATGTATTTTGCATCTTTGTGTGTATTTGCTTCGTACTGTGATCAATAGTAAATATTTTCAAATAAGAAACAAATGCATACGAAATAATTGTGAGGCCTCCTCATTTACATTTGTATTTTTGTTACTTAAAATGTATTAACATCTTGTAGTATTTGAATACTGTATGTTGTCTACAATTTTGGTATCACATTTGTCAAATAACTGAATAATATTTGCGCGGAATCATCAGTTAATGTTTGCGCAAAATATCGCAGTATGTATTACTATTGTCGGGTAAATGGGCGTGTTTGTGTAAGGATGGACTCACGATGTGTACCATGTACTCTACACAACAGGAAAGGTCGCACTGGACAACGCCGCTTCGAAGGACAACCACGATTCGAGAACACATCTGTGTATCAAAAACTATTCGCATAAATATTATGATATACACATATTTGAAACCGTCTTTTTAAGCCCATCATGTTACGCTAAAATTTAACGTAGGGTTTCGTTTAAAAAAACCAAAGATGTCCTCAGATCTCTGTAATAAAAAATAGCACGAACATGAAATGTGATGGCCGGCTGCTGTGGCCGAGCGGTTCTAGGCACTTCAGTCCGGAACCGCGCTGCTGCTACGGTCGCTGATTCGAATCCTGCCTCGGGCCACCACATTGAACATCTATTGGCCTGACATGTCGGGACACACTCTATTCCACTCCGTAATTGAAAACGGAAAGCACGTGTGTACGTGTACCTCACCCCCCATGGTAATGTACATGTGCGTCAGTGAAAAAGACCAATAAAAAGGTGTTAGCATGTGGACGTAATGGGCTGTTCCAGTCTCTTCTGTACCTAAGGTCCATCACTGTTCCCTTTGGATCCCTACGTAATTCGGTGCTCTCCGATACACACGATCCAACAGCGGAGGAGTGGTACTCAAGCGTCAATATTAGGTTACAATATCTCCGGATGTAATTAACATTTTACAATGCAACGAACGGCACTGATTACGTATTTATTTATATGTTCAGATGTGCTAACAAAACTAACGGGGTTCCATTTAAAAAAGACGTAGGTTTGTGTTAAAAAACATACTTCCGTGCATTTTTGTATGGTTTGTATTAAACAATTTCACCAGCCCCTCTACTCACGTTCGGTCTGTGGAATCGGTTCATCAGTATTTGATGTGGTTTACGAAATATATCCAGCGGTAATGTTAGGTGACTCACCCTGTATATGACAAATAGAATAATAAAAAGGTTAATTTAATAAGAGCAATTTTCTGAGACCTAGTCTTAATATAAGTAAAAACTTTTTTTCCAGCATGAAAACTTATTACTGAAATCTGAATCGCTTTGAAAGCTCGTAATTGCAGACAGTTCAATTAGTGACCCTTGATAGGACAACGGCTTCGCATCAGCCGCAGCAGCTCAATCGCCACCTGCGAGAGCCCTGTTGTAAAGGTCGGCCACGGGATCGCCATTCTGCAGGCCCCGAGGCGACCGTAATGACGCAACCCTCGACGTGCCATAAAGCAGCCGCCTCGGCCCGCACGTGTAGTGTTAACAGCAGGGGCAGCCACCGTTAAACGGCGCGCAGATCTGGTCGCGAATTGAGGTCCGGCAAGAGCTGTTATTCCAACGAATTGCGGCGCTGCGCTTTATTCGGCGAGATAACCCCAGTTCCCACTCCTTCTGCTTTCTCTTCCCCACCCTACCGCTCCCCCCTCCCCGTCCACTCTTCCCCCCCCCCACCCCCCTCCATTCGTAGCTTCCTGTCCGGCGGGCGTCGGGCCGTAAAGTTTATGGCCGCGGAGTTCATTTCGAAAAGCGCGATGCTAAGCAGTCGTCCGCGCTGCGAGCTGACTACTGCTGGCTGTTGTTAAATTGGGAGCAGCTCGTCCGACGGCTGGTGGTCAGTCTGAGAGTCAGGCCTTTGGCGGTACAGCCGACAGCACCGCTGGTCGTTACTGCGGTGTTCCAGGAGAAAAAGTAGAGCCACTGCCTCCGCCGTCTCGCAGCCATTCTAGTTCAGATATAGTCTCAAATTTAATGTAGGGTTGTAGGGTTCTCTCTCATGGCCTGACTCACAGCATTCGGAAAAAAAAAAAAAAAAAAAAAAATATTGGTTCAAATGGCTCTGAGCACTATGCGACTTAACTTCTGAGGTCATCAGTCGCCTAGAACTTAGAACTAATTAAACCTAACTAACCTAAGGACATCACACACATCCATGCCCGAGGCAGGATTCGAACCTGCGACCGTAGCGGTCGCTCGGCTCCAGACTGTAGCGCCTAGAACCACACGGCCACTCCGGCTGGCCATTTCGGAGGCACAACATTGTGATTGCATTATAGTTCTTCCGTGACTATCTAGTGGAACAGCTCATAACTTACAGTACATACAAGTAATTAGTGAAGATTTTGTAAAAAACGGCTTTTAATTTAAGTTCACGTAACGAAAGAGTGACTCAGTTAATGTTGTCGTAAAATGCCTTAAAATATAAAGGGCACTACCTATGCCATTACTTGTGTGTCGAAAACTTTGTAAATGATGGTCGGAATATAAGGCGTATTTCTCAAATCACTAATGTGAGTATTGTACAATGACGTACAAGAAACTGCAACACAATAAGTTATTAACGCAGATAAACCAAATTTTGGGAGTACATTTGGATAGGTAACATATTTAAGTGATTAACATTGCAAGATCACAGCGCAAGATAAGCAACTGACATTCTGATACATTAATTGTTGTGGACTGGCAAGACAGCCAATCCCCTAGGACGGGAGGCTGAAGGGCATGCAACGGAGGTGTGCCCAGCTGTTTGTACGTGTCCTGATTGATCAGTGAAAATGCAGTTCCGGTATCGAGCTGGAACAGTATCACTTTGCCGTGAATGTTCAAGTCTACAAAAAGCTTATTGTCCTGCTGACGACAAGAGCAACTGTCTCGTGCAACATGAACCGACACTGGTACAGAATCACTTGCGACTTGACGGGATTTCCGTCGATGTCGACGCACACTATTTGTGGGACGAACACAGTCACCGTTAGAGAGAGTAGCACTGTGCGGAGTGGAATGAACTACATGAATTTCCATGGGCGAAATGTCGCGAGCCTGAATATCCTTGGTTCAATTCCGATTCCGGCATGAAGCAAAGGGCCTGGAATGGTTTTGAGTGTCCGATCTGAGCTTTTTCTGGCAAACACTCTGAACATGGCCTTTTTTATTACAGAAAAAGCAAATAGCTTGGCGTGACGGGCAATTCTCATGCGAATGTCTAGTAGCACACCACGGGCATGATTTCACTGCATTTGCTTGCTGGCACGGGACACGTGGCTGAGAGCCAGGCGGCTTTGGCGCGGCCAGGCGCAAGGACTGCTTACTGTTCCGTGCAGCTCGCCCGGCGGGCTAATTAACCTGACACACGGGTGGCGAAGTTGCAAATGATTCCTGAGCAAAGTCAAGTGTGTCCTGCCGATCCAATATGTCCATCACTTGTTCAAGGGAGGGATTGACTAGTTTCAAAATCCATTCCCTTATACGAACATCAGAAACGTTCTGTGCAATTGCATCACGTACCATAGTATCTGAATAAGGGAGTCCACATTGACACTCAAAACCACAATCCCTAGCAAGGCCTTGCAAGGTTGCAACCCACTCCCGATTAGTTTGACCGGCCGTAAGTTTTGTACGAAAGAAGGTATACCTTTTTGCAACTACATTGACTGATTCTTTGAAATATGCATCTAATGCAGACAAAATTTCGTCGTAGGACAGAGTTGCTATGTCGCTTCGGGGAAATAATTTGACTATCACACGGTACGTGGCCACTCCGACGCAAGAAAGGAGAAAAGGCTGCTGCTCATTACCTTAAATTCTGTAGGCGGCGAGATGGAATCCAAATTGGCGGGACCACTCCGTCCAGCTTTCCACTTTCCAGTGCCGCATCAAAAGGACGAAAAGGTGGTGCAACTGCGTGTTGTGGCTGCGTGAGCGGTGAAGCGGCGGCCGCCGCATCGTTTTGCATTGGACGTTGACCCTGGACGAGCTGTCCAAGGGCATCCAATAAGGCCTGCGTCTGGTGATTCTACAAGCGATAAAATTCGGACAGTACATCTGGAGATTGTGGCGAAGCCATGACACAAGTAAATCAGGGCAATATCAAGACGAACGCAAAATACCATCCTCGTAGCCAACTGTTGTGGACTGGCAAGACAGCCAATCCACTAGGACAGGAGGCCGAAAGGCACGTAACGGAGGTGTGCCCAGCTGTTTGTACGTGTCCTGATTGATCAGTGAAACTGCAGCTCCGGTATCGAGCTGGAACGGTATCACTTTGCCGCAAATGTTAAGTTAAGTGGTTATTCAGGACAAGCAATCCCAGTTGTTCAGCCGACTTTGCTAGCGATGGTTCACTGACATATTACGCTCTCATTTGCCGAGACGATACTTAGCATAGCCTTCAGCTACGTCATTTGCTATGACCTAGCAAGGCGCCATTATCAATTGCTATTTATCGTGTGATGCATGTACGGTCAGACCGATGTTCACCAATTATGGATTAAAGTTAAGTATTCCAGAAGCTACATACTATTTTTGCTACTATAAAGACCTTGTCCTGTTCCAGACCTCACGCCATCCTGCGTGAGCTTAAACGCGTGCCTTTCGGCTACCTGTCATAGTGGATTGGCTGTCTTGCCAGTCCACAACAATAATAACCGATGTAAGAACCAGAATGTTGAACGCAAGCATACAAATGTGCATGCAGTGCTTTGTATAGGTGCCGGATGTTAGTTTGTGGGATGGAGTTCCATGTTCGCTGCGTTTCATCGGTCAGTACAGGAACGGCTTGTGGATGACGCTGACGTTGCCGTCCAATGATGTCCCATACGTGCTCGATTGGACACAGAGCTGGTGCTCGAGCGGGCTAAGGCAACTCCGTAGCCCACCCGGTTAGCTGTGCGATCAAACGCACAGCTTTCCGGATTGGGTTCAAAATAGTTCAAATGGCTCTGCACACTATGGGACTTAACTTCTGAGGTCATCAGTCCCCTAGAACTTAGAACTATTTCAACCTAACTAACCTGACATCACACACATCCATGCCCGAGTCAGGATTCGAACTTGCGACCGTAGCGGTCGCGCGGTTCCAGACTGTAGCACCTAGAACCGCTCGGCCACCCAGCCGGCCCAGATTGGGAAGAAGCGGCTGGTCCCCGGCGGGCTTGTGTCGAAGTCGGCTGAGTCGGACAGTCTGTGGATGGTTTTTAGGTTCCCTTTATTCCGCCTCAGCTACACTATGTCGGCGATTGCTGCGCAAACAAGTTCTCCACTTACGCGTACACCACCATTACTATACCACGCAAACATAGGGGTTACACTCGTCAGGTGTGAGACGTTCCCTGGGAAGGGTCCACCAGGGGCCGAACCGCACAATAACCCTAAAAGAGTGGTTTGGTGTAGGGTGGCGGAGGGGTGAAGTGGACTGCGGTAGTCGTTGTGGGGTTGTGCACCACTGTGGCTGTGGTGAGGACGGAGCTTCTCAGTCGTTTCTAGGCCCCCGGTTAACATACAATACAAGACAAAGCAACTCTGTAGATAAAGTTATATTACACTGGCGGTATGTGGTCGAGCGTTATCCTGTTAGAAAACACTCCCTAGGATGCTATTCATCAATGGCAGTGTCCGCAGCTCGCGGTCTAGTGGCTAGCGTTGCTGCATCTACGTCCCGGGATCCCGAGTTCGATTCCCGGCCGGATCGGGGATTTTCTCTCCCCAGAGACTGGGTGTTTGTGTTGTCCTCGTCAATTCACCATCATCATCATTCGTGACAGTGGCTAGATTGGATTGTGAAAAAAATTGGACTGTGTAAAAATTGGGATTTTGTACAGGCACTGATGACCGCGCAGGTTGAGCACTCTACAAACCAAACACCATCATCATCATCATCATCAATGGCATCACAATAGGTCGAATCATGAGACTGACATATAAAATTGCATTCACGGCTCATGGGGTAACCGCAAGAGTGCTCCTGCTATCATACAAAATCGCACCCCAGACCATAACTCCAGGTGCCGGCCGAAGTGGTCGTGCGGTTAAAGGCGCTGCAGTCTGGAACCGCAAGACCGCTACGGTCGCAGGTTCGAATCCTGCCTCGGGCATGGATGTTTATGATGTCCTTAGGTTAGTTAGGTTTAACTAGTTCTAAGTTCTAGGGGACTAATGACCTCAGCAGTTGAGTCCCATAGTGCTCAGAGCCATTTGAACATAACTCCAGGTGTAGGTCCAGTACGTCTAGAACGCAGACAGGCTGGTTGCAAGCCCTCAAGTGGCCTCCTTCTAACCAATACATGGCTATCACTGGCATCGGAGTTCTTTAGCTTTTATCAGAAAACACATCTCCTCCCTGCCCTCCAATTAGCTCTCATCTGCAGCTCGTGGTCTCCCGGTCGCGTTCTCGGTTGCCGAGCAAGGGGTCCCGGGTTCGAATCCCGGAGGGTCAAGGACTTTCATCTGCCTCGGGATGATTGGGTGTTTGTGTTGTCCTCGTCGTTTCATGATCATTCATGAAAATGGCGAGATTGGACTGAGCAAAGTTTGGGAATTTCTACAGGCGCTGCTAACCGCGTAGTTGAGAGCCCCACAAACCAAACTTCATCATCATCCAATGAAGTCACAAACGCCTGTTGTCTGGAGTAAAGCAGCATGCACGCAACAGGGAGTCTGTCTCGGAGATGTCCTTGATGTGACAGATTCGTAGCAGTTCGTTGTGTCACTGTGGTCCCTTCCGCTGCTCAAACTGGATCTGAAGATGCAGTTCGATGGGCCAGGGCAGTACGCCGATCACGATGGTCGTCCCTCTGAGTAGTGCCACATGACTGTGCGGAGCCTGGTCTTCTTGCGACCGTACATTCTCGTGACCACCGTTGCCCGAAATCTTGTACACGCTGTATTCTTCCCAAGTCTTTCTGCAGTTTCCCACATTGAACATTCTGTTTCTCGTGACCCTCGTGGCCTCGTTCAAACTTAGTGAGGCGTTGATAATGGCGTCTTTGTTGCCTTAAAGGCATTCTTGATCATCATCAACTCACAACGTCCGATGTCAGAGCTAAATAACGCTCGCGACCGTTACAACGTGTGTTTAAAGCAAACCTGATTTGCATCCTCATAATGGCGCTACTAGCGCCCCTTTCATGCAACTGGAACTAAATTTTAATAGATATCATCTTTCCGATGTAGAAGCACGCCTACAAACTTTCGTCGCACATCTCCTTTTTAGCGTTGCGACTTTTTTCCTCAGTGTACTTACTGGGCGACCATGAAGTATTAAAACATCATATGTCGACTGAAAATTGTTAATATTTCACAAAATAATTGGTCTATGTTATTGAAACAAGATTCAGTATGCTCAAGACTATGGTACAATTGGTTTTACACAGAAAATTACATAATGGCGCTAGGATTTTGTGCCAGTTTCTACAGTCCTTTGGGAATGTTCTCAAGCGTTTGCAACAGAAACTCTTCTCGTTCATTGGTGAAACCATGTTGATTACAAGCTTCGAAATCATCCAGCGTAAATGGTCTGATCCGATAAATTTCCTTCATCGCGCTAGCCACAACTAGAAATTACACTGATTAAGATTAGGACCCTGCGCTGGCCTAAGTTTGAGAACAACTGATAGAAGTTTATGAACCACCCCAGCATGATTTCTTTGTACTCTATCGAAGTTCAGAACATTCTGAAGACAGTCCCTGGCAGTAATTCGGCTCAACAGAAGAAATTGCAACTCCCTTTTAGCTCACTTCAGCTATGTACCACGTTAGACCCCTTTCACAGACTGTCTGATGCGCCGATTATCTTGGGCCTTCGTGCAACCACGGCAGATCATCCTCTGACGTGCGTTTACTGGGATGACAATTCTTTCAAAGATCCACCACAGATCCCATTGCCATCAGTTCTGTAGAGCAATGTCCGGTGGTCCTCAGGATGCAAAGCAGCGCAAAGCCGATGCATAGTTCGCATTATTCTGTACCAGTATCGCAGAATACCACACTTCATATCAAGAGTCCATCTGCGCCCACTCATGCACTGACAGTTATTTATCTATGGAAATCAATTTCTATCACAGCAATGACAGACCACAATTGTTCTATATAATTGTTTTATACATGTGTTGGGTTCCCTTAATAGGGACTTTTTCTCTATCATATCCCTGGATTCCTCGCCTGGTTACCAGCGATATGCACTCCGACTGGCTTGCAACTTGACCTGTCTGCCTACTTTTAGAGGGTTGGAATTTAAGTGCTGGCGCTGAGGGACGTTTGCAAAGCTACCGCAGTCCGTTCGCTTTTCACACTAGCACATTGGATGTTACACACTCGCTGGGCCAGATTTGAAGAGACGAGTTGCAGTCTGAAAGTTCAGGCTGGACCTAAGTAATCAACTGTCGACGACTTCATCCCGTGCACCTCCTCCGGATCCTCGATACTCTCAGAACAGTCGCCTTCAGTATTGGGTCTCCCACAGGCAGTGCCTCGTGCCTTTCTATGAGATTAACATTGACTTAATTGATCTATTTTGCCAAGCTTCATAGTGTTCTGCAGCATTAGGGCAGTGTGTCCTCGCTCTTGTGGTGTTCCAAATATTATTTGTGAAATTACAAACCACTGCCACTGGATGTTTCTAAATTATGTTAACGATCTTGGTATCGTCTTTCATTGTGGTTTGTTGTATGTTTTTCAAAAGCTAATATCTTTTATTTAAAATTATCAATTTTTATAAATATATATTCAGAGTTTTGGAATTTGTGGGGTTTAAATGTTAATGATGTTGTCTAATTCCACAACATTTTTTGGTGTAACTTCGTTTATTGCCATGTTTTAATGGTATTACCTTCTGAATGTTATAGTACACCCAATTTACTGCGGGATATTCTCAAATTTGCAGCTCCGCCAGGCTTGTGCGTCCAGTCTTACTGACAGAGGCTGGCTCCTAATCTATTTCGCCTGCTTTCACTAGCGTTGTATTAACTTTTTGGTGTCTTTTTGATCCATGATTCATTACTTGTTGTATTATTAAGCCATATGGCCACAGAATTTTGAAGTTTTTCTTATATTTTGCAGTACTGTCTTTTAATAGTAAATGTTCTCTCTTTGGCAGAAATATTTCTTGACCTGGGCCTTTCACTCCCTGAGCCTTGCCTCACTACCTTCCATTAGGTGGCCTCCCGGGGATATCAGGTGTTTAAAGGAACAAGTCTAGTTCTTCTCCAGTTGGTGATTTCAACCCATACGACGCAGTGTCACAGTGCTATGTGCACCGATTCGTGGTATACTTGCTACGAATCACAGCGGCCGACAGTGGCGAGGTAGGTGCTGCCAAGTGTATGTTCCGGCTTACTTTCCTGTGTGCAGAGAGGCACTGAGTTCTTAGTGTGTTAGATTGATTAGCCTGAAAAGGCATTTTATTTGACAGTAAGGGTTAATCCCTTTCCATGTGAAGTTGACGGCCAAGCGTCGACTGGCAGATTGCTGAATGGTTGTGATATGAAGACTTCTAGACAGTTTAAGAAATTAAAACCTCATTTTGCCCATATTGGGTAATTTATCTAGCTATTTTCTCTGTTCGTGTAGGACAACTTGCCGGTATACTTCAAATTTTTCATTCGGTCATTTTCCAAGTAATTTAGTGTGATTTGGTGACGATGTTAACTTTCAGGTGTGGTGAAGAAAGGTAAATGTATCCATTTGAGGTAAGGGACCTAGTTCAGAAACAATAGAGTCGAAATGTGTAAGTGAAAGTCACTCAAGTTCTTCCTTAGCCTGACGCAGCACTCGAACTAAGGGCCCCAACTTCATAACGCTGGTCATGATGTACTGAATTGTCACTCATTATGCCCCAGTGCTCTCAGAAAATTTACCTTGTTGATGAACTAGTAAAGGTGCACGTAAATTGATGTCAGAGAGACCGAAACTCCTAGAGTTCTGTTTGTAAAGATTATCCAGGAGAAATTATCCAGCAGGGTCAGGAACGAGCTGACTCAAAAGAACTTTTACCAGGTGCATACTGTCAAATCGCACACCTTTCGCTAGTCTAAATTTCCAAATTGTTATTTTATTGGGCTACGAGATGAACACTGATTTTCATCTTTGTCTGATTTTGATTGCTTGTCTAACAGTCTGACGGTGGTGTTTGAAGTGCCAATCTCTCAAAAATCTACGGATACCAGCTACTGATTGCTGACCCCTGTTTTGACTGGACCGGAGGTGGGAATCTTCCTACGTGTCGGTCAGGGGGGCTGAAGGTGGCGTAATGTATCGCCGAAACTGGTAGCACAATAACTATTAATTTGGAAATTTAGAGGGCTGAAAGGTGCTTGATTTGACATTCCGCACTGAACAGCCGAGCTCCGACAGTCATCTGTGAAAAGACAGACATACAGTGACCTTTCGAGAAGCAGTTTCACGATGGAAACTTTTCCAATACTTAGCACAAATTAGAGCAGCTACCTCGGATTGGGTTTAGAGGTCACCGAAGAAGAAGCTTTAACTCACATTTTGGAGGCAATGCGTCCTGAAGATAGTTTATATTCTTTACTGATTAACCCAGTAACTTTGATGAACTCGACAGGATTGTTGCCAATATAGAGAGCATTCGGTTCTGTGAGAAAACAGTAATGCTAATCAACAAGTTCACGAGTATGCTTTCAAAATTCATTTTGGTTAGAAACGAGAACAAAGTGCGACTTGAGATAGTGAACATTATTATCGTTACAATAAACTTGGAAATTTGGTTTGCTGCGATTGCCCAATGCAACGCGAGATACTTCTAACCAGAAAGCAGAACGGGAACAGGAACAGAAACAGAAACACTGGTCGGCCCCGACGGAAGGCTGCCTCCCCGGGACGATGTAATCAATTACAATCTGTTTCCAGGCAATCTCTTCCATTTCTGCGCAAGATCATTAAACTTGAATCTGCATACGTGTTATTGGTCCCTGGGAGTAGTTATTTCAATCTCGACTTATGAGTGGCACCCTAAGTGCCACGGTATATGTAGATTTTCGCTATTACACCACTTAATCATCTATGTCAGGCCGTGCATGAAAAAGCGTTGCCTGGGTCGACGAGATGGAGTGTAAGCGTTCTGGAGTTATCATGGCTATTCAATTCTGTGATTGCAAGAGGGTTGTTCGCTAGTGTTTTGTTAGGTTGTGATTTTATAGTGAAGGCTACCTTGGTATTTGATTATGCTGGTAACGAGTTCCTTTTTAAATTTCGGCCTGATAAGATTCATAGATTATGAAATCATAACTGCACCTAAGGTGTTAATTGTGTTACATATAATTCTGTTGAATTCCATGTTTTTCATTTGAAAGGACGGTGGACTGAACAGATTTTAAGCCTTCGTAAGTGATTTCCAAATGTGTTGACCAACAGTTCGGGAATTATTGACAGGAATCAGTATCAGATTCAGTTGACCTATTGTATGCCTCTTCGACAAGTACAGTATCGATAATTCCCTTCCAAAATGAAAGAGATTGTTCACAAATTATTGGCTGATGGTGTCATTAGGCCACCATAGTAACTCATGTTTGTGGTACGCAAACGGAATTGCGTGGGTTATAGGCCGGTAGAAGGTTATCGTGTCATTAATCTTAGTTATTTTGCAGGAAGTTCCAGTACTCTACACAACTGTCTCACGTGGCTCGCCAGGGACATTGTTTTACTGTGTTACACCTTAGCTATGCTTACCATCAGGTGCTCTTCGTGGAAGAATCCAAATCTTGACAGTGTTTTGTACTGACAAACGTGAAAGAACCGCTGCACCTGTTGACGAGCCAAAATTAACGTGATCGAACTCAAACAAATTCGAATTCGATCACGTTCCGTTTGGTTTGCAACCGATGCAGCGGTTCTTCATGTTTGTTGAACACAAATTTGGGCAACCTCGAGTTTAAGGGTATTGATGTACTGATATGTTGTGGACTTTTAGGAACATTTAGATTATTTAAGGCAAGTTTTCGGTCATTTGTGAAAAGTGGATTTAACTCTTACACCATCTAAAGTTAATCTAGCCCACCACACAATCTCCTTTTTAAGGCATTTAGTTTCTGCCACTGGCATCAAAATTGATCAAGAAAGTACCAAAGCTATGCAGAGTTTACCTCTACCTAAAAATAAGAAAGATAACAGCTCGATTTATTTGTGTGATAAGTTCTTTTATAAAATTCATACCAATTGATACCTAATTTTGCGCAGAGAGCGTTTTTTTTTTTTTTTTTTTTTTTGTGCGTTGGCAAGGGCTCTACCTCCGGAGGAGGTTGGTCCCTCAAGTGTGGGGGGTAGGTTTTCTTACAGGGGACACCATTTATTTGAAAAAATGGGACACCTTGTATTCATTTGAGAGCCTTTGGGCACGTTTTATTGGTCCTTGAGGCCCACAGTCTTCGTATTTTATAAATACTTATTGTTGCTTCGTTGTTTTTTTGTGATCTTTCCGATTTGATTTGCATCTTGGTTCTTAGTTGTATTGTAATATGGATAGCGGAACTCTTATTTTGTGCCAAGGGGCTGGTTCTACAGTTGCCAATTCTTGTAATTGCTGTCTGGTAGGTCTGAGCCTTCCTATTTTTTCGATGAGTCTTCTTGTAGAGGTGTTGATTTGGTTGTCCACTGTCGGCATGTTTAGTTCTTCGGGTATTTGATTAGTACTCGCCCACCATGGGGCGTTAAGAATGAGCTTTAAGCATCTGTTTTGAAGTGTCTGAAGTGGCTTCCTATTGGTTTTACTGGTTATGCCCCACGACGAGCAGCCATAGAGCATCATTGGTTGGACTATAGCTTTGAATATGTTTAGTTTTGTTCTTTGAAACATTTCTTTGCTCTCCAGAAGAGGGTAAATTGCGTGGATGGTTTTTGATATGCGTTGTCGTTTTTGTTCTATGTGTTGCTTGAATAACATTTTATTGTCTATTTTTACGCCAAGGTATTTTACTGATGTTGTCCATGGTATTTGCGTTCCGTTTAACTCGATTTGGTCGTGGATTTGTGGTCGACGGCGTGTAAATACGATGGCGACTGTCTTCTCTGGGTTCATTTTGATCTTGTTTAGTTTGGCCCATTTTTCTGTGTAATCAACTTGTTTTTGTAGTCTATTTATTGTTGTTGATAGTCGTCTGTGCGTTTCTAGAAGTGCTGTATCGTCTGCGAATTGTGCTATTGTCGAGGTTTCTGTTTTCGGGATGTCGTTTACATACACGGTAAATAGGGTTGGTGAAAGTACCGAACCTTGCGGTATTCCTTCCTGTAGTATTTTGTGTGCTGATCGTTTGTTATCTATCAGAACAAAGCATCTCCGGTCGTGTAAAAAACTATCAATCATTTTGATATAGCATTCAGGTATGTCGGTCTGGTCTTTTAGTTTCGTGATAAGGTTGTCCTTCGATACTTTATCGTATGCTTTCTCGACGTCTAGAAAAACTGCGGCTGTATACTTGGAGAGGTTCATGTTTTGCGTAATATATTCTGTAATACGGAGGACCTGGAGTTCTGCTGACAGTTTTTCTTGGAAGGCGAATTGTTCTTGTCGGATGATGTTGCCGTCAAGTAATGGTTGTCGCATTCTTGGGAGCAGGATGCGTTCCAGGAGCTTTGACATCGTTGGGAGTAGGCTTATCGGTCTGTAATTATGTGGTTGTTTCAGGTCCTTTCCAGGTTTTGGGATAGGTACTGCACTCCTGGAAATTGAAATAAGAACACTGCGAATTCATTGTCCCAGGAAGGGGAAACTTTATTGACACATTCCTGGGGTCAGATACATCACATGATCACACTGACAGAACCACAGGCACATAGACACAGGCAACAGAGCATGCACAATGTCGGCACTAGTACAGTGTATATCCACCTTTCGCAGCAATGCAGGCTGCTATTCTCCCATGGAGACGATCGTAGAGATGCTGGATTTAGTCCTGTGGAACGGCTTGCCATGCCATTTCCACCTGGCGCCTCAGTTGGACCAGCGTTCGTGCTGGACGTGCAGACCGCGTGAGACGACGCTTCATCCAGTCCCAAACATGCTCAATGGGGGACAGATCCGGAGATCTTGCTGGCCAGGGTAGTTGACTTACACCTTCTAGAGCACGTTGGGTGGCACGGGATACATGCGGACGTGCGTTGTCCTGTTGGAACAGCAAGTTCCCTTGCCGGTCTAGGAATGGTAGAACGATGGGTTCGATGACGGTTTGGATGTACCGTGCACTATTCAGTGTCCCCTCGACGATTACCAGTGGTGTACGGCCAGTGTAGGAGATCGCTCCCCACACCATGATGCCGGGTGTTGGCCCTGTGCGCCTCGGTCATATGCAGTCCTGATTGTGGCGCTCACCTGCACGGCGCCAAACACGCATACGACCATCATTGGCACCAAGGCAGAAGCGACTCTCTTCGCTGAAGACGACACGTCTCCATTCGTCCCTCCATTCGCGCCTGTCGCGACACCACTGGAGGCGGGCTGCACGATGTTGGGGCGTGAGCGGAAGACGGCCTAACGGTGTGCGGGACCGTAGCCCAGCTTCATGGAGACGGTTGCGAATGGTCCTCGCCGATACCCCAGGAGCAACAGTGTCCCTAATTTGCTGGGAAGTGGCGGTGCGGTCCCCTACGGCACTGCGTAGGATTCTACGGTCTTGGCGTGCATCCGTGCGTCGCTGCGGTCCGGTCCCAGGTCGACGGGCACGTGCACCTTCCGCCGACCACTGGCGACAACATCGATGTACTGTGGAGACCTCACGCCCCACGTGTTGAGCAATTCGGCGGTACGTCCACCCGGCCTCCCGCATGCCCACTATACGCCCTCGCTCAAAGTCCGTCAACTGCACATACGGTTCACGTCCACGCTGTCGCGGCATGCTACCAGTGTTAAAGACTGCGATGGAGCTCCATATGCCACGGCAAACTGGCTGACACTGACGGCGGCGGTGCACAAATGCTGCGCAGCTAGCGCCATTCGACGGCCAACACCACGGTTCCTGGTGTGTCCGCTGTGCCGTGCGTGTGATCATTGCTTGTACAGCCCTCTTGCAGTGTCCGGAGCAAGTATGGTGGGTCTGACACACCGGTGTCAATGTGTTCTTTTCTCCATTTCCAGGAGTGTATTTTGGAGATCTTCCATGCTTGTGGTAAATAATGGTTGATTAAACAGGCGTTGATGATTCTGGTCAGTAGGACTAAGGGCTTTCTAGGCAGGTTTTGAAGTTGAATGTTGGAGATCAGATCCGGTCCAGGAGCGGAGTTTGTGCCGAGTCGGTTGATAATTGTTTTTATTTCCGCCGGAGTGATTAGTTCTGGTAGGTCTCGAGGTGGTGTCTGACGTATATTTTGGGCTGTAGCTGTCACATGTTGCTGATATTGCAGTATGTCGGGTTGTTGGTTCCCTTGAGGTTCTATTGTATTTTGTTGTTCGTAGGTAGCTGCAAACAGTTCTGCCTGGCTGAAGGCGTCGAAGATGAGGTTGTTATTGTGCAGTAAGGCCGGTTTATGTGTTTTTGTGCATCGCAGGTTTTTAATTAGTTTCCAATTGTCTTTGTTTCGGAGTTGCAGGGTGATCATTCGGTCTTCCCAGATTTCGGCTCTCCATTCTTGTACACGGTGATGTATTTGTTTTTTGAGTCTGTTTAATTGTCTTCTATCTTCCGGGCTGAGTGTTTGGAGTCATCGGCGTCTAGCTGCGTTTTTGAGGTACTTGAGATCTTGTATAAGTGGTGGCAGAGTGTGAACGTTTGTTTCAGGAAATATGTTTGTTGTAGATGCGTTCTTATAGGCTGTTTTAATTTTTTCTGTTAGAGAGCCAATGGCTTCTTCTATTTTTTGAGTAGTTGTTAGGTCTGGTGTGGGACGAATGTTATTATTTAGCCATCTCTGGAATTGGTCACAATTTATTGTGGTTTTGTGTCGTGGGTGAGGCGGTTCTATTGCGTTACCGATGTGGCCGATTACAGGTAGATGGTCGGAGGTGAGATCTTGAAAGGTTCGGAGGTGCAGGTCGGGATCGAGGTTCTTGGTTATGAAGATATCTAGGACGTCCGGTTAGTGGCGGTGATTGAATGGACTGTGGGTAATATCTTCAGGAGCGGAAATTGCAGCATTCAGTCGTCCTTGTAGGTTATATAGTGTGTTTCCGCGTGCATTGTTTCGTCGGGCATTCCACGTGGTGTTTTTTGCATTTAAGTCGACGGCCAGTAAGATTTTGTTGTTGTTATCAAATATTTGTAGCAAGTCATTTTCTTCGAATATTGCTCTGGGGCTGAGGTATGCAGCCACCAGGGTTATTTTTCCTCGTACTCTTTCTATTTTTACTATTGTGGTTTCTAATGATGTCATTTGTGGCGTAATTTCAGGATTGTGTCGTATATGTGTGCGAATGAAGATGGCCGTTCCGCCTCCCTGTCGGTTGGTTCGGTCTTTTCGGTGGCTTACCATATTCTTCAGTTTAAAAGATTGTGTTGGACGTAAATGCGTTTCGATAACAAATAGTATGTCAATCTTGTTATCTTCTACGAATTCATTTAATAGGTCTTTTTTGTTGTGTAGTCCTGAGGCGTTAAAGTTACAAAAACGAAGGTTTTGTTTCCTGGTAGGTCTAATTTCCATTGTCGGTACCAAAGAATTTCATTACTCCACCGACAATTGCCATTATTTTTGATAGTATGTCTGGCGCAGTCATAAATTGCTGAAATGTGGTGGTGATGATTGATATGATGTTCGTCCACTGTGTGTTTTGCCAGAAGTTTTTAATGTGGTTCAGGAAGTCGAGGAAGGAAGCAGGTCCAGTTGTTTGATTTGAGGTTGAATTTGGTGCCTGTTGTGTCTGGGTAGTTGAGGATGATTTCTGATTTGTCTGGAGATTTGCCCATGTTTTGCGTCCTCTGCGGCTGGCTTCAGCTGGAGTTGGCATTGGTGTGTTCTTTATGGCTGGTTGAATTGTTGCTACTGCTGGAGTGGTGGTTCTTGGTCGTTGGGCTTGATAAATGCGTATTGCTTTCTGGAATTCTTCGCAGCCGCGAAAGGACGCGGGGTGGCCTTCTTGTTTGCAGTTTACACGGTGTGATGTAGCATTTACTGGTAGGCTGCATTCTCTTGCTCTATGGGCGCCACCGCAGCGGACACAGCGAGTCGGCATAGAACAATAGTTTGCGGTGTGAAAGAAACCCTGACACTTTTTACATTGTGGTGGACCGTCTTTATTTTGATAAGATTCAATTGTCACCTTTGTGTCAATGATGTAGCGGACGTGGTAAATGGCGTCGTTTTCAGGTTTTCTGTCAAGTGTTACGCAGAAGACGTCCATGGGTCGTAATTGTTTTGTATTATTGTCTCTTTTCTTGTATTGGTGAACGTTTCTTGGCTTGAAGCTGAGGTATCGTAAGTCTTTGTCTATTTCTGCTTCTGTGACTGTTTCTGGTAAACCTTTTATCACTACTTTTAGGTGTCTTTCACTTTGCGGTTGATGAGTAAAATTGCAAATATTATGATGATGAAAGAAGTCGAGTGCTGTCCGTTGGTCTTTCATTGAGTCAAAGTGATATTTGATAGTGTCTCCTTTATAGATAGCCTATATTGGTCCTTCCATGTGCTTTTTCAATGCTGCGTTGAGCGTTAGGTAGTGGCCTTTTTACTGGATAGTAATGGGCGGGATCCTTGGTTTCTTTGGGATGGCTTGAGGAGCGTTTGATGATGATGGAGTTGGTTGGGTTGCAATTGCTGGATTTCTGGTACTATTGCTTCGTTTTGTTGGTGGTGAGAGAGGTTCAAATCGGTTTTCTGTTTGAATGGTGAATTGTTTGTGCGGTGCTGTGTCGTCTTCAGTGTTCTTCCGTTTTGCTGTTTTCCGTGGGGGAGGGGTTTGGAAATCCCCTTCCCCATCGCCTTGTTCCATCTCTTCTTGCTAAGATGACTCAGATTCTGAAGAGTGGTAGTACTGTGAAAGGTTGTCATCATCGTATGTTTGATTTGTGTCTTCATTGGTCGAGTTTTGTTCTGTGTCCTGTCGTGGTGCGTCGTGATTGGTTGGTTGGTTTTTGTGGGAAGTCGCCATGTTGTTGTCTTGTTGTGCCTGTTGTAGCTTTTGAATTTGTTGTCTGAGTGCATATTCGACATCTGTTTCCTGTGTGTTGGTGGTGCTTGGCTCAGAGCTACTCGCGGGATCTACCTCAGCCCTATTGCTAATTCTTTGCCTGGAAGGCCGCGGAGGTACAGCTCGCGGGGGACCGGCCTGCTCTCGGTCGGGCCCCTGCGTCTGAGACCCTGGGTCTTCATCGTTCCCTTCGCTATCCATTCTATCCCCAGCTATTCCAGGGAGGCTCTCCTGAGTCCTATTTCGCCCTGTCAACCTATCGACACGACAATTCCGCAATACGTTCAAAACGGTGCGATGTGAAAACGCCGCCCCTTTGTGACCGTCACACAGCTCGCGCTGCTCGGCGCCCGATGCGCAGATAGCTGTGCCTTTGAATGAACTAAACCGTAAGCAGGAAATCTTTCAGTGGACTACCAGTCAGTAGGCCGGTTTTGATTCACTCAAGCTCGCATTAGGTGTGGCTCCCACTTTGGCCAGCTCATGTTTAGAACGTCACTTTATAGTCCGGACTGATGTCTCCGATTTTCGGATTGCAGTTACACTCCTTCATGAGCATGACGATGACAAATGCTCAGTTGTACACAGTTCTAGATCTTTGTCTGTGGTTGAACTCAAGTACACCATATGAAGAAGCTGTTAGAAATTGATAACCATGCTTTAAGCAGGATGGTTGCCAGGCCTCGTAAGACAGGTAGGATTGCACGTTTGACTGTCCGCTTTTCAGCCTTTTGCTTTGCAGTGAAGCATATAAGGGGATCTCCGTAGTTGAGTGCTCAGCATCCTGATTTCCATTGGGAGGACCCAGTTTCAAGTCTCTGTACTTCTAGGAAGTTTGTTTTCGTGTGAGGACAGGAACAGGTACATTTAGAATCGTGATGCTACTTTACAAAGTTGTAGCAGCTCCAGGTCACCAAAGCTCACCATAGCAGGGAGAGCCCTGTACTGACCACACGCCTTTCCACACTACATCCAGAGATGGTGATGGCAGAGGGTGACACAGTAATCAGTCGATAATGATGGGCTTGGTGGTTCAGATAACCATATTGTGAGAGGTATCATTGAGGCCGATCACACTGACCCAGAGGCGTTTCTCTATACTAAACGCGAGGCCTGGATTTCGACCATAACTAATCGGTATTTTAATCGCAAAACAATAACAGAATTCAGATGTAGATGAGTTTTTGTATAGTCTGCGGGACTTCGGCTGTTCACTTACGTAATAAAATGATGTTATTTTGTTATATTGCAACCAGTTTCGGTGATTTAATACACCATCTTCAGGGCTTAACTGAAGCTGAGGGGGTGAATTCCGATCGTATACACGATCCCATCAGTGGCCAACAACTATGAACTGGCTTCCATGTAATATTGTAACAGTGATTTTGTGTCTGCAGCTATCAACGAGCAAAGAAAATCACTCCTAGCATTAATGAAAGACTTTCAACACAGATCATTGAATGTGGTACGTTTGGTAGGCATAGAGAGATATTGTCAGCAGCATAGTTTATGCTCCCGCAGCGAACAGATATTAATCATAAAACATGTGCAGCCGTAAGCTGGTACCAAAAACTTTTTTATTGTTACCAGTTTCATTGTTACAAATACGTAATCATCATCAAGCACCTGAATAAAACTAAGTCATTTGCACATTTTTAAGGTTTTTATTTCACACGTTACACTGCGCTTAATGTGCAGTTTGTTATTCATAATATTACTCTGATGTGTTCATTAGAAGTCTAAGGAAATTACAATTTTTATCTATAAATCTTCAGTTTATTATTACAACTAGAACAATTTTACTACTGTATTATCTTTATTAACAAAGTTCTTCCTTCGATTATTGAACATGGTCAGGCTTTTATTTGTTATTAGAAACAGTTAGCGCTGTTTAGTTGCTATCAATCGTGGTTCAAAAGTCCAATAATGCTGTTTGTTCCAACAGGTTTACATGTCTACAGAGGTTCGATGCGTTACACTACTATTTTACTTGCACAATGAAACTTCTGAACAATTTTAAAATTACAATGTTGAGATCTGCTGCCCAGTTGACGTTTTTGGCATTACATACATTGGCACATAATGTTGTGTACGTATTAAAACTTACATGAAAGTTCAAAAGCTTATTGTAAGTCCAATATTCAATTTTATAACACCGTAAATTCAGTTTTATAACACTGTAAAACTTATCCCCTCACAGTTTTAAGATAGCCTGTTCATGTATGCATGCAAGTTCCTGTTGGTAATTATTAACAGTTTAAACTGGTTTTCATAGTTGTTGACAGTGATACAGTATGGTTTTCGATAAATATTAAGTTCAAATACAGTCGTTCTTAGGTTCTCAACACATATTTATTACAGAAAGAGAATCTGATAATTTGCCAAGATACAAGCACAGTGCGCTAGACAGTCACACAATTAACAGGTACATGTAGGGCGAGTAGCTTACTACTGGCGGAGGACATGTCAACGGTACTGGCTGTGGAGTCCCCGTCGTATAGGTTAGCCGTGATTGCAGCACAGAGGCGGTGAGGAGAACACTGGGTTTGCGGAGTGAGTGTCAGCGGGGTGCTGGGGCGCTAACAGAGACGTCACCGGCTGGACGTGCCCTGCAAATGAGGGGCGCCGCATTAGCAAGCCGGTGGCACGCTGCCAGCCGCCAGTCGCCACGAGGGGACTCCCCGGCACAGTGCCGCCGCTGTCCGCGCGTCAACTGTTAACGCAAGGCTGCCAACTGCCTCTGCAGTCACTGCCCAGTCGAACAGGCTAGCTCTCTTATTCACACCAGTTAAAAAACTTCTATATTGGAAAATGAAAAAAAAACTATAAATCAGCGACATGAAAACACTGTAACTGAAGGGAACATTATCAAAGGGCACTGAAGAAAGTGTAGGAAGCCTTGGAATATTATTTTAGATCCAATCCAGGACATATTACCATGGTTTTTCGTGTCCAACCTCGGAAATGTTTTTGAACTTTCTTAAAGTTCTTGACATCAACCCAAGCAATAGCTCAATAACGCACATTACTTAGGGAGGAGGACTTCACAAACACTGAACATATAAAATGAAACAAAAATTAGGTAAATTGTTGTTGATTTACGTTAACAACTTTCAAAGAGGTATTGACGTGTTAGTAGGGTGTAGAGCATGGAAACCTTCTTCAGAACACTCTTAACTATACCATCTCCCTTTCTGTAACACGTATTACAAAGAGTTGGGGGTGCCCTTTACACTGTCCCTAAAAAATTAAAAAATGCAAATTTTGTTAATTATTGTAGACTTTTACTCACAATGTGCTTTTGAAAGACATATTGATGTCCAAGCAAGGTTCTGATCTTGAAAATATTGGACAAGATGTTCACTGGGGGAAGTTACATCTATTACTAAAACTCTTGGATTAAGTGAAAGTGACAAAATTTACAGTATTTGCAGGATTTGTTACAGGTACTCAATACAGCAATAACCACTTTTTCCAAAATTTTAAAATATAGCGAACTATATTATGACATTTTTCAAAGGTGGGCCTAAGTTGATGGACAGAGAAACTGTGACAGTGAACCCAGCGGAAAGAAGAAAAAGTGGACAACGTACGAAAGAGCTAGAGTCGAGAGGTCCAGGACGTGATGGATGCCAGGGGATCTCAAGAAGGAAACTGGAATTATCAGGAGAAGTGGAAAAAGGGAAGTGAGAAGCATCACCATATGCCAGCTGAAGATTACTCACAAGATGATGATGATGGGCCTAAAGTAGCCTCACCCATCATGCTGTTACGAAGATTAAACTTTATTTAGTCAGCTGTATGTTTCACTAGACATAACGTTTTTCAGAAATGGTTTGTTTGTTTTAATTACATCATAAAAATCACAACAAAAAAGTTCTGAATGCATTTTAATATTTGGCAGATGTTTAACATAAAGTACTGGAAATCTACTCCCTTAATAAAGGCCATCTGTTCCCCACAGTGGGAAAAACTAACTCAACTGGAGCAGATGCTCCAGGTAAAGACATCACAGGCTCAAACACTGTAGAATTACTACAACATCAAATATCAGTCTTCTCAAATACCTTAAAAATTACATTCCATTTCTCTTCAGTAGCATCTGGTACTTTTTCAGAACTTAAACAATCCTTTGATTTGATTTACCTGGTTCAACAATGTATGTTCACCAAATCAGTCATCAGTATTCGTGGAATACTGTATAATTTCATTAACTAGTCATGAACTCTCCTAAATCAGGCCAGGCAATTTCTGTTCCTAAGTTTATCCACTGAAACTTACTATCAAAAGTGTTTTGCCACAACTTTTCTTCTTTGTTCTTTCTAAGAGTTTTCTGCACTGTGCAGCATCTCTCATACCCAAGTTTCCATCTGCTTCTATCCTGAAAGTCCTCTTCTTGCATAACGTTGCCCTGCATCACACACTTCACTCCATCGCTCAAATGTAGTGCGGTCTTCCTCTTTATCTGTTATAGAGGTCTCCAGTGCCATGTTTTAGAGGACCATCTTCCGTCTGGCATTCTTCTAAGATGTTCATACCATGTTCGCCGTTTATTTGTCAATAATGTCTACAATAACTTTTGTAACTCCCAACTGTTCTTGTAGCGCTTCATTTCCTATCTTGTCTCTTCCTGTTACTTCACAGTTTCGTCTCCAAAACTGGATTTCCACTGCCTTCAGTTTCTTCTCATTGACCCTGGAGACTTCCCACAGTCCAGCACCATACAGAGCAATGCTTTCTACTATAGTTTCGTATATCCTCCTTTTCAAATATTTTGATGTTGCTTTATTCCAAATAATGCAGTGTAACTGCTTAATTGCCACTTTTCTCTTTCCTGTTCTGTGCTTGATTTCCTCGTTGCATCCAGCTTTATCAAAAATTATTGTCCCTAAATATTTGTAAGAACGGCTACACTTTACTATAGATCTATCATCCATAACTAGATACCTTCCTGTACTCCATACAGGCAATTATTCAGTCTTTGTGACATTTAATTTCATGCCCTGCTATTCATACTCTTCTTTAAGCTTTCTTAACAAATAAGACACATCCTCTTCTTCTTTGGCGAAGATGTACTGGTCATTGGCATAATTTAGGGGGAGCAGGATGTCATCACCTACTCTAATTTCCATGTTTTTGCACTTCTTTTTCCAATTTTTCTGTGCTTCGTTCAAAAACATGTTAAAGAGAGTAGGCACTAAACAGCATCCTTGTGTCAGTCCTTCGTTTCTGTGATAGTAATATCCCCAAGTGTTATCTGAATACAGCTTTCTAATGGCTTGTACATGACATTTATGAATGTTCTGGTTTTCAATTGCTCCCCACATCCTAGAGACTGGTACACTGTAATAGGACTTCTGCAAATCTATTAGAACCATGTGTGCCTCCAAGCTACTTGCCAGACCCTTGTCAGTGACCAACCTAATGCTGCTGTTACAAAACCTTCGTGCCTGAAAGCTAGGATCATTACTAGTGGCTCCATGCCTCTCTTCGCTAAAACGAGACTTCTGAACGTTGGCCACTAACCCTTCTAGATCCGAAAAACTTTGTGGTCTATCAACAAAGAGTATTCACGACCAGTCCTCAGGTCGTATTCTCTCAATAACCTCCAGTTCAGGTACATTACAACATAATGCGGTAACTGCCATTCTAATCTCCTCAATGAATTGCGCTAAACTCTCCCCATGCCAGTGGACATGGTAAAAAAAAAAAGATTAACAAGTTCACTACGAAAACTGCTGGACAAACTATTTTCTAATTATTTTTGCCGGGACGACTTCAGCAGTTATTCTACTAAGTTTACCCTAAGCCAAAGACTATATAACCTGAAAAATAACAGTATCAGCAAGTTATAACAACATCACCTGATTCTGCAAGCAGAACATTAACCACAACAAGTCAACAATTTCCTCGTTTGTGTTCATACCCAGATTAGAAATGTCCTGGAGCAAACTCAGAAGAGGAATAGACAGTTTACTAAATAAATCACAATTATGCAAACTGTTCCCGTCCACAATACCAGCAACCTTAAAATCATGACTTTCTATCAGAGCCCCATTTCTTTGCTGCATTCACTTGCCACTTTAAGAGACTCACTTCAGGTTCAAGCCTAATTACAATTAATCTTTATATGTAGGGCAACCACAGCTAAAAAATTTGTACATGATCTTAAGTATAATCAAACAACTTCAAATCAGAGGTGGTACAATAGTCTATATTAGAACTGCATGAAAGTCCAAATCCACAATAGTTGTTTGTTGTATTTTCGCTGTATGATGACTAGTTTCAAACCCAGGAGGTATACTATCAGGTAACATAAAACTAAAAGTCATGTGTCACATATTCCAAGGTGGAAGTGGGCATAAAAACTTTTCGCTCCTTGGTAAAACCTTGGATGAAGCACAGATGGGATTCCAATCCAAACCATGTGTGATCACTTTGGAGACGTAATAATGATTATGCGTAGTGATACTCCCAGTAAAGGCATTTATTGTATGCAGGGAATAGCAACTGCATTACACAACACAACTGTGCACATGGTCATTGGACACTCACAATAATTTCTTGCAGACTGAAGCATAAGTTGAGACCCACTCGACCAAAGACTGTCATCAAGTAGTGTTATGACATTTTTGCTAAGAATCAGGAACCAATGGTTACTAGTCACCAGATGCCCCACGGTTCTTGAAACTCGCAGACAGGAACCCAACCTGGCACCACAGTGGAGACAGGCTCCTTACAAATTCAGATGCCAAGAGCAAGTCTGCTTCTGCACTGATAGCTTTGTCAGTGACGATTCTTCACTGCTTCAGCCGACACTCAGTTCCACCAAACCCATAGTGACCAAAAATGTAACTTTTAATAGTTTGACAAGGATACTGCTGGCCACGACGTCACAGCATTTGCTCAGCTTCTGTCAAACATCAACTTTCCATCACTTCGAGAGTGCCTTCTGGATGTGGCAGCACATAAATACTGGCCCACTGACCTGCCCTCTGAAGGCGACAAACCACATGAGAGGCTGTTGCGGGTAGTGAGGCTACTAATCAGTGTGAACTATCAATATCAAAATGCTGCCACAAGGCACATATATGACAGAAACCTCCAATTTACTTTATCCTGAAGTTCTCTTATAAAAGTTTCAGATAATTTTTGGTTCCTTGATATGTAAAACAAACCTAATTTATCTTCAAATTCTCTTATGAAATTTCTAGTTAAGTTTCATTGTGATGTTGTGTTCTAATTTATTCTATCGTGAAATTCTCTTATAAAATCTACAGATATAATTCATTTAGTTGATATAATATCTTATGAAAATTTTAGTTCCATTTTGATGAGATACAGTATATGAATTTATTTTTTCTTGAAATTCTCCTATAAGCTCTACAGATAATTTTGTTTAGTTGATATAATATCCCAATTAATTTTGTCCTGAATTTGTCTCATAAAGCCTTCAGATAATTGGCAATGTCCTGTTACAAATGTCTATCAAACTTCATTAAATAGTTCTTCCTTTTTAATGTAATCAACAATTTTATTTCTGTATGTTACAATCGTTAAATACAATTTCTATCATTCTTTAAAACACATATTTCGGAATCATTATCAGTCCATGCAATAACTTGTTTCTTTTCTAGTCTAGAATATCCTTTAATTCCTAGTTCCTTACCTATAGCTTATAGATCTTTTACAGTACACGAGGCAGTGGCAGCTGAAGTATCCTTACAGCTGTACCCAATCTTCAGACTGTGTCTAATCTCTTATTGTTGTTGGTGATAATAAGATCAATAAATTGTTATGTTCTCATTTTATAATATCCCATCCTTGACTGGAATAGCCCAAATAAATTTTGAAAAAACTTCAGTAACAGCTAACAAATATTTATATCTTTTATTAATTTTTGAAATTCCTTATAAGATCCCAGGATCAGTTTCTCCTAGATTAGCCTGCCATAAATCTTCTGTACCACATATATCATTAGGCTGTGTGTCATCACCTACAACATTCTTTTAAATACTCTTTCCAGTTTTACATATTGTGTGAACACCTTCAATCCTTTGTCTTCCATTTTCAGTAGTGACTCTTTGAGGATGATATGTTGCAGTAAATTTTCTGCACTTCAAGTACTAGATATGTTTGTCTACTTATATAGATAAAAATGTAATAAATCTAATTTATTTCACCAAGTACAATCAGTTTTACATCTACAGATGCAGTTTTCACTGTATCTTTCCACATTACAATTCGAAAATTTGAAGTCCTATTTTTATTGATTGCATGGCAGGAGTTATTTGGTAAAGATTATAAGAGACACATATTGCGATATCAAACTCATGGAATGATAGGGGTTATCTAAATTTTTGCAAACAAGAATGACTTTTTTAAGGATACAAAATACTTAAAATGATGTATTTTTTCTGAATTTCCTGTCATAAGTGTAAATTTGAAGACGTTTTTATCATATGCCTTCATCTCTATTACTCCTATCTAATCCATGACTGATGTTCATAGATGTATTAGGTACCTTTTTATGGTCATCCTATGAGGTACCCTTGTAGAGAGCATTTCTCTTCTTGAAATCTGAAATAATTTAGTGTGTTCATCCTTTTTTAATTTTTTCTATATAATTTTTGTAACATACATATCTTTTGTCCACATTTTTATCAACTGGATCATTAACACCCACTAATCTCTTATAATATCCATAAAACTTTCAATTGATTTAAAAACACTAAATAATTCTTTATGAAAATGTTTAACTATATTTTACTCCAAAGATTCTAATTTTTCTTGATTAATCTGTGCAATTTTTTATTCTAATTCTGTTTCATTTTTTCTTAGTCTCCAGATATCATTTTTGCAGTCTTTGGTCATGTATATTTATTTTCTAGATTTAATTAAGCTTGTGATTATATGGCAACAGTTTTAAAACAAATAGACCCAAATGAGCACAAATTATCTCATTAAAATTTTGTATTCACAATCCATTATAAAACAACTCACTTCAACCAAGATATTTAACAAATTCTTCAAAAGTATTTCGTCCAAACGAGTTGCACACACATTTCTTATCATTATTAGTAACATGATATATCTAGTGTCTGCCAACATTATCAGAAATATTTAAATTAACTATTCCAGATTCATATTTGTTTGGTTTATTAGGTAATGCATCAGTTACATAAACACCATGAATGTGTTAATTTTTAATTATTTAGCTAATTTTGCTAGTCCAAAATTTGACTACAGTTGTTGTTTTATAGAATTTTTTACTACAGATGCTTTATACACCAGCAGCTCCACTAGCTAATGAACCAACAGTAGTGAAATATGGCAGTGCTGCTAAAACTAGTGGCAGAAAACCACTTTCATGTTTTGTTAGTCCAGACCCTCCTTTCTTTTTTATTAGATATTCAAAAATCTTTTTCACAACAGGTGTGTCAAGCGCTATGAGTAAATTTACACCAGTTTTTTATTTCTATTTCTCTCTGACCATCAGTTAAAAAATACTAATATTGTGAAACTGATAATTATTTAGTTTTATTTTACTTGCTTTTGACTCAGTTTTTCTACTAGGTGGTAATCTGCAATCAATGTGGATATTTTTCATTTATGTAGAATAAAACTTTTATGACGACAAATATTTTTAGATAGTACTGAAATGGTGCTACCAAGAATTTTATAGTACATATCCACTTTCACCCTCTATACATTATTCCTCTAACTGCAGCTGCTACTAACTTCTCTCGAAAGTGATGCATCAGAAGTATGCATTCTCTATTTTACAGCTAGTTGAAACTGTTTACCTGATTCATGTCTTTTCCCTATATCTTTATTGTCTCTGTATGCAATGTCATGTTGTTTACATGGTTAATCTAGTTTCATAAATGGTCCACAGTAGAAGAATCCTGGTAGCTGCATCTTTCGGATTGGCAAACTATTTAAAACCAAATTTATAAATCCTTTCCCACAATTTTCACACTTCGAAAATGTGTGTAGCAAGTTATTAAAAAATCTAATGAAATATGCAATGCATTTATTTTTATTTCCAGCCATTTCATTTCCATGAACTGCAGGTAATGTATCAATTAATTCACACACATCATTCATTCAAATATATTTTTTACTAAGCCTTGACCTGTTTCTTCACTGAAACTTGACTCTAAATCTGCTTTTAATTTTGGAAGAATTCATCTACAATTTATTTGTCAAACTTTTATATTTCTACCCCTACTTGATTTGATTTGGATTACTGACAAGTTTCAATCCAAAAGCTTTAGCTTCACTATGACTGATACAGTCCAACACCCTAACACTTAATTTCTTTAAGATTTTTATTCTCTTCATTCTGTTCCCTATGTTTTAATTTTTCTCTGTTGTTTTCTCTTCTTCATATTCCTTTCGTACATCCTCTACTTCTGATTCACTTAATGTGTGATCAGACTGCACTTTCAATCAGTTTCTTATTTTTTTCCTTTTTCTCTTCTTCATTTTTATTCAATACATCTTGCATCTCTGATTCACTCAATATGTAATTTTTACTACACTACTGGCCATTAAAATAGCTACACCACGAAGATGAAGTGCTACAGACGCGAAATTTAACCGACAGGAAGACGATGCTGTGATATGCAAATGATTAGATTTCCAGAGCATTGACACAAGGTTAGCGTCGGTGGCGACACCTACAACGTGCTGACATGAGGAAAGTTTCCAACCGATTTCTGATACACAAACGGCAGTTGACCGGCGTTGCCTGGTGAAACGTTGTTGTGATGCCTCGTGTAAGGAGGAGAAATGCGTACCATCACGTTTCCGACTTTGATAGTAGCCTATCGCGATAGCGGTTTATCGTATGGCGACATTGCTCCTCGTGTTGGACGAGATCCAATGACTGTTAGCAGAATATGGAATCGGTGGGTTCAGGAGGGTAATACGGAACGCCGTGCTGGATCCGAACGGCCTCGTATCACTAGCAGTCGATATGACAGGCATCTTATCTGCATGGCTGTAACGGATCGTGCAGCCACGTCTCGATCCCGGAGTCAACAGATGGGGACGTTTGCAAGACAACAAACATCTGCACGAACAGTTCGACGACGTTTGCAGCAGCATGGACTATCAGCTCGGAGACCATGGCTGCTGTTACCCTCGACGCTGCATCACAGACAGGAGCGTCTGCGATGGTGTACTCAACGACGAAACTGGGTGCACGAATGGCAAAACGTCATTTTTTCGGATGAATCCAGGTTCTGTTTACAGCATCATAATGGTTGCATCCGTGTTTGGCGACATCGCGGTGAACGCACATTGGAAGCGTGTATTCGTCATCGCCATACTGGCGTATCACCCGGCGTGATGGGGTGCCATTGGTTACACGTCTCGGTCATCTTTTGTTCGCATTGACGGCACTTTGAACAGTGGACGTTACATTTCAGATGTGTTACGGTCCGTGGCTCTACAGTTCATTCGATCCCTGCGAAAC
This sequence comes from Schistocerca piceifrons, assembly GCF_021461385.2. Classification (NCBI taxonomy): domain Eukaryota; kingdom Metazoa; phylum Arthropoda; class Insecta; order Orthoptera; family Acrididae; genus Schistocerca; species Schistocerca piceifrons. Next base: position 705,169,344 of record NC_060141.1, on the reverse strand, counting down.
CCTACATTTCAGCAGGATAATGCACGACTGCATGTTGCAGGTCCTGAACGGGATGCGCACACAGGACAGACCAGTCTGACGACCAAGTACAGTGCTAGCGTAGCCGAAAGTGTTTCGTCCGCAGCTTGTGGTCGTGCGGTAGCATTCTCGTTTCCCGCGCCCGGGTTCCCGGTTTCAACTCCCGGGGGGGTCAGGGATTTTCTCTGCCTCGTGATGACTGGGTGTTGTGCGATGTCCTTAGGTTAGTTAGGTTTAAGTAGTTCTAAGTTCTTGGGGACTGATGACCATGGATGTTAAGTCCCATAGTGCTAAGAGCCATTTTTTTGAAAGTGTTTCGCAGCAAACTGCTCACCGCCCATTTCTAAAAATGGAGTTCTGCAGCTGGTGGCCCCTACTTGTTCCTATGGTGACATGACACCGACAATTAACGTTGCAGTGGTGACGGGATCGTCGAGATTCGACAGTGGATTAATAGAAGTGTTGCTTGGTCGGGTGAATCATGGTCAGTGTAACCAGTCGGGTGGTCGTGACCGAATACGACGACATCCGGGTGCCATGTGTGTAGCCTGAATATGCTCAACACCTCGGGCATGTTGTTCATGTAAAGCTGTACTGTAGGCCTGATCCAGTTTTGTTTGCCTCGCACTGCGCCACATGCCGTAATAAGCAGACCGCACGGTGTTGTTAATGTTTTGACAGGGGACCTTTACCTGCTATGATATTTTTATGCGCATTTTCTCAAGTACCCATGCCAATCCGAAGAAGCCTAAATGAAGGTGAAATGCGTCACTGGGAAGTATTGTACTATGGGGGGTATCCGCCGTGACTTCCACGGGACCTGTGGTAGTAATCCATCATGAATGCTGTGGACTTCGATGAACCCTCTGCCAGGCACTTAAATGTGATTTGCAGAGTATCCATGTAGATGTAGAAGGCATCTTCCAGCAGTTGTCTGTGTCTCAAAACCAGAACAGTGGTACAGTGGTTTGAGGAAAGTGATTATGAACTGATCTGTTGGCCACCAAATTCGCAAGACCCGAATCAGATTGAACATATCTGCCTCGCTATCTTGCGTAAGCTCAGTGCCCAAAAGCAACCGCTCCGTCATGTATAGAATCTGGTGCCGTATACGTAAATAAATCTACCGAGTATTTGTCAAATCCTTGCCATTGAGAATCGCTTTTCGTTCCAAAGGCAGATCGAAACGCTCTTAAGCAGGTGGTTATAACGTTTTCACTCATTGGTGTCCGTAGAAGGAACCAAAACAGGGTGTGTCATAATTAATGACGTATACGGATACAGTTGAAAGTACACGATACTAGAAGCAAGAAAGTCCAGTAAACATTTGCTCTAAAATCCTAAAATAATCCCTTATGAGCTATGAGCATTTCTACATCTTTTGATACTGTGGAACAAATTTCTTCTACTGCGAGGTCTCTGTTTTCCATATTGTGATAGGTCGTAATATGGATAAAAAAATGAAAAAATGTCCAGTAGACATGGGCTCTAAAACGCATACCTTAAGAGCTATGAGCACTTGGCAGTGGAAGACACGTGTTTAAAAATTAGCGAACTACAGAACTGAAACAGACTCTACACATAATTTCAAACATTTACGGAGCTTTTTCTCGCTGACGACACTCACTACATTCTTGCTGTTCATGCAGTAAAACTGTAGCATGAAGCATGATGTATTATGTATTATTACTTCTTTATTACTAAATGTGGTTCAAATGGTTCTGAGCACTATGGGACTCAACATCTGAGGTCATCAGTCCCCTAGAACTTAGACCTACTTAAACCTAACTGGCCTAACGACATCACACACATCCATGCCCGAGGCAGGATTCGAACCTGCGACCGTAGCGATCGCACGGTTCCAGACTGAAGCGCCTAGAACCGCTCGGCCACAGCGGCCGGCTACTAAATGTGTTCGGAACAGATTTTTGTAGAGAGTAATCACATCTACCACCAAATGTACAAGCACAATTCTGTTGCTCTACACACAAAGTTCAGGACATATGACATCATAGACACTCAGATGGTTGAAAATTTGCGGCGTCATGTATGACGTTTCGATTTACTACTCCTTTGCAAGAAATTCTATTCAAAACACATTTTGCAGATGGTATCAACGTACGCCACTGAATATACCTATAAAAGATACGTTACATAGTTCACGAGATAGGACGTCACAAACATTGAGCCGCGTGAAAATGAAACTCATAGGAAAATTCGGTAGATACAGGGGAACTACGTGTACAAGTACGTGTTAAATATCAAATACATGTTAAATAAATTTGAGACATGCGTATGCGGGCAAAACCATGGGTAAAAAGCTCATCACAAACCTACAGAACGATTAAAGAAAATCCAGTTACCATAAGGAAAGAAATACTTTGTGCGTAAGAGCCTCCAGACTCCTAATGAGGTAAAGGTGATGACGTGGAGAGCGAAGGGGAGAGGAAGAAATGGATGGATAGAGAAGGAGAAGAAGGAGCTGGACTTAGATAAAGGGAAGAGAGAGAGAGAGAGAGAGAGAGAGAGAGCGGCAGGGGGAAACTGATAGAGGAAGGAGAGGGGAGGAGATGGACAGGAAGGTGAAAAGGAAGAGATGGGCAGGGAGAGGGGAAGGAAAAGGTTGACAGAGTGAGGGGTAGGAAAAGATGGGCAGAGGGAGGGAAGAAGAAATTGAGAGAGGGGGAAAAGAGCACATGGACAGAGGACGAAGAAGCAGATGGACAGAGGAGTTAAAGGAGATGGAAAGAGAGAGGGGCAGGAGGAGACTGGCAAAAGTGAGTGGTGGACGACAGAGAGATTTGGTGGAGGAGATGGATAGTGAGGGGGTGAACGAGGAAATGGACAGAGAGGGGTGAAAGAGGAGATGGGCTAACAGAAGACTGGAATAAATTCAATGACGCAGGGTACTCAACTAGTTAATGAATCAGTGCAAATATGCTTTCCTTGTGACATAAAGAGCGTCCATTTATGAGTGTATATTTGTACAGAATCCAGATGGCAGTTATAAGAGTCGAAGGACATGAAAGGGAAGCAGTGATTGGGAAGGGAGTAAGACAGGGTTGTAGCCTCTCCCCGATGCTATTAAATCTGTATATTGAGCAAGCAGTGAAGGAAACATAAGAAAAGTTCGGAGTAGGTGTTAAAATCCATGGAGAAGAAATAAAAACTTTCAGGTTCGCCGATGACATTGTAATTCAGTCAGAGACAGCAAAGGACTTGGAAGAGCAGTTGAACGGAATGGACAGTGTCTTGAAAGGAGGGTATAAGATGAACATCAACAAAAGCAAAACGAGGATAATGGAATGTAGTCGAATTAAATCGGGTGATGCTGAGGGAAATAGATTAGGAAATAAGACACTTAAAGTAGTAAAGGAGCTATGCTATTTGAGGAGCAAAATAACTGATGATGATCGAAGTAGAGCGGATATAAAATGTAGACTGGCAATGGCAAGGAAAGCATATCTGAAGAAGAGAAATTTGTTAACATCGAGTATTGATTTAAGTGTCAGGAAGTCGTTTCTGAAAGTATTTGTATGGAGTGTAGCCATGGATGGACGTGAAACATGGACGATAAATAGTTTAGACGAGAAGAGAATAGAAGCTTTCGAAATGTGGTGCTACAGAAGAATGCTGAAGATTAGATGGGTAGATCACATAACTAATGAGGAGATATTGAATAGGATTGGGGAGAAGAGGAGTTTGTGGCACAACTTTAGAAGAACGGATCGGTTGGTAGGACATGTTCTGAGGCATCAAGGGATCACGAATTTGGTACTGGAGGGCAGCGTGGGGGGGGGGGGGGTAAAACTCGTAGAGGGAGACCAAGAGATGAATGCACTAAGCAGATTCAGAAGGATGCAGGCTGCAGTAGGTACTGGGAAATGAAGAAGCTTGCACAGTATAGAGTAGCATGGAGAGCTGCATCAAGCCAGTCTCAGGACTGAAGACCACAACAACAACATTCCTATGTAAAATTATTTACGAAGTTCCATCTGTAATGTTTTAGGAGATGCGTATTAAAGATTGTGTGGAACCGCGCAGAGAACCGCGTTAGCCCGGCCTGGATCACGTGTGGCTGGGAGGGACTTGCTTGCAGCGAGACGTCGCGGCTGTCAGCTGTGCAATGTCGGCACGCCAAGGCAGCGGCGAGCGCCGGAGGCCGGTAGGTGGAAGCCGGAGCCTGCGGGCGGCGCGTATTGATCTGTAGCGGCGCATCGCGGCTGCAGCCGCTGCAGCTGCCGCCGCCGGCGAGCGAAAAAGTGACAGCCAAGTTGCCGCCTGCAACAAGTGCCCGTCGACCTGTCCACTGCTTCGGCGCACCTTGCTACGGGGGCGATGCTCAGCGCGCCGCGAAAGTTAGTTCTGTCCGCAGTCTAGTTGCTGTTGTCAGGAACCAGTCAGTCCAGCTACTGTAGAGAGTAGCACGAGATGTAGCAAACATAAAGCGCAATACAGATTCTGTAGCTCCCACGAATCACAATAAAAATTGTGTTATCCGAAGGCGAAGTAAAGTTAGCACTTGTAAACCACCGGTACAGTTTATTTTAATCATCATCGTCTCCAGTCATATGACATTTTTGGGCAAAATTACTGGGAGCGGAGTGTAATGTGTGCAGTACTAAACTAGGCTGTTGAGTTAGGGGCGATTTAGTATCTTGAAAACACTATTACAACGACAGGAAGACGACATGCAATAAGCGTCAGATTGGCACGAAGTCCACTGTTAGCTTAGACGTGCAGTTGATCTGTGCAGCCGCTAAAAGTAGATAGGAACAACGTCACTCGCCACTGTCTATACATATTGCTAAATAAAAATCCTCTCCCGCTTTTTTTTGTCTGTATTTGATGCCTAATATCAGGAAATACTGTGTGGATTTAGATACGATATACACTAATAGGTAGATGATTACGAGGAAAGTTTGTTCATGTAATATATCATATTCCTTGCCTATTAACTGAACTATGAATTTATGATGATCTGTAGTCCACCGCCTTCATAAAATATCGTTCTTGTGCAAGACAACTCTCTTAATTCTCATTAAGGGGGGGGGGGGGGTAGGAAGTTAAACGGACCGACGTGGAACAAGAGAGGCACCATAGGACATTTTAATTTTCAACGGTCTATACTTTTACAAATAAAGTCATCAAATTTTGTCAGCATGACGAGGAAACTCTCAGGACTCACAATTATAGCAGTGGAAGTTTAAAAAAATAACTAAATAAATTTTTTACATGTGAAATTCCATCATCTTTTCACTGACTATTGGCTGCATTTCTTGTTATAGGTACGCTTTACTTCATAAGTAAGAGAAGTTCTTCGATGAATTTTGCGCAACATACAAATCACCCGTACAGGTGTATGAAACTCTAGAATTTTCCAAATCTATAAAAAAATATGGTAAAAATTGAGGTAATTAACTACAAAATATGAGGTTTTTCTAAAAATGGAGTTTAAAATGTAACAGCTCATTCATTTTTTTCAAATTAAATAAATTATACAATTCCATACACATGTAAGTTTGGTTTGTATGCTGTGCAAAATTAATCGAAGGATTTCTCTTACTTATTAAGAAAAGCGTACCTATAGCGACAACTGCAGTCAATAGTAAGTGAAAAAATGATGAAATTTCACATGTAAAAATTTATTTTGCTATGTTTTTGTACTTCCGCTGCAATGAGTGTGAATCCTGAACCCTTCCTGGTCATGCTGAGAAAGTTTTTTGAATTTATTTGTAAAAGTATAGGCAGTACAAAATTAAATGTCCTGTGGTGCCTCTCCTGCTCCACGTCGGCTCGTTCGACGTACTACCCAACTTAAGTGATGAGTGCTATCGACAGGGTGTTATATATTGATTCCATATTTCTAGATTTCAACAAATCTTTCGGTATCGTTCCTCAGAAGCGACTTCCAATTAAACTGAGTGCCTATGGAGTATCATCTCAGTTGTGCCACTAGATTCTTGATTTTCTGACAGAAATGTTACATTTCGTGGTAACTGACGGAAAGTTATCGAGTAAAACAGAAGTGATATATAGCGTTCCCCAAGGAAGAGTCGTAGGCTCTCTGCTGTTCCTACTCTATATGAATGAACTAGGAGACAATCTCAGTAGCCATTTTAGATAGTTTACAGACGTTGCTGTCATTTACCGTCTACTAAAGTCAGTAGAAGATTGAAACCAGCTGGGAACTGATTTACACCAGACATCTCTATGTTGCAAAAAGTGGCAATTGTCCCTAAATAACGAAAAGTATGTACTCATCAACATGAGTACTAAAATGAATCTACTGAATTTCCATTACATGACAAATCACAGAAATCTAAACCTTAACAATTCACTAAATACTCAGGGATTGTAATGACGAGGAACTTAAACTGGAACTGTCGCAGGGACAAAGTTGTTGGGAAGGGGAACCAAAGACTACGTTTCTTTAGCAGAACGCTTAGGGGATGCAACAGGTCTGCTAAGGAGAGCCTACACTACACCTGTCCGTCCTCTTCTAGAGTATTGCTGGGCGATATGAGATCCACACCAGATAGATATGATGGAGACCATAGAAAAAGTGGAAAGAAGGAAAGCATGTTCCGCATTATCGTGAAATAGGGAAAGAGTGTCACGTATGTGATAAGGGAGCTGGGGTGGCATTCGTTAAAACAAAGGCGCTTTGCGTTTCGGAGAGGTGTTTTCACAAATTTTCACTCACCTGCTTTCCCCTCCGAATGCGAAAACATCTTTCTAGTGCCCAGTTACACAGAGAGAAACGATAACAGCAGAAAAGGAAAAATCTGTGCTCACAGGGAGATTCTTTAATGTTCGTTTTTCCAGCACGCTGTACGAGAATGTAACGGTAGAGAAATTGTGTAAAAGTAGCCAGATGAACACTGTGCCAGGCACCTAAAACAGTAGAGAAAATGTATGAACGTGGTCCGATGACCCTTCGGCCAGGCACTTACGTGTGAATTGCACAGTAGTCATGTATATGCCGATGTAGACTGCTGCCTATGTGTGAAGGCTAATCTGAGGGACTACTGTAAGAGTTTCGATGCGGTTTTCACTAATTGATTCACGAGAAGTGTTCCTCTTTATAATTTATTACCTCTAAGCTAGACAAGTCGCCCGACTGTAGATATAGGAGCGATTGAAGAGTATTCATTTGCGGGCGTTGCTACGGGGTTTATGAAACGTAGCGCGACTCCGATACGGATATACACTACTGGCCATTAAAATTGCTACAGACGTGAAATTTAACCGACAGAGAGAAGATGCTGTGATTCGCAAATGATTAGCTTTTCAGAGCATTCACACAAGATTGGCGCCGGTGGTGACACCTACAACGTGCTGACATGAAGAAAGTTTCCAACCGATTTCTCATACACAAACAGTAGTTGACCGGCGTTGCCTGGTGAAACGTTGTTATGATGCCTCGTGTAAGGAGGAGAAATGCTTACCATCACGTTTCCGACTTTGATAAAGGTCGGATTGTAGCCTATCGCGATTGCGGTTCATCGTATCGCAACATTGCTGCTCGCGTTAGTCGAGATCCAATTACTGTTAGCAGAATATGGAATCGTTGGGTTCAGGAGGGTAATACGGAACGCCGTGCTGGATCCCAACGGCCTCGTATCACTAGCAATCGAGATGACAGGCATCTTATCCGTATGGGTGTAACGGATCGTGCAGCCACGTCTCGATTCCTGAGTCAACAGATGGGGACGTTTGCAAGACAACAAACATCTGCACGAACAGTTCGACGACGTTTGCAGCAGCATGGACTATCAGTTCGGAGACCATGGCTGCGGTTACCCTTGACGCTGCATCACAGGCAGGAGCGCCTGCCATGGTGTACTCAACGACGAACCTGGGTGCACGAATGGCAAAACGTCATTTTTTCGGATGGATCCAGGTTCTGTTTGCAGCATCATGATGGACGTATCCGTGTTTGGCGAAATCGCGGTGAACGCACATTGGAAACGTGTATTCTTCATCGCCATACTGGCGTATCACCCGGCGTGATGGTATGGGGTGCCATTGGTTACACGTTTCGGTCACCTCTTGTTCGCATTGACGGCACTTTGAACGGTGGACGTTACATTTCAGATGTGTTACGACCCGTTGCTCTACCCTTCATTCGATCCCTGCGAAACCCTACATTTCAGCAGGATAATACACGACCACATGTTGTAGGTCCTGTACGGGCCGTTCTAGGTACAGAAAAAGTTCGACTGCTGCCCTGGCCAGCACATTCTGCAGGTCTCTCACCAATTGAAAACGCCTGGTCAATGGTGGCCGACCAACTGGCTAGTCACTATACGCCAGTCACAACTCTTGACGAACTGTGGTATCGTGTTGAAGTTGCATGGGTAGCTGTACCTGTTCACGCCATCCAAGCTCTGTTTGACTATGCCCAGGCGTATCAAGGCTTTTATTATGGCCAGAGGTGATTGTTCTGGGTACTGATTTCTTAGGATCTATGTACCCAAATTGCGTGAAAATGTAATCACATGTCAGTTCTAGTATAATATATTTGTCCAATGAATACCCGTTTATCATCTTCATTTCTTCTTGGTGTAGCAATTTTAATGGCCAGTAGTGTACAAAAACCGACGCGTAGGCAAGGGACCAGTACTGTCTCACCAGGTGTGTGCCGTAAATGTAGAAACACGATGGCGACATTATTACCAAACGCGTCCAAACGGGAGTAACGAGTTGTTATCCTTTTTTTTTGGCTGCCGCACGGCAAACATTGGTAGACATTCATATGAGAATGAAGAACGTGTACGTGGCTGCGTTGTTGTTGAGTGGTTCGCCAATGGGCGCTGCTGCTACGCACGTCCACAGACCGAAAATGTCGTAATGCAGATGTTACTTCAACTCTAGTGGGGGACACTCGAGCAGCCGACCTATAGTCGCGATCACTTCCAGCCTGATTATCATGCATCCGGCCCCATAAAAAAGACCTTGAAGGGTCGACGATTCTTATCGGAGGAGGATGTGGAGCGGGCAGTCACAGATTTCTTCACGGAGAACGACACGGTGTTTATCCAAACTTGGTGCGATCGGTGGCCTGATTGCCTCAATTGCAGACTGTAAGGCTTTCGAAAGAAAACCTTTCGACCCCCGCATTATACGAGGGTTATTCGGAAAGTAAGGGACGATCGGTCGCGAAATAGAAACCACAGTGAAAATCCGATGAAGTTTTGCACAGGTGTGTTGGGCAGTGTCTCCAGTATGCCCGTCGATCGCGTTCCGTCGATTTTTTTAGCACACAGGGAGCACATAAAGATACCTAGAACAATTGGTTCCCCGCCAAGTACGAGGACCTGGTGAGAAACTTCGCCTGAAGCTATGCAGCCAACGTTAAATAACGGTCGTGCGTTGTTTTCTTCGAGACACTTATCAGCCGCGTTCTACAGGGCAATGAAGATGCTCTTGCATCGTTTTCAATTGGAAATGTTTGATTACCCATATAACAGCCCGTAATTGTCTCCCTCTGAGTTTCATCTTGTTGTGGATTGGCAGGAGCCAACCCACGGGGTTTGGAGGAAGCCGAAAGGCACGCGTTTAAGCTCACGCAGGCTGGCGTGAGATCTGGAACATGACAAGGTATTTAGACTTCAGAAAAAAAGTGGTACTTGGTGGAATACTTAACTTTTAATCCATTAATGTTGAATGTAGCTCTTGTCTGTACATTATTTACAATATCAATAGCAACTGATAATGGCGCCTTGCTAGGTCATAGCAAATGACGTAGCTGAAGGCTATGCTAACTATCGTCTCGGCAAATGAGAGCGTATTTTGTCAGTGAACCATCGCTAGCAAAGTCGGCTGTACAACTGGGGCGAGTGCTAGGAAGTCTCTCTAGACCTGCCGTGTGGCGGCGCTCGGTCTGCAATCACTGATAGTGACGACACGCGGGTCCGACGTATACTAACGGACCGCGGCCGATTTAAAGGCTACCACCTAGCAAGTGTGGTGTCTGGCGGTGACACCACACATCTCTGCTCGCATGAACCGCTGGCTATGAAGACAACATTTTGGCACAGACAACGAGCTGTATGCCAGCAGAGACAATTGGTGGAAAGCACTGGCGGCAGCCTTCTATAATGAGGTTCAAATGGCTCTGAGCACTATGGGACTCAACTGCTGAGGTCATTAGCCCCCTAGAACTTAGAACTAGTTAAACCTAACTAACCTAAGGACATCACACACATCCATGCCCGAGGCAGGATTCGAACCTGCGACCGTAGCGGTCTCGCGGTTCCAGACTGCAGCGCCAGAACCGCGCGGCCACTTCGGCCGGCCTATAATGAGGGTACTGGAAAGTTGGTACAACGCTACGACAAACGTGTAAGTCTGATCGGCGACTTTGGAGATAAGTAGCTGGAAGCTGTAGCCAAATGTCACGTTTCTTTCACAGTGCAGCAGGACTAAAATACGATACGGGGTGATTCACAAGCCTCTCTGCACCAAGGCGCCATATTGTCTGACTTCCACAGATCCTATTTGTTTTGAATCGATTATTCTCGAGTAACGTTTGCTGTTATCTCTGAACCAACCGATCGATTTTCGCTGAAGCGTCTGGGACGGTAGTTTCTTTGTAGAAGTTCTTCGAGGCGTGAGCCGCCTACGCCAGTGAGGGGCGAATGCACGCAAACGTTACGCAAGCTTTTTCGAGTTCGAAGAAGGACCAGGTCGATGTCTTCTTCCTGTTTTGTTCGTGGCTGTGGTAGAGGAAAAGTGTACTTTGTTATGGTGTGAAAAGGTGCGCTATAGAAATTGGTGGCATGAATACATGATGAGAAAGAGAGAGAGAGAGAGAGAGAGAGAGATAGAGAGCAACATATGAAAGAAGCACCTTGAATGAAATATGAAGCTCCTCTAGTACGACTATCCTGGATCATAAAGTAACACTGTTTCCAGAATGAGATTTTCACTCTGCCCGCGAAATGCAAAGGTCCCGAGATCGAGTTTCAGTCCGGCACACAGTTTTAATCTGCCAGGAAGTTTCTTTAACATTGTTTCATTACTGTGTGCCGAGCCATGATGGCTTACCGAGATTTATGTGAGTCAGACATTGAATACTGCAACAGATTGGTTTGTGCAATTGCAATTCAGTTGGGAAATCTTCAGTCTGTTTACGAATTGCATTTAATTCGCGATCGGGTTTTGAAAGTCTGTATTTGATTTACCAAATCTGCTTCGTATTTTTCATGATTTCAAACGTAAGGCCTTTGTATGAGTGTACTGAGGGCAACACGTATTTTGAATAACCTTGATCAGTTGGTCTGAATAAAACTTTCGCATGCTTTAGATACAATAATGACTGTAAAGTCAATGCAAATCTCGTATCTTTATTTCAAATTCGCAGCTTTCATAAATTTAATTAAACGTAGTGTTTGTTTTGCAAGACAGCAGAATTGCACAACCCTGAGGCTGATCAGAAATAGCTTATGCGGAAGTAATAAAACTAAATATTCTCGTGCCTTATGTAATCAGGTTATTGAATCAAAACTAATTCTGCCCGTAGATGGTGTACATAATCGAACCACAACATGCGCTAGTAAATTAGCCTAAGCAACACTGTTAAATGGTCACTTACTTTGAAATTTCGTAATTGTCTGCCATTGCGACACGTAATTTTGAAATTTCTCTCAAAGGTGCGTGCAAGATTTCTCTGTAATGTTCCAAAATCGTGGCACCCTGCGGTGTTACTCTAGGGCTTGGAGATGTTTCAAACAGTGAGGTGTCGACATATGCGAAGAAAATGCGAGAGTGGAAATTTCTTATGAGGTGTAAAGTGGGTCAGTGACGTCACATTGGCACCAGATTCCACCACAACTCTGCGCAATGTCACGGTGGACGTGTCACACTATGGGAAGGGCTTACACCCCTCTTAGCACATTTTAGCCCTCTTTTGCCACCTCTGCGAGGGAGGTCAGATACCGCGACGGCCAGCATTGAAATCGCGCGTTTTTCTGAAGGGTGGCCGAGGAAAGTATTTCAGACACTCCACCGTTCAATATCTCCAAGAAAAGGGCACGGGAGGTGGCATAAAGGGCGTCACTGAAACAACTCCTTCCTTTGGGACGTTGATTCCCACGTTTCGCAGTCAAAAACAAAAGCACACAGTGCGATGGGCAACAGGACGATGTTCTTGGCACTGTTCTTGACGGTTCAACCCTCCAGTAACTACATCGTGAGCTGCAACTCCAGAGAATGTGATCTGACTTTTTCGGTGTGTAGTACGACTTCGGTTTTGTTCTGGAACTGCTAGAGTCGTCCAAAACCATTGGACTAAATTTGAACATGACGCGAAGAAGCATGAGAATAAATGTGTTTTCAGCCCTGATGTTTCATACCTCCATGTGCTGTGATAACTGCGGGGATTCGGTGTAGATATAGAGGGCGAGGCGAGGGGGGGGGGGGGGGAGTGAACTGTATCGCGACATGTGCGTGAATAAAACGGAAAATTGCCCTTCTTAGATCCGCAGTACAGTGACACCCTTGGTACAAATGACTCTGAGCACTATGGGACTTAACATCTGAGTTCATCAGTCCCCTAGAACTTAGAATTACTTGAACCTAACTAACCTAAGGACATCACACACATCCATGCCCGACGCAGGATTCGAACCTGCGACCGTAGCGGTCGGTTCCAGACTGACGCGCCCTTGGTACAACCCACGCATTGTCGAGCACTTAAACCTGTCTCTATAGAGATTTTGACGCCCATTCACCAGAGTGATGCTCTGCCGTTGGTCTAGCATCTTCTTGTAGTTTGCAAGCCAGTGGAATCCAAGAGGTGTCAAAGGGGTTGCCTGCCATCTGGCGATAGAGCAGCAGAAATGCGCCACACAGCTGAATGAATGTCAAAATATCTAAACAGGCAAATTTTTAAAGTGCTCGAAAGAGTACGTGGATGGTACCGAGAGTGTTACCGAACAGGGTGACTGGATCGCAGAGAGACCCTTTGCCATTTTATTCAAGTCAGTGTTGCACCCACAACCCCGCTCTCCCCGTGATCACGTGGCAGGAACCCGCGAAACTGGAGAACGGAAAAACATCTTTTGCAGCGTCGGATCACGCTCGTATTTCGTGAAATGGTTTTGAATGGGTCCACCATTTATATTCAGAGCAAAATCATACTCCAAAGGAGTCAGATCACATTCACTGGCGTTGCAGCACCACGGCGCCCTTGCAGATCAGTTGAATCATCCAGGAGGTGTCAGCACTATCGAACGTAATCAGGAACGTCGTACTGTTGCTTATTGCACTATAGACTGTCGTTTTGGGAATTAACGTCCCAAGGAAACGTGTGGTTTAATTGACGACGTTTACTTTATTTTTATTTATTTATTTAGCTCGATCAGATTAGAGACTCAGGCCTTGAGTTACATCGGACCAGGGTTTCAAACATACTATGCCATTTTTACATCCTAGTTACCTAAGGAATAACACTAATTTGACAAATAGCAATAAAATGTTCTGAGATTCTGTAGAGACCATCTAAATAAAAAGTACTGACCAAGGTAATAAAGTTAATGTTGGCAGTATCTCTACCACTGCTGCTTCGAATAAAAGTAATGATAATAATAACCTCCTGAGGCCATTACGCCTTGAATCTGAGCGGCGAAGTGCGTGAAACACTTTCCTCGGCCGTCCACAAGAAAAACGCTTTATATCAACGCTTGGCGACGCGGTTCTGACCTCCATCGCAGAGGCGTCAGAAAAACGGGTGATATGGGAACTAGAGTGGATGTGGCTGCCTTCCCATCGTGTGACATGCGTACTGTGGCGTTGGGCAGAATTGTGGTGAAATTTGGTGCCAATGTGACACCAATCACCCACCTTACACCACACGTGAACTTCGAGCTATGGTGTTTTCTTTGGATGTTTCGACACCTTGATGTTTGAAAGCTTCGTCAGGATAGAGGGTAATGTCGCAGAGCGACACACTTTCGCACCATTACAGCGGAAGTCTGAAGCCATCTTTGAGCCAAGTTTCAAACTTCTGCGTCGCAATGGGAGACAAATTAGTGAGTTTCAAAAAAGACCCTTTAATGTATTGCGCAGTGTATTGTCAGATCACATATGGCCTCGAGATCTTAGAGAGCGCAGCTGATCGGCGTTCTGCATATATGTTTTGTGGTATCGCAGTATCACAATATCACCACAACGAAGATAATAATTTGAAATATGAATGGACAAGTCTGGGTTTATATCTTGCTAATCCAAAAAAAAATATAAAGTTGTTAGGAAGATTCAAAATGGTTTCAGTAAAGTGAAAGGTAAATATCTAGTGAAACATACGTATTTCAGGTATTATATTAATGTTCCGTCACGCTGTTTAAGTATGAGTGTCTGAAAACAATAACTGAAACCATGTCTCAGTTTCTTTATTGCACCTTATTCATATTTGAAGGAAGGACTTTATGACCATTAACTGCTGCAGTTTAGAATACAGGTAACATTCATTCACTATACAGACACCATCCACCCTACAAGCATAAATTACTCTGCTGCATTAGGTTGCCGTCCCGGTTTTCATCTTATTAGGAAAAAAAACTTGCATGGCCAGTCTATGATTCCATTCGCCCGACTAGCTGTGCAGTCTACTTTCATTTTGTGTTAGTTAAATCACATCTTCCATTGCAATCTGTTACCTGACCTTTTTTCCTCTCACTCCAGTAATTCGCAACGCGCACCTCTTCTTTATTTGCCGCCAACACATTTATTCTCCAGTTTCCTGTTCGTTTGGTCTCCATTATGTTGCCACACTTCTCAAAAACTTGCTACACCCCATTCACCTTATTCACTTCCAACGCCAGTAACGTAACGTTCGACCATACAGATCTACGATGCATTTTCCATAAATAAAATGTTGCACAAGCAATTACGTTTCCCAGTTTCATGTTGTTATCTCTGCAGACAAACTTCGTACAGCAAGGAGCAAGCGCAGAAACTGTTGAGCGTGCGCTGTAGCCTGAAGCAGATGCCTGAGTTCTCTCGGCCCAGTCATCTTTCTCTCACCTGAGTCGAAATACCTATGCCTAAGTAACTTTCACGTGACATCAGCACTTCCACAGCCCTGCTCATGATGTACTAGACTGTCAGAGCCCAAACAATTTGGTCAGAAATGACACAGTGCTAAAACTCGAACCTCACAGCAGTCTCTGTCCGAACCTGACAGCTTCAGAACCACAGTCTGTGAGGAACACCACCTGTTTTGCAAGCTGGCAAATTTCCATTCAATGTCCTCATTCAGCAGTCAGTCAGTCTTCATTAAGTAGGGAGAACAGTAGAGTTTTGCTCAGCAAGATGTCAACAGTAACTGCTGAAAAGGGGCCCAACCACATTTAGTCCCTATAATGTCACCAGGCGGCGAAGCACTTCAATTATATAGTGGCAATACGTGGAACAGTTATCACCAGCGATATTAATATTCTGCAACAACTTATCACTTAGGTTTTATTTTTAAAAGGCAGATTCATGCAGATCTGTTACTCGCAAGCATACTGGTTGTTGTAGTTGATGGGCGCAACTGCGTGTTCTAGCACTAGGTGCATTTCATTATTGTGAAGAAGCACCTTTTGCCCTTCAAATTAACGAGATTATCGCACGTAAACTTTATTTATTAATCACACATACGACATCATGATCCAAATGAAATTATGTAGTTCTGAAGTCTTAGCACCAGCAAAACGCGCAGATCCTGACCGAACGTTTCCTGATAAGAAGAAATCGATGACAACAAGAAGTAAAACTTTAAATAATATCAACGGAACTCCGATTGCCTTCGTGCAGAATAGGATTTTACAGTCTATAAAAACGACGATTTTGTGACTCCTCCTAAAGTAATCCGTCAAAATGGTTACACAGAGGGTACCTACAGTTGCGCGACATGAACTTCGATATTGGACATTGGGATCTTCGCTAAATGTTTCTCTTAATCCTGGTAGTATGGATATTAGATGTGAAATTATTGTATTTTCTTATTTTTGCCTCATTAAATGCTTAGTCCCTCACGTTTTCGTTGCACACTTGTAGCTACTGTTAGGGCACTTCGTCGGTCACGTTTTACATAGGAGCAGACGTCCGTGTCCATGTTGAAAGCTTAATAAATACGATCGCATATTTATCTTTTACGTTAATTCCGAAATTTCCACTTAATGGCCTACAAAAGTTATTCAATATGACACCTCCCATATTTCCAATACCTCCACAGTACATTCTGATTCAATACGTCAAAAATTTCTGCTGTGGAGTGACTCACTCGTATCCCATACGAAAAACATTCAAATGGATATGCATCAGACAGAAACGCTCTAAATGAGTCGTTTGTAGGAAATATTAAATTCGATTCCAGGAACGACAGAAGAGACATGTTAAGGTACTCGCTGAATAGAAACGAAATAAAATTTTTAAGCAAAATACAGCCCAGGTGGAAATAGAAACGGGTTGTTCCAAACGGAAAAAAAGTGGGCTTGACTATGTGCTGTCAGATGATAAAGATATCGAGCAGGATTTTCCGATGTTTAGGCAGTAAGGTGCAAAATGAAACTGGAGACTAAGTTAGAAACAATTAAATTCATTAAAAACCAAATTAGTTTTATTGATTTAAAAAAAAAAGCTACGTAAGAGGGAGAATTCCAAAACTATGTTGATTTGCTTTATTTTCGAAAGTAAGTGAAATATGTAATTGAGAAACTTAAGAACATGATTCCTTCATTTCTTGCTCTTAAACAAATCTGTGATTTGTATTGTAGTCTTCATCGTGCAGCAATGAATACGAATTTCTATTTTAATACAGGAGGTCATTATTTGTAGCAAAATTCATTTTAACACATTATTTGCACTCTGCTACCTTGTAAAATAGATTTTCCAAATCGTTTCTTAGACATACTGAATAAAAAAAGAAATCTTCATGTTAGTAGTTTCCACTACTCCATCAATGGGTGATGGTCAATGTTATCGAAACAGCTTGTGTTTTTTAAGATACATTTACTGTTCATCACAAACTTTGTTCATTGAAATTGCAGTTGCTCATCCTGAAGATGGAAGATACGGGTTTAATGTACGATCGGCGACAAGATAATAATATAAGGACGTGCCGGAAAGTGATGACTCCGAATTTTTATGTAGAAACTCTTGAAAACTTTTTAAATATAACAAACCTTATTAACATTCTAAATCTTTATTGTTCATGTCTTCATATTTGCAGCCCTCTGCCGTTAGAGGTCTCCAAACTGTAGCGGCGACTTGGTGGTGTGCAACGTAACCACGAAGGTACGTGAGGAACAGTGTGCTGTAATCGAGTTTCTGACTTGAAGAGTTCGTCCACAAATGGACCACCCTCCTCTCCAGCACGACAATGCCAGACGACACACGAGCGCTGCGACGTCTTGAACAATCTGAAGAGCTGTGATCACTGTCATCGACAATTCTCCATACAGCCCCGTGTTGACCCCATCCGAGTCTCATCGGTTTCCAAAACTTAGAGAACATTTTCCAGGTCTCCACTGTGGTAGTGATGAAGTGGTGCATGCTGAGGTGAGGTTGTGACTCCGTTAACAAAGTCAGATATTTTACCGCTACGGAATCAGAAAACTGGTGTATAGTTGGGAGAAAAGTTTTCGCCGCCAGGATGACTAAGTTGAAAAATAAATACGCAGACATGAACAACAAAGATCTAGAATGTTAATAAAATTTGTTTTGGTTAAAAAGCTTTAAAATTTTTCACATAGAAAACTCGGAGGATTACTTTTCAGCACAAATAACGAACTCGAATTTGGCTTGTATTAGGGAAGAAAATGGCCCTTTTCATTCCAAAGAAACCCTGAGTTATTTAGGATAACCATGGAAATGCTATATCGAGGTTTGAACCCTGCTTCTCCCGAAAGGGAATCTAGTGCCTCAACTAGTGCGCCACCTCGCATTGTGTACAGCCAGTGACTCACTTTTCATGAACACTGTCGGTCAATTGTTTCAAATCTTCTTCCTTCAGATTATTTTAAATTTAATGAAACTCGAGTGACATTTTCCTAAACATGAATAATTAAATGAAGGTGCGTCGGTGCAAACCAGACATTAACGGTGAAAGAGAACTTCAATTTGCGTCCATGGCTCATTACTGGACGTACTTAAGTTGTTAGGAATGTTGAGCAAGTGTTTAATGCCACATCTCTCACAGAATATTCCCACTCCTCCAGAGCACTGAAGAGCGATGCACCTAACAGAGGTAAGACAGGAAAAGGAACAGCCAGCGGCGCTGCGACTAAAGCCCCTTGAATCCGCCACAAACCTATGCAATCTATCTGGAGGCCCACTGGAAGCGTCTGGTGCCTAGGGGGATGCGCACTGCTTGTACTTGTTGCAGGCGTTAGCACAAGGGCTCTACGTTCTTCTTGCAGTCTTCAGTCTGAAGACTGGTTTGATTCAACTCTTCACGATGGTCTACCGCGTGCAAATCTCTTCATCTCTTTTAGCCACTTTGACCAGAAGCTCTTTTCTCCCTGACTCGATTCATTATCTGTTCATCAGTTATCCGATCGACACCCTTAATCTTCAGCAGTCTTATGCGGCAGCGCATTTAAAAGCTTCTAATCTCTTCTAGTCTCAACTGTTTATTGTTTACGTTACATTTTCCTATAAAGCTGTACTCCAGACAAAAACTTTCAGAAAATAACTATTTCCTCTCTTTCATGTCGTTGCACTCCAATAAGTAGTCTCGTTTCTATACAAATTTTAGATAATCTTCCGCCTAGAACGTACCTCATATCTTGAGAATTTGAATGGCTGTATTCCAGTCAACAGTTTCAAAAGTTTTCTCTAAGTCTACAAATGGTATAAAGATAGGTCATAGAATCAGTACTGCCTCTCGTGTTCCTACGTATCTCCGAAATCTAAACTTATAATTACCGACGCCAGCTTCCAACAGTTGAACTTTGCTATAAATAATTCGTGTTAGTGTTTTTAAACCAGATATTATACTGTTGGTTCTCTAACTGTCATAACTGGAAACATCTGTGACCTTTCAGACTGAATTTATTACAGTCGTCTCGAAGTTTACGGGTTCTTAGACTGTCTCATATATCTTGCATAGCAGGTGGAAATCTTTAGTCAACTTAAGTTGTCCTAAAAACCGTCCGATATTCTATCTCGTCCCTCCTCTTAACATCTGGCCAGACCGTGCTGCTAACTTAATGGCTTCTAGTTTCCCCATAATCGTCTATTTTTCTCCCTTTTCTACCTATTGCCTCACTTGTTCTCGTTCATTTACGTCCCCTTATTCCTTCCGTGTGTAGTTGCTCCGACTTCCTGCACCTTCTTCCATGTATGCAACTAATGTTATGCACTGTACAGTTCCTCCTTACTCAGTATTTGCTCTCAATGTATGTGAGAAAAGTGTGTGTGATGGCGAGCTTATAAAATATAATTCTGTGACGACTTCTGATCAAAAAATTGCACTTACATTATTCAAGGGGAAGAAATGTCATTTTACACATGCCAAGACCCTACTGATAAACAGCAAGTCGTAATTAAGTACCTCCCGGACGAGATTAAAGAAGGGGATGTGGAATAAGAACTATGAGGCCTTTAAAGACAAGATCTTTCAATTTAATTCTACAAAACAAAAAACTAAGAATCAGATACGCCTGCAGCCGGTGATATGTTTATCCACGCCCGAAAATCGATTCTATACATGACCTGAAACATATTCTTGTCACCGAGGCAACGGTACAGTCTTAAAGACACAAAGAGGGTTCGCCTTGTTGTGATGCCAAAGACATTTTCACACGGCCAACTATAGGAACCCTACCAACAACGTGCTGGCCACCACCTGCCAAAAGACTGCAAACAACCAACAGGACAAAAGCCCACTTTTGCAAACTGTGGCGAAGGACATACCACTTCCTGAAGAGGCACTTACAAGTTCCGAGACTCCCTTCGCACTGAAAAGTGTGCAGACACAGCCACTTGATAACAGGAGAAGTACCAACAATATAAACGTAAACAGCCTAAAAGATTTTCCAAAACAAACGTCACCACAAGTCGGAAAAACTACGGCTCTGACATCGCCGAGCACAGTACGGACGAAAATCAACTGACATTCCGGAAATACTGCATGCCACCTCTGGTGTAGGGTATTTTGTAATTACGGCAACCACAGCTTAGATTATATATTGTTGCTTTAAAGATATTTCCAAAAATTCTGCAAAACAATCAAAAATCATTTAAAAAGTTTGAAAATGAATGAAAGTTCTTTATTTGGTAACACAGCAGGTTTCACAACATCATAGATACATCTACAGGTGATAATCTGTGCTGAATACAAAAGATGTTTTTATAAAATGCTGTTCGTTCGTAGTGTATAATAGGGAGAAAAAAGAACAGGTTTTTACTCACTGCTTTTCACCGAATAAGGCTAAACAAAATGTACGATCTCCCAACGTTCAAGCTGTGAATCGATTAATTGCCTATCCTCTTGAAAGGTTAGGCAATTAATCGATTCACAACCTCTTCAAAGGTTAATCATCGAATAGCTAAACTTGGAATTTATACACTGTATGGTGAACGTCCAAAAGCTTCGGAACTGGTGTGGCAATAAAATATCTAGCAAACGAGAGCAAATCACTGCAAAATAGAACATACAGGGCAGAACCAGTGATAACTCACACTCATGCGCCAATAAAATACCTGCCAAACGAGAGCAAATTGAAACGTATAGAGCAGATACAATGATAATGGACACTGTGTAGTGAAAGACGTTACTCACCAAAGTTGTATTACTCGTATTATAAGAATAACTTTTTGGGACCTTCCAATAAGAAAGTGCCAAGATGGTGTTGTCGGAGCTATGAAAGTTTAAAGTACTCATCAGATGATAGGTTCTTGCACCATGTATTGATAGTCCATCCTGCGTGGTATACATTGCAGTGGACTGTTGTGACAGTTGCACGGTAAAAGAGCTCACTGAGAGGTACTAATACAAACTGAACGCGGGCCGAGCAGGCGTGGCGTGAAGAAAAACCAGGCACACGCAACACGCGACGGGACACGGGGAACAGAATTTCACTTACTCGGTAAACAACTGAAAATTAAAAGTCGTATTACAGAATTTACAGATAAATACGAGTATAAATTGTGCTGTAATAGAAAGGGTGAATGAAAAGCACTGTGGTGATTAAATAAATGAATAGCATGAATAAAATATATTTTTCAAAAAATACGAAAGTGTTTGCAGAAAAATTATTTGATGATTCTATAATAAGCAGGCTTTTAAACAGTAACACACATCCGGTACGCAAGATATGAGGGTGGTTAATCGAGGGAGTTCAGGCAATGAAAACTAGCCAAAATGCTGGAGTGTTTCAGCTTAGTTTGGTTGGTCAATACATGGGTCGATCCCTCCTTCAAAGATCTCACAATGCGCTCTTCTTCTCAAACGTCCTGGTATGGATAATAAATTAAAAATTTTATTTAAGGAAAACTAACGAACCACCTTAAACGCTTAGGAAGATGTACAGATTAAGAAATCTTTGAAGTACTCGCCCACCCACACACTGACCAACCAAACTAAGCTGAAACACCGTAGCATTTTGGCTAAGTTTGATTGCCTGAGCTCTCCCAATCGACTCCCTTCATATATTGGAAGAACTTATTACCGGATGGCCACTTCAGACTTTCATAGCTCCTTCACCGTTGTCTAAACGCCGTTTTATTAATAAGCTTCAAAACGGGTTTTGTTTATCAGTTATTCCTCGTTAAAAGGAGTTCACTTGCTGCCCCATTTTCTCCCTATTTGTACTTGACTTTAGTCAGTCAAACAAATTTCGGTTAGTATTAATCTGTAGCTAACTAAACGAACTATGCTTTTATCCACCTGGCGGAGATCTTGTGTGTGCTAACTGCACGTCTCTTTTGATAGGACTTCGTTTAATAGGGAGTCAACTTTCTAGACCTTGAGTCTGTTATAACATATCTTTCATCAGTGATGTCTTTCACTATACGGTGTACATTACCACTGTTCCTGCAACATCTGTTCTTAATTTGCGGATGTTCGTTCTCTTTCTCTAGGTCTTTCATTGGAGAATGAGATTTGACGCTTTCGACGTTCACCTAACGGTTTATAAATTCCATGTTTACTCAAGGAGTAAGTTACCTTTTAAGAGGTTAGACAGTTAGTCGGTTTACAGCTTGAACATTGGGATACCGTACATTTTTTCTACGCTTATGAAGTGAAAAGCAGTGAGTAAAAACACTTCGGTGACTCTTGCTGTTATACACCACACAGAGGTGACGAGAGTCATGGGACAGCGGTATGCACATATACAGATGGCGGTTCCATCGCGTACTCAAGGTGTAATAGGGCAGTGCATTGGCGGAGCTGTCATTTGTACTCAGCTGACTTAAGTCAAAAGTTTCCCAATATAATCGTGGCCTCACGACGGAAATTGACAGACTTTGAATGCGGAATGGTAGTTGGAGCGAGAACATACCAGTTCGGAAATAGTTAGGGAATTCAGCATTCCGAGATCCATAGTGTCAGAAGTGTGCCGAGAATACTAAATTTGAGGCATTACCTCCAACATCCTACAACGCTGGGATCGACGGTCTTCACTTAACGACCAGAACAGCAGTGTTAGTGTCGAGTTGTCAGTGCTAACAATGAAATAACAGCAGAAGTCAATGCACGACGAACATCAAACGTATCCCCCAGGACAGTGCAGAGAAATTTGCCGTTAAGGGGCCATGTCAGAAGACGACCGACGCGGGTGCCCTTGCTAACAGCACAACACCGTCTGCAGCGCGTCTACAGGGCTCGTGACCTCGTCGGTTGGGCCCTAGACAAGTGGGCTGGTGAGGTGAGTCCCTATTATGGTAGGTAACAGCTGGTGGCATGGTACGACTGCGGCGCAGGTGCCATGAAGCCGTGGACCCAGGTTGTCAACAAGGCACTGAGCTGGTGGCTCCACAACAGTTTGGGCTGTGCTTACATGGAATGGACTGCTTCCTCCTCTATGTTCGGCTTTGCAGCCATTCATGGACTTCATTTTCCCAACCAACGATGGAATTTTTATGGATAATAATGCGCCATATCACTGGGCCACAATTATTAGCCATTGGTTTGAAGAAAATTCTGGACAGTTCGAGCGAATGATTTGTCCACCCAGATCGCCCGACCTGAATCCAATCGAACGTTTATCCGACATAATCGAGAGGTGAACTCAAGCTCAAAATCCTGCATTGGCAACGCTTTCGCAGCTATGGACACCCATAGAGTCAGCATGGCTCAGTACTTCTCCAGAAGACTTCCAACGATTTCAAATGGCTCTAAGTACTATGGGACTTAATATCTGAGGTCATCGGTCCCCTATACTTAAAACTATTTAAACCTAACTAACCTAAGGACATCACACACATCCATGCCCGAGGCAGGATTCGAACCGGCCACCGTAGCAGCCGCGTGGTTCCGGACTGAAGCGCCTCGAACCGCTCGACCACAGCTCCAACGATTTCTTGAGTCCACGACATGGTGAGTTGGTGCACTACGACGAGCAAAAGGAGATCCGATACGTTATTAGGAGGTATACCACGACTTTTGTCACCTCGGTGTATAAATTATCAGTATTTTATAAAAACATTTTCTTGTATTTAGTAGAGATTATCACCAGAGGATGCACCTAAAATTGTATGAAATCGGTTATGTTGCTAACAAAGCAACCTGTATATAGCTAAAGAGGCCTTAAACAATTTTCATTCATTTTCAGGGAGTTTTAAAGGATTCATTAAGATAATTTTGAAAATTTTTTTGGCAATTTTTTTACAGTAACAACATCTATAGTGTGACCTCATTTCTATCAAACTTACGACAAAGAAATATATTCGCATTCCTCCCAGAACCAATGAGAAACTTTAAATCCGCATCTGATGATTTCGTAAAAATAATGGTCCTCGTAGAAGTATAATGAAGGTTTTTGCACCTTATTGGCTCAAAGACCAAACATCAACAACAAAAATGTGGAACTAAACAAGTTCACAACCCAACATAGAGTTGTTATCCCACTTATAACCGAGACTAGCCTCAGACCGTCGCAAGACTTGGACTACATAATATCATAGGGCACATCAAAAGAAGAGGTAATGGTACGCCAATATTTCTAAGAAATTCGAAAGCCTATTCCTTAAAGGATCTTCCCCCTACTAAACGCCTTGGAGGCGACTGCAATTATAGTCAATACCACACACGGAAATATGACAATAATAGCGGCATATCTGAGTCCTGATAACTCTCTGGATGAGAACGATACATTTTCTTTGATGCATAGAACAAAATAATAATATGTGGAGATCACAACAATAAATACTTATCTTGGAATTTTCGTCATAATAATGCAAGAGGAGAGCAACTACACAATTTAGAGGAGAATCTCCTAATTACCAACCTGATGTACATGATATCGCAATGATTAAAAACGTAAGAATCGCCCCATATTTAAGAATCATCAGCAACCTCTCACATCAGAGCACAGTTCGGTTATCGAAAATCTGACGATCGCAACTGAACCACAAAACCCACCAACCAAGAAAGTAATAAATTCGAACCAATCTCCCGATTATTTACATAACAACACTAGTCAACCACAGAACCATCAGGCATAGGGGAAATCGACGCCGCATTCAACGAATTAACAAGGAAAACATAAAAGAAGGCGGAGAGACAAAGAACAGTGACTACAACGTTTAACTCGGCGTTTAATGAGGAATTTTGTCCTTTACTGGAGGACCTGATGGCCTTAAGGAACAAGGCCAAGAAATCTTGAGGACAAGCGACAAATGAAGAGACTTACTAAAGAGCTTCACCAGCGTGCCATAGACTAGCGCACGTAAGTATGCGAGGATAAAATCGAGAATTTCCTGTTGCAGACCAGAAATGAACTGAAACTTGTCAGAGCAATCCGGGATCCAAAACCTTCTAAAACAGTTTTGCAAGGCCCAGTTGGACGTATTAGTGACTCGTTGCATAAAGTTCAACTGTTCTCCTCGACCTGTCAGACTCTTAACACCTTAAACGTGCAGGATTGCGACATTAAAGAAGACGAAATGATTCGTTTCACATAAGAAGCTCTGGAGAGAAAGCAGACAGTGAGAATCAATCACCCACAACTTACAAAACGGCTGAAATCAGAAAAGTGTTGAGACATCTAGGGACAGACTCTGCACCAGGACCAGATGGCATATCAAAATAACAGTTACACTATTAATCGAGAAAGGCTATGGTATTGCTGCCTGCTGTAATAATACTTTCCAGCATCTTGGAAAACGTCCCATATAGCACCGATCCCTAAACCAGAGAAAACGCAAGACAAGCAGTTAATCACAAACCATATCCAAAGTATTTGGAAGAGTTATAGTACGAAGACTAAGGCTACCACTAACCGAATATGACGTCATAACTCGAGTTTCAACGACTTTATCATCTGAATTGTAATACTAAGAATATCCTGATTCATCGCTTACAATATCACTAGATGGAATCACACCGCTGCGATCTTCTCAGACATCTGAAAGGTGTATTATAGGGTCAGTAAGGCGAAATTAGTAACAAAGATGAATCTACCCTGAGTCGTACCAGACTATATAATTAAGATCATTGACAACTTTTTGCAAGACGGATGTTTCATTGTAAAACTAGACGACCAGAGATCAAGCATGAAATACCTCGAACAGGTTATTCTTCAAGTCTGAGTCTTGTCATCAACTCTTTATTGTACGTAAATTACCTTCCAACGTTCGCACCATTAGCTGAACGGTCAGCGCGTTGGTTTACCACGCAGGGAGCCCCGGGTTCGATTTCCTGCTGGGGTGGGAGATTTTCTCCCCTCGGGGACTGGGTGTTGTGCTGTCCTCATCATCACTTCATCCCCATTGTCGACGCGCAGGTCGCCCAATGAGGCGTCGCACTCAATATGACCTGCACTTGGCGGCCGAACTTCCCGACTGGGAACACCCGGCCACTGACGCCATACGCTCATTTCCATTACCTTCCAACGCTACCTCAGATTTTGAAAGCCCAACTCGCAGATGGCATTGCTTTATTAACGAGCAGCAGCAATAGCAACTGACCTCCTCAAAACGCAGTCGGCCATACGACCATAGGAGAACAAAGGGCGAATGAAAACAAGGTTCAGTAAACTGCCGACAAGACGAAAGCACTGATGTTTACCCGAAAACGTCCAAACCTGAGAGACCATCTATTAGTTAACAATACGGTCATCGTGTAATACAGTACTCGACAAGAAGCTGCTATACAAAGACCGTACGTAAACGAAGAAGGAGAAGGTGGTCCGACGGATACATAAAATGTTTCTATTACTTACCAGAAACCAAATGAGTACAAGAAACAAAATTTCTTTACAAAGCTACATTATTACTAACAATGACGGATGGTTGCTCTCTTTGGGGACTCACAGCCCACTCAAAATTAAGACCTTGCAGGTCATAGAGAATAGATGATCACGACTAATTATGAGAGGCCCGAGATGGTCTCGCGACAAAGACGTCCATACAGAACTAAATGTGGACAGAATCACAAATATCGTTAAGAGTCACACAGGGAATGAACTGTAAAAACTGGAAACATTAAGACCAACATCAAGACATCCTGAACACAGTGGAACTCTTTCACCAGAAATGTGGCATAGAATTCTAGTAAAAAAGTCAATAACACTGTCTGCAAGTTAGTTTTCTTTGTACAGCCCTTGTATATATTATTTCCACCTTTCAACCTTTCATTATTTCCATTATACATTTGTGTAAGTTTGCTATCTGAGGTATTGATACCACATAATTGCTTTCCTTTCACCAACTCTTTCTTTCACTTTCGGTTTGTATTGGACAACTGCTTATCAGAATATCTAAATGTTGAAAAACAAAACCTGACACCGAACCGAGGAATAATGAATGCAAGTATGAGGGCGGAGAGCAAAGTGGGCATTGCTATCAACAGCAAGTACCATCAGTGATCGTAACGAGTTCGTTTCCAAAACACACACGTCGTATTTGCAGTGCTGTACTGATATTTTCATTGCTATACAGATACAGAGATAAATGAACTGAGAAATCAAACTAAATACAATTATTATATAACGAGTCACCAGAGACCGTGATCCCCTTACATCAAAATACTCAGAAAATATTTCTGAAAAATTTCCGAAATTTATTTACTACTAGAATATTATGTAGAAATACTGTAAGAAAAAAATGACGTATTAATAAAGAACTCATTGGTGGAACCAGATTGGGCAGTACGAGAAAGGTAGTGACTGGTAGAAAGGAGCAAATCGTGTGAAGAGAAATAGAGATGGAACGGCCTACAAGCGCAAATTATCTGAGGAATGTACCTGTATGTGTTTGTGTGTGTGTGTGTGTGTGTGTGTGTGTGTGTGCATAAGTGTGTGTGTGTGTGTGTGTGTGTGTGTGTGTGTGTGTGTGAGAGAGAGAGAGAGAGAGAGAGAGAGAGAGAGAGAGAGAGAGAGAGAGAGAGTGAGAGAGAGAGAGGTAGAGAGACAGACATTACAGGACAAACTGGGCGAAATTTTTGACCATATACTGAAAACAGGCCACAACATCGAAAACATAGAAACGGACTTGAAGGTCCTGCATGTTCAATCCAAAGGCTCAGATTACCCATTTTAAAAGCCTTTCGTATCATACTATCAGGCCAAAGGCCTTGCCGTAGTGGTAACACCGGTCACCGGTTTCCGTCGGATCACCGACGTTAAGCGCTGTCGGGCTGGGATAGCACTTGCATAGGTGACCGACGAGTCTACCTAGCGTTATTGGCAAGCGGGGTGCACTCAGCCCTTGTGAGGCAAACTGAAGAGCTACTTGACTGAAAAGTAGCGGCTCCGGTCTCGTAAACACGTACGGCCGGGAGGGTGGTGAGCTGACCACACTCCCCTCCGTATCCGCATCCAGTGACGTCTGTGGGCTGAGGATGACACGGCGGACGGTCGGTACCGTCGGGCCTCCATGGCCTATCATTCCAACGTCAGTGAAAAAAGTGAAAATTAATTTCGTGGGTAAATTCCTCACATGTAGACACACACACACACACACACACACACACACACACACACAGAATACCTTAGGTGCTTGCTACCTTCATTGCATCTCTATTACCCATCCCCTTTCCCATACCCGTTGTTCATTCCAAACGGTCCCTGCTTCTCTCCTATCTGGTAATAATTATTTCCATTTACAAATTGTAATTACGAAAATGAATAAAGTTGCCGATTCATACGGTTGCCGGTAGGGACCTTCGTGCTGCAGCTAGTACTAAAGCTCTATATGCGGAAAGTACAGGGTGGTTATAATTAAATTTTCACTTCTTGCCCCAATATAGATGGAAAACAATTTATCCTATGGGTTCACAACTTTATTGAAATTAGGCTGGCCGTATAGCGACTTGTGTTAGAAACCAGTGCTGCTACGGCGACGTAGGTTTGAAACACATACATCAGTGTGCATTAATTACAGCTGCAGACAGCCAACATGGGCAATGTGACCAGGGATTTACTTGTAAAGCTGTTACATCAAAACAACAACATTAGTGCTGCTGTTCTCTATGAGTATCGTAGCATTAAAGGAATGCGGAGAAGTCTTCTTCCCGCATCAGGGTTGAAGAACACGATTCGGAAGTTAGAATTAACTGGCTTTGGAAACTGCTCCTGGGAGATACCGACGGATAATGGAGCCAAAAATTGTTGAAGAAGTTACTGTTGCCATAGCTGAGAATTCTGGTCTCAGTGTGTTATCTTCAAGTAGTGCACGAGCTGTGTAAAGACATCTGACATTCCGTGGTCCACTGTTAGAAAAAATGTTGCGAACAGTTGTGAAATAGTATCTCTAGAGCGTTTCCAGGTTGCCTTGAATGCAGATGGTAGTCATGTTGAGCAACGTTTGTAAACTGTGACATAAATACGGTACAAAATTACCAAACGTTACCCATTCGTGTGAAAATTGTGTTTTTTTCTCTTCCTCATGTCCTTACAAACATTTAAACAAAGTTTCATTGTCCGAAGATTTTTCGTTTCTCATGGGGACCCCCTCAAGTAGCGAAAGTTTAATTATAACCTCCCTGTATGTTAAGGTGGCCGACAGATGTCATTTTGGGGCCATCACGCTCCTGATCACATATTGCCAGCTACAGTATTCTTAGCCGTTTCTGTAATACAGAAGCAAGATAGATTAATGCTACTATAATTAACGCAGAATACTAGTCTCAGACTAAACGTTTCAAATAATCATCAATGGATATTAGAAAAACAGAATGTTCTATTCCGATTACATTTACATGTCTTTTATACATTTCCTATCTTCTTTTACACTCCTGGAAATTGAAATAAGAACACCGTGAATTCATTGTCCCAGGAAGGGGAAACTTTATTGACACATTCCTGGGGTCAGATACATCACATGATCACACTGACAGAACCACAGGCACATAGACACAGGCAACAGAGCATGCACAATGTCGGCACTAGTACAGTGTATATCCACCTTTCGCAGCAATGCAGGCTGCTATTCTCCCATGGAGACGATCGTAGAGATGCTGGATGTAGTCCTGTGGAACGGCTTGCCATGCCATTTCCACCTGGCGCCTCTGTTGGACCAGCGTTCGTGCTGGACGTGCAGACCGCGTGAGACGACGCTTCATCCAGTCCCAAACATGCTCAATGGGGAACAGATCCGGAGATCTTGCTGGCCAGGGTAGTTGACTTACACCTTCTAGAGCACGTTGGGTGGCGCGGGATACATGCGGAGGTGCATTGTCCTGTTGGAACAGCAAGTTCCCTTGCCGGTCTAGGAATGGTAGAACGATGGGTTCGATGACGGTTTGGATGTACCGTGCACTATTCAGTGTCCCCTCGACGATCACCAGTGGTGTACGGCCAGTGTTGGAGATCGCTCCCCGCACCATGATGCCGGGTGTTGGCCCTGTGTGCCTCGGTCGTATGCAGTCCTGATTGTGGCGCTCACCTGCACGGCGCCAAACACGCATACGACCATCATTGGCACCAAGGCAGAAGCGACTCTCATCGCTGAAGACGACACGTCTCCATTCGTCCCTCCATTCACGCCTGTCGCGACACCACTGGAGGCGGGCTGCACGATGTTGGGGCGTGAGCGGAAGACGGCCTAACGGTGTGCGGGACCGTAGCCCAGCTTCATGGAGACGGTTGCGAGTGGTCCTCGCCGATACCCCAGGAGCAACAGTGTCCCTAATTTGCTGGGAAGTGGCGGTGCGGTCCCCCACGGCACAGCGTAGGATCCAACGGTCTTGGCGTGCATCCGTGCGTCGCTGCGGTCCGGTTCCAGGTCGACGGGCACGTGCCCCTTCCGCCGACCACTGGCGACAACATCGATGTACTGTGGAGACCTCACGCCCCACGTGTTGAGCAATTCGGCGGTACGTCCACCCGGCCTCCCGCATGCCCACTATACGCCCTCGCTCAAAGTCCGTCAACTGCACATACGGTTCACGTTCACGCTGTCGCGGCATGCTACCAGTGATAAAGACTGCGATGGAGCTCCGTATGCCACGGCAAACTGGCTGACACTGACGGCGGCGGTGCACAAATGCTGCGCAGCTAGCGCCATTCGACGGCCAACACCGCGGTTCCTGGTGTGTCCGCTGTGCCGTGCGTGTGATAATTGCTTGTACAGCCCTCTCGCAGTGTCCGGAGCAAGTATGGTGGGTCTGACACACCGGTGTCAATGTGTTCTTTTTTCCATTTCCAGGAGTGTATCTCTTTGTTTCCTGTTATAATACACCAAACGCAAATAAAAGAGTGAGCAATTATGTAGCACTCATCAAGAATTTACCATTAACTAGGATTTGAAGTGTCAACGGCCTTCCAGCAGTGTTCCCACCGATTCCCGTCATATCACCAAAGTTAAGCGCTGTTGGGCTTGGCTATCACTTGGATGCATGACCGTCCCGGTCTGCCGAGCGGTGTTGGCACTTGGGGGGTACGAATCACTTGTGAGACCAAATGACTGGCCACATTAACCTCCACATCCTCCCTCATTCAATGACGCCTATCGGATCAGGATGACATGGCGGTCGGTTGGTCGGTGCGATTGGGCCTTCAGAGGCCTGTCCGGATGGAGAGTACTCGAAGTGAAACAACTTCCAGACGTCGTGACGCAGCTGTACATCACTTTTATTTGAGTTTTTCAAACAATTGCGAACGAATAATACACGTAATGAATTTATTTTCACATCATTACACAGCAGCGTTGATCACGAATTTGTTCAAGGTTAAACAGAGCAGCTCTCTGTTATCATGATACAACCGTCAGCGAATTTTCATTCTTAAGATAAATTAGGTCGTTTAAGCCTAAAAATTTAACTTCTTGCATCTCTCTCTTTAGCAACAATCCTGCCCAGAAAGAACGAGGTTCTCGTACTCTTCATGTATTTTTCGCCCTTTCCCGAGAAAGGAAATACGGTCCGTAGTTTCTTGCGGAAAAGACGGGTACAGGAATCACATAACCGGATTTTTTGGAGATGTGGCTGCTTTCTCGTATCGATATTAGTTTTCTTATGATCTTTGACCGACATGTTCCCATTGGTGGCCGAGCGGTTTGTAACGCCGGAAATGCATATCCTCCTATTTCCATCTATTGTACTATAATTTGTTTTCCTTATTTTTGTTACCTGAATATATGACATTTCTGTGTCTTTACATATTGTAATTGTTTTACTATTTGTATATATATATTTATGCACTCATGTCGATGTATAATTGGTTTGTTTCGTAAATATTATTTGTACTTTTACGCTGGGTCTTGCCTAGGGAAAACTGCTATCGAACGATTACATCGATAGGTCGTGTGGAGAACGAAAGTGTAGGATCTTTGGTAGTGTTAACTCTGCCGCGTGGAGCGCGGGCAGAGAGGGTCTGGCTGGAGTAACGAGTGGAGCAGGTGTGTTGTGTGACGTTCCCGCGAGTTGCCGCGCTTTCGGGGTTTGGCAGCATGTAATTGCGCTCGACTCGCGATGATAGTTTCTGACATGGTGTCGCGGACGGGAAGCATTAGCTGGCGCACATCAAGAGCCCGTTTCGCTTGGTGACCTTGTCGAGAAGAAGGCGGGCCAACATCCAGCTTCTGCAACAGCGACGGCCGACAATGAGTGACTGTCGCCACCTCCTCGATCGACGGCTTCAAACCTTCAATCAACCAACAAGGAAGACTAAAAGCACGTAAAGTTTCAGAACTGTATGGCAGACCTCAGCTTTTCAAATTGTTCCATTTGCCTCGCAAAATTACAGCAACTTAGCATGAACCTTTGTTGCTCATTGTCCCAATTGCATTGCCAAGCAGGGTCCCTTCCTTTTCCGAAATGAGCCCGAGTGTCGTTGAAATTCAAACGCCAGCATCATTCGATTTCACTGCTTTAATTTCAAAGTTCAGCTGGCTACAATATTTAGATTGCACAAGCACAAATTAAGAGTGCGAGTTTTGTTACCGTATTTTAGTTACCTGTGACTGCAGCTCAGCTTGGTACGTACTAAATTTTACTATTGTTAATTGTTCAGAATCATTTAATTCAAGTTCAAAGTTAATTCTCTTATTTCTAAATTGCGTAGATTCAAGTAGCTTTTGAAATGATTGTTGAGGTAGTCCAAGACTAACCTTATTTTACTGAATGTCGATGTGCTTCAGAAAGAAAGCTCACTATTAACTTCAGTCACTAAATTAACTTTCGATTTTCCAGTTTTATTAATTCTTTTGCTAAATTAAGTCAGAGTGTAGCGAAATTTATTACTTCTGACAAACTTTCAGTTTTCACACTACACGTGTCAACCTTCAGTTGCCACGCTTCTAGTGCTAATTATATGTGTAATAACCTTTCTTTTTCAGTTATTATAGTAATTGTCCATAGGACTGGCGACCGTAATTTCCCCCAAATCTCAAATATCTAATTACCGCTAGTTGATTGTTAACGTAACGGCCGCACATTTACTTTCTTTATTAACTTTATCCCTATTTCAAAATTAATTTCCACCAGTTTCACTTGCATTTTTCCTTTCAATTAGATGTAACCCTTTCCTCCCTCTTTACCGATAGATTAACTTCGGTGACGATTGCTTTTCCCAAATTTCCATTAGGTACACGCGGTTTAATTTTTCACTGTCATTAAGGTCGATAAGTGAGGGGGGAGGTTACACGTGGCGACCTGGTGACAGGACAATCTTCAAATTTGAGGTTGTTCTGGACACGAATTTTGCATTGTGCAAATCTCGTATCAAAGTACTGGTTACGAAATGGTCGATACGTCAGCGAGAATATTCGTGTGAGGAATCCTAATTAGAGCTGAGATTTTGTATTTATATTGAAAATTATTAAAATGAGTGAAGGCAACAATTACCAAAATTTGGTAGACTTAGATACGGAACAATCGGTCGAACAGTGGGAAACGCGCACAGCGGTACCCATTGTTCCGGGGCAGGCGGCTAGCATGAAAGATGCGACCGCCGAAACGGAACAAAGAGCAGAAATGGAATTCCAGACTTTAGAAAATGTTTCGGAATCGGAAGTGAAAATCAAATCTGAATCCCTTGATGACGAATACGGGGGGACAATTAAAGACGAAGCCGCTGCGGAAGTAAAACCGGTAGTTTCCGGGAATTTAACTGATTTATTGAATGTTTTGATTAACGAAATCAAGAGTCAATCGGCAGAAATTAAAGCTCTGTCTGCCAAGCAAGACGATCAGGCTGCCAAGCAAGAAGCTCAGGCTGCCAAGCAAGTAGCTCAGTCTGAAAAAATTGAACGAATGCTAGACAATCAGAACAAAGCTATTAATGTTGTTAACAACAATGTTGAAGTTGTTAACACAAAAGTTGATAAAATCAAAGACGATATTGTCGTGATTAATACCGAAATCGGTAATCTTAAACAGGAAATGATAGGCGTTCAGGCGGAAATTGCGAGCATAAATACTCGTTTTGATTTCGAAATTAGCAGAATCGAGAAAAGTGTAGGAGACGCAGTTGCTCCGATCATCGAGAATAAGGTGACGGAACAAATTCAATTAGTCAGAAAAGTGGATCAACAGAAGGTGGAAACTTTAAAGGCTTTAGTATCCGAAGTAGATACCAAAGTGACGAAGCAGGCTAACACCTGCGAAGAGAAAAAGAGGGAAGTGGAAACGCTTGCGACAACCACTTGCCAAGTGATTACGAGGGTGTCGGAATTAGAAAGGAAATTTGACGAAAAACAGAACTATGTGCCAATCTGTGCACATAGTTCGGAGTTGTTGACGAAAGGGGAGCGGTTCGACCCCTTGAAAAAAGGCGGTATACACCCGACGGATTTCATTAAATATTGTGAAAGAGTTTTACCCAGATCATGGACTAATGAGAGAAAAATTAATGCGGTTATTGATGTGTTGGCTGGTGATGCCAAGCGTTGGGGCCTAAACCTCAACATTACGAACCTGACTTTTGACGAGTTTAAAAATTTGTTTCTGGCTGAATACTGGTCAGAGCAAAAACAGCAAAGTGTCTGGCGCGAATTTGTCGTATCGAGGCCTTTCGATGCGAATTCGCGCTGCTCGATGAAGGAGTTTTGTGAGGGCTGGATCCGCAAGTTGGAATATTTGCGTGATCGCCGCACGGAATCCGAAATAGTCTGGGAACTCTACAAAAAGCTTCCAGATGATACAAAACGCTACGTAGGAAGCAATTACAGGACAATAAATGATTTCCTGGAAAGAGTGGAGGACGAGGACAATTGGCGCAATAATCGCGACAGTGGTAGAGGCCGTGGTAACAACAACGGGTACCACAGCAACCACACTAACGATAACCATGGGAATAATGCATACCGCAACCATGGCAGCAATAACAATAATGGTTCGGACCGTAATAACAATCGGTACAATGCAAATAATAACCGGAATGACGGAAACCAGTATCATACTAGCGTGATAGGGGCTGCGCAGAATAGTAATAACGCCAGAGGGTGTGACCAGCCGCCTCAGCAGTATCCGGGGAGCGTATCTGCTGGGACGAGACAGGGAAACCATTAGCCGCGCCGGTGAGGGGCCGACCGGGCGTGGAGAAATTTTGGCGGCCCAATAACAGGAGAAAACCCAGGTGTCGTCGTTATGAAAATTCCGTATGGAATAATCAACGGCGGGAGAGTGTGCCAGTGTTAGGAGAAAGGAGTGCGCCCACAAGTAGTAGATCAGCTGTAGACACGGCAGTAGGAAGTACATTCACTGTCAGTGAGAACAATTTAAGTAGTGTTCCGGAAATCGATTATAAAGTGGCAGCTGTAATACCCACAGCGGAACTGGAGATTGAGTTTAAGAATTATTCGCAAGTGTTGAAAGAAGATCAGATGTCGGATAAAACGTCCGTCATCGAGCGAGGAGATGCAGAGAGGGATGAGGTCTGGTTAAGGCAGTTCGGTCGCTTATACGACGAACTAAGAGATTATAGGGGCCTGTACGGGAGAAGTGTTTATGGGGAGCGCGGGCAGGATTTGCCGCGTCTCGTCCCGCAGGAAGATAGTGATTGTGAAGTGATAGAAAGTTCTGGCCCTAACCGGCAGACTTTACTAGAAATAGTTGATGTTAATGGGGAGCACGAGCAAGATGCGTCGTGTTTCGTCCCGCAGGAGTTGAATGTTGAAGTAGTAACGGAAAGTTCTGGCCCTAACCGGCAGACTTTACCGAAAGTTGTAATGGTAGAAGTAGCCGACCCATCCGACGCGAACATCCAGTTTAAACATTGCGAGAGTATTAAGGAGAAAGATTACGAAAATTTTAGTGATAGCCGAACACGATTGGTAGAAAAGCACGTAGATTACAGCGTGTATGAGGTTAGAGCTGACATTATACGGTCAGAAGATAACAGTGTGGGTTGCGCAGATCTAGAGGAAGTAATTGCAGATACTACTGGGCACATGTCTCCAGGTAGATTGGCAGATGAGATCAGTCTGATTAAAGAGGAATCAACGAAGGTGACAATTAGTGAATTGATAGCAAAGCAACACTCACTAGTTGACGAGTTACAGGAAAAGGTTTCGGTATTGGAGGCGACGCTACAGACTAAGCCTCAGGACAAACGTGTTGAAATTAAAACTGTATGTGAACAGAGGCTGAAAAAGCCGCCAGATAAACCGGATTTAGGAGCAAAGCCGGATGGTTTTTTCTGGAATGACCTGGATATAGACGAGGATTTACTGTGGGAAAATAAAGAAACAGTCGAGGACAAGTGTAGACAGATAGTAGTGTCTGTTAATATGCACGACCTACAACTAAACGTGTTGATTGACACCGGTGCAGAATTGAGTGCTGTATCTGGGAAAATATTTGAGTTACTGAAAGACAGACCTGGCATCGTAGTTATGCCAGTAACAGGAGTGAAAATTATCGGTGCTACTGGGAAGGCCAGTAAACCGGTCACAAAACAGATTTTTGTCAACTTCGAGATATGTGGGGCACGATTTGAACAAGAGTTTGTCGTCGTGCCAGACTTAACTACGGAAGTAATTATCGGGTTAGATTGGCTATTAAAGTACCGTGCAGTGATTAACTGTGAAAGCAAAACTTTGACATGTACGTCCCAAGATAAAACAATAGTAGTTAGTTTTGACGAGGCAGGAGACGGTGTGCATAGGCAATACCAGCCTATACACATTGTTAACTGGCCGAATGGTATTGACGTAGGTATGAATTTGAACTACTGTAATGTGAGGAATCTCGGCATTGACAATAGTGTAGAAAGTGAATTGGAAAGTAATGTAGACGGTGTGTCAAACGTAACACACGAACAAAGACGAGGCCTGTATAAAGTAATAATGAGGAATAAGAGTGTGTTTTGAGACAAACCGGGTCTTGTGGAAGGATATAAATGCAAGTTGCATGTAATTCCGCACGAACCATTCTTCGTGAGACCGTATGCTATACCGCTGTCCAAAAAGGAAGCAGTGCAACGGGAGATAGATAAGATGATCGAATGGGGAGTGATTGAAAGAAGTACAAGTCCATACAATAACGGTTTGGTCATTGTAGCAAAACGGGATGGTAGTGTGCGTATTGTGATTGACGCACGCACGTTGAATAGGGTCGTTCAACGTGAAACAGACAGACCAGAGAGTATGGAGGAGATTTTGCAACGTTTTCATGACGTTAAGTTCATGACTAGCCTCGATCTGACGGCTAGTTACTGGCAAATAGAACTCGAAGAAGAATCTAGGCCATATACCGCCTTCTTGTTTGCGGGCAGGTGTTATCAGTATAGAGTACTGCCGTTTGGACTTAATATATCTGCGTCCGTATTCATCAGGGCCCTAGATAAAGTGCTAGGACCGGCTTTGAGTTCAAGATTAACTGTATATGTTGACGACCTATTGTTGGCCAATACCACTTGGCATGACCATTGTGACCTGTTAGATGAAGTTTTTAGAGCATTGCGCCGTGGCGGAATGACTCTAAAGCTAAAGAAATGCGAATTTGTGAAGCAGGAACTGAAATTTTTAGGGCATGTAATTACCACTGCTGGTATTACGAAAGACCCAGAGAAACTCGAGGCAATAACGAATTGTCCTCCACCCAAGTCTAGGAAACAGTTAAAAAGTTTTCTAGGGCTCACAGGATTTTACCGTAAATTTGTAAAAGGACAAGTGTTTAATGATGAAAATTTGAATAACCTCTTACGCAAAAGTGTTCCGTTTGTGTGGACTGACGGGTGTCAGACCGCTTTCGAGAGATTAAAAGACGAGTTGTTAAGATCTAACATACTATTTCATCCTGATTTATCGCTACCCTTCCATCTGGGAACGGATTCGTCGAATTACGGGGTGGGGGTAGAACTGTTCCAAGAAGTTGGTAAAGGAGAGGATAAGGAACACCGGACGATAGCGTTCGCGAGTCGAACTTTATCAAAAAGTGAGCGAAACTACACGATTTCTGAGAAAGAGTGTCTCGCTATCGTGTGGGGATTCAAGAAGTTCAAGGGTTACCTATGGGACCGTAAGGTGATTATTCATACGGACCATAAGGCGCTCACTTATCTGAAGGATTGTAAACTACTTCACGAAAGACTGACTAGGTGGTCGCTGTATTTACAGCAATTTAACTATGACATCTGTTACGTAAAAGGGACCGACAATTGCGTAGCGGATGCGCTGTCGCGGTTGCCCGAGTCTAATCAAGGTCTATTGAAAGATGAGGCAGATGGAGTGGTCAAATTGTACTATTTTAAAGAAGTTGAGGGACGTAAATTAATAATGAACATTTGTAAGAATCTACGTCGTCATCAGAATGAGGATGGTTGTTTAAATATGGTGAAAACCCGATATGATGAAAAGAGTCCAGAAGGAGAGAAATTAAGGAAGTATTACAAGATATACGATCATATCTTGTACATACGTAAGGGTGAAGATAGTAATATTAACTACGTCACGGAAATAATAGACTACTACCATTTGGCGTATGGTCACTGTGGACCAAAGAAATGTACGGAAAAGCTGAGTGAAGTAGTGCATTTCAACAACATGTTAAAACGAGTTACTGACAGAGAGAAAACTTGCGATTTATGTCAGAAGGTGAAGGTTACCAACTGTACGAGTCGTGGTCCTATGCAAAGTATAAGGCCTAACGACACCTTTGAGTTACTGTGCGTGGACTTGTACGGACCTTTGCCCAAGTCATCAGGAAACTTTGCCTACATTTTAGTAGTGCTAGAAGCTTTTTCCAAGTTCATCAAACTATACCCGATTAGGAAAGCTACAGCCAAAGCGGTCTATAGCAAGCTTGTGAACGATTATTTTGTTCATATTGGTAAGCCCAAGGCGATTCTATCAGACAATGGGGCACAATTTACTTCTAAGTTGTGGAATGAGGGCATGGAAAGTAATGGGGTCGAGGTGATCCATATTTCTGCTTATTGTCCGGCTGGGAATCCCGCTGAGAGGTATATGCGCGAGCTAGGGTGACTGTACCGTACCTATTGCCATCACAACCATAGGGCATGGGGCAAATATGTAGCAGTATTTGAGAGAATTATGAACACCTTGAGACATGAATCGACGGGATTTTCTCCAGAGGAAATCCTGTTGGATGGCAGAAGTAAAAGTTTAGTGGAAGAGATAATCAAATTCCCTCCACGGATTGACATTAGTATTGGTGTGAAAAAAGATCGTTTGCGAGAAGTAATGAAGCTTAAAGCCGATGCTCGCATACGTCGTCATGACGCTAAAGCGCGTTTTGCTAAGTTTGCAATCGGAGACTTAGTACTTGTAAAAGCTCATGAGAAATCGAGCGAGATAGACAATGAAATCTCTAAATTTAAGTTTGTTTATAATGGACCATATAAAGTCATTGGTATACCTCACACAAATGCTTATTGCTTAGAGTATCCAAGCTCTGGAAAACGATTAGGTATACGGAATATAGTAGACTTGAAATTGTACCAACCTAGGATCGATTAATACCACACAATGCGTAATTTGTACAATATGTAAATATAGAGTGTAAGATTTAAGGTTTGCTAGATTGCCATGCTTTTGCCTGACCAAGAGGACATTAAAGAAGTTGTAACTAATAAGTAATTAATTTTCACTAAATGATTTAAGAGAAAGTGATTACTTATCAATTGAAAAATCCAAGCTGCTAGTTTCAGTTTTCAGCTGAGTCACAGTAGATTAAGCAATGTAAATATGATTTTGTAACTAGCTGTAAGATTTCATGAATATGTGTTTTACTAGTCATTGCCGATGTACTTAGACGGTGTTTTAAGTTTCAGGCTAGTACATGCGTGTGATGATGGACAGTGTTGAGTTATCCACTGTGATAGTGTTAATGGACTCCTTGAGATTACTCGGGAGTGAGTTTTTCCCAAAGAAT
The DNA here is from genome assembly GCF_021461385.2 of Schistocerca piceifrons. Classification (NCBI taxonomy): domain Eukaryota; kingdom Metazoa; phylum Arthropoda; class Insecta; order Orthoptera; family Acrididae; genus Schistocerca; species Schistocerca piceifrons. The sequence continues at coordinate 705,129,386 of NC_060141.1, read as the reverse complement.
TCAGTGAAGCGGACGTTCTGGAAATGCCGTTAGACAGGCGAGTGAGATCAAGCGTGCCGCACAGGCGGGCGCAACAATACTGACGAGGCGGAGCCGCTGTCGGCTCTTGTGCCGCCGTAGGCTCTCCGTGCCGCTCTCGGCATTCTTTGTACTTGCGGGTACGAAAGGCGGAATAGTTTTTCTTCCCGGACAGCTGATGTGAAAGAATTCTGCTGTCAATATTTATGTTTTTTTCGATCTACTGAATATTATTTTCTTGTTTAGCGTTAAGTAGATTCTCGTGACGAGAATATTAATTATGAAAAGGTTATATAAAATGTGTATTCTATGTAATTAATAATTAATTTGCGTATTTTGATCTACCTGTTTTTATGACCATGTACTCTGATTAATTTTGTAAATAGTATTCCATTTCTTGATAGTGTTACGAATTTTGACGATTTTAGAATAGCTAAATCATTTTCTATGTTTTCTATGAATTTTAATATGTTGTCAACCTGTTTTATTTTGATCAAGATGACAGAGTGGAATAAGATTAGGAGTGTCTACACTCAATTATTATCGTCTAAAAATGGGTTTATGGTTAATTAGACGAATGCTAAATTTTGTTGATGTTTTGAGCATATGCATTTCCGCTGTTTTTTCTTTTTTTTTGGACATTTTCTGAGTCTGCTTACGTTACACGAACATCCTCAGACAATGTGGGGCACGTGTAACGCCGGAAATGCATATCCTCCTATTTCCATCTATTGTACTATAATTTGTTTTCCTTATTTTTGTTACCTGAATATATGACATTTCTGTGTCTTTACATATTGTAATTGTTTTACTATTTGTATATATATATTTATGCACTCATGTCGATGTATAATTGGTTTGTTTCGTAAATATTATTTGTATTTTTACGCTGGGTCTTGCCTAGGGAAAACTGCTATCGAACGATTACATCGATAGGTCGTGTGGAGAACGAAAGTGTAGGATCTTTGGTAGTGTTAACTCTGCCGCGTGGAGCGCGGGCAGAGAGGGTCTGGCTGGAGTAACGAGTGGAGCAGGTGTGTTGTGTGACGCTCCCGCGAGTTGCCGCGCTTTCGGGGTTTGGCAGCATGTAATTGCGCTCGACTCGCGATGATAGTTTCTGACATGGTGTCGCGGACGGGAAGCATTAGCAGGCGCACATCAAGAGCCCGTTTCGCTTGGTGACCTTGTCGAGAAGAAGGCGGGCCAACATCCAGCTTCTGCAACAGCGACGGCCGACAATGAGTGACTGTCGCCACCTCCTCGACCGACGGCTTCAAACCTTCAATCAACCAACAAGGAAGACTAAAAGCACGTAAAGTTTCAGAACTGTATGGCAGACCTCAGCTTTTCAAATTGTTCCATTTGCCTCGCAAAATTACAGCAACTTAGCATGAACCTTTGTTGCTCATTGTCCCAATTGCATTGCCAAGCAGGGTCCCTTCCTTTTCCGAAATAAGCCCGAGGGTCGTTGAAATTCAAACGACAGCATCATTCGATTTCACTGCTTTAATTTCAAAGTTCAGCTGGCTACAATATTTAGATTGCACAAGCACAAATTAAGAGTGCGAGTTTTGTTACCGTATTTTAGTTACCTGTGACTGCAGCTCAGCTTGGTACGTACTAAATTTTACTATTGTTAATTGTTCAGAATCATTTAATTCAAGTTCAAAGTTAATTCTCTTATTTCTAAATTGCGTAGATTCAAGTAGCTTTTGAAATGATTGTTGAGGTAGTCCAAGACTAACCTTATTTTACTGAATGTCGATGTGCTTCAGAAAGAAAGCTCACTATTAACTTCAGTCACTAAATTAACTTTCGATTTTCCAGTTTTATTAATTCTTTTGCTAAATTAAGTCAGAGTGTAGCGAAATTTATTACTTCTGACAAACTTTCAGTTTTCACACTACACGTGTCAACCTTCAGTTGCCACGCTTCTAGTGCTAATTATATGTGTAATAACCTTTCTTTTTCAGTTATTATAGTAATTGTCCATAGGACTGGCGACCGTAATTTCCCCCAAATCTCAAATATCTAATTACCGCTAGTTGATTGTTAACGTAACGGCCGCACATTTACTTTCTTTATTAACTTTATCCCTATTTCAAAATTAATTTCCACCAGTTTCACTTGCATTTCTCCTTTCAATTACATGTAACCCTTTCCTCCCTCTTTACCGATAGATTAACTTCGGTGACGATTGCTTTTCCCAAATTTCCATTAGGTACACGCGGTTTAATTTTTCACTGTCATTAAGGTCGATAAGTGAGGGGGGAGGTTACAGGTTCTAGGCGCTACAGTCTGGAACCGCGCGACCGCTACGGTCGCAGATTCGAATCCTGCCTCGGGCATGTATGTGTGTGATCTACTTAGGTTAGTTAGGTTTAAGCAGTTCTAAGTTCTAGAGGACTGATGACCTCAGCAGTTAAGTCCCATAGTCCTCAGAGCCATTTATGTTTCCGTTGGAGCGCAGCGTCCTCTGGTATGGTGGTTCCGGGCGAGGTGGCCGGTTTGTTGCGCAGTATGAGCTGAGGAACGAAGCTGTAATGAGGTTTCCGTGGAGCTCCTGGACCGTGGTGTTAGCTCCTGGCGGGCCACCAATATTGGGCTCTCGTTACTTCTTGTAAGTCATTGGTTTATCAGAAGGGTACCGAGCTCACAGGGCAATGTTCACTGTCATTTTGGTCTGTCTCCCTTCTGTTTGTTGGGTACGGACGTCTGTGTCTCCATGGTATTCGAAGGGCAATGAAATTCCAAGATCCGATAGAAATTTTAGACTGATTCATTGGCTGATACCTTATTATAATATGTTTTATGTGTTAATCTCATGTATCCGTGGTGTTTGTGTAACTTCACTCAGTGTAAAGCCCTGTGTTCCAGAAGAAAGTTTATTTGGAAGGTTGGTAGTATGCTGTAGTGTGTTTGAGTTATCCGTTCTTGCCTCCCTCCCACTAATTTTTCTGATGTTTAGAGTAAATTATTGGACACGTGGTTTTCAATTGGAGGCGCAGTGAAATGTTTGGTATTACCAGTTACCACGGATGGTTAATTGTTCACGTCAGAATGTGTGTCGCTTTTGCAATGTCACTGTCATATTTATAATTTGCTTTTGTTGTTCTGTGCTATCTAGGAGATTATATAGCGTGTCTGTTAAATTTAAGTGTTTCAGGTAAATTTTAGTCTGTTCCATGACGCATTTGTTCTCTCCAAGCTGGTATGGGCTGATGTGTCTACGGGTGATCTTTGAAAACCATGCGAATGTCCTTGTGGCTGCTTTAATGGTTTGCTGAAGAAATCTTATATTACTGTTATATTTCTGGACTTATCTTTTTAAAAAATATCTTTAGCTGGTTTCTTAAATATTTTGTTTGTCATGGTTTTTGGTCAGAGCTCAGATTAATTAATTCTACCCTAAGAGTTATTTATTTGATGCATGGCTGTGTCTTGGAATTCTAATTAAAATTATTTGTGTTATAGGGAACTGTCGTTAACAATCTTTCGTATCTCATTGCCAGTACATGTTAACCCGGATTGGGCTCCATTTACTCACGGCTAGTCGGCTTTCTTAGCCAGGTGTTCACGTCATTTGGAGTGCATACACTCGCCAGCTCTAGCCGCTGTCTGTCTTTCTCGCTATTTCCTCCAATCTCAGCCGCACTGCTTAATGTTCTTGTTCAAGTTAAGTTTATACTTGGAATAATTATGAATCAGTATCCGTTAGCTTGTGGCCATCACTTTCAGCAAATTTTGATGTATGTTTCTAACGCAAATCTGCTGTAACTTAATTTTTCATGTGTTATAGGAAAATGTATTAAATCTTCAATTGATGTGTTTCTGGGCTCAAAATTATCGTGCCTACATATTGGTGTTTAATTGTTTTAAGTATATGCTTCATCCTCATCATTGGGTAATTAAGGCCCTTTTGATCTGTTCAAATGGCACTGAGCACTATGGGACTTAACATCTATGGTCAAGAGTCCCCTAGAACTTAGAACTACTTAAACCTAACTAACCTAAGGACATCACACAACACCCAGTCAACACGAGGCAGAGAAAATCCGTGACCCTGCCGGGAATCGAACCCGGGAACTCGGGCGCGGGAAGCGAGAACGCTACCACACGACCACGAGCTGCGGACATTTGATCTGTTATTTAGTCTGTTGATTAGTCTTACGTCTGCCTTTATTATTCCATTCTGTGTCTTATGTTGGGAGTGAAAGAGTACCAAGTCATCTGGGGTTAAAGTCAGCTTTAAATTTTCTGTAAATTATTTAAATTGGCAGTGAATTTTAAATGATTCTCATTACTTGGGCTTTTCTTTAATTAAAAAATGTCTTAACTGGCTGCTATGTGACTGAAACTGCGTAAAATAAATTTGTATTCTACCAGTGAACGAAGTCTGTAAAATCTCCACCGGTCCACCCCTTCTCGGTTTTCCTACCTGGCTGAATTAAGAGGCCATAATTATTTCACTGGATTTCCCACATGTGCGAGGATACATCTAAAATTCGTTTTTCAACACAATGGCTCCCGCATGTATGAGAATCTCTTAAAAATGAGGTGCCTCAACCAAGTTGCAGCTATAAGGGGCTACGGATATCACGTTGCAGCATTGGCCTCCGAAGTCGCCTGACCTCATGATATGTGACCTTTCTCTCCAATAGCACTGGGCTAACTACAAGTCGTACACCAAAGCAGTGAATGCAGGAACACAAGAGATGCTTGCAAAGGTGTGGGACGAGTGTACTATCGTCTGGAAGTTTCTCGTGTGACTAGTAGTATTGGCACTGAACATTTGTGAGAAGCAAATGAAACTTGTTTTCATAAACTTTATTGTGAAAATTATCCTGAGGCTCTATGTGCGTGCATGTAAAGGAAATGCACACTCTTTCTGCATGAATTAAAAATTTCTCAGAGTTTATATAATTTTTTTTGAACACACAGCCTTCAGAAACCAGATGAATCTTTTTGAAACACACTGCACTATGTGAACGAGATGTCCATGGCTGTGACATTAAATCTTGTAACAAGCTGCAGGGGTATATCACTTTTCATGTGTGTGCACTTTTAATTCTGGTATTTGGCAATAATTATAGCTTATATGAATGCATGGTGTCTGTTCTTTGGACATGTGTGAAAGAACAGACATTATGCATTCATATAACTGATACGCTTTGATGGACTATTAAACCGCAACCACTTGTGCGAATGCTCACTTTTACGTTCGACCTCGGGCGGAAATCTAAAATTAGCGAGCACAGAGGACACGGATGGGGACTCCGAATAAGATTTGGCTTTAAGTGAGAGTGTGAGTCGGCCCAGGAGCTTGCCGAGTTAGTCCGCGCATTTGCGAATAACATTGTGATGCAGTGATTAAAGCAACTGCCCTGTAAGCAGGAGACACCGGTTCGAGTCCCAGTCCGACAGATATTTTCACTTGTCGCCAATTATTCCGGATAGACACCCCATGTCCTTTTCTTCCCTTCCCGCCCCACCCCATCCATCTTCAATATACGTAATAATTATTGCATTTTTTCAGCTCTAACAATGATTGCTTAGCAGTCGAAACCAGGCAACTATATCATACACCAGCTGGCAGGGTATTTATTTTAGTAAGTTTCTCTTAGATTCGAAAACGAAGACTGAACTGTATTTCCAGTGTAATATCGAAAACATTTCATATCGATGTATTTGTGAAAACACCTTTGAAATTATAAAACAGTTCCCGCACCCTGTTGGCAGCTGCATCGCGTTTCTACAACGCGATTTCGTAAACGTCTCTATGGTAACAACACTCCACAGCTCTACAGACAGCTATTATTTTCGCCTGCAGTCGTTTGCGCTACTACCTAGGGCATAACCACGCCTAACATACACCAACAAGCGACAAACGTCGACAAACCCCTACATATCAGCACCGTTGACTGGATATGCCAGCTGCTATTAAAGCCGACCAACAGGCTACAGCAGGGAATTCGACGAGCTCGCACACTGACGCACAAACAAATCGTCAACATCACCCTGCACTGTGCATCTGATATTTGACCTATTGGACACAAAACGATGATGAACCGCATGATGAACCGCCGGCCTGTGTGGCCGAGCGGTTATAGGCGCTTCAGTCTGGAACCGCGCGACCGCTATGGTCTCAGGTTCGAATCCTGCCTCGGGCATGGATGTGTGTAATGTCCTTACGTTAGTTAGGTTTAAGTAGTTCTAAGCTCTAGGGGACTGATGACCTCAGATGTTAAGTCCCATAGTGCTCAGAGCCATTTTGATGATGAACCTAACTGTTACAGGTTTGCTGACGCTGGCCGAGAAATCAACACCGGCACCCAGCGACAGCCGCCAAGTAACAGCACCGCACAACGTCAAAGGTATCGACCTGCATGATACCCACTACTAACAAAGCCTACCCTTACATGACCTGTCACAGGCAGCAAGGCATCCGCTACTGCTCTTACCACGCGACCTAACTATCGGAGAGACTTTTTTCCCTTGGCTCTTGCCTTGGAACTTTTTCCCCTGTGCCCTTAAAATCGCTACCCTTCGTTCGACTTTCGACCCAACCTATCTCCAGATGTGCGCGTATCAATGGTTAAATTTAACCAGACGTATGCAAACATCGCAATACCCACATCCTGCGACACCTCACTTTAGTGAATACTAACCCCTATGCAGAGATGGCAGTAGACCTTTTGAGTTGGCCATCATGCCGGTGTGGGCGTGGGGGGGGCTCCACCTCTACTTAAAAAAAAGGTTTGCGCTTTGTAGTTAAAGGCTGTGAAAAAGTGCTATCAGGTGCAAGCGATTTTAAGCTGTGTCGACCCGTAGGAGTGTCTTTGTAGTAAAGAATAAATGTATTAAAACTTCGTCCACGATGCGGCATTTTTTAGGCATCTCAGTGTTTATTATGTCATATCTCCTGAACTTTATGTCGTACAAGGGTTTATTTGTTTAGGTACATTCAGTGGCCTATGTGAATACTGTCTGTGGAATTTATTGCGAACAGAATTAGCAATACAGAAATAATAAATTTAAACGTCGTGCGTTATGCCGCAATTTTTCTCGCATCTCAGCATCATATCTTCTAAACTATGAGTGGTAGCATGACATAATTTTGTAAGTGGATTTAGCGACATATGTGGAAGTTTATGATGAATAAAGTTAATAGCAGAGAGGTAATAAATTTGAACATCATGCATGATGTGGCAGCTTTTCGCACATGTCATTGTTTATGATGTCGAAGTTCCTGAACTAAGACAGGTGTGTCGTTTTCACCCACACACGAATTGTTGCCTGACAGTAGCGCATACGCGTAGCAAGTTTGGTTGAAACAGGTTTAGGAAGACACGTGGAACATACATAGATATATACGTTTTTATAATATGTGCGAATCTTGCTTGATCGAGATTATTCACTGAAAATACATACACAGATTCATTTGCAAAAACAACAAAAATAATGGGTACCCACTAAATTAAAGAAGTCATGCGCATGCTTGAGGTACTTTTATGTTATTGCTTACTTTTAACATCCTGGGTGGAAGCATGAAATTAAGACTTAGCAGGTTTCTAGTCGCCAGCTGTGAGAATTTCTCTGTTGAGCATCCGTGGCGCAGCTCGATGGAGCTGGTCCCACAGATTCTCGATTGGGTACTGCTGAGGTCATCGGGCCGTAGGCTTAAAACTTACTTACGGTAAGGACAACACACGCACTCATGCTCGAGGCAGGACTCGAACCCCCGACGGGGGGGGGGGGGGGGGGAGATCCGCGCAAACCGTGGCAAGGCGCCTAAGACCCCACGGCTACCCTGCGCGGCAATTTGGTTTTAATCCAGAGTGTTTAGTGGTCAGCGGAGCACAGTAGACTCATCCTGGTGCTCTTTGAGCCACACCTTTATACTGCAAGCTGAATAACACGTTGCATAGTCCTGCTGGTAGGTATCGGCGTGGCGAGGAAAAACAAACTGCTGCAGTGGTGGCCATGCGCTGGTCCACTGTGCCTTCAGAATGACGAAATAACCCAGCGAATATCACAAAAACACACGATAACGTTTCTCCTTTGGCATGGGCCCTTTTGACGAATGTTGCATAGTGTTTCTTTCAGAACTCTCACGCCACACCCACCAACGGCCTTCCGTCCGATGAAGTATACAGGGTGTTACAAAAAGGTACGGCCAAACTTTCAAGAAACATTCCTCACACACAAATAAAGAAAAGATGTTATGTGGACATGTGTCCGGAAACGCTTAATTTCCATGTTAGAGCTCATTTTAGTTTCGTCAGTATGTTCTTCCACCTACGCTCAATGGAGCACGTTATCATGATTTCATACGGGATACTCTACCTGTGCTGCTAGAACATGTGCCTTTACAAGTACGACACAACATGTGGTTCATGCACGATGGAGCTCTGCACATTTCAGTCGAAGTGTTCGTACGCTTCTCAACAACAGATTCGGTGATCGATGGATTGGTAGAGGCGGACCAATTACATGTCCTCCACGCTCTCCTGATCTCAACCCTCTTGACCTTCATTTATGGGGGCATTTGAAAGCTCTTGTCTACGCAACCCCGTTACCAAATGTAGAGACTCTTCGTGCTCGTATTGTGGACGGCTGTGATACAGTACGCCATTCTCCAGTACTGCATCAGCGCATCAGGGATTCCATGCGACGGAGGGTGGATGCATGTATCCTCGCTAACGGAGGACATTTTGAACATTTCCTCTAACAAAGTGTTTGAAGTCACGCTGGTACGTTCTGTTGCTGTGTGTTTCCATTCCATGATTAATGTTATTTGAAGAGAAGTAATAAAATGAGCTCTAACATGGAAAGTAAGCGTTTCTGGGCACATGTCCACTTAACATATTTTCTTTCTTTGTGTGTGAGGAATGTTTCCTGAAAGTTTGGCCGTACCTTTTTGTAACACCCTGTATAATGCGATTCATCTGTAAAGGCCAGCTCTAGCCATTCAGTGAATTTCTAATTGCTCTACTGGAGTGAATATTCCAGTCTTCATCGCCGATGAATAGCAGTCAGCATGTGTGCATGAACCAGGCATCTGCTGCGGAGGCCCATACGCAAAAGTTTCGCTAAACGGTCGTCGAGAAGACGTTATTGATAGCTCCTTGATCCACCTGGCGATCATTTGCTCAACAGCTGCACGCCTATTCGTCCGTACATATCTCCGCACTACGGTCGCAGGTTCGAATCCTGCTTCGGGCATGGATGTGTGTGATGTCCTTAGGTTAGCTAGGTTTAAGTAGTTCTAAGTCTAAGGGACTGATGACCTGAGATGTTAAGACCCATAGTACTCAGAGCCATTTGAACCATTTTCTTCGTCCTTTCATAGGTCTCTTCAGAGCCATTTCAACCATCCGCCATTTGAACCATCCGCAACCCTCATTCACCCCTGTCGTCTGTGGCCAGAGTGCACCACAGTTGCTTCGACGCCAGCTTTGAATAGCACCACATCGCCAAGCACGGTATACTCTAACCACAGTAGCACTCAAACAGTTTAAAAACTGAGCTGTTTCGTAAATACTCCCCCCTTCGGCCCGAAAGTCAATGATAATGCTGTTTTGGATGTCAGACAAATCGCTCTGTTTCCACATTACAACTACTCCACTTTTTTCCGCGTTCCACCGACACACTTTATATACCCACCACTGCTGGTGTTGCCACCTGCCGTCTGTGAATGGCTATTGCACATGTACGTCAAACATAGGTGGTGATCAAACTAAAGTGACTACACCATGTACGCATATATTACCCAGGTATGTTTTTACTCCAGTCCTCTTTTAGTTTTTGTCCTCCTTCCCTTTCTCTATCTCCTCCAACCCCTCTTTCTGTGCCGGCACCGCGTGACCGCTACGGTCGCAGGTTCGAATCCTGCCTGGATGTATGTGATGTCCTTAGGTTAGTTAGGTTAAAGTAGTTCTAAGTTCTAGGGGATTGATGGCCACAGCAGTTAAGTTAGTGCTCAGAGCCATTTGAACCATTTTGAACCTCTCTCTTTCCATATATTCCACCGCCCATTCTCTGTCCATCTCGTCCTGCCCCTCTCTCTGTCTATCGCCTCATTACCCTCTCTCTGTCCATCTGCTCCTCCCGTTCTCCCAGCCCCCGTCTGTCCATCTCTTTTTCTTTCCTCTCTCCATATATTTCTTCTCCCCCTGCCTCTGTCTACCTCTGTCCATCTCCTCCTTGCACCACTCTTTCTTCCACTTTATCACTCTCACCCCAACAGGCGCCTGGTGGTTCTTACCCACTCAGTATTTCTTTCCAGCTCGTAAGGAATACATGTACCAAATTTGACTGAAATAGTTCGAGGGGTTAAGAATGAGCTATTTCCCCGTGATTTTGTCCATGTACGCACGTGTCAAATATATTTCAAATATACTTAGATTGTTGGACACGTATATGTACATATATTTCACCTGTATCTCTGGCGCATTTCTCCCAGCATTTTTCAGTTTCACACAGCTCAATGTTTATGACGTCTTGTCCCCAGATGTATCGTATAATGATACAATATTGTTCGTACATTCAGTGACACATGTGAATACTGTCTGCAAAATGCGCTGCCAATACAGTTCGTAGTAAGGAAACAATAAAGCGTCATGTTTCATGCTAGAGTTCTACTGTATGAACAACGAAAATGTTGTAAGCGATAAACGTTTTTTCTGTCATCATTTTGTGGGGATCATCATGGAGCAAAAATTTCGTGAAGGTTTATATATCGACATATATATGGAGGTGGGATACAACTTCTCTATTTTAGTGGGTATGATTTATTTACATGACATATTTTTAGCAGAATCTGTTATTTCTAAATCGATAAACAATCAAACCTTGAAAGTTGTGAACAGATAATTATATTATGAAACCATAGAAGTTGTAAGAGCACAGTAATCTTATACGTGTATGGTGTGAAAGGGAGTGAATAACTACGTAAATATTGATGATTAAGCACTGAACCTTTAGCTATGCAGTAAGTGTAAATCTTACGCCCCAGAAAACCATTTGGAAATGCAGTCTGAACCGTAATGTTTAATAGAAATAGTCTCTCTCTCTCTTTCTCTTTCTCTCTCTCTCTCTCTCATACATACACACACACACACACACACACACAACACACACACACACACACACACACACACACACACACACACACACACTCACACAATCTAGTACAACTGAAAAATAGACTCGTATAGCCATCATTTAAACATTCATTGACGAATAATGATTCGTGAAGAAAGTGATCTAGAACTGAACGAGTGTTTGCCTTCTGCATATGGTGTTCAGCAGTGTTTTAATAAGGGCGTTTTGTAGACACTGACTTTAGGCATAAACGTAATTTCACCCATAGCAATCACTATGTAATTTATTAATTTAATTCCCACCTAACTTCACAGCCACGCGCGAAATCAATTCGCATCACATTCAGCGAGCAGCAACGATCGAAACACCACTGGACGACCTACCTTGTCTGCATCTGTAATCTGACAGCATGCAAAGAGAACCTCCTTATTATTAACACCTTATAACAAACTACGATTATCCATTTTTTCATGTGGAAAGATATTGGTGCACCCCTAATCGCAGAGCAATCGTCAGCAAGCAATGCCAAAATAACCCAACTTCACCTAAACTTCACCGTGGCACATAATAGAAATGATCTCATCTCCATTCTTTCATGATTGTAGAATCTCTGTACCATTACCAATAGCCACCATATAAGGCCCTTCTCCCTCCAACCCACAACACAGCATCCCATCGTCAAACCACAGTAGAGAGCAAGGACCGGAACTCGAATGGCGAATGCTGTTTCAGACAAAGACAACCTCATAGTTCATAAACCATGAAGTCTTCTTATGTGTTGAGAGACAAACTGGCTCTTCAGAGATGTGACATCGAACCAGGCGAAGTTGCTCGAAGAGCAATCGAAACTGAGTATAGCAGTAACTTGTAAAGTATAGCGATGATAACGGTCGCGATCGATTAAGAGCAACATGTGATGAGAAGCAATGAATTTCACATTAAAATTCCGTAAATGGTTAACAGTTATGTCGTCACCATCGATTATGTTCAAGCAATACGTCAAACTAAGACGCAAAGCGCGTGACATTTGTACGAATCACTAACTAGTTAGGATGCAAAGACAGCTTTGTGTTACAGAAGAAATTACTGGCTGCAGTCTGAGTAAAAATGTCTGTTTTTAAATGTTTGTACGATGGAATGTAGAGATCTGTCACTACATAGTGTTCACGTTTAATTCTTTCAGTTTATTTTCAGTGAAAGGTATGTGATCCAGTCATAAGTGGTACTTGAAACACTACACAGATAATGGGCAAAACAATAGTCTTCGCTGGAGGAGCAAAGTATTCTTCGGAACCAATGGAAGGTGGTAGGACACGATAGAATGGTCAATTAAAAGAAAATGGAGAATTGTGCCATTTGCTGCCTATTTCCTTTTCTTCATCAAGTACTGAATATCATAACGTAAAACACTACTACCATCGTAAGGTTACAGAACAGTTGACGCTGCGATATTTTTGTTATGTGTTATCACAGACATGCTTGTACATTTAAACATGTCTTTCTACTGTTTGATGAAGAACATGGTATGGTGTGAATGAGGCGTTGTGTTACGTAAATAAATTTTGATTAAATGTAAACTGAAGTCAATAAAAAAATAAATTTAATCATCAGTTCGTTTTGATTATTCCGTTAAACCCTTCATGAAATTTCAACTGTCACACTGTTAATTTTAATACACAGATTAACCCATCAGCCGTTGACATATGATATTTTCAGAACTGTGCCTATGTTTGCAAAGTGAGAGCGTATTTTTAATTTTACATAAAAATGAGTATTTGCGAGGAAAGCTATCATTGTTTCATTTTTCTGCGACGAATGGAAATAACTGGCTATTCAATAATGTTTTCACATTTCCTGTTACTTAAACTACATACCATCACTTATCTTTTCATTTTTACTAACTATAACACATCCACCAAACTGAGCCTGATACATTTCTCTTCTTACCGTCTCCATTTTCAGTCATAGCCTAGGTTTATGTTTCAGAGCTGTTTGTTTCTTTACAACTTGCACTAAATTTACTGAAACGGAGAATTTATTCAAGGACGGAGGACGATGTGAATGCCAAAGATTACAAGTTAGAGCTTTTAATTACATGCAAGTTTTCTTATTTATTGCTCCGTTCGTTGGATAAACAGAAGTAATATTACAGTACAATATACTGTATGACACAAAATTCAAAACTTCTTACATACCAAAATTCTATATAAACTTAGCGAAGGTTATGCCTCTCTGGCATACTTTTAGAAAAAGCAATGATTTTAATTATGTGCTACAATACACACCGGACAGTCGCTTAACTGGAATTGCAGCAATATAAAAAAGAACAACCGAAAAGCAATAGTAACGAAGAAAATTAACAACGGCGCGTGAAGAGGCACGAATTCAAGCATCACGATAAAGATGTTATTGATATGAATATTTTAGCAGCACTGCTTCACTCATATTTTAAACGCCAAATGAAAGTTTATCTGTCTTTGTGAAAACACAGAACATAAAAGTAAATCTCATTATGACAGTTATTTTCTCACGTAACGAAGAATGATTGGGCTAATAATAATAATTCATGAAATGTTCACATTTGCAAACATTGAAGGGAATTTTATTTTCTACATGTAAAATAAAAACGAAAACAGAAAACTCTATATTGATGACAAAGTTGAAACCATATACTTTATCGTGCAAGGTATCCGGCAAGCCATTCCATACTGCCAATTGAATCTAATTTTATTATTAATTGTCATTTAAGCTTAGTCGTGAGACGCTTTAGACTTTTGAGGTTTTGTTTCACGCTTTACTTTCTTTTAAGTAACTTATTTCATGCAAGTAAAATATGGAGGAGGAATGTGGGAGGTGATGTAGGAGGGGAAGGAAGAGGAAGAGAAGGGGATATGCTACCAAAATTTACGTAGATGTGCAGAAAGTAAATATCCGACGTTGAACTAACTGCTCTAGTGTTGTCAACGTTTACATAATTTCATAAGGGTAGGAACATTGTTAGCAGGTAAATGTTACTTAACTAGCTGCAGCTGTTTCGTAGTCTAGGATATTGGTCCCGGTTTACACTCTCGAATTAATAGGTCCAAGGTTTTTGTTTCAGAAAATTAGCTGTAACAGTGTTGCTTTCTGACATCATCAGCATTTATTCCTAAAATTTTTGGCACTTTGTGCATCACCACTTTTTAAGTAAATGCATTGTGCAAAATTTCAACGCAACGGAAAGAACTTGATAGTCACATTGACTAATCTCGACTACACCTGAAATTATTACGGCGCGTTTGGAGTCCAAAATTTCTGTAACTATTACGAAAATTGCCTCCAGATCTTCTAGAACATGATGTAGTTCAAATGAATGTTATTGTGACTGACTTAATTGGAATTACTTTTAGGTATGATTTACATAATCTTTTCTGGAAATAATTATATATATAAGGATTTATGCACCTAACATTTGATAACGAAGGTTGCAAATAGTGACAGTATAAAAACTATCGCCTTTCTGTTTTTGTATAACAGTCGATTGGACAGTCGATTGTTTAATCTGTAATATTAAAAGTGTAAACAGAAATTTTGTTTGCATGGAAACTAAAGCATAGTAATATTAGCTTCGTTTGTGATTACTAATTTTCATGGTTCAACATCATTGTTGCTAAATGGACTGCTACGAAAAATAAAATTATATTAACAGAAAAATATGTTTGGGAGATCAAATATATGGAAAATTATCTTTAGATGTGGAGTATGTAGTTCAAGTATAAAAATTTGCTCAATCAGGCCGAAATTTATACAGAATCGGACATGTCAGTTGAAGTATACAATTCTGAAGAGGTAAGGCCCATTACAATGGAAACAGGGAGTGACCTATCAGCGCAAGGCTATTTTATGAAGAAATGAGGAACGTTGAACTTCTTGTTAGTTATTTTCTTTCCTCGAGTATACTGAGCATGAAGTGGGAATTTCTGCTGAAATGTAAGAAGAAAGACTGGAGTGTCCACTGGAGGTTGGCTGTGGGAAAATGACACGGCCAGCAAGTGAAGAAGAGCTGTGAGATCTCGGGGCGAAATGGTCCAGCGAGAGCCGGAGAGCGCAAAGAGAATATATTAGGCCTAATGGGCCGCTCCATCACGGCGTGGAATCGTGACGCGATACATTACGGTGACAAGGCGGCGGCTGGCCGCACTTAAAAACCGCTTAGAATAAACTCGGCCCGAAATAATATCGCGACGGGCAGCGGTCGCGCCTAAGAGAGCAGCTCATTACTTATTCCGCAGAGCCCGCCTTTGTCTCGCAAACTCGGCCGTCACTCCAGCTCTCTCTCATTGTTTTTCTTCCTCTTTTTGCAGTCTCCGCTCAAGTGAAAGTAATTGTGATTTGTCCTCCAAAGGAACTGCGAGTACAGAGCATCACCTGGCACTGGAGCAAGTCTACACGAACGCCACTTGGGAAGACGTTGTAGGCTAATATTCCAGACATCATTCTTTCTATGTGATGTAAGACAGGGAATTTCAAATTTTCTCTGAGTTTAACAACATTGTGAGCATATTGTTCATATCTGTTCACAAAAATTTTGCCGTAAAATACTAACTTATTTATCTAAATACGTTTCCAAACCTACATTTGTGTTTAGGGATGTATTCTCTAACTCTCTCTAGAAGCCTCTCTTGTTCTGCTGACAGCATTTAGATTTTAAATACACTTAAATAATAACACATAATACGAGGGTGAGTCAAATGAAAACCTTAAATCTGTAATAACAAATCCTGTAAGTTGGCAAGCGTGATACAAACAGCGTGTAGAATGGCCTGTAAGTGGCAGCATAGTGCAGATGCACACATACCGTCGCAGTATCAGTATAAAGATGGCCGCCCCCACTTGCGACTTGCACCAGGGAAGAACAGCGTTCTGTTATTCGGTTTTTGCGTAATTAAGGTGTGAAACCTATTGAAATTCATCGACGAATGAAGGTTCAGTACGCTGATGCATGTTTGTCACAGCAGCAAGTCTACGAATGGAGTAGGTAGTTCGCGTACGGTGTGACTTCAGTGGAAGGTGCTCCTCGCCCAGGTCAGGCGCAACGAGTTGTGACTCCACAGAACATTGCAGCAGTTGAAGCCATGGTGAAGGAAAACCGCCGAGTGGCACTGAATGACATTGCAGTATGTTTACAGATTAGTCATGGGTCAGCACACCACATTTTGCACGATGTGCTCCACTTTCACAAAGTGTCTGCAAGATGGGTGCCACGGCAGCTGACTACTGAAATGAGAGAACGACGTGTTGATGCTTGTGAAGAACTTATTCGGCGCTTTGAACGAGAAGGTAATGGCTTCCTTGCAAGAATCGTTACTGGGGACGAAACCTGGGTTCACTTCCACCAACCTGAAACGAAGAGAGCGAGCAACGAATGCGCCATTCCTCATCACTAAAACCAAAGAAGTTTCGAACAGAACCATCGGCAGGGAAGGTTATACTAACTCTCTTTTGGGACGAAAAAGGCGTCATTTTGGAGCATTACATGCCTAGAGGGACCACTGTCACCTGTGCATCATACACAGATCTCCTAAAAAATCATCTGCGGTCTGCAATCAAATCAAAGCCACGTGGATTCCTGTCACCAGGTGTCCTCGTGCAACATGACAATGCAAGGCCCCACACCGCCCGTACAACAGTTGCAACAATCACAGAACTGCATTTTGGGTGTCTTCCTCATCCACCATACTCACCAGACCTTGCCCCAAGTGATTTTCATATGTTTGGACCACTCAAAGACGCAACGGAAGGAAAGAAGTTCCGTTCTGACGAAGAGGTACGCCACGCTGTGCATGAGTGGTTGCGCGGTCTACCAAGAGAAGTTTTTTATTCTAAAGAAATTTATGCACTTCGTAAGCTCTGGAGAACTTGCATTGAGCGTGGGGGAGATTACGTTGAAAAGTGATACAGCTTTGTACCACTTCTGCACAGTAAATAATATTTAAAAAAAATTTTTCAGGTTTTCATTCGACTCACCCTCGTATTAACAGTCCTTTTTTTACAGATGAATAAACCTTTACCAAAAATTCATGGTAAGTCATCTGCAGATGCATTTCGGTGTGATGAAGTATTATCAGGAAAAAGCTCCCAAGTATTTTACATCTACATTTATACTCCGCAAGCCACCCAACGGTGTGTGGCGGAGGGCACTTTACGTGCCACTGTCATTACCTCCCTTTTCTGTTCCAGTCGCGTATGGTGCGCGGGAAGAACGACTGTCTGAAAGCCTCCGTGCGCGCTCGATACTCTCTAATTTTACATTCGTGATCTCCTCGGGAGGTATAAGTAGGGGGAAGCAATATATTCGATACCTCATCCAGAAATGCACCCTCTCGAAACCTGGCGAGCAAGCTACACCGCGATGCAGAGCGCCTCTCTTGCAGAGTCTGCCACTTGAGTTTGCTAAACATCTCCGTAACGCTGTGTACCGCAAGTCTCTAGAGGAACGGAAGGTTCCAAATGATTGGAAAAGAGCACAGGTAGTCCAAATAACCCTGTGACGAAACGCGCCGCTCTTCTTTGGATCTTCTCTATCTCCTCTGTCAACCCGATCTGGTACGGATCCCACACTGATGAGCAATACTCAAGTATAGGTAGAACGAGTGTTTTGTAAGCCACCTCCTTTGTTGATGGACTACATTTTCTAAGGACTCTCCCAATGAATCTCAACCTGGTACCCACCTTACCAACAATTAATTTTATATGATCATTCCACTTCAAATCGTTCCGCACGCATACTCCCAGATATTTTTCAGAACCCTGCTACCAGTGTTTGTTCCACTATCATATAATCATACAATAAAGGATCCTTCTTTCTATGTATTCGCAATACATTACATTTGTCTATGTTAAGAGTCAGTTGCCACTCCCTGCACCAAGTGCCTATCCGCTGCAGATCTTCCTGCATTTCGCTACAATTTTCTAATGCTGCAACTTCTCTTTATACTACAGCATCATCCGCGAAAATCCGCATGGAACTTCCGACACTATCTACTAGGTCATTTATATATATTGTGAAAAGCAATGGTCCCATAACAGTCCCCTGTGGCACGCCAGAGGTTACTTTAACGTCTGTAGACGTCTCTCCATTGACAACAACACGCTGTGTTCTGTTTGCTAAAAACTCTTCAATCCAGCCACACAGCTGGTCTTATATTCCGTAGGCTCTTACTTTGTTTATCAGGCGAAGTGCGGAACTGTATCGAACGCCGTCCGGAAGTCAAGGAAAATAGCATCTACCTGGGAGCCTGTATCTAATATTTTTTGGGTCTCATGAACAAATAAAGCGAGTTGGGTCTCACACGATCGCTGTTTCCGGAATCCATGTTGATTCCTACAGAGTAGATTCTGGGTTTCCAAAAACTACATGATACTCGAGCAAAAAACATGTTCTAAAATTCTACAATAGATCGACGTCAGAGATATAGGTCTATAGTTTTGCGCATCTGCTCGACGACCCTTCTTGAAGACTGGGACTCCCTGTGCTCTTTTCCAATCATTTGGAACCTTCCGTTCCTCTAGAGACTTGCAGTACACGGCTGTTAGAAGGGGGGCAAGTTCTTTCCCGTACTCTATGTAGAATCGAATTGGTATCCCGTCAGGTCCAGTGGACTCTCCTCTGTTGATTGATTCCAGTTGCTTTTCTATTCCTTGGACACTTATTTCGATGTCAGCCATTTTTTCGTTTGTGCGAGGATTTAGAGAAGGAACTGCAGTGCGGTCTTCCTCTGTGAAACAGCTTTGGAAAAAGGTGTTTAGTATTTCAGCTTTACGCGTGTCATCCTCTGTTTCAATGCTATCATCATCCCGGAGTGTCTGGATATGCTGTTTCGAGCCACTTACTGATTTAACGTAAGACCAGAACGCACCTTGATAAAAATTGAAAGAGCTACAAAAGATGAAATCTTGCTTTAAATGCTTAGAAATGTAAAATTGTGCATTTTATGGAACGCTGAAATGTCATCACGACTGGAACTCGCCAAGTCATACAAATACCTCGATGTTACGATTTGTGGGGATGTGAAATCGATTGACTACATAGGCTCTGTCATACGCAAAGCAGGCACCAGTCTTCAATTCATTCGTAGGATACCGAGAAAATGTAATCAGACTATGAAGTAGATTGCTTAAAACTCTTGTACGGCCCTTCCTAGATCATTTCTCGCGTTTGTCGAGCACATACCAAATAGGAATAACATTGATATTTAACATATAAGAAGAAGGCATGTTTTAGCCACTGGAGAGAGGTACAGCAATGGT
Organism: Schistocerca piceifrons; assembly: GCF_021461385.2. Lineage (NCBI taxonomy): Eukaryota > Metazoa > Arthropoda > Insecta > Orthoptera > Acrididae > Schistocerca > Schistocerca piceifrons. Next base: position 705,109,973 of record NC_060141.1, on the reverse strand, counting down.
GAAAAATGCAAACTGGGCGTCGACTGAAGAGAGGCATCAATTGTCCCGTAAAAAAGCTTGTTTTCAGTGTTCCAAAAACAATATTTAGAGAAAAATTGAGAATATACATTAGTTCCTGCATGGACTGCAAAGACGGGGTGGGACTAATTAAAACACTCGCAGAGTCATTTAAATAATCATTCTTTCCGCGCTCCAAACACTACTCAAACATGAAGATATCTTAACATACGTTAAAGTGGAAGTACCCTCGGTGATGCACTTCACAATGGTTTAGAGAGAGTAAATGTAGCTGTAGATGGAAAAGGGAAAAACTGTGTTTAAGAGAGGCTGTGTGTCAAATTATATTCCTGTCCAACGTAAGTGTGGAATAAATACGTAATCAGTAGACGCCAGGAAGTCAGTTACTATATTAATGAAATAGTTCGCCTGGAAGCGATACAATAGTATGGTTTTGTCATCGGTAGGATTGCAACAAAGCACTGAATCAATGCGCACTGCACGTTCTAAAGCCAAACTGATTCGTACTAGCTATTTCGGTCCTCAAGTAAACCGCACAAGGCACTATCATAACGAGAAAACTTAATGACTGTGTGATCAGGGTTAGGCACTGCCACCAACAGGATGACAACTTAGAACATAACGGAGGCGACGAAAAACATTACATATCGTTAGCAGGACCCCAGATATGGCCATTTTTCTGTGTATTTTTTGTTTATGTAAAACGATTTATTACTAATTCTTTAGTACGAGAAGAAGACGGCGAAAAACGTGAAGCAGAATGTCCAAAAGGCTAATTCAGATTAAAATTTATTTTTGTACTGCTTTCCGTAAACCGAAAAAATTATATGGAAATGGTGGCCTTAACCAAAAATTACCGTAACTGGTTCTCCGTATATCGCGGACTCCAAAAGCCGCGAATCAATGGTAAAACAAGTAATGGCAATGCGATTTCATTGACGGCAAGAAATCAAAGCCCCAGATAAGTAACGCGTTAGAGCTTAGAGTGCTGGCGAGTTTGTGCACCGGATTTGGCAAAATGGAAACAAACGCGGAAGACCAGAAAATATAAACAACGCTCATTTCAAATGAATATGCCCGTCAGCGACTTGTTTAGAGAGCGCGTCGAGAACAGGTTTCAATAATAAATGTTTCAGTAGCCGACGCCGTTATAAAAGCAAATCAATTATTTGCCAATGGGTAAACACCGTTGTATTAATATCCAGTTCTGCAGCCTCTCTCTCCATTTTGTTCCTTAAAAATATATAGCTACGTCGCCTTTCAAAATTAAGAATGGTTTAAAAGATTTACTTCCGTATCTCTGATGTCACACGCAATATAAATTTAAAAAAATAACTAGTTAATCACCTTCACGAAAATACAACATACGTTTGATTGAGTCCTAGGCACTCAGAATAGTTCTAATTTTATGTGAAATTGTCGGAGAATAGCGACCTTATGGTGTTAAAATTATTTAAAAGCCGTCTTGATCGCATCCGATGTTAACCTCTAACCGGTTTCGGCCTTTTAATTATGGGCCATCATCAGAGTCTGCACAGTAATAACAAAAGTAACAGTGCTGTATCACATAGAGACGCTTCGCTTCTCTATGTAATACAGCGCTGTTACTTTCGTTATTACTGTGCAAATTCAGATGATGGCCCGTAATTAAAAGGCCGAAACCGGTCAGAAGTTAACATCGGTTGCGATAAAGACTGCTTTTAAGTAATTTTAACTCAGAATATTTATTAATGGACCGTAAGCATGGACTGCACCACTCCATACTAGTTTGGAGCATGGGTTATGCTAGTAAACATTCCTTCCCTGCAAAAAATAATGTCTCTTTATAGTTCTATTCCAATCATACAATACATAAAAAGTAAAAAGAAAGAAAGAATATTTTTACGGACGTGTAATGACAGGGAAACATTCGATCATTATAAGTAGTAACACATTATCAGTGCCCTTTGACAAAACTGTAACTCTATAAGTAGTTATCTTGGTATTCAATGGAAAGTAACTTTCTTTTTTTGACGATTAATGAGTTGCAGACGTATAATTTTCATGCGCATGTGTGCTGAGACTTTAGAAAGACTATATTCTTCACAGGCGATTGTAACTTAAACTGCAAAGCTGAACGATAGTAGGCGATATTGGTATCGTTCCAGGGGTGGGAAAAATAATTTTCTCTCTCCGTTACTCGAAATAATGTGTGTACACTTTGTCGCCAATACCTATTGCGCCATTTGCATAATTTATCATTTTGTTTTCATTTACAAGAAATTTCAGAGTACTCTGAGTAAAAGAACACAGTGGATTTAAGTTCTTCTAATTCAAATGCAAATTACATCGTTCTGTCACGTCGATTGAGTTATTAGTTGCCATGAAAAACTTTATGTATGGATATAATAACCTGAAACTCTTCGTAAAATAAAGCTCTTCACTTTTTCCATCTCAATACAGGAATGCAGATAAACTGAAGCGACAGAGAAACTGGTATAAGCACGCGTATTTAAATACAGATATGTACACAGGCAGAGTAAGGCGCTCCGTTTGGCGCAGTTGTTAGATCGGCTACTGCTGCTACAGTGGCGTGTTATCAAGATTTAAGTGAGTTTGAACGTGATGTTACTGTCGACGCACGAGTGATGGGACACAGCATCTCTGAGGTAGCAATGAAATGGGGATTTTTCCTTACGATCATTTCACGAGTGTACCGTGAATATCAGCACTCCGGTAAAACAGCAAATCTCCGACATCGCTGAGGCCTGAAAAAGATCCCACAAGAACAGAGTCAACGACGACCAAGGAGAATCGTCGACCCTCGTATCGTACAGGCTTTTGTTTGTTTGGTTAGAACAGCTCAGTGTCGGTTAGACCGTCAGTGAGAGAGCACTTCGATTTCCTGCTGCTAATAAGGCGAGTACACCGTTCGCTTGTTACACATTTTTGCGAGCTTCAAACAGGTACAACTTATTTTCAGTTATCTGGGTAGTTACTATTTTATTTTTGTAATTTATTGCGTGTTTGAGTGCCTACTAGACACAACCGTTTATTTTAATAACAGTGTAGTGTACAGCATCGCCGTTGCTATCGACCCTCGTATCGTACAGGCTTTTGTTTGTTTGGTTAGAACAGCTCAGTGTCGGTTAGACCGTCAGTGAGAGAGCACTTCGATTTGCTGCTGCTAATAAGGCGAGTACACCGTTCGCTTGTAGGGTAAACATAGTCATGTGTAGGGACTGTGGTTGTTGTGAGCGGACGCAAGGAGAATTGGCCACTCTTCGGGGGCAGGTGGAGGCTTTGTCTGTTAGGCTCATCGAGCTCGAGGCGCAGGCGTCGGCTCGTAGTGGCGTTGGGGCAACTGTGGTGAGACCTATGCCTAGTTCGGTGGCCTTGGAATCGCATGGAACCCCTGATGTCGCTGCGTCTTCCGGCAGTGAGCATCTTACCGGTCAGCCATCACTCCAGGGTGAATGGCGGACAGTGGTGGGCTCGCGCGTGCCTGGCCGAAAGGCGAAGGTGGGATCTGGCCGCGTGGCAGCTGCCTTACCCCTTTCCAACAGGTACGGGGTGCTTCCTAGTGGTGATGACATCGTTTCCGAGCCACCACAGGATGCCTCGCCTGTTGGGCCAGTGGCCGATTCTCCGGCAAGGTCCCGACAGTCACAGAGGGCGGGCCTATTAGTTATAGGGAGCTCCAACGTTAGGCGGGTTATGGAGCCCCTCAGGAAAATAGCGGGTAGGTCGGGGAAGAATGCCAGTGTGCACTCGGTGTGCTTGCCGGGGGGTCTCGTCCGTAATGTGGAGGAGGCCCTTCCGGCAGCTATTGAACGCACTGGGTGTGACCGGCTGCAGATAGTAGCGCATGTCGGAACGAATGACGCCTGCCGCTTGGGTTCTGAGGCCATCCTTGGTTCCTTCCGGCGGCTGGCTGATTTGGTGAAGACAACCAGCATCGCACGCGGAGTGCAAGCTGAGCTTAATATCTGCAGCATAGTGCCCAGAGTCGATCGCGGTCCTCTGGTTTGGAGCCGTGTGGAGGGTCTAAACCAGAGGCTCAGACGACTCTGCGACTATAATGGTTGCAAATTCATCGACCTCCGTTATTGGGTGGAGAACTGTAGGGCCCCCCTAGACAGGTCAGGCGTGCACTACACACCGGAAGCAGCTACTAGGGTAGCAGAGTACGTGTGGCGTGCACACGGGGGTTTTTTAGGTTAGAGGGACCCCCCCTTGGGCGAAACGATAAAATACCTGACGGCTTACCAGAGAGGACATTATCATCGTTGATAAAGAACGTCCGTCCTCAGAGACCAAAAACAGGAAAAGTCAACGTAATATTGGTAAACTGCAGGAGTATCCAGGGCAAGGTTCCTGAATTAGTATCTCTTATTGAAGGAAATAGTGCGCATATAGTATTAGGAACGGAAAGTTGGTTAAAACCGGAAGTGAACAGTAACGAAATCCTAGACACAGAATGGAATATATACCGCAAGGATAGGATAAACGCCAATGGTGGAGGAGTATTTATAGCAGTAAAGAATTCAATAATATCCAGTGAAGTTATTAGCGAACGCGAATGTGAAATAATCTGGGTTAAGTTAAGTATCAAAGGTGGGTCAGATATGATAGTCGGATGCTTCTATAGACCACCTGCATCAGCAACCGTAGTAGTTGAGCGCCTCAGAGAGAACCTGCAGAACGTCGTGAAGAAGTTTCGTGATCATACTATTGTAATAGGGGGAGACTTCAATCTACCAGGTATAGAATGGGATAGTCACACAATCAGAACTGGAGCCAGGGACAGAGACTCTTGTGACATTATCCTGACTGCCTTGTCCGAGAATTACTTCGAGCAGATAGTTAGAGAACCAACTCGTGAAGCTAACGTTTTAGACCTCATAGCAACAAATAGACCGGAACTTTTCGACTCCGTGAATGTAGAAGAGGGTATCAGTGATCATAAGTCAGTGGTTGCATCAATGACTACAAGTGTAATAAGAAATGCCAAGAAAGGAAGGAAAATACATTTGCTTAACAAGAGTGATAGGGCACAAATCGCAGAATATCTGAGTGACCACCATCAAACGTTCATTTCTGAGGAAGAGGATGTGGAACAAAAATGGAAAAAATTCAGAAACATCGTCCAGTACGCCTTAGATAAGTTCGTACCGACTAAGGTCCAAAGCGAGGGGAAAGATCCACCGTGGTATAACAATCATGTACGAAAGGTACTACGGAAACAAAGAAAGCTTCATCATAGGTTTAAGAGTAGTCGAATCATAGCTGATAAGGAAAAGCTGAACGAAGCGAAAAAGAGCGTAAAGAGAGCAATGAGAGAAGCATTCAACGAATTCGAACATAAAACATTGGCAAACAATCTAAACAAGAACCCTAAAAAGTTTTGGTCATATGTAAAATCGGTAAGCGGATCTAAATCCCCTATTCAGTCACTCGTTGACCACGATGGCACCGAAACAGAGGACGACCGAAGAAAGGCAGAAATACTGAATTCAGTGTTCCGAAACTGTTTCACTGCGGAAAATCGTAACACGGTCCCTGACTTCAGCCGTCGCACGGACGCCAAAATGGAAAATATTGAAATAAACGATATCGGAATTGAAAAACAACTGCTATCACTTAGTAGCGGAAAAGCATCCGGACCAGACGAGATACCCTTAAGATTCTACAGTGATTATGCTAAAGAACTTGCCCCCTTTCTATCAGCAATTTATCGTAGATCGCTGGAAGAACGTAAAGTACCTAGCGACTGGAAGAAAGCGCAGGTCGTTCCCATTTTCAAGAAGGGTCATAAATCAGATGCGAATAATTATAGGCCTATTTCGCTTACGTCAATCTGTTGTAGAATAATGGAACATGTTTTGTGTTCTCGTATTATGACGTTCTTAGACAATACAAATCTCCTTCATCATAACCAACATGGATTCCGCAAACAGAGATCATGTGAAACTCAGCTCGCCCTATTTGCCCAAGAAATTCACAGTGCCGTAGACACTGGCGAGCAGATTGATGCCGTATTCCTGGACTTCAGGAAGGCATTTGATACGGTTCCGCACTTACGTTTAGTGAAAAAAATACGAGCTTACGGAATATCGGACCAGGTTTGTGATTGGATTCAGGATTTCCTAGAAGAAAGAACACAACATGTCATTCTTAACGGTTCAAAATCTGCAGATGTAGAGGTAATTTCGGGAGTACCGCAGGGAAGCGTGATAGGACCTTTATTGTTTACAATATACATAAACGACTTAGTTGACAACATCGGTAGCTCCGTGAGGCTATTTGCAGATGACACGGTTGTCTACAAGAAAGTAGCAACATCAGAAGACTCGTACGTACTCCAGGAGGACCTGCAGAGGATTAATGCATGGTGCGACAGCTGGCAGCTTTCCCTAAACGTAGATAAATGTAATATAATGCGCATACATAGGGGCAGAGATCCATTCCAGCACGATTATGCCATAGGTGGTAAATCATTGGAAGCGGTAACGACCGTAAAATACTTAGGAGTTACTATCCGGAGCGACCTGAAGTGGAATGATCACATAAAACAAATAGTGGGAAAAGCAGGCGCCAGGTTGAGATTCATAGGAAGAATTCTAAGAAAATGTGACTCATCGACGAAAGAAGTAGCTTACAAAACGCTTGTTCGTCCGATTCTTGAGTATTGCTCATCAGTATGGGACCCTTACCAGGTTGGATTAATAGAAGAGATAGACATGATCCAGCGAAAAGCAGCGCGATTCGTCATGGGGACATTTAGTCAGCGCGAGAGCGTTACGGAGATGCTGAACAAGCTCCAGTGGCGGACACTTCAAGAAAGGCGTTACGCAATACGGAGAGGTTTATTATCGAAATTACGAGAGAGCACATTCCGGGAAGAGATGGGCAACATATTACTACCGCCCACATATATCTCGCGTAATGATCACAACGAAAAGATCCGAGAAATTAGAGCAAATACGGAGACTTACAAGCAGTCGTTCTTCCCACGCACAATTCGTGAATGGAACAGGGAAGGGGGGATCAGATAGTGGTACAATAAGTACCCTCCGCCACACACCGTAAGGTGGCTCGCGGAGTATAGATGTAGATGTAGATGTAGATGAACGTAACAGAAGTGCAACCTTCCGCAAATTTCTGCAGATTTCAGTGCTGGGTCATCAACAACTGTCAGCGTGCAAACCGTTCAACGAAACATCATCGATATGGGCTTTCGGAGCCCGTGATGACTGCACGACAAAAAGCTTTACGCCTCTCCTGCGTCCGTCAACACCGACATTGGACTGTTGATGACTGTAAACACGTTGCCTTATCGGACGAGTCTCGATTCAAACTTTATAGAACTGGTAGACGTGTATGGGTATAGATACAGCATCATGAACCCATGGACCCTGAATGTCAGCAGGGAACTGTTCAAGCTGGTGGAGGTTCTGTAATGATGTGGGGCGTATGCAGTTAGAGTGATACGGGAACCCTGATACGTCCAGATACGACTCTGACAGGTGACACGTACGTAAGCATCCTGTCTGATCACCTGCGGCCACTCGTGTGCGTTGTGCATTCCGACGGACTTTTACAACTCAAACAGGACAGTGCGACACACAAGTCCAGAATTGCTACAGAGTGGATCCAGGAACGCTCTTCTCAGTTTAAACACTTCCGCTGGGCACTAGACTCCTCAAGCATGAACATTATTGAGCACATCTGGGATTCCTTGCACCGTGCTGTTCAGAAGAAATCTCCAACTCCTCGTACTCCTGCGGATTTATGGACAACCCTACTGGATTCATGGTGTCATTTCCCTCCAGCACTACTTCAGACTTTAGTCGAGTCCATGGCACATCGTGTTACGGCACTTCTGCGTGCTCGCTTGGGCCCTACACGATATTAGGCAGGTGTACGAGTTTCTTTGGCTCTTCAGTGTGAAACCTTCCCGTCTCCTCTATGTCTCTTTTGTGACGTAACCTTCCCTTCTACAATAACCTATGAAACCTTCCGTTAGGATTTCTATCTCTTGCTTAATAATAACAAATGAAATCTTCCCTTTGAAATAAATTCTCTTTCTCAATAATAATAAGTGCAATCTTCGCATACAAATTTAAATGCTGCTTATTAACAGTGATTTGCTGATTATTTCGACGAAACATAGAACGTGTCGTCGTCGTGGCCCTCAGTCGTTACCTACAATAACCCAAAACTGTTCCTTACCTTCTTTACTGTTACTGGATCGCCATCTGACTGCTACATCGAACTGCGACATGAATATACTTACTCTGTTTTACTATACTCTGTTAGCTGCTGATGGGCTGTCATAATAAGTGGCTGTATTTATTACCAAAGCTGACGTTATTCTTTAATTAATTTGACTGAAGTTACGTAATTCATAGTTAAACCTTTTCTTGACAACCATAAAATTTTGCAAAGTTTTACGTTGATGGTTTTTGGGATGGATTATAATCAGTAATGCAATATTGCTGGGAAAAATTAATTATATTCTGATAATGATTCTTCAAATATTTACTCTTGGTAATGAAATGATTTTATAAACGTTCAAATGGGGCTTACTTTTTACAGTAATCTTACAACTAGTATTGCACAGACATACCTTCAGCAGTCTTGTGTTTCTCAAAATAATTCAATAATATTAGTTCCTCTTATGACAATAGTCAGCTGATGTCTCTGTACATCCGTTTATAATCTCTTGTATATCATAGCTAGAGGCTGGCAGGCATACCGCTCCTCTCAACCTCTCGCTTCAGACCTGCTACCGACTCGCTTCACATCTCGCTTACTACGGACTTCCTACGAACGCTTAAGTTCGGTCTCTCCCGCCAACAATGCTTTCTGGTGCAGACAATCCCTGCTACCATTACAAAATGTATCAATGCGCGATCTTTCACGCTCGTTTCTTAAAATGTCTCCATACGGGGTCTCTCCCGCCCCTTTTAAAATTATACCAATTTGCGGTCTCTCTTGCCAACAATACTTTGGTGCAGACATTCCCTACCACCACAATTATTTCCAACATGACAAATATTAATTACTCCTACTTAATCCTCTTTATAAAATATAAACATCTTTCATAAATTGTGGTTTGACAATAGAGAATGGAAATATACATGTGTTACAAGTGTATAACGATAACTTAGGCATAGTACTGCTGGTTCCGCACACCGAAGCAGTCTGCTCGGTAATCTTCTCGGCCGGCCGCGGTGGTCTCGTGGTTCTAGGCGCTCAGTCCGGAACCGCGGGACTGCTACGGTCTCAGGTTCGAATCCTGCCTCGGGCATGGATGTGTGTGATGTCCTTAGGTTAGTTAGGTTTAAGTAGTTCTAAGTTCTAGGGGACTGATGACCACAGATGTTAAGTCCCATAGTGCTCAGAGTCATTTTTAATCTTCTCGATCCTAAACCTCATTCAGAGAGGAGTATTTCGGGGGAGGGGGGGGGGCAGGAGGGGGGGGGGGAGGTGGGTGCACAGAACCAGCGACTTGAGTCTGAAGTGGTGTTCTCAGGGCTAGCGAACGTCCTATTAACAAATCGTCGAGAGGTGCGTAGACTGATTTACGATGTGTGGAAAATGAGAAACGAGATGCGCGAATTGGAAGACACCCCTATGGAGATTCAGGAAGAAGCGCAGAGAAAGGGAGTTCTGGCGGAACTTCAAGAAAAATACCGCGGATTACAACTCTCTTACGGGAGAGTGAGGGAGCAGTTGAATCGAGTGTCTGACCGCGTGCCGATACCGGTAGTTCGGAACAAGAGAGGATGGATCAATGCAGGCGGGAAACTGTAGAAAACAGTGCTCGGGAAACCGAACAATAAGGATATATAAAATTTGATAGCCGAGCGGTCTAAGGCGCTGCAGTCATGGACTGTGCGGCTGATCCCGGCGGAGGTTCGAGTCCTCCCTCGGGTATGGGTGTGTGCGTTTGTCCTTAGGATAATTTAGGTTAAGTGTGTGTATGTTTAGGGACTGATGACCTTAGCAGTGAAGTCCCATAAGATTTCACATACATTTTTTTATAAAATGTGAACAACACGTTTTAGCAAACAGAGTTGACGCAACATTGACAAAGCATCAAGGAGATTAGTAAATAGTGTGACGTTACGGCGTGACATGGAGCGCCGGTGTCTGAACTTCCCGCCGCTGCCGGTAGCTAAGAAGAGCGCACAGCCGGAGAGCAGCGGTTGTCCGCAAGCGGCGAAAGAGGGCGCCGTGGTGGATGACGCAGAGCAGTTGGAAGGCTTCGTAAAAAAGTGTAAATTTGAGCTTTCAAGATTGTTGAAATTGTTCCAAGGAAAGCTGCTGGGTACCAAATAACATGGTACAGGCTGTGACTGTGTGTCACGTATTGTAATTTTTTTTGCAATTTATGCCTGATTTTGCTATATTCTAGTGCCTGTTGGTTTCTAAGAAGGAAAACAAGTGACTGATATACTGGATATTCATCGAAATTTTGAATTTTACATATTTATTACGTTTCAATTGCTGCAGTTTTTCAATTTTTATGCCCTAAGAAGGTAAACAAGTGACTGACATGTAACTGATATAATGGGTGTTCTTTGATATTATGTACTCTATTTCTAATTTTTAAATTATTGCACCCATTTCAATTTTAATGTTAGTGGTAGCGTATCTTATCTTTTTCTCACGCCTTTCTGGAATGCAAGGTTGCCAAAAAAAAAAAAAATGATAATTACGTGAGCATGTATTCTCCTCTCAACCCGGCACCACCCACACCCACTACTACACTGTCCCTGTCCATGCTTGATCTTGAAAGGCTACAGAACCAACTGTTACAGATTTTGAGGCACAATACAAATAACGGAAAGGTGGAAGAAACTACGTTGCAGGAAACTGTTTTCCATACCACACACGGACAACTGAGTTCCATCGTGTTCCCCCAGCAACAGTTTCTAGCAGGACTGTGGAGAGCACAAAAGGACTTTGTAAGAGAGTTGGGCACGTAACGGAACCAGCCGACGGCAGTTGCGCGTTGCTTCCTGACACCTCAGCAGTCGATGCCAATACAGGTGGTGCAAGGTTACATGCGTCGGTACGTCTTACAGTAGTAGGTTTGAATGCCCAGTACCAGCGTTTGATTATGCACCCTGACCTGGTGAAATGAGCTGCAGGAGGTGAGTGGGTATTGGTACGAGAATCGGACACCAGGGGAAACATACTTTTATGTTCTTGAATGAACTAAGAGGTTGGCAGCAAGAGAGTATCGTGGTCTGTCCAGCCAGGGCGGTCCGGACTGACACATAGGCATGTGAGGTGCAGCTGTTCATGGTGCTGTGCCACGAACAAGTAAAGACGTGGATTTGGGAAATGCTTATAAATTTCGCGTAGCTATGGTTGAAAGGTAGTAGTTAAGGGGCCGACTGTCACACTGGCTGACAGACACGGGCAGTGGTGATATTTAGCAAATGACTCTGCTAGGCATGCTTACGACAACACAAGCAGGCTAGAAGGCACAGCCCAGCGGGCACTGTCTGCAAGCGTGAAGTAATCAGAGCACACAAGGCACTTACGTGCTGCGAAGAATCCATACGTTGCACCTACAACAGTGCCTAGCGACGTGCATGTAGGGGCCGAAGTCGGCTGAGGAAAGCTGACGTGGTATTGTTAAAAAAATTACTTAAATTGTCTTCACCAGAGGCGTAGGGAAAACACGTGTAAATAAGCGAGCCCAGAGTCTCAAGTAGGGGCAATTATGTCACCATCTCTCTGCGTCTAGAGCCGGAGAGAATGACGATTGTTTAAGTTGTAGGTCAACCCCGAAGACCTTCTGGTGATAGATATCCGCGGCCAGCGCGCCCATTGGAACTGTCACCATCCACTGCTGCAGGGAGACGCCATAGCAGTCTGGAGCAGCTCCGGCGGAGTGCGATCTCGCGACCTCCAGGATGCAGGGCTGCCTGCAGTCACTGACCGAGCTGCCCTAGGCGGACGGCCGGAGCTGCTAAGGCTCACTACATCGACAGCACTGGGCTGTTTGCCTTCGGCGCTCTGCATGGGGTCCACGAGTTGGGCTTGAGGGAGCAGCCAACCGTGTTCCGGGCTACTAGCACAATTAACACGCGCGGCGGCCAGTTTGCCGCGGCGTGAGTGGGCGGCCCAACACTGAAGCAGCACATTCTGCATTGGGATTGTCGCTGATTCACGAACGCACGCCGCGCGCCATCGCAGGGATCCACGGAAGGCCAGCTGCGTACTTTCGATGCAATAAAGTCAATAATACACTCGCTGGTTTACTCTACACGCTTCACTGTAAGCCACCCCTCTCTCCCAAACCACTCCCCTTGGATTTTCTGACATATTACAACCCATGAGCTCGGGGGGTTGTAACAATGGGGACATCTGAACCAACAGAGTGTTTGAGAGACGTTCTAATCCCCCTTACCGCATTTTCAGAGGACATGCGCACTCTGGATTTATTCGACATTCACTGCAGAGGTTGTAATTCTGAATTGTTACAAGAAGTGGAAGCCGCAGGGTATGACTAAGACGGTAGAATGGTTTTAACAAACGGAGGATATGCAGCGCAACACATTGTAGAACAACAAGAACGCACAACATTGTTCATTTTTATGTCTCCCAAGGAACCTAAGCAAACACTGGGCTCGAGAAACGTAATAAACAACAATAGTAAAATATAATTATCGACAAACACATTAGCCTTGCAAGCATGGCACGACTTTAACACAAAACTGTAGCTGTTAGAAGGCCTCGAATTGCATTAAAAATGAATAATTTTATGGTGTGTTTCCGATTATTTCTAAAAATAAACCTTTATTTCACGCTTGGTATGACATCTGAGATAGTCGCATTCTTCATTGGCTCCACAACAAAATAGACGTTACTTATAGCACTCCATTTGCTGCTAAGCAGTAATTTCGCAATATTTATTGTAATCTCTAAACTTCATTATTGGTCCATTACAGACATTGTCTTACTATGACCTTATTCACTACTTGTAGTAATTGAAAAATATTGAATCAAATAAATGCAATTAATTTGTATTCTCATCCGAAACTAGATAACCTTGTTGACATTATGCAATAGCGATGTAGACAATTACGAGCTTTTCAATAATTAAACAACACTCTATACAAAAGCATGTAAGGAAGTTGTAGGGTAGGTTGTGCTAAGAAATAAATAACATTATTTCAGTAAAAGAGTCTTGTCGCATGTGTGTTTACATATTTAATTTGGTGACGGGTTTCGATCTTTTATAAGGCCATAGTCAAATCATACTTTACCCCTTGGCGTGGAGCAGGCCGTTCTGGGGGCGTTTTCTTTGAGAAATAACTCTTAAGAAAAAAATTTGATTCATTACGCAGTTTGCCATTTGATTAGCATTGAAGTTAGCCAATCGGGACGCTGCTCGAGCCTATTCAAGCGTCTTGCCAGATACAATTAGTACCAGTTGTTCTCACAGCACAAATGACAGTGCACGAGACCATTCATCCTTTGGCTCGGATTCGAGCCTTACTTCCGTCCCTTGTCCAATTTTTGTTCCGTTGTCTCGTTCAGTCTTAGTAAACCAAACGAAGAGCACATATGGCAGCGCCGTCTCTGGCATACTGATTGAAGCTGCACACGCAACGAGCTAATTGGCTACCTTCAATTAAGTCTGAAACCACGCAACGCATCAAATTTTTTTCTTGCTAGTTACTTCCTCAGCACAACCTACCCTGTAACACTCTTACTAGCTTCTCAGTTTGTTTCTAACCACACTGTATGTTTGAGATCGTTTCTACCCATCCTGACAACTTCAGGTAATAATTAATTATTACCAGCCCATACTTTTCTAACTGAATTACATTCGTTTATTCTTTGGGTCATCCTGCTTGGTATATATTTTTAATTGGGGTTGCGCTCACTACAGACCCGACTTTTTCTCAAGAACCCAATTTTTACAACTCTTTCTCTATTAAAATCGGTGTGTCTTTATTAACAGATTCAGTTATTGCGTGTAATGTACCTGCTTAACATGAGTTAGTCCAACAGTTTCATTTGATGACAACGTCTTTCCTTGAATCTTATCAGAGACAGCATAATTACCTGAGACTCGGGTGACATAATATTTCCATTTAAGAGAACTGCGATATATTCAGCGTATTATAATAAAGCATTCGACACATTTACACCGTAAATTTGGAGTGTTTCATATAACATAGATTCGTAGAGTAAAAATAAAGAAGAAGGTTGTATTTTTTCAACCTTTCTGCACAAAGATGTACACGGTCCAGTCACGTTAATGTGAGCACCAGCTATGTTCGACATCAACGTGCAATAACGTTCACCGTTAAAGCACAGCGGTACGCCCTGTTTTGTTCCCTCCGTGGCAAGTTAGTTCCAGCAAGATAATGCCCTCCCCCGCACGGGCAGAGTTTCTGCTGCTTGTCGTCGGGTTTGGAAAACCTTACCTTCGTCAATTAGGTCGCCAAATCCCTCACCAATTGATTACGTTTGGAGTATTACGGGCAGGGCCTACCAACCAGCTCGGAAATTTATCTTTCCCCCAAACTGGACATAACTTCGCACGATGTGCCTCAAGAGGACACCTAACAACTCTATCAATCAATCGAATACGTGCTCGCATAAGGGTCAGAGGTGGACCAACGGATTATTGACTTGCTCAATTTGTGAAGCTCTTTCCCTTGAATAAATCATCCAATTTTTCTGATCTTTTCTCTCTCTTTACCTTGAATAAAACATCTAATTTTTCTGATTTTCTTACTGTATCTGACGTAAGAAAGGGCATGATCTTTGTTTTCAGGTCAAGAGTGGTTGAAGTACACTCGTCTCTTCTGAGGGGCAGTGAACTACAACAGCAACAGTGAATCTATTTTCCAGTGAGATAACACATACTGAAAGTTATTTCTCATTTACAAGGTGGTTATAATTCAACTTTCGCTACCTGAGAGGACCCCATGATAAATGAGTAACCGTAGGAGAATGAAACATTTTGGAAACATTTGTATAGATATGGGGAAGAGAAACAATGAGTAAACCGTTGAAATACAGCATTTAAATGTCCACATTAGAGGGTAGCATTTGTTAATTGCGTACCATGTTTGTGGTCCAGGTTACAAACGTTGCTCAATGTGACGATCATCTGCATCCACGGTAGTCTGAAATCCTACTAGAGATTGCTTTACTGCTGTCTGAACGAACGAAGGACCTTTAGCTGCCGTGACACAGCTCTTGCGCTGCTTTAAGGTCATACATTGCGTCCAGCATTCTCAGCCATCGCACACTAACTTCTTCAACAATTTGTGTCACAATCGGTCGTCGGCCTCTCGCAGAAGCAATTCCCAAATCGACAATAATTCGAACTTAACGACTTATGTCCTTGAATCCCACTGAGGAAATTAGACCTGTCTGTGTTCCTTTAGTGGGTCGATATTCGCCAAGAGCAGCAGCGAAGTAGCTGCTGTTTTAATAAAACTGGCCAAGAGCGAGAAAGACTTGAGCATTGAAAGTTTTGTACTAACTCCATTATGTATAACAGATAGTTCACCCATTCCGGGAATCGATAATCTGTACCATTTTTGCCTGTTATCGCCATTGATATTGGCAAATTCTTAGATTTTCGAGAATGTTTTAATTTCAATGAGGTAAATATTACACAAAGTTATGCAGGCGGCAGGCGACCATTATAACAATCAGTAGTTCTCTATTTAGGCCGACTGGGTCGCAATGGTAAAAGTCAAACATCAGGCAAGGAAAGACTTTATTGCTCGTAGGACGCGTTCCGGGATTTATACATCAGATATCCAACAGTGATTATTGCACGTAGGTATGACGTTTCAAGTTGTATGTGAAACGCAATGCCTGCGTGTAGTAATCGCTCCTGGATATCTGGTGACGGATAAATTCCGAAACGTGTCGTTTGGGCAATAAAGTCATTCCTTGACTTATGTTTGAATTCTATCATTGCGACCCAGTCAGCCTGAACGCCGAACTACTGATTGTTTTAGTCACTAGTTTGATGTCGGATAACAAATGAGAAATGAAATATTTCTTTCGTGTGATATAGTTACAAATTAACAACTTAAGGATTTTTTTCTTTTACTTACACTGAGAAACCTTACTTTTCGTCAAATTTTGTTATACTTTAGGCCAAAGGGAAATGACCTATAGGATTAGATGAATGAGTGTGTGGGTATTGAAATATGTGTCATAAATGGCCGTATCTGTTGATATCATTCGCTTAGAAGTTTCAATTTCTATACCACCAAGAGGTCATAGACATTAGTAAGTGACACAGATTTCAACTTTATACTTTTACCCGTTCGTGACAAAAATATTTTTTAACAGTCGGACAGACAAACACAAGTACAGGGACACTAAGGGACAACAGAGCTTTCCTACAAGCGTTCCGTTTTTGCCGACTGAGGCACGAAACACTAAAAACAGCTTTACAAATAAAGTGCCGCTCACCTTGTCCAGATATATGTGGACTGACTCTTTGTAAGCACTATTTTTCTAGAACATTTGAAAAACTAGAAGATTTCTGTCCAGTCGTGGGGCGGCAAAGAAATAATATGGAATAAGAATTATATTGTGCTTCGTCGTCTTTTACGAGAGCCTGAAAACTATTTTTTTTTTCGGTCATCCAGAAAGCGATGGAGAAAATACTGACCGTAATTTCCGGTCTTCAAATCCACATTCTTCTCGCACTCACTGAAAGAAATACTTCTACTCTCTATTTACTCAGCGGGATCAGTAACCATGATCATAAATGAAAGTTTGGACTTCTAACTGATTAACGTATTTAGTAAAAGTTCACGAGCGCAATAATAATAAAATTCCTGATAATAAAAATAATAATAATGATGCCTATCATAAACAACACTATGAGCAGTTCAGAGGCGACCTCTACGGTAAGTTCCCAATAAAATGGTCTTTCGCCCTGACTTCTAAGCATCAAAGTTGATTGTTCGCCTCAAAAGTGGAGAATAAACACGCCACTTGCCAGACGGTTTTGTTAACATTACAGACGACACACGAACAGTTACTTCCGCGAAATCTAAGCGATCCAGGAGGGTGTACAGTTCTCACGAGTTCGCTTCCCATTTGTACCGAAAACAAGCATTTAGCTACAGACAGGCCGTGACGTCATCCGAGGCAGCACGTAAGCCGGCGTTTCATTGACGCGGATGTCCGCCCCCGGTAGCTGAGTGGTAGCTGGCACGGTAGCTTAGCGTGTTCGGTCAGAGAGCTAGCTGATCTCTGTAATAAAAAACTGAGTGAAAGGATCAACAACGAACTGCAACGGATGTCATGTGCTACCACCAAATACGGCGAACAATACCGAGCAAAGTGCCAGTTCGATTCCCGGCTGGGTCGGAGATTTTCTCCGCTCAGGGACAGGGTGTTGTGTTGTTCTAATCATCATCATTTCATCCCCATCGACGCGCAAGTCGCCGAAGTGGCGTCAAATCGAAAGATTTGCACCCGGCGAACGGTCTACCCGACGGGAGGCCCTAGTGACACGACATTATTTTTTTTTTATTGACGCGGATAGAGTGATAGGTACGAAGTGTGTCGCTGCCTCTAAGGCTGTATTTATATAAGGCGCAGAGGACGGCTGAAGGGAACACCTGCTGTTATCCGCTCCATGCCCCTGTAGCAGACTCTACATGGCTGGTTTCTCGGACACATGTAATTTTACAACACTTTCATGAATCGATTTAGAATCTTCGTAATTTTTGTATGACTGCAGTTAAGTTGGCTTTAATCACAGAAACAGTTTTAGGTGGACTGCATTTGAACTTCGCCGACTAGAATTTTTACAACGGAACCGATAGTAGAACATGACCTCTGAACCACATCTTTAAGAGACCCTGTATTGATTGTTACTTACGTCAAGGTCGTGAAACTTGTTATAGCTTCATTATTTAATGGGTTTCAATAGGTTCTGTAATCAGAACTTTCTTTCATTAATGTAAATGATACTTAATCTATTACCAATTTTTGTTCGAAATTTAGTTTTCAGTAGATTATTCGAAAACTATTAGAGGTAGCTTAATGGGGACACATAGACAATGTTTTTGTATCGAACTGAAGCTTCATACGAATTTTCGTCTTATTAAGTCTAATATTTAGCGCCTTCAATTTTTCATAAAAACGCCGATTTTTACCAAATTATTGCTCCAATCAAGTTAAGACTTGAAACATTTGATTTTAACGTACACTGGCACATTCTGAACAATGTTTTGCTTTCTAGCTTTATTATTTAGCGCCACTTGTTTTTTACTTAAAACGATGTATTTAGCGAAATATATTCGTCTGATCACTCAGAGATTTAACAGATTTAACATTAATATATTTAAGTGATGATGATGATGATGATGATGATGAGGTCCCATACTCCGAGGAGTATAGGGCACGATGCGAGAAACCCGCACCGCCGTACTAGGCAAGGTATATTTTGACAAAGTTTGGAAAAGGTACTTGAATTTTTAATGTCATCCTTATATTACAGAGCAATGTATGATATGTTAGGCACAGGCACGTTGTGATGATGTGGCACCAGTAACAGTGAACTGGGGTAAGTCGAGGCACACTTGCTCACCTCTGTATCTCTCAAATGATACAGCGCTTGTTTCGCCACACAGTTTGCAGAGTACACATTGCAGACGAGCAGAAGCAAACTCCGATGGAAGCATGTGGCAATTCCGTCGGCATATCTAACCGAAATCCACATTTTTGGAAACCTTCATTAGAGCAGATAAGACCTGGTGCTACCAATACGATGCAGAGACCAAGTGACAGTCAAAAATGGTTCAAATGACTCTGGTCACTATGGGACTTAACATCTGAGGTCAGCAGTCCCCTAGAACTTACAAGGGAACCTCCCCATCGCACCCCCCTCAGATTTAGTTATAAGTTGGCACAGTGGATAGGCCTTGATAAACTGAAAACAGATCAATTGAGAAAACAGGAAGAAGTTGTGTGGAACTGTGAAACAATAAGCAAAATATACAAACTGAGTACTCCATGGGCGACATAGGCAACGTTGTGAGCTCAGGAGCGCCGTGGTCCCGTGGTAGCGTGAGCAGCTGCAGAACGAGAGGTGCTTGGTTCAAGTCTTCCCTCGAGTGAAAAATTTACATTCTTTATTTTTGCATAGTTATTATCTGTCCGTTCGTTCATTGATGTCTCTGTTCACTGTAATAACTTTAGTGTCTGTGTTTTGCGACCGCATCGCAAAACCGTGCGATTAGTAGACGAAAGGACGTGCCTCTCCAATGGGAACCGAAAACATTTGATCGCAAGGTCATAGGGCAACCGATTCCTCCACAGGAAAACACATCTGATATATTCTAAACGACACTGGTGACGGCATGTGCGTCACATAACAGGAATATGTTGTCGACCCACCTAACTTGTACACTTGGTGAATGGGTAAAAAGATTCTTCTACCTTGCCCGATTTAGGTTTTCTTGTGGATGTGATAATCACTCCCAAAAAAGTGACGAAAACATAAGAGTTTGTCACATAAACTGAAAATAAAAAATTAAACTTGTCACTCGACGGAAGATTTGAACCAAGGACCTTTCGTTCCGCAGCTACCCACGTTACCACGAGACCACGGCGCTCCGGCGATCCCAGCGTCCTTAATGTTGCCTATCTTCCCATGCACTACTCAGTTTGTATATTTTGCTTATTTTTTCACAGTTCCACACAACTTCTTCCTGTTTTCTCAATTGATCTGTGTCCAGTTTTTCAAGGCCTTTCCACTGTGCCAACTTATATCTAAATCTGAGGGGGATGCGATGGGGAGGTTCCCTTGTTAGAACTACTTAAACCTAACTAACCTAAGGACATCACACACATCCATGCCCGAGGCAGGATTCGAACCTGCGACCGTAGCGGTCGTGCGGTTCCAGACTGAAGCGCCTAGAACCGCTCGGCCGCTCCGGCCGGCAAATGGCAGTCAATGACATGGTGTTCGGAATCAAAATTTGATGCTTGGGCAGCAGTCGAACCAGGATCATTGCATTTGGAAGGTAATGTTTGTTTGTATGGGAAAGAAATTTTGTTAGGCATTATTAGTTATGGCACTGCTTTCAGGCTTTCTGACTTGCCTAAATTTTTCTTTACTGAAAGTTTTGGTGATGATATGTCTTGTCTTTATCGGTGGTTCATGTTTGTCTTACGACTAAATAAATAATATAAAGGGTGGTCAGAAAATGTATGAAACGCTTGTAAGGATGTTACAGGGCACGTTGTACTGAGATATAAAAGTTAAGAAACAAATTCAATACTTTGCACCGTTTCAGAGTTATTTAGCGTTGAAACTAGCCAATGGGGGCATAGCGCGCTCACATTCAAGCGGCGTGCCAGGTGCGGTATTGCCCAACGAGTGCTTTGTTTGATTCCATAAAACTTGGATTTGCGCGCACAATGACCTGATTGGCTAACTTCAATGCAAAATAAATAGGAAACGGCGCAACATATTGAATTTGTTTCTTAACATTTATATCTCAGTACAACGTGCCCTGCAACATCCCTACAACCGTTTCAGACATTTTCTGACCACCCTGTATATACAATCAGTTCTACTTATAAGGCTCTGACTCGCCGACCATGCGGCTTTTCGCGGATGATGCTGTAGTATACAGAGAAGTTGCAGCATTAGAAAATTGTAGCGAAATGCAGGAAGATCTGCAGCGGATAGGCACTTGGTGCAAGGAGTGGCAACTGACCCTTAACATAGACAAATGTAATGTATTGCGAATACATAGAAAGAAAGATCCTTTATTGTATGATTATATGATAGCGGAACAAACACTGGTAGCAGTTACTTCTGTAAAACATCTGGGAGTATGCGTGCGGAACGATTTGAAGTGGAATGATCATATAAAATTAATTGTTGGTAAGGCGGGTACCAGGTTGAGATTCATTGGGAGAGTGCTTAGAAAATGTAGTCCATCAACAAAGGAGGTGGCTTACAAAACACTCGTTCGACCTATACTTGAGTATTGCTCATCAGTGTGGGATCCGTACCAGATCGGTCTGACGGAGGAGATAGAGAAGATCGAAAGAAGAGCGGCGCGTTTCGTCACAGGGTTATTTGGTAACCGTGATAGCGTTACGGAGATGTTTAATAAACTCAAGTGGCAGACTCTGCAAGAGAGGCGCTCTGCATCGCGGTGTAGCTTGCTCGCCAGGTTTCGAGAGGGTGCGTTTCTGGATGAGGTATCGAATATATTGCTTCCCCCTACTTATACCTCCCGAGGAGATCACGAATGTAAAATTAGAGAGATTAGAGCGCGCACGGAGGCTTTCAGACAGTCGTTCTTCCCGCGAACCATACGCGACTGGAACAGGAAAGGGAGGTAATGACAGTGGCACGTAAAGTGCCCTCCGCCACACACTGTTGGGTGGCTTGCGGAGTATCAATGTAGATGTAGATGTAGATGTATTAGGAGCAAAAGTTAACTGAATGATATTCAGTATTTTTTTCATGTTCATGAGTGATATAAAAGGAATTAACAGAATCCAGCAATATGGTAAACAGGCGTATAAAATGAACACAGAGACAGAGAGAGAGAGAGAGCTATACGCGCACGTGAACAGACGTAACAAACATAAATGTACTAACGTTAGAGTGACGTGAGTGAGAGTGTTAAACGACAAAGTGACTTGTTATTGCGGGAAGGTCTGACAATCAAAACATCGTCAAATAAAAATCCCTACACAGAACATCAGACACCTACAGAGCGAATGAGGTGATAGCGTGCGCAGCATCCATTTGCTGGAGCCTTCCCGATGCGGCAGCACTGCAGTGGGAAACGACCGCCCACCCGGGTGCTTGCTGCTGTGTCAGCGGAAGCCTGCAGATCGCATCAATTATGCCTTCTAACGGCGCCAATTAACGAAGCGCTGACCCGCCTGTTCACCTGCAGTTTGTTACGAGGCGCGTTAATTAAGCCGGCGTGGCCGCGGTCCAGCGCCGCTGAAATATGGACGCCCAGCTTGGACCTGCCGCCCACGCCACCCGCTCCTGTCACGGTCGCCAGCTGCCGCCCAGTGCCGTGATAGACGTCTGACGTAGTAGAGTCCGGCCATCAGCTGAGCGGGGACATCCTGCTGGCTCGCAGCAGCCGATGTTGTGTGCTACTCTTCTCCAATCACCTCACTGCTCCTACTTGTCAGTACGATGAACTGCAGCCGCGAAGTTTTGTTGACAACTTCCAAAACACTTCTCAGTAGTGTAATATTTCTGGCTTATTCAGCCACCATATTATGTTCCAGGAAGCTATTCCCAGGGCAGTGGAGATGCAAGAAGCATCTACTCTGTAAGAATCAGCATGGGTTTCGAAAAAGACGTTCGTGTGAAACCCAGCTCGCGCTATTCGTCCACGAGACTCAGAGGGCCATAGACACGGGTTTCCAGGTAGATGCCGTGTTTCTTGACTTCTGCAAAGCGTTCGATACAGTTCCCCACAGTCGTTTAATGAACAAAGTAAGAGCATATGGACTATCAGACCAATTGTGTGATTGGATTGAAGAGTTCCTAGATAACAGAATGCAGCATGTCATTCTCAATGGAGAGAAGTCTTCCGAAGTAAGAGTGATTTCAGGTGTGCCGCAGGGGAGTGTCGTAGGACCGTTGCTATTCAAAATATACATAAATGACCATGTGGATGACATCGGAAGTTCACTGAGGCTTTTTGTGGATGATGCTGTGGTATATCGAGAGGTTGTAACAATGGAAAATTGTACTGAAATGCAGGAGGATCTGCAGCGAGTTGACGCATGGTGCAGGGAATGGCAATTGAATCTCAATGTAGACAAGTGTAATGTGCTGCGAATACATAGAAAGAAAGATCCCACGTCATTTAGCTAAAATATAGCAGGTCAGCAACTGGAAGCAGTTAATTCCAGAAATTATCTGGGAGTACGCATTAGGAGTGATTTAAAATGGAATGATCATATAAAGTTGATCGTCGGTAAAACAGATGCCAGACTGAGATTCACTGGAAGAATTCTAAGGAAATGCAATCCGAAAACAAAGGAAGTAGCTTACAGTACGCTTGTTCGCCCACTGCTTGAATATTGCTCAGCTGTGTGGGATCCGTGCCAAATAGGGTTGATAGAAGAGATAGAGAAGATCCAACGGAGAGCAGCGCGCTTCGTTAAAGGATCATTTAGTAATCGCAAAAGCGTTACGAAGATGACAGATAAACTCCAGTGGAAGACTCTGCAGGAGAGACGCTCAGTAGCTCGATACGGGCTTTTGTTCAAGTTTCGAGAGCATACCTTCACCGAGGAGTCAAGCAGTATATTGCTCCCTCCTACGTATATCTCGCGAAGAGACCATGAGGATAAAATCAGAGAGACTAGCCCACACAGAAGCATACCGACAATCCTTCTTTCCACGAACAATACGAGACTGGAATAGACGGGAGAACCGATAGAGGTACTCAAGGTACTCTCCGCCAAACACTGTCAGGTGGCTTACGGAGTATGGATGTAGATGTAGATGTAGAGATGACGCAATGTGGGATGAGGTACCGGTGGAAGATGTTAGATTCGGTACCATTCCCGTGAGAAAGACCGGATGCATGATGCTCCTGCTCTGTGATTGGCTGCTGTGTTCGGCGGTAGGGCGACAAAACGTTAAACTTTAGTTGCTATTATTAATAAAACCTGTCATCCAAATTTCTTCATTTTTTTAAATAAATATCTCTCAACAGCCAGCTATTAATAATTCATTTCAAAATTATTGAAATCGAAGTATTACTAAAACAAAGACAGACGATATTATTGACGATGCACCTCGGTGGCGTTCGGGTCACGCCTCCAGTTCTGACCGTTCCAGTAGACAGACATGTTGTCTGTTATAGCAGTATTTATTTCATGCAATTTTATTTACTACAGTTCTGACCGTCGATAGGTACAGACATGTTGTCTGTAATAGTAGTATTTTATTCCTGTAATTTTATTCTGCAGTTCTGACGGTTCCAGTAGACAGACATGTTGTCTGTGGCAGGATGTATTTCATGTTATTTTAGCCAGATATAATGACTGTGGAAAGATATGTTCAATACGTTGTGATCAAGAATAGTTTCTCGTGTCTATATCAATAAAAATGTCAGTGGCATCCCAAATGAGTTATAGTTTATTCGTAGCAGCAGTACCTTGCGAAGATAATTTCAGCCTCAAGAAAAAGAATCCACGACCTGCATGCTGTTTTCTGCGCTGGGGACATCTTCATCATGAAGACAGCAGGTTAGTGAAATGTACAAGAAATTATGTATTCCACACAGGGCAGTGGAAACCACTAGGCACCTCACGTGTACTGCATGCACAGTACAAATGTGCTCAGTGACACGTCATCTGCAGTAATGCAGAGGAGGTAAAGAAGGATGAAAGTGTTAACACTATCTCACTTTTATTCCTTTTTTCTTGCCGTAGTAGGTGGATTACGCTGTTGTTCCAGTTGTGGACTGATACACATGCCAGCTTCTCATTTCGTATAGGAAAATCAAATGAGGCATAGCTAACGCTAAATCTAATCGAAAATTTATGTACCATTTAACACAAAAAGCAGTTTTTTTAACAGAGGTGGAGCCCCTCCACGCCCACACCGGCATGATGGCCAACTCAAAAGGTCGACTGTCATCTCTGCATAAGGATTAGCTTTCACTAAAGTGAGGTTCGAAGGATGTGGGTACTGCGATGTTTGCGTACGTCTGGTTAAGGTTAACCATTAATAAGCGCTCATATGGAGATAGATTGGGTCGAAGGTGAACGAAGGGTAGCGGTTTGAAGGGCAGAGAAAAAAAAGTGCCAAGGCAAGAGCCAAGGGAAAAAAAAAGTCTGCGATAGTTAGGTCGGGTGGTAAGAGCAGTAGCAGATGTCTTGCTGCCTGCGATAGGTCGTGCTAGTGTAGGCTTTGTTAGTAGTGGGTATCACGCAGGTCGATACCTTTGACGTTGTGCGGTGGTGTTGCTCGGCGGCTGCCGCTGGGTGCCGGTGTTGAGCTCTCGTTCAGTGTCAGCAACCTGCAACAGTTAGGTATATCATCGTTTTGGTTTCCGATAGGTCATATAGCGAATGCACAGTGTAGGGTGATGTTGGTGAATTGTTTGTGCGTCAGTGGGCGAGCGCGTCGGTTTCCCTGCTGTTTCATGTTGGTCGGCTGGAATAGCTGCTGGTGATTTCCAGTCAACGTTCCTGATATGCAGGGGCTTGTCGACGTTTGTCGCTTCTTGGTGTATGTTAGCTTGCCATAGGTGGCTATGTCATAGCTAGTAATGTCTTGTGCTTCTACCTATGTTTGTGATCGTAGTTTTCCGGAGTAAGGATGAAAGGATTGTTCGAGTGTCTCGAGTTCCTGTATAGTCGTGTGGCGTGTTTTTTGAATACTTCCTTGAGGGTTTCAAGGCGATATTCTTTGTGAAGATCCACGGTGCGTGTGTAGCGTGGAGCGTTGCTAATGATTAGTAGCACTTTGTTCTGTATGATCTGCAGGCGGTGCAGTCATGTAGGAGCTGCGTATCCCCAGACGGGAGCTGCGTACGTCATCAGACGAGTAATCAGTGTCATGTATATTGACCTAGACACACTCCTATTGAATGTGCTTGCCCTGTTGAGCACTGGGTAGAGTTGTTTGACCCTCACGTGCGCTCTGTTGGCAACGTATTCGATGTGCTCCCCCCATGTAAGTTTCCGGTCCAGCCAGAGACTCGGAAACGTATTGGGCATGTATGTAGCGTTATACGTCTACTGCGTTGATGTTTGCGCAGTAGTTTCGGTCTGCGTGCAAACAGAACTGTTTCGCACTTGTCGACTTTTACTTTAATAAGCCATACAAAAAGCAGTATTTACAGAAGTGTCTACTGTTAGGTACCTCGCAACAGGCGAATGTCAAGAGCTAAAAATTAATTAATATGTGAAATGCGGACATTATAAAGATTTCACGCAACTGCTTCCTGTAAGCAATGTACGACATTCGCAAAATGCACGAAGAGGTTCGATTGTGGCCCAAGCGAAATAAAGTCATAACTTTGGAAATACCGTACTTGCTCCCAGCCTGTGTGTGTGTGTGTGTGTGTGTGTGTGTTGTCAGCACTGATCAGAGGCGAAAATACTTCTCCCTCACTTTCCGCACACACATTTCCACCCAGGTCATAACTTCGCGCTCGGACGGGAAACGTGTTTTTTGTTGTTGTTCAGATCCAGCGGCGGCTAAATGGCACTGATCCTACGCAAAATATACAAAACTTTCATTGGAACTTCCTGGCAGATTAAAACTGTGTGCCGGACCGAGATTCTAACTCTGGCCTTTGCCTTTAGCGAGCAAGTGTTCTATCATCTGAGCTATCCGAGCACGACTCACGACCCGTCCTCACAGCTTCAGTTCCCCAAGTACCTCGTCTCCTACCTTCCAGACAGATGATAGAGCGCTTGACTGCGAAAGACAAAGCTCCCGAGTTCGAGTCTCGTTCCGGCACACAGTTTTAATTTGCCAGGAACATTCATAACAGCGTACACTTCGCTGCAGGGTGAAAATTTCATTCTGGAAACATCCCCCAGGCTGTGGCTAAGCCTTGTCTCCGCAATATCCTTTCTTCCAGAAGTGCTAGTTCGGCAAGGTTCGCAGGAGAGCTTCTGTGAAATTTGGAAGGTAGGAGAGGAGGTACTGGCGGAACTGAAGCTGTGACGACGGATCATGAGTCGTGCTTGGGTATCTCAGATGATAGAGCCCTTGCCCGCGAAAGGCATAGATCCTCAGTTCGAGTCTCGGCCCAGCACACAGTTATAATCTACAAAGAAGTTTCGTAACGGCGCACACTCCGCCTGCAGAGCGAAACTTTCATTCTGAAAACTTTCATTGGTCTGCATCATGAGCTGCAAACCCGACGTGAGCCGAACGTCGGTAGAAAAAGTCCATAAATGCATCGCGAGCTGAGTATAATATGAGCACTCTCTCTCTCTCGTTTTCTCTCTCTCTCTCTCTCTCTTACGAATATCTTCCCGCTGGCTGGATCCGGTCCGCCGGCTGTCGGTTACCCACATGTGCTTTACGGTGTAGAGACTGTGAAATACAACTTTGTGATACCAGAGTTTATGCATTGCAAATTATGCATTTCTCTAAAGAGGCGACATAAAAGTTGTAAGCGTTCGGGTAGCTTTAACAAAAGGGAACCGAGAGTTGAATGAAATAAAAATGGTGACTGTGAAAACACAGGAATTCTAAAGACCGATTACTTGTAGTAGAGAATGATATCACTTGTCCGAGATCATGATTTCCATTCGGCATCTCGAGGAGAACCCTAATTCCTGTATATAGCTCACCATGTCCCTATAAATTTGGGACGTCTTGAGATTTGTACATAGTTGTCAGGGTTTCACCTCTGAAGAAGTCTCGGACAGACGGCAACGAAACGTCAGTGAATAGTTTTATACGTCTTTCGCGGTATTTGTAACAAATATCGCTGAAGAAGTCACCTGGACACTTAAAAATATGACAGCATGTGCTCTACGGCATGCGTTGACAAAAAATTGTTTTCCAGTGAACATCTCAGCTGACGATTACTCATCAGTGCACGAAGTTTTGATGACAAATGTAGTCATGTAGCACACAGGTAGTGTAATTTATAGTTTAACTATGCTCACTGTCTAGTTTTCAACAAAACTGTGAGATAGTTGTTGGCAAATGACCTCTCATTACAATTAAAAACTATATTCATCCTTTGTATTAGCAGTTGGTTTCGCCTTTGCTTTTTCAAGAATTTGGGCTGGAGTTTTGTGAACATTCAAATCGCGAAAGCGTTTACAGCTCTACTGGATGTCGATATCGTTTGAATTTAAAATGAATCCCCAAGCTTCGTATGCATATACTCGCTTTGTGTACATGCGCTGATGAGCCTAAACGTTGTGTCCATCGAATTAATAGTGTGTTGGTCTACCTTTCGGACACGATAAAAGAACGACCGTGACTGGCATGGATTCGACATTCCTTCGTAAGATACCGGAGGCGTGTGTCACAAAAGATGTCTACGCACAGACTACGAAATTCTCGCAAATTAAGAACCGGTGGTATGTGGCAGTGGAGTTCCTGATGTGTTCTATCGATTTCAGCTCAAGCGAATTTGATGGGCAAGATATCAACCTGGAAAGACTACAGTCAAAGAGGAGTTTCGTAAGGGCATCGACGGCACTTGGAACAACTGCTGAGAAAGCTAGGTTACAACTGTGGAGGGCTACGATCTACCTTATTCCAAGCTCGAATAGAGTTTCATAAACTTTACCTCCCGACCATAATAAGAAAAGGACTACTTGGAAGTCCCAAAACCGACTGAAATCTGGAGTTGGCAGATCAAAGGTTAATTTGGCAAGATGTGACTATACTTACCAATATAATATTCAGTGCGACTGTTGAGAAGACTAGACAGTTTACCATAAGCTTCAACGCCTATTATGTCCTGCACAGAAGATGAACATCAACGAGCAGCAAATGTATTTGAAGTGGCAAAGTTTGGGCAAAAGTATTATAGTCATAACTGTGTATACAATATGTATGTTTCTGATACCAGAATAAATGAAATAATCAGGTTCCTCAACCGACTGTAGCACAATTCTGGCCTCTTGGCACGGATCTGCTGTAAGATGCGTTCACGGTTAGGGAAGAGAATAAGCAGGATGGAAAGCATGTGTGATAGCTGTAATGTTCACGTAGTCCACGGCTGCCACGGTGTCTTCGATTGCTATCAAAGGTCCGAAGGCATTCCAGGTGAATGTTCCCTATGGTATTAAGTCGCCCCAATCGGCCTCTGCCCTTGGCCTGGTGAATGTTTTCTCTTGGACGACGACGCATCTGAGACGACTATCGACCTGGCTTTTCTACTTATCCACAGTCCAGTTACGACGCAAATGGTCTGACGTAGGAACACCTATGGAGCACCAATTTCTACAGTGTGCGCTGAACGGTGTGTTCTGAAAGCTTATGCTTTTACTAGCACTGTGCTCTGTGGTCATATCAGCTACAGATCGACGCCTATCCAGCTAGGCAGAGCCGGCTAACCTCTGGCCTCAACGTTCTGTGATGAGGAGTGTATGTCCAACGACTTGTCTGCTGTTCTTGGTTTCATCGTTGTTCAGCCACTTCCCACAGGTGCTGACGACAGTAGCACGCCATTGGCCAAACAGTTCCGCCGTTTTCTAAACGCTAGTTCACAGGCTCGGAGCCTTAAAAGTCTTCCTATGTGAGCGGATTTCCCCATTTGGGGACCGTATTGTCGCTAGGAAGATTCGCCATTCCTCTCTACTCCACTGTTTCCGCCCCGATAGCTAAGTGGTCGCCGGCACGGTAGCTCAGCGTGTTCGGTCAGAGGGCTGCTCGCCCTCTGTAATAAAAAAAAAATTAAAAAAACTGAGTATAGGAATCAAGGATCAGCTGGAACGGATGTCTTGTGACGTCCGCCCAGACCAAACGCAACGAACAATACTGAACAAAATAAAATAACAAAAAAAATGTGGTCAGCGTGACGGATTGCCGTCCTGAAGCCCCGGGTTCGTTTCTCGGCTGGGTTGGAGATTTTCTCCGCTCAGGCACTGGGCGTTGTGTTGCCACCATCATCATTTCATCCCCATCCGGCGCGCAGGTCGTCCAATGTGTCGTCGAATGTAATAAGACTTGCTCCGCAAGGGGCCTTCCGACCAATGACGCCAAGTACTCATTTCCTTTTTTTCTACTCCACTTATATATTTTTCTTACAGCGTCACGAGCTCACAACGCCACGCCACGAGGCGGCATTCACTCTCGTGGTGGGCAGATAACATTATATTTGGTCTCATTTGTGTTTTTAAGATGGAAGAATTCAGCAGACGAAAAGACCTGGAAAGAACTCATGCTGGACACACTCATGTCTCGAAAAGAAAAAAAAAGCTATAAACAACTATTTTAGTGCAGCTGTAAGTTCCCAGGATAGCATGACTGAGGAATATAACGATGTATGGATTTCATTAAATCTAATAAATATTTAAAAAGGCTGAACTCGGTGGCCGGGCGGCCCTAGGCGCTTCAGTCCGGAACCGCGCGACTGCTACTGTCTCAGGTTCGAATCCTGCCTCGGGCATGAATGTGTGTGATGTCCTTAGGTTAGTTAGGTTTAAGTAGTTCGAAGTTCTAGGGAACTGATGACCTGCGATGTAAGGTGCTCAGAGCCATTTGCACCATAGGTTGAACTTTTAGTAAAGTTCACGATCAGGCACTCAACCTCCTAATGCCGCGACAGCTTGTGAATTCCTTTTAGAATATTCGCAAACAGCAGTGCTGATTTATTATCATAAAACTTGTGTCTTGCGTTTTGTTGCACAAATACCATTTCATTATTCTGGCAATGTAGAAAGCGAGGAGCTTGTGTTATTAACATTGTATACCTTTATTCTTCATGTCTGAGTAATTATTTCTCGACTTCGTCTCAGCGTAGACCACAGTGTTAGAACAACTGAAAATTAAGTAGCTGTACCTCCACCTGCCCTATACTGTCTAGTGTGCTAGCTATGTGAAAATGGAAAAATGCATGGTGTCATGGACAAATTAATTATTCGAAGGTCTAAGCAAGAAAATAAATTTACACGAAAGTTGTGTTACACATTTAAAAACGTGTATTACTTACAGCACGTGGAAACGTGGCAAAACCATTAATACACTTTTCGATAAAGAGGAGTTGCTGGAAATTAATGCCTTCGAATTTTTTATCTGATAACTCTTAAAAGCTTTTCAAATAAAACAAACTTCTTAAGTAGTACGTTGATAGCAGGTCTGAAGACCGCGGTGAGTGAAAGGACCGAGTCCGTAGAGGATTCCCAACAACAAACATTATTTACCAGGCATCGAAACAACAAACACTGGTAGCAGCACAGAGACCCAATTCTATTGCCGGCCGGAGTGGTTGGTTGGTTGTTTCGGGGAAGGAGACAAGACAGCGAGGTCATCGGCCTCATCGGATTAGGGAAGGACGGGGAAGGAAGTCGGCCGTGCCCTTTGAAAGGAACCATCCCGGCATTTGCCTGGAGCAATTTAGGGAAATCAAGGAAAACCTAAATCAGGATGGCCGGACGCGGGTTTGAACCGTCGTCCTCCCGAATGCGAGTCCAGTGTCTAACCACTGCGCCACCTCGCTCGGTCGGTCGGAGTGGCCAAGCGGTTCTAGGCGCTACAGTCTGGAACCGCGCGATCGCTACGGTCGCAGGTTCGAATCCTGCTCGGGCATGAATGTGTGTGATGTCCTTAAGTTAGTTAGGTTTAAGTAGTTCTACGTTCTAGGGGACTGATGACCTCGGATATTAAGTCCCATAGTGCTCAGAGCCATTTGAACCATTTTTGATCCGTTTTACACCAACTGCAAAACCAGCAGCCTTTTGCATGCAAGATGTATATTAACGTACAGCCTTGCAAACTGTCAATAAGCCCGAAGTTCTTAAAGCAAATTTTAATACTTTAAAGCATATAAGACACTATCATTGCAACTTTAATCATCAAATGATTTGAATAAGATGTTTGTTGAAATACTCTAGCAGTTTGCAAAGCAGTAAAAGCACAGCTCATTACAGGGTTAATATAAAATTACACCTTTAAAATTGCAATTAAAACGGCATTGCATAATTTGAGCTGCTTGCGTACACAGTTGAGCAGAGGTACCAGTAGGTAATCAAGTACTGCAAGAGCCAACGTTACCAGTAATTTGATTGACTCAAATTAAGACTACACAACCTGCTATTCAATACGACCACCTCAAACAACATAACAGACTTTACAACCTTCGTGCTTATAGAACTTGGCAGGCATAGGGCTTTCAATAAACAGATGTTACTCCAAAAAAATTTCCCGGGTACATGCTTTAAAGAGTTTGAACAATTTGCACAGCTTTCGTAAGTTAGACCCAGTAAATTACGCAAAACAGACACGTAGCATTTGCGAGCAAAACGACACCTACAGGGTGAGGAACTCCCACACACAAAACGCGACAGCGCATTTGAGGTACCACACCTCAATGCGGAGATCTTTAAGGGCCACTCAGCAGTTAATCGCACAAGAACGATCCTGGATGAGAAAACAGCTTACCCACTAGAATTAACACAGCTAAAGGTGGCAGCGGCAGACAGAAGTCTGGCACGGTGACAGGATGCACACGGTTGTATTCACCCCTCTGCACGGATAAACTGTCCTCCAGACGTAGCGAGGCCCCAGGTCCGCTATCGGCGTGAAGCCTCACGCCACGTCGTCCACTCAACGAGCGTTGCTTCCGTACTTGGCCCAAACAAAACTCCGGGCTCGCAATGCCCACATCCGGCCATGACACGACCAGCACAGCAACGACGACGACTGACAGGGTCACTGCCCTTTCTCGGTAAACAAAGAAATTTCCACAGCGTCTCGCTGCTGGGCCCACCCTCCCCTTCGCATCTTTTTCTTTTTCTTTATTGTATTTCGATTCCCCCCCCCCCCCCCCAGAGGGGAGGGGGGCTGGCCTTGCAGAAGCGTAATACGCCGCTCAGCAGCCTACAGATAAAGTTACAAAACATAATGAGAAGATATAGCAATAAAAAGAGGTTATAAAACGGTTACTTTAAAACTGGTACATGGCGAAAAAATTGTGAAGAAAACATAAAAAACAAAAAGGTCAGTGATGCTGATTAAAAAGACTTAGGAAATAGACAGGCACAATTAAAAAACATGGCGAAAGTCTAGTGTATGTTCGCAACACTTTAAAAGGGGACGCTCAGCACTGAAAACTCACAGAAAACACTACACTATAAAGTAAAATGCCACATGGGTATGGGGGGGGGGGGGGGAAGGACCCGGACAGATG
The DNA here is from genome assembly GCF_021461385.2 of Schistocerca piceifrons. Lineage (NCBI taxonomy): Eukaryota > Metazoa > Arthropoda > Insecta > Orthoptera > Acrididae > Schistocerca > Schistocerca piceifrons. The sequence goes on along the minus strand of NC_060141.1, from coordinate 705,077,091 downwards.
AGGGGGGGAAGGGGGGCAGCCGATGGTGGGAGAGGCCACAGAAAAGGCCACAGAAAAAGGGGGGAGCAGGGCGGATGCAAGAAAGGTGTGGGGAAGACAGTGGAGGGGAAAGAAAAAGGCCTCGGGGGGAGAGAAGGGAGTCAAGAAGTGAGTAGTTGGAGAAAAAACAAGATGGAAGGGTGGGGAGAGGGAGCCCAGGAAAAGGAGAGAGGGAGGGAGGGGGAGGTGAGGATCATAGTTGATAGAAGGGATAAATGGAGGGAGAGGGGAGTTGATGGAAGCCACCTCGGGAAAGGAGATGAATGGGAGACACAGCGGTGAAGGTGCGGCAGTGGGCGGGGGTTGGAGAGGAGAGGAGCAACCAGTGGATGAGGGGGATCAGCTCGGCGGAAGGTGCAGAGAATGCCGACATGTTTGACGAAAAGGAGCAGATGGGGGAAAGGAATCAAGTCATAGAGGATCCGCGTAGGGGGACAGGAGGCGTCTTCAATGTCAAAGTAAAGTCCTCGAAGGTGTTCTTTAGGTTCTGGAAACAGATAAAAATCGGATGAGACCAAGTCGATAATGTATCGATGACGATCGATAACAGCGATTATCCGCGGTCTGACGCTGTAATGCCATGTGTGGTCGAACTCTTCGGTTTCGAAACTGGATTTCAGTGGGGTGTTTCTCACGCACAGACATACTTTCGTTACACACCGCCATGTTCACGCTACAATTTGCGGCCCTCCAGGGGCAGAAGGCTGCAAATATGTAGAAGTGAAGAACAGAACTGTAGAGTGTTAGTAACCTTTGTTTTATATAAAAAGCTAGAAGAGTCTTAACATATAAACTTCCGAGGCATTACTTTTCAACACGCCATCGTGTAATTTCTACAATAATGGATGTAACAATGGCATTAGCTCTATGTTAAAAAGCTTTCCAAAGCCATTGTTAATCTGAGATGGGGACACAGTATAATGTTCCTTCAAGTGTTAGTGGATTTCGTGACTGTGTGTTTTCGCGCAGTAGAGCTGAGATGATTTCATTGCTGAAAAAGGAAAGACACTCTTAATATTTCTGTAATTATATTATCTAGGTAACTTAAGCGAACAAGGACTCTCAACCATTTGTTCTCTTTCTTCCTGGTCAGTCACCGTCTGGCACGGTCAAAAAAAATTATTGCTTGGTCAATGTTATGTAGAGAATTTTTTATTTCATGAATTTGATAATTAAATCTGGCTTAATTTGTGTGGGGATGTCTGTTAGTGAATGATCGCGTAGTAAAGGCACCAGTCAGTGTAACACGTTTGGTTTGCTTTCAGAATAGATGCATCTAAAGTTTCACTTTTCACAAAACGAAGACCGATAGCTTTTGGGCGTGAATCACGTCCCAAAATTATATTCGCCAACAGACAATCCCGTTAGAGGAGCCTAGCTAGAAAACTATGAATCATGATGTTGGTAATTAAATTCCAATTTCAACATTTAAAAAATATTTTTACATGGTTTTTCAGTGCATAATTTTTCTTGATTTAATTGAAGATTCAATTAGCCAAAGATAATTTTAATTTGATTCAGACTTGCATTTGTACTCGAACATTTTAAAAGCCAGACTAATATAAAATTAAATAATAATAAAAAATAATAAAAAAGCCTCCATAATAAATGGCTCCCTCAGTAAAGGACGTATTTATGTATGTACTTATACATGAATAAATATTATTGTTATGTTAGTATCTAAAAAAATTTGTACATTTCTCTTACATGAAAATCCACTGTAAAGAGGTACGAGATAATTTCAACAAGCTGGGTCATACGAGACGTGGGGCACTATCTTTAAAAGAAAAAACCACGACTCGGGATGTTGCTGAAGCACAGTAAGAAAGGAGGTATTGACATTACTCTTTTTCCTTTGCCTTGATGTGTAAATGTAAGTTAGGGAGCGTTAAATTTAAAAAAAATAAGAAAAACCGTTGCTCACAATAGCTTGCAAGTTTTTTCGGTAATCTCGGCAAGATGGCCGCTTCCTGGAATGACTGAGAAGCGTCGCTAGATTTTTTACCATAAATAGCTATACAGTAATTGTAATTTTTATTAAATTACATTTGCCCAGTGTAACTTGAGGAGAACTAACGGTCAATCATACACATCCATGCCCGAGGCAGGATTTGAACCTGCCACTGTAGTGGTCGCTCGGCTCCAGACTGTAGCGCCGAGAACCGCACGGCCACTCCGGCCAGCTTACAATATTACAAATCTGGGTCAACCGGTGCTGACGAATCACAAGAGAAAAGGTTGAAACAAATTCATATTACCACCACAGACAAGTGATTTAACTACGTGCATGCCAAAATAATAATAAAATTTACCTTACAATAGATGGTTGACTAAATTTAACTGTTGATTTTTAATTGTATTAGCAATTATTCATTCGTTCATCATCATCTCATTCCATGATATCAATTAGCTCTGTGGCTGATCACAATTATTATTCTGTTCCATATAATAAAATTTTACGATTTGTTCTGAAATGTGACTTTAACTACTTACTATGAACTGTGCTGTGCCAGCGACAGACTACACCTACACTGTAGCAGCGTGTGACTGCAACTACGGCAGAGACTGCTCTGACCTGCGACTGTATTGCAGCTCTCTTTTAACAGGGGCAAAGATATTATATGTCTCAGGCAGCGCCTGTGAATTGTCGTTCTAGTCGTTCTAGTAAGTGAGCAATACATCGAGATTACATTTGCTCCAGCAGGGTGGTGCACCCCTCGCAACAGCCCAGTCAACAGCAATCTGATATACACTCCTATAGAGAAGAAATACAAAGAAAATTTTATTAACCAGTTTATTTGAACACTGTACAACAAAACCAACTGATTGATCTTTTAAACAAATATATATCTGTTTTTGATGAAAAGCCAGGTATAATTAAAGGATGTGTGTATACAATGAAAGTAAAGCTTCACGAAACATTTTGTCACTCTACCTATTCTGTCCCATGGGCCAACAGAGACGCTGTATCAAATGAAATCCGTCGCATGTTAGAATGGGATATTACAGAACCATCAATGTCATCATACAGTAGTCCACCACTTGCAGTGGCTACACCAGCATATAGAGAAATATTTTGCTGAGTAAACATTTCCTAGAGTGGATATACCTATGTAAATATTATGAGAATTTGTAAATATGTTAGTGTGTAAGACGTTTCACAGTGTACATAGTGGTCTTAAGAAAAATTTATTTTCTTCATGCGCATAAGTAGATCTTAAGTAAACCTTTTGCTGAACAGCAATCTTTCATGTAAGTAGTAGAAGTTCAGGAATAATATTTCAAGTAAAGTCATTTCGTTATTATTATGAAGAGAAAGTAACAAGAAACTTATTTTGATGTAATCGTAGTAACATTTTCATGGATGCAATTATTCCATTTCTTTTGCTATCCAATTCTAAGTAAAGAAAGTAAGGCAGAAGCTGTACAGATGATTAAAGTTTTTCCATCAGTAGATTTTAAGTTTGTACAGATGCAATGATTTGTAGTATAAAATAATTTTCTTTTTATGCCTAGCATGCAGTCGCAAACATAAACAGCAAGCTACTGTGGGTGATTTTTTTAAAGTGAAGTGATAAAACTATGGAGATTTTAGTCCGATAGTAGTGAAATGGCCAACATTGTGCCATAAGCAGATTCGTATTCTGCACTAATTCTCGCGACTAATTTCAACGGTACATACCAGTTTGTGGGAGGTAAAAACTGTCAGTGGTGTCCTTAGCTCCAGTAGTAATGACTAAACTCGCATTACATACTGAAAGAACACTGTAAAGCTAAACTTCACTACCGCAAACACCAACACAACTAAATTAATGTCGTGAAGAATTGTAAAAGAAAAAAGTTAGAAAGTTATAGAACATAAACACTATGTAAATCATACAGTTAGTACCTACAATAGAGTACATAAGCTATGGGATTTCAAAATGGTTCAAATGGCTCTGAGCACTATGGGACTCAACTGCTGAGGTCATTAGTCCCCTAGAACTTAGAACTACTTAAACCTAACTAACCTAAGGACATCACAAACATCCATGCCCGAGGCAGGATTCGAACCTGCGACCGTAGCGGTCTTGCGGTTCCAGACTGCAGCGCCTTTAACCGCACGGCCACTTCGGCCGGCTATGGGATTTTTCTTTGAGCACATTTGTTAAGTAACATGACACGTACCGACAGGGGATGAGTAATATGTTGTCAGTGGCAAACAGAACTGTCAATGGTGAAGTGGTGCACGTAAATTTGCATTTCACGGGAGGACTCTTTATACAAGAGCAAAGAGAAATATGTGTTATCAAGAGACGTTATACGTGTGATAATACAATTTCGCCTTGTGAAATAAATACAAACACTTTGTACTAATGTCGAATATGGACGGCACTCTTAGTGGCAAGTGAACTTAATCTGTGTACTCACCCAGACGACAGCACTGAAGTGATACGATGATCCGCTGAAGTGGAGCACAGTGAAGTGTTGTTACTTGAAACTCAGGTAGTGTGTAACGCACATAAACTGTGGAACAGACTGTAGCGCTGGATCTTTATGAATGTGATGCCACGCGTGACTACTGCACGCTGACGCGATGCTAAGCGCTTAAGAAACGAAAACTTAGATAAACACTTTGCAAACATGTGTAATGTACGATATTCTGAGGACACCAATGAATGTGCGGAAACCGGAACTAACATGACCGTGTTGTGCGGCAACGGTGTTGATGTCAACTGACCGTAAAGTGCATGAACAAAAGTCATCCATTAAACCTTTTGTATCACAACGCAAACATGTATACTATTTAACCCACAGCTATCACCGAAAACACTGATATAAATTAGTGTTACAAGTGACTACAACTACGTACTAATCAAAATTATTTTTAGGGAATGTGTATAAAAAATTGTGTTACTGGCTTGAATCTACGAATGTTTCATGTAATCCCTGTATCCTGAGCTGACTGGATTCCGTCGAGCACAACCAATCCAGAACTCCGCAATCATTTTGCTCCATCACAGGCAACGCAGATCGTCGTGGGTCCCACGTATGCAGATTTGTCAACATGGCGAGCACGTCGCCGTGACCGCTCTACACAAGAGCAACGCCGAATGCTACAGCACGACTGATTTCACCTACAATGCGTCGCCTTTACAACCATCGAGCAAGAATGAATAATGTTCATCTGAGTGATTATTGTAAACTGTTTCGATATCCACGCGTATTTCTGTAAAAAAACCCATCCATGCGATGATTCCTAAGTGTTTAATATGAACATTTCATAACTCAAACTCAAATCACAAGGACAAATAACTGTCAAAAATATAAATTCCTAACTTGATGTTCTTTCCTCACGATGTAATTCGTTCATTCTGATTAATGTACTTAATGGTCTGATTTTGTCAATGTGTATTGTTTTTAAAATATTATGAGAAAACTTGGCATGTGAAAAAAGGAACTGGATGCCTATGCCTTTCCTGTCGTTTCACCAGGTTCCGGCATGATAGCACACGAATGGGAAAGCAAATTACATTCCTGGCAAAGCAAAAACAGGCTTCAACTCAAACGAATAAAATGATGAAAAAAAGGACAAACTAAAGACTAGAAGTTAATGAAGCGCTGCAAATTCTTAAAACTTTTCACAAAGACTTGACAAACTTTTAAAAGTTTAGGAGGCTGTATGATGTTCTCCCAAGTGTTGTCGGATTTCGTGACTGTGTGTTTTCGCCCAGTAGCGCTGAGACGATTTTATCGCTGAAAAAAAAAAAAAAAGAAGACATTGTGATCACAACGAACTTCATATCTCTGTAATTGTATTATCTATGTAATTTAAGTGAACAAGGCCTCGCAACCTTTTGTTCTCTCTCCTCCTGGTCAGCCATTGTCTGGTACCGTCAAAAAAATTATTGCTTGGTCAATGTTATGTAGAGATTTTGTTATTTTTGCTCATTTTGCATAATAATAGCTATTTAATTTCATTGTGTTTGTTATTATGACTCATCATACATTTTTCCTCAGCTTTTTTTATGAACTTGATAATTAAATCTGGCTTACTTTGTGTGGGGATGTCTGTTAGTGAATGATCACGTATTAACGGCACCAGTCGGTGTAATACGTTTGGTTTGCTTTCAGAATACAACCTGCATCTAAAGTTTCACATTTCACGAAAAGTCCGATAAATCTTAGGCGTAAATCACGTCCCAAAATTATATTCGTCAACAGACAAACCCGGTAGAGGAGTATAGCTAAAAAAATATGAATGATGATGGTGGTAATTAAATTCTAATTTCAATATTTAAAAAAATATTTTTACATGATTTTTCAAGTACATAATCTTTCTTGATTTAATTGAAGATTCAATTAACCAAAGATGATTTTAATTTAATTCAGACCTGCATTTGAATTCGAACATTTTAAAAGCCAGAATAATATAAAATTAAATAATAATAATAAAAAAAATAATAATAAAAGCCACCATTAGAAAAGAGCGAAAATTTCTTAAATGTAATAGACCTCCTTACCTGATACGATTCTCTCGTGAGGGCACATCTTTCAAATTATGAACTGCAACAAAGTATTTGAGACCACAAATTCAAAACAAGATGGAACAACTTTTAAATAATTTCGTTTTAGAGCGGATCGTCGGAGAAATTAAACAGCAGCCATTCTTTTCACTTACTGTAGACACAGCCCCTGATATATCAAGAAAAGACCAACTCAGTGTTGTTCAAAGACATCTTCACTTAAATTTAAGCAAAACAGATAGAGACGAGGCTGAAATAAGGAGTTGTTTTTAGGTTTCAGTGAAGTAAGAGGGCCACTATGTTGAGTATTTTGAAAATGAAGTAATAACTGGTTTAGAGAAGATGAACGTACTACTGGATAGCTGCAGACATCAAGCATACGACTGTGCTGCATCTGTAAGGGGGAAATACTGAGGCTTGAAGTCAAGAACTAAACCACGGGCCCAAATGCTGAGTTTCTAAGTTGTTCAATACCTAATTTAAATTTGGCACTAAATGATTCCGTAACAAATGTGGTGGGACTGCACCAGTTTTATGAGAAAATTTAATTCATGGATGTTTTCTTTACTGCTTCTTTGGTTCTATGGCAATAAATAAATGAAACTGCTGCAACCGAGAGACGTGTTCTAACAACACCGAAGAAGCTGCTGACAGCTATGTGGTCTTCCAGATTTCACTAACAGATATCAATCAAAAGTAATTTCAATTTTTTAGAGTAAGAAGAAATCAGAAAGGAATGATGCTTCTAATTGGCAACTTTCGATTTTGTCTTGCCTCTCGTATTTTAAAATAAGGTTTTGGAAAATGTTACTCTAGTTTCCAAACTACTGAAGTCCCCTTTTGCTGATTACGGAAGGGCTCTCAACTTTTTCAAACAGCAAGAAACACTCTAGTCTTGTTAAGAAACAATTTTGAGTTTGTAGTAGAAGAATCGAAAGCAATAGCGTAAGTTAGGAGCATTGATATGAAAGTGACCCCAAAACGTACCCATAAGGTAAAGAAATTTTTGTTGAGGAGATTTCTGCAGATCACAGAATTGTGGCCACATCATAGAGATGGGTCGTTCGCGAACTGACTGGTCCAAAGGAACGGTTCACCCAGATGAACGAAACGAGCGAGGAACGAATTCTAACGAACGGTCTTTCATAGTTCACTTCGGCCGCGGCGCTCTACATGTAGTTCCCGGGAACGGGAAACGGTTGGTCTCGGTCCCAAACGGCACGTCGACCGGTCTCGTTCCAGCCTCGATCCCGTTCCCGTCTGTCTCGGTCTCGGTCTCGGTCTCGATCGGCCGGAGTCGTCCTTCGCCTGGCCACTCGTTGCAGTTCCACTGCCGACTGCTCGTAGTTCAGTATCGAGCCGTCGTTGTTTGTTTCGTTCGCTTCGCACACGCATTCTAGATCTGTTTCAAACCTGTTTTGAACCCTGAACTTCGGGTTCTTTTCGTATTCTATTCAGCGCCCACGACCGGTAATTAAAATGTATTTTATAATTACATCAATTACATAAAAATAACGTTGTATGTAAGACATACATCTTTTCAGGTAACAAAACGGTGTATCAGCTTACTTCACTATTTAGATAAACAGCAGAAGAAATACTTGTAAAAAGGCAAGACTTTTTGTTAGTACACATTCAAGGGAGGTCGGCGCGGCACACACGAGGGACCATTTTTTGTCTTTTCTTTATCCAAGGTAAAAGAGCATGTTTATTGTTATGGAAGGCAGACCGCCGGCCGCGTTGGCCGAGCGGTTCTAGGGGCTTCAGTCCAGAACCGCGCGATTGCTACGGTCGCAGGTTCGAATCCTGCCTCGGGCATGGATGTGTGTGATGTCCTTAGGTTAATTAAGTTTAAGTAGTTCTATGTTCTAGGGGACTGATGACCTCAGATGTTAAGTCCATTTTTTTAAAATTCTTTTTAAGGCAGACCGACTTGCAACAGAATGAAGCCCGCGCTTCGTAATCGAGTGTAATGTGTCACATCTTGCGAAGAGAATATGATAACTCCTACAATATTATTTCAGTGGTACAGGGTGCCGCACGAAAAATCGGCCCCGAGTACTAGACTGCTCATTGTCGCTTACCAATCGTCGTCTATTGTTTCGAAGTTGTTTGCATTAGCTTATCTATTATTTCTTCACGGCCTAGTTATTGCATGTTAATCTATTCTGCTCGTAGCCGTCAACAAATCGTGCGTAATTGGCAAGCAGTCTGTACTCGGAGCCGGTTTTTCGTGCGCCACCTTATATTATCTCACTGCGATCAGCCACATAACGCTGCAGTTGGCTAAACGAGATGTTTTGCAGAATCACGAAAATTCCGAGTGTTTGAGAATTCTGTTACGAATAAAAGCTCTGTACTCCAGGGGGGAGGCAAGTGCCCCTCTTGGCGTCTTCCATCTTCAGTCATCTATGCTACTAATTTCCAATTTTTCATAAGAAGTATATACCAAGCACAATGAACGGCCAACGAGTAAAAATGAACGATTCCCAAAAAAGAACGATCACCAGTGAACTAGTTCCCACTGATGAACGACTTTGCCCATCTCTAACACACTGTTGTCTTTTTTGATCACAGTTTTCAATGCTTCTCTTGATATTTTAAGTTAACAATTCAACAATTTTACGTAACATCAAAGATTATTTTTCTTTCTTAACACGCTATTCTTTTTTTTAAGTTAGTAAGAAAAGATATTCAGAGAGCAGTAGGTAAACTGGCTAGAAAGTACGAATCAGATTTCACCACGAATCTCTCACATGAACTTATAGCTTAAAAAAAATTTATGTAGAAAGAAAGGTCAGTTAAAGATCTTACAAAATTTTTATTTGTTAAAAATACTTTTCTTGCAAGTAGTATTCCTAATGTATTCACAGCTCTTAAGCGGTATTTGACCCTGCCAGTTACTTCTGCTAGGGCGAAATGATCATTTTCCGAACTAAGAATAATCAGAACGTTTCTTAGTAACTCACCGTCAAAACGCAGATTAAGAGAGAGGGAAAAGGAAATGGACAGAGAAAGGGGAGAGGAAGAGATGAACAGAGAGAGGGGAGGAGGTGAGAGGAACAGAGGAAGGCGAGTAAACGACGTGGACGTAGACAGAGATTGGGAGGAAATGCACGGAAAGAGGGGGAGGAGGAGACAGACAGAGAGGGAGGATGAGGAGAAGATTGACAGAGATTGGAGGAGGAGCAGATGGAAATAGAGGGGGTAGGGAGAGATGGACGGAGAGGGAAGGAGTAGATGGACAGCGGGGGGAGGAACAGACGGACAGAGAGATGGGGAGAATGAGACTGATAGGGGCGGGAGGACAAAGAGAGGGGGTGAAGGAGATGGTCAGAGAGGGTTTAAGGAGGAGATGGACAGAGAGAGTGGGAAGGAGAAGATAGTCTAATAGAAGATTGGAATATACACATAGCCAGCCAACGAGGGGTTCTCGGTTAGTCCACTAATAAAAGGTAACGACCTCAACTTCAGGACTAAATTAAAATTCCTGACGTAAGGCTCTGATCTTTGCCCACTATCTAACGAACGAAATGTGAAAATTCCACAAACATCCTGGTGAAGATGGTTTGGCGTAGTATGTAAAGTATTATCTATGTTATTATTGATGGTGGAAAAGGAAATGGTGACGGAATACTATCTACGTCTCTTGAAGAACGTCTCGGTAGCCCCAGACCATAGCATTTGCGTTTCACGAACATATGTTCAGTTAGAGTTTGTATAATCTCATTCCGAGAACTATTGAGGAGAGGCTAGAAGTCGTGTGGTGTAGACACCTTCCATACCATGTATTCATTTGCACATCGATAAGCACTTGTCTGTCTGAAAGAAACTATTCTATCAGTTGCTAGAATATCTTTGTCTGGGAACTGCAAGGCAGGTCTTATATAAGTCGCCTAAGCTCTGAGGTGAGCCGGCCACCGAGCGAGGTGGCGCAGTGGTTAGCACACTGGACTCGCATTCGGGAGGACGACGGTTCAATCCCGTCTCCGGCCATCCTGATTTAGGTTTTCCGTGATTTCCCTAAATCGCTTCAGGCAAATGCCGGGATGGTTCCTTTGAAAGGGCACGGCCGATTTCCTTCCCCATCCTTCCCTAACCCGAGTTTGCGCTCCGTCTCTAATGACCTTGTTGTCGACGGGACGTTAAACACTAATCTCCTCCTCCTCCTGAGACGGCCAACGGAATTGTTTGGCGGTAAGAATCAGTTAGCGAGGCCCGAATGGCCAGTGAACAAAAGAACACACAAAGTATTCTCCTCTTCCACTTGCTACTGTGAATACACAATGTTCTACCGCCTGATTCTGTGACGCTGTATTGATCTGTTTAGAGAAGACGTTTTGTGTTGGAGTACAGAAATGGGCACTTCAAGTGAAATCGTTCTGCATTATGGTGAGATGATTGCTTGCTTGCTTGTACTTCTTTTTTTTTTCTTTATTGTTATTTTAATCACCTTTTACAAGGCGGGCTGTCAGCAGCATATTATGCTGCTCTTCAGCCGTGAGTGGTACAATAATATGACATAGAGGTGGCGCAGATAATACAATAAAAACGTCGGGCAAAACTGTAGACACGAAAAACAATAAACATGAAGCTGTTCACGCTGGACGAGAAAAAACACTAACACTTGTTGACACGGCGCACATAACACGGACGACTTCGACGGCACACGTGAACAGTGGTGGCGTGACGGCGAAAGAACACTAAACACAAAACGAAGGCACACACATGAGACACTGATGGCGATGATCTCCGGCGCGCGAATGTCCACTGAGCGTGTACGAGTCCGGCGACCTGCCAAGAGAGGAGGAGGGGGAGTGGGAAAGGGAGAGGGGAGAGCAGAGATGCCACAGGCAGGGGAGATAGGGGGAAGGGAGGAAGGGGGAGGGGAAGCCCAGGGGAAGAGGGGTGGAGGAAGGGGGATGGGGGGAAAAGGAGAGAGAAGGGTGGGAGGGAGGGTGCCTAAAGGAAAAGACACAGGAAGTTGGGGGGGGAGGATCAAAGTTGATAGGACGGGTAGATGGAGGGGAGGAGATCATCATCAGGGAGGGGGAGCTGGCAGAAGCCACCTTGGGAGAGGGTACGGAGAGTGGAGAGACGGAGAGCAGGTGGGACGTGGAGATACAGGTGTGGCAGCGGGCGGGGGTGGGAGAGGATGGGTTAGACAAGCGAGTGAGGAGGATCGAGTTTACGGGAGGTGTACAGGATCCGTATCCTTTCAAGGAATAGGAGGAGGTGGCAGAACGGAATGAGGTCGTACAGGATCTGTGTGGGGGAGGGGAGACGGATGCGATAGGCGAGGCGGAGAGCATGGCATTCAAGGATTTGAAGGGATGTATAAAAGGTAGGGGGGCGGAGATCCAGGCTGGATGGGCGTAACAAAGGATAGGGCGAATGAGGGATTTATAGGTGTGGAGGATGGTGGAGGGGTCCAGACCCCACGTACAGCCGGAAAGGAGCTTGAGGAGACGGAGTCGGGAGCGTGCCTTGGCTTGGATTGTCCGGAGATGGTGGGTCCAGGAGAGGCGACGGTTGAGGGTGACGCCAAGATACTTGAGGGTGGGGGTGAGGGCGATAGGACGGCCATAGATGGTGAGATAGAAATCAAGGAGGCGGAGGAAGGGGTGGTTTTGCCTACAATGATCGCCTGGGTTTTGGAGGGATTGACCTTGAGCAACCACTGGTTGCACCAAGCGGTGAACCAGTCAAGATAGGATTGGAGAAGGTGTTGGGAATGCTGCAGGGTGGGGGCGAGGGCAAGGAAGGCGGTGTCATCGGCAAACTGGAGAAGGTGGACGGTGGGTGACAGCAGCAGCATGTTCGCTGTATACAAAAGGTACAGAAGGAGGGAGAGGATGGAGCCTTGGGGCACACCGGCGGAGGGAAAACAGGTGTAGGAATCCGTGTTATGGATGGTGGCGTAGGGAGGACAGTGGGAGAGAAAGGAGCCGATCAGATGGACGTAGTTAATGGGAAGGGCGAAGGTCTGGAGCTTGAAGAGGAGACCAGAATACCATACGCGGTCATAGGCACGTTTGAGGTCCAGGGAGAGGAAGACTGCGGGGCGACGGGAATTAAGCTGCTCGGAAAGGAGATGAGTGAGGTGAAGCAGAAGGTCGTCGGAAGAGAAGGATGGCCGAAAGCCACACTGGGTAATGGGAAGGAGGCGGTGCTGGCAGAGATGCTGGTGGATGCGTTGGGTCAGGATGGATTCCAGGACCTTGCTGAAGACCGAGGTAAGGCTGATGGGACGGTAGGAGGAGACGGCGGACAGTGGTTTACCAGGTTTAAGGAGGTTTTCCACAGGTCGGGGTAGTAGCCGGTGGACAGGACTACATTGTAGAGCCTTGCCAGGGTGGAGAGGAAAGAGACAGGAGCTTCACAAAGGTGGCGGTAGGTGACACGATCGTGACCAAGAGCGGTGTTGCGTTTTGTGCGGAGTGTAGCAATGAGATCCTGTGTAGTGATAGGGGCATTGAGTTCCATGTGTGCAATGTTGTCCAAGTACTGGAAACCAGGTGCGAGGGGAGGGACAGAGGTGTCAGTTCGAACGCGGACATCCGGGAAAAGGGAGTAATCGAACTGGGGATCATAGGGGATGGAAAAGATATCAGAGAGGTAGGAGGCAAAGTCATTGGCCTTACTGAGGGTGTCAGGGAAGGGGAGATCATAATAGAGAAGAGGATAGTAGGGGGAGGGTTTAGTTCCGGTAAGGCGACGGAAGGCTGACCAGAACTTGGACGAGTTTATAGGTAGGGTAGCATTTAAACAGGTGCATGTCTGTCGTCAGTCCCAGCATTTCTTAGTCACGAGCAAACTTCGAATGATTCACTGGATTTGCCGGTGGCGTCGTAGTGTGTCCAGGTCACGCATGCAGAGGAAGGCACGGTAGAAACGGCGGGATCCACGGAGGAGGAAGACGGCCTGTGGGGATAAGGTAGGACAGTGGGGGTGGATGGCGACATTAGGGACATGGGCCTCACGGCCTCAGACAAGGCTTGCTGGAGAAAGGAGGCAGCATGAGTAACATCGTCAGGGTGGTGGTAGGTGAAGGGGTGGCTATCGACCTGGGTGGAGAGGGTATCCTGGTAGGCATTCCAGTTGGCATGGGAATAGTCATGGACGCACTTCAGGGGAGGGTCATTACGAGGGTCAGGGCGGGGGCGACGACCGTCTGAAATGGTGAGGAGAACAGGGAGATGGTTGCTACCAATAGGCTCCAGGACATCCACCGTTATGCAGCCAAGGAGGTTAGGGGAGGGAAGGATAACATCGGGAGTGGAGTTGGATTCAGGAAAGGTGTGCTGGGGAATGGGGATGAGTTCGGCTTGAAAGGAGGAGAGGAACCAGTGCCACCACCGAAACTGGGCGGTGGAGCTACTATGTATGTTGAGGTCGGCGGCGATCACGTAGGAGGAGAAGGTACGGTCAATGTGGGAGAGGAAGTCGAAGGGAATAGGGGCGTTAGGGCGGACATAGATGGTGGCGCAGGTGACGGTAAGGCTGGGGCAGAAGAGACTAAGGATCAGGTGTTCGGTCGGATTGGGAAGGAGAGGTTGGAGCTGAACTGGGATCTGGCGGTGGTGACCAATAGCACCTCCGCCACGCGCAGTCAAGAGGAAATTATTGGAGTGGTGAAGGAGGTAGTGCGAAGTGTGGATGGTGTGTGGGGTTGGAGGAAGTTTTCATTGAGGAGGAAGGCATCCACGCGGTGGGTGGCAAGGGTGTGCAGGAAGAGATTCTTGTTGGCAGGAAGGGAGCGGATGTTGTTGAAATGGATATGGTGCTGTCGCACCATGACAGGGATTTAGACAAGGGTGTCAAGACAGGAGAAGGTGAAATGGGCCTGGTTGTTGGAATAGGTGGCATACATTTTTAGGTGGAAAACGGAACGGGCGGCGAGGGATATCTGTTGGAGGGTGTGGGGGCGCTGGAATGGGTGAACATTTTGGGGCACGATGGTGAGGAATCTGATGATGTCCTCAGCGGTAGGGGGTGGGCTAAGGGAATTGCCAGGAGGGGTGGGGGCGTCCAGAGGGCGGACAGGAACGGTGAGTTCAGGAGTGGTAGGAGGGGGTTAGGCCTTACATTTCTGGTAATAAGTAGGATGAGGTAGGTTAGAGGTATTACAGGAGGGGGGGGGGGCTGGAGATTGGGGCACTGCCGTAAGAAGCGGGCTTGCTTACAGTGCGAGCAGGTGGGGGCCTCGCGGCACTCAGATGTCGGGCATGCATTATGCCGCAAGCACCTCTGGCAGTGGAGGGATTGAGGAGGGGAACGGGAAGGATCAACTTGGCAGCGTTGGTGAAAGAGAAGGGCACCCTCCTTCAGGAGACGGTCTATGGAGGGGGCGTGTTCGGGAAAAACCCGTATGAGGCGGGTGGGGCCAGCTGAGTTATGGATGCGGCGAACCGCACACACCTCCACCAACACCTCCTCCTCCGTGATCGTCGGACTAAGCCGAGTGATCACGGTGGTGAGGTTTGGCGGGCGGCACGAGGGTAGGGGTTGGCTGGAGGGAGGTGGGGAACGAGCAGGGGTGAGGGAGGCATTAGGGCCAAAGCCGGTGACAGGGATGCGGGAAGGGAGATCTGTGTGGATGGTAGGGCTGGGGGAGGAGATGAGGACCGAATCACGGCGAGGAATGAGGAGGGAGATGGGGGCACCGGGAAAATTCTGGCAAAGGAAGAGTATGAGGTTCCGGGCCTCAAGAAGGGAGGGATCAGGACGGGAGAGGAGGTAGCAGTAGGAGGAGGGGGAGGAGAAGGAGGAGTGGGAGGTGGTAGGAACAGGCGGGAAGACATTCATGGCATCATGGGCGGGAGAAGGGGGACGAAGCAGAGCCTTTTTGGGAGTAGAGGAGGCAGGGGTGCCACTGGGGCGCTTGACGGCGGCGGAGGAGGTGTGGGGGATGGGAGCGACTGGAATGTGGCGGGGAGTGGCAGGTCCTGGTGCTGGAGTCGGCGCTGGAGATGGTGAGGGCGATGGCAAAGGGGACAGTGATGATGAAGGCGAAGGGGAGAGTTGAGCGTGGGCCGTGGCCCTCTAGGCGACCACCCTAGCGGGGGCTGCGGAAACGGAAGGAGCAGAGGGAGGGAGTGGAGGGAAGGGATCAGAGGAGGCGCGGGAGGGAGGAGCCGGGGATGGGGGGACAAATAGTGAGGGAGATGGGAGAGTGAGGAGTGGGGGGATGGACTGAAGGGGGGGTGATGGGGCACACCACACAGGACAGGACAAAGAAGCAAACGAGGGACGGGTAAGGCGATGAGAGACACAGAGTAAAAGGGACGGAGAACGATGAAGGACGAAGAAGACTGGGGCCAAAGCCCCACTCTGCTGCTGGTGGTTGGGGGGCGACCCAGTTGGCTGGCCGGTGGGAACGCCGCTGCTGTGGCTGGTGGCTGGTGGCTGGGACCGCTGCTGGCTGGGACTGCTGCTGGCTGGGACCGCTGCTGCCTGCTGGCTGGAACCGCTGCTGGCTGCTGGCTGGAACTGCTGCTGGCTGGAACTGCTGCTGGCTGGAACCGCTGCTGGCTGGGACCGCTGCTGGCTGCTGGCTGGATCGCTGCAGGGTGGCTAGCACCTGCAATATACCTATAGCTTCGATTAGAACCGGAAAGGCACAATCGAAGGGCGGTATTCTTCCGGATTACCGCCGGAGATGCTTGTACTTCTTGGCATGTCATATTTGTCAATGGTTGACAGTTTGCAGTCGTTGTGAGTAAGGGGAAGTATTCGTGCATTGACTGAGTTTACAGTTTCGTTAGAAGATATGAAATCAGTATCCAATTTCTGTTTAGTTATCCAGGGCTGCAGCGTAAGAAAACTGCAAACCCATTACTTTTCTACTCATTACATAATGATATGGACGTTAATCCGAATACACGCTGATGTTCCTTGTCTTTTGTTCAAGTATGGTCAAGTAAAGTCAGGTGGTCCATTGAAGATCACTTGTACATGAAATGTGAGATCTGCATTCATTTTATGAACAATGCAACGGCATTTATACAGTAGTCACATAATTTTGGAATATGAAGAATTTATTTTTCACTTTTCCCATTTTTATTCAAATTCTTGAATCAATATACACGTTGAGTTAAGAATTACGTTCTCGAGCGACCTACGTTTTGGTTTCACTATATTTTAGCTAGCCAGGTGAGTTCGTGTTGCAGTGGAATTTCAAGGCATGTGGTTTGCAGTGTCAGAGACTTCGATATTTTGCTATCACACAGCTCATATTTTCTTCAGATCAGCAGTGTTTTATAAGAGTGCAAACACCTATAAGGTGCAGTTCACATACAGACACAGTGAGCGGTTGCTTGAGATCTGTGGTAAATATTATATTTTCAGTTTTGTCATGATTTGTCCCACGTCAAAAATCCCTTTAAGTATTCCGTAATGGTATGCCAAATTGCCTTGTCACTACGAAACCGAAAACAAAGGTCTTATAGCTCATATTTCTCACACAGGAGTACAGGAGTAACGTTTCAGGGCATTGAAAATAGTGAGCCAGTCTTTTATGAACTCGCAGGTTAAACCTATAAATATTATGTGGACAGAGAGGGGTGGAGGGACATGTCCGACAGAACCACACACACACACACACACACACGTACACACACACACACACACACACACACACACACACACAAATTCTGTGGGCATTGACGGCTTATGATAATTTCACTGCAGACGCACCGTACGTCAGAACTCTTGAGCGACAGGCAAATGCTGTGAGCCAAAAGATTAATGGAAGGTGGAGGCTTCTAGCCTGTGAGAAATTGAGAATTTGAGTCCTCTGGGAAGCGGTTAACGGCGACCGCTGGTGAAAAGCGGCAAATCCGTGTTGAAGTCCCGGTCTGGCACAAATTTTCGCTTGTCACAAATTTATTTCAGTACCAAATTGTGGCCGATGTCTTTGTTTCTCTTAAAATCACAGGTTAAAGTTTAAAACAGGGCCAGGCTCTCAAGGTCTGGAAGTTAAAATCAGAGACTGGCATAAATTCTGGTGATCAAGAACTTGACACTACCACCTTGCCTCCACTTGGTAACATAATGAACGAGAAGTATTTTTAGAGCGTCTTGATTCGAACCGACTACCTCTGTGTCTAACTATACATTACAGGCACGCATTGGCAACCTCAGCTACGAAGGTGAATTCGTTTATCTACTAGATGTAAACACTTCTTTCGCAAGAACACACGCAAAATTAGTTTGAGGTACGTAATGTGTGTAGTTGGCTATGACGAGGAGTGTTCGATAAGTAATGCAACATGTTTTTTCTGAAAGCAAGTCGGTTTTATTCAGGATTCCAAGGCACCACATAAATCCTCACTCTATTGGTTACAAAACCCTATTTTTCAAAATTACCTCCGTTCAACGGGACCGCCTTACATCATCTTCCTGGTAGAGCTTGTATGCCCATATGGTACCACTATACAGCTCTACTTCGGAGCCAACGTCTTGCTGCATCAGTAACCGCCACTTAGTGCTTCCCTTGGAGTGCAGCCTTGATTAGATCAAGCAGACGGAAAAGCTGCAAAATTCGAGCCATAGGCGGTAAATACATCTTTAAGTACCTCACATGGTGACGGCCTCGGTGGCCGAGCTGTTCTAGGCGCCTCAGTCAGGAAACGCGCGACTACTATTGTCGCAGGTTCGAATCCTGGCTCGGGCATGGATGTGTGTGATGTCCTTAGGTTAATTAAGTTTAAGTAGTTCTATGTTCTAGGGAACTGATGACCTAAGCTGTTAAGTCCCATAGTGCTCAGAGCCATTTGAACCATTTGAACCACCTCACATGGTGGACGAGTGTGTAAGCGCTACCGACAGACAGCCAGTTGAACAGCGTGGTCTTTGATTGAGATCCGTCGATCATCTCGAATGAGAGTGTCCGCACGTTCCATCATTGCATGACTCACAGTTCTATGCGGCCGGCCGGCATGAGGGAGATCGGACAGGTTTGCAGGACCTTATTGCAGTGGTGACAGACGCCTCGCCCAACGACTCACCGCGCTTTTGTTCACTGCCGGTTCTCAGTAGACATTCTGGAAGCGCCTATGAATTTCTTCGGTGCTCTGGTTTTCCCGAAAAAGATGCTCAATGACAACTCTCTGCATGGAACACACCTTCGTTGCAGACGCCATTTTGAAGGTACGTGGAGCTACCATCTATTGCCATCTACACTACTGGCCATTAAAATCGCTACACCAAGAAGGAATGCAGATTATAAACGGGTATTCATTGGAGAAATATATTACACTAGAACTGACATGTGATTACAATTTCACGCAATTTGGGTGCATAGATCCTGAGAAATCAGTACCCAGAACAACCACCTCTGGCCGTAATAACGGCCTTGATACGCCTGGGCATTGAGTCTAACAGAGCTTGGATGGCGTCTATAGGTATAGCTGGACATGCAGCTTCAATACGATACCCCAGTTCATCAACAGTAGTGACTGGCGTATTGTGACGAGCCACTTGCTCGGCCACCATTGACCAGAAGCTTTCAATTGGTGAAAGATCAGGAGAATGTGCTGGCCAGGACAGCAGTCGAACATTTTCCTGTATCCAGAAAGGCCCGTACAGGACCTGCAACATGCAGTCGTGCATTATCCTGCTGAAATGTAGAGCTTCGCAGAGATCGAATGAAGGGTAGAGCCACGGGTCGTAACACATCTGAAATGTAACGTCCACTGTTCAAAGTACCGTCAATGCGAACAAGAGGTGACGGAGACGTGTAACCAATGGCACCCCGTACCATCACGCCGGGTGATACGCCAGTATGGCGACGACGAATACACGCTTCCAATGTGCATTCACCACGATGTCTCCAAACACGAATGTGACCATCATGATGCTGTAAACAGAACCTGGATTCATCCGAAAAAATGACGTTTTGCCATTCGTGCACCCAGGATCGTCGTTGAGTACACCATCGCAGGTGCTCCTGTCTGTGATGCAGCGTCAAGGGTAATCGCAGCCATTGTCTCCGAGCTGATAGTCCATGCTGCTGTAAACGTCGTCGAACTGTTCGTGCAGATGGTTGTTGTCTAGCAAACGTCCCCATCTGTTGACTCAGGGATCGAGACGTGGCTGCACGATCCGTTACAGCCATGCGGATAAGATGCCTGTCATCTCGACTGCTAGTGATACGAGGCCGTTGGGATCCAGCACGGCGTTCCGTATTACCCTCCTGAACCCACCGATTCCATATTCTGCCAACAGTCATTAGATCACGACCAGGGCGAGCAGCAATGTCGCGATACGATGAACCGCAATCGCGATAGGCTACAATCCGACCTTTATCAAAGTCGGAAACGTGACGGTACGCATTCCTCCTCGTTACACGAGGCATCACAACAACGTTTCACCATGCAACGCCGGTCAACTGCTGTTTGTGTATGAGAAATGGGTTGTAAACTTTCCTCATGTCAGCACGTTTTAGGTGTCGCCACCGGCGTTAACCTTGTGTGAATGCTCTGAAAAGCTAATCATTTGCATATCACAGCATCGTCTTCCTGTCGGTTAAATTTCGCGTCTGTGGCACGTCATCTTCGTGGTGTAGCAATTATAACGGCCAGTAGTGCATTGGAACAGTCGCGGGAATATTCCACGATGTCCCACATAAAATTCCGCATTTTTTTCAACCAAAACTGAGCAAGGAAAAAAATGTGTTACATTAGTTACTGAACTCCCTCGTAGATGTTGAACATCGGCATATTCAAAATCGTGTCCTACGGGACTCGATTTCTAAACTGGACGCTTTTTACTGAATTCGAAGGGACTGGAATTCCGATATTACTTTCTAAGAGGACAATCCAAGAAACTGTTAATGCTGGAAAGCGCCACCCACCTGTGACTGATTGGCCCAGCGTGATGGTGACACTTCCCACGGCATACGGCCGCCCCACAGAAGCGTTCGCACGCACTCATATACAGGCTCACAATCACTCGGCCGTCTCGTTGAGCTCTCGCGTCCGGAGCGCTGTCCACGGCAGGCAGATTGGCTTCCTTAGCCGGCGGCCGGCTGCGCGCGAGTCACGTACGGCGGTCGTCCCGATGACGCGCACGTCGCCCGACGCATTGTCGTCGGGGCGGTGCCGGTGACGCCGCGAGCCGCGGCACGTATCGCCCGCGTGTGACGTGTGACACGCCTGACATACGTCCGCAGCGTCGCCGCCGGGCCATCCGCGTAGCGAGCGAGCGACCAGGTTGCGACGCGACGGCGACGAGTCGGCTTGTTTAAAAGTCGGCCGACGCGTGCCCGCCACCAAGTTTGGCCAATACCGGCGGCTCGTTAGTGGATCCGCACTTTCGGTGCGCTCCGCCCCCGCCTCTGGCTTTCAGGGATCCAGGTAGTTTACCGCCTGTAAACTGCACGCGGCAGAGTACTGTCACTCGCACCGACACCGAGCAGACTGCCACGGATGGCACCGGGAGCTCCATCAAAGTTTCCCAGGCCACTGTGTCGATAGAAAAGCCTGGCGTTACGTGTCCCTAGAACCTTTACTTGCTTTCCTGGTAATTACGGAAGATATTGTAAGGAGCGAAAGGCTATTTACAATTTGTATAGAAACCAGATGGCAGTTAAGAGGGTCGAGAGACATGAAAGGGAAGCAATGGTTGGGAAGGGAGTGAGACAGGGTTGTAGCCTCTCCCCAATGTTATTCAATCTGTATATTGAGCAAGCAGTAAAGGAAACAAAAGAAAAATTCGGAGTAGGTATTAAAATCTAGGGAGAAGAAATAAAAACTTTGAGGTTCGCCGACGACATTGTAATTCTGTCAGAGACAGCAAAAGACTTGGAAGAGTAGTTGAACGGAATGGACACTGTCTTGAAGGGAGGATAGAAGATGAACATCAACAGAAGCAAAACGAGTATAATGGAATGTAGTCGAATTAAGTCGGGTAATGCTGAGGGAATTAGATTAGGAAATGAGACACTTAAAGTAGTAAAGGAGTTTTGCTATTTGGGGAGCAAAATAACTGATGATGGTCGAAGTAGAGAGGATATAAAATGTAGACTGGCAATGGCAAGGAAAGCGTTTCTGAAGAAGAAAAATTTGTTACATCGAGTATAGATTTAAGTGTCAGGAAGTCGTTTCTGAAAGTATTTGTATGGAGTGTAGCCATGTATGGAACTGAAACGTGGACGATAAATAGTTTGGACAAGAAGAGAATAGAAGCTTTCGAAATGTGGTGCTACAGAAGAATGCTGAAGATTAGATGGGTAGATCACATAACTAATGAGACGGTATTGAATAGGATTGGGGAGAAGTTTGTGGCACAACCTGACTAGAAGAAGGGATCGGTTGGTAGGACATGTCCTGAGGCATCAAGGGATCACCAATTTAGTATTGGAGGGCAGCGTGGAGGGTAAAAATCGTAGAGGGAGACCAAGAGATGAATACCCTAAGCAGATTCAGAAGGATGTAGGTTGCAGTAGGTACTGGGAGATGAAGAAGCTTGCACAGGATAGAGTAGCATGGAGAGCTGCATCAAACCAGTCTCAGGACTGAAGACCACAGTAACAACATTGTAAGAGGTCCATGACTAAGGAATTGATTGCTAGCGCACTCGAGCATATGTAATTTCGATGGATTGCTCAGGCGCTGCCTGCCATATGTAAGCTATAAGAAAATCTCACACCAGAGAGCAGTGTTGGCTGCAGTAAGAGCAGTGTTAGTAGGAGTAAGTAGTAGCTATCAGTCGTGTGTATGAAGTTGGCTGGGCCGGTCGTGGGGAGCGATGGCGGTGCCCGAGCGATGTAATACAAGGTAAAAACAGCCGCGCGCATATGTAGTTCGTTACAACAAAATTTGTACTATTGTTATATCAAGTTCCATGTAAATGTTTCAAAAAATCTTTTACTAATAATCCTTTTCATAAAATTAAGTTTTTGACAGTCATTCATCTGAATTTAAAGAATTTACTAATTTCTGCAATCCATGGTCATCCCGATTATCATAAAGAAAAATCAGTCGTTTCCTTTCATAAAATGACAAATCTATCGGCCAGCATTGCACTGGGATGTGCCAGAAAAATTTCTTATAGGAACAGATATATACGCGTTATCGGGCGACTTCATTGAGGGAAGAATTTTCAATTTATTCAGAACGATCTTTCAGGGCCATGACGCAGCACTGCTGGCGTCCAAAATTTACGTTTAAATTCACAGTCAATTATTGAAAGGTTATAAGTGAGCCACAATGTTATTGAGAGGCTAGTCACGTTATTATTGCGAGGTTACGCAATAATAGGCTGTTGGGAGGTTACACTGAATGTGAATGTTAAATTATCTGTTGGGAGGTTACAATATATACTGACGATCCAAAACAATACAGCAGTCATCCTGCATGGTATACAATCGACAAGCTCGGTAATTTTCCGGATCTGTGTGGAACCAAATCTCTACGCGTATGTCATGCCATTCCCGTAAATTACGAGCTAGAGTTGTGACGCGCAGTAGCATCCCGGATGTGTTCCATCGCATTCAGACTACCGCAAAATGTGCTGAATAGAGCCAGTTTTCAATTTTAGGAAAAAATGATAATTTTAGTAAGAAAGGAGGAAAATCAACTTGTACCCTATAGTTATTTTTGGGATCTAGCTCGTCATTTTAGAACACATAAAGATAAAAACTTGGTGTCTCTAATTACTGCTGGGTGAATAGAAGCAACATTGTCTATCTTATTATTATTGTTTCTATTTATTAGTATCTTGTTGAACAGAGATGTGAGAAAATTGTTTTGGTTCTAACGGAATAAGAAACAAAATTTGTCCGATTCAGAAATTTATATTCAGTCCAAAACTAGGAGTATTAGATCAATTGTCATTTTTTTACTGTTTTCCAAATAAACGTTATTATATCTCTAATTACGATATTGTAACATTGTAACATTACATTTTGTTACGGAAATAGCTGTGTCAGTTAATGTGCTGTGTGTAGGAACCAAGGATATTATTTCTTGCATAAGAAAAGCGAACATTATCACTGCATCATCTCTGAATTTTATTATCTCTACTGTTGAATGTAATTTTAATGACTGTGATTTTGTTCTTGCTAGGGTTGAAACGTCCCCTTAGAGAAATTATACAAGACTGTGCTTAAAGTGACACACAATATTTTTTAGCGCAACGCAATCTGACTTTCAATAATCCCTACAAAAGAATGGCCCTGTCTAATATAACCTATACGTTTCCCAAATCACTTACCTCACAAAAATCTTGGTTACTCGAACTACTGCAATACAGCGAGCGCCACTACTGCCAGCTAAATAAAAGATTCAAACTACGGAAGGCACTAACTACTGATAGGGATAGTTAGCAAATGAAAGATATTAATAGAGAACAAACAATGTATTTACCTTAGTAGTCATAATATATGTAGCAGTTCATGACAAATTACAAAACTCCGCCATCTCTCTCCCCACATCCACCACTGCTGGCGGCTCACCTCCAACTGCGCAACGCTACGCGCTGTTCACATCCAACTGCCTAACACT
Source organism: Schistocerca piceifrons (assembly GCF_021461385.2). Taxonomy (NCBI): domain Eukaryota; kingdom Metazoa; phylum Arthropoda; class Insecta; order Orthoptera; family Acrididae; genus Schistocerca; species Schistocerca piceifrons. The sequence goes on along the minus strand of NC_060141.1, from coordinate 705,053,036 downwards.
ACAATGGCGAGTATTACAACAATGCAAAGCAGCCACAGACTGCTACGTAACGTTGCCAATAAGAAAACATAAACAGCCTACTTACAGGGTAAAGACGAATGGAATTTATAAATGTGAATATTACGTATTATAACTCTACACGAACAGCAAAAGTTGTATTCTAGTAAGAAGTTACTCTCATAAATAATTATGTGAGACTCGAACTTAAATATAACTCTTTCCAGTCATTCTCATTAGTATGAAAAGTTTCAGCTACACCACGTCGACTTGAGGTCGGAGAGACGCTGGGGAGATTGGCGAACGAAGCTGCCAATAAACTCGGCGACTTTCAACGGACTCAAGAGCACACAACAGAAAATCTGCCACAGCTCTTTGCCAATTTATTACCACCAGACATAACACACTCACAAAGGGAGTGTGGCTTTTACCCTCTCCGACCTCTGACACAAGGCCTGTGCATCAACACATGATGGATGCAGAGCATACCGAAACACCGCTCAGTAGATCGTCCGAGACAGGTGAATCGCCACCACAAACAACATCATCACCGCCCCAAGACACCCGACGCACACCAGAGCCGGACGTCGAATAAAATTCAAGTATCAAGATATCCCTGGGGCTCCGCACTTTAAGGGGGGGGGGGGGGAGGGGAGGGCTGTGTGGCTGTGATATTTTTCATGTGTGGTGCAAAATGATATCAAAAGTTCGCGAGAGTTTTTTTTTTGGTCATGTGTTGTTTTTTATCTTTGCCGTAAGATTATAGAGTCTCCTAGTTTTTGTTACTTCTCTGTCGTTTTCTTTTTTTAGTTTCTTCTCATTGTGAGTTTTTGCGAATAAATATTTTTTCGTTAACTCATTATACGGGACGGCTATGCAATTATTATTCGCCTACAGAAGTTTAGTTTTTATGGACATTTCAATACGCCATTTGAAAAGTAAGAACACATGCTGATCTTGTCTATAAAACCATGAAATACAATCAAAATTACAGTATAGCCTTAGCCCTTAACACATCAAGCCTAAGTCGTCAACGTTGTTTACAAACCCCGTGGACCCCATGTCTTTTTTTTTTCTTTTTAATTTATCAACACAGCAGTGCAGAAGGTTATTCATATCAGGTTCCTTAGATATCTAAAAGTTTATTTACACTACAGTCTGTTAAGTAAGAGCGTGGTCTGTATTACACACAGATGGTAAAAGATATCGCCTTAGTTATTTCGCAACCTACCAGAGAGAACCTTTGTTCTTCATGGAGAGTCCATAAAGCATCAGTTTACTTTAAATTCTTGACTGAGATACACAAGAAGAGACATGAACGTAGCTCATGCGTCCCGTTTATCGTAGATATTTGATGCAAACTGCTAAAAGTTGATTCATAGACGAAAATGATGACTGGATACTGCAGCAGAATAATGATTCGAAGCACCACAGCAGGCTTTGCAGGGACTGGGCTGGCCCTCACAGTCACCTGACGCTGATCCTATAGAAAATGTATGATCTTACATCAAAAAAGAAGTTTCGAGGAGAAAAGATCTTCACTTTGAAGCAGCTGTCAACGCAAATAAGACGCATTTGGAGGTCTCTTCCACGTAAATACGCGGAACACTGGTTTCAAAAGGTTCAAATGACTCTGAGCGTTATGGGACTTAACATCTGAGTCCATTAATCCCCTAGAACGTAGAACTAATTATACCCAACTAACCTAAGAACATCACACACATCCATGCCCGGGGCAGGATTTGAACCTGCGGTCGTAGCGGTCGCGCGTTTCCAGACTGAAGCTCCTAGAACCGCTCGGCCCCAACGGCCGGCCACGTGGTTTCAATCATGCCTCGCATATGCCAAGCAATGATCGACACTGAGGGTGACTAGACGTATTGTTAACTATAATTGCATTTCCTTTTGTTCATAAACGATGTATGTATATGTTATAGTTTGTTGTCAAATACGGTTTTCCACCGATTAACTGGACCACGATCTTACTTAACAGACTGTAGATAAGCTTCGGTAATGTTTTGCGTAATGTGGACAAATCGTTTCCCTGCACTGGCAGCATGAAAATCTGCACGGCGAATGTTTTCGCCTGTTGTCAACATTTCCAAAATTCATTCCTTTCGGCAACGAAGAGCTGCAGCAGTCAGTAAAACACCAAAATCACTATCAGCTTGGTATAATCTACATCTGGCCTAATTCTCATGCTGTTCAGAGCAAACATTATTGCGTTGTTATGGCACTGGTCAAAGTGCACATAGTATCTACAATTCGGTCATCAAAGAACCTGTTGAAAACTGCGGACATTTTGGGTGCAAGATAACTTGCATTAGTTGGCCTGTTACTTCCTTTGACAACGTTGTACTGACAGCAGTCACGGGGACTCTGAACTTGTCCGCTTAGTCCTGAATTTGCTATAATCTCATCTCTTTCAATGGAATCCTCATTACAGTTTACACTGTCAGTGTCACTTTCTTCTGAATTCACTTCAAGGTTAGCTTCCGACTGTGACACATCTTGCTCTGGAATAAAGCCCTTATCAGGTTTGCTCTACGTATCTTCTGGGTCACTGAAATCACATTCATCCAGCATCTGAAGAGTGACATCATCTAATATTTGCTTTAGGGCTACTTCTAAAAATGTATGGCGTTCTCGTTATGTGACGCGGTATACCAAGTGGGGTCCTGCGAGGGCACCAAGTGTGTTTTTTCTTAATATTTTTTTTACGAACACGTCATGTATCTAATTAAGTAATATGTATGTTAATAAGATGCAGCATACACATAGAAACCAAGAATAAACTGGTTCTTACAGTTGCAACAGTACTACCAAAAATCACTCTCCAGAGTCCCTTGAAGACCCCGATTTGTATATTAAGGGATAAATTGATGAACTTTGTTAGTTTGCTAATACACTAAGCGACGGACATCATTTTTAGAAATATCATGTCTTTGAATCTACAAGTCATAGGTATCTCCGGAAGTAACGGACAGTTTAGAAACAACATGTCGACTAAAACAATCAAATCTGCTAAAGTAAATGTATGTAACTGGCCTTGTTTTGTTCAAAGAAGCTCCAACATGATCTTTGCCTTCTAAATAACAAAATTTTACATACATACATTCTACACAAATTACTTTCTCCATATATTCTATCACAACATAATCTCCCGGCTTGAGAACAGATGCAGATAGTTCTTCATTTCAGTCAAATTTTTGGTCTTCTTATGAAGAAACACTGACGATTAGAGTTTATATTTACGTCACATGTTCCGAAAACACAGCCCTACGCTTTCAATTAGCCGAAGGTCCGCCCCGGTAGCTGAGTGGTCAGCGTGACAGACTGTCAATCCTCAGGGCCCGGGTTCGATTCCCGGCTGGGTCGGAAATTTTCTCCGCTCAGGGACTGTGTGTTGTGTTGTCCTAATCATCATCATTTCATCCCCATCGACACGCAGGTCGCCGAAGTGGCGTCAAATCGAAAGACCTGCACCAGGCGAACGGTCTACCAGACGGGAGGCCCTAGCCACACGACATTTCCATTTCAATTAGCCGAAACACAACTCAGATTAAAGTATACATTAAACTGAATTTGCTTTCCAGGTAGTCATATTAAAGCAACACATTTTAAATTGGCACTTGCAAATAAAGTTCGAAGTAAGCGAATTCTGCACCACATCCGATGTTGTTCATAGAGTAAACAAAACGTCAACTGCCAGTGCCGCCAACTTTGAAATTTGTAATTTACCTGTTAGATTGATTCATCATCAACCTAGACAAACAAATCTTTGATTGCACCCATTTGTCATCCAGCACGGTAACATAGAGATTTTTTTTTTATGTTTCTATTCATCCTCTTTGGTGGACAAGCCATCAGTGGGCATTCACTATCATGTTCCACAAACCACTACAGGACGATTGTGGCCTTGTGATACTAATACGAGGGTGATTCAATAATTAAAGGGACAAATTGGTCTGGAGGAAACAGCATTTATTTTTAGATAACAATACTTTTCTACTTTCCAACAAGCACTTGTTCCAACGGGATACAAGGTTTTTTATCCCAGCTGCAAAGAACTCTTAATTTTTTTGTTTGAACTAATTTCCCACAAACTTTTTCACGTCCTCGTTGCCCTGTAACCTCTTCCCACATAATGATTCCTTCGGTGCACCAAACAAATGGAAATCACTAGGTGCTAAATCAAGACTGCAAGGGGGATGAGCCAGTACTTCCCAGCCCATTTTGTCGAAGGTTTCACGGGTTAGTTGAGCAATATGAGGAAGTGCGTTGTCTTGCTGGAGAATCACACCTCTCCTCTGAGATCCACGACGTCTCTCTCTCTCATGGCTTGCTTCACCTTGTTCAAAAGCAAATCCGAGTAGTATTGGCTGTTCATTGTACGCTGCTCTTCGAGATAATCACAAAAAGCTGGACCTTCAGCATCCCAAAACATGGTCAACATGACTTTTCCTGATGCTTGGGTTTTCTTGACAGGTGAATTGGTGTACTTCCACTCCAAGCTTTGTCTTTTTGATCCTGGATCATAATAGTGAACCCAAGTTTCATCAGAAGTTAAAATTTTGTTGAGGAAGCGCTCACCTACTCTTTGTTAACGTTCCTTCAGCTCTGTGCATGCTCTCAACCTTGTTTCCTTGTGTAGCCGCATCAACTCCTTTGGGACCCATCTTGCACATGTTTTGCGGTACTTCAGCTTGTTGCAGATAATGTTATGAACTGTACCAGTACCAACTTGAACCTTATCAACTATCATTTCCACAATCACACTGCGATCGCCACGAATAATGTCATCAATTTCACTTTCAAGTGAGGTGTTTGTCAGTCACTGAGTCGCGACCATTTTTGAACTGCTCTACCCACTTGCAAAAATATGCACGATTCATACAACCTTTACCATAAACTTCAGCCATTCTGCAGTATATATGCACTGGTTTCTCTCCTTCAGCAAGTAAAAAACGAACAACAGAACGTTGTTCAACTGACGTGGACGCTTCAAGCGGACTCCCCATCTTGAAATGTATTTCTGAGGTTACGAACAAAATATGTTGAAGCATCAACTGATCAGGGCTCATCCCAGTGATGCCAACATAAAGCTGTAAAAGTACCAAACTTGCCCTACTAACATGTTTTTGCCGACACCAATTTGTCTCTTCAATTATTGAATGACCCTCGTAGTTACTGTGTTGGGAGATGCCGTCGCCGAGGGGAAGGACGTCTAGCGTGAAGGGATGCAACAGTATTCATGGAGACCACGGCTTTCACGCAGCCCTCGATTACTACCACAGATCTGGTGGAAGCGTAATAGTGCCGCACTATCTTGTGCGCGTGCCAAAGTGCATGTCTCGAGAAGCCGTCAAATCTGACACAGAGGTGTGTGTGTGTGTGTGTGTCTGTGTGTGTGTGTGTGTGTGTGTGCGGGAGGGCGGGTGGTTGGAGTTGCAGGGGGGGGGGGGGCGATGTCAAGTGGAGGGCGGTGCCTGCGGATGTCAACTGCTGCGGTAGCAAGGGCAGTCTCCACTTGTGCAAGTTCTGGGTGTATCTTGACAGTGACCTGTCAGCGCAGTGAGGTGCTTGTGAGCGGATCAGCCATCATTTTTGTGTATACATCAAAGGAGAAGTCTTACCAGTACAGTGAAGCGTTCTCGGCATAGTGACAAGCTAATCACATGAGTCGTGCTCGTAGTTTCTGGCAACGATAGTCTGACGCCACGTTATTATTATAGTTATAGTCAGAGGAAACTGTGTAATTCAAACCGTGTTTCACAATATTCGTAACAAAAAAAATCTAACTAGTGGTTAACTTCACAGTGACCTGGCTGATCACATCATTTGTTGTTGTAATACACTACTGGCCATTAAAATTGCTACACCACGAAGATGACGTGCCACAGACGCGAAATTTAACTGACAGGAAGAAGATGCTGTGATATGCAAATGATTAGCTTTTCAGAACATTCACACAAGGTTGGCGCCGGTGGCGACACTTGCAAGGTGCTGACATGTGGAAAGTTTCCAACCGATTTCTCATACAGAAACAGCAGTTGACCGGCGTTGCCTCATGAAACGTTGTTGTGATGCCTCGTGTAAGGAGGAGAAATGCGTACCATCACGTTTCCGACTTTGATAAAGGTCGGATTGTAGCCTATTGCGATTGCGGTTTATCGTATCGCGACATTGCTGCTCGCGTTGGTCGAGATCCAATGACTGTTACCAGCATATGGAATCGGTGGGTTCAGGAGGGTAATACGGAACGCCGTGCTGGATCCCAACCGCCTCGTATCACTAGCAGCCGAGATGACAGGCATCATATCCCCATGGCTGTAACGGATCGTGCTGCCACGTCTCGATGCCTGAGTCAACAGATGGGGACGTTTGCAAGACAACAACCATCTGCACGAACAGTTCGACGACGTTTGGAGCAGCAGGGACTATCAGGTCGGAGACCATGGCTGCGGTTACCATTGACGCTGCATGACAGACAGGAGCGCCTGCGATGGTGTACTAAACAACGAACCTGGGTGCACGAATGGCAAAACGCCATTTTTTCAGATGAATCCAGGTTCTGTTTACAGCATCATGATGGTCGCATCCGTGTTTGGTGAAATCGTGGTGAACACACATTGGAAGCGTGTATTCGTCATCGCCATACTGGCGTATCACCTGGTGTGATGGTATGGGGTGCCATTGGTTACACGTCTCGGTCACCTCTTGTTCACCGCATTGACAGCACTTCGAACAGTGGACGTTACATATCAGATGTGTTACGACCCGTGGCTCTACCCTTTATTCGATCCCTGCAAAACCCTACATTTCAGCAGGATAATGCACGACCGCATATTGCAGGTCCTGTACGGGCCTTTCTGGATACAGAAAATGTTCGACTGCTGCCCTGGCCAGCACATTCTCCAGATCTTTCACCAATTGAAAGCTTCTGGTCAATGGTGGTCGAGCAACTGGCTCGTCACAAGACGCCAGTCACTACTCTTGATGAACTGTGGTATCGTGTTGAAGCTGCATGGACAGCTTTACCTGTACACGCCATCCAAGCTGTGTTTGACTCAATGCCCAGGCATACCAAGGACGTTATTACGGCCATAGGCGGTTAGTCTGGGTACTGATTTCTCAGGATCTATGCACCCAAACTGCGTGAAAATGTAATCACATGTCAGTTCTAGTATAATATATTTGTCCAATGAATACCCGTTTATCATCTGCATTTCTTCTTGGTGTAGCAATTTTAGTGGCCAGTATTGTATAATCTGAACTCTTGTGAATTAGAAGTTCGGATAACTAAAGATCCAGTTTTAAAATTGTAAGTGATATACCCTGTTTGTTTATGCTTGCGGGTAGCTGTTTCTAGCAATCGCTTCATGTTACAGTAATTGGTTGTGTACTTGTTTCGCCCTGTTCACAATTTTAAAAATTCAGCCTCAGCTACGGGAAGTGGCTCACCCGCATGGCGATGGCCACTTTGACAGAGTGTGACATTGCTACGAAATGTTCTCGGGTTATCTGCGGAGTGGCGTCGTCGTCTCGTCGCAACTTTTCGCTGGATTCCGTATCCATCGTCTTTGCCACCCGCGTGATAATCCGAGGAGATTTCATAGCTAAAACACGCTGAGACGGCCTGCAATCACATATAGAGGATGACTCTCTTATTATTATTGGCTCAATACCACACCATCTGCATAAACTGAAGAATTTGTTGTTGAATTCGCTAACTACCTTATGAGTTGTCTGACTTGCAATTACTTAATTCTGATCATTAACTGTTTTCTGTTTGCTGCAAGTCTGCGTTTTGATTCTATATTAAGCATTAAGACAAGGTTTCGAGAAGCAGACATTTGTTACAGGCTGCATAAGTTGTGTGAGCCGCTACCAGATTATGTTACTGAGGTTTAAACCAAGTGTGTAAATTTAAATTTGGTATCGTTCAGCAGCATGTTCTTGTATCGTTAGTGGTTCAGGCTTTTATCAAAAACTGTGAAATCTAGAAGTTTACGTAACTATAATTACACTCAACTGAGATTGGCTTTATTGAAACATATTTAAGTTTTAAGTGCATTTGCTATTGTATCAATCGTTCATTAGTTTTCCATGCTGTGGCCTTAAGTTCCACTCCGTGCTTGCCACATTAATTTTATTTTTTTAATTCGCTTTCTTGAAACTTAACTTACTTCAGAATAAAGAGTCAAAGTTTTACCTTGTAACGAAAAAACTTGAATGTTCAGATCAATGGTGTTAAGTTGTCTTTCATCATGTTATGTAGTATATATGTTTAAAGCTGTCGTCCTATTAGTTTCCATAATTTCTGTGTTGTGTTTTCAAACTGAGTGCAACAAAATCTTTGTCAAAATGAATCGTTTGATTTAGGCCCATCACCTACATGCTCCGTACTATTACGCCTTCAACCTCAACGTTGTGTGACGAGGCGTTGACCCCCAGCACTGGTGTTTTCACTGTCCTTCAACCACTTTCTACAGGTCCTCACGACAGTAGCAGCCGTCCAGCTTCGTCGTTTCCGAGATGCTCGCTCCGAGGTGCGGTGCCATAAAAATCTGCTCTTTGTCAATGTTGTGCGTATGTTAGCTGGTTTCCGCATTTGCGCCACGTACCGTCGCTATAGTGAATCCCCATTCATTTGTGCTCCGCTTATACGCCTTCCTTACCATGTCGTGTGCCCGCGTTCAGTTTTCCAGTAGACAGTGGTTATAATGTTTTGAGTCATCGGTGTATGATGGAGGATGTATGATTTTACGCTTTGTTTTACTGTCCATGTAAATCCCACTTTTAACTTCTTGAGATGTAACACGTTTCAGCAAAAAGCCATCGTCACATACGCGGAGATGACAGCACGAACTTCACAAAGTCAAGTCAAAGCAATACTATCTGCGTCACATATAAGCTAAAAGTCGTTGCATAGGCATCCGCGGCCAGAGTCAGTCGACATAAAAGTTTTCTGGATGTGGTACCGCGTCATAATGTATAAAACTACTACTGCTGGAGAAAAACCAACGTTTCGGCCGAAACGTTGGTTTTTCTCGAGCAGCAGTAGCTCTATACATTATGACGCGGTAACATACCCAGAAAATTTTATGTCAAGCTAAAAGTAATTAACAGGAATAAATTCCACTTATTGACAAAATAGAAGAAGTGTAATAATGGGAACGCAATTCCGTACACGTATATGCGACCAGTGCAAATGTAAATGATTAGAGGTTCGTACATCCCTAGAAGAGTCAAGTAACATAGTGCTTCCTCCTACTTACATCATACCAAAACCAGGAGGGTAAAATTAGATATTCGAGGTCACCAGTGGGCTCACTAGAGAAAGTTCTTCCATTGCTCCAATCAAAACTGGAAAAGGAGAGTGGGTAGGTTACAGTGACACACAAAGTACCTTCAGCCACATCCGCCCGGCTAGCCGCGCGATCTAACGCGCTGCTTTCCGAGAGGGAAGGCGTGCCGGCTCCCGGCACGAATCCGCCCGGCGGATTAGTGTCGAGGTCCGGTGTGCCGGCCAGCCTCCGGATGGTTTTTAAGGTGGTTTCCCATCTGGCTCGGCGAATGCGGGCTGGTTCCCCCTATTCCGCCTCAGTTACGCTTTGTCAACGATTGCTGTGCAAACACTGTCTCCACATACGTGTACACCATATTTACTCTACCGCGCAAACATCTGGGGTTACACTCGTCTGGTATAAGACGATACCGGGGGAGGGGGGGGGGGGGGGGCGGGGGGTCCACTGGGTGCCGAACCACACAATAACTCTGGGTTCAGTGTGGGGCGGCGGTGGGGTGAGTGGACTGCTGTAGCCTGTTGTGGGGTTGTGAACCACTGAGGGCTACGGCGGGGATGGAGTCTCTCTGTCGCTTCTAGGTCCCCATTTCAATACATACATACATATACACATACTCTTAGCCGCACACCGTAAGAAGTGCAGATATAGAGACGAAGTAGATATTCAGTCATCTGTGCAACCAAGAACGTGTCTCAAAGTGACCATGTTAAGTCTTACAATGAAAACTATCTAATCAAAACCCTCACTTACTAACCCTTCTAAATCTTTCCAAGTCGACCCTTGGTTATGTGATCATGCAGTTTAAGCACAAAGAAACAATCACAGCTAAGCCAGCACCAGGTAGTTCTTACGTACTGACGTACGGGGAACACCGAGCACTGCGAAGGGTGGTTGTGAACAACTCGCATGCAATCAACGGAAGGAATCATCCAGGAGCTCCAGACCGCTACGAGCAGTCCAGCTAGCATACGGATTGTGCGTAGGAAGTTGTATAAATCTCGGTTGAGGTGATGTAAATAGCGACGTCACTGGATGCTGGATGACTAGACATAAGTGATTTGGAGAACGAATCACACTACACCCTATGGCAATCCGATTAAAGGATTTGGGATTTGGATTTGGTGAATGAGAACGTTACTTGCCATGATTTTTAGAGCCAACAGTGAAATGTGGACGAGGTGGTATGGGGCTTTCTTTCGTGGTTAGGGTGTGATCCCCTTTTTGAAAACACTAAATTATGTACTGCATTCAGAAGGTGAATAGTGAGTGTACCAACACAACAATGTGCCCTGTCGTAAAGCAACATCTGCAAGGTAATAGTTTGTGAGCAATAACAATCCTAAAATGGACTGCCCTATCCGAAGTCTCGACCTGTAACGTATGGATAACATTTCAGATGGGTTTGAACATCGACCTCGCTCCACAACACAGCCTCTAATTTCATTACCTTTATTGGTTTCGGTCCTTGAGGAAGAGTGGACTGCTGTTCTCACACAGACATTCAGACACTACATTAAAAGTGTCCCCTGCAGTGTTGAAGCAGTTGGTTTGGACTAACAGATGTCCTGATACTTTTTATCGGCTAGCGTACATAATGGGCTTGCAATGCATCAGATGGTTAGTATGCTTTCTGTAGGACCCCAACAATTAACAATAAATGGAATAAAACAAAATCAGACTGTAGTTATGGTGTTATAAATCTTACTGCATTCAGTAAAGCTTGTTATTATCATAACTGCAGCCAGGGGCTATTGTTGATACTTACGCTGCTGCGTTCCCACCATCCACTTTGATGAACAGCAAAGACGTGAAAAAATGTTAGCAACAGCTGAAGACTACGAAACGAGCGCACTGCGTATGTCTGGCTGGTCAAATCATACATATTGAGGCGTGTAGGATGTTTGGATACAACAGTTCCCCAATTTTGGACAGAGTGGGGACATAAGATGAACCACATTTGCTGACAAACTTCTGTTGGATAAACTCTGACCACACATCGAGAAAACTGCCCACTGCGTCACCTAGTGCTCGCTTCACATCTGCGTCTGCCACCTGGGCAGAAAAATCGGACTCAATGCAGCATCCCGTGTTATCATGCTGCACTGCCCAAAAGTATACCCTGTCGCTTCTGTACAGATGAGCGTCAATCAAAAAGTAACGCTCAGTGTGTAATAATAAATTAAATAATGAACACATAATTGTCCAATTAGTATAGATCATAATTGAACAGTCCACTATACAACAGTTCCGTTGAATATAGTCACCATGCATTTGTACAAATTTGCGTCATCGTTGAAACCAGACATAAGAACCACTTTGGGAACATTCGGGGTTTTACTTCTTGATCTGTAATTTTAATACTGTTTTAACTTGATCTACAAAGAAAGTGTTCGGTGGCGCTATAACGGACATCAACAATGTGCGGCGTTGAGAAAGAAGTATGGTAACGTGAAAACGAACAACACAGGTAATCCGCGCAATGGCCGACCGACATCTGGTCTAAATGCCAATCAAAGACATACTGCTGAAGTTAACAGGCCCATTGGAGTTCACATTCAATAGCGAAACCTGAGTTTTGATAATCATGGGTCAAGTAGCAATGCCCCGAATATTCCCAAATTGATTTGATACTTGAGTTCAACGAAGCCACAAATGTGCATAAATGCGTGGTAACTGCGTTTGACGGTAGTATTTTGTAGAGGACAGTTCAGGTTATGATATGTATTAATACTGCTATTGTGTATTCATTATTAAATTCCTTATGACACAGAGGATTTTATTTTTTTGATTCACCCTCGCATTTCTCCTACTCTTTAGAAAAACAGGCTACATAAAACTTTCTTTCACATAAGCAGCCAATTTCCACACTAATGCGTGACCACTTCTTGAGATGTAACACGTTTCAGCAGAAAGCCATCGTTCAAATAACGACTCACAGACTCTGACCACACACAGACCGGTTTATCTGACGTCCAAAAGGGCATCATCATTGGCTTTCAGGCCAAGGGTGGAAGCATTACCGAAAGGGCTAACTTTGTAAACCGTTCGCGTACGGCCGTAGTTAAAGTGCACTGTGCATGGCAAAATGGTTCTATCCAAAACTGGCGCCAAGGCAACTGTGGTGCACCACCAGCCATAGATGACAAGTGTTAACTATGGCTGCGCAGATCTGAATGGGCGACCCGTGCAGCTGTTGAGCAACTGGCAACCCAAATGACCCAGAGGGCTACCAGTAGTGTCCGCTCAAAGATCGTTCAACCAACGTTACTATGTATGGGCCTCCGCAGCAGGCGACTGGTTTATACACTCTTGTTGTCTGCTGTTCATCCGCGACGAACGCTGAAATTTGCACCCCAGTACCTCAACCGGACGTCCACCGAGTGGCCTTTTAAGATGAATCACGTTTATGCTCCAGCAGAGAGAAAACACACTCCCAGCAATAATAACTGGAATGATCCAGGCCGGAGAAGGGAGCGTTGTGGTCTGGGTAATGTTTTCGTGACATTCCCTTGATGATCTCGTCATTCTGGAGGAAACAATGGATTAACACATGTATACATCTATCCTTGGGATCCTTCTCGAAGCGTACATGCTGGGTTTTTTTTTCCCTTGGCGTGATGACATTTAGCAGCAGAACGATCCAACGAGTCGCACAGTTCGAAGTGTATGTGCATGGTCTGAGACACATCACGATGGTCCACCAACCTCCCTGGACTTAAAACCGATCTAGACTCTATGGAACCAACTCCATCGGGCTGTTTGCACTGTGGATCCTCAACCAAGAAACCTAGCGCATCTGTCAACGGCACGGGAGTCAGCATGACTCCACATTCCCGTCAGTACCTCCCAAAACCTCATTGGTTCTCTTCCTACACATCTCGCAGCGGACAGCGCTGTAAAAGGTAGTTATGTAAGCTTTTGACAGGTGGTCCTCACATTCGGGAGGTCGACGGTTCGATCCCGCGTCCGGCCATCCAGATTTAGGTTTTCCGTGATTTCCCTAAATCGCTCCAGGAAAATGCCGGGATGGTTCCTTTGAAAGGGCACGGTCGACTTCCTTCCCCGTCATTCCCTAATCCGTTAAGACCGATGACCTCGTGGTTTGGTCTCTTCCCCCAAACAACCCAGCCCCAACAGTAGCACCCTTTAGGAGAATCCATGCATACTGTAGCTGTCGCGCTTCTTAGACCGCAGTCTCCGTAACAAAGTACGACTGAATAAATGGTCTCTAGCATGGAAACGATGCATTTCCGGACATAAGTTCATTAGACCGTTTTTGTTGCGTATGCTCTACTCGCTCAATCCCTAGTGTTTGTACTTGGTGCAAAAAATCACCCTGTATAGCTGAGAAAAGCCAACGGCCTTGTGGCAGTGGTAACACCGGTTCCCGTCAGATCACCGATGTTAAGCGCTGTCGGGCTGGGCTAAAACGTGAATGGGTGACCACCCGAACTGCTGAGCGCTGTTGGCAAGCGGGGTGCACTCAGCGCTTGTGAGGCAAACTGAGGACCTGCTTGATAGAGAAGTGGCGACTCCGGTCTTGTAAACTAACATGCGGCCCGGAGAGCGGTGTGCTGACCACATGACTCTCCATATTCGCATCCAGTGACGCCTGTGGACTGAGGATGACACGGCGGCCGGTCGGTACCGTTGGACCTCCCAATTCCTGTTTGGACGAAGACAGCTTAGAAAGAAGCGACATCGATACCATTTTAATAACTACCAGTACTGTTTTGTTTTCATCCTTGATCGTAGTTTCCATAGTCGAGGAATGATGCGGTAAAGTGAGATAAATTGTAACATAACTGTTTCCCACTAAATTTATGTGGCGAAACATCAGCACAGATAACGTCTGCCGTCATGTCAAATTTTCCGCTAGTCGAAATGTTCTAAAACATGTCGGAGACAGTTTATGTTTGACAAACACGTCAACAGTGCCGTACGCGGTAAAATTTTTGAGAAACCTAGTAGAATTTTACAACCCGTTTGATCGTGTACGGGCCTTCACAAAGGAAATACACTAATGGCCATTAAAATTGCTACACCAAGAAGAAATGCAGATTATAAAAGGGTATTCATTGGACAAATATATTATACTAGAACTGACATGTGATTACATTTTCACGCAATTTGGGTGCATAGATCCTGAGAAATCAGTACCCAGAACAACCACCTCTGGCCGTAATAACGGCCTTGATACGCCTGGGCATTGAGTCAAACAGAGCTTTGATGGCGTGTACAGGTACAGCTGCCCATGCAGCTTCAACATCATACCACAGTTCATCAAGAGTAGTGACTGGCGTATTGCGACGAGCCAGTTGCTCGGCCACCATTGACCAGACGTTTTCAATTAGTGAGAGATCTGGAGAATGTGCTGGCCAGGGCAGCAGTCGAACATTTTCTGTACCTAGAAAGGCCCGGACAGGACCTGCAACATGCGGTCGTGCATTATCCTGCTGAAATGTAGGGTTCCGCCGGGATCGAATGAAGGGTAGAGCCACGGGTCGTAACACATCTGAAATGTAACGTCCACTGTTCAAAGTGCCGTGAATGAGAACAAGAGGTTACCGAGACGTGTTACCAATGGCACCCCATACCATCACGCCGGGTGATACACCAGTATCACGATGACGAATACACGATTCCAATGTGCGTTCACCGCGATGTCGCTAAAGACGGATGCGACCATCATGATGCTGTAAACAGAACCTGAATTCATCCGAAAAAATGACGTGTTGCCATTCGTGCACCCAGGTTCGTCGTTGAGTACACCATCGCAGGCGCTCCTGTCTGCAATGCAGCGTCAAGGGTAACCGCATCCATGGTCTCCGAGCTGATAGTCCATGCTGCTGCAAACGTCGTCGAACTGTTCGTGCAGATGGTTGTTGTCTTGCAAACGGCCCCATCTGTTAACTCAGGGATCGAAACGTGGCTGCACGATCCGTTACAGCCATGCGGATAAGATGCCTGTCATCTCGACTGCTAGTGATACGAGGCCGTTGGAATCCAGCACGGCGTTCCGTATTACCCTCCTGAACCCACCGATTCCATATTCTGCTAACAGTCATTGGATCTCGACCAACGCGAGCAGCAGTGTCGCGATACGATAAACGGCAATCGCTATAGGCTACAACCCGACCTTTATCAAAGTCGGAAACGTGATGGTACGCATTTCTCCTCCTTACACCAGGGATCACAATAACGATTCACCAGGCAACGCCGGTCAACTGCTGTTTGCGTATGAGAAATCGGTTGGAAACTTTCCTCATGTCAGCAAGTTATAGGCGTCGCCACCAGGGCCAACCTTGTGTGAATGCTCGAAAAAGCTAATCATTTGCATATCACAGCATATTGTTCCTGTCGGTTAAATTTCGCGTCTGTAGCACGACATCTTCGTGGTGTAGCAGTTGGCCAGTAGTGTACAAGATTATCAGAGAAGACAAGGTGCTGAGTATTTCCATGTCTGAAAGAACGAGTAGGAGCTAAATTGCCCAAAAAGGTCCGTGATGGCGTTTCACGTGAGACCCCCAGGTCTGCAGGAAGTGCGTGGCTGTGTAGTCGAAGGGGGGCCGGCACTGATCTGGAAAGGTCGTCGCCGAGCGTTGGAGGAGGAGGAAGAGGAGGAGGAGGCGGAGGTCACAGTGGGAACGCGGCTGGCGGCGAGCAGATCGCACTCCGGAGCAGCGCACGCGATCCCTTTCCGCTCTTACGAGTGCGCACGCGCCGGCGGGGTCCCCACGGGGTGCGACCGACACCGCGCCGCGCTCGCTCTGTAATCCGCGGCCGGCAGTCGACGGCCGCAGCCTATCGACCCATCGAAATTCTCGGTCGGCGATCGCGCGCCCTCGCGGAACGTGATCCACCGCAGCCGCCGCCACCGCCGCTGCCGGCGTTCAGTTCCATTTGCCGCGCGTGGGGCACGGCGATGCGGACACTCGAGGCCCAGGGCCGACACCTTTGTAATGCGAACTTCCCCACGACAGGTGAGAAGCCCCGGTGAAGCTCACAATCGCCTTCAAATGAAAACTATAGTAGGACTTCCAAGAACACGTAAAAAAAGTGTCCGCATTCCACTGCGCGGCGAATCCATATTTCCAGCTAACACAGAGAAGGCAACACAACTCATGCAAGTTATTGAGGTCATCATCATAATATGTTTTCTCTATTGGCAGGTTCCTGACACCTTTGCTGCCTCCATCAGATCCTGCTCCATGAAAACAACTTTCATCCCTAAAAGAATTGCTAGCCATATACAGGGCTATTACAAATGATTGAAGCGATTTCATAAATTCACTGTAGCTCCATTCATTGACATATGGTCACGACACACTACAGATACGTAGAAAAACTCATAAAGTTTTGTTCGGCTGAAGCCGCACTTCAGGTTTCTGCCGCCAGAGCGCTCGAGAGCGCCGTGAGACAAAATGGCGACAGGAGCCGAGAAAGCGTAAGTCGTGCTTGAAATGCACTCACATCAGTCAATCATAACAGTGCAACCACACTTCAGGATGAAGTTCAACAAAGATCCACCAACTGCTAACTCCATTTGGCGATGGTATGCGCAGTTTAAAGCTTCTGGATGCCTCTGTAAGGGGAAATCAACGGGTCGGCCTGCAGTTAGCGAAGAAACGGTTGAACGCGTGCGGGCAAGTTTCATGCGTAGCCCGCGGAAGTCGACGAATAAAGCAAGCAGGGAGCTAAGTGTACCACTGCCGACGGTTTGGAAAATCTTACAGAAAAGGCTAAAGCAGAAGCATTTCTTAAACAGGAGATTGGAAAACCGATGGATCGATCGTGGTGGAGATCATGATCAACAATTCATGTCATGGCCTCCACGCTCTCCCGACTTAACCCCATGCGATTTCTTTCTGTGGGGTTATGTGAAAGATTCAGTGTTTAAACCTCCTCTACCAAGAAACGTGCCAAAACTGCGAGCTCGAATCAACGATGCCTTCGAACTCATTGACGGGGACATGCTGCCCCGAGTGTGGGATGAACTTGATTATCGGCTTGATGTCTGCCGAATCACTAAAGGGGCACATATCGAACATTTGTGAATGCCTAAAAAAACTTTTTTAGTTTTTGTATGTGTGTGCAAAGCATTGTGAAAATATCTCAAATAATAAAGTTATTGTAGAGCTGTGAAATCGCTTCAATCATTTGTAATAACCCTGTATCTCCTACTTTTCACTTCATCCAAAACTTCCATTAGAACTACTGCTAGCCTTGGGAGAGCCAGTCCTGACAAAACTCTACCATCTGGTGAGCAAGATGTATGAGACAGGCGAAATACTCTCAGACTTCAAGAAGAGTATAATAATTCCAATCCCAAAGAAAGCAGGTGTTGACAAAAGTTAAAATTAACGAATTATCAGCTTAATCAGTCACAGCTGCAAAACACTTCTTAACAGAAGAATGGAAAAACTGGTATAAGCCGACCTCGGGGAAGATCAGTTTGGATTTCGTAGAAATATTGAAACACGTGAGGCAATACTGACCTTACGACTTATCTTAGAAGATGGATTAAGGAAAGGCAAACCTACGTTTCTAGCATTCCTAGTCTTAGCTTTTGACAATATTGACTGGAATACTTTCAAATTCTGAAGGTGGCAGGAGTAAAATACAGGGAACGAAAGACTATTTACAATTTGTACAGTAACCAGATGGTAGTTATAAGAGTCGAGGGACATGAAAGGGAAGCGGTGTTTGGGAAGGTAGTGAGACAGGGTTGTAGCCTCTCCCCGATGTTATTCAATCTGTATATTGAGCAAGCAGTAAAGGAAACAAAAGAAAAATTCAGAGTCGGTATTAATATCCATGGAGAAGAAATGAAAACTTTGACGTTCGCCGATGACATTGTAATTCTGTCAGAGACAGCAAAGGACTTGGAAGAGCAGTTGAACGGAATGGACAGTGTCTTGAAAGGAGGATATAAGATGAACATCAACAAAAGCAAAACGAGGATAATGGAATGTAGTCGAATTAAGTCAGGTGATACTGAGGAAATTAGATTAGGAAGTGAGACACTTAAAGTAGTAAAGCAGTTTTGCTATTTGGGGAGCAAAATAACATGATAGTCGAAGTAGAGAGGATATAAAATGTAGACTGGCAATTGCAAGGAAAGCGTTTCTGAAGAAGAGAAATTTGTTAACATCGAGTATAGATTTAAGTGTAAGGAAGTCGTTTCTAAAAGTATTTGTATGGAGTGTAGCCATGTATGGTAGTGAAACTTGCACGATAAATAGTTTGGACAAGAAGAGAATAGAAGCTTTCGAAATGTGGCGCTACTGAATAATGCTGAAGATTAGATGGGTAGATAACATAACTAATGAGGAGGTACTGAATAGAGCTGAAGAGAAGAGGAGTTTGTGGCACAATTTGACTAGAAGAACGGAGCGGTTGGTAGGACATGTTCTGAGGCATCAAGGGATCACCAGTTTAGTATTGGTGGGCAGGTTGGAGGGTAAAAATCGTAGAGGGACACCAAGAGATGAATATACTAAGCAGATTCAGAAAGATGTAGGTTGCAGTAGGTACTGGGCGATGAAAAAGCTTGCACAGGATATAGTAGCATGGAGTGCTGCATCAAACCAGTCTCAGGACTGAAGACCACAACAACAATATATGTCCCTCCCAGTCCGATTTCTTTTTGTTAAACGGGAATATAATTAGCAATTGTTCATGGCTCTTTAGTTTATTCATCCATTTTCTCCATTCCCCTTCAAATCCACATCTCGAATGCTTCAGTATCAACTGTAAAAGCTGGACACTAAGGAACGCAGAAAGTCTGTTCCTCACCGTCCAGATTTCACAGGTGCACGGAAAAACTCCCAACACGAAGAATTTAACCACACTTTTTCTTAACACCAACTCTAATTTTCTGCATAGTGAGCGATTTTCTTTCTGGAAAGCTTACTTTCCCTTTGTAACTCCTGATGTTATTTCCTTTTCACTTAACTAGTCATCATGTGGCTTGCTTCCCAAATACGAGATGTGTTCAAAAAGTAAGGTGACTTTATATTTTTATGAAAAATATTTATTTATTCATCAATATTCATGTTGTCCTCTTCAAAGTAATCCCCCTCAGATACAATAGACTTGTGCTAACCCTTCTTCCAATCCTCGAAGCACTTCTCATAAGCACTTTTGGGTACAGCCTTGACTACTTCTGCCGTTGCAGTTTTTTATTTCCTCAGTCGTCGAAAATCTTCATCCTTTCATAGGTCTCTTCAGTTTTGGGAATAGCAAAAAGTCGCAGGGGGCAAAATACGGTGAATATGGTGGCTGCGACATGATTGTCGAGTTGTTTTTGGGCCAAAAAATCTCTCACAAGCAACGATGAATGAGCATGTGCAGTGTCGTGCAGCAAAGGCCATGAATTGTTTTCCCACAATTCCTGGCTTTTTTTGCGTATTGCATCTCGCTAACGGCGCATAACGACAAGGTAATACTCCTTATTGACCGTATGACATTGAGGCAAAAATTCTAGTTGCACTACGCCACGGTAATTGAAAAAAAAACAGTGAGCAAAACTTTCACATTTGGTCAAACTTGGCTTGCTTTTTCCGGTCTTGGCTCTCCAAGATGCTTCGATTGGGACGACTGGGCGTTGGTTTCGACTTCATAGCCGCAAACCCACGGTTCGTCACCAGCTGTGACCCTTTTGAGCAAATCAGGATCGTCACTGACGTCATTCAAGAGCTCCTGAGTGATGCCCATGCAACGGTTCTTCTGATCAAAACTGAGAATTTTAGGAACAAACTTCGCTGACACACGTCTAATGCCCAAAACATACGAAAAAATTGCATGATACGAGCCGACCGATATGCCAAAAACCTCAGCAAATGCTCTTACGGTAATCCGACGATTTTCCAAAACAATTTTCTTCGCCGCTTCGATGTTATCATCTGTTGTTGATGTGCTGGGGCCTCAAGAGCGAGGTACGTCATTGGCATCTTTTCGGCCATCTTGGAAGAGCTTGTTCCACTTATAAATTTTTTTTTCCTTTACTTAGAGCAGACTCACCGCATGCCACTGTCAACATTTGAAGTGTTTTAGAGTCCTTGATTCCATTTTTCACACAAAATATGATCCAAATTCTTTGCTCCATTTTTTATAACAATCGATAAGCGCAGAGCACACTAAAACACGTCTAACCTTTCTATCTGTCAAAAACAAACAATGTGTGCTGTACGCTTGAAACTGTGATCGTATGTTTGGGACATGTGTACCAACATAACAAATGGAATATCGATAGTCGAATGTACATTGCTGGCACAATTTGAAAAGTCACCTTACTTTTCGAACAGCCCTCGTATCTGTTACTACACACACTGTTCAGTTTAGCATTCTGTTGTATTTTCATTGCCATGCAAGCTAAGCATATTATTTATCTTTGTGTTGATTTACATTCCACAATCTTGTAATTATTCAAGTCTGATTATTGCTGTTTTAAGCAAATCTGTTGCAGTTCATCTTCTAGCCTCCTACATTAACCCTCCCACTTCCAATATGTCCATTTTCATCTCTTCACTATGTACAAGGTGTCCCAGAAACTTCGACAGATTGTAGAGGGTTTCTCTAGAAACAAATCGAGGATGGGAACCTGTGTCTGGAAACGTGATCCAACGAGGCTACTGAGTGTTGAAGTTATAGACACCAGCGCCTGCTATTAGGCCACACCTTCAGCAGGAAATGTGCCTGTACACTGGCAGACTGTAGGCGGAATGTGTCACAATGTCGCGACTCATTGGCACGATCGCCAGTGGAGAGGATGGAGCTGGCTGCTCTGCAGACATGCCTTGTCTCCTATGAATGCCACGCTGTGTTGCCTTGGTGAATGATGGTTTCAGACATGGGTTTCCATCTGCAGTTTATTTTTCTCCTGTATACCACTGCAGGCAGAAACCTGTGTCAAAAACAGGAATCCACAGAAGCAACAAGCCCTTTCTACGTATCTTTTCTGCCTGAGATTGTAGCATTTAGTCGTGACCACCGAGTAACGTACAACATTGGGAGACATTCCACCTGCGGTCCGTCAGCGTACAAAGTCATGTTCGTTGCTTGAGGTGTAGCCTAGTGGCAGACGCTTCTGAATATGACTTCGACACTCTCCAGCGTCGTTGGATGGCGGACATGGGTTCTTGTCCTCAATTTGTTCCTCATGACATTCTCTATAACCACTCAAAGTTTTTTCTAATATTTCCGGGGCTTCCCACCCTGTATATAGTAAACAGATTTTCTGAAATGTAACAATTCTGTATTACTCCTCTTCCGATTACTAACCGATCTGTAACATCATTTTTAGCTTCACCATTGCTTGCTGAACTTGTGCATACTGCCTTATTTAGTCACTTGTCGTTTAATTTCACCTTCAATTTCTACCATTTACATCATCCTGTCTCATTTTACTGTGTCAAAGGCTTTTTCTGGATCTCCGAAGCACAAACTGGTTACTTTTCCTCTTCCTACTGATCGAAAGTATCCGGACACCCTTATGCAATGCTGAATTGACCACCAAATGTCATGAGAAGTGGATCCACCACTATAAAAGTTGGCAGGAGAGAACCAGACAGTAGAGAACCAGAAACTCCAGATTGAGTCGGTCAAGAGAGCTCAGTGACTTCCAGTCTAGACCAGTCATTGGATGTCACCTAGTAACAAATCAGTGACACTTCAACTCCTCTAAAGCTGCTCAAGTCGACTGCTGGTGATGTAATAGTGGAAATTCGAGGGAGACACGGCTAAACCAAGACTAGATAGACCTCATGTACCGACAATGGCTATCGAGCATTGTGGAGAGCAGTTGTAGAAAATCACACGAAATCATCTAAAGGAATCACTCGTAAATTCAAAAGTCCTACCAGAAGGCCAGCTAACACAACGACTGTCTGTAGCTACTTATAAAGATTGGGGTACAATAGTCAAGCAGCCACACATTTCTACTGTCAGCGCTAAAGGACACATGAGTTAGTATAATCAGTGCTGCCACTGGGCAGTGGTTGAATGGAAACGAGTGGTTTGGATCCATGCATCGCTCTCTACACTATGGCAATTGGGTGGAAGGACTGGGTTTCACGAATGCCTGCAGATCGTTACCTGCCATCATGTGTAACGTGGATTGTGAAGTATAAAGGCCGTATTGTTACGGCATGCGGATCTACTTCTTGGCTGTACTGTGGACTCCTTATTGCGCTTCAGTAAATGGTAAATGCGGAAGAATATAATATATTTTACAATACTGCGTGGAATGTTGACTAGACTAACTAGTCAGAGACGACGATTGTTTGTTTCAGCATGGCAATGCACCTTACACAAAAGAGCATCTGTGAGGCAATGGTTTATAGACAATAACATCACTGAAATGGACTGGCCTGCACAGAGTCCTGACCTGAACCCAATGGAACACCTCTGGGATGAGTTAGAAAGTCTGTTTTGGTCCAGGCCCCAACGTCCAACATCACTAACTAGTGTGTTTAGGTTCTTGAGGAAGCATGGTCTTCCGTTCCTCAGTACACGTTTAGATATTTCATTTAACGTGTCCCCAGTAACGTTCAAGCCGCCATAAAGGCGAAGGGAGGACAACCTCATCTTAATGTCCTCTAATAAAAACCCGAATACTTTGAATCAGATAGTGTACCTTTCACCAATCATTCTACTTACTCCTGTAACACCTATTGTTTCCCTATCTTTTTTGAAAACAAATTGCTCTTCCCCTCATCACAGTTTTGGCAATATGAGAGATTACCATTTGTTGTCGTCTATTCTGTGAATTTCTTACTAAAATTTATTTATTTATTTATTTTGGGTTTGAGCCATCAACGTCTTGACGGAGTTTCTGGTCAAGTACCACTTTCGTGAACAAAGCTGTCATTTCTGCTGTAGTGTTCTTATCCATACACTGAAATAGTTCGATAGGAAGACGATCCAAATCAGCAGATTTATCTCTCTTTGTTTCTTGTCCTTCTTCCGAGGTGAATATGTAAAAGATACAATAAAAGATTTCAGCGATTTAATGAGGGATGAAGAATTAGAAAAAGTAATAAAGGAGACAAAGAAAGCATGCCTAAAATATCTGCAGAAAACGCTAGAATTAAGAGAGATTATAATCGAAAAAAAAGCAATTGCGAAACGAGATTGTAAAAGACCACACAGAGGAATATGGGACTGATGTATGAGAAGGGATTAAGAATGTGGAATAAAGAATTCTGTTAGTTATCATTGGCTTTAAAAAGAAAAAATATGTTCATCTTAACTTTGTATCAGTTCTCATAGAGCCACGACAGCTTCCGTGTATATATTTTTAAGTAAGTGAAAGTTTATTTCTCATTACGTGTCTGTGACACGGATGTTGTGATGCACAGTAACTTTAATTGTAGTGTCGAAGATAAAAATGTGTTTGCGTGGTATTGTTAAAATATTGAAATGAAATTATTTGCTCTTAGTCAAAAAAAAAAATGTTCAAATGTGTGGAAAATCTTATGGGACTTAACTCCTAAGGTCATTAGTCCCTAAGCTTACACACTGCTTCACGTAAATTATCCTAAGGACAAACACACACACCCATGCCCGAGGTAGGACTCGAACCTCCGCCGGGACCAGCCACACAGTCCATGACTGCAGTGCCTGAGGCCGCTCGGCTAATCCCGCGCGGCCGCCATTAGTCCACTACGTGCTCGCATCAGCATTGTAGTTGGTCGTCATAACTGCCATAGATCTCTGCCTGTTTCCTTTACAGAGTGCGCAAGCTTCAGACGTCCATTTTTTTACGTAGAGTGTACAACGCCCGCTCGTCGTTTCACAGTCCTCCAACTAGGTTCCATGGATTCTCAAGACAGCTGCAGTCGAACATCTCCGAGATATTCGCTTCCAGGCGAGAGTACCATAAGAACCTGCCCTCTTTCTACGTCGCTTTTGCTAACGGATTTCCACATTTTCTGCCCCTATCACCGCTAGAATGATTCCTCATTCGTCGCTGCCCCCCTTATATACTTTCATCACTGCGTCACGTGCTGACAATATTTCCATGGTTCGCTCAAGCTCGCGGTGATCCGTAGCCACAACGTTCCGGCTTACCGGTGTATGCTGTTTTGTCGAATTACTACACTTTGATACAATACATGAATGGATTGTAACATTCAGTTACCTACTGAAGTCAATATAATGTTTATGGCTGGGTTGTTTGGGGGAAGAGACCAAACAGCGAGGTCATCGGTCTCATCCGATTAGGGAAGAACGGGGAAGGAAGTCGGTCGTGCCATTTCAAAGGAACCATCCCGGCATTTGCCTGGAGCGATTTAGGTAAATCAGGGAAAACCTAAACCAGGACGGCCGGACGTGGGATTGAACCGTCGTCCTCCCGAATGCTATATATTGTTTACTGAAGTAATATTTATTTATGTGCAATTGTTTCTTATCATTTTTTTCCTCAGTAGACCTCAATATCTACATAATACACAACGGAATAACAACGTTTGGCAGTGAGCGGGCAATGAGGAATGTTGAAAATTTATACCGAAACGGGATTTGGTCTTAGGTCTCTTGCTTACTAGGCAGATGTGCTGACCATTCCGCCATCCGGTCACGGTGGTCATCGGAAATGCCTAGTACGCCTCCTGTCAGACCCGAATTCTCAAAATACTATGAGCGTAGTGCACTGTGCTCATTATCATTATTACGTGTGGCATTTCGCCAGTTGCCGTAAGAGTTCGAGCCTTGCGGGCATCTGCACTGAAGAGACCACTGGCCTTACTCACCTTAATTATATACGTGTGGTGTCTATTCTTGCGGACATATCCAAAACATGTTTACATAATATCTATTTCAGTAAATATTTTTGGCAAACTCTTTTCTTTCTTTCTTTATTTGTAACATTTTCCATTACAACTTTTTGTAATATTACATTTATGTATAGTATAGTGTATGTGGTGTGTGTGGATTGTAGTGTAATCTTTGTGTTGTATCATGATGATGAGAGAAGGGCGGGGGTAAAAACCGTTGCCGGCACATAGCACACTCCTCGCGAATAGCACCAAGGGGGCCGCCAAGCTTAAAGTTCAAAAAAATGGCTCTGAGCACTATGGGACTTAACATCTGTGGTCATCAGTCCCCTAGAACTTAGAACTACTTAAACATAACTAACCTAAGGATATCACACACATCAATGCCTGAGTCAGGATTCGAACCTGCGACCGTAGCGGTCACGCGGTTCCAGACTGAAGCGCCTAGAACCACACGGCCATACCGGCCGGCCTTAAAGTTCATATCCGGCGGACAGATCACCATTAATAGTATCACATGCCCTCACTTCGTGAGACACTGCGGAGAGCTCTGGTATTTAAACCAGGAAAACAAAGTCTAGTGATCAGAAACTGTACGCCACCACCTCTCCTCCCCTTGCGGGGGAAATTCTGGCAGTGAAAATTGTTTTCTACGGTCAGGATTCGGACGGGCTTATCCCTTAGTCGAGCGGTAGCACATAAGCGTGTATTAGCGACCTCGGCCACGGAGGCCTGTTCTTCATATGCTTATTTCATTTCTAAACAATGTTCATTCCATGTAAACTGCATGTAATGAAATGATAATGCGTTGTAAATTTGCTATCACAACAGTGTACATATTGTAACATCTCTGATGCAGAAACTCTTTGATGGTATTTTATCTATCGTATCGTCGTCCTTGTACGCAATCTCCCTGGTGGCGAGAAGCCAGTCAATGGGTATGTGATGTTCTACACTACATGTGTATTTACATAAGAAGCTCTCTTACGTATATTCTAGTATTTCGTGAGCACAAGCACTCAACAGAGCTACACAACGAGACAAGAATTTCTACGAAAGACAAACAGTTTCAACTCCACCTTAAAAATTTGTATAAATAGTTCAAAAGCCAAGATCGCTTAAACACTGTTTACTAGATGAACGGTTTCAACACACTAAAGGTGCCATCATCGGATCTGTGAAGATGTAGCATGACAGGTTCGAGGGAGGGCTTACATGAGTTACTATATGCATTACTATTAGTACAGCACCACATACCTGAATGTAGCTTAACTTGCATAAATCATTTGGATATAATGATACGTGAGGCAGATCAGCTGATATAAAGTCATTGTTGCAGAAATAAAAATTAAAAGACAACTGCTCTCATGGTCATTCTATTCCATCAGATATATAAAACCGAAGTCGCAAGATGAAACTATGTGGGAGCTCGACTAACAACAGTCGGCATCACTTTGCGGTCTTTCGCGCCGGTTTTCCTGCTGCGAGTCTAGTGGTTCACAACCGGCAACTAGATGGCGCCGTCCCAGCATTGCACACACAGGCCCACGGTATAACCACTCATCACTACTAAAATACAACTTTACTATTATGTGCTTATCAATTACCCATGCAAACAACACTTTCGCATACACTTACTTACATATTACACATGCTGTGCATACTACATATACTATAAAGTATGGCAGGCCACGCCCCACAAAAAGAGAAAAAAGAGAAAAAATGACCAATAAAATACACATTAATTTCCCCGTTTTCATATCTGGAAGTCAGGAATTTACACATAGTAAGCTGTTCATAACACGACTTAGATTCAATGTGGCGAGTGATGGAACCTGTATGCTGGGCTTTGCCTGTCTGTGCACTACGGTCTTAGGTATTGTGAACGCTAAAAAAGTACTAACGTGCTATAAAAGGCTCTCTCCATCTATACACTCATTATGAGCGTAATACGGACCGACTATGAAAGCCTGCATAGGCATATGAAATTAAGGAAGGGCAGGCACGGGAACAGGGGAGAAAAAAAAAAAACCGACATGTGCACTAAGATGTACAGCCACTCCACGTGCGCTCCCATCGGCATAGAACTCGTGCCGTCCATTCAACTCACCGAATGGGAAGTAATGGACTACCTTACTACGATATAGAAACATGACGAAGACACATTTGGCGAACAATGGTAATCACCAAGCAAGTATTTACTGTCGAGGCTGACCAACTACACGTTAGACCTCATGACAAGCATGAACCATAACATGGCAGGCCACGCCCTACAAAATGAACAAAAAAGAAAAAGAAAAAAGAGAAAAACGAGAGAAAAAATGACCAACAAATGACATTAGCAGTACTCTATTGGTGGTTTTCCGATCGTAACAGATACACCCATCATAGTTTGTGAGTAGGCCGCACAGGATCTCTAGAGCACCGCATCAAATATGTCAAAGAAATTATGGCCCGCCGATTCTAATTGGTCCTTCAACAATTTACTTTGAACCCTCTTCGATGTTTTCCAAAACGTTGAGTTTGCTTCCTTTAGGTGCTGTATGCAAGATTTTCTTCCCTTGTTGCATATCAGTAATTGTATGGTTCGAGTCGCGCAGATGGTCACCCAAAGCGGACTTAGTGTAGGCACTGGTGTGCCCACCAAAGCGCGTAAAAAACGATCTCCCCGTTTGCCCCTGTTCCCGTTTCTCCTCGGTTTATTTCTGATCTGCCCTTCCTTAATTTTATATGACTATGCAGGTTTTAATAGTCCGTACTACGTTCATAATGAGTGCATAGGTGCTGAGAGTCTTTTATAGCACGTTATTACTTCTTTTTAGCGTTTACAATACCTGAGACCGTAGTGCCCAGACAGGTAAAGCCCAGCATATAGGTCCCATCACTCGCCACATTGTAACTAAGTCGTGTTATGAACAGCTTACTATGTGTAAATTCCTGACTTCCAGATATGAATAAGGGTAAATTAATGTGTAGTTTATGGGTCATTTTTTCTCTCTTTTCTCTTTTTGTGGGGCGTGGCCTGCCATGCTTTATAGTATATGTAGTACGCATAGCATGTTGTAATATGTAAGTACGTGCATGCGAAAGTGTTCTTTGTATGTGTATTTGATAAGCAATAATAGTAAATTTGTATTGCAGTAGTGATGAGTGGTTACACCGTGGGACTGAGTGTGCACTGCTGGGACAGCGCTATCTATTTGCCGGTTCTGAACCACTAGACTCGCAGCAGGCAAACCGGCGCGAAAGAGGGCAGTGTGATGCCGAACGTTGTTAATCAAGCTGCGGTCATGTGTCAAATAGTTTTATCTTGTGACTTCGTTTTTATATATCTGGTGGAATAGAACGACCATGAGAGCAGTTGTCTTTTAATTTTTATTTCTGCAACAATGACTTTATATCAGCTGATCTGCCTCACGTATCATTATATCCAAATGATTTATGCAAGTTAAGCTACATTCAGGTATGTGGTGCTGTACTAATAGTAATGTATATAGTAACTCATGTAAGCCCTCCCTCGAACCTGTCATGCTACATCTTCACAGATCCGATGATGGCACCTTTAGTGTGTTGAAACCGGTCATCTAGTAAACAGTGTTTAAGCGACCTTGGCTTTGGCTTTTTAATTGATTTATACGACAGAGTGATCGCCCCACAACACACTATGTGTTCACTTTAAAATTTGTTTACATTGTTTTCATTTGGTACTAGATACTCTAAAAGTTATATAGGTCATCTCTCGCATAGCTATTTTGCTGTAGAGAACCACGAGTCCAAGGAACATTCGCTACATAGGCAGAAAAATAGACGACAACCAATGCAAACAACAACAAATATACAAACAATCCTTCTGGAGGTACATCCACAACAAACGAGTGAATGACGCGGTGTGCTACCAACGAGACTCCATGCTCTGTGCTCGTTGATAGAACACCGCGTCATTCACTCGTCCACCGTGGCGCTCGAGGTCACAGCACCAAGTTACGACAGCTGAAGATGGGTGTATAAGAGAGCGTGAAACCGGTCGTGTGTTAAATAAAAGAACCTTATAACTGTAGCGGTATTTTCGACCTCTGGAACAGCAGTTACAATCTAAAAGCCATCTGAAGATGATGTTGATCCGAAATCGCTAACCCTGCTATTTGTGTAAATAAATAGTGTTAGTAACAGTGGCTGGTTGTTGTATTCTTCTTTGCAAGAATCAACTTGTATTTCAGAGCTAAAATATACATCCTCCTACCACCAACTACTCCAGTCCAGTCACCTACATCGCCTATTCCATCAAAGGCAGGGCTACCTGTGAAACCAGTCATGTGATTTACAAGCTAAGCTGCAACCACTGTGCTGCATTCTAAGTAGGCATGACAACCAATAAGCTGTCTGTCCACATGAACGGCCACTGACAAACTGTGGCCAAAAAACAAGTGGACCACCCCATTGCTGAACACGCTGCTAAACATGATACCCCTCATCTCCATGACTGCTTCACAGCCTGTGCCATATGGATCCTTCCCACCAACACCAGCTTTTCTGAATTGCACAGGTGGTAACTTTCCCTGCAATACATCCTACGTTCATGTAACCCTCCTGGCCTCAACCTTCGTTAGTCACTGTCCTCACCCATCCAGCTCCCTCCCTGTTCCCATTCCAGCACTACACAGCCGTCATTTCACTGCCACACCCAGTCTTTTAATTTCTTTTATTTCTCTCCTTTCTGCTACTTACCCACTCCCCCCTCCGCACCTTCTCTCCTGCCCTCCATCTGAACTGCAACACTTGACTGTCCGCCACTCCCACCATACTATCCATCCCCCTCCCCATCCCAGCCTCCTCCTTACCCCCACCCAGTCGCCACTCCCATCATGGACTGGTGCTGCTGCTCGCAGTGTAGTTTCAGCTCTCTGAGACTGCAGACGTGTGTGCAAGTTGTGTTTGCGTGGGTGGGTGTGCATGTGTGTATGTGTGTCTACTGCTGACAAAGGTTTAATGGCCGAAAGCTATGAGTGTGTGAATCTTTTTATTGTGCCTAAGCCGGCCAGTGTCGCCGAGCGGTTCTAGGCGCTTCAGTCTGAAACTGCGCGACCGCTACGGTCGCAGGTTCGAATCCTGCCTCAGGCATGGATGCGTGTGATGTCCTTAGGTTAGTTAGGTTTAAGTAGTTCTAAGATCTAGGGGACTGATAACCTCAGATGTTAAGTCCCATGGTGCTTAGAGCCATATGAACGATTGTGCCTAACGCGACTCAGCATCTCCACTATATGGTGAGTAGCAACTTTCCTTCTCTGGTATTGTTACAGCTAAAACTTTTATTGTTATTTTACATACAGCATGTAAATGGTGGTTTTCAGGTGACCACTCTGTCTTGGTTATTACGTTTAAAAGGCTATCGCCAGTTGCCGTATCCTGACACTAAGCGAGCAACAGCTGCGAGGCTTTAGCGAGGAAAACACGCGGTCAGAAGCGGTCTCCCGGGAGTAGGCAGACGGCTCGGCCGCCGCTCCAATTATCGGCCGTGTTTACTTGTCCGGCAGCTGCGCCGGCCCATCCGTCTCCCGGCCGCTGCCTCCTGATGGCCCCTTGTTTTCCGGGGCTGGCCGCGTTGCGGCGCTGTCAGACGGCGTGCCTTGTTTTGCCCGGCCTCGCTGTGTTCACCTCGACTGGCGCTCGCTGGTAGCGGCGGGTCCCTCCACAATTACTCGCATCCCGGTGTAATTGAATGCGCCGCTGCCCAACCAAATCGCGACTAATAATGCCGAGAGAACGCCAGGGACTCGGTGTGCGTCCCGAGGGAGCTGGTAGTCGCGAGAGTACACTATGCCTACTCTTCCAGGAAAGGGATTCATCTCCCTGAGAGCACGTCACAGTACTCTCTACTCGATGTCTCATGATCAGAGTGTGTAGCTGTGTTCAGCAGTGGGGACTCTCACTGAATATGTACCTGCATTAAAAGCGTGCAGGTGGGCCGGCTGGAGTGTCCGAGCGGTTCTAGGCGCTACAGCCTGGAACCGTGCGACCGCTACGGTCGCAGGTTCGTATCCTGCCTCGGACATGGATGTGTGTGAAGTCCTTAGGTGAGTTAGGTTTAAGTAGTTCTAAGTTATAGGGGACTGATGACCTCAGAAGTTAAGTCCCATAGTGCTCAGAGCCATTTGAACCATTTTTCGTGCAGGTGGTTACAGAAGTCGAGAGCATACAGTCTACCTACATATTGTGGTCACTTCATAGACATTATGCGATGACTGCGTGGCATGGTGTGGAAATATTGACGTATCTGTCACTGATAGACCCTCTGTATGATTTCCGCTCACTGCTATCAGAAGCAGAAGGGTTTACTAGAACTGCAAAAGAAATAATTATCACCGGATTTGAGGGCCAAATGTAACATGATTTTCTTAAACAACTGATTTTCATTTCCAAGCCCTCTGTGGATAAAATTCTTAATACGACTTATGGAGCCATTGTCAGCAATGTTCGTGAAGTCCATCACAACTTGCCTTTGTATGGACAGTAGCGCCACTATGAGGATACAAATCATGATTGCTCTAGATACACGCTCTAATGCTGTGAACGTTAGACACCTCTGAGATTGGACATGATCATTTTATCTAAGAATGCCTTCCAGGCGACAAAGACGCCATTATCATCATTTGACTGAGTTTGAACAAGCTCGTATGACAGGGCTACTAGAGGCTAGATGTTCCTTCAGCAATACTGCAGCAAGACTTGGCAGGAATGTAGCTACTGTACATGATTGTTAGCAGAGGTGGTCCCGGGAATACACAGTCCATAGAAGACTGGGCTCATGACAGCCACGTGCCACTACCGACAGGGAAGACCACTGTTATGGCTCTGGCTCATCGTACTGCATCTGTAGATGCAGCAGTCTGAGCAGTAGTTGACAGCACAGTCACACAACAAACCGTTACAAATAGGTTACTTCAAGGACAGCGAGACAGACGTCCTGTAGTGTGCATTTCACTGACCACAAACGACTGCTGTTTGCGACTTTAGTGGTGTAGAGTGAGAGCTGATTCGGGGGTAGGGAGGAGGTTTGTTGTGTTCTCTGATGAAACTGGCTTTGTGTCGGTGCCAGTGAAGACTGTGTGTTGGTTAGAAGGAGGTCAGTTGAGGACATGCAGTCAACCTGTCTGCATGCTAGAAACTATGGACATACACCTGGAATTATGGTCTGGTGTGAGATTTCGTATGACAGAACAAGCTCTCTCACCATTATCCCATGCACACTGGCTGCAAATTTGTACATGAACCTGGTGATTCAACCTGTTTTGCTGCCATTCATAAAGAGCATTCCAGGCAGCTTTTTCCAATAGGATAACGTTCCTGCACGTACTGCTGTTCTAACCCAACACGCTCTACAGAGTGTCGAGATGTTGCTGAGCCGTGAGTGGCTCATGTTCACGCCATCATGTATTTTACACCCTGTTTTTAACGTACTTCCACCTCTCTAAGTTAATTTAAATGACTGGTGTCACTGAGTTGCTGCTTTGCCTGACCATGAGCGGCGCTGGCAGCGCTTATCAATATAGCCCCTCTCGTAGTATCTTTGCTCGACTGCTATTACTTCCCAGTCGTTGTCTGTCGTAAGCGAGTTCGGGTCGCGAGTTCGTGTATGCCAGTCAGTTGGAATGCATCTGGAGTGCAGTCCGGACCTGCAATGCGGCACTAGTGGAGTCGGGTTGGACAAGGAGTGAGGCCTGTATCGACATGGTTTGCCCGACCATTGCCGCCACACATCACTTGAGCTGGGCCACGGTCTTGGTGGGTCGTCGATCGGTCATCCTACTGGACGACGCATTTTGGCTCGTCAATCGTTCATGAGTCGGCTGTGTTTGTGTGTGTGTGAATCGACTCCCGATTTGTCTTCGTCCATGCTTAGTGACTGTTGGGTATCGGTCAGGTCATCGTGCAAGTGTTTGTCACGTTGTGTGTGTAGTTGGTGTTATTTCCACTCACGACTATTTTAGATGTTGTCGGCATTCTGAGACGAGTCGGTCGGTTTCTGCGGACCAGGGAAGTTATCTCCACGCTGTGTAGTCGGTTGGGTCCGCTGGCGGTTCCTGTGCAGTGTCGGAGAGTGTGTGGAGCTGTCCAATCGCTACGAGCGTCATGGCTCACCGACCCAGGACGTTAAAGTTGAGTAGTCGTTTCAACTACCCAAGCCATGTCCATTCATGTTGTGTGGTTCGATTCGGTGGTACGCTGTTGACGAGGTTTTCCTGTGAGCAACACCGAGTGTTTCTATTGTTGAAATTTAGCTGCCATGCGGTGCAATTAACTATAATGGTTGATGACAATTCAAGTGCACCAGCGGAATTTTATGCCTCATGGCTGTTAGTGTTTTGGTTACGTGCCCTGGCCACTGCCGTAAATTCAGGCAGTGTTCCTTTTGGGTGAAGTTAACTATATTACCGTATTTAAAATTAGGTGTACCAGCGAAATTTTCTGCCTTGTGGCCGTTAGGGTTTCGGTTACCTGTCCTGGCCATTAACGTAATTTCAGGCAGCTTCCTTTCCTCACCTGTTGTCGCTGTCCAACATGGTGTGCAGTTTTGACGGCTAATACATATTTCATTACGGATAATCACGTTCATAAGTTTTTGTGTTTCAGTTCTCATGTACCGATTGGTGGCAAGCAAGTCGTTTTATCAGTGGGTCCATGGCTGTCCCCTGGTTGGGTTCCGATGGGTCAAGTGTAGCTGGGCTCACCACCTGTCTCACCTAAGTGAACGAGGGCAGACCGACCTCCCTGGAGGCTTCTGAGTGCCGTTTTCCTTATTGGCCTCGCCGGTGTTCAATTGTCTGTTTATAATCTATCATAACCAATGATTTAAAAAATTCTTGCTTTCACTGGATTTTATGTATTTTTTTAATTTGGAAAATCAATTGTGGGCCTTCAGCCACTTAAATCCTTATTCTAAAGAAAAACATTGCGGCCTTCTGCCTCTGAAAGGTTATGGTAATTTATTTCAAAATCTTGCAAATTTTATTGTGGGCCTTTAGCCGTTTGTATTGCATCTTGTTTATGTTTGTCTATTCACCCTTGCCTTGAGGCTCTCACCCCCGCTTTGTATATATGTGTTAATTATTTTATTTGCAATTTTAACTGCATGCTTTTACCATTTGAGATTTATCTTGTTGCTTTAAGATTTCTTGTTTGGAGGCCTTCAGCCATGAAATAATTGCCTTTCTGAAATTCGTAGTTCTAAAGGTTCGGCTATATGCCGTTTTGGTTTAAAGGTGTTATTAAATTACAATAAATTACAATTTTGAGTGTACCTGACCAACACCTTATTTGGCCCTTTCCACAATCCTAGTCACCTGTTCTGCCCAGCGGGTTTAGCGGGCGTTTCAGTTGCCTTGGCCTGCTCGACCACCAGATCTCTTTCCAATCGAGAACGTATAGGATACCATGGGACGACACTTCCAGCATCAACCGTCCCTGTCCTGACTGACAACAGACATGGAACTTCATCCCAAAAAGTGACATCCGGCACCTGTACAACACATCTGGTGATTACATCGGTTATTAGTGTGCGAGCATTTCGCATTTATAGTGGCTTATCTCACTCTTGGAATGTTGATTACTTAAATATGTTAGCTAGATAAACGCATCCTCGAAATTTCATTACTCTACATTAATTACTTTTTGGTGTTGCGATCTTTTTTCCCGTCAGTGTACATAGCAGGAACCGAGTATAACTTGTGACTGGATTTACCCATACCAGTCAGTTCTTCCACAAAGCCGAGTAGTGCCCTTATCTTGCAAGGACCTTCCAA
The DNA here is from genome assembly GCF_021461385.2 of Schistocerca piceifrons. Lineage (NCBI taxonomy): Eukaryota > Metazoa > Arthropoda > Insecta > Orthoptera > Acrididae > Schistocerca > Schistocerca piceifrons. The sequence continues at coordinate 705,018,152 of NC_060141.1, read as the reverse complement.
AATTAGGGCACTACGCGGTTCTGTGAAAGATAATTTGGGCCTTGGGAAACCTGGAATATATAAAAGTCCGTGACAGTGTGAGAAGGCTTACATCGGCCGTGCGATTCGTACAGTGCAAGACAGGTGCGTGGAACTTCGCAATCATAGGAGGCTGCAACAGCCGAAAAATCGGCGGTAGTTAAACGAGGGACACGGCATGAAATTTGACGAACCTACGATGGTTGCCAACACTTCCGGTTTTTGGAAAGCATTTATAAAGAGGCAATTGAAATTAGATTGGCAGGTGTTTTGATTAATAGAGACAACAGATTTCTTCTTAGCAGGATGTGGAACTATGTACTATCCTGCATCAAAAACCATTAACAACTTGGCAACTACCAATCAAAGCAATGAAGAGAAATTGCATAAATGACACATGTTCTTTCTCCTGAAGCAGTTCAACATAAAGGATTTATTCAAACGAAGATCAGAGTGCCAACTAAAAATGATTCGGTAAGTTAACAATGTTGAAAGAAAATATGAAAATATTAAAAAAGCAGTTAGGAAACTTACTCTAGAGGTACTGGGGTCAGAGAGTTTAGAGTTTAGAGTTTTGATAATCAGGATCTTCAATGTATGTCGGGTGAGGTTATGAAGCGAATTCTAGAAAAGAAGAATGCATACAAAAAAAAAAAAAAAAAGCAGACAAGGGAGTAGCGCTCGCGCTCTGAGCGGCTGAGGGTCTTGTACATATTTCACGTAGATAATAATATTAGGTTGGTGCATAAGTTTGTAGCGTTTTTGTTTTGCATGTTGGTATTCCGTTTGTTATGGACTTATTTATCGATTGTCATTTTATTTGTATTTCACTGATGCTACTTGTGTATTCATATTGTCATTTTGTCATTTGGAGATACTGAATGGAACTGTGGACCCTAGAAAATGGAGTGCCAAGTGGAGAAAGCGGAACATTTCTGACATACTCTCCTGTTTGAGTTCAGGACAGCAGCAGAGGCACCCAGAATCAGTTGCGTCGTGTATGGGGATAATATCATTGGACAGAGTACGGCACTAAAAAGGTTTCCTCGTTGTAACAGCTGTGCCGATGGTGTCATCGCCACATGTCCGACGCCTTTGAATGCCGAGCGCAACTTTCCCACGACGGTACTATATGGGTTCAAATGGCTCTGAGCACTATGGGACTCAACTGCTGTGGTTATCAGTCCCCTAGAACTTAGAACTACTTAAACGTAACTAACCTAAGGACATCACACACATCCATGCCCGAGGCAGGATTCGAACCTGCGAGCGTAGCAGGCGCACGGTTCCGGACTGCGCGCCTAGAACCGGACGGTACTGTAGTGTGTCGCAACCAGCGCCACTCGGGTTGCAACTAGGCTGTTTAAGTTTTTATGTTGGTAACGCCACTTAGCGCTCTGTATGAAAATCACTGACTGCGCTGTGTGCAGTCTTTGGCTGGTTGGCATTATTGGAATATTCGATATTGTAGTGTTGGGCAGCTGGATGTGAACAGCGTGTAGCGTTGGGCAGTTGGAGGTGAGCCGCCAGGAGTGGTGGATGTGGGGAGAGAGATGGCAGAGTTTTGAGAGCGGACGATCTGGACGTGTGTCCGTCAGAAAAAGGAAATTTGTAAGACTGGATGTCACGAACTGATATGTATATTATGACTTTTGAACATTATTAAGGTAAATATATCGTTTGTTATCTATCAAAATCTTTCATTTGCTAACTGTGCCTATCAGTAGTTAGTGCCTTCAGTAGTTAGAATCTTTTATTTAGCTGGCAGTAGTGGCGCTCGCTGTATTGCAGTAGTTCGTGTAACGAAGATTTTTGTGAGGTAAGTGATTCATGAAAGGTATAGGTTATTGTTAGTCACGGCCATTCTTTTGTAGGGATTACTGAAAGTGAGATTGCGTTGCGCTAAAAATATTGTGTGTCAGTTTAGTGATGATCAGAATAAGTAAAGAAGCAACTGTTGGAGCATGTTGAGTTTTGCTCAGCTGTTTGAAAATCATACAGCGTAGAAGTTTACCAGCACAGTCATTCACAATTTTTCAGAGGGAATGTTTCAAGGTGGTGCCCTCTGCCGACGGCCATGAGGGACGGCCGGAGTCAGCTACGGGGAGAACGGTTACAACCATGTAGTGAGACGGAAGAGCGGAGCCCCGGACTGCGTCAACCTGCTACACGACGTATTCCGGACGGAAGATTCCTCTGGTCGGTATCGGTGACACCGTGGATAGTACCTATCATTAACCTATTTGAGTTATAGTGAGCTGTGGTGATTGGAACGGTCGTCGTCCAGGGATCTGAATACCGGGAGTGTTGTATGTGGCTCAGCTGTGGCGTAAATTTAACTAAGAGAACTCTGCGGGAGGGGGAGTCCGAAAACTTGTCATCTTACTCAAATATACTATACTCAGATGGTCATTTTCGTGTCCCTTCCGGAGACAAATTCTGATAGTTGTTTGTCTTTTGTAGCTGTTTGCATTGAGCAAAGAGAGACGAATGAGGAACTGCAGTAATTGTGATGGGGTGAGCTCATGTGTTAAATTCACTTCTGGTTGTAAAGTTCTTCTTGGCCGTGGTACCACGTCAAATTAAACTAAAAGTTTCATAGTAAAGTTCTTTTGTCATATTGTTTTAAATGAATTTTTCGCATTGTTTTCGAAAGTTTGGTTTTAAGAGTATCAGTGGAATTTACTGGATGGTTAGTTACAATAACATTATGCTTAGAACTGTTGTATTACATCCACTTCCTCACCCCGAGCCTTTTCACGTAATGTGCTGTTACACAATGGTAGCAGAGCGTGTTTGTGGTGTGAGAGTGGTACAAATTATGGTTTCTTTTTTTTTTTTTTTGTTTTTTTTTTTGTTTTTTTTTTATGGCCGGCCGGAGTGGCCGAGCGGTTCTAGGCGCTACAGTCTGGAAACGCGCGACCGCTACGGTCGCAGGTTCGAATCCTGTCTCGGGCATGGATGTGTGTGATGTCCTTAGGTTAGTTAGGTTCAAGTAGTTCTAAGTTCTAGGGGACTGATGACCTCAGAAGTTGAGTCCCATAGTGCTCAGAGCTATTTGAACCATTTTTTTTTTAATGACGTTTCACTAAGATTGGACTACATTATATTTTGTAAAGCCGCTTGTACTTTGATGTTGCATTGTTTCAGCGTGGCAGCCAGAGAGGTGATTGGGGTGTCGAAGTTGGGGAAGGAGGAACTACTGTACATCGATACATCGGGCATTGTGGCCGAGTTAGCGCGGCGGCTGCGGAAAGTTGTTGGCCGTCCGGTTGCACCGCCGCAACTGGAGGAAAGCCAAGTGAGTGACGCCATATTACGTGTGCGCTAGGCGAGCTAAATGTAAATGTCGTGTTACTACGCGCTTCCGTCGGATAGACCGTTCGCCTGGTGAAAGTCTTTCGATTTGACGCCACTTCCGCGACTGCGCGTCGATGGGGATGAAATGATAATGATGATTAGGACAACACAACACCCAGTCTTTAAGCGGAGAAAATCTCCGTCCCAGCCGGGAATCGAACCCGGGCCCTTAGGATTGACATTCTGTCGCGCTGATCACTGAGCTGCCGGGAGCGGACTGCTCGGCGAGCTACTGTAAGTAGTTCCCTTCTTTGAATTCAGTGAGCCGTCACGGTCACAGATTAATAGATTGACAGCTCGGATTATACGTTATATTGGTAGGTTGCAGGATCTGTGTACCGCCAACCCATCCAGCACCCATTGTAAAGAATTGTCTGAACAGTTATTGGAAGGTAACCAAGGGATGTTAGTACGTGGAGGAGACGCTATGGGCAGGGAATTATCTAAGTCTACCTTAGGACAAGTTGCGAGCGAGGCCCCTTCTATTCCTTCTATAAAAAGTACTGATATTTTCACTAAGTTGCCCAACCCTTTAGAAAAATTATTACACAAGGCAAGTACATTATCATTACATTCAATTGATCAGGTACTTAGCGCTTTGCATTTTCTATCAAGGTTACAGGATAGAGGGGAAATTTTTGACTTGACTGCTTGTCATCTTTATCAGTTATTGAGTCTAATAGTGAGTGGGCGTCTGGAACAACTGTTAACGGACGCTAGATGACGTGGGTTGTCGTTTAGTGGATTTCGGGAGTTAATCTGCCATAATTATTTGTCCCGCCCGGAGTGCGACATGAAGCTATTGGTAGAGGATATTTTGAAGTCCAGCACGATAACAGGCCGTTAGAGAAGTGTGTTAAAAGGGTAAAGGATAGTGCCAGAAGCTTATGTCTTAATTAGTGTGAAGCGGAGGTAGTCGAGAATATTCTCCAGCGGATGCGTCCTAGCGACCGTTGCAGAGCTCTGTTTTGTGAACGCCCACAGAGCTGGAGTTGGTGTGGGAAATCCTTCCGCACCTACCTTATTCACCTAATCTTGGGCTCTCAGATTTTCACATTTTCCGCGCTCTGTAGAATTACCTTCAAGGAACTTCCTTATCAGTAGAAAATTAGCTCTCGAACATGGCTCGACGATTTCTTCGCTTCAAAACCACGTGGTTTCTGTAGTTGCGGAATCGAAAAGTTACCCCAACGTTGGCAGACTCTTGTGAAAAGTGAAGGAGAAAACTCTTATATTATTCATGACTAAAATGCCGTAATGAGTATCTCTTGAGTTTATTTCACGTATGAAAAAGCGTTACGCATGTACTGCACGAACTTAACACGTCTAAGGGTTCCGTACAAACTTAATGATGTGTATAGATAATAAAAATTTTGTATGGCTCAATAGCCTGGTGGAATTCTTTCTATTGAACGCCACTTCGGCGACTTGTGTGTCTCTGAACGACCCCAGTTACCCAACTAGGGAAAGAGGACCTATAATTTCACGTGGAATCCGAACCACTTTTTACTTCTGGCGAGAGGTGAAGGCTACGTTAAAACGAAAACTGAGAAGCCCGTGATCCGGCCGAAATTCGATCCCGAATCTTTCGCTATCCAGACGATAAAAAATGGCAGGCGCAAAAAAACCACAGTAAGAAATTACAAATTATCAGTTTTTGAATTCTTTCCTTTTGCTTGTACTGTGAAATCTTGTTTGTTGCCAAATTTTATAATTCTTTGACAATGGGTAGTACCTTATGGACCGTATCGTATCATTGCGACTATAAAAATATGTGACATAAATGGCCGTCTCTTCTGACTGCATTGTCTTAGGATCTTACGTTTTGTGCACCGCTAAAGCAACGTAGACATTAGTAGGTGACTAAATTTCGACTTGATACTTATACGAGTTCCTGAGAAAAGTGGGCATAAGAGACGTGAAGACAGACGGACAGTAAACGGCAAAATTTATTTTTCAACGTGACATAATTGCAAATTAAAAATTTATGGATTTATTCGTACGTTTGTACTGTGAAACCTTGCTTGTTCTACGTCAACAGGAAAGTACCATATAGGTTTTAATGAGTGTCTTTGGGCGTATCGAAACGTGTTTCGTAAGTGGCTGCCTCTTTTGATTGCCCCGACGTTGAACCTTAAAGTTTACATGCCGTCAAGAGACTATCGGCTTTAGTATGCGACATAAATTTCGGCTTGATACCTCCATCCATTACTGAGAAAATGCGGTCTTAAAAGTCGGACAAGCAGAGATATAGACAGACGGACAACGAAGGATTCCGCTTTTACCGACTGGGGTACGGAACACTAAAAATAAGGTCAGGGCCGAATGCAGCAGCCAAAAGAAGCACATGGGGAAGGACTAAAGCGTATTCAAAGATTTGAAGGTCAGTACGCCGGTGAAACATTACTCCACCCCATACCATCACATCTGGACAATGAAAAGAGTCACGTTCGACAGTGTTCCTTGGTGCATTACGTGGTCCACATCTCGTCGTATGAGGATATGCAGATTCTCGACCACGATCGTTTTAGTGATAATTGTGCCTTTGACCACGTCCAAAAGTCCCACAGAATTCCAGGTGAATGTCCATCACAGCACAAAATTTCCCCTACCGAATCCCATCAGAATTACGGCGCATGTTTCGAGCAGCTGTTCCCCTGGATGACGGTGAATCTGAAAATGATCACCAAACTCAGGTATCAAGACTTATGATTCATCCGGCCAGGTCGACACGTATCCATGGCTCCATGGTCCATTGTCGATGACACCGTACCCACTGAGATGGTATTCGACTACGCCATTGCTTCAACATGGGAACCCCTGTGGGTTGTCTGCTGCAGACCTCCATGTTCAACAATGTGCGCTAAACAGTGTGTTTCAGAACATTTTTCCTTGCCCAGCATCGCACACCGTCGTCATGTTTGCCACAGATCTCCGTGTGTCCTGCTTTACACACCGTGCAAACCTTCGGCCTCCACGTTCTGCAGTCAAGTGTGGATGTCCGAAACATTGGTATCCCAGCCCGGTAAATTCGAAAGACTGCCATGACACATGGACCTAGACGACAGCTGCTAGGCGGCGCTACTAACATCTGTAATCGCATCTCTCACTGCCTCAGCGATAGGCACTGGTCACGACCAACGCGCCAGCCTATTGGCCCCTACGACCGCGCTATACAGCTAGCAGCGCAAGAGTCCGGAGCTAGTCAAGTTCCTACTGCACTCTCGTATTATTGTTGTTTTCATCGCTGTTTTGGTTTCTGATATCGCTACGTCTAGTCTCTCGGTATGGCTCGCTTTCCGGAAATGTCATTCTGTCGTGTTGTTTTCATTGTCTGTCCATTGCATGCCGTTGCCTTTCTGCGTTTAAAACGGCGACTCGCCATCGACGCCCTCGGCCAGTTGGCCAGTGTATCCTCGCCGTATCCAATTCTGGTTACTATAAAAACCTTGTCGACTACTGGTGGTTTCGCCGCCCTTCAACCACGTATCACTGATTCTCGCGTCCATTAGTTCACAAACTGCCATCCATTTCCGATACGCTGTTCGCAGTCGCTGGGTCATAACAATCTGACGTTGGTGAAAGTCACTTACGTCAGTTAAAATGCGTCCGTAAGATATCCGATACAGGTTAGTACCTTCATTCCGACGAGCTTTCTGTTTAATTAGAAGTATTTGAAATCAATGGCAATGAGTCATCAGTTTTATAGTTCCGTCAATTAGCAGTGAGTGTAACAATATGTGAGATCTTTGGTTAGACAGAGAATTTACTCTGGGGCAGTCGGATCATGCCGCTTTATCTGATGTGCAAATCTTGGCGCGGATCGTGTGCTATTCGCTGACCGTTAAAAGAATTCGTGCACTTGACGCGGAGGAAGCGTCCGGGCCGGCCCGTGTGGCCGAGCGGTTCTAGGCGCTTCAGTATGGATCCCCGCGACCGCTACGGTCGCAGGTTCGAGTCCTGCCTCGGGCATGGATGTGTGTGATGTCCGTAGGTTAGTTAGATTTAAGTAGTTCTAAGTTCTAGGGGACTGATGACCTCAGATGTTAAGTCCCTTAGTGCTCAGAGCCATTTTGAAGCGTCCGGTCGAGAGAAAGTTCGGACACTTTTTCTCGTGTCTTGATCGAGCCTTGTTCGAGACAGGATCACGCGAGTAAGTGGCCGCTATGATAGGAAGATTCACCGATGTTAAGGTTGATAGGATGTGAACCCAGATTAGACGCAGTTAGCAATTTCGAAGTTTCCTTCCATCCCAGTTTTGTTTAATCAGTGCTTCTGTCCATTGTTTCGTAATTTCATTTGTCATTAATTTTGAATGTGTCTTTGCGCTGGAGTGCCTCACACTCGATGTTCTTGCTGTTCTAACGTTTGTATTGTAATTCAGTTAATCCACGATTTAAATTTTTGCTTTACAGCCTAGTTTTCTTTGATGTACGAGTGCACATATGCTAGTTACAGTCTTGCGTAGTGCCAAGTCAATTTAATTACTCACAGTGTTCCTTCCTCATCTTGAAGCCATTGCAATGGTGCATTCTAGTCCTCCTGTCAGTTTTTGTCATTGAATTCGTGAAATAAAGTGCGGTTTCTTTCAGTGCGTAGCACGTGGAACTGGATAGGAGTTCTAACCACTCAGGGCTCCTCGTAGATACCCCACCACTTTGTTGCCTTTTTAACGTGATTTGCGTTCAAAGTTAGTAGCTTCTAGAGAACTTTTCGCGCCTTATATTAAGTCTTTTACTGAGATTGTTATGTCAAACCGGTAACGTGGTGCGAAGTAGAAAATGGTTCAAATGGCTCAAGGCACTATGGGACATAACATCTGAGGTCATCAGTTACTTAAATATAGAACTAATGAAACCTAACTAACCTAAGGACATCACACACATCCATGCCCGAGGCAGGATTCGAACCTGCGACCGTAGCAACAGCGCGGTTCCGGACTGAAGCGCCCAGAACCGCTCAGCCACAGGGGCCGGCTGTGAAGTAGCTATGTGAGTAATCGAGTGATTTGCCGTTGCACATTTCCAAATTTAGTTGTAGGAGTAAGAGCTTGTTTGCGAGAAATTACAGATGATTTTCATGCTTTTTCCGCGGCGTTATCTTCGAGTATCCACTCGCGTGGAACAGGTGAACGCACACATTCAGTTCATTGCCTGCAGTGTGCTACTAATTTATCCCGCATTCTCAGCCACTTCTGGTGGTATGATAAGTGCAGGTGTTTCTACAAAAACACAAGAATTAGCAAGCCATACAACTGTCCTTCTCCTCTTAGGGAATCCCGTAGCCTAGCACGTCAGTTATTGACATTTGTCTTTAGGTTAAATTTAAGATCTTCTTGTGCGGTAAATCAGTTAAATATGTGTAATCTGCACGAAAATAAAAAGAAAATAGTTGGACCTCCTTCCTGTTATCAAATCGTAAGTAGTGATCCCCTTTAGATTGTCTAACGACAAAAACTTGTTTTACATATAACCTGACTTCTTATTCTTGCAGAGCTCCCTTTTAAGCTGCGCAAATCCATGATGATGACGTACTCGAATTGCTGGGGGTGATGTGATTACTGTAATGTCCAAGCGGTACCAGACACGTGCCTAGAACACGCACGAACTCTTGCACAGTGAATTTCAACATTTCCGGTCCATGCAGTCGTTATGATGAGTCCCATTCGTCTCTGTTCCGTTTGCACACCATTATTTTTTGGTTCATCAACTCTGAGATAAAAGTGTAAGGTCATCATACGCATGTGATGCAGCGCCGCTTTTTTGCACTATGTGAGAGTGCCAATACCCTACACAATTCCTAATATGTTGCTAGTTCTGTGGTTACGGTCTGAAGATGACCATTGAACTGGATGGAAATGGTTATCTATGGAACAAAACTTGCGATCTAAGCAATAAAGTATTCTTAAAGGATACTGGACTCTCAAATACAGAAGACCGTCTCCTGATTCCACTGACGATATCAGATACTCATTTTGTATGGGTGTCTCTACTTGCTAAATTATTGTTCTTTAGTCGAAAATTGGCATGTAGAACCCTAACAGAAGTAGAAAACTAACAAAACATAAGGGAATGTTTTAAAAAGGAAGGATGATTAGTGTCTAGAATCCCATCGATGTCGAGGTCATTAGCGAAGTAGCAGAAGCTCGTATTAAGGAACAATGGTGATGGAAATCGCTCACATACTGGATTTTACCTTTAATGATTAAGGAAAATAACTGAAAACCTAAATCAGGATGGCCGACGGGGAACTGAACCACTGCCCTTCAAAATGTGAGCCTAATGCGCTAACAACTGTGCTACCTCGCTCCGTGGTGGGAGGGTGCAGATGTCTTAATTTGTTCCACACCATAGCCAATTACCTAGTACAATAAAATAACTGTAAATGATAACCAGGCAACAAATGAAAAAATCTTTAGACAACTTAAGTAATATTTGATTTAGTGCGCTCATGAAATTAAATTCTAATGAATTTTTCTTTTAATTTGAATGTTTACAGAGAGGTGGTTATTAATGGCACTGTTTACTTGTACATGTTTCCATTACTATCTGTCGCGTCCTTTTCCACAGATGTTAGTCGCACTGATTCCTTATCTCTTTCTGACCAAGCTAACGCAGTTGCTGTTTATATATTGCTGTCTTGCTCGTTAGTGTTGCTAAGATTGTATGGTCTCTTTGTAGATAGTACCTTATGTTGTGAACTGGCAAGACAGCCAATCCACAGTGACGGGTAACCGAAAGGCACGCGCTTAAACTCACGCAGGCTGGCGTGAGGTCTGAAACAGGATACGTAATGAATGCTATAAAGAAAAGTACTTAGCTGCTGGAATACTTAACTTTAATCCACAGTTGGTGAACATTGGTCTTGTTACTGTACATGCTTCATTAGATACATAGCAAAGGATAATTGGCGCCTTGCTAGGTCGTAGCAATGAATGTAGCTGAAGGCTATGCTAACTATCGTCTCGGCAATTGACAGCGTAATTCTCAGTAAACCATGGCTAGCAACGTCGGCTGTACAACTGGGGCGAGTGCCAGTACGTCTCTCTAGACCTGCCGTGTGGCGGCGCTCGGTCTGCAATCACTGATAGTGGCGACACGCGTGTCCGACGCATACTAGCGGACCGTGGCCGATTTAAAAGCTACCATCTAGCAAGTATATTGAGCAAGCAGTAAAGGAAACAAACGAAAAATTCGGAGTAGGTACTAAAATACATGGAGAAGAAGTAAAAACTTTGAGGTTCGCCGATGACATTGTAATTCTGTCAGAGACAGCAAAGGACTTGGAAGAGCAGTTGAACGGAATGGACAGTGTCTTGAAAGGAGGATATAAGATGAACATCAACAAAAGCAAAACGAGGATAATGGAATGTAGTCAAATTAAATCGGGTGATGCTGAGGGGATTAGATTAGGAAATGAGACACTTAAAGTAGTAAAGGAGTTTTGTTATTTAGGGAGTAAAATAACTGATGATGGTCGAAGTAGAGAAGATATAAAATGTAGACTGGCAATGGCAAGGAAATCGTTTCTGAAGAAGAGAAATTTGTTAACATCTAGTATAGATTTAAGTGTAAGGAAGTCGTTTCTGAAAGTATTTTTATGGAGTGTAGCCATGTATGGAAGTGAAACATGGACGATAACCAGTTTGGACAAGAAGAGAATAGAAGCTTTCGAAATGTGGTGCTACAGAAGAATGCTGAAGATTAGATGGGTAGATCACATAACTAATGAGGAGGTACTGAATAGGATTGGGGAGAAGAGGAGTTTGTGGCACAACTTGACTAGAAGAAGGGATCGGTTGGTAGGACATGTTCTGAGGCATCAAGGGATCACAAATTTAGCATTGGAGGGCAGCGTGGAGGGTAAAAATCGTAGAAGGAGACCAAGAGATCAATACACTAAGCAGATTCAGAAGGATGTAGGTTGCAGTAGGTACTGGGAGATGAAGAAGCTTGCACAGGATAGAGTAGCACGGAGAGCTACATCAAACCAGTCTCATGACTGAAGACCACAACAACAACAACAACCTAGCAAGTGTGGTGTCTGGCGATGACACCACACCTTAAAAGACACCAAATCACTTTTGTCGGTCAGACGCGATGGACTGACTTGAACAAAACTAATTTCCTAAAAAGTACAAGTAAATTCGGAGCAGCATATGTCTGAATATTCAGGTGGGCCAGTGTTTTGACTTTATTTACAAATGGCGATTTTCCATGCACATTTGATCACAATGCCTGATACATAAATGCTGGAGTGTTATCCCTTATTAGAAAAATGACCACTGTCAATTAGGTATGCTGTGACCTAAAAAAACTAATGATTGGTAATTGCATGTTTTGAATAGTTATCCTTTGGAAAGAGTCATCGCAAAGCTCTTTCCTCCATTATGTAGGTCATAACACCTCTACATTCAGAAATCATTAACAGAGTCTCAAGAAACTGTCACTTACTATCACACAATGTGTATTCCGCTTTTCTGCAATGTGCTAACCGTCAGCTACTGGAGCCTTCAAATCCATATTTTCATACCTTCAATGTTCAGCTCAAACAACGTGGCAACAATATCACATCAACTCTTGGTTTCCTTCCACTGCCCCACTCCCATGACAAGTCTCTTCTATCGAGCTTACATTGGTATGTTAACTTCTCTGGGTATATTTTACAGTGAATCTTGCATGCACTATTTCATGTACAATTTTGGGTGTTTACATTGTCATTAAGGGAAATATTTACGGAATATTATGTTACACATAATTCAATGTGCCAAACTTTTTGGCACACTACATATCTTAAATTCTGAGTGGCGTTAGATGAGTCTGTGTTATTTTTAAGCAACACCATTAAGATATTTGGGTCCACGTGAATGAAACTTCATAATTCTGTTTATTTTGACTGTTGCATGTCACCAAGCGAGAACAGAGGAGAATTGAATATGAATATCACAATGAAACTTCCATTTAATTGTAATAGTCAGTTTACAGCTATAAAAATTATATGCCACAGTACTAGTCAGTCGGTAAATAACTAATGCAACTTTACTATTTTCTCACACTTAATTCATATTTGCAGGCAATGTCGCCGTGGGAAGACGCGGAAGCATCGTGGGTGACGAGAAGGGATATAGACCAACTAGAAAGCATTAGAGAAAGCAACCCTCAGTGCCAGATTCTAGGAAAACAGCGGGGGCAGAGCAAAGGCTCACTGACCCCAGCCAGCAACTTTTGCTGTGTGGACCTGCAGTGGGACATCAGGCCATTGTATAGACACACATATAGTATCTTCTGTAGAGAAAACGCCTGGTGAAAAATTTTTACTGCCAGGAAATGGAGTGAGGAGATTCACCTTTTGGAGGGCAGGCACCTTTGCACTCGAGATGTGGAAAGCTGGATGTTTCCCCAGGGAAACACAGAAAACTAAAGATAAAAATCTAAATGACGTATAGTGGTTGCTCTGGCCCAGGCTTTTGAAAATGTACTAGACTGCCGAATGTTTACTCGATGTAAAACCTGCTAGTATCGGCTAACGTAAATAAATTCCAAGCGGCAGAGCAAATCATTGGCTGAAGAAGGAGACAGAAAGAGAGAGTGATGTGACTTTTTTATGGAGGATCGTAGGACACAACGACTGGTAAATCAGTCAGAAGATGGAGACAAGTGTTTTGTAAGGAGCAGTTTAATCGGTTGGTATTCAGAAGAACTGGAACAGAGCCAATCAGAATTCAGTGAGAGGCGAGAGCCTCCGCCGCCAGACCTCGATGCCTAAAGCCTGTACGGTCACGTCAGCTGTGAACTGACGCTTTGTGGACATGTTGGGCTAATGAAAATGAATGCTCCAAAACTAGCTGCAATAAGGTAAAATGTTTTTCCTAACATTTTACACGACAGCCCTGTTTCGGCTTACTGCCATTATCAAGTGACGTCTTGTTGGAAGTGATTACTGTACAGCATCTACAGCAATTTTTTTTCTGTCATGTCTTGGTAAGTATAACAATTTTCGTAGTTACAAAACGTAAAAATACTTTTGTATACTGAGTCGCGGGCCCAACGGAACGTAAAGTTTTGGGCTAATTTGGAATTAGCCACTGACGAGGGTTGATGGTTCTACCAATGATCGATTCTGCAGCCACTTCGCGCACCACCTGCAACATTATGGTGCTGCAACCGCAAGACAAGGGTAGCGAAACTAGTCATTTTTACGTAATCTGATTACCTCAGGCTTCATTCAGAAGACTTGTATTTTTACAGTAATGAAAAGTTTGCATTCAACTTCGCCCGCAGGTGTGATGTATTTTCTCCAGTAGTACTATCTATTTTCACTAGCCTGATGAGTTATTACGCATTCTGTGATTATAAGTAATTTTCTTACACGAGTATCAGCATCTTTCCTCCCGGCTTCTAAGTCGGATATGCCAAGGATTTGGTGTTGCCACAGGCTGCCATTTATTCATCTATAATTTTATTATTAATATAATATAATCAGAGGTTACCATTTGTTTCATAATAGTTTTATTGTAATAAAATAAAGGTATTATAATCCTTGTTTCATTTAATAGTCGTAAGTATCTTTGTTTACAAATTTGGGGGACACATTTGAATATTTTTCTTTGCGACTGCCGTAATTCTACATTTTCAGCCCCATCCAGCAGAACATTTTTAGCGATGCCTGTCAGGATGTAGCTTACTAACCCGAACTCTGATCTATAAACCTCAGCGCCCAACCACAGCTTTCTTTGTTGTTGGATACGACTGGTATCGCTCGCAGAAAAACTATTCGGCGACGGCAGTCCCACAGAATGAGAGACACTGGACTAATACGTCTTGCTGATACATTGGAGTGCCAAAGAAACTAGTACACTTGCCTAACATCATGGAGGGCCCCCGAGCACTCAGAAGTGCCGCAGCACGACATGGCATGTACTCGACTAATATCTGAAGTAGTGCTGGAGGGAACTGACAACATGAATCCTGCAGGGCTGTGGAGATCTCTTCTGAACAGCATGTTACAAGGCATCCCATATATGCTCAATAATGTTCATGTCTGGAGAGTTTGCTGGTCAGCGAAAGTGATTAAATTCAAATGAGTCTTCCTGGAGCCACTCTGTACTAATCCTGGACGTTTGGCGTGTGGCACTGTTCTGCTGGAATTGCCCAAGCCCGTCCGAATGCATAATGGACATGAATGGATCAAGGTGATCAGACAGGATGCTTACGTACGTGTCACCTGTCAGTCGTATCTAGACGCATCAGGGGTCCGATATCACTCCAACTGGACACGCCCCACACCAATACAGAGGATCCACCAGCTTGAACAGTCCCCTGATGACTAGCAGCGTCCACGGACTCATGAGATAGTCCCCATACCACACACATCCATCCGCTCGATACAATATGAAACGAGATACGTCCAACCAGGCAACATGTTTACAGTCATCAATAGTCCATTGTAGGTCTTGACGGGCCCAGGCGAGGCCTAAAGCTTTGTGTCGTGCAGTCATCAAGGGCACACGAGTGGGCCTTCGGTTCCGAAAGCCCATATCGATGATGCTTCGTTGAATGGTTCGCATCCTGACACTTGTTGAGCTGCTGAACTGTAAAGTCTGTCTCCATTTGCCAAGCTGTTAACTCTGTTAAAAGTCATGCAGTTTACTATGCCAAAAAGTTCTTGCTAGTCGTGTGTCGTTAATTGCGCACAGTGTAACAAATTTGATTCAGAATATCTTAAACAATCACGACGAGTGGCAAACGAGTGTTATTTGGTGAAATTGAATCCTTTTATGGAATGAAGTTAACTGTTTATGGTAAAACGAAGTACTTTTCTATGTGGTGGCGTAAAAGACCGAAGAGCTTTTAGGTGGAAAGTATAACTGTCGGCCCAAAAGAAATCATTCATTTATATGTGAACATTGGATAATTAATGTGAAATAAGTGCTTGACATCGTATTGTTACAATGTCAAGAACCTTATAACAGTATACAGTATACTGCTACAGTTCTGGCACAGTAATGTGTATCAAGTCCTTTATTTATCCTGAGACGGTAAACCCTATACAATGGGCGTACTCCTTGTGTAAGTAGGCTGTTTATGTTTTCTTATTGGCAACGTTACGTAGCGCTCAATATGAAAATCACTGGCTGTGCTGTGTGCAGTCTGTGGCTGCTTTGCATTGTTGTAATACTCGCCATTGTAGTGTTAGGCAGCTGGCTGTGAACAGCGCGTAGCGTTGCGCAGTTGGAGGTGAGCCGCCAGCAGTGGTGGATGTGGGGAGAGAGATGGCGGAGTTTTGTAATTTTTCATGAACTGATATATTTATATATGATGATATCAAGGTAAATACATTGTTTGTTCTCTATTAATATCTTTCATTTGCTAACTATCCCTATCAGTAGTTAGTGCCTTCAGTAGTTTGAATCTTTTATTTAGCTGGCAGTAGTGGCGCTCGCTGTATTGCAGTAGCTTGAGCAGCGAAGATTTTTGTGAGGTAAGTGATTTGTGAAAGGTATAGTTTAATGTTTGTCAGGGCCATTCTTTAGTAGGAAATTTTGAAAGTCAGATTGCGTTGCGCTAAAAATATTGTGTGTCAGGTTAAGCACAGTCGTATATAATTGTTCAAAGGGGACGTTTCATATGTCGACCCTTAGCCGAGGATACCTCACTGGAATCTTCTGATTTTTTCTTGTAGTTTGTGTAATTAGTGTAGCTATTGTTTATTGCTAGCGCGTAATTGTAGAGAAAATCTCCTTTGTAGTTGCAGTCTTTCATTGTTGTACAGTAAAACAGTTTTGGCATGCATGTAGATTTGCACCAAGTATTTCGCAGCTGCAATTAACTAGATATTATTTTCAGTGCTATTTTAATGTGTTCTCTTATTTTTGATCTTCAAATTGTGCTTTTCTTTGTTATCGTGTGAAATACTGTGACAATAATGGCGTGTGAAAAACGTAACACTAGGCTCCAAACTAAACTGAGAAATAATAGTTATGACGAGCGTAGCTTATCAGCGCCGCCGAGTAATGAATTTACTGATGTTCAAAGTAGTAATTTGGTAACTGTGCACAGGGAAATGGAGCGGGCGTCAAACAATGGCGTGGACAGTGAAACAATTAGTGAAGAGAGAAGTATTATCGATCGACCGGTCGGCAATAGCTCGCCTCAGGAAGCCGAAATGACACGACACGATCTCGCAAATACTGTAGATTCAGGTTTTGAATCCTCACAGTTTTCTCAAATAAGTCAAGACACATTTTCTGCTTGTCAAAATGTGAATGTTTCCGGTGTAAATTCACTGCCGAAAAGCACTGAGGAACATGTTTCAGACACCAATGCATTGTTATTACAATTAATACAACAAATGGGACAAACACAGCAAAAGCTTCAAAAGTTAGACACAATGGAACAAAATCAGAGACAAACACAGCAAAAGTTAGACACAGTGGAACAAAATCTTCAAAAGTTAGACACAATGGAACAACACCAGAGACAAACACAGCAACAGTTAGACGCAATGGAACAAAATCTTCACACCACGCTTGAACAAACACGTGAAGATTTAACTACTGAGTTACATAACATTGAATCGAAATGTCAAAAAGTCTGTAATGACGTAAAAACACAAATTTGTGAGCATTTTCAACCTATTTTTTCGCGGCATGAAAATGCATTACAGAATCACGAAGCAGCCATAAAAGAACTGCAAGCCATTGTTCATGAAAATCATGAGACCTTGTGGGCTAAAATTGACTCAGTTGCATCTACCGATTCGGTTACGCAACTTGCAAAAACTCAGGAAAACTTAAAGGACACAGTAGATACTCTGAAACTTGGTTCAGAAAAACACACTGAGGAAATGTGTTCACTATCGGAGAAAGTAGCCGAACTTTCGGATCAGGTCACTAACTTATCTACAAAGGTAGATGATGATCTGAATGACACAAGACCTGTAGCCTTCACTGACACTGAAGAGTGCGAACAAATTAGGAAATTCAAACAAAATCAGAATCAGATTAATACGCAACACCAAAGAGAAATCCGGGAAGTACAAGATCAGCTGACACAGTTAATACAAGAATTACGTATTTCGGAGGATACTCGTGCCCCAGCTTGGGAAGAGGGACTTAGAAACACGGAAAAGCCGCAAAATAATAACACAGGGCATTTCAGAAGTTATGAAAGAAATTGGCAATGTGCACCGAATTTTGAGATGGAACGGCCGACACGACCTAACAATGACCGATATGCGACTCGCCGACATGATGATTTTGACTATAAGCTGTTCATTACTACACGTAAATTCAAAACGTTTAAGAATTCTGCCAACGACATTCATCCACAAGCATGGCTCCATCAATTCTCTCATTGTTTTCCTCCCAACTGGTCGTTAGAACACAGATTAGAATTTATGTGTGGCTACTTAGAGAATGAACCAGCTGTAAGAATGCGATCGGTCATTCACGATTGCCACAGTGAAGGAGAGTTTTACCATGCCTTCCTCTCAGCATATTGGTCTCAAGCCACACAAGACCGGGTAAAACATGGTATCATAATGATGAAACATTTCGAACAATCTGAATTCTCCAGTCTTGTGAAATATTTTGAAGACATGTTGCACAAGAATCAGTACCTGTCAAACCCATACAGCCCCTCAGAACTCATCCGCATTTGCTTAATCAAATTACCTGAACATTTACGACATATTATTTTGGCAGGACGTTGCAAAGACGACATTGAGGCTTTTCAGGGACTCTTACAAGAATTAGAAATTGACACTGACAACCGCGGAACGCGAAAACAGGAGCAAAACAATCACTACAGGGCACATCCGTCACAATTCCGTGACGACAGAAACAATAACTGGACACGACAATTCTATTCTTACAACGTAAATCGTGACCAAAATAGACACCACCCGTATGACAACCGCTGGCAGAGTAGTAATAACTACAGGGAAAGATCACCTCTCCGTGGTAATGACTATCACAGAGACAATCAGAGAAACAGACAATATGAGAACCAAAATAAATATTATCAAGGGAGACAGAATAACTTCAGACGCAACGGTCCACCACGCAATTACGATTCCGGGAGAAATTCTCCACCACATGACCGACAAACAAGAAACTATGTCAACTACCGACATAACGACAGACCTGAATTCCATCAGAACTGGCGAGCTTTAAACAGAGCTGGGCCCTCTGGGCAAGGCGAATTTGTGGAAGTTAGGCCTCCTAATCCCAGTATCGGCGCGCGCCAACAAAGAAACAGACAATGACTCACACCGCAGGCAGCCGCGTGCGCCCGCTGGCTCAGGGAAAAATAACATTGACGCTAACCTTGAGCAAAATTCCAGTATTTTTTACCGACGTATACCACATGATAATTGCGTTAAAGTTGAAACTCTGCGTGCTAGGAAGAGTAAAGGGCTACACCACATTTCACATGTAAAACCATTTATTGGGAGATAATCTGCCTTTTAACTTTGTCTTTGCCATAAAACGTTTCACTTCACGTTACTAGTATGCTTTAGAAACTGTTAACATGTAACAATGTTTGAAGTGAAATATCCAGTCAAGAACCAAGAGAACTTATTTAAACAGAAATGACGAATGCATTGTTATAGTGAACAGACGTCACAGTGTTATTGTGTGTGTACATTCTTGCTTGTTTGTTGCACGATTACGTAACGACTATAAGGCTCACATACTTAGAACATTTACCAGTACTGCTAATGAGATTTTAATGCAACATTTTGGTTTATTTGAAAATACATTCTGAATTTAAAGTGCTTTCTGAGAGATACCAGATGACACAGAGGTTAGTTTATGTGACAGCTACACGATTTTATCACGACGCTACTAATGAGTGACAATTTACAATGTTGATTTTGCGGTGTTTCTGTTTTATATCTGCACAGTTTTCTGAATTCTTCTGGAAAGAAAAACATGTTTTAGTAGTAACTTTTGTGGTATAGCAACAATGAGACAGCCTTGTTCGTGGCACAACATTACGTTACTGTACAGTACTTTCTTCATCACAACAATAAGCGTAATAACTACGATATCTATACACAAAGCATTTTACTTTTGTTTATCATGAGGTAAGTACATTGACTTTAGCAGAACTTTGCTTACAGAGGACGATAACTACGACAGTT
The DNA here is from genome assembly GCF_021461385.2 of Schistocerca piceifrons. Classification (NCBI taxonomy): domain Eukaryota; kingdom Metazoa; phylum Arthropoda; class Insecta; order Orthoptera; family Acrididae; genus Schistocerca; species Schistocerca piceifrons. Next base: position 704,998,625 of record NC_060141.1, on the reverse strand, counting down.
CCACAGAATTATCTTACAGCAAGACGCGCATTTAGCGCTACAGGACACGCATTTGAGTGATCAATTTTATACTTAAAACACTTATTTTCAAAGATTTTTTAATTACAAAGAAAGTTTTCCGTGATACATTTCATTCCATTGCTGTAATTTGTAACACCTGAGGGTATAATTACATTTATCCTCAGGGGGGTACACGCCTACTTTGTGTACCATGTGTTTGGCAAGCACAAGGAACCCTAGCTAATATGGTATTTGCTTATACAACTTTACACATCGGTACCATATTTCTCTAACACACAAATTACACAGCTATCTGATCATTTAACTGAGAGAGACAAACATTTATTTTTACTATATCAGTGACACATGTTTACGCAATTACACAGTTGGATAACTTCACACTTATGAAACTGTATTTTGTCTGTACTTTGTAAACTGTTCATATTTTTTCGGAATCACTGTGATACTATGAGAGCTTTGAATGATATATTGGGTATGAGATCATGATTTTTAAAGTACGTTTGAGGTAGATGACACTATTTAAATGAGCAGAGAATTCTTTTTAGGCTTAGAAATTATTGGAGGAAGCTACGACGATTTTGAGATTTGACTGAGATGTTATGATGTTATTATTACGACGACGATGTGTATTATGTTGTTGAGGAATGTTTATTATGCTACGTATTTCTTATGATGAAATACTGAAGAAGTGTCGACGAATAAGGTAAGGAATAATGAGTAGTGTTTAGGGACTCTGATTTGTGGAAAAGGATGTTGGAAACCAAGAAACGTACTTTAAGAGTTATGAAATGTGTGTGTATATTCGTGAATGTATTACAATGCAGACGAAAATTTTTTTGGACACTGTTATATCAATAGCATCTTGTTTCTACAGATTTGCAACGCTAATTCTTGACCTGTGAAATATTTCTATGTGAGACGGTAGCAGAAACTGCTGTCGTAAATATTTCCGTACGAAAGTTAAGTGACCACCTGCACATAATGCGTCGCGGGCACCCAGCTGTGTCAGACGCCTGGAGAACAAGCCATTAGTGTGAGTGCCTCGTCAGAAGCACAGGTAGAAAAAAAAAAAAAAAAAGAAAGGGAAGGCCATTGTCCGCGCTACTGACATCTCCTTGTTGAAAGCATACTGTGGAGCTCGTAATTTATGATATTTTACTGAAATGCCTAATGAAACGATGAGAAACATTTCACAGCTATTGTCTTGCTAGTTAAGAAAAATGCCATATGGCTTGCTTTATGTATTTATTTACACATTTTGTTTAATATCAAGTTTCTAGCTGCACTGCAGCATTGGTTAAAATAAAATTTAATATATGTACTAATATAGTTATTTTATGCCTACAGATCCAGTCAATAAGAAATTTATGATCTACTTACAAGAAAACGAGGGCACATAAATAGACATTTCCCTTCACAGGAATTGCATAAATAATTTCTTTACGATTTGGTAACTTATCTGCTAGTGTAAGTTCTCGTGATGCATCACTCTAGTGTTAAGATGTGACATAGGTTTTAGACATGGCCATTTTAGTGTAATATTTTTTCTGCTTGAGCTATGTCATGTCTAGGTATAAGTTGCTGCTGTTTGCCAGGCGTAGTGCTACTGAATTTTAATTTGTGTTACTCTGCTAAGCCAGGTTTAATGCTGCTTGCTTTGCAAATTTGAATTTTTTTCGTCATTGATGTTTGTGTTAATTGTTTTGTGCTGCTGCATTGCCTCGTCCCTTAGTTTAGCATCTGAGCTCAGTAGATTTAAGTTAGCTTAAGAGGGGATAGACTATAGAAGAGAATGAGTTGCGATGAATTGGAAGAAATGCATTGAGAATCTATACGAAAAACGTACAGAAAGCAGGTATAGGTAGGATTTTCTAGGAAATAAATGATGAGGTAAGATAATGGAAAATAAAAATGAGGTAAGAAATGTGTGAACATATAAATACAGAAAGCATGCTTAGATCGAATTTTTTTGGTGGAAACAAAGGATGAAATAAGAGGAAAGATATATGAAGTTTTGGGTTGGACTGCAGTACCAAATGTTACACTGAAAACGAACCCTGTCCTTTCCTATTGGTGTTATCCCACTATATGTTTGTGTACCCTTGTGTATTTGTTTTCTTCCTGTCTCTGTGTAGTTTCATAGAATTTTTTTCTTCTTTTAATATTAAGCTACATTCACTATGATGAGGAATACTGTTATCCTCAAATATAATTGGCATTAATAATATGTTATTTACCTTATAAATATGCTTACACATTATTTATTCTGTTTAATGCTCATGTGTAAAGTTGATGTTTCAAAAGTTATTGTGATCTTTTATGTATGTACTCATGTCATAATTCCACTGATGTATATGTTAGTTCGATTCTTTTGTAAAGCCCCTATTACTACAAATGTTATCTGTATTATTATGTTTTTAATGATGTATTTTGTACCTTTGTTATTGTATTCTTATGTTATAAAATTGTAATTGTCACCAGTTCATGATATTATTAACTTGTAAGTTCCATTTCACTGCACACGTTTCTGTTGGTCATAGTACATGGACAATATGTGAGAAGTTGGGACTGTGAGTGTTTGCACGTGTGTTAATAACTCAGCAAGGGACTGGATAACAGCATTGCTGGATCTAAGGACAATTCCAGAAACTTTGTGAGTGCACAAGTGGTGGTTTATGGACTTGCTATATTCTCCGCAAGACTCTTCGATGGTGAATGTGCACCTGCACAATCGCAACAGATGGCTGCTGGCCATTTCTACAAGGACTGCAGTGGGTCTGCACCTCTGGTGGCCCACCAATACCACAATCTCTACCAGGACTACAGTGGGTCTGCTCTGTGATGACCTACCTACCAATATTCTTCCAAACTACGACTGACTCTGCTGTGGGTTTGCTCTGTTGTGGCCCATTACCTGCATGCATGTCGAGAGTCAGCACTGTCTTTCCATTGGAAGGACAACACTACTTCTTCAAGACTGCACGGAAATCCACTACTTCTGTGTGCATTTTCTTTTACTGCTCAGACTTTGAGAAAAACACTGCTATTCTCCTGTTATGTACGATTAGGACTGTCTTTATGGACTGTGAGACAATTTTAGCTTTTGACCAAGATTGTATCAATAAGTGTGTGCATTTGATTTCTTTGTTATTGTAATTATGAAAAGAAAAATTTTTGTCAAATCTGTATTGGCCAGTGCCCAACACCATTTGTAAAAATTTTTTGTGGGGAGCATGGGGGCTATGTAAGTAGGCTGTTTATGTTTTCTCAGGCTGTTTATGTTTTCTCTATGTAAGTAGGCTGTTTATGTTTTCTTATTGGCAACGTTACATAGCGCTCAATATGAAAATCACTGGCTGTGCTGTGTGCAGTCTGTGGCTGCTTTGCATTGTTGTAATACTCGCCATTGTAGTGTTAGGCAGCTGGCTGTGAACAGCGCGTAGCGTTGCGCAGTTGGAGGTGAGCCGCCAGCAGTGGTGGATGTGGGGAGAGAGATGGCGGAGTTTTGTAATTTTTCATGAATTGATATATTTATATATGATGATATCAAGGTAAATACATTGTTTGTTCTCTATTAATATCTTTCATTTGCTAACTATCCCTATCAGTAGTTAGTGCCTTCAGTAGTTTGAATCTTTTATTTAGCTGGCAGTAGTGGCGCTCGCTGTATTGCAGTAGCTTGAGCAGCGAAGATTTTTGTGAGGTAAGTGATTTGTGAAAGGTATAGTTTAATGTTTGTCAGGGCCATTCTTTAGTAGGAAATTTTGAAAGTCAGATTGCGTTGCGCTAAAAATATTGTGTGTCAGGTTAAGCACAGTCGTATATAATTGTTCAAAGGGGACGTTTCACTTGTTTTGGCTCAGTAAGCCACGCAGAATTTTCCCTTTCGTTATGAAGTGTTTATACCGCTTCTGTCTGTTAAAATCTTGACAAGTGAAGCCAAGTATAATGTGATGGTTTTTATTTGTCTTCGTATATGAAGCCAGATAAAACTTTATCTTGCTTTATTAATCTGATTATGAACTTCTTAGGGTTCGTTTTTAAATGTCCATTTGCACAACGGAATTTTCTATCTTGTATTCATGTGATGTCAAATGACAGTTATATCTTCCGGAAAGAATCCGCCAGATGCAAACTTTTAATTCTGTTCACCAACTTGCTCGAATCTTTATCTTGGAAGATTTACTCAGCTACAGATGAACTGAATCTGTTCTGTGTTAACTTTAAAACGATAGTTATGTTAGCTTGAGTGTGTCGCTCTTATCTTAAAGTTAATTCATATGGTAATTCATATGATTAAATGGAATAATAGATCTACTATTACTTCCTTATAATTATCACTATGTCCAATTCCATGTTTTTGGTACCAACTGTTCCCGTACTATCTCACAGTTGATTACAGCACAATGTTTCACTTTTCACCACTTTCAAAAAGTAAAACTTGTTTGATAATTTTCTTATTCAGTAGTCACATTCGCCATATGTTCTCAGTATTCATTCCAAAACTCTTAAGTGTTCCTGTATATCTACAGCACTCTCATGTCATTCACTCTCACGGAGCAATCCTGTGCCGTCCGGAGCCTCGGTCGCTTTCTCTTCTGATGGTATGGACGCTGCTGTGGCGTCCCGTACCCTTCCTTACGTCGCCGGTTCTGTTTTCCGCCGACTGCTCCCATAGTTTCAAGTGAAATGCCAATGCGTTAAACATTCTTCGAAACAATTTTCTTTTCTTACAGTTTTTTTTCTTATCTAACTTTAGCATAAAAATCACATTGAGTTTAGGATGGATTTATTGACTTATATGACAGTTTCAATTATTCAGCTATGAGTATTAATGTAGATGACATTAAGATCTCCGAATATGTGGCTACCTTGCAATGGTTTAGATATTTAAAAGGTAAAGATTCAACACTATTAATGAACATATCTGGATAACTGATTTTGCATACACTTACATGACCTATGAAGTAATTTTACAGCGTCCCAGAACTCAGGCATATACGGAGATACGACTGGCAGCTTGCTACGAACTTCCATCGACAGACAAATACACTCCTGGAAATTGAAATAAGAACACCGTGAATTCATTGTCCCAGGAAGGGGAAGCTTTGACACATTCCTGGGTCAGATACATCACATGATCACACTGACAGAACCACAGGCACATAGACACAGGCAACAGAGCATGCACAATGTCGGCACTAGTACAGTGTATATCCACCTTTCGCAGCAATGCAGGCTGCTATTCTCCCATGGAGACGATCGTAGAGATGCTGGATGTAGTCCTGTGGAGCGGCTTGCCATGCCATTTCCACCTGGCGCCTCAGTTGGACCAGCGTTCGTGCTGGACGTGCAGACCGCGTGAGACGACGCTTCATCCAGTCCCAAACATGCTCAATGGGGGACAGATCCGGAGATCTTGCTGGCCAGGGTAGTTGACTTACACCTTCTAGAGCGCGTTGGGTGGCACGGGATACATGCGGACGTGCATTGTCCTGTTGGAACAGCAAGTTCCCTTGCCGGTCTAGGAATGGTAGAACGATGGGTTCGATGACGGTTTGGATGTACCGTGCACTATTCAGTGTCCCCTCGACGATCACCAGTGGTGTACGGCCAGTGTAGGAGATCGCTCCCCACACCATGATGCCGGGTGTTGGCCCTGTGTGCCTCAGTCGTATGCAGTACTGATTGTGGCGCTCACCTGCACGGCGCCAAACACGCATACGACCATCATTGGCACCAAGGCAGAAGCGACTCTCATCGCTGAAGACGACACGTCTCCATTCGTCCCTCCATTCACGCCTGTCGCGACACCACTGGAGGCGGGCTGCACGATGTTGGGGCGTGAGCGGAAGACGGCCTAACGGCGTGCGGGACCGTAGCCCAGCTTCATGGAGACGGTTGCGAATGGTCCTCGCCGATACCCCAGGAGCAACAGTGTCCCTAATTTGCTGGGAAGTGGCGGTGCGGTCCCCTACGGCACTGCGTAGGATCCTACGGTCTTGACGTGCATTCGTGCGTCGCTGCGGTCCGGTCCCAGGTCGACGGGCACGTGCACCTTCCGCCGACCACTGGCGACAACATCGATGTACTGTGGACACCTCACGCCCCACGTGTTGAGCAATTCGGCGGTACGTCCACCCGGCCTCCCGCATGCCCACTATACGCCCTCGCTCAAAGTCCGTCAACTGCACATACGGTTCACGTCCACGCTGTCGCGGCATGCTACCAGTGTTAAAGACTGCGATGGAGCTCCGTATGCCACGGCAAACTGGCTGACACTGACGGCGGCGGTGCACAAATGCTGCGCAGCTAGCGCCATTCGACGGCCAACACCGCGGTTCCTGGTGTGTCCGCTGTGCCGTGCGCGTGATCATTGCTTGTACAGCCCTCTCGCAGTGTCCGGAGCAAGTATGGTGGGTCTGACACACCGGTGTCAATGAGTTCTTTTTTCCATTTCCAGGAGTGTAAATTCAGCCAGTACTGCCATCATAGATCAGAAAGGGGTAGCATATCCCCGCGTAACACTAAGAATAATTACCATTATTACTGTGGCGTTTGCAAGAAACGTTACAGGGGACCTAACTTAAGAGTTTACGATTGGAAGGCGTTGGCAGCTTAATTATAATAGTGTCACAAATGCCTGAATCATAGAGTCTGAACTGCTAATAACATACATTTACTTATCTGCGAATAACATTTGACAATTATATTTTTTAGACACTGACTTAATAACAAAAATCAACGAACAATTTTTGTAGGAAAGCCGACTACTGTCGCCACCAGCGTATTGCTGGTCAATACGGGCTGAACTAACGCCCAGTTACTGTCAGAGGTAGAAATTTAATTCAACCGACGTATCTTCAAAATGTTCAAGAAAGAACAAGAACGTGAACTGAGTACACAAGATCACCATGAAAATAAGAAAAAAAAAAAATATTCATTTCAGTATAATCTCAAAGAAATTGTTTATTACTTCAAAGGGTGTAAGTGAGTGTTGCTTAGTTAAAGTTTTCCCCGAAATTGAGCATGGCTGAAAAACAAAGAAGCATGTAAAGAGTTGGCTGAAGTGCATGCTAGATTAGCATATTAGCGTAAGCTAAAGCATAGAAATGAAACCCTCTCTTCTCAAACAGCTGAAAATCCTGTCGTCGATAGATCACTTTGCAATGCGGTCTTGCTGCGTCTGCAATGAACGTGCGTGATGTCGAACGCAGCCGGCCGCGGTGGTCTAGCGGTTCTAGGCGCTCAGTCCGGAACCGCGCGACTGCTACGGTTGCAGGTTCGAATCCTGCCTCGGGCATGGATGTGTGTGACGTCCTTAGGTTAGTTAGGTTTAAGTAGTTCTAAGTTCTAGGGGACTGATGACCACAGATGTCAAGTCCCATAGTGCTCAGAGCCATTTGAACCATTTTTTTTTTATGTCGAACGCAGTGACACTGCGACCGCCACTGCTGGCTGAAGGAGGGCAGGTTGTTGCGTCTGTAGCCGCGGGATGTACTGCCCACCACCAGCCACAAGCAAGAGGATTGCTATGCGCCACCGCCTCCGGCCAACTTTCATGGTATGAAGATGATCTTATAAAAAGATCGAAACCGGTCACCATATTAAAAAAAGTTATGCGATCAAGACTGCTTCCAGTTTATTTAAAACACTGGTGACTCCATTAGGCGCACGTTATTCGGTCGACCACCAAGACGACCTAACTGTCATTCCCACGCGGTGACTGGAATCGAGCCAGCTGCCTACCACCAACTACACTGCAGGAAAAGAAATCACAACATCTAGAAGAAGCTGTGCGACATGAGCGAAAGTTAGTAGGCGTGTTTCTACATCTGAAAGATGATATCTATCCAAATTTCGAGCCAGTCGCGTAAGAGTGGCGCTAGTAGAGCCACTACGAGGATGCAAATCAGGTTTGCTTTAAAGACTAGCTGTAACGATCTTGGGCGTTATTTACCTTTGAGATTGGACTTGGTGAGTTGTTATTCAATATTGCCTTTAAGGCGGCAAAGACGCCATTATCGACACCTCACTGAGTTTGAACGAGGTCGTGCAATAGGTCTAGGAGAAGGCTGGTGTTCCCTCTGTGATACTGCCGAAAGCCTTGGCAGGAATGCAGAGGAATGTAGGCACTGTACGAAATTGCTGACTGCGGTGATCACGAGAATGGACGGTCGCAAGAAGATTGGGCACCAGACTGCCACAAGCCACTACTGAGACGGAAGGGCATCGTGTTCGACATGCTGCTCTGGCGCATCGTACTGCATCTGCAGAAGCAATTTGAGCAGCAGTTGGTACCACAGTGACACAACGAACCGTTATAAACCTGTTAGTTGAAAGACAGCTCCGAGCCAGACGCTTTGTAGCGTGCATTCCACTGACCCCAACCACTGTTATGGTCTGGGGCGCGACTGTGTATGACAACAGGAGAACTTTGGTGGTTATAATGACTGCAAGTTTGTACATCAGTCTGGTGATTCGACCTTTTGTGCTGGCGTTCATGAACAACTTTCCAGGGGATGTTGTCCAACAGCATAACGCACTCCCACATAGCACTGTTGTAACCCAACATGCTCTACAAAGTATTGACAAGTTGCTTGCCTTCGGCTGCTCGATCACCTGCTCTGCCTCCAGTCGAACACATTTCGGACATTATCGGACGAGAACTGTAGCACCATGCACAAAAGCGTTAAACGTCCTTGTACTGACCGACCAAGGGGAACAGGCATGGAACTTCATCCCACAAACTGACATCTAGCTCCTGTACCATGCAATGCATGTACGTTTGCGTACTTGCATTCAACATCCTGAAAGCTATACCGGATGTTAACGTACCAGCATTTCATGTTTGCAGTGGCTTATCTCGCACTTATATGAACCTGTGGTCTTGCAATAATTACTTAAATATGTTGCCTAGACAAATGTATTCCCGAAATTTAATTACTCAACATTAATTACGTTTTGGTGCTACGATTTCTTTTCTGTCAGTGTAATTAGATACCAAAACAACAATCTCTGACACTCCACTCCTTTTCACATTCGTCAGACATCAGCAAAAAGACCCTGTGAGTGTGTTAGCGTCTACAGAATAAATGACTAGGGTTAGGAGTGGACCCTTATTCTATGACAGAGCACATCCGTGTTTAGCTGTACACAATCTAATTTCAGAACTATTGTCAAAGAAGTACACGAATTTCCATATATTGTTGTACTGGTCCGTGACTGGCAGTACCCAAGATCGGTTGACAACGACAAGGGATCGTACTGTACCAACGTCTCTATGCCGTTACTGCAGAGTATCTTGTTGCGCAAAGTACTTAGGCCACCAGTCGACCACCACACCTTTAATTAAGCGCAGTTTCTTATTTTTAACTAGAGGTTAAGACTGCAGAACGCCATCTAATTGCAGGAGATTCCAGTTGGAGAGGAGCCTCTGATGACGACAAGATTCTAGCCCGCGCCGCAATCACACTGGCAATGAACTAATCGGACACGAAATCAGCCTTAGTACAATTAATATTGCAGCCACCTCAACCGCTGGCCATGCAAACAGCCTGTCTGCCAAATAATGGGAACAACACCCTGCCTAGACACGACGCCGAAATTTAATTTCAGTACCTGATTATCTTGCGTGATGATAAATGCGACATCCAACTAGCAATTGTTATCTTTCGCAACGAGCTTTTCACAACGCAGGACGTACTCTCTGACATAAACTCGGAACTGTTTTATTACTTGTACTAAAATACCAACCTGTCTACCGTCTTGAAATGATTATTCTGTTTGTGGACACTTCCATCACTACTGTTAGGAATTAAAAATTTTTAATTCTCCCTTACATATTTTTCCAACTCGACGCACCGATAACGTGTAAGTTATGAGACTTCACATGGGCCACAGAATAATGAATCTTTGTTAGTAGCGAAATCTTTGGCCATTCAGTAAATAGTTCAATTACTTCAATTAAACTTACTAACCATTTAGAAAACCTTTTCCCTTAATTGAAATCTTTTCTTTAATATTGAGAAGATCTACTTTCAATAGATTATTTATAATTTCATTCGTTCAAGAACCTTTCACCAAGCACATTTAAAAACACCACATTATACGTGATATCGACTACACTGTATCAATTTCTCTGAATTACACTCTTTTATACTTCCGAAAATGATATACATATATTCACACTAGATACAATTAAATAGACTGGAAGGTTTCCTTTAACCCCAATAAAATTGGATTTATTTTCCTTCTAGGTATCTCAATACACGTTGGTTATCACCAAGGGATCGGTTGGTAGGACATGTTTTGAGGCATCAAGGGATCACAAATTTAGCATTGGAGGGCAGCGTGGAGGGTAAAAATCGTAGAGGGAGACCAAGAGATGAATACACTAAGCAGATTCAGAAGGATGTAGGTTGCAGTAGGTACTGGGAGATGAAGAAGCTTGCACAGGATAGAGTAGCATGGAGAGCTGCATCAAACCAGTCTCAGGACTGAAGACCACAACAACAACAACAACAACATCACCAGTGAACGAGTGCCAGCAAATATATTATCATTCCCCACAATACGGAAACAAGTAATAAAAAAATCAAACAAAAATCCTAAATTTCACCGCCACTTTTCAACTAACATTAAATTACAATTTAAAAGCAAATCTTGACCTCTTCAGGCGTTGAGCACACGCGACCCGCTAAGTTCCCTAACATTTAAATGGGCCACTCGTCACCTTGATGAATCAAGTTTTGGTTTAGCTACGTGTAGCTCGTTAAATGGTTCCTTCAATTTACTATCGCTTGTCTACTCAGTGATACGTGCACACCATCACCGTATAGTGAAACAGTTCGTCGTTATATGAGCCAATTCGGTGTCGGCTGCAAGCTAGTGGTCTTGAAAATACAACTACCAACACGTGTTCGAGGCTTTCCCTTCTCGATACACACACGCACAATACCCAAACCACCTCAATAAAAACGACAAGCAACCCAATTACCGCTGGGAGCGTCGCGACCACTCAACATACAATGCAGACGAGATATCGGTCACACCGATTCCACAAAACTCAGCACCTAACAAATCAATCTCTCAATTAAATCAGGCTGACGTGGGACTCACCCCAGCAAATTTTACGACCTAAACTGTTCCCACAACTATAATCGACAAAATTCCGTGCACTCTCCCCAGACTTAGGTGTCAACTGATTAGCCTCACTACACTACGCAGTGAAACGCTATAAGATCAGACCTGATATACACCACTTGGTCGGTGAGAGGTCTATCCGGGAACTAACTAACCCTTTTCGTTGTACAATAGGAACCATTTAAAACGAACAAACACGCAACGCCAACTTTTAACAATTAATGTAATAATCATCGATGCTGTCGATTCTTCGCAATAGCGGCCGGCTGCTGCGCGTCGCTCAGGCAGCATCTCTGGACGCAGCGAGGGCGATATGGTATATCGCTGCAGTCGCGCATGCTCGCCACCTGCTATTCCGTAGACGCTCTCATATCATCTAGAACACAATTTGATTTTGCTTTTACCATATCATACACGTGTATTATCGTGACCACCAGGTGTTATCATTGATTTATCACGCAGGAGGCTCAGCACCAGTAAGGGCGAGCGTACCCCGTGCGTTTTGACACAGCACATTGTGACATGACAATGTCAGGGCAGTAGTCAAGATAACGCCTTACGTCCTGTTTAGTCGAAGTAACACCGAACACAGCAATATCAAATTTAAACAGAAAGTTCTCTACAAGTTGAAGTTGGCCAATACGAGGTGCGGCTAGAAAAAAACCGGACTAGTACTGGTGAAACAATAAAACGAATGCAATAAGGCTGAAAGTCGCGTGGCCTGTCACGTGACTCTCGCTCCGCTTACTGCTCGAGTTTCATCTGCCTCCTGCACTCAGTCTGCCCGTGGCGTCTGTTTTAAGTAGTTGACGTTTTGTCTGTGCGTCGGAAAATGGTGAGTGTACAGAAATAACAGCGTGTTAACATCAAATTTTGTTTCAAACTAGGAAAATCTGCAAGTGAAACGTTTATGATGTTACAACAAGTGTACGGCGATGATTGTTTATCGCGAACACAAGTGTTTGAGTGGTTTAAACGATTTAAAGATGGCCGCGAAGACACCAGTGATGACACTCGCACTGGCAGACCATTGTCAGCAAAAACTGATGCAAACATTGAAAAAATCGGTAAACTTGTTCGACAAGAGCGCCGTTTTAACAATCAGAGCACTGTCTGAGTTAACAGGAGTTGACAAGGAAAGTGTTAGGCAGATTCTTCATGAAAGTTTCAACATGAACAAAGTGTGTTCAAAAATGGTTCCAAAGTGTCTCACAATTGAACAGAAGGAACGCCGAAGAATGATTTGTTCTGACATCCTGAAAAACATTGAAAGTGATCCCACCTTCTCACAAAATGTTATTACTTGCGATGAATCGTGGTTTTTTACTTACGATCCCGAAACTAAACGCCAATCGATGCATTGGAAAACTCCTGGTTCTCCACGGCAAAAAAAAGCTCGAATGGCAAAATCGAAATTCAAGGCAATGATGATTGTTTTTTTGACATCAAAGGGATTGTGCACATTGATTGGGTACCAGGGGGACAAACAGTGAATCAGCATTACTACATTAGCGTCCTGGCTACCCTACGTGAGCGAGTACGGAGAAAACGGAACGATTTGTGGAGAAAAAAGTCATGGATCCTTCACCAAGACAATGCCCCAGCTCACAGTGCGTTGTCAGTGAAGACGTTTTTGGCAAAACACAACATTCCCATCTTAGATCATCCACCCTACTCACCTGATTTGGCCCCCTGTGACTTTTTTCTTTTCCCTACAGTCAAGTCAGCTTTGAAATGAACTAGATTTGAGACTGTTGAAGCAGTAAAAGAAAAAGCGACGGAAGTAATGTATGGACTTACCGAAAATGATCTGCAGCATTGCTATGAACAGTGGAAAATTCGTATGGAGCGGTGTAGAGACCGAGGAGGAGAGTACATTGAAGGAGATAACATGAAATTGAAAATAATTGTAAATAAATGTTTTTTCCAGCATCAGTCCGATTTTTTTCTAGCCGCACCTCGTATTACGACAAATCATCCGATTCCGGTTCTAAATACGGCACTGTTTAGGATGACACACAAGTCTACGGCGGATGGTTAGTTTTCGTGACAAGAGAAGCAAAAGATTACTCAAGGCTACTCGAGGTCACAGTGGACGCAAGCTGGTGAACCAACAAGTTTACGGCTCTACTAGCAGCATTTACCTTTTAGCTGCGATGTGTTGTCAACTGCATGGCTGTTCTCGCCCTCTGAAAATCTTATAAAAAGCTAATCAACGTCTGTACTTATTTTATTAGCTGAAACTGTCCTGTTTCTCGTTAGGCGATAAAACATGCAACCATCCATAATCTGAAAATACGGCGATGTACACGTGCATACATGGAGCAGCATATGCACTTCAACGCCCTCTCAGTTCTTGCAAGAACAGTTAACTACGTGGCTGCTTCGTTTCTCCGCCATCAGAGCTCAAGAACTCATCAGCTAATTTCTAGCTGAATTCAGCCAAAGTGAATGCAGTGTTCACACAAAAATTCCTCTTTTGGCGTTATACAGAGCGTGATGTGCCCTGTTCTGCGCTTGACACTAGTTGAGAGGAGAGTCCCCGAAGTTTTAGATCTTGTGTCTTTCGCAACAAACCGTCCCCCACCTATGTCCTTGCGTGCTTCAAGTCACGAATTTTTCAGACCAATGGGAGCCGCTCCTTTCATCTTGTGGAAGCTACCTCGGCCAATCGCAAAGGGCCTACCTTTAAACTGCATCGAAATATTGCCACTTTTACTCCTTTCCAGTTTATTTCAGCCAATCGGAAATTGTGCCCGCTCCTGACGCCAAAATGTTATACGCGTACATACGAATGTAACATTGGCATTTCACGTGATCAACTGCGTCTCTGGCCTGTTTGTATCCGTCTGGAATTTCTACATAGCACATAGCACTTGCCCGCTACCTGGTGTCCTAGATGTATCGCCTGGCACGTGCGTCGCTGGTCTGTTTGTATCCTTCTGGAAATTCCCAAACGCAGTTTTCTAAAGAATTTCTCCATAGCATGCAGCACTTGCCCGCTACCTGCTGTCCGAGATGTATTGCCTGACGCGTTTGTTGTCCCTCTCTCCGTGGGCCACCAATCCCTTTTTGGAAGCGTTCCGTTGTACTCGGGCTGTGACGGCACAATTCGTATCTGCCCCCAAACTAAAACATTTCCTCCAGCAGCATTCTTCACATTTTGCTCATTAACATGCGGGATTTGGGTTCGGGGTGTTAATGCCGTGCCGGCCGAAGTGGCCGTGCGGTTAAAGGCGCTGCAGTCTGGAACCGCAAGTCCGCTACGGTCGCAGGTTCGAATCCTGCCTCGGGCATGGATGTTTGTGATGTCCTTAGGTTAGTTAGGTTTAACTAGTTCTAAGTTCTAGGGGACTAATGACCTCAGCAGTTGAGTCCCATAGTGCTCAGAGCCATTTGAACCATTTTTTTGTTAATGCCGTCGAATTGAACGGCATCCCTTTGCATTACATACTGTACATTTTGATAGGCAAATCTGCTTATTACCGCCGAAGTAGGTCATGTGACATCTTCATCTACTTGTTATGACATATACAATCTCTCATGTAAGGTGCGAAATTGACAGTCATTCAGACTGCCACCTTACAAATCAGAAACGTGTTTTTGCACCTGGTCTCATGGCAAGGCAAGTATTCTGGGATTCCTTGTGAATTTAGGTAATTTTGGGATTGACCTTCCCACAAAAACTGAAGTGGGAATTTTCTCAGGGGCAAATATGGCACTGTATAAGAATTTGGGGGCTGTCCAACAACAAAAAAACGAAAAGTTAGTTTCTGCTGGTGGTCGTTCAGACTCTCTGTTGCAAGTTAGGAACTTAAGAGGCTTCCGCCCCTCCATATTCCTAAGCCTTCCATCCCATATAGTCTGAAGTGGACGCTCAGTCCACCTGCCCAGCGGAGCGCTTATGTCCCGCCCGATCCTTGGATTATTCTGGCTGTGGCGGTGCAGTGCAGTGAACTCTGTCTCTGAGCCGCAGTTAGTGTGCGTGGCCCGTATGTAAATCACTATATAAATAGGAATAAAAACGTGAGAAGACGGCCTAGCACAGGCCGGCGTCTCAGAAGCAATTACTGCAGTTTCAAACAAGGACAGGCAGTGAATAGTACAGGATAAACATGTTGACCTACTTATTTTATGAAGTACGGTACATACAAAATCTATGATCAAAAGTAAACTTTGCAAAATCAGAAATGAGCTACAATACGGTATGGTCTCTGGAATATCGTATGAGCAGCAAAAGCAAGAGAATCCAACATGTCTATAGCTAAAACAAAAGAAAAAAAGAAACGAAGAAAGATGACCTTTTAATGGAGAAAAATATAGCATACAGGGCGTTTAAAAAAGAATGACCTCATTTTTGGGCAGTAATAATTACGAAATATGGGACTTGCTGGCAAGCAAATATGTATTGTTTGAATGAACATGGCTTACAGTTTCAGAAACTCACCGTTAGATGTCAGTCAATGCGTCTTCTCAGTTTGCAGGCAGTCACAAGCAACAGAATGACTGCAACGAGCTATCTCAGATGCTGCAGAACTGGCTTTTTACCTACAACTTCATAGGAACTCCTTTCGCTTCCATTTTACAACAGGATGGAGCTCCACGACACTGGACCAACAAAGTACGTCCGTTTCTCAAAGACCCTCTGTCTGAATGCTGGATAGGGCGCACCAGACACCTTGCACTGCCCTACATTTTTGGCCTCCAAGATCGCCAGACATCATCCCATGCGATTTTTTCTTGTGGTGATATGTGAAGGAAAATATGTTCATCTCCCATCTATCTCGAGACATAGAAGAAGTGAAGAACAAATTAAGAGTTGTCATGTTTTTTGTAAAAATAATTTACCTACTCTCTTCTCTTCCTATTGTCCAAGTTTCACATCCGTATAGGGCCACACTCCAAACTAAACCTTTCATGATACGCTTCCTTATTTTGAGACTCATGTTGTTGCTGGTGAGTAAGTTCCTTCTACGATTAAATACAATTTTGGCCTTTTGCATTATGGTCGTAATTTCTTTCCGGCTTGTACCATCTCTTGTGATTTTGCTTAAACGTCCCTGTATTGACTGGCCAAGGGCAACAGTCATGGAACTCCATCCCACAAACTGACATCTACCACCTGTACAATGCAATGCATGCACGTTTGCATACTTGCATTCAACACCCTGAAAGTTATACCGGATGTTGTTCCTGCTGCTGCCGGTGAACACCTAGAGCATTTGTAATACACTCCTGGAAATTGAAATAAGAACACCGTGAATTCATTGTCCCAGGAAGGGGAAACTTTATTGACACATTCCTGGGGTCAGATACATCACATGATCACACTGACAGAACCACAGGCACATAAACACAGGTAACAGAACATGCACAATGTCGGCACTAGTACAGTGTATATCCACCTTTCGCAGCAATGCAGGCTGCTATTCTCCCATGGAGACGATCGTAGAGATGCTGGATGTAGTCCTGTGGAACGGCTTGCCATGCCATTTCCACCTGGCGCCTCAGTTGGACCAGCGTTCGTGCTGGACGTGCAGTCCGCGTGAGACGACGCTTCATCCAGTCCCAAACATGCTCAATGGGGGACAGATCCGGAGATCTTGCTGGCCAGGGTAGTTGACTTACACCTTCTAGAGCACGTTGGGTGGCACGGGATACATGCGGACGTGCATTGTCCTGTTGGAACAGCAAGTTCCCTTGCCGGTCTAGGAATGGTAGAACGATGGGTTCGATGACGGTTTGGATGTACCGTGCACTATTCAGTGTCCCCTCGACGATCACCAGTGGTGTACGGCCAGTGTAGGAGATCGCTCCCCACACCATGATGCCGGGTGTTGGCCCTGTGTGCCTCGGTCGTATGCAGTCCTGATTGTGGCGCTCACCTGCACGGCGCCAAACACGCATACGACCATCATTGGCACCAAGGCAGAAGCGACTGTCATCGCTGAAGACGACACGTCTCCATTCGTCCCTCCATTCACGCCTGTCGCGACACCACTGGAGGCGGGCTGCACGATGTTGGGGCGTGAGCGGAAGACGGCCTAACGGTGTGCGGGACCGTAGCCCAGCTTCATGGAGACGGTTGCGAATGGTCCTCGCCGATACCCCAGGAGCAACAGTGTCCCTAATTTGCTGGGAAGTGGCGGTGCGGTCCCCTACGGCACTGCGTAGGATCCTACGGTCTTGGCGTGCATCCGTGCGTCGCTGCGGTCCGGTCCCAGGTCGACGGGCACGTGCACCTTCCGCCGACCACTGGCGACAACATCGATGTACTGTGGAGACCTCACGCCCCACGTGTTGAGCAATTCGGTGGTACGTCCACCCGGCCTCCCGCATGCCCACTATACGCCCTCGCTCAAAGTCCGTCAACTGCACATACGGTTCACGTCCACGCTGTCGCGGCATGCTACCAGTGTTAAAGACTGCGATGGAGCTCCGTATGCCACGGCAAACTGGCTGACACTGACGGCGGCGGTGCACAAATGCTGCGCAGCTAGCGCCATTCGACGGTCAACACCGCGGTTCCTGGTGTGTCCGCTGTGCCGTGCGTGTGATCATTGCTTGTACAGCCCTCTCGCAGTGTCCGGAGCAAGTATGGTGGGTCTGACACACCGGTGTCAATGTGTTCCTTTTTCCATTTCCAGGAGTGTAGTGTACCTACAACTTCAAGATTTTGTGAATATTTTGCAATCCATACCACGTTCGTAGTATTATTTTAACAGTAAATACGGCGTGTTGAAATCAGGTCAGTCTTTTTGAAACACCCAGCTTACTGGTGCTGCACTGTAGCGGGACCGGACGCCGAACTACGACGCAACTAGGGCTGCCGATAAAAGATTGATACATCGATATTTTTCGAATGGTATCGATATATATCGGCGATCTCTTTCCTCCCTGTAAATAGCCATAACTATTTCAAAATGACAATATCGAGTACCGATATTTTTATACTATAGTTTTTTCTCATAGTTTGAAGTTCACTTGAAATTGTTGTAGAACATAATTTTACTTTCATTGTGTGAAAGAGTCTTATAGTTTGTTTAGCTTTCATCACGTCCAGTCTTTCTCTTTGAATGTGTGAAGTAAGCATCGGTGGCACAAAAGAAGTCCGTTTGCCCTGGGGGGACGGGTGGGGCGGGAGGAGGGGTGACGGTGTGAATGAAATAACAAGATTTCCGATCTGAAGAAACAGCACACCATCTGCAGCTAGTGTCCTATTTCTTCATATCGGCACTCTCCAAAAACAAATGATGAACAAAAATCTGAACGACAAGATTGGCGTTGGCGGTGGACGGAGACGTGTGACGGGAAATGCTGACGTAATCGGCGCTCGACGATGCCGACAGAAACTGCGACGTTTAGCTTCACCACACAATTTGGACACTCCAGCTGGTAACTCGCTGGCGTTGTTAGAAATGAAAAACCATGGAAGTCGACATGAAGTGTTCCGGAGAAATCACGTATGTGACAAATCCGAGCGATGGACCCATTGGATACCTTCCGTTGTGCCACTTACATGCGATTACCATTGTTAGAAAAGTGATAAACGCCAAGAGTGAATGTGTATCGTTTTCCTTTAAATTCTGGCTCTATGGGGGGATAAGCAGACCGCTAGCTTGTTAAACACACAATATCTAATAATAAATCAATACTTAAATAAATAGCTCTAAAACCGGCATTGTATTTACAAAGTGCAACCGATATTTTTATAGGCCGATACGTAGATGTTTCTTCTTATGTCAATATATCGATATACCACTATGCAGACGCATTCCATCGATATGTCGATTTCCGATAACGATACCTTTTAACCATCGATATATCGCATTAGCGATATTTTTAGAAATATCAACTGTCCTAGACGCAACACCACAGTATTACCGTTTCCTCTTTTTTGGTCATCAATCTTCTGACTTGTTTGATGCGGCCCGCCACGAATTCCTCTCCTGTGCCAACCTCGTCATCTCAGAGCAGCACTAACAACCTACGTCCTAAAGAATTTGCCGGATGTATCCCATTCTCTGTCTTCCTCTACAGTTTTTGCCCTCTACAGCTTCCTGTAGTGCCATGGAAGTCACTCCATCATGTCTTAACAGATGTCCTATTATCTTGTCCCTTCTCCTTACCAGTGTTTTCTTCACGTTTCTTTTCTCTCAGATTCTGCGCAGAACCTCCACATTCCTTATCAGTCCACCAAATTTTCAACTTTCGTCTATAGCACCATATCTCAAACGCTTCGATTCTCTCCTGTTCCGGTTTTCCCACAGTCCGTGTTTCACTACCATACACTCCTGTGCTCCGAACCTACATTCTCAGACATTTCTTCCACAAATTAAGGCCTATTCTTGATACTAATAGACTTGTCTTAGCCTGGAATGCCCTTTCTCCCAGTGCTAGTCAGCTTCTGATGTCCTCTTTGCTCCGTCCGTCACTAGTTATTTTGCTGCCCAGGTAGTAGAATTCCTTAACTTCATCTGCTTTGTGATCATCAATCCTGATGTTAAGTTCCTCGCTGTTCTCATTTCTACTACTTCTCATTACTTTCGTCTTTCTCCGATTTATTCTGAATCCGCATTCTGTATTCATTAGACTGTTAATTCCATTCAGCAGGTTCTGTAGTTCCTCTTCACTTTCACTCAGGATAGCAATGTCATCAGCGAATTGTATCATTGACATCCTTTCACCTTGAATTTTAGTACCACTCCTGAACTCATTGCTTCTCCGATGTACAAATTGAGCAGTAGTGGCGAAAGGCTACACCCCCGTCTTACTCCCTCTTTAATCCGATTAGTTCGTTCTTTGTTGGCCACTCTTATTATTACCTCTTGGCTCTTGTACGTATTGTATGTTACCCATCTCTCCCTATAGCTTACCCCTACTTTTCTCAGAATTCCGAACATCTTGCACCACTTTACATTGTCGAGCGCTTTTTCCAGGTCGGCAAAACCTATGAACGAGTCTTGATTTTTCTAGAGCCTTTGTTCCATTATCAACGGCAACGTTACAGTTAACTCTCTGGTGCCTTTACCTTTCCTAAAGCCAAACTGATCATCATCTAACGCATCCTCAATTTTCTTTTCCATTCTTCGGTATATTATTCTTGTAACCAACTTGGATGCATGAGCTGTTAAGCTGATTGTGCGATAATCCTCGCACTAATCGGCTCTTGTAGTCTTCGAAATGGTGTGGAAAATATTTTTCCGTGGGTCAGATGGTATGACGTCAGATTTATACATTCTACACACTTGTAGCTACAAGAAATATGTAACGTACCTATAACAAATATTGCCTATGTTCGTTTCTGAAAATGGAGTCGATAAGCAACCTGAGCTACCAGTACTCGGAATGTAACCTGCATAACACTGCGTGCATGTTGTGTGAGTGTCAGTTTCACTGTCATTAGAGCCCCCAACATATCGTTGCATGAAAAATTTAAAACTAAGGTTTGGATAACCATCTGACTGCGTATTTGAATACGAAAAGCTACAGGAACACTGAACCTGTAACAATGAATACCTAAGGTATCTGACTGCGGTTTTGAACAAGAATTTACAAGTGATACAGAACCTAGCTTGTGGAACGGAATTTAATGGATTAGAGTACATAACATGCTGCGGTGTGTCAGTGTCTCTGTTTTGGCGCTATTGCTCTCACCTCTTTAGATGACTGCTTTTTTACAAGTGGTTTACAGCAATTCGCAGCAGCATGTAGCAGTAGCAGCTAAAGCTTATTGTTGCTTAGAATGCATTTAATAAAAAGGACTTTACTTGTGTCCTGTTAACTACTAAATAACTTGTAAGAAAGGATTTCATAAATTAAGTTTATTTAAAACTTCAGAAATCATCATGACCAATAACAGACAATGACAATGACATAAGTATCAATAATGGCTGAGTGCCAGATTAACAAATTATTTCAATTTCAAAGTTACATTAACATTTAATAACCACAGCATATTTAGTAATTAGATGTGGAGAACAATTATTATTAATTGGAGGATAAGAAGGCTTCTTCAACTGACAAGTAAAACATGGTATTATTGCAAACTCGGACTAACAATCATTAGCCTAATCCTGCAATTGCTTTTGCGCTATGCTTGCGGAGTTTACCTCGAATTCCATCTTGAAGCATAGTTAAGGCATCTAAATCTCTCCAGGCTATGTAAGTGAAATCAGGCCTTGGGTGTGGTAAGAGGTGCCATCACTGGCGTGAGGACAGCATTACACGTCTTCTGCCTCCGAGCTCTCGACCGACACTATTATTCCCACTTTCGCAGACAGACCTCATCTCACAATAATGCTTAGAATCGCGCTCCCATTTTCGGTCTCAGATTGTTACTTTCGATATCTGAGTGCTTATTTATTTCCAATTTTACACAATGCAAAAAATAGCGTTAAGTTGGATATACTGTTTTCAATGTAATTGAGAGTTCTGACACACTCCTCACACACCAACGTGCATAGTCGTTTTGTTGCCACTTCTCCCAACGATTTTAGAAATTCCGTTGAAATGTTATTTATCCATTCTGCCGTATTTGATTTTAAGTCCTCCAAAGCTCTCTTAAATTCTGATTCTAATACTGGATCTCCTATCTCTTCTATATGGACTCCTGTTTCTTCTTCTATAACATCTGAAAATTTTTCGTCCTCATAGAGACCGTCAACGCACATTTTCCACCTATCCGCTCTCTCCTCTGCATTTAACAGTGGAATTTCCATTGCACTCTTAATGTTACCACCCTTGCTGCTAATTTCACCGAAGGTCGTTTTGACTTTCCTATATGCTGAGTCAGTCCTTCCGACAATCATTTCTTTTTCGATTTCCTCACATTTTTCATGCAGCCATTTCGTCTTAGCTTTCCTGCACTTTATGTTTATTTCACTCCTCAGTGACTTGTATTTCCATGTTCCTGAGTTTCCCTGAACGTTTATGTACTTTCTTCTTTCATCGATCAACTGAAGTATTTCTTCTGTTACCCATGGTTTCTTTGCAACTACCTACTTTGTGCCTAAGTTTTTCCTTCCCACTTCTGTAATTGCCCTTTTTAGGTATGTCCATTCCTCTTAAACTTAACTACCTATTGGGCTATTCTTTATTACTGTATCTACAGCCTTAGAGAGCTTCAAGCGTACATTATTATTTACACAAGTTATAAAGACTTCAAGATTACGCTAGAAATAATTTGTCATTACATAAAGTTATCCTTACCGTCACATAGCATAGAAATAGTTACTGTGCTTGTGTCGCCTGCTATGGCACGTAATTAAACTGTCCTCTGGGCTGGGTGGCCAGAAGGTGGCGCTGGCGAGGGCCCTCCGAGTTCCGGCCGCACCTGTCACGCTACTCGCAGCCATTTGTAAACGCCGCAGTGTTTGGCGAGGCGGAGCGGCGGTCGGACGGCAGCTGGGGGCTCCCCAACGTGTTACGGCAACTGGCTGCGTGTCCTCGTGCGCGCCTACTGTTTGTGGAGAACGTCGCCGATCCGAGGGATGCTCGGAATAACAGCCGCTTGTCACGTATTATGGGCGTCCCGCTACCCATGTTTACAGAGCCCCAATAGGCTACCCATGTCTTATCCTGGATAATTAACCCTTTCACTGCGCATTTACTCTCAGTGGCTCCCGCCCTGTGCGCGTTATTTTCACCCGGTGCGTACACATACGACTGTAGCAGTCTACCTTTATTATTGAGATAAAAATGAGACACAAAATCCAGTATTGTCGGCGTAAATCGTTTCATTTTGTAAAATCTTTGTTCAGAAAATCTTATATTGTTCAAAAAAGGTTTTTTATTAGGAGAAAAAATACAAAACATATTACATTCAAAGTGTGATATCTCTCGAAACAAAAATTCAAACATAAAGACACATTACATTTTACACAAATGTATCTTGTGTCACTTCGTTTATCATGTTTTGCACATACAATACACCTTCTCTGGGCGGCCTTCTTCTTTGAAGTTCCTGGGACTTGCGAGATAATGTGGCGCTCAGTGAGGTGTAAGGGATTGTCACCATCAGCCGATCTCCTTCCACGACGTCCCTCTCTTCGCGGTTGGTGGTGAATCTCTAGGATCACCTTGATAAGTTTCTGTTGAAAATCAGATACTGAAACATTTCGTCCAGTGTGAGTTTTATATAATGCATGCGCATTGACCAAATGAAAAAAATACTTTTTATGCCATTTTACAGTTTTTCGTACACATTCTACTGAACTTAACATCATGTCGCTCCTGTCGACGGCCCCCATATTTTCAGTGTAGCTTACGATGCAAGCTGGTTTTGTTTTTGGTTCATTCGTGGTTCTGTCAATTTTGTCAGTCGCTGTAACTTCGCTTGTATGAAGAGTTGAAAGCATCCTCGTTTCCCGCTTGTCCTGCCACTTCAGAGCAATAAGTTTATCTGTTGACATAAACTCGATCTCGCCTTTTCTAAATTTTTTTGATAAAGCAGGCATGCCTTTGCGGTTTGTTCTCCCAGTTCCACAGGCATTAGTCACTCTGTCATGCAAATAAGAAAATAACGTTGGGCTAGTGTACTAATTGTCAACATATAATGTGTGACCTTTACCAAGGTAACGTTCAAGTAAAGTGAGAACAATGCTTCCAGGTATTCCAACATTTACACCAAAGTCAGTTTCTTCTTGCACGTCTGTTGCTGCACCCACATAAATTATAAAGTCAAGAATATAACCAGTTTCACAATCACATAACACAAAAATTTTACACCAAATCTGTGGCGTTTGGAAGGAGTGAACTGCTTGAAGAAGACACGACCTTTGAAGAGAACTAAACTTTCGTCAATGCACAAATTTTTAAAAGGATAGAATGCACCTGGAAATACTTTTCTTAAGTGATCCACAATTCCCAGGTTTTGTCATCTGCAGGGTCCTTAATGTTATCAGCAAAATGTTACCTTCTAAGTAGCAGAAGATATCTATCTCTTGGCATGATTTGCGCAAACATTGGAGTAGACAGTAACTGCTCATTGGTCCAATAACTGTTTATTTCATTTTTTCTCACTTGAGCCATCAGAAAATTTACAACAAGGAAACAGTAAACTTCGTCACTGTTTGTGTTTTTCCAACGTCGCGGTCTTGATTTATCACTGGCATCATTGCAAAGGTGTTCATAATATAAATTACATTGCTCAGCTATGTAGCTCACAATTTCTTGGCTAAAAAAACTTGTAAGCAGTCTTATACAGTACATAAATCATCTAAATTGACGATTTTGCAACCGGAACCACTGTTACCGAAATTATACATTTTAGGGTCCAAATCAGAGTCTTTCCATCTAAAACCAACTGTTTTGTGTCTCTTAGGAGATTTTTCAGGCATCCGCTCAGGCTCTTCTTCGGAATCGGAGAAAGAGTCGACGATAACATCAAAATCTGGAGCTGCATTTACTGGTTCAACGTTTGTTGGTTCATAATTATTTTTTATATTTGTGGTGACAGATTTATCTGCCAGCTCGTCGTCGTCATTATCTGTCCACCCATAATCAGCTGGATTGGGCATGATGATGTCCTCGTCGTCACTTTGGTTTAGAATACTCAGTAGCTCATCGTCTGTAAACGGGCGGTAACGTCGCGTCATTTTATTCGGTAACGCGGAAACGGCCGCACACAAACAAGGTAATATAGCGATACAAATGAACTCAGCAGAAAGAGAATTCAGCATTCAATAGTCGTTCAGGTATTTCCTGGTATTCCAACAATTAAACTGCATACTTGCGCAACAATCACCTCCGACTCGCTGGTCCGATGGTCGGCGATATACGTAACTCAAAGACCTTGTAAAAAATAACTAGACTCACTGATGGCGCTGCAGTCGCGGGATAATTTGAACCTTCGGCTGGACGCCATTATAGTGGTTGTAGTCTGATGTGTTGTGTAGTATTTTTGTTTATGAAGACCCTGATTCAACGTTGTATATTTGTTGGGGCGTACATACAGTATTTATTACTCGTAATTCAAAAGAAGTACAATGGTGAAGAGTTGTGCAGCGATTAATTGTACAAATAAATTCGAGAAAGGAACGAATATTACATTTCACAGGTATGTGAATATTTTAAGTTGTTTCATTTATATCAGTGCACTTGCTTAATAAATGTTTTTGTGACACGATATTAGCATAATGTCTGTGCATCTATTTGAAGGTTTCCTTTCTCAAAACCACAGCTGTTACAAAAATGGTTACATGCTGTCAGGAGGCAAGATTTCCGACCTACAGAATACCATTTTATATCTTCTGATCATTTTGATCGGTAGTGTTTTCATGGTCTAGGTTAGGTTGAAACTTGATAATTTGGTCGTGAGTTGCCAAAGCACTATGCCATATATGACGCACTTCTCGTCATAAAATTTAAACCAAGGTAGAGTCAAAAAATATCTATTATTATAGTGGGCAAATCTTTGAGTATTCGTAAATGAACTACGAAAAATGCAAGGGGGGCAGTACATAACTTTTAGCTACGGCAGATTCCATGTAGCACGTAAGATAAATTCATAAACAGTGACTAGTTGCTGTTTGTTCATAAATTAAAAAGTATATTGTTGTATTTAAATGAGGCGTTATGTTTGTGACCTAACTCAAGGGAAGGAATTTTATAATCAAAAGCGGTGTATAAACATTCGAACTCCGCGCGTCAGTTTACCACTCTAATGGCCGCCGGCCAGCTATTCAATTTGTCCGCTCTTCACAGTCGACCACTCGTGCGGTTGTGGGGGCCTGACGTAACTATACGACTGTAGCAGGGAACCACTGTATTTTTTATAGCAGATAGTATTTGTACGTCTGGAGCACTGAAACGATTAGCGCAGATGTGGACTCTGGCCACAATCTATTGGTTATGAACTGTAGATTACAGCTGAAGAAATTGCAAAAATGTGGGAATTTAAGGAGATGGGACCTGGATAAACAGACTAAACCAGAGGTTGTACAGAGTTTCAGAGAGAGCATAAGGGAGCAATTGACAGGAATGGGGGAAAGAAATACAGTAGAAGAAGAATGGGTAGCTCTGAGGGATGAAGTAATGAAGGCAGCAGAGGATCAAGTAGGTAAAAAGACGAGGGCTAGTAGAAATCCTTGGGTACAGAAGAAATATTGAATTTAATTGATAAAAGGAGAAAATATAAAAATGCAGTAAATGAAGCAGGCAAAAAGGAATACAAACGTCTCAAAAATGAGATCGACAAGAAGTGCAAAATGGCTAAGCAGGCATGGCTAGAGGACAAATGTAAGGATGTGGAGGCTTATCTCACTAGGGGTAAGACAGATACAGCCTACAGGAAAATTAAAAAGACCTTTGGAGGAAAGAGAGCCACTTGCATGAATATCAAGAGCTCAGATGGAAACCCAGTTCTAAGCAAAGAGGGGAAAGCAGAAAGGTGGAAGGCGTATATAGAGGGTCTATACAAGGGGGATGTACTTGACAACAATATTATGGAAATGGAAGAGGATGTAGATGAAGATGAAATGGGAGATACGATACTGCGTGAAGAGTTTGACAGAGCACTGAAAGACCTGAGTCGAAACAAGGCCCCGGGAGTAGACAACATTCCATTAGAACTACTGACGGCCTTGGGAGAGCCAGTCCTAACAAAACTCTACCATCTGGTGAGCAAGATGTACGAGACAGGCGAAATACCCTCAGACTTCAAGAAGAATATAATAATTCCAATCCCAAAGATAGCAGCTGTTGACAGATGTGAAAATTGCCGAACTATCAGCTTAATAAGTCACAGCTGCAAAATACTAACACGAATTGTTTACAGACGAATGGAAAAACAGGTAGAAGCAGACCTCGGGAAAAATCAGTTTGGATTCCGTAGAAATGTTGGAACACGTGACGCAATACTGACCTTACGACTTATCTTAGAAGAAAGATTAAGGAAAGGCAAACCTACAATTGTAGCATTTGTAGACTTAGAGAAAGTTGACTGGAATACTCTCTTTTTAATTCTAAAGGTGGCAGGGGTAAAATACAGGGAGCGAAAGGCTATTTACAATTTGTACAGAAACCAGATGGCAGTTATAAGGGTCGAGGGACGTGAAAGGGAAGCAGTGGTTGGGAAGGGAGTGAGACAGGGTTGTAGCCTCTCCCCGATGTTATTCAATCTGTATATTGAGCAAGCAGTAAAGAAAACAAAAGAAAAATTTCGAATAGGTATTAAAATCCAGGGAGAAGAAATAAAAACTTTGAGGTTCGCCGATTACATTGTAATTCTGTCAGAGACAGCAAAGGACTTGGAAGAGCAGTTGAATGGAATGGACAGTGTCTTGAAAGGAGGATATAAGATGAACATCAACAAAAGCAAAACAAGGATAAGGGAATGTAGTCGAATTAAGTCGGGTGATGCTGAGGGAATTAGATTAGGAAATGAGACACTTAAAGTAGTAAAGGAGTTTTGCTATTTGGGGAGCAAAATAACTGATGATGGTCGAAGTAGAGAGGATATAAAATATAGACTGGCAATGGCAAGGAAAGCGTTTCTGAAGAAGAGAAATTTAACACCGAGTATAGATTTAAGTGTCAGGAAGTCTTTTATGAAAGTATTTGTATGGAGTGTAGCCATGTATGGAAGTGAAACATGGACACTAAATAGTTTGGACAAGAAGAGAATAGCAGCTTTTGAAATGTGGTGCTACAGAAGAATGTTGAAGATTAGGTGGGTAGATCACGTAACTAATGAGGAGGTATTGAATAGGATTGGGGAGAAGAGGAGTTTGTGGCACAACTTGACTAGAAGAAGGGATCGATTGGTAGGACATGTTTTGAGGCATCAAGGGATCACAAATTTAGCATTGGAGGGCAGCGTGGATGATAAAAATCGTAGAGAGAGACCAAGAGACGAATACACTAAGCAGATTCAGAAGGATGTAGGTTTCAGTAGGTACTGGGAGATGAAGGGGCTTGCACAGGATAGATTAGCATGGAGAGCTGCATCAAACCTGTCTCAGGACTGAAGACCACAACAACAACAACAGGGAACCACTGTATTTTTATAGCAGATAGTATATATATGTCTGGAGCACTGAAACGATTAGCGTATATTTACGTCTGGAGCGTGTAAGGGTTAAGTCAATATAAGACATAACGAATTACAAAATATTACATGATTTGGCTATACACTTTGTATGTTCATTATTTAGAATTTTTGAGTGTTCATAGTATTGTATGATGGAAAAGGAAATGAGATCAGGTGTTCAAAAATGGTTCAAATGGCTCTGAGCACTATGGGACTTAATATCTATGGTCATCAGTCCCCTAGAACTTGGAACTGTTTAAACCTGACTAACCTAAGGACAGCACACAACACCCAGTCATCACGAGGCAGAGAATGAGATCAGGTGTGAAGATGTCTATGGATAACACCAAACATCTTGTGGTGAGCAGAGAAGGGTGAAAATAATTAAAACACCTTGGGGCAGTACCCAGAAAACGTACACGGCAAGCAAGCACCGAGCTAGGTGGCGCAGTAGTTAGCATAACGGACTCACATTCAGGACAACGACGGTTCAAACCCGCGTCCGCCCATCCAATTTGAGTTTTCCGTGATTTCCCTAAATTGCTCCAGGCAAATGCTGGGATGGTTCCTTTGAAAGGGCACGGCCGATTTCCTGCAACATCCCTGATACAATACGAGCTTGTGCTTCATCTCTAATGACCTCGACGTCGACGGGACGTTACACCCAGTCTTCCATCATTCCTTCTATAAAACAGCATTATCCGATTCGACATTCCCTCTTCGCACGCTGGGCGAGAAGTTTCCGCTCCTTCCCGCCTCTATCGTTGCGCTGCGAAAGCTTCCCTGTTCGTCCTCAGAGTCGTGTGAGTCGTGAGCGTCACATTGTTGTTTGTCTATCGGTGTCTCGTGGTCGCGATTCCTCGTTGCCGCGGCGTTGCGCCATCATGTCGTCCATTGACCCAAGAACGTTCATTCCAGGTACCGTAAGTTTTGGTTTCGATAAGGCCACGCGTTATGTTGAACCGAGTTCGTCAGAAATTTATAACTGCTTGTAGATACGATCAAGGTCACATCAGAAGAGGTTCACACGGCGTACTTCGAGTCTGAATCGTATGTTTTATGTCAAGTTTAATAGACCCACTTCTGGTAGACAAGCTCGTTATGCGGCAAGGACAACAAGTCTCTTTCACTCAATGCGATGACCCTAATAGCTTGGTTATTTTGGCGAACACAGAGGTAAAATATACGAAAGTTAGGGTGTTTAACCTTCCACTCGAAGTTGATGACAGTTTACTCAAGACCGCCCTGCTTCCGTTTGGTGACATAGGGAAAATACGGCGGGAGCGGTTGTCCGCTCAACATCGTTTACAAGTTTACAGCAGTGTCCAAACCGTGTACATGGTGGTCAAACGGAATATTCCCTCCCATTTGTAGGTGTGTGGATACCGGGTACATATACACTCCTGGAAATGGAAAAAAGAACACATTGACACAGGTGTGTCAGACCCACCATACTTGCTCCGGACACTGCGAGAGGGCTGTACAAGCAATGATCACACGCACGGCACAGCGGACACACCAGGAACCGCGGTGTTGGCCGTCGAATGGCGCTAGCTGCGCAGCATTTGTGCACCGCCGCCGTCAGTGTCAGCCAGTTTGCCGTGGCATACGGAGCTCCATCGCAGTCTTTAACACTGGTAGCATGCCACGACAGCGTGGACGTGAACCGTATGTGCAGTTGACGGACTTTGAGCGAGGGCGTATAGTGGGCATGCGGGAGGCCGGGTGGACGTACCGCCGAATTGCTCAACACGTGGGGCGTGAGGTCTCCACAGTACATCGATGTTGTTGCCAGTGGTCGGCGGAAGGTGCACGTGCCCGTCGACCTGGGACCGGACCGCAGCGACGCACGGATGCACGCCAAGACCGTAGGATCCTACGCAGTGCCGTAGGGGACCGCACCGCCACTTCCCAGCAAATTAGGGACACTGTTGCTCCTGGGGTATCGGCGAGGACCATTCGCAACCGTCTCCATGAAGCTGCGCTACGGTCCCGCACACCGTTAGGCCGTCTTCCGCTCACGCCCCAACATCGTGCAGCCCGCCTCCAGTGGTGTCGCGACAGGCGTGAATGGAGAGACGAATGGAGACGTGTCGTCTTCAGCGATGAGAGTCGCTTCTGCCTTGGTGCCAATGATGGTCGTATGCGTGTTTGGCACCGTGCAGGTGAGCGCCGCAATCAGGACTGCATACGACCGAGGCACACAGGGCCAACACCCGGCATCATGGTTTGGGGAGCGATCTCCTACACTGGCCGTACACCACTGGTGATCGTCGAGGGGACACTGTATAGTGCACGGTACATCCAAACCGTCATCGAACCCATCGTTCTACCATTCCTAGACCGGCAAGGGAACTTGCTGTTCCAACAGGACAATGCACGTCCGCATGTATCCCGTGCCACCCAACGTGCTCTAGAAGGTGTAAGTCAACTACCCTGGCCAGCAAGATCTCCGGATCTGTCCCCCATTGAGCATGTTTGGGACTGGATGAAGCGTCGTCTCACGCGGTCTGCACGTCCAGCACGAACGCTGGTCCAACTGAGGCGCCAGGTGGAAATGGCATGGCAAGCCGTTCCACAGGACTACATCCAGCATCTCTACGATCGTCTCCATGGGAGAATAGCAGCCTGCATTGCTGCGAAAGGTGGATATACACTGTACTAGTGCCGACATTGTGCATGCTCTGTTGCCTGTGTCTATGTGCCTGTGGTTCTGTCAGTGTGATCATGTGATGTATCTGACCCCAGGAATGTGTCAATAAAGTTTCCCCTTCCTGGGACAATGAATTCACGGTGTCCTTATTTCAATTTCCAGGAGTGTAGTTTACACAGGACAAGAAGGGACCTGTTTTATATGTAATGAGAATGGACACCTCCGCCCAAATTGACAGCGCTGTGTCACGACCTTAAAATCCACTTATGAACAGTGTAAAAGGCTAGATTAAGCGTATCTGGTTCCCCAAGGGAAATTGTGCATAAGCAGGTTTCTGAGGGTCAAGGCGAGCCATTGTGTAAAGGTCCTAGCGCATTTCCACCGTTACCCTCGAGGAGGGACTTCGCCACTGTAACTTCCGCGCCGCCACCACTTTCACTTCAAAACAAGCGTAGATGGACGCAAGATGGTGTGGAGTTAGACGATTCATCATCGCCTCTCCGCTCTACTGAAAAGATTTTGGTTCCCGGCCTCTCTCCTCCCTGAGTTTAGACCGGATAATAACATGTCGGTTGCTATTCAAGATTCGAAAGCGTCCAGCACTAACTCCGACCTGATTCCCGAGACCGAGACCGCCTCTTCAGAATCACATGAGGATGAACCTGTTCCGGAGCTCCGTACTACGGAATTGCCAGACGTCCCTGAGTCTGTAACGTATTCCCATCCTTCTTCGGCACCCCCGAATGGGGTAAGCACGCCCCAATCCGCTGCTGATCAAAACCAGATCGGCCAAAATGTGCCAGTGGCGCATGTAGTGACCGTGAAAGATGCACCGTCAGTTTCCTTTTGATTCCCCAGTAGCCGGACCGTCCACCTGTGGAAGAGTGGGGAGTATCCTCTATACCTGGTACAGTACTGAATTTCGGAAGATCCTCCCCTCCGGCCCCCCATCCCCCCCCCCCCCCCCCCCCCCAGCCCCACCTAGTTGACCCTGGAGGCAGTTGCCTTCCTGCACAGCCGCAACAAACAGCTTTACAACCTGAGTGCGCGAGTATCGCGAAAAACAAAAAGACAGAAAGAGGATGGAAGGGAGGGATCCTACTCTTTACATTCAGATTCATCCGCTGATCTTCAATGGAGTGGTAACGGTTATTTGCAAGTAATCAACTATATAATTTTCGTAATCGATAGAGGCAGACCCATTCCTTGCTTACCTTGATCGTGAACAGAATTAGTTCCGAGCTTAGACTTGCGGCTCTGCGACAATTTATTTACGATTAAGATGCAAACTTTTTCTTGCATGAAATTTTATTTGAAAATGTTCCACTTCCCGGCTTTTCTACTTTCTTTAATGTGGCTCCTAAAATATCTACCGGTAGTGTGTTATTTTAAGGAGAGAGAATACTACTGACTGATTTCGAAGTATTTGATACGGCAGAGGAATAGGCTGTACTTTTTGTGACCTTACTTCAGTTCTTCTTTATGCCCCTTCAGGATTTGGTCGTTCCACAGATCGTGCGCGTTTTTATAAAGAGGATGTAGTTTATTTATTACGCAAAACTCCGCAGAAACTTTTGTTAGGTGGAGATTTTAATGGTGTTTTGCGTCCTGTGTATCAGACCCCCAATTTTAATTTCAGTGAGGAACTAGACGAGTTGGTACATTCTTAGAAAATACGAGATGCGTGAATATGTCAAAGCCCACTCCCAGCAGCCGATTCGATCACTTTTATCTTTCTGACTCTTTATGGGACAGCTGTTGATGATAGATGTGATACCCGCTAGTTTCACTGATCACTGTGCCGTAGCAGTAACTTTGAATCACGTGCCACAACCATGAAAACTGTATCTCCTGCCCTGGATGTTGAACACATCCCTCTTAAAGGATCCTTCCCTCGAGACTGGGCCAGCAGTTTGCGTTCGCAGCGCCGTTATCCTTCTCTTATGGAATGGAGGTCAGGGCATGCCAAAGCTTTGCTCCGGAAAGCGTTAATGCGTTACGGCGCTGAGAGGCTGAGGGACCTCCATTGGATCCATGTTTTTTATTAATCCGTTTAGGGTCAACTTTATGATGATGCCAAACAAGCTCCATAACAGATTATGGATGTCCGCCATGTTAAGGCGAGGAAACAACTGAAAGAACTGAGGATGCGATGAAAATACCGCTTCTTCCTACAGGATGAATAGACTTCCTTATATAACCTTCTCCGGTTGCATTTATCACGTCGCTTACTCACATCGATAGTCACATACTGACATACCAACGTGACATTTCCACAGCGATCTATAATTACTTTACCGGCCTATATGATGGCCCTGCTACTGATACGATTGTCCCTGATGGGTTTACTACTCTCCTCGATTGCGTGGTTACTACCGCATTCAATGATGACTTTCTAAGTTGACTTTAGTTGCGATAATATATATGGCCTTATTGATGATTCACCATCGCCAAAAACCGCCGGGACTTGACCGTATTCCCAAGGAAATGTATGTACAGTTTTGGCCTCTTACGGGTGATACCATCACGTCACTGGCAAATAAAGTGATCCGGGGAGGTTTGATTCCTGAGCCCTTCAGGGTTGGTAAAGTCGTTCTAATTCCGAAGGAAACCAGACGTCCAGACCTTGATAGGCCAAATTCCACCCTATCAACTACTTAATTTCGATTACAAAACTGTCGCCCGGGAGGTTAACAGCCGTTTCCGATATTGCTAGGAAAATTCTTGCTGTCCACGAAAGTTGTGTGCCTGGGCGCACGATTCTGACTTCTGTATTCGAATGCCGCGACATTGTCTAGGTGGTGGCAGCGACTTCTGTCTCTGGAGATTTGTTTTTTATTGATTATAATAAGACATTTGACCGGGTCAGTCACGGTTTCTTGGTACAGGTGCTCAAGGCGACCGGTCTCAGTTGTACTGCGTGTCAGGTATTATCCAATCTTTTTACTGGTATTCACGCATCTGTCGTAGTGAATGGACAACTTACTCCCCAAATCACCTCCAACGGGGCTTACCGCAGGGGTGTCCCCTCTCCATGTGCCTTTTTCCCTCGTCCTTAGAACCGCTGCTTCGCCGTATTGTTGATCAATTAAGTGGCTGGAAGATATTAGGAGAAACCTTCTCTGTACGAGCGTGCGCTGATGATGTTACGGTACTGCCACGTCATGTCGATGATGTATCCTTGCTCAAGGAAATATTGGATTCCTTTTGTTCTCTCTTTGGGCCTGCATTAATGAAATGTATCCTATTACAATTTCAGGGTGTACAACACGTTGTCATTTCATGGACAACGGTTGTTACTCACCACAAATCGTGGGAAATTGCCGTGAATCGTTGTCCGATGAAAATGGCTGCACTCAGTTGGTGGGAGGTGACTAACCGAATTCTAGGGCAACTCGTGAACACGAACGCCATTCCTTTACCCTTCTTCATAAAGTGCGGTTCTTAGATTCCTACTTTCTCAGCAAAGCGCACTATTTTGCACAAAATATTCCCACTCCCCGCGACGATGGCGCCCAATTGTAGCAAATGTCCGGTCTTTTCTTTTCGAAAAGTCATATTTTTCGACTTCGATAGGAAGTGCTTGCAAGGCCTCGTCCCCTTAGAGGGTTGGAACTTCCCAATATCAAAGTGAAGGCTTCATATTGCTTACACGGCGTACCGTTTTAAGCAACTGGAGCAACTCATTTTATTACATCTCGCTTGTTTACGTGTCTTCGACCGTCTGACTTCGCCTGCCGATGTTGGCCGGATCAACACTAAATTGCAGAACGTACGTGAATATTCTGTTGTAGTAAGTTTACCAAGAGCTGGCATTTTATCAGTGACGCACCTTACCACGAGATCCTTGCTTTCTCCTTGAGGAGTACAATCATCCCTCTTTCCAGCTGAAATGACCGCGCTATTGGCATCCTGGATAACAGTGTGGTACCACGCTAGTCTTCCTGTCCTCACAATGGAAGACGCCTCGTCGTGGTGTAGGATCACTGATAATCTGATCCCGACTAACGAACGCCTCCATCGCATTGGTCTTATTCCGCCTCGTCTTTGCAACGAATGTCGTCAACCTGATACTTTACCACACAGGTTTGTCTCTTGTGGACGAGAACACTGACACTGGATTCGCGGCCAGTTGGCTCTCCTTACCCGACCAGCGGAATCTGCTTTCTCGGTTGAACTTCTGTGTCCAGTCATTCAGTCGTATGGTTCCTCGGACACAACGCCCACTATGTAGTCGGGTGCGACAACGATCCCGACCCCCTTGTTTTTCTCCAGTATATGGTGAATGCTCCTTAGAAGTAGCAGGTTCCCACGTCATCATGCTTTATTTGCAAATACACTATGTGATCAAAAGTATCCAGACACCAGGCTGAAAATAACTTACAAGTTCGTGGTGCCCTCCATCGGTAATGCCAGAATTCAATATGGTGTTGCCCTACTCTTAGCTTTAATGACGGCTTCCACTCTCGCAGGCATACGTTCAGTTGGTGTTGGAAGGTTTCTTGGGGAATGGCAGCCCAATCTCCACGTAGTGCTGCACTGAGGAGAGGTATCGATGTCGGTCGGTGAAGCCTGGCACGAAGTCATCGTTCCAAAACATCCCAAAGGTGTTCTATAGAATTCAGGTCAGGACCCTGTGCAGGGCAGTCCATTACAGGCATGTTATTGTCGTGTAACCACTCCGCCACAGGCCGTACGTAAAAAGTGCTCGATCGTGTTGACAGATGCAATCGAAGCAAGTGGGAAGCAAAAAGGTGCTTTAAACATCAATGTAGGCCTGTGCTGTGATAGTGCCACACTAAACAAGGGATGCAAGCCCCCTCCGTGAAACACACGACCACACTGTAACAACACCACCTCCGAATTTCACTGTTAGCACTACACACGCTGGCAGATGACGTTCACCAAGCATTCGCCATACCCACTCGCTGCCATTGGATCGCCACATTGTGCACCGTGATCCGTCACTCCACACGACGTTTTGACACTGTTCAATCGTCCAATGCTTACGCTCCTTACACCAAGCGAGGGATCGTTTGGCATTTAACAGCGCGATGTGTGGCCTATGAGCAGCCGCTGGACCATGAAATCCAAGTTTTCTCACCTGTCATAGTACTTGCAGTGGATCCACATTACAACCCTCGTCAACTGTCGGCGGTATCAGTCAGTCAACAGACGAGTTCGGCCTGTACGCTTTTGTGTTGTATGTGTCCCTTCACGTTTCCACTTCACCATCACATCGGAAACAGTGGACCTAGGGATGTTTAGGGGCGTGGAAATCTAGCGTACAGAAGATGACCCAAGTGACACCAATCACCTCACCACGTTCGAAGTCCATGAGTTGCGTTGAGAGCCCCATTCTGCTCTCGCACGATGTCTAATGGCTACTGAGGTTGCTGTATGGAGTACCTAGCAGTATATGGCAGTACAATGCAACTAATATGACAAAGGAATGTTTTTGGGGGTGTCCAGGTAC
The DNA here is from genome assembly GCF_021461385.2 of Schistocerca piceifrons. Lineage (NCBI taxonomy): Eukaryota > Metazoa > Arthropoda > Insecta > Orthoptera > Acrididae > Schistocerca > Schistocerca piceifrons. Next base: position 704,962,298 of record NC_060141.1, on the reverse strand, counting down.
TTTTGATCGCATAGTGTATGTTGCACCTTGTCTTTGATCGTCAAGCGTTTTTTTGTTCGTATTCTTCCTAGAGAAAAAATTTGTTTTGAGTCCCGAAATTCTGGAATTTTTGTCTATCAAATTTTCTTTTCATAAAATAAATAACAACTAAATTGAAAAAAATTAGAAAATATAAAAAATAAATAAATTAAAAAATCATTCTAGTACCATGTCTATGTGAGGGACCAGTACAGTGTCACGCGGGGAGAGGGGGGGGAGGGAGGCGTAATGGCCAGGCCTCAAGTTTCGACTCCTTCCCACTTTGTGTCCACCTTGCTTTCCGCTGGCTGTGCCCGCATCCTCCAAAAAAATGGCTGAGTGGATAGTAAAGAATAAAAGAGAGAGAAAGAAAGATGGTTTAGTGGTCAGAGCATCTGCCTAGAAAAAAAAGTGGTAAGACGACCGTTAAAAAAAAAGATTGCGTGGCGCAGTGGGTAGCACAATGGACTCGCATTCAGGACGACAACGGTTCAAACGCGCGTCCGGCCATCCAATTTAGGTTTTCCGTGATTTCCGTAAACGGCTCCAGGAAAATGCCGGGATGGTTCCTTTGAAAGGGCACGGCCGATTTCTTGCACCATCCCTGATACAATCCGAGCCTGTACTCCGTCTCTAATAACCTCGATGTCAACGGGACATTAAACACAATCTTCTTTCTCTCTTTCTTTAACACAGCATGAACAGATTTCCGAGGAACTTTGCTGAGTGGAAGAAGAGTCAAAATAAGCGAACACGTGTCTCGGATTATCCGTAGACGCTCGATCGTTTCTGAAAAGACGACGTGCAAAATCTTACAGGCATTTTCCGGGGACATTGAGTGCCTTTTACCCCCTCCTCCCTGACACCCTGAGACGAAATGGTGGCCAGTGGTTAGTGTCGCGGCTTCTTAATTTTCCATCTCATGTTTCACACCTGATTACTATTTTATATTTACTTTATTTTTATAATCATTTATCTACCCATATGCGAAGAAGGAATGTTTCTTACCAAATTACTGGATACGGTGGCGTTATATTACATACAAAATTGAAAAAGTATTTCACAATAAGTGCCACACATTCATTATATAATATATGTGCTTATGCTATGTTGAGAGGTTACAATCTTTTTAAATTCTCATATTCTGGTATTTCATTCTCATGTCAATATTCCGAATGACACAAGCATCGTGCGAAGGCAGGTTGTTTGCCACAGGGAGGTTTCTTCGTGTGACTTTCACGCGGGAAAGAAACGTGGTTAACTCGTGGAGATTCTCGAGTTGGCAATAACTTCGCGGCAAGTCATGGTTAACGGATCATTTTTCCGAAAACGGGCGCTTCCGATTGATTATGAATCAAGATACACTATAGGAATTTCACTGAAAACAATTTGACATAATTTTCCCATTCTTTTAAAAACTCATTCGTCTTATGTTCAATTAGGAGAATAATCAGGAACACGTGATACAATTCCCCACGAGGCTCACCACTCTTCGGTGAGTTCGTGCTTGTCCACTACGGGGCCTCAGCCTTCGCAGCACCTCTTTCCTTTCTGTGCTGCATGTCTATACTTCTGCTACTTTCTCGCCTCCCTTGGAGAACATGTCTAGGATATTTGTGGGAATGTGGTCTGAGGTTTTAATAGCCCGACATCAGAGCAGCCCCTAACCTGTTTTTTCTTTCCTTCTTCAAATGGCTCTGAGCACTATGGGACTTAACATCTGTGGTCATCAGTCCCCTAGAACTTAGAACTACTTAAACCTAACTAACCTAAGGACATCAGACACATCCATGCCAGAGGCAGAATTCGAACCTGCGACCGTAGCAGTCGCGCGGTTCCGGACTGAGTGCTTAGAACCGCTAGACCACCGCGGCCGGCCTTTCCTTCTTCGTTCTCCATCTCCTACCCTTCTTCCATTTCGTCGTTTGAGGTTCTTCTATGTTTATTCTTCTTTCCTGTGCACTCGTGAAGGCCGGCCCACGCGTATGACGCGTAACACGTGACTGGGTAACGCGTAATTACCAGCACTGGGTCAACAGGTAGGGTTTGCACGTACCCCGTAGTACAGGCCAGACCCAGGGACTGGTAAGTTCCTGAGCTATTACCTTCCCAAACTGCCGATTGGTCACTCAGTCAGGGGTTCAGGAGGTGTAACTGAGGTGTGAAAAATCATTTAAATCATCTAACGCAGTTGAGCTACCCCCCCCCCCCCCTTCCGAGATGGGGGGGGGGGGCAGTTGGAAGGAGAGCGTCATCGGGGTTGCTGGCAATCATGGGGGTATTTTCGCAATAAGTTGAGCATCATCTTCTGAACATAAACGAAGTGAGGCTAAAGTTTCAAAGAATCTCCCGGCTGCGCTTCGGTCCTTCATGGTATCACACTGAAGAAGATCAGTTCTTTGCTGTATTTAATCCGTTTATTATTCAGAAAAATGTTATTGCAATTGTAGGTCCTGTGAAATCTTGCTCTCGGTTATATAATGGAACTATGCTTCTGAAGACCAGTTGTGATTTTCAAGCCCAGCAACTGCTCACGGCCTCGCTCCTCCACAGCTATCCTGTTCGTGTCAAGGCACATCGAATGCTGAATCCTTCATGTGGTGTTATTTACACTCGGCCGCTTGATGGTCTGACCGAGGGATATATCCAAACCTTCTTCTCTGCTAAGGGTGTCATCGGGTAATGAAAAAGATTAATGCAAACTTAGTGCCAACACGCACTTTTTTCTCGTGTTTGATCGAGTAGTGCTTCCATCAAAGATGAGAGCAGGCTATGAAGGCATCACAGTCCCACTGTACACTCCAAACTCGAAGCATTGCTACCAGTGTCAACGTTACAGCCGCGCTCGCATGTCCTGTGAAAAAAGCACTCCGTCTTCAGGCCACAAGTGGCCCATCGGGACCATCCGACCGCTGTGTCATCCTCAGTTGATGATGCGGATAGGAGGGGCCGCTATTATTCGGTCGAGTAGCTCCTGAATTGGCATCACGAGGTTGAGTGCACCCCGAAAAATGGCAACAGCGCCTGGCGGCCTGGATGGTCACCCATAGAAGTGCCGGCCACGCCCGACAGTGCTTAACTTCGGTGATCTCACGGGAACCGGTGTATCCACTGCGGCAAGGCCATTGCCCATGTCCTGTGAAGACATGGGCAAATGTGTTACTTGTGGTAGGGATCCTCACAAGGATGATTGCCCACCTCCTTCTCCCCGCTGTCTCACTTGCACTGGCAACATGTAGCCTCATCCTGAGAATGTCCCATGCATCTCGATGAGTGGGCCATCCAGAAGATCCAGGAGAAGGAATCGAAGGCCCTGCATCCTACAATCTGGCACTTACAATACTGTTCTTGCTACGCCTTACTCCCCAAAGGACATGGCCACACAAACTTGTAACATCAAATTCAGCACTGCATTTGTAAAATCGTTCAGTATTCCGGTAGCATCCCCGTCTCCTTCTCTTCCAGGTGCGCAAAAATCCACCAAGTCTACGCCTCAGGTGGTGAAATCACCTGCTACACAACCGGTAGGCTGGAAAGGACAGAAGGACACTCCCACAGTCATCTTACTTCCCTCCAGCAAATTAACATCTGAGTCTTCATCTGCCAACCACAAAGGCTCTAAGAAATCAAAAAATGGTTCAAATGGCTCTGAGCACTATGGGACTTAACAGCTATGGTCATCAGTCCCCTAGAACTTAGAACTACTTAAACCTAACTAACCTAAGGACATCACACAACACCCAGCCATCACGAGGCAGAGAAAATCCCTGACCCCGCCGGGAATCGAACTCTAAGAAATCAAACAAAGACAAACGTTCTACTTCCCCAACCCAGAGATCCTCTTCAACGGTTTTGCCACCTGATACACACACTCAGCCGACTTCCATTTCGCCAGTGCGCACTGCCTACCGTTTTGCTATCCTGGAGTCTGCTGGCCGTCCCATAGAGACTGCCGACGCCTGTGTAGATCTCATGCAACATGATCTTCCATCCTCTGCGCCCTGTAACAGTAAGTCTTCGATGGATGGCACTCGGTGTCTGCTGAGGTGACAACCCTCCATTTGTTCCCTCCTCCCCTTTCCCTGTTATGACTCTTCTCAATCGAAAGTTCGTGGCATTAGAGCCAACAAGGAGGAATTATGGTTGTTTTTGAAATCACAGAATCCGCTTGTTGTCTGCTCCAAGAAACAAGATCGCATCCTTGCGTCTACTTTGACCTCTCGCATTTCCTTCCAGTCTGATTTGACCTTCCCTCCGAGGGCGGCATCCCATCTCATGGTGAAGTCATGCTGCTCATCCAGGACGACATTCATAGCCAAACCATCTGCAAGCTGGTGCAATCCGCATTATCTTTCCTCACATCACCTTTCCTCTTTGAAATGTCTATATCCATCCTTTATTCAGAGTGTCACCACGGCAGACTTGGTTCAGCTTCTTGACGAACTCCCTTTCTCCTGCTCGGCGACTTCAATGCACACCGTCCCCTTTGGGGCTCTTCCAGAACCTATCCGAAAGATGACCTTCTCTATCAGCGCAACCACATTTGTCTAAACAGTGGAGCACCCACATCCCTTTCAGACTCCACACGCACCTATACCCTTTTGGACCTCTCATTCTGCATTGCCTACCTTTACCATCGTCTCGAGTGGGCCGCTCTCTCTGATACATATTCGTGCGACCATTTCCTGTGTGCTGTCCCTTTGCTGACTCCTACCCCACCTACGTATAAACCCACAGGCGGCTTTCTAATGCCGACTGGAGGTTTACTCCTCCCTGGCGACCTTCGACGAACAACATTTTTCCAGTTGTGATGACCAGGTAGAGTACCTTACAAACATTATCCTTACCACCGCAGAAAGTTCCATACCTCGCAGTTCTTCTTTACCGTACACTGGTGGACCGAGGCGCTCCGCGATGCGATTCGCCCATGGAGAGATGCTCTCCACGTTTCTAACCATCATCGTACGATGGCGAACAGTATTCGTTATAAACTGTTGCGTGTGCAGTGTCGTCGTGTTCTTCAGGTTTGCAAAAAAGCTAGCTGGATTTCATTTACTAGTTCTTTTAACAGTTTCACTCCGTCTTCTGTTATCTAGGGAAACTTCCGGAGGCTTTCTGGAACCAAGGTCCATTTCCCAACTTCCGGTCTACCCATAGCAGATAACGTCATCCTGGACCCGATTGGTATCTCCAACACCTTAGCCTACTATTTTGCGGAGATTTCGAGGTCAACCCACTATCACCCCGCCTTCCTCCTTCGGAAACGAGTGGAGGAATCTCGTGTGATACCCTTTTCCCAGAACAGTGAATTATACAATACCGTCTTTACTATGAAGGAGCTAGATCATGCTTTCACATCATCCCATTCTTCCGCCCCACGGCCGGACGGTGTTCACTTTCAGTTGTAGCATCTTTCTCTTGCTGGCAAGCACTTTCTCCTTCATATGTACAATCCCATTTTGGTAGATGGCACCTTTCCCAGACGTTGGCGTGAAGCCACTGTCATACCTACACCTAAGCCTGGTAAGGACAAACACCTTCCCTCTAGCTACAGCCCCATTTCTCTCACCACCTGTGTTTGCTGTGATAGAATGTATGATTCATGGCCGGCCAGTATGGTGGCCGTAATCTAGCACTCTACTAACAACTGTACAATGTCGATTTCGAGCTCGCCGTTATGCAGTTGACAGTTTCGTCACTTTGTCAACCGTTGTCATGAACACCTTTCCGCGGAAGTGCCAGATTGTGCCCGTGTTTTCTGATTTAGAGAAATACTACGACACCTACTGGGGGACTCTGTACCCTACACTCCTGGGGCTTTCGAAGCCGTATGCACCGTTTCCTTCAGGAATTTTTAAAAGACCGATCTAGTCGGACACCTTTACCCAGGAGAACGGGGTGCCTCAACCCTCTGTCCTGAGCGTTGTCCTCTTTGCTATAGCCATGAACACTATTATGGCCTGTCTCCCACCAGGCATCTCTGGCTCGCTTTAGGTCGACGTTTTTGCTCTCTATTGCAGTTCTGCATGGACTTGTCTCCTTGAACAGCTTCTTCAGCGATGTCTCTATCCTGTTTGCTACTGGAGGGTCGACAATGCCTTCCGCCTTTTTACTGACAAAACCGTTTGTGCAGATACCTTGCCGTGCAATAGGTTTCTTCCACCGTCCTTACATCTTGGGCCTGTTACTCTTCCGTTCGCTGGAAGTACGAAATTCCTGGAACTTGGTCCTCCCACGTGTCTCATCTGGCCGCCTGCTGTATCCATTTCGTTAATGTCCTACGTGTTCTAAGCAGTACTTCCTGGACAGCGGATGAGGCCACCCTCCTCCGTTTTTACCGATCCCTTTTCCGATCGAAACTAGACTACGTGTGTTTCGTTTATTCATCTCCACGTCCATCCATCTTGTGCCGTCTTAATACAATCCACCATCGTGGAATCCGTTTGGCCACTGGCGCCTTATATGCTAGCCCAGGTGATAGTCTCTATGAAGAAGCTGCCAAACTACCGCTGTCATACCTGCGTGATGTCCTCCTCAGCGGATACGCATGCCGTTTGTCTGCCATGCCCGGTCACCCATCCTATGCCTCCCTTTTCGATGACTCGCTTGGCTACTAGTAAGGGGTCTGTTACCACCCGGAGTTCGCTTCCGACTATTGTTCCGGCTGCTTAACTTCACGCTACCTGACACGTTCCCAATCGGTGTTCATCTTGGACTTCATTCGCTTCCTAAGGAAACCACTAGGATTCCATCTATCGCTGTTAGGTTCCTTTCGGAGTATGCTGATGCGTTAGCTCCATACTTAACAATCATATACAAGCGTTCGCTCGACGAAAGATCTGTACCGAAAGACTGGAAAGTTGCACAAGGTCACACCAATATTCAAGAAAGGTAGTAGGAGTAATCCACTAAATTACAGGCCCGTATCATAAACGTCGATATGCAGCAAAATTTTGGAACATATATAGTGTTCAAACATTATCAATTACCTCGAAGAAAACAGTCTATTGACACACAGTCAACATGGGTTTAGAAAACATCGTTCCTAGCTCTTTATTCACACGAAGTGTTGAGTGCTATTGACAAGGGATTTCAGATCGATTCCGTGTTTCTAGATTTCCGGAAGGGTTTTGACACTGTACCACACAAGCGGCTTGTAAAGAAATTGCGTGCTTGTGGAATATCGTCTCAGTTATGGGACTGGAATTGTGATTTCCTGTCAGAGAGGTCACAGTTCGTAGTAACTGACGGAAAGTCATCGACTACAACAGAAGTGATTTCTGGCGTTCCCAAAGGTAGTGTTATAGGCCGGTTGCTGTTCCTTATCTATATAAACGATTTGGGAGAATATCTTAGCAGCCGTCTTAGGTTGTTTGCAGATGACGCTGTCGTTTATTGACTAATTAAGTCATCAGAAGATCGAAACAAATTGCAAAACGATCTAGAAAAAATATCTGAATGGCGCGAAAATTGACAGTTGACCCTAAGTAACGAAAAGTGTGAGTATCCACATGAGTGCTAAAAGGAATTCGTTAAACTTCGGTTACACGATAAATCAGTCTAATCTAAAAACCGTAAATTCCACTAAATACCTAGGTATTACATTTAAGAACAGCTTAAACTGGAAGGAACACACAGAAAATTTTGTGGGGAAGGCTAACCAAAGACTGCATTTTATTGTCAGGACACTTAGAAAATGTAACAGATCTACTAAGGAGACTGCCTACACTACGCTTGTCCGTCCTCTTCTACAATACTGCTGCGCGGTGTGGGATCCTTACCAAATAGGACTGACGGAGTACATCGAAAAAGTTAAGAGAAGGGCAGCACGTTTTGTATCATTGTGAAATATGGGAGGGAGTGTCACAGAAATGATACAGGATTTGGGCTGGACATCATTAAAAGAAAGGCGTTTTTCGTTGCGATGGAGTCTTTGCATGAAATTCCAATCACCAACTTTCTCCACTGAATGCGAAAATATTTTGTTGACACCCCATTACATAGGGAGAAACGATCACCACGTTAAAATAAGTGAATTCAGAGCTCGTATGGTAAGATATAGATGTTCATTCTTTCCGCGCGCTATACGAGTTTGGAATAATTGAGAATTGTGAAGCTCGTTCGATGAACTTTCTGCGCCGGCCGGAGTGGCCGAGCGGTTCTTGGCGCTACAGTCCGGAACCGCACGACCGCTACGGTCGCAGGTTCGAATCCTGCCTCGGGCATGATTGTATGTGATGTCCTTAGCTTAGTTAGGTTTAAGTAGTTCTAAGTTCTAGGGGACTGATGACCTTAGACGTTAAGTCCCATAGTGCTCCGACCCATTTTAACCCTCTGCCAGGCACTTAAATGTGATTTGCAGAGTATCCATGTAGATGTAGATGTAGACCTTCGCACATAACAGCGATAGCACCTTCGTGAACACTGATGGCGCTAAGACTGATCAATGTGTCGGGTGTGCCTTTGTCGCTAGCACCGACAATTTCGGTATGAGCTTCTAGAACACTGCTCAGTATTTGCAGCACGGTTCTTCACTTTCTATCAGGCCCTGCCGTACATCCGGCGGCACGGACTTTTTAATTGTGTCGTGTGCTCCGATTCTCTCAGTGCTCTTGAGAGCCTCTGTGTGCAGTACACTGTCCACCCCTTAGTACAATGGGTCCAAGAAAGCTTCCACTTGATTGCTCTTGAGGGAGCACCTGAGATGTTTATGTGGGTTCCTAGACACGTCGGTCTAACGGGAAACGAGGCTGCTGACGCTGCTGACACTGCTGCCAAGGCTGTATTGCTCCTACCTCGGCTCGGTAGTCCTTCCATTTCTTCGTCTGATTTCCGTCTTTTCGTCTGTCGACAAGTGGTTCAAATGGTTCAAATGGCTCTGAGCACTATGGGACTTAACAGCTTTGGTCATCAGTCCCCTAGAACTTAGAACAACTTAAACCTAACTAACCTAAGGACATCACACAACACCCAGTCATGTCGACAAGTGGTGTCACTTTGGATCACCACTGGTCTTCACTTCGCGGAAACAAGCTCCAGAGTATTAAACCTCTCCAAACGGCTTTGCCGATCTCCTCTGGGCCCTCTCACTGGGAGGACAGCACTTAAGTTAGGTTGCGCATTGGGCACTGTCTTTATAGCCATCGTCATTTGTTGGGGGATGATCCCCCACCGTTATGTGCTCGACATTTCCTGGCCTAGTGCCCTTTCTTTAACCTCTTGCGTCCTAGTACATGTTTGCCGTCTGAGTTATCGGCCGTTTTGGCAAACGCCGCGTTTGTTTCCGACTGCGTTTTACCTTTTATCTCTCGTTGCAATATGCTGAAGGATATTTAATCTTTAGTTCTGGACCTCCACTGTCTCTACAGCGTACTTTGTGGATTTTTCTCCAAGAGGAAATTCTTCGTCTGAGCTCTCTTTCCTTCCGTCGATTGGGCTTAATTTCCTTTTCGTATTATTGCTCTAAAGTTATGACATGGGCGCTTATGACTTTAGTTGTTTTTATGCGCACTCAAAAACACAAAACAGATGTTACTTGAATATACACTGGAAAACATTTGTCTAGCAATCTCCTATAGACTTGGGCATATAAATGAAAAACCAAAATAAGTCATAATCGGGTTTCTATCCGGGACGCAAAATTAAAAAAAAAAAAAAAAAACGCATTTCTAATCACTGTGCCACCATTTGATCTGATGCTATCGCATAGTAAAAGGCAAATAAAGTACCCGAAAAATTCCTCGAAAACTTCGACCATAGCTTTTTAAGAAAAGGTCGAGTATATACAAATAACCTGGGGCACGTTTTGGCTTATTTCGCTCTATCTTCCACTAGGCGAAGTTTGTGGAAAATCAGGTTATGGCACTTGCTGTGTTCCCCTTATCAGTGAAAGAATTGAGACAGACCAGGAAATACTAGCAAGAATTCAACCAGGAATAACATTAAGGTTTGGACTCGGGCAGCTTCTGAAGTCCCGGCTTCTGTCGAGGACTATGAAAATTAAAATCTTCAGGAATGAGGATCTACAGGAATTAGGATCTACAGGATTGTAATGCAACCCCTGGTCCTATATGGAGCAGAGAAGTGGACCCTGACCCAAAAGACAGAAAGAAAATTCCTGACGTTTCAGTATGAGATTCTGAGATTGGTCCAGTGAAGAATGGAGACGACTGAAGGTCGAGGAACAACCTCTAACTGCAGAAATTGTACACGTTGCAGGACGTTGAGGTGGTGATTAAAGAGAGGAAACTCAAGCGTTGTAATGCGTCGCGAAGGACGGACCACCAGGCAGGTGGTCGAAGATGTCATAGGAAACAAACCGAGGGGAAGACCACGGTTGACAAGGGGACGACGCCTACTCGTCATCAGAGATTTCGTTGAAGTATATAATATTAACACGTTTATGGCATAAACTTCTGGCTTGGCCACAACTGAAAGTGACAGCTTCTGAAGTCCTGATGGCCAAGCGTTTAGCAAACGACAGCGTTCTTGGCGAAGATCGGGCGAGACATTAGTTACGTAGGCTTATCGTAGTTTTCATACAGAACGGTAATCGTACGGTGAAGGGATCGTGTCCTTCTTCGAAAAACTCCCTTTTTGCTTTCAGTTTTTACGTTTCTTAAACTGCAGATAAACCAAAATAATGTTCAGTATATCATATTTAATAACATTTTCGTAAAAGGCATGAAAAAGAAAATTTGGGATTGAAAATAAATTTCTGCGAAAGTATTGTAAGGCGTACAGTGGAACTTTGTACATAAATATAGATAGCTTTATTAGTTTGCAGTTGATTTACACGTGCTGGAGTAATGATATTCGTTGTAAACACAGGAGAAGCAATAATTTTTCGGCATAATGCGCACGTTATAGACGCCGCATTATCATAATTATATGGTTGTTTTGAAATTTCTGCAGAGAAACAAACCTGCTTTAGGTTGGTAAAACATTCTCTCCCACCGCACAGACTGACAGCCAGGCATAAAGCATCATTTCGCCAAACATTGTCGAGGATAGCAGACGATTTTCAATGGAATGTGTTTTTGACGGTTTCCTCGGGAAGTGATTTTTTTTTATGACGAAAAAAACAGACTTCGCTGGGTCTCAACTTGCGTAGTGCATTTGGAAGGAGTAACTTCAATACTGCACGATGGCAGTCGTTTCTCATCTTAGAAATTCTCATCGTATAATGGGGGATTTGTTTGCCCTCCTGACGATTCAATTCAAATAGTTATCCTGCACGTAGAGCTTCAACACGTAAGTCAAAACCTGTTGTCTGAGGCTGTTGTAAGATTTCCAGATTTTTATGAAGTACTTACGGTATTCTTATGTTTTACCATGTACTCCTCCACTGTCATTAGATTCCTCGGTCCAAAAGAGCCAGTATTCTCTTGTAGGCATACGTAGATTGTTGGGAAAAATTTTCTAGAAAGGATTACAGCATATTGCGCTCTATACGAGTGGGTTATTTTGTTCATATCCTGTCGTTTCAGGAGAACTACTTTTGCCTCTCAGTGTTCCAGAGTTCGGTTATAGGTGGATTGGTACCGGTAATCTGGAAAGAAAAGTTACGAATGTTAATATTTCATTATACCTGACGTTTGAAAGGGTATTTCGACTGATATTGACGAATGAAAGTTCTCGACTAACTTGTCTGATCGATGCTGATAACAAAATGCTTTGCTAATTGAGGATAAGCATCTAGTCTGCACGGGTTTCCTCAATAGTGGCAGTCTCTCTTTTGGATAAAAATTGCGTAATTTTCCTCTAACGAATTGTAAGCTTTTGTGTGAACTCTCTCATCCATGATTCCGAAGCTTCGCTTCGAATTCCGTATTAGAAAATGGTCTCATTTGAGCAAGTATCCATTGCTGCAAGTTTCTTGTAGTGACTTCAGTTAAAGCTCCGGGCTTCTAAAAAGCGATAATATGTCCAGGCATCAATTGCGTTATATTTATCGTTCCGAGATCCATCGTTTGTAAACTATTCGTCCCAAATTTTCAAATTTCGCATATGCTTCAAGCGAGATGTTCTTTTCATCTGGAAACTCTTCAAATTCCACTGTCGATGTGTGTTTGTAAGATTAACAACAATTACGTTATCGACTAGAACGAAAATTGAATCTTCTTTCATGATTTTTTCATATGTTGCCTAGTCGTCGCTTGATGAAGAGTACCATAGAGGTTGTGAGTATGATGGCTCATTACCACACTTAAACTGACTGCCACAGATCTCGTGTCTCAGGCGGCCTCAATGAAACGAGCCTGCCCAAGTTAGCTGGCGAAATAAATATTGATAGGCGATCGAGATCACATGTCATTATTCCACTCAGTATCCGACCGTTGAAAGGCATGGACTATGACACTACTTGAAGGGAGCCCCTGATTTGAATCGATACCGGGGAACAGTTGGTAGGAATCGCAACACAAATAAAAGATTTAGGAACCAGCACGAAGAGATGTATTCTGAATTTAGTGTAGAACAACGTGCATTTAATCGCAGGCAGCCTCCACTGACGTAGTCGCATTCACAGTACGGCGTATAGAAATAACATTCACCTAGAACTGCACAAATTTAACTGGGAACCGTGCGAAGTTGGTTCCGGCAGTGCAGAGGGGGTTGCAGACTTCGGTGAACCTTACTGCATGGCTGGCGCTGCTGCTCTTCCATAGTATCACGAGATACTCGCGATCGCCAATCGATCGAGCGACGATCGAATCAGAGCATCGTTACTAGACTGCGCTCGAAGTAACGAGCCGTTAAACTTTACTGTAGCATGACAGGAGGTTCTAGCGGGCGAGACGGCAGCTGCAGGACCTTCCAAGAAGATGTTGCCGAGTGGGAGCGGCGATTTGTTAACTGGCCGACACCTCACACTAGTGAGCCAGCGGCTGAAAAACGTAGTTTTGGTGCCAGTTTGCTGGGTGGTCAAACGGCTAGCTGTCGCCTGCTGCGCCATAGAGTCGCCGCTTCCTTTTTGCTCCAGAGGTTTCCTAACTTGGCAAAGCTCCGGCAGTTGGGGGGGTGGGCTTTTCCGTTTTCGTGCGCGTCTCAAGACCAAGAAGACGCTTCGTTTAGACTTGAATCTTTTTAGTCGTCGCCGCCATATTGAACAGTTTATTAATTCTTCTCAAAATGACAACAGCAGAATTCTGTTTACTGCTTTCGGTACCTCTATTTGTAGAGAATTACTATTACAAGGTTTCTTTCGTTTCTGTAATTATTTAGGTGCTTTAATTCACTGCTGAATCTTTAGACACTTCGAAATAATTGATATTCAAATTATGCATAGAGTTTCTGTTTGTTCCTGATTGAAAGGTACCAAATCTGTCAACTGATTTCATATTCATCAATAACTTCTCGACTCATCCTTAGTTTCCGATCTTGCATGGACGCCCATTCCCTCGTCAATGCATGTGGCGTTATGGGAAGGGTTCGTAACACGATGTGTTGTAATGGGATTAGATTCAGAAGAATACATAGATTGAACGACATCGAGCAGGGTGATTGGTGAGGCCGAAGACCGACTGTAGCTTGTGTGACCAGTCTGGTAATTAAGAAAGTGTACTGTAGTATCTTACGAAAACGAAAATTAAGAGGTAACTTTATTGGCCTAATTTATGCTACATTCGTAGTCCAACACTCTGTAACAGATTTCAAAACATCTGAAAAAATACCTGATTTATTTGTAGTCCCACACTCTGCAACAGATTTCAAAACATCTGAAAAAATACCTGATTTGTATCTTTAACCTGTGGATCAGGTTTGGTTGGTATCAAAAATTTTTCTATGCCTCAATTCGTTCAACTGGCTGCTTTCCTGCATGCCTGCTGTAGTAATTTGTTCCTTTGTTCAGTGTGTTTGTTTCATTGCAACACAGACATTCAATCTGCACTTTTCATACGGCGAATCACGAAATTTTCTGAAGATTGGTATACTTGGCGATGTTATCATGTTCTACACTGTGGAAAAGAAGTGTATCTTAAGGTGGCTTTTCTATCTTGTAGGAGAATATAGCGAGTTCTTCTTGCAGTGGGTGAACAGACAAGGTAATAGCTCAAATAAAGAAAGTTACAGATCTTCTGCAAGTAACATGTTACACGTGTAACTAAGCTATTGTATTTAAATCTGCTTTTCGTTTGCTCACTCCTTAAAAACATTGTATATGTATCAGGAGAATAATGAATGAGATTTTCACAGATACTGTTAGGATAATTTCACTGCTGTTAACAGGTTGGATATCTTAAGTCTCATTCTCAAGTATTTTGTCCGCGTTTTTTTTTCTGATAATCAGCCACTAGACAACAAAGTGGTAAAACGCAGCCCACTGTATTTTATTGCATTTGCGGACGTTAATACAATTCCATGTATTGAAATCAAATACACCCCCATGCTTTCATACATTGCGTGTGTCAAACCCTCAAATGAAGAGAAGTTAACATAATTCCAGCCGTGCATCCTCACAAACATCGTTAGGATGACCAAAACACTGTATATGTGTCAGACATCTTACATCCACTGTTTGGTAAAGGACTATATCTCTTCACGTAGTCCTTTTACACTTAGTAAGTGATCTGGCAGCTTCCAGTACGTCTTTGTCATTCCTTCCGTCTTAGAACCCAGACAGGAATTCTCTTGGATCATCTTAAATAATTCGGCTGGTTACGTAACACCTCTACCTCTATTTTATTTCCATTACAGTCGAAGCTATGTGTTCGATTCCGGTCTATTCAACCAACTATTTGCATGTCTTCCTGCGTCTCCTTAGTAGTTCCCAACACGCATGTTCCTGTTAAATGGTCGCCAACTTTCAGGTTTTTCGTGGTTTTAATATTAGAAGTCCCTGCATACTGTGATAATTGAAAACTAGCAGTACACAGCAGTTAGGATGAAATAATATGAATCCTTTCTTTCCCCTAAGTCGTAATACTGCGGTCTAGGGCAACGTTTCTCAATCACCAGATCCTACCACATTGCTGTTTCTCGAATACATGTCAGGAGTGTCACGAGATTTTTAGTGTCTTCTAATCTTCCGATAATATAACTAGAACGTACAAAAATTATGGCCAAATCGTTTCTTGGAGTACCCAAATTTGCAAGAAATCGCGCATCATTATAGCAGATTACAGGCATAATAATAAAATATGTATTGTATATATGTCATGTGTTTGCTTTTTTGCGTCTAGGAGTAAAATCACATATAGGGGTGTCGCGAAAGTTTGAAACGTCCTTTGGTATGGCCCAAAGGAAAAATGGTTTATAAATGTGGGTCTAGTGGGTACAGCACTAGACTCTGCCTCTGGAAGTCTCGGATTTAGTCCTCTGCATAGCTCTTGCTGGATGCTGGAAAAGTTTCGCTATCACAGTATACACGAATACAGCTCGTGTAACTGTGTGATGTACAAATTGGGCATCGAAATGGAAGCAGACAGATGGACACTAAACGAAGAAAGCCGCCTACACTGTCACAATCCAGCACCCAGTATCATGCTAGAAATATGGATATAACTTCCAGAAAACCATCTGAAGATGGGCTTGAACAGGTTCGAAAACCGGTTCATGGAATAATAAATAACTTTTCAAAAAAGTGACTGGTTGCAGTTTTATGTATTTATATTCAATAGAAAGTCACGAGTTCTAAACTCCCTGTAATGGTTGAGCTTAATATGAACAGCTGTTCTTTAGAGGAGTTTCTGAAATATGTTGAGGTGTTCGTGAAAAGCGGATGTAGATATGCGAGACTGGGCCATCCCAATCGCAACTGAGACGAACATTGCTGGTTTCAATTCTTCTTCCACTTGGTTGAGCAGATTGAAGAAATCATACAGTATCGGAGATTACAAAACAACAAAGTTAACTGCAAGCAAACGTGTAGAGGAGATGCCGTTAATTCGCAGTTGACGTAAAGGCTTAGTTTGCTGTTATCCCCACCACATATGCTGTGTCTAACTCAGATCAGTAAGGTTTTCGTGCAAGAGCTGCGAGCAAACCGCACTTATTATTTCGAGACGAAAAAGACAAAAGTCGGTTGTGCATTCGATTAAAGCTATCATACATTCGTATAAAACAATGAAAATTATAAATACGACTGGATTACTGTTTCCATAGCTTTATATCTGTCTTGCGGGACCTCAAGACGTATTGGGACCAAAAATAAAATGGACTGTGTACAGGTAAAAATCTTATAATCGTCCTATCAAAAGTAACATTTTATTCGAAACAGTTCCTAAGTAGTGGGAGTATTTAACTCATTGCTTTTATTGGACTCTTGGCCTGTACATAACGATACCTCTGTGTTTCAGGAGGACGATGGAAAGATCCACCTGGAACAACTAATGTTACTCTCGATAAACAAGTTATTAGATTGTGGAAAGTGTTTTTAAGAAAATTGTCGGATGACATAAGTTCCGATTGCTCCGAGTCATTTCAGGTTTGTGTGGAAAACAGTATCCTTAAATTTCAGTCATTTGCGCATTATCGATTTGTATCGGCACGATTTACAAATTGCTTTACGTATGCTCGATATGCAGAGCAACGGCAGGACAGTTTCTCGATCCACCGAAATTCTGTTCAGATAAAACTACTAATACCTGTGACTTCCATGAAAGTATTAATTTTCAGTTCGTCAGGTGTGCCTAGTGTAAGGAAATGGAATACATTCGTATCGACAGCTAAACTTTTACACATGTAATTGTGACGTGACTAGCAGAGGAAAATAAATTAAAGCAGTACTTCATTTTACATTATAGATGAATTCCATGAATCATGAAGTATTTCTTACACATGCCTTTTTGTAACAATTCCTGTAGCACAGTTCTTATACTTTTTGAATAATACGTACGTTAGTCACAATGAAATAGTTTCTGGTTGATTACGCATAGTCGTCACAATAAAGCGGAGTGTCATTTGAATGACAAAAACAGTCATTTTCCTTACACCAGACTCACCTGCCGAATGAAAAATTAATACTTTCAGGGACGTCACAGTTATTAATAGTTTTAACTGAACAAAACTTCGGTGGAGTAAGAAATGGCCCTGGCTGTTGCTCTGCATATTGTGCTGCGTATCGAGCATACATAAAGCAATTTGTAAATCTTGCCGATGCAAGTAGATAAGGCGCAAATGACTGAAATTTAAGAATACCGTTTTCCTGATAAACGTAAAATGACTAGGAGTACTCAGAAATTATATCGTCTGACAATTTTCTCGACAATACTCATTAAAACCACTTATTAAAAACAATGATACGTAACATTTTTTGTATACCTTAGGTGCTTCAAATTCGCCAATAGTTTATAGCTAAATCTGCCGCTAGATGTTCGATTTTCCATCCCTAGCTTTAAAATAAAAATATCTTTAACTACAATGTCAGCTTAGAATGTAACTGATCTCATATATCGCATATAAAAGTAAACAAGAACCATAACTCCAGGTAGCATTGACCGCAGGATTTAGTGTTGTGCATCATTGCTTGTTACGGTCAAATACCAAAATGTAACACATATTTACTCGAGACTTTAAATAGATATCGCTCGCTATCTTTCTAGTGTCAAAAACAATTTGATACACAGGGTGGTAAAGAAAATTCTGAAAAGTTTCTAAGAATGTCAGAGGATTGGTTGTATTGAGAAATAAATTTTCAACAAAAAATTCCATACGCTTCTCCGTTTCCGAGTTAAGAGCACAACCTAGCCTTATAACACCCCTACAAGCTTCTCAGATTGTTTCTGACCACACTTTATAAGCCACATTTCATATTCAGCAGTATATAAGACCTATAATCTACATCTACATTCACATCCATACTATGTAAGCCACCTGACGGTGTGTAGGGGAGGGAACCTTGAGTACCTATATCGGTTCTCCCTTCTACTCCAGTCTCGTATTGTTCGTGGAAAGAAAGATTGTCGGTATGCCTCTGTGTAGGCTCGAATCTCTCTGATTTTATCCTCATCGTCTCTTCGCGAGATTTACGTAATGTAATGTACCAAGTGTGAACTGTCCAGCAACTATATTCTTAATAGATTTTTCAAATTCATTTCAATATAAAGTTTTGAAAATACACTCCTGGAAATTGAAATAAGAACACCGTGAATTCATTGTCCCAGGAAGGGGAAACTTTATTAACACATTCCTGGGGTCAGATACATCACATGATCACACTGACAAAACCACAGGCACATAGACACAGGCAACAGAGCATGCACAATGTCGGCACTAGTACAGTGTATATCCACCTTTCGCAGCAATGCAGGCTGCTATTCTCCCATGGAGACGATCGTAGAGATGCTGGATGTAGTCCTGTGGAACGGCTTGCCATGCCATTTCCACCTGGCGCCTCAGTTGGACCAGCGTTCGTGCTGGACGTGCAGACCGCGTGAGACGACGCTTCATCCAGTCCCAAACATGCTCAATGGGGGACAGATCCGGAGATCTTGCTGGCCAGGGTAGTTGACTTACACCTTCTAGAGCACGTTGGGTGGCACGGGATACATGCGGACGTGCATCGTCCTGTTGGAACAGCAACTTCCCTTGCCGGTCTAGGAATGGTAGAACGATGGGTTCGATGACGGTTTGGATGTACCGTGCACTATTCAGTGTCCCCTCGACGATCACCAGTGGTGTACGGCCAGTGTAGGAGATCGCTCCCCACACCATGATGCCGGGTGTTGGCCCTGTGTGCCTCGGTCGTATGCAGTCCTGATTGTGGCGCTCACCTGCACGGCGCCAAACACGCATACAACCATCATTGGCACCAAGGCAGAAGCGACTCTCATCGCTGAAGACGACACGTCTCCATTCGTCCCTCCATTCACGCCTGTCGCGACACCACTGGAGGCGGGCTGCACGATGTTGGGGCGTGAGCGGAAAACGGCCTAACGGTGTGCGGGACCGTAGCCCAGCTTCATGGAGACGGTTGCGAATGGTCCTCGCCGATACCCCAGGAGCAACAGTGTCCCTAATTTGCTGGGAAGTGGCGGTGCGGTCCCCTACGGCACTGCGTAGGATCCTACGGTCTTGGCGTGCATCCGTGCGTCGCTGCGGTCCGGTCCCAGGTCGACGGGCACGTGCACCTTCCGCCGACCACTGGCGACAACATCGATGTACTGTGGAGACCTCACGCCCCACGTGTTGAGCAATTCGGCGGTACGTCCACCCGGCCTCCCGCATGTCCACTATACGCCCTCGCTCAAAGTCCGTCAACTGCACATACGGTTCACGTCCACGCTGTCGCGGCATGCTACCAGTGTTAAAGACTGCGATGGAGCTCCGTATGCCACGGCAAACTGGCTGACACTGACGGCGGCGGTGCACAAATGCTGCGCAGCTAGCGCCATTCGACGGCCAACACCGCGGTTCCTGGTGTGTCCGCTGTGCCGTGCGTGCGATCATTGCTTGTACAGCCCTGTCGCAGTGTCCGGAGCAAGTATGGTGGGTCTGACACACCGGTGTCAATGTGTTCTTTTTTCCATTTCCAGGAGTGTATGTGCAGTAGCTGACGTAATTTCGGTGTATACAATGACTATAAGCAATAATGAAAAGAGCCATTTCGCTATCGTGTTACAATCTGATACTACAAGGCGAGAAAGAATGCTTCTTTAATCGATTAGTTTCCTCAAAATTGAATGGAAAGGTCTACATAGTGGAAAACATCTTTTATGCAAAAAAATAGCAGTTTTACTGAGAAACTAAATACAGAGATAGATGAAGCTTTGCTTCATTTACATAAAACATTGATGAAATTGACTAAAGTTAAAACACTTTATCATCCAAAGAAGACATGGCGCCACGTTACTTCTATTCGCACATGTACGCCACTGCCACCAAACACCACATATGCAGCTTGAAAATTTGTCATTGTTGTAAACTGTATTTGCATCAAAACATCCGATTTGTGCAAATGTGATAATATTGTTAACTGTGGCTGTGAAACATCAAAGGAAATACCTTTCATTAAATTGAAGTTAATTTACACTCTACGAGTTAACGAAATTCGAAAAATTCGAAGAGTAGACATGCCAGAAACAAAAGAAAAGAGGAAAGTAACATTTGACAGGGGAGTACATGGTATCTCGAAACTGCTGCGTTCACATTGTAGCGTGCATGTTGTTCAAAATGAAAACCAATACTTCTAAGCAACAACGAAGATGTTATAACTTAAAAAAGCCAAATAAACCAGTGGGAGAACCTGTAAGTTTTCAGTAATTTTATCCTTTGACTGTGCTCTACCTTTAAATTAAGTAAAATTTGTTCATGGCTGCTTCAATTTTGACTGCAATGATCTGACGAATTCAAATAATACTTGATCATTATTTTCTGTGGTTCTAATACACAACAATTTGAGCTGTTGCGTTTGGGAAGTGACAAGTTGAAGAGTATTAAAAATTATCCTTGTAAGTTAGTACGGTATTTTACCACCTCACTTGATTTGATTGATATGGCACATGCCATACTTTGGACACAATTAGCTTATTTCGCATAATGAGGAGTGTAATGAGCAGTGGGCGCATAAGTGGCTTCCCTGTACACAATATTAACAGTCCCTTCTTCATTTGCATGCAGATATATTCGAACATTTATATAGCAATAAGGAACTGAAGTGAAAGGGGCCAGTCGGTCAGGAAAGCATTAGCGAGGCACAACAAACCGACCCTAACGGCAGGAAATCAATTTAAGACGATAACGGTGTGGACTCCGCACATCTCTAAGGCAGCTGGAAAAAAAAACCTTTGCGTTGCTATTTTAGTAAACACTTGGATCATGTGATCATGTCATGTATAGCACGTGGCCTCCACATGTGCAGACACCTGCCCTGTCGAAACTCAGACGCTGATTGAACGAAAGGAAGACAAAGCGGGTGCAGGCGACGTTATTACGATGCAGAAGTTTACTAGGAAAATTCTGATTGCTCAAACAAGCAAGTAAGGAATATACTGAGAGTCCCCATTGGCCGATACCAGCGTTGGTGCGAGGTAGGGCTGCAGTACAGTGGGGGAAGTTCACGACAATACAGTCGGTAGTGGATGAATGATTGGGGCTCTCTTTGAGGCGTCGAGTGTTTCACGGGGCGCTTACGACACTGTGGTGATCCAAAGAGAAGTTTTTCTATGAATATTTAAGGTTCACTGGGCTCTTTTACAGCCATATTTGTGCCGAAGCCCTTGTAGATCTTAAAAGCAAATAAAACGGGACGAGTCGTTCTTGTTAACGTACTTGAGAGAACTTTGAGGGCAGTATTTCCTCCAGCCTTAGCGATTGTACGGTGCCAATTTGTCATAGCCCAGCGGCACATACAGGCTTCCCCTTCACGGAGGGACAGGGAAGTTTTCCACCAGGTAAATGCAGTCTAAAGGCAAGCATAGTGTTATTAGGTTGGTTGGTTATTTGGCTTAGAGACAAAGGGCCCAAAATACAGGGTCATCAGTCCCTTTTTCCACATTTAAACACAGTACACAGTAAAACCGGTCCCCAAAAGAGTCTGGGAGGTAAAAAGGCAGAAAACGGACAGGGAAACACACTGGAAGGGAAATCGAAAGAGGCAAGACAAAAGGAGTAAACATGCACAAAAAGGGAAAAAAGTGGTAAAAGGTATAAAAAGAATAGAGCAGATGGCTGGGGCTGGCCGATCACAATAATAAAAAAAGTATGAGATAGCCACTGTGCAACACACTAAAATCTCCAGCCTAAAAATCAAGGCTAGAGAATCACGGATAGTGGAAAGACAATCAGTGAGGAGAACAAACAGCAAATAAAGAGCGAGGTAGGGTTAAAATGGGGGGAGGGCGGATAAAAAATGGTTCAAATGGCTCTGAGCACTATGGGACTCAACATCTTAGGTCATAAGTCCCCTAGAACTTAGAACTACTTAAACCTAACTAACCTAAGGACATGACACACACCCATGCCCGAGGCAGGATTCGAACCTGCGACCGTAGCAGTCCCGCGGTTCCAGACTGCAGCGCCAGAACCGCACAGCCACCGCGGCCGGCGAGGGTGGATAACTGGGAGAGAAGACATGACACCCATCCTTAGATTGTGTGATGAAAACCCGCCTTACGAATAAAACGTAGAACTAAATCAGCTGTTGAGGCACTGTCTCCCAACACTATAAGCAGAATGCTGGGAAGGTTAAATGTCCGCCACACATTTGGTGTCTCCTTGATAACACATAGTTTATTTGGTGTACTGAGAGTGCACCATTCAGTATCCCAAATCCCATAAAACTTTGCCATCTAAGGCCGATCTGAGATCAGTCTCCGGCGATCTCCAGAGTTGGTTTACCGGTAGCCACTGTGTGAATTATATAAGTGCGCTGGTTCCCAATATGTCCTGGGGTGCAAATAAAGGACACTGGACATCCACTGTTTCCAAGCGCATAAAGAGTCTCCTGCACAGTCATTACCAAAGGATGGGATGGCGAGGGAAACTTTGGTCTAGAGTTTGTAGGTTGCTTAATGAGTCACTATAGATGACGAAGGACTCACCTACACAGGAGAGCCGGCCGCTGTGGCCAAGCGGTTCTAGGCGCTTCTGCCCAGAACAGCGTTGCTGCTACGGTTGCAGGTTCTAATCCTGCCTCGGGCATGGATGCGTGTGAAGCCCTTAGATTAGTTAAGTTTAAGTAGTTCGAAGTCTAGTGGACTGATAACCTCAGATATTAAGTCCCATAGTGCTTAGAGCCATTTGAACCACTTTGTACAGTAGTGGATACGCTCAAGAGCGCGAGAGATGGGTATCAACTCTGCAGTGAAAACACTGCAGCCATCCAACAAGGAGCACCGTTCCATATGGCCGGTGTGAGCATAAGAGAAGCCAACGTGACCATCGACCGCCAAGCCATCTGTGTAGACTGTCTCTGAGCTTTGGAACTCGCCAAGGATAGAGAAAAAGTTTCAGCGGAGGGCCTCATGTGGAACTGAGCCTTTTGGGCCTTGTAATAGGGTCTAGATAAAGCTGTGGCATGGACCATAGAGGCATATGTGAACAGACCCAAAAGCATGATGGTGGAGGGAGAGTGGCTAGTGCAGTGAGAAGGGCTGGACACAGACTGCAATCAGAATCTGGGTTACTGTTGTGGGAGATGGATCGCTATGTTAGGCAAAAGAGTAGGTAGTTTGGATGGTGAGGCGATGTATGAATGTTGGAGGTATAATTCGCAAGCAGTTGCTGTCACCTAATCTGTAATGGAGGAACATTAGCATCTACGAGGAGGCTGTTCACTGGGCTGGTTCAGAAAGTTCCTGTCGCAAGCCGAACTCCACATTGGCGTAAAGGGTCCAGCATCCACAAATCTGGGGGCAATGATGAACCATAAACCAAGCTCCCACAGTTAAAACAGGACAGCACAATGGCGTTTTACAGTTGCTGCAGCTTTGGGTGATCAGCACCCCAGTTGATGTAACTTAGGCATTGTATACTATACTTTCCCTTAAACTGATGGGGAAAAGTTAAGGGGACGTCGAAGGCAAGTCCCAAAAACCGGTAAGTCCTCACTACATTAAGTAGTTGGTTAACGAGATAAAGTTCTAGATGGGAGTGAAAAGTACGACGACGACAGAAATGAATGACGCAAGTCTTGGTGAATGAAGACTGAAAGCCTTGAGTGAGGGCCCATGATTGTGCCTTTCATATGGTTCCCTGCAATCAATGTTCAGCCACACTATAGAAGAGGAGCAGAAGGAAATACAAAAATCCAAAAATCGTCAGTATGTAGCAGGGGAGGTACTGAGGTCCCCACTGCTGGTGCGAGACCATTAATGGCAATTAAAAAGAGTGCAACGCTCAAGATAGAACCCAGATGGACCCATTCTTCAGGATATGGGACGAACTGTGGGGAGCTCTGACTCGAACTCTGAAAGTGCAGTACGATATAAATTTCCATATAAAAATCGGGAGAGTAGCGTGCAGAGAAGCGAGGATGTGATGTTGTCAAGTGACATCTTAGGCTTTGTCAGGTAAAAAATGACGGAAATAAGATGCTGTCGTCAGGAAAAAGCCGATCGGGTGGGAGACTGCAGGTAAACCAAGTTGTCAGTCGTGGAGCGCCCCTGGCGAGAACCGCCCTGGAATGGAGTTAGAAGACCAAGGAGCCAACAAAACTGCTGACTCACCATCTGTGGAAATTCCAGGGACATCGGCAGGGGTGTGGTAGCCATAAAGGCACCTGAGCTTAGTCCAAATATGGGAAGGAGAGGTTTATGATCCAATGGTGGAGACATATCGATCCCAACACCCCTGCTTCCATTGTTTGATGAGTTGACTGACCCAGGCACGGAGCTGTTTGAAGGCAATGGTGGTGCTTATAACGTTGGAGGGACTACCTACATTCTCTAATGGTTGCAGCGATTTCTGGCGACCACCAAGAGCTGACTTCTGCTGGGACAACCTGAGGAACAAAGGACTGTCGATTCAGCTACAGCAACAACGCCAGTAGTGATGGTCCGGATCAACTCATCGATGTTACTATGCAATGGAGATTTTTAATGGTGGTAGCGGACCTGAAAGCATCCCAGTCAGCCTTGATAAAAGCCCATCTGGGCTAGTATCCAGATGAGTGATGTTGGGGGGAGGAATAGGAAGAGCAGAAAGTGGTCACTACCACACAAGTTGTTGTGAGTTCTCCAGTGGATATGCAGGAGAAGGCCAGGACTGCAAACCAAGAGATCAGTAGCTGAGTATCTGCCATGTGCCACACTCAAATCGGTGTTGGCACCTGTATTTAAAAGGCAAAGGTTGACTTCAGTTAGTAGACCTTCGACATCTTTACCATGGCTAGTAATCTTGGTTTCACACCACAAAGGGTTATGGGCATTAAAATCACCCAACAGTACAAAATCTGGGGGGGGGGGGGGGGAGTTGGGAAATTAGTGCAGCCAATACGTTGTGCGGCACTTCACAATCTAGAGGAAGGAGGATGTTACAGATGGTAACATCCTGTGTTACCTTCACCCTGGTAGCCACAGCTTGTAAAAGTGTTTGAAGGGGCACAGCTTCACTACAGTAGGGACATAGATACAGACTCCAACTGAGAGTCGGTCACAGTAAGTACAGTTTTTGTAGTACCCCAATACACATGATGGGTAGGGGTCTGCACTGCAGGAAATCAGGTTTCCTGAAGGGCAACGCAAAAAGAAGATGTAGTACTTGCCATGACTCAGCGAGATAGGAGAAAATACCGCCGCAATTCTTCTGGAGGATGAACTGGTATGGCCATTGCAAGGAGTACTGATGTCCCAAGAAGATGGTCCTCTACTCCTTGGCATGCCTGGGGAGTTTGCAGCTCAGGCATCAGCAGTGTGATCTCTGTATTGTCAGGAAGCTACAACCAAGAGGATACCTGGTGGCCCCACAACAACTGACTGGCTACCGTACTGGATCTTGGGTGCAGAAAAATTCAGTATTGTAATGAGACAAAGTCCGCATCTCGTGGTCTGGCGGTAGCGTTCTCGCTTCCCGAGCACGAGGTCCCGGGTTCGATTCCCGGCGGGGTGATGGATTTTTCCTGCCTCGAGATGACTGAGTGTTGTTGTGTCATCTTCATCATTCATCATCATTACGGTCGGAGGAAGGCAATGGCAAACCACCTCCACTAGGACCTTGCCTAGTACGTCGGTGCGGATCTTCCTTATCGCTCCCCTACGCTCTGTCCAAGTGTATGGGACTTCATCATCATCATCATCATCAATGGGACAAAAGAGGACAGCAAAGAATGGAAGAAGATGAAGTACCCCAGACAGTGTCCCTGCTCAAATAGCTGAATTGTGGGAGGAGTTGCAGATCCAAGACAGTAAGAGGCACGGAAGATCTAACCACACTATAGATTCTTGGTGCACCACGTAACATGTCCTTCTCCAGATGGCCCGCACTCCTGTAGAATTTTGGAATTGTGAGGTCAAACTCTTAAAGGGCATCAGAACGTTTTAGGCCGAAAAGTGCGAGACTTGCTTTAGTCGCCTCTTATGACAACAAGAATACAACAGACCCACTCTAACAGTGTTATTAGGTTGACAGGTACAGCACACACTGTACGCTGCAGCTGACCACTGCCGCCACTGTTGCTGCACCCTTCGAAAGGTAAATGTTGAAATCATTAGCATGCTTTCACTTCAGAACTGCGCAAGATTGGAGTGCTAGTTAGAATTCCCTTTTGTTCGTGATAGTCACTTCGTCCTGAGGTGTATATTTGGATAAGGCATAGAGGTGATAGGAAACACTGTTCAGCTACATTAGCTTAGGTTATGTTGTCAGATTGAATATTTCCTACGGTAATTTTAGTTGAGATTTCTACTTTAACTTCTGTCATATTTTTTTGTATCAAGTTTTGTTAAATTTCATGAATATACTTTTCTTGCCTTTCCTTGACATATTTTAGTTACACTGACAACAGCTGTTCTCCTAATTTCTAACACTGGGTGTGTCTGGGATCTCCATTCTGGGTAGGGGCTGGGTTCAAAGGCTTAATATTTTCATTTTCAGAGCATACCTTGTTCAGTAAGTGGTGGGGTAGATCACATACTGACCAGAGCACTCAGCAGATCTGATAATGGTGACCGTACCAGGATGCTTAAATGGTTGTTGTTCTAGTCATGAACAGAATAGGGACAATATTTTGCTCGAAATAAGACTTGGAAACTTGCCAACATATTTAATTATTATTTACTAGGAACATTATAACCATCTGCAATGATTCTCATTTGATTGATGTTCTGTCAGTTAGTAGCACTCGTAGGGTGCATTATCCACTTAGAAAAAAGTTTTTACTCCAGAGTGATGCTGGACCAGAGAGTGGAATTTAAAAGTAGATGGTGGTTGACACAACTGCTTAAACAATTTATGTTTTTGATTTTATATGTAGATACATTGTTTAAATGTTAAAGTCAGCAGTTAGTGAAATTTCTCTGTCTTCCATTACTGGCACACAGGTGACTGTCTCGTCGTTGTTGGGTTGCATTGCATTCTATTCCAACAAACTGAGTTTGAAAATACAACTTTGCACTGAAATTTCGATTAAAAATTGGGGGCTATTTATGTTGAGTTGAATGAAGTCAAGCGCACAAACGTCGTAAAGCTCAGAGATCGTTCGAAAGATCCGAAATGGTGGAGAGAGAGAGACCAGGGTAAAGACCGGTTGTTGATGACCTGGATAGGATCAAGCTTGACACGCAGGAAGATGAACTGCATTAACAGTATGATTTAGAGCAAGGAATGTCGCATGATGGAAAAGGCATGGTTACACAACAATTGCACCTGGTGACTGATGGTGAACATGGGGACGAGGGTTTGAGTGAGACAGACGTGGATTCAGATGAGGTTCAGTTACAGTGTGTAGAATCGAAAGTAATCATACTGTACCAACCAGCACAATATAGGATCGAAAGAATGAGTTTTAGTGCACCAGCACTGTGTCCTGGACTCAATTAATCGGCACTGGAAAGATAGAATAGGGGAAGATTACTTTATTGACTAGAGGTGTAGGCACGAACGTACCAGATAATAAGTTTGCATTGTTTCAGTACTTACATCAGTCCACGCAAACCTTACAAATGGGGCTGCAGGACACACAGAAAAAGACGAGTACAGGCACACGAAGCCTTGAAAAGGAACAGAAAAAAAGTGTGAGGATACATGCGAAAAGATCTAAATAAACAATTAGATTAAATTCGAAAAGATGAGAAAGAATCACGAGACGTGATTGAAACGCTCATGGCTGATGACAAACAAATGTGGATGGATGTAGATAAAGCACAAAAGGACATGAATACGTGGCGTGACGATACTCAACAGAGTGTCCAAAACCTAACAACTGGTCGAAGTATTTGCAACGAGGGCAACTTGTAAAGCGATACGTGCAATCGACGAGACGAAAGTACGGAGAAGGGTTATGAAAGCAGCTTTAAGGCGATTTGATAGCCGAGTTCTAAAAAAAGGGAGCGATTCCAATGGCTCAGATCAGAACTGATGCAGAGTATTGAAGGTCGGAGTGACTATGGTAGTGCGTGTTGAGGGTCTATTGCGAAGTAAGAACTGAACAGTAGGTCCAAAAATAGCGGCGTTTAGGACGCGGCAAAATCACCCGCGTGTGGTAATGACAAGGAAAAAGATCGCAAAGCAGTTAACAGGCTCCTGACGTGTCGGACTCTGGTGCGTTGCACACGGAAATCTATCTGAGAAACTGATTGTCCTTCTCGATTTCATGTGCTGGTTGTCAGAGTGCACTGGAATACCGGACTTTTGCCGTCCTTTCGCACGGTTTTTTTTCCCCCTTTCCAAATTCGTGCACTCAGACGTGCAAAGTGTATCTTACGCTGATAGATGTCGAACAGATGAATACCCAGCTCGACAACAGTCGAATCAGGTAGCACCAGCTCACTCTATAGGACAGTACATACCGTACAGTAGTCCAATCCACTGGCGAGACAGGACACAGACTCTATAATGAACAGCTTATACCATGGTCGCGAAGCCGGCCAGTGTGGCCGAGCGGTCCTAGGCGCTTCAGTCTGGAACCGCGCGACCGCTACGGCCGCATGTTCGAATCCTGCCTCGGGCATGGATGTATGTGATGCTCTTAGTTTAGTTAGGTTTAAGTAGTTCTAAGTTCTAGGGGACTGACCTCAGATGTTAAGCCCCATAGTGCTCAGAGCCATTTGAACCAAGGTCGCGAAGCATTTCCTGTGACAGACAGTTCAGCACGTACGGTGCAATTTGAGACACATAACTGCGACCTGTTTCGACAAAGTAACACGTGGCTTGATGACAGTGGAAATCTGCAATACTCAATGGTGGTACAACTTACAGGCGAAAGTAATGTAGGTACAGTAAGAGGGAGGAGTGGTGTATTAGAACAAACACAAACTGTGCCACAGTGAAATTTGACATCGACCACTTCCTGACATAGGACCTTACTACAAATTTTCAAATTTTTTCTACTTTACAAAATATGGAAATACTCGTACCTTACATTCCAAAACATTCATAAATCAATTTCAAGTGAGATTACCGGAATATTTACCTTTATCTTCTAAAGTAGACTTTATTTGTGCTCGTATGAAGGGCGCAATTGCAGAAACAATGCAAAAAGTAGTGTTAACCTGCAAGTGATATGATGAGTTTATTTATTTGTTTCTCTCAAGTGATTGGTCAACTGAAGCACAGAACATAATCAAATATGGACTGCTTCACAAGACATTATACAGAAATTCAGGAGAGAAAAGCCCAGTAAAATTCTTTGAGAACATGGGGAAGAAGAATCAGTCCCTAGATAATCCATAGAGCGCTGGAGAAATTTTCGTCTCTGTATGATGAAGCTCGCATTGTGGTATCAACAAACATTGCTCGGAAGAGGAGAAGATAACGTACAAGACTTACAAGGAATCATCCGTGAATTAGAGTTCATATTCAGTGAGGACGATGCGCATAAACATAGAAATCAAGAGAAAATAAAAGTGATAGGTCGAGAAATGGAAATGGATTCACTGGTTAATAATGTTAGTAATGGAAGACACAACCCAGGGCGGAATTATTGTCGAAATGAAATAAATTGTAACCCACCACGAAATAGCAATAGATATAACAATGGGTTATACAAAAGTAATGATACTAACAGTAACAAGAACTGGAGGAACAATGACACTAGACCAAATGGTTTCCAGGAATGCAATACGAACAATTTGAACACCAGTAGCCTTCTAGGTGTTGCAATAGAGTAACATAATCCGAACACATGAGGTGATCAAAGGTGAAACGAACCTCAACCTGAGATCGAGGTTAGACCACCCAACCCAGAAAAACATGGAAGTGGAAAGCCAGGAGGATAATGCTCGACCTAGTGAAAACTGCGGAGTTCCCAGTAAACAGATAAATAGTCTAATTTATGATACAGAAAACGTGGTGGAACAAGGGTCAAAGGTGGAACAGATAGATCGAAAGATAATAAAAGCCTATGCTTCGAAGATCTGTGTTTCACCGACAAGCAGGAAAGATTGAGTACTGATGGGATGGACAACTACAATGCTTTTGTAGTGGCGGAGCCCAACATGCAAAAAAAAAAAATTATATTACTAAACATGACCGTACTAATCTTCTCGTTTATTTAGATTCTAAGGTGAAGAGGAAAAAAGTGATGAACTAACTGCACGATATGAGTAACCTTCCAAATCGTGCATCACCATGAGTTCACACTTGTACTTTCTCTATGAATCTGAGGAATCTTTTAAGGTTTGGATCAAAAATGTGATGTTGCCACTTGGATGCAACATCTGAAACATGAAATTTATAAGTTAATATTAATTCCTTTTGTTGTAATTTGAATTTATGTTGAGTTAATACACCTATTATAAAGGCCAGTGCAGAGCGTCATGTAAAGGTAGGATGAAATTATTATAGAGGAGAGTTTAAGAAAGACAAACTTGTAAGAATGAGATGTCGGCACTCACCACAACACAAAGCCACAATTTGATGACGATATGGAGACAGCATGAACTTCAAACGTCTGATGATATGGCAGTGTAAAGGTGAGAGGAAAAGATCAAAAGAGTGAGTGGGCACACAACTGTAACTACCTCTCATATAACTGCAACAGCTTCCAATTCTAAGAAAGGCAGATAGCAGAGCAGTGTAATGCTAAAGGGGGAACCAGGCACGAAGCGCCCACAGGGGCATCTAGAATTTAGTAGAGCTGTTTGACAGACAGCATAAGCAGCAAGTTTTACGACGGGAAGCTCGCTGAGAGAGGTTGTTTTAAGGCTCTGAAGAAGGACGAAATCTGAAGACTGTATCACGCACTGGAAGTGTGAAATGGACTGCTGAAAGAATGTGTTTGGGCAGATGTGCCATAACAAATCCTATAATTACAGTATCACTTATCATATCTGATCTAACAAATATCTTGGTAAATTAAATCCACAAATTCTGTATTTTAATATATTTCGCCATATCCCATCCCAAAGAAGAAAGAAAATACAAGACAGAATAGAGGAAGACGCAGCAAGAGCAGAACAGAAGACCGTCAGGAAAGGGGGAAGAAAGAACATGAAGCATGAAAAATTTACCTTGCCAAATCAGATCCTAGAATTTTAATCATTAGGATGAGACTAGCATCACTAAACTACATTGGAACAATTTAAATGTATGCCGTATCCATATTGGCAGCTCATTTTTTTCTTTAAATTTACAGCAATGTCCGATGTAATTGACTCCAAAATTTAATTGCTACAACTACTATAGAGTGGCACCATCTTATATCTATGACCCACGTAAGAGGCCAACCGATGCTCTGCCAAACCACTTTCCTAATTAAGCTTATCTCTCATGGCACTGTCCATGGAGGCAAAACGTAACATTCTCCTAGTACATGATCTAAGCCAACACCATCACTGAATTCTTCGATCAAACATCATCACCCGCCACATTCTAAAGATTACGGCTCTGCTAGTGACAAAAAAATGTATTAGTTTTGTGAGACTATGAATCGCAGCTGATTAACAAAAAGCAAAATTGTTCAGTGTCGCGTCATGCACACTGCTATACCGTGTGAGTGTTACAAAGAATTAAATTCTTGGGTTCAACAGTTAAAAAGAGTTATGACAGAAATGTGTTAAACAAATCTTGTGCTTATGCAACAGTGAATATGTAAATGTGTACTTTTATTTGCCTCTGTTGTCACTGATAATATTTCTGAGCTCAGCATATTTTGAATTAATGTGATCTATTATTTCATATGTTATCAGTTTATGTATATTCAGTGGAAACAAGATGTTTCTATGTTATATGTAGGCTCATATGCGCTAATTACTGATGTTATTATTTTTGTTATATAGTTGACATATGTCAGCAACAACGATAAAATTGGCTTAAGACAGATCTAAGATAACGTACATTAAGAGAAAGTTTCCTCATCTTCACTCACTACCATCATCACAGCTTAAGTAAGTAGTAAGGATGAGTTATTATTACTATGATTTTTTAATTTTAATTTTGAATTCACTAAACGAGTTAGGCTATAGTTTGGTGGAAGTTTCTAAAACTCATCAAACTTTAAATTTAGTAGTAGAGATAACCCCCAGTTTTTCAGAATTGTAGAAGATAATTGAGATAGTAGTATCACCACAATTTACTTCAAGTTAGTACCAAAACAGTAATTTCGATAAGAGTTAAAATATCATTAACAAGGTTGGTTACCATGTGGTTATAAGAAATTTGTGCAGTAAAGTTTTATCTTGATGTGAGATGTGTAAAGTGTTATTTATACATGGAGATGTATGCAGACAATGTAGTGCTTTTCCATGTTGGTTTTTTAGGGGCTTTACAGTAACAAGTAGCCGAAATTAGCTAACTGCACAATTAAATAAAAATCACATTACAGCCTACTATGGACCATGTTTACATTCATTAAACATCTGGAGGCTGTGGATCCTCACAAATACAAAATTACGATTTAAAATAATTGGAGGATGCAGGACAGAGTTGAATTACCACACCGAGAATTTTATGTAATTTTGACCTGGGTTAATCAATGTCTAAACAATTAATAAAACCCAGCCCAAAATTAACTTGTGTTGGGAGAGGATATGTATGGTGGCAGGGATGTTACCATCTCACATGTGATTCTCCATGACACTCTGGTTTGATTGTCATGGCGCATGCCATTCTTAGGACATCATTAGATTAATTTGTTGCATAATGAGGAGTGTAATGATATAAGGAGACATATCTGACTCTCCTGTACACGGTAGTTGTAGTCCCTTCCTCATTTGCATGCAAATAAATGTGTAAATTTATACATCGGTGTAGAACTGTAGTGAAAGGGGGAAGTCGCTAAGGTTAGGACACAGAAATGTGACATGGAAATCCACTTAAAGAAACATTAGCGAGACACAGCTAACCAATCCTGACAGCAGGGAGCCAATTTAAACGATAATGGTCTGGCTTCTCGCCTCTGTGCATCTCTAAGACAGTTAGAAAGTACCATCTGCACTGCAGTTTTAGGTAACACTTGGATCATGCTTTCCTCTCATGAATAGCACATAGTCTTCACGTTTAAAGACACCTGCCCTGCCGAAACCCAGACGTTGATTGTACGAAAGGAAGGCAAGGAGGTAGAAGGCGACGTTTCTGCTATGCAGTTAATGTTGATTAGGAAAATTATGATTGGTCAAACATGCAAGTACGGAATACACTGTGTGCTCCCATTGGTCGATATCATTGTTAGTGTGAGGCAAGGCAGCGGATCAGTGGGGAAAGTTCGCGACATTGTAGTCAATTGCGGATGGATAATTGGGGCTCTCTTCTAGGCGACGAGTGTTGCACGGGGTGCTTGCTACCCTTTGGAGATGCAGGGAGAGATTTTCCTGTGAACGTTTCACGCTCACTAGGCTCCGTTGCAGCCATATTTGTGCTGAATCCCTCGTAGATTTCCAAAGTAAAGAAAACCGGCCGAGTCGTTCTAGTTAACTTCGTTGCGAGAACTTTGAGAGCAATGTTGTGCACGTCACCCAGCCTTGGCGACTGCACAGAGCAGTTTTGTCTTAGCCTAGGGACACGTACAGCCATCAGCTTCACGAAAGCTTACGGAAGTTTTCAACTAGTTAAATTCCGTTAGAGGCCAGCATAGTGTTATAAGGTTGACAGGTAGAGCACACGTCGCAAGCAGCAGCCGTCCACGGCCGCCACTGTCGCTGCACACGTCTAAATGTAAAAGACACATTATTGAGGCACTAAATATTGAAGTCATTAGCGTTCTTTCACTTCAGAACTGCGCAAGCTTGAAGTAACAGAATTCCCTCGTGTTCCTGACAACCCCGTCATCCTGAGGTTTAAATTTCGATAAGTAATAGAAGTGATAGGAAACACTGTCCATTTACAAAAATGTCTCTGAGCGCTATGCGACTTAACTTCTGAGGTCACCAGTCGCCTAGAACGTAGAACTAATTAAACCTAACTAACCTAAGGACATCACACACATCCATGCCCGAGGCAGGATTCGAACCTGCGACCGTAGCGGTCGCTCGGTTCCAGACTGTAGCGCCTAGAACCGCACGGCCACTCCGGCCGGCTGTCCATTTAGAATAGCTTAGTGTATGTTGTCGGAGTTAATATTTCTGACGGCAATTTCAGTTGAGATTTCTACTTGCACTTTTGTCATACTTTTTCGTCTTAAGCTTTTCGTAAATTTGATGAATATACTTTCCTTGCCCTATATTTTTGAACAGTTTCACATCCTTAACCTGAATAAGTATACTAAATTACATTATAAAAAAATTGTGTTCAGGGGACAGACTGTTTGTTTCTTCTAAAATAGAGGTCCCACTTTCTGATTGACATATTTTAGGCACACCGACAATAGCTGTTCTTCTGCAGTGTAACAGTGGGCATGTCTGGGATCTGCATACCTGGCAGGGCCGGGGTTCACGGGATAAATATTTTCCTTCAGACCACTCCTTGCGCGGTAAGTGGTGGGGTAGATTACACATAATCCAGAGCACTCCATACGTTATATCGTACAAAATATGAATGTTTTCATATTTCCCAAGGCTTTAGGGCACTTGCGCGACCGGAAGATGTGAATCGAGTTCTTTTTTTTTCCTTTTCTTCATCTTCCTGCTTCGCATATTTTCTGAAACATTATGAGATGAAAACAAATTTAAATTTTTTCGGCCCACCCTTATACACCGGGATTCTAAAATTTTCTTTTTAGATAAATCGCAAGCTTAGATACATTTCTAACTGCAATATTACAGTCATCGTCATATACACTGAAGAGCCAAAGAAACTGGTATACCCGCCTGATATCGTGTAAGGCCCACGCGAGCACCCAGAAGTGCCGCAGCACGACGTGGCATGGACTCGACTAATGTCAGAAATAGTGCTGGAGGGAATTGAATTCTACAGGGCTGTCCATAAATTCGTAAGAGTACGAGGGGGGAGGAGGGGTGCGGGTGGAGATCTCTTCTGAACAGCACGCTGCAAGACATCCCAGATATGCTCAATAATGTTCAGGTCTGACGCGTTTGGCGGCCAGCAGAAGTGATTAAACTCAGAAGAGGGTTTTCCTGGAGCTAGTCTGTAGCAATTCTGGACGTTTGGAGAGTTGCATTGTACTGCTGGAATTGCCAAGTCCGTCGAAACGCACAATGGACATGAATGGATGCAGGTGATCAGACAGGATGCTTACGTCCGTGTCATCTGTCAGAGTCCTATCTAGACGTATGAGGGGTCACATATCACTCCAACTGCACACGCCCCACACCATTACAGAGCCTCCAGCTTGAACAGTCCCCTGCTGACATGCAGGGTCCATGGATTCATGAGGTGGTTTCCATACCAGTACACGTCCATCCGCTCGATACAGTTTGAAACGAGACTCGTCCGACCGGACAACATGTTTCTAGTCATCAACAGTCCAATGTCGGTGTTCACGGCCCCAGGCGATGTGTAAAGCTTTGTGTCGTGCAGTCATCAATGGTACATAATTAGGCCTTCGGCTCTGAAAGCCCATATCGATGACGTATCGTTGAATGGTTCGCACGCTGATACTTGTTGATGGCCCAGCAGTGAAATAGGCAGAAATTTGCGGGAGGGTTGCACTTCCGTCACGTTTAACGATTCCCTTCAGTCACCGTAGTTTTTTGCAGGATCTTTTTCCGGCCGCAGTCGGAGATTTGATGTTTTATCGGATTCCTGATATTCACGGTACAACAATGATATGGTTGCATGGTAAAATCCCTACTTCGTAGATACCCTTCGATCGTGAGCCGCCTATAACACCACGTTGAAACTGACTTCAATCTTGATAACCCGCCATTGTAGCAGCAGTAACCGATCTAACAACTGCGCCAGACACGTGATCTTTTATATAGGCATGGCGGATCGGAGCGCCGCATTGTGCCTTTTTACATATCTCTGTGTTTGAATACGCAAGCCTATGCCAATTACTTTGGAGCTACAGTGTATATTACTTCGACGTTGCTTAGCAGTACGGCATTAATCAAAATTAATGATTGAAACATCACTTTCAAGATTTCGTTCAACAATAGTGAAAAATACACATGTAGTTCAGTTATTGTTTTCGTTAAAAGTTTTATTTTATAAAAGCAATATAGAGGGTGCCATGTGTTGACAATCTGATTAACTAAAACCTAGATGACAGATCCTACATATGTTTAAATTCTTTATAAATGTGTAGTCTGGCACGCGATTTCGGTGATGCACGACGATGTCAAGAATTTAGAAGGCGCCATGTATTGACAATCTAATTTTGCTATAATTCACAACAGTGGTTAGAGATTTTCACTTTTGACGACGCGCTAAGCGTTGTCAATCGACATTTCAGAGACATCATAAATAATAATCTCCCTCACGGAGGCAAAATAATTCTGTTTGGTGGAGATTTCCGTCAAGTTACACATGCCAATAGAAGAGCTATTGTCTAAACAACAGCTAAACAATAAACCCTATGGTCTCATGTTAAAATTCATAAGTTGATTCAAAATTTGAGATAAAATGGTGATCCTGTTTTCACTGTATGGTTTCTTAAGTTGTATGACGCCGATTTATAAAATCAAACAGATTACTTCAATAAAGTAATTCTTATTGTAATTAAGATATTTTTTGTACTACCAAACTGAGTGCCAGAGAAATCAATGAACAAAATGTTTCGCCATTTTGTTCAGCGGAACTTCTGTATCTAAGAAACAATGAGTGAAGAACAATTAATGAATCTCTCATTTCCAATTTGTTACCTGGAGAAGGCAAGGTTTTGATCCTGTACAACTCGAAGAAACAAACAACATTCAGTTGTAACCCTTAGAAACACTTTAAATTCGTCCGGTTTTTCACCTCGTTATTTGGTTTTAGAGAGAAATACTATTTTTATATTATAGATGTTAACGCTAATCAAGATTAATTAATGTGGAGCATTCCAGGTAACTGCCTTAGGCGAGTACATCATCACTGCTAAATCTATAGACTCCGATGGAAATGGACGCATACCCAGCTTTAATCTTACACTTCCTGATCCAGCCACAGCTTTCCAAACGATACGATAACAAATCCCAATAAACGCAGCCTTCGTTACGGGTATCAATAAAACACAAGGTCAAACAAAAGGGCAGCATCAGATTTACCGGAACCTATTTTACGTGGCTATTTCAAGAGTTGACAGTCAAAGAATTTAAAAAAAATAAAATGTATCTGACTAGGACAATATTTGTTATTTTGCAATTAACGGTATTGTACGACCTCTGGCAATAAAGTTAGGGACTATGCGGGATAGCCGCGCGGACCGAGACATCTTGCCACAGTTTGTGCCGCTCCCCCCGACGGAGGTTCGAGTCCTCCCTAAGGCATGGGTGTGTGTGTTGTTCTTTGCGTGATTAAGTTAGATTAAGTAGTGTGTAAGCCTAGGGATCGATGACCTCAGCAGTTTGGTCTCATAGGAAAATGTGGAAATTTCCAAAAACTAAACTTCAGTGAATAGTCCTGTAAAATTAATGTAGATGAACTATGAACTACCGTTATCTTAATGACCTTCGAAATAGTCAAAGAAAATGGCTCAAACGGCTCTGAGCACCTTAGGACTTAACGTCTGAGGTCATCAGTCCCTTAAAACTTGGAACTACTTAAACCCAACTAACCGAAGGACATCACACACACCCATGCCCGAGGCAGGATTTGAACCTGCGACCGTAGCAGTCGCGCGGTTCCAGACTGAAGCGCCTAGGACCGCTCGACCACTGAGCTCTGTGATACGTCAGGAACATCGTCAAATCTCTTCCCCTTCAAAGCGAGTTTGTGTCGAGGGAATAGCAAGCCGTCTGCAGGATTCAGATCCGGCGAGTATGGTGCATGTTCAAGTTGCACCACCCCATTTTTTACCGGAAACTATTTGACGATAATGGCTGTGAGTGGGCGAGCGTTGTCATGAACAGAAAACCAGGATCCTTGTTGTGTGTACTGGGGTCACACCCTGCCTAACGTTACATGACACGGATCAAAATTTCAATGTACCATGCAGCGTTCAGCGTCGTTCCCTCAGGTAGAAATTCCTTGTCGATAATGCCTTGACTATCGAAAAAGGTGATGACCACCGTTTTAAGGCGTGATTTTTCGTCTGTGACGTTTTACCAATGAGGTAATGTTGGAGAACGTCATTCCGTGCTTTGCCCTTTCGTTTCAGGGTCATACCAGAGACACCAGGTTTCATCCTCAGTGACAATACAGTTCAAGAAATTGGGTGTTGCATTCGCTGTTTCGACAAAATCCTGTAAAGCCTCTTAATGTGCCTGCTTCTGATCGTCAGTCAAGTGATGTGGCACAATACGACAATACGTTTTCCTCTTCCCTGGGTAAGGATTTGTTGCATGGATTCGCAGTTCATCTGCAGTTCATCCGCTATCATGCACACAGTTAACTGGTGGTCGTTCTTCATTAATATCCTCACTTTTTCAATGTTTTCGTCGCTGACGGCGGTCGCCGGTCGTCCGCTGTGGAGAATGTCAGAAACACTTTCCCAGCCTGCTCGGAAACGGTCGAACCACTCGTACACACACGTCACAGACAGTGCTTGATCCCCATAAACACGTACCATCATGGCATGTGTTGTTTTTGGTGTCTTGCCAGGCTTAAAACAAGACTTTAAATTGATCCTTTGCTCGTTGATTATCCTGTTCTTAGTTCAGAACCAACGCACTTAATAAGCACTTCGTCCAACACGGAACATACACGATACTCAGCTGAACTACGGTGGGGGCAGGTTGTCAACACGAGCCGCTACGCAGTTTGTGAGTGGCCAGTGTTGCCCGATCGACCGTTCTGACTTCATTCACCGAATTTTATTGTCAGAGGTTGTATGTAAAGATATAAATTTTTTACAGTGAGACTAAATTTGTTTCTGCTATCCAGAATATAATACCTTTTATTAATAAATACATGCATTAACTAATTTCTCCATTACTATATTAGCGTTGTCATGAACAGAAAACCAGGATCCTTGTTGTGCGTGTGCCGAGTAGTTGGTATTTACCAAATTCTTCTCATCATTCTTCCATTTTAA
The DNA here is from genome assembly GCF_021461385.2 of Schistocerca piceifrons. NCBI lineage: Eukaryota > Metazoa > Arthropoda > Insecta > Orthoptera > Acrididae > Schistocerca > Schistocerca piceifrons. Next base: position 704,923,234 of record NC_060141.1, on the reverse strand, counting down.
TTAGCAAGAAAGTTATCAATTCTATGTCTATCGCTATATGTACACTGAAAGGCTAACGTTAAATAGCAAGAATCAATTGTAGAGAGTTGCGCCAGAGAATCAGCTCGCTTGTATGAGATTATAGCGTGTTTCAGCGTAGTTCTGAAGGAAATACACTTTTCAGTTACGCAAATAATATTCCACAGTCGTAAATGGAAGGATGTAAGGGGAAATTCGCTGTGCGTGCAAAGTGAAATTTGTTACACGGATATTCTAAGAGGAGTTGGGAGTTGCAGAATCAAAAGAAGTCGAATTACATCGATCGGTATTCACTGATTTCTTGTCGCTGCTAACTGTAGCTAGTAAACAGTGGAGTGTTTCTAGCACCTGCACGTACGAAAGGAGACATGATACAGAGCGTTAATTATTTATCAAGCGTTTAGAGTAACAAAGCTTAGAATCATATTACCCCTTTTAGACAGCTTTAAATCGGAGTTGATTGCTAGTTAACGTTGGCTGCGAGCGGACACTGATCCGTAACTCTCATTCGATTTCTGTCAATTTAGCTCCTCCCCTGAGCCATCTTGACGAAAGTCTTCTTAGATTGTGCGTGTAGTCCATTTTCTGCTCTGCTAAAAGGTAAAATAGTTTCATTTATGTCTGTACTGCAATTACGTACATACTGCGTACTGTTACCATCGCCTGTATATGTAACGATCATTACGAAGACTGCAGCACTTTTTCTTTTATTTGTGCTTCGTCAGAGAGCGATTGGTAGTACATTAATTCGTTTTCCTTACTGCTTTTGCGATATGAAAACTTCCTCATTAACCCGCAGAGAGTACAATTTGTGATAAGGGATATTCTTGACGGACTCTGATGTCTCTCTATCCTAATGGAGAAAGTCCTATGGAAACTGTACCATGAGCATATAACTTCTTCACTGTCTTGATACAGATCGAACCAACGTCTTGTTTGTCGAAGGTTTTCGCAAAATCTGTTACATGGGCTTATTCATAAGCACCTCAGGGATATCAGAAGATGACTGTGCGAAAACTTCTAGACACAGGAAAACTATGTGAATCATCGGATAGAGCGTCTCTCCAAGTTTCGATTCGTAATACGTAGCGTTCCGTAGTTGCAGATTTCCAGGGGCCAAACGTTTGAGAACACGGTGTATAATGAAGCTATGCGAGCATTTTCTCTCCTAGAATTCACTAAATGTGAGTCAAATGTGACGATCCAGCGATTCGTGGCATACGTCAGGTAAAAGCTCCCAAAGATAAAACTATCAACGGACGATACGACACATTCCCTAAGATTGACTGCATACGTGGTGTGAGGGAAACAGGCCGGCCGGGTCCCTTATTAAAGAAAGTGAAGCGTGTATGGGAATCATTGGAGAGGAGCCCGAGGAAAGTCTGCTACGAAATGAAACTTCGAAAGATGTGTCTGTTTGTGTATGTCCTGTAGTTTTCTCACAATCGTCTTCTGAAGCCCCAGAGATACTTATCCAGACCCTGTATGTATGCTGACAGAAACTATATATGCCATAGTGGTGTAGGTGAGATCGAGACGAACAAACTGATCTGTGACATTGTAACACTTGTGGTCTATCATTCCACGAAACAGCCTCAAATTTGCTTGTAAAGGACGCCTAAGCTACAGCGCAACGTCGCGCCAGATTTTGTTTGCAAGTGTTTGAATATTAGAATTGTTCTCGCAATTACGGGGAGTAAAACTGACGTCTGTGTAAATTTTACCACAAAGTATTGTGAATTTTACAGCATGAAATTAACAATTAAAACCAGAAATTCGATGATGACTGGGTCCATACCCTTCGTTAAATTTTTAAATGAAATCATCCCGCATTAGACTGTTAAACCACTATTTATTGGGACTCCAATTTCAACATTTGGTCATTTTCAAGTCACTTGTGAAATATAATACACATAAATATGAAACTGACAACCGTTGAAAATGAAATTTGAAAGATACTTACGTGGGATGTTGTAACATAAACAATAATATTAAGCAGTGACATGCTGAGTAAAGCAGTTGCATGTGGTGAATTTATTTGCTGTTTATAAACGTTAGAAAGCTTGTGAAACAATTACATAAACACTTAAGTTCAAATGACGTGTGGCAGACGTGGTAAATGGATTACAACAGCGGTAAAGATGTGAACATGGAAGAGTATGAGTTATGGAACAGAATCGAGAACAGTGTCATAGATATGTGTTAAATAGAAACGGAACCCACAAATGGTTTTGAGAATGTAGATTAAAAGTAGGTAAAAGGTGACGTGGTTGTCAAGTCATAAGAAAACAATACCCAAAAAGAAATGCAAGTACAGAAGAGGATCAAAAATTGCAGATATAGATGAAAGAAGCGATCCACTTATGCAAAACAAGAGCAAATAGTACACAAATGTAGGAGAGAAATAGGTGCTAAATATTAATAAGAGTAGCATGGACTAGTATATTTGCCAGGATTAACAAGGCTAAAGATAATCATATTAAAAGCACTAGATTATAAGCTGCTCCGGAGGCAGTCCAAGAATTTCGTATTTTTAAGATCATTTCAAAATGGTTTCTACCTGATCTCTACATGTTAAATAAATTCCAATTTGTTCTGAAATATTAAGCTGTCGTCCTTTTCCCATCCTACGGAGAAAATCTAAAGAGTTTCTGACGTTATCCAGTTTCTGTTTAGTTGCCCAAATATAGTTCGCAAACAATGATTTACAATTATCTTTGATATTACTCTGTTATCTAAAACGAATGTTAAAACTTCTACCAGTTTGTCCTGTATAAACGTTATTGTATTCTCATCAGTTGATTTTAAAAAGTCCAGAAGGTGTGTAAGTTTTACCGGGTTGGATACTATGATGCATGGTCAGACCCAACAATTTGCCGGAACCGAAGCCTATTCTTACTTTTCTGTGGCGAAATTGTTCAGTTATTCTTTCAGAAACAGATCAGAAACAGTAACAAATTATTAGTTTTAGCTTCTTCCTATTTTTGCAATGTGATCTCATTAGTTATCTATCATTTATGCAATGAAACTGTTGTTCAGTGCTATTTGTCAAAGGATCGCTAATTCTTAGTCAGTTTCGTTTTGTTCTACCAGAAGACTGCTTAGTCTGTGAGTCATAAAATGGAAAAATGCCTTCTTGTGACTTCGTGGGTGGCGGTAATTATTGTGGATGACATTATCAGTGCAAGTAGGTTTATGATAGATGCCAAATCTGCAAACATCAAAACAACAAAAAGTCAGCAAGCATACTCGCTACACAACTAACAATGACAGTGTCCTCTGCTTCTGAAAAAATTTCATCGTTAAACTTGAAATAGTTGTAAGAGAGTATCAGGTGTAATAAGCTTATGAGTTAAATATTTCCTTGTACACTGACTTTCTTCTGTTAGAGAAGATGGTCTTCAATGATTTCATGAGTGTCTTGAATGGGGATGTTGTTAAATAAATTAACAATGTCGAAGGGTACAAATTACTAGCAGGAATGGAGACGTTTTTAATTCTGGATGTTAGTTCAAGGGAATTTTTAACAATATAGTTTTTTTCATAAACATAATAGTCTTTAAGTAGTGTAGCTAATGTTTTGCTGATTTTATAGGCGGGGTTGTTAAGAAATTAACAATGGGACAAACAGGAATACCAGTTTTATGGATCTTGGGTTGAGCACGTAAGGTAGGGTTGCTTGGTTTCGTAACCAGATTAGTTTTACATCCTTTTCAGAAAAAATAAAATGACATTTCTGTAAATTTTTTATGACTAAGCGCTAAATTTGTTAGCTGGATCGTTATTTGACTTTATAATACCATTGCCAGAAAAGAAATCGTGTACTTTATTAATTTAATTCTCAATTGATAAAGACCAAACTATTCCCTTTAACAGCCTAAAGTCGAAGATTTCATTTAAAAACAATTAAATCATTGCGTTTACCTGGTATCCTTATAACAAAAGCGATGTGCTTGTAAGAATTAGGTTTAGAGTGAATTACAAACGTAATTAACTTTGGACAACTATTACAAAAGTCTTTTTTCTTTCATTACACTCACTGTAAAGTTGAAATTAATAACGTTATCGAAGCAGCCGACAGCTGGCGGCCAAAGAGAGCGAGAGGAAATTGAAAATCTCTAGCAGCGTGCATTAGCTGTAGCTGAGGTGGCTTTTTTGGCCAAGTTGGGGTTATTCGCCCAGGCTGACAAATCGCAAGTTTCCCGTATCAGATTGTTTGTCTCGACTTCCCCTACACCACTGTGGTACGTCGTAGACAGTTAACCGTTTACAGTCTGTATGCTAATGGCTGCTGAAGGGGATATAATGATATAAAAGTTACTTGTATACTTGCTGATGGCTTTGAACCCGTCTGTTTATACATTTGCTTCGTAGCATTAGTAAAATGCACTACTGTTTTCGTCATTACGACACGCAGCCACGCAGCCATTTTTGTGAAATATCTTTAATAGTCGATAAAACTGACTTAGTTCATTAACTTACTTTTCTAAATGACTTGTTGCAGAGAACAAGGATATCTTAGTATGTCTTTTTCAACCTCAAATGAATCTCAGAGTTAGTCGTTTCCTGTTCCCATCTACTAGGGTTTTTCCCTATTAATTTACTTTTTATTTTTTGCCGCCACTCATGGTGCGCCATTTCACTAATCATTAATTACAATCACAAGTAGATAGTACTTCGGACTACCTGTAGTTGGCAGGACAATCGCTAGAAATCCATGCACAGTGCAGCCCATTTTCCCGACAGCTGTCGTTACGTGAGTGGAGAACGTGGTGTGTTGTCATCAAGAAGAAAGCTGGGCGAAATGATATCTGTGAAAGGTCGGTGTAAACGCCGCGGATGTTCTCAGCCGATTGGTGGCACTGTGTGGAGACTTGCACCGTCACGAAAAAGTGCTCTCGAAACATGACAATGCTCCGCCACATACGAGCCAGGAAAACAGTGCCTGCATCGCTAAAGTAAGGTCCTAGTACAGTCACACGATCTGTTCTGGGCTATGAAGAGGTGAAGAGTCCTGCGTGGTTATTATTTCGCAGACGTCAAGGTACTGCGATCAGTTGTCCCTCGATGTGTCTGAAACATTCTAAAGAAGTGTTCTGCGGAGTGCTTACAGAGGTTAAAGGAGACGGGTGAGGAGAATATGTTGGGTGTGGCGGTATCTGGAACCCAATTTCAGCAATGGCAGACGTGGTTTTTCCATTCGTATGGGGACGAGCGTTATCGCGACGATGCTCACAATCCACACACTACTACGTAATCGCCTGTGAATGTCCACAATGTTTACAGTCCCCTTCCATGGAAACCACGTCGTCCAGCACCGTTCTTGATGATCACGCTCCATGTTGTCCGCTCGCGTAACGACATCAGTTGGGGAAATGGTCTGCACTGTAAAGGGATTACACGTCTGGTGATTGTCCTGCTACCTGTGGTTGGACCACAATAATTGAAACTATAATAATGAATCAAATGTCGCTCCAAGAATGATGGGAAGAAACAGGGTGTAAATCAACGTGGAACGCTGCAACGTTACCGCCGGTAGTGTTAAATGGAACCATGGTACGTGAATTACAATTACTCTCCTATTCTGTCATATTTTTTCTGTATTCATGACTCTGCTTGCTCCTTTGGCTACTCTCCGGTAATTTTTGTGCAAATCTCAATCTCTTGCTACACTATGTGATCAAAAGTATCGGGACACCTGGCTGAAAATGAATTACAAGTTCGTGGCGCCCTCCATCGGTAAAGTTCGAAATCCATATGGTGTCGGCACACGCTTATCCTTGATGACAGCTTCCACTATCGCCGGCATACGTTCAATCAGGTGCTGGAATGTTTCTTGGGGAATGGCAGCCCATTCTTCACGGAGTGCTGCACTGAGGAGAGGTATCGATATCGGTCGGTGAGGCCTGGCAAGAAGTCGGCGTTCCAAAACATCCCAAAGGTGTTCCATAGGATTCAGGTCAGGACTCTGTGCAGGCCAATCCATTACAGGGATGTTGCTGTCATGTAACCGCTCCGCCAGAGGCCGTGGATTATGAAAAGGTGCTCGATCGTTTTGAAAGATGCAATTGCCATCCCCGAATTGCTCTTCAACAGCAGACGGCAAGAAGGTGCGCAAGACATCAATTTAGGCCTGTGCTCTGATAGCGCCAAGCAAAACAACAAGGAGTGTAAGCTGCCTCCATAAAAAAAAGGCGACCACGCATAACACCACCGCCTCCGAATTTTACTGTTGAAAGGCACACGCTGGCAGATGATATTCACCGGGCATTCGCCATACGAACACCCTGCCATCGGATCACCACAATGTGTGCCGTGATTCGTCACTCCGCACAACGTTTTTCCATTGTTCAATCGCCGTTTGTTTACGCTCCTTATACCAAGCGAGGCGTCGTTTGACATTTACCGGCGTGATGTGTAGCTTATGAGCAGCCGCTCGACCATGAAATTCTAGTTTTCTCACCTCCCACTTAATTGTCAATACTTGCAGTTTGGAAGTCCTGTGTGATGGCCTAGATAGATGTCTGCCTATTATACATTACGACCCTCTTCAACAGTCGGCAGTCTTTGTCAGTCAACAGACGAGGTCGGCCCGTACGCTTTTGTGCTGTGCGTGGCCCTTCACGTTTCCACTTCGCTATCACATCGGAAAGAGTGGGCCTAGATATGTTCAGGAGTGTGGAAATCTCGCGTACAGATGTAAGACACAAGTGTCACCCAACCACCTGATCACGTTGGAAGTCCGTTAGTTCCGCGGAGCACCCCATTCTGCTCTCTCAGGATGTCTAATGACTACTGAGGTCGCTGACATGGAGTACGTGCAGTAGGTTGCAGCACAATGCACCTAATATGAAAAACGTTGTTTCTGGGGCTGTCCGGATACTTTTAATCTCATAGTGTACATGTTGGCGTTCTCGATACTGTGATCTTAATTGATAGTATCGGTTCGATTTTAATTAGGTTTATACTGGTATTACATTGGACCTGAAACTTTAATCAGTTTAACAATGCAACAGTTAATGCTAACTGTACCTCGCAGTAGCACTTTCAGCAGGGGTCGCATAACTGTTAGATTTTACCATGACCACAGTTTTGCCGCTATTGACTTCCGTTCCATTAACGCTTTAATTATTCCTCCTCCCAGCTTTTACTTCATCCTTCAAATAAGTTTTTGCAGTAAGATTGAACACATTCTGCATAAAATATGGAGAGAGAGTTGTGATGTGGTTAGAACGATTCAAAGCGTGATTCTTTAAAATTATCTACTTTCATTCTTTTGAAATACAGCTTTAATATGGGGGTTATATAATAATAATCCTCGGTATGATAACCACGATTCAAATAAAGACAACAGTTTTACTCTTTTTGGTCTCATACTTGCAAAAACGTCAGCCACAATATAGGCTAGGGACAGGAATTAACTTCCATGTCGTTCAGCACAACAGCATACAACATAACACTCACACATAAACACGTGAAAAACACAGGAAAAAGGGAGGTGGATGCGCGTGATTCCGAGTAACTGCACCAGCTTACTGTGTCCGAAAGCGGATCAAAACGTAAATTCCTGAGCGATTGTACACAGCTGAACATTGGCGAATACTCAAATTACATTTTACATTATCAGGATGTCTACCGTATCAGACACCGTTCTAGTAAAGGATACCAACTCCGATTGGCTGCACAAATAAAATCTAATGCGAAGTTTAAAATTTGAGATAAGTTAATAAATTTAGCTTTGGTGGGCTATTATTCCATAGGAAGGGATTGAAACAAGGTGCTTGGATGAGCGTGGGCTAACGAACTTGCGATGACGGGAACACATGTAGTCCGTTGGCATCGATAAAGGCAACTCAACGAAAATTACTGTATCATTTGGTAAGACGTGAGTGAGAGCTGAGTCACTCTCGATTTTGATGCCACATCAACTACTGCTACACACTTGCTCAGGCCTCACAAAGATAGATGTTAGCTTCGAAGGAAGTTTCTCACAGAAATGGCTATCAAATTCCCCGGAATCATTTTTAAAAATACATTAAGATAATTCAACACATTCTGATACCTTACACGGATTTAGAACAGATTTCACAAGCACACGTGGTGAGCACTGTAGCTAGAGTACAAATCACAGAAGAACAACCCAAAATTCATACAATCAACGGAATAAAAAGATTTTAGCTAGACTTCGATTTTCTTCAGCAAATATTTAACGTGATCAACCTCCCGAAAAAAACTTTGAATTTCTACTTCTTAATCTCCGCTCAAAGAATTGGCGCGAATATATCCTCATGGACACGTTACAAAGAAATTTGTATAAAAATCAACTTTATCCTACGAAAGTATAGTAAGAATTCATCTCCACAAATTCTCTCAACTGAACAAATTTCACCATTTTGCCGATTACTCTATACTGTCAAAATAGCGACAGTTAATTCGTCACCTAACACTTCCTTAACTAAACAGGCTCTAACCAACACATTACGAACATAATCGACGATGATATAACTCATTTTTATACGTTTCATTCACCATAACACCAAGAGCTCCACACCAGCGTCCACACCTCAGATCAGCTCTTGTAACAGTGGCCTAGCATGGCACACTCCCAAAGACATCCTCTGCTACTGACTGTATCCATCTAGCCTCTGATCTCGATTTTGTCGGTCTTTTGAAAGGTTCTCCGGCTGTCTCCTTGCTTAAAAATGGCTCTAAGCACTATGGGACTTAATAGCTGAGGTCATCAGTCCCCTAGACTTAGAACTACTTAAACCTAATAACCTAAGGACATCCCACACATACATGGCCGAGGCAGGAATCGAACCTGCGACCGTAGCAGCAGCGCGGTTCCGGACTGAAGTGCCTAGAACCGCTCGGTCACATCGGCCGGCTGTCTCCTTGCTTAGCTTTCCCGCAGGTTATACGCTGACAAACACGCTGCATTTCAACTATCTTTGGTTAGTTCGCACGTCTCTACATCCCATCACACTCACACAATCACACAGTCATGGAAGGGTATAGACAGGAAAAGGAAACTGTGACACATCAAAATTAAATACAGATGGGTCTGTTCACACATCCAAAGGATATATTTCACGATTATAAAAATAGGAAATTCTTGTCATGCCACTGAGTACCGACACAGACATTCAAATGTCATTGAGACTGAAATGCTTCAAATGGTGAGAGAGGACAAACACTAATCTTTGCCAACCAGCTGCCCTATAGAGTTGTCAAGTTTTCGTTGCATATTTGTGCTACCATCAGATAATGTTATTTTTGGTCATCGTACTTAACATGTATTTTTGTCCAGTTTTAATCAATAAACCCGTGTCGTACCTCTTATGAAATATCAATCTCGTGTTGATACATTAATAACGATCAGCAATTGACAAAAATTATGACTGGGTCACCATTCCATTTCAGCATTCAGGTTCAGTTAGATTCTGATAACTGTGATAACCTCTAATGCAGGCTACCTACAACAAACACAGTTCTAGGGCAAAATCAGTATAGTAGACGCATGGGACAGGTCATCAAATGGGAGGTTTACTAGTTAAAATAGTTAGGGTTAATGTAGCTCGAGCCGCGGTTATTCAAACGTGGCACTGGTCGATACCACAGTCCACTGCTCCGCGTTGGTATCACATTACTTGCATTTCGCTTTTGTTTGCAGAGATGCAGGTAGTCGTTTACATTGTCTTGAAGTGAACTGTTTGTTGCGTTCGCTAAGCAACTACTGGTTTATTTATTTAAAGTGAAAACAAATTGCCATACAAAACCCAGAGTCCATCACTGTAGCATCCATTTCGATGAGCTTAATCTTATGTATTGGAATTTTAGTAGGAAATTATATCTCTGTAATCAACATCGCGAGTCGTGACGACAAAGACATTGTATCTCTGGCGCCAGTTCACTCACCGGCGCTTGTTTAAAATTAATTATTCTATTACCAGTCGTCTGGATGATCTAGAATGAGCGGAACGAAATCTGGCTGCTACTCCTGAATTTGCTAAATTATTGCATCGAAGAAGATCAGATATTCTACAATTGTTTTGAAAAAAAATAATCCACGCTGGCTGTAGAGTACTTTTTATTAAAAGTCACGACCGGTTTGGCGCCCCTAGAAGATGCATCCTAATCGCCAAAAGGTAACTGCGTTAGAGCCCCATCATTCACGTCTTGTTATAAACAAATAGCACCCTGAAAGCGATAGTCCTTTAAAACGAAGCATGAGTCAGGCAGTAGTAGTGGCAGCAGACAAGTCAGTACTGGCCAATCTATCTTTGTCTCAGTACCTGAGCTTTCAAACAAATTTAAACTGGAACGTTAAGTTACGATAGTAAAACAAAGGTAAATAATTCTGTTTTTTTTTTTGCCATCTTGTTCTACATTCTACAGTCAGTGTTGTCTACGTATTAAGCGATTGCTACTACGAGAAAGGAATTGTGTTTATCCTCGCACGCTAGCAACAGCACTTCTTGTTACCTACGTGGTGACTGCTAGCAGGAGGCTAAAGGAGCAGTTTGGAGACAGTAGGTCTTCTTGGAGGTCTCACCAGGATGCTCATTTAACCGAATTCGCATGTTGGCTGGTACCCAGCACAAAATTATCCTCTGTTCCTTCCTTTTCAGGAGAAAGACTGCACCCTGTAAACCACGAAACATCCTGCTTGTCGGGTGCATTTTTCTCTTGAAAAGAAGGACAAATTGGAAATCGGAGGAATGCGAAATTTTTGTCATCATGTTGTCTCCTTTGTTGCAGAGTGCTCTGCAATGCAATCATTTCTGCACAGTAAACTGAAAATTGCTCTGGGAGTCATATGTTGAGGGAAGGAAGGAGGACTAGTCTTTAACGTCCAATTGACATCGACGTCATTAGCGTTTGAGCGAAAGCTCGAAATGTTTCAAGGATGGGGAAGGTAAACGGCCGTGCCCTCTTCAAAGAAATCATCCGAACTTTTGCCTGGAGCGATTTATTTGAATTACAGAAAACCTAAATCTAGATGACCGGACACGGATTTAAACCGTCGTCCTTCTGAATACGACTCCAGTGTTGTAATCAGCGCCCTATCTCGCTCTGTTAACTTGAAGGGGCACCTGCAGAACACAGCTTAGCAGCCTGTAAACTCCCTGCCCTTACGTCCATCAGCGTAAACACATATAAAACCCGGATGTAGAGTTTAAACACCATAACCTTTAATTTTTAAAAAATTTAACCTGCTGTACAAGCCTCCCTGCAGCCTGAAAATTAACCTGATGCTTTTCACACTACTGGCCATTAAAACTGCTACACCAAGAAGAAATGCATATGATAAAAGGGTATTCATTGGACAAATATATTATACTAGAACTGACATGTGATTACGTTTTCACGCAATTTGGGTGCATAGATCCTTAGAAATCAGTACCCACAACAACCACCTCTGGCGGTAATAACGGCCTTGATATGCCTGAGCATTGAGTCAAACAGAGCTTGGATGCTGCCCATGCAGCTTCAACACGATACCACTGTTTAGATCTGGAGAATGTGCTGTCCAAGGCAGCAGTCGAACATTTTCTGTATCCAGAAAGGCGCTTACAGGACGTTAACGTGCAGCCGTGCATTATCCTGCTGAAAGGTAGGGTTCCGCAGGGATCGAATGAAGGGTAGAGCCACGGGTCGTAACACATCTGAAATGTAACGTCCACTGTTCAAAGTGTCGTCAGTGCGAACAAGAGGTGTCCGAGGCGTGTAACCAGTGGCACCCCATACCATCATGCCGGGTGATACGCCAGTATGGCGATGACGAATATACGCTTCCAATGTGCTTTCACCGCGATGTCGCCAGACACGGATGCGACCTTCATGATGCTGTAAACAGAACCTGGATTCATCAGAAAAATGACGTTTTGCCATTCGTGCACCCAGGTTCGTCGTTGAGTACACCATCTCAGGCGCTCCTGTCTGTGATGCAGCGTCAAGAGTAACCGCAGCCATGGTCTCCGAGCTGATAGTCCATGCTGCTGCAAACGTCGTCGAACTGTTCGTGCAGATGGTTGTTGTCTTGCAAACGTCCCCATCTGTTGACTCAGGGATCGGGACGTGGTTGCACGATCCGCTACAGACATGCGGATAAAATGCCTATCATCTCGACAGCTAGTGATACGAGGCCGTTGGGATCCGTATTACCTTCCTGAACCCACCGATTCCATATTCTGCTAACAGTCATTGGATCTCGACCAACGCGAGCAGCAATGTCGCGATACGATAAACCGCAGTCGCTATAGGCTACAATCCGACCTTTATCAAAGTCGGAAATGTGATGGTTCGCATTTCTCCTCCTTACATGAGGCATCACAACAACGTTTCCCCAGTCAACGCCGGTCAACTGCTGTTTGTGTATGAGAAATCGGTTGGAAATTTTCCTCATGTCAGCACGTTGTAGGTGTCGCCACCGGCGCCAAACTTGTGTGAATGCTCTGAAAAGCTAATCATTTCAATATCACAGCGTCTTCTTCCTGTCGGTTAAATTACGCGTCCGTATTACGTCATGTTGGTGGTGTAGCAGTTTTAATGGCCAGTAGTGCAGTAGCCAGGGAGTCTCCTAACTTTGGACCTTAATTCCATCAATCTGTTTGATCTTCCCATTGTACCTTGCAAGGATCCATAAGATCTCATTATCCATAAGTGGTCGCGTGAAAACACGTTCGAGTGGATGCCAGTCAACGGATTCGGATACTGACGATTTTGGATCAGAAAAGTCTGTATGTGCTTAGCGCGCCATGATCTTCCTCTTAAGGCCAATGGAGCCAGTATCTACGTTAGACATAGATTAAAGTGATCTCTCTACAGCTTCCACTCTCTGAAGAGATGAGAAAGGGAACTGGTGCAAGCAGTGGTAATAGTAAATGGTCACAAACCAACGCTCGTACGGATACATGATATGTTACTGGATAGAATTTTGGATAGGATCGGTTAACAAAGCTGGCGGACAACCAGGCTACACAGGTTGTTGTTCAAGCTGACGCAGGCAGTGCTATTCTCTGTCATATCTTCCACTATAGTAATTCTCCAACCACCGGGTTAAGGTGATATTCGTTTTCGCTATGAATAATCAGCAGTAATCAACAAATTGCCCCTGAAGCGCTTCGAATTAAACTGACATCCAAATAATTTTCCAGTCAAAACAGAACCAAGGTACCTAAAAACACATGTAAGTGAAAATCGTTTCACTATTTAAAGATATTCCAGCAGTTTGTATCATGAGACTATTTCTAACACTTCGTCTAGTGGAACTAAAAGGGACGGAATAGTGTCGCACGAACAAAACTGCATAAATCACGAGACTGAGGTGATACGGTACGATGGAGTTTGAGACACACAGCAATAATAAGAAACTGCCACCTAGCGAGCCCATGGAATTGACCGTAACGTGGTATCACTTTTACATTCTTAGAAATAATTAAGCCAGCTGCCATTGTCTGTAAAATTTTGCAATTATTGTAATTAAAAAAGGCAGAGAGGGTACTCCTTGAGTTTATTCTGACGTGGTGATGTTAATGTAGCTGTTTACGTATACAGTGGACTGGTTGGATAGTTGTCGCTTTCATGATTCTAGACAGTATGGATATACAGTTATAAAATTACCGTTAAGGTGCAGAAATGTACGGCGATGATCTTGCTTTTGTTTTGTGGCTAATGTGCTAGTGTTCTGAATCGTAATATTATTTAGGATTTATGTTGGGATTAACTTCAAAATGTATCAGGAGGCTACGCTTAGGGAGGTTTGCGCGGGCAATTGAATCGAAGTAACAATAGCTGTCCTTTTTTTTAAATTCCTTTCGGATACGGAAACGTTAGATTATATACACGACAAATAATGGGGGTAAGTAAAAGGTATGACAACGAAATAAAATGAGAGCACTCTTCCCGTTGGTGGTGGCATTGTATTCGAATTTAACAACAAACATCACCCTAAAACGTGACTGAGCGCAAATAATATCTGATTTATCTGAGACGCTCAGAACAAATGCGAAAAAACATCGACCAACCGTACCTCGAATTATAATAGTCGTTAGTGCCACGGCGAGAAAGAAGTCTCATTATCGGTTTTGTTTCGGTTTATTGGTATTTATTCGTCTATTAGATTAACAGAACAATAAATAAGGTGGCTACATAATCTCTGGTGGCCCTCGCAGTTTACTAAAACCCCTTTAATATAATAGCTGGGCTATTGACAACACAAAATACGAAATAGTAGCATTTAAACCAACCTCCATTAAATATGCAACACGGTTTATGAAGTGGGATATAGAGTGAAGTTTCGGTTACATACTGAGTGTTTCTCTTAAAAGTCATCGAGAGAATTTTCTCTGCTGTTTCCGCAGATATCAGCGATTTCTACTGCCGAAACAGTAGAGAAAATTCTCCTAACGACCCACGTAGAGAGGCATTCGGTATAATAAGATAGCCCTTTGTACTGGTATTATCCGAATTACCGTTTAAAAACAAAGGAGTTAGAAAATTACGTGTAACTGTCGCCTTTTTCTGTTATTATCGTAAAAATCGTAGCGCATTTCTGTGGAAAGCTGGTGGCAACAATATTGGACTGCATACCTGAAACTGCTCGAAGTGAAATAAGACACATCGCAATTTTAGAGCGACATCAGTAAAATACAAATGACTTCTATTCGGTATCGTAGTATACAACAACGAAATCAGTTGTGTAGGCTATGTTTTACAGGGCTTCTACGACTCTTCGTGCCGAAGAAGTGAGACATGTTTGCCGATAATAAACGGAAAGTACTACAGCTGTCTGTAGACACCTTCCTAACCTTCCAAATACATTGTAACATCAAGTATCTAGCAATTTCGCAGGCTTTTGCAGAGAGTGTCTCATTGTATAAAATTATTTTGGATTGAGATGTAGACCGCACCACGTCATGAATGTCACTGTGGCTAGCATGTGTCCGCAGCGTTGAAAGGGGAACGGTGGGGGGAGGGGGAGAGAAACGAGGAAATGAGAGCAACAGAAGCACATGCCCTGAATCCTTGGAATCTGGAGTACTTACAGTTGATGGTCACTTGTCACCTGACCACGGCCTAATAAACCGAAAATCGTTTCGCAATAAACGTATACTGAGAGCAGTGGCGCATTACGTCTTCCTACTTACATACGTGATTTCACTAATAAGAAATGATGGAAGAATCCATTCATATGATTTTGTACAATGAAAAACGCTTAATAGGAAAATGGTTAACACTAAAAATCGGTTAACACGAAACAGGTAGGGTCTCGACAAAACACAATGATTTCATACATTTCTTCTCTTCACACCAAATTAAAATCTTTTATAACGAAGATATTTGACTTCTCGGACGAATAAATGTACTTGATGCCTAAAACTGATATGCCACTCACTTTTATTGGCCTTTTTATCATTTTACCGAGCAAAGTAGCTGCTCCTGCTGCTATGTTACAGCTTGTCTTTGGGTACCGCCATTGTCAGATACTACAATGAGTTTACGAACTGTCGTATCAGCGTCAGTGAAAACGATTTTAAGAGAAACGGCAGAATAATTCAAATGAAAGCAAATTTCTGTTCCGCTTAAAATGGAGCTGCTTAAGGTATTCGGTAAAACAGGAGCAGAAAAAGGAACTCAATAAATGATTAGACACTGCTAACTTCATACTGTCCACGATAATTAACAATAAAAATTACGGCCATGTTTGACTGTAGTACCTTCGAGCCAGTATGGCAACAGCTAAACACAAAGACCCAGAGACTGGCTGAGGCCTACTAAACCCCACTTAACGGAGTGGGAGGGAGAAAGTCTCCTAGGTTGCTTAACACAGATGATTCTGGATCGGAGAGAGAGGAGAAGTTGTGATTTATAGGAGGTGAATAAGGGTGCAAAAATTGAAGGATCAGTTCAAAAACAATTTATTCTCCCAATTGTTTAATCTTATTCAGAGAGGTGTCTTACAGTGGTTGTATATGTTTACCAGTTAATGAAAACAACCGACCACTCTATATGTTAGTCCATTCCAACAACACCTAATTTCTGTGTTCACCTTGCTCTATCAGAGACGAGCGTTTCGCTTGCAACTCATTCCCACAAAACATAATCAAATACGTTAACCAAAGACAAGATCTAGACAACAGTTGTTCATCTTTATATTCAGACAGACAGAAAATGTTAACTGTTTCTCGTTGCGACTGCACGCAAGCAGATACACAATGTGATCAAAAGTATCCTGACACCTGGTTGAAAATGACTTACAAGATCGTGGCGTCCATGGTGTTGGCCTATCCTTAACCTTGATGACAGCTTCCATTCTCGCAGGCATACGTTCAGTCAGGTGCTCGAGGGTTTCTTAGGGTATGGCAGCCCACGCTTTACAGAGGAGAGGTATCGATGTCGGTCGGTGAGACCTGGCGCGAAGTCGGGATCCAAATACATCCCAAAGGTGTTCTGCAGGACTCAGGTCAGGAATCTGTGCAGGCCAGTCCATTATAAGGATGTTATTCTAGTGTAATCACTCCGCCACAGGCCGTGCATTATGAATGGCTGCTCGATCGTGTTGATAGATGCAATCGCCATCCCCGAACTGCTATTCAACAGTGGGAAGCAAGAAGGTACTTAAAACATCAACGTAGGCATGTGCTGTGATAGTGCCATGCAAAACAACAAGGGGTGCAAGCCCCCTCCATGAAAAACACGACCACACCTTAACGCCAACGATTCCGAATTTTACTGTTGGCACTACAAACGCTGGCAGATGACGTTCACCAGGCATTCGCCATACCCAGACCCTCCCATCCGATCGCCACATTGTGTAGCGTGATGTGTCACTCCACACAACGTTTTTCCACTCTTCAATCGTCCAATCTTTACGCTTCTTACACCAAGCAAGGCGTAGTTTGGCATTTACCGGCGTGATGTGTGGCTTATGAGTAGCCGCTCGACCTTCAAGTCCAAGTTTTGTCACCTTTCGCCTAACTGTCATAGTACTTTGCAGTGGATCCTGATGCAGTTTGGAATTCCTGTGTGGTGGTCTGGATAGACGTTTGCCTATTAGACATTACGATCCTCTTCAGCCTCTGTCAGTCAACAGACGAGGTCGGCCTGTACGCTTTTGTGCTGTATGTACCCCTTCACGTTTCCATTTCACTATCACATTGAAAAAAGTGCTCATAGGTGTGTTTAGAAGTGTGGAAATCTCGCGTACAGACGTATGACACCCAATCACCTGACTGCGTTCGAAATCCGTCAGTTAAGTACGTATTTGTTGATTATCTTAGAGTATGAGTAGAGCCCCTGCCGTAACTTCAGAGTTTCCTCGCTAGTCTTGTAATGTTCTGTTCACGTCTTCGAGTGATATTTTATGTGCCATCGTTCATTCGTCCCAGAAGGTAATTATAGCTTGCTTTAGAAATTCACCCCATCCAAATGCTATTGAGATTTCACGTACGGGATATTGTGCTTCGGCTATATTCACCGGTAGTTGTAGGGCGGAATGGGCAGTTCGTCCTGATCGACAAGTGTCGTTGCAATGCCGGACGATCCCAGCGCAAGTTCAAAAATGGCTCTGAGCACTATGGGACTCAAGTGCAGTGGTCATTAGTCCCCTAGAACTTAGAACTACTTAAACCTAACTAACCTAAGGACATCACACACACCCATGCCCGAGGCAGGATTCGAACCTGCGACCGTAGCAGCAGCGCGGCTCCGGACTGGAGCGCCTAGAACCGCACGGCCACCGCCGCCGGCCCCAGCGCAAGTGTGGTGTGTTGTTTAGCGCCCATTTCCACCAGCAATACATTTATTTTAAACGTTTTCCCGGTGCTGCCTGGAGCATCCAAGTAAATAATTCCACCAATGTTCTTGTTGACCAGGTCCATAACAACATTTTAAATTTCCTTTTCATTGTCATTGAGGAGTGATTGGGGGTGAGCAATGTGTTGAAGTCGTTCGTTGATGTTGTAACTTTTTTCCTCTATGGTTTCGAAGTTTAGCACACTGGTAACATCATTTCGTGATGCTTGCATCTCAAGTTGTACTAAGGTCTGGTTGTTAATTGCTAAATATTTATCTTCCATGAGCTTGTCGGATTTGGTACTCATACTCTCTCTGAAGGAGTCCCGTGACTGTTTTAGATTCGACGGGTTACATATTATTAGAACTGTGGCGAATAAGTCTTTCATTTGTCCAGCTGAGGCGTGAGTGAGGCTTCTTGTAGCGTTGATTCCCAGCGGTTGCCGTTTTCCGGTGGTCCTAAGACTTGGTACTTATCTCTGTACGTCTGGCAAAGGTAACCATCAACAGCCCTGAGGTCTGTGAAACTTGTTGCCCCCCCCCTTTTCGTGTAGCAACATCCGGAAATAGAAACATTCGGCGTTGTTCGAATGTACTGTGTGTACTCGGTGTAGTGCGCCAGTTGTCATGATTAATGGATGATCTTCTACTGGAATTCGTTTTCGTCGTTGAAAGATTTTTCTTGTTGTGTTCCACATACAATAGGTAGGGATGTTGACACATAATAATGTTTTCGCGAATGGATCCGTTTGGCACAGTTGGTAAATAAACGTAAATGTCGTGTGACTAGGGCGTCCCGTCTGGTAGACCGTTCACCGGATGCAAGTCTTTCGATTTGACGCCACTTCGGCGACTTGCGCGGCGATGGAGATGAAATGGTGATGGTTTGGACCACACAACGCCCAGTCGAGCGGAGAAAACCTCCGACCCAGCCGGGAATCGAACCCGAGCCCTTAGGATAGACATTCTGACGCGCTGACCACTCAGCTACCGGGGGTATACGGCACAGTTGGTTAAAAGCTATTAACGTTTGGTCTGAGGTGTTTCGCTTGCAGTTTTTCTGGCGGTGTCTTTTGTGAAGTAAACTCCCTGTTCATTATCTACTGCTACATGTTGCACAGTTTGTTCTCGTTCGTACACGGGAAAACCGAAAATCAGCCACGCTGCTTCTTTACTGTTGATGTATCTTCCCATTTGGTACATGAGGATCTCGTCGTTTCTGTTTTGTTGTTCATTGTCTTTGACTATTTGAAATACTGCCATGTCACTGCCTTTGTAAACATACATAGAGATATGTTTCATGGATTTAACTGAATTACATTATTTTGCGTTTATGTGCACTTGGAATATTTTGGTAACGTGCTATATGGTACTACGTATTGATTATCTGTTTTCACTTCGTCGCTGCCTCGTATTCGAATTTTTGGTGTGAAGCCACCGTTTTTGGGTGATCGTCTTCCCTATTTGGGATAGCCATTAACTCCAGTTTGTGTGTATTCCAATTATGGTTTTGTGTATTTTTTGTACATTTTCCGTCACTCATATATGGCGAATTGAGATTTGGTGGCTCGCATGGTCCGTGAATCATGTTTTTCAGTACTACGTCGTACAGTTCTGGATTTTCTTGTGGATTGGGAAATTCAGCTTGGATGATTTTGTCCATATCAACGGAATGAATTCTGTCGTGCAGCCAGGTGAGAGTTTGTGAGTGAGGCTGTCCTCGTTTTTGCCACTAGACTGTGTACATCCAGCGTCTAAGACTTCAATAAATCTAATTTTTTTCGGAAAACTGAGTTGTTACGTTGTGTCAGTGCGTGGGGCTTGTCCGTGTCTCCGTTGTTCTTTCATTTCTGGCCGCGACGACTTGCATGTGAATGCTATGAAGAGATTAGGTCTTCATGTTTTCTTGTGTAGGTCATGGCACATATATTCGCGCATGTGCCTCGGAGCTGCCATGTATGCGGATGATAAGATTGCCATTGTTCCAATGTCATCAACGTTACCGTCATTTATGACTACGCCTCGAAGGTGGATGTATTCTTCTTCCGTGCTTAGTTTCTTCTGATTTACTCTTATGTAAAGCATCCGTTTCACTTCTGTTTTTGCATACGTATCCACCAGGAATTATTGGATAAACGGCGAGTGTTGAGAACGTGATTGTATATTTCATTGTCTCTTACTTCAAAATCTGGAGACTCCAACCCAGTGTGAGTAAAACAGAAGTGTGTTGCTTCCATCTAAATAACCAGTTGGCGAACGTAAAACTGGAGGTAAGTTTCAGAGGCAGAATTCTTCATCACAACTGGAACCCAAAATATCTTGGTGTCACCCTGGATCGTACACTATGCTTCAAACAACACCTTCTTAACTTAGCTCAAAAGCTGAGGACTCGAAACAACATCCTCCATAAGCTATGCGGAACTACCTGGGGATCTTCAGCAACCACCCTGCGAACTTCAGCTCTGGGCTTGGTATACTCAAGTGCTGAGTATTGTGCACCTGTTTGGATGAATAGTCATCATACAAGGCTTGTTGATACCCAGCTGAATAAGACAATGCGCATAATATCTGGCACAATCAGATCTACTCCAGTTTATTGGCTTCCACTGTTAACTGGTATAATGCCTCCTGATCTACGCAGATGTACTGCCCTTATGAGAGAATTCCACAAGATCTCCAGGAATTCTAACCTACCCGTGCATAGCGACCTGCCACTTTTAAATCGCAAGAGACTGAAATCACGTCATCCAACTCTGTGCGATGCTGCTGACATGGTGGCTAAGAATTTCAAACCTCTTGAAGAATGGAAAGGTCGGTGGGAAGCAGTGACAGATGTGCACCTGCATAACATCTTCTCAGGTGCTAAACTTCCAAGTGGATTCGACTTACCACGCAAGACGTGGTCTACTCTCAACAGAATCCGTACCAGCCATGGGCGATGCAGGGATGCTCTCTTTAAGTGGAACAAGCTGCCTGATCCAGCTTGTGACTGCGGGGCTCCATACCAGACTGTTCACCACATCGTCAGTGAATGCAGGATTCGAGCCTATCACGGCGCCAAAGAGGACTTCCTGCTAGCAACTCCAGATGCAGTGCGCTGGATTGAAGGACTGGATATTCAGTTGTAAAAACAAACTTAAGTTTCTTGTGTGCCAATATGTACATATATATATGTAATTTCATGATATGTCTGTATTAGCCATACGCTAAATAAAAAAATAATTGTCTCTGATCATTAAGCGGTAAGCATAGAACTCCTTGGAAGCGTCTTTTTTGTTTGTTTCTACGCCTGTTTCAGGTTCGACTTGTTTCACATTAAAATGATATATGTCCTTTCGTGCAGAAATATTATTGCATATTGGAGCGCATCATATGAACGGTGCCTGTCTGTAATGCGTTGTAGTCCTTCTCTTCTTCGTTGTACCGTTATGTCACGGCTTCTGTTTTCATTGTCCACAACCACGAAGGCGATTTCGTCTATCTGAGGTGCATTAAACTGAAGTTCGTGTTCTCCAGGTGTCTTTTGGCGGCTCGAATTATAACATTATAATCATCAGAAATCTTTCGGTCTAGTGGTGTTTTGAATAAGTCACTCAGCATATCGTATTTATGTAAGCTCCTCTGTACATCCTGAACTATTTCTCCTGTCTGTCCACTGATAGTTGTGCTTCGTTCATCAGTTCCTATTTCTGCACTTCCGATGAAATATATTCGCAGAAATTTAAGTCTTCGTTGGGTAGTGGTAGTAATGATCCAATGCTGTAACAGACTTTGTTCTTGGATGAAAAAAATATAATCAGTTTCACCTCTGTTAGTGTTGATCGAAGAGACACCGAAAGAAGTCGTTTGGAAGCAGGCGTTGCGTGCTTTTGTATTCTGAAGAAAGTGTGTTGATTCTGGAGTTTTCCCCGACATGTAATGAAAAAATTCCTGCGGAAATGCTTCCAGTAGTCGTAATTGAACTTTTCTATTCATGCAGCGGAATCTTAGTGTTTCTCTACTAAATTTTTTCGCGTTGAAAGATTGGTAGATGTAATCCATTTTTGCGATTACGACGTGTTCGTGTTTGTTACCTTCTTTCGTCGAGTCATTGTGGAATGCTTCATTTGTTAGGTCGTACTGTTTACTTGCCCTCTTCCGCGCTTCTCGTAGGTGATGTTTTCATAGCTAGCTTGAGTTCGCAGTCTTTTATCGTAAGATTGCGTCGCAGTTCTTTTCTTCAATCCGTTCATTTCGTTTTTCTTCAATTTATCTGCTTCTCACGGTGCTCATTGTTGTTTGTTAGGAACTTAAAAAGTGCCTCTTACGTTTCACTGTTCTTTTTGTTTTTGCCGTTTTGCTTCAGAACTGGCAAGATGTCCTCCTCTTTTATGTTTGTGCATTGTATAAAATATGAATCAGATCAAATTTTTACTAGTAAGTACCCTAAGTACACTTCACACTTTATTTTCAGTCATTGCATCAGTTTGACTACTCACACTTCACTGTTTGTTTTTATTCGCTCAACGCACGCTTATTCAGTTCCTCCCTTCGACACTGATAGGTGTGTGTGTGTGTTTGAGGTTGACGGGCGCTAAACAGCGGGGTCATCAGCGCCCAAACGCAGAAAAACAGGAACACATGCAGTGAAGGGACTAAGACGAACAGCGAACAAGGGGAACAGCTAAAAGACACAGACCTGATGCAGTTCCAGACACTGATAGGAAACTGATGTTCGAATCCACGACGGGTCTTTCTTTATATATCGCTCCCAAAGGTTAGTCCCACCAGTGGCGAATTCCATAACATACCAATTAGGCTTCGAATGCTCCACAATGGTCCAGAACTTTCCCCAACATTCGAGAATGTTCCATAATGATTTGGGAAGTTCCAGGATGTTCTGGAACATTCCGGAATCTTCCCGAATACTGTAGACTATTCCCGAACATTCCAGATCATAGCGGTACATTCCGGAATGGCTCTGAGCACTATGAGACTTAACATCTGAGGGCATCAGTCCCCTAGAACTTAGAACTACTTAAACCTAACTAACCTAAGAACAGCACACACATCCATACCCGAGGCAGGATTCGAACCTAAGACCGTAGCAGTCGCGCGGTTCCGGACTGAAGCACCTAGAACCGTTCGGCCACCGCGGCCGGCCATTCCGGAATGTGGAATGCTCCGGAATACTCTCTTGTGTTCTGTAATGTTCTTTAAAACTCTCGAATGCTTAGGAAAGTTTTAGAAATTTATAGAGGGCGAAACTTCCCTGAACCTGAACCTTCCCTGAACCTGAAACTTCCCTGAACCTGAAGACCAGCAAATTCTTCAGGTAAAAACGGGAACCTTCATCATCGATGGGAGATAGACGGTGCCGGCCAGGGTGGCCGAGCGGTTCTAGGCGCTTCAGTCCGGAACCGCACGACTGCTACGGTCGCAGGTTCGAATCCTGCCTCGGGTATGGATGTGCGTGATGTCCTTAGGTTAGTTAGGTTTAAGTATTTCTAAGTTCTAGCGGACTGATGACCTCAGATGTTGAGTGCCATAGTGCTCAGAGCCATTTTTTTGGATAAACGGCTACCACACAGTATAACGCCTTTGATCGTACGAGGATTCGTTTCTGAGTTTTAGCAGCACGCACTTAACACACGTACTTCCATAATATATTTGATATTGATTTCTAATGGCTCCTGGACAAGCTTCTGCCAGGGTCTCTTCCTTATTTCAGGAAACGTCCAGCCTTTCTTGGAATGATTCTCAAACACAGGCGGCTCTGCTACCATTTCCGTATTTTCCTCGACTGTCTGGGCACTGTTAAGCTAACTGCCCCTGCAGTGGCAATCGCCTCTGCGCGTGGACATTTTCTGCTAGCCTTGCATCACATGGAGCATGTCTTTCCTGATACCATGCTTTTGCGTTATGTTAACATTATATGATACATTTTCTGTTATGACCAGAAGAAACTACACTCATCCGGTCATAAAAGTGGGTTCATTCATTGCTTGGTGAAGTAGCACTTTAGTAACTACAACACATGAAATATTTACATGACATGTATTCGTAGTTGCAGATATGAATATCCATCAGCTGCATAATGGAATGACAATGAAAATTTTTGCCGAACCGAGACTCGAACCCGGATTCTCGCTTATCGCGAGCGATCACCTTATAATTAGGCTATCCGAGCACGACTCACGGCTAGAACCGAACTTCCATATGCCGTCTACCAATTGTATACAACTTGTACTCTTACATCCATTATGCACGAGGTTCATTCAATTGATACCTAGTCAGTTAATCTACCTTTACGTAAGCTATTCGCAGACATCGATTCGCAACGGACGATGAAGTGTGTGACTGGGCCCAGGCCTGGATCCGACAGCAGTGTACTAGCTTCTTCAATGATGGATCGACCGGCTAGTGTCACAATGGCATAAATGTGCCAACAATTTTGGCGACGGTTTTTGAGTATGTGTACTGTCTACAATTAAATTTTTGAGTCAATAAAATCGTTACACTTACTTTACACTAGTGACTGTGTTTCATTTGAATGCCCCTCATACACTACTGGCCATTAAAATTGCTACACCAAGAAGAAATGCAGATGACAAGCGGGTATCCATTGGACAAATATATTGTACTAGAACTGACATATGATTACATTTTCACGCAATTTGGATGCATAGATCATGAGAAATCAGTACCCAGAACAACCACCTCTGGCCTCTTGATACGCCTGGGCATTAAGTCGAACAGAGCTTGGATGGCGTGTACAGGTACAGCTGCCCACGCAGCTTCAATACGATACGGTACCACAGTTCATCATGAGTGTGACGCGTATCGTGACGAGCCAATTGCTCGGCCACCATTGACCGGACGGTTTCAGTTGGTGAGAGATCTGGAGAATGTGCTGGCCAGGGCAGCAGTCGAACATTTTCTGTATCCAGAAAGGCCCGTACAGGACCTGCAACATGCGGTTGTGCATTATCCTACTGAAATGTAGGGTTTCACAGGGATCGAATGAAGGGTAGAGCAACGGGTCGTAACACATCTGAAATGTAACGTCCACTGTTCAAAGTGCCGTCAATGCCAACAAGAGGTGACCGAGACGTTTAACCAATGGCACCCCATACCACCACGCCGGGTGATACGCCAATATGGCGATGTCGAATACACGCTTCCAATGTGCGTTCACCGCGATGTCGCCAAACACGGATGCGACCATGATGATGCTGTAAACAGAACCTGGATTCATCCGAAAAATTGACGTTTTGCCGTTCATGCACCCAGGTTCGTCGTTGAGTACACCATCGCAGGCGCTCCTGTCTGTGATGCAGCGTCAAGGGTAACCGCAGCCATGGTCTCCGAGCTGATAGTCCATGCTGCTGCAAACGTCGTCGAACTGTTCATGCAGATGGTTGTTGTCTTGCAAACGTCCCCATCTGTTGACTCAGGAATCGAGACGTGGTTGCACGATCCGCTACAGGCATGCGGATAAGATGCCTATCATCTCGACTGCTAGTGATACGAGGCCGTTGGGATCCGTATTACCCTCCTGAACCCACCGATTCCATATTCTGCTAACAGTCATTGGATCTCGACCAACGCGAGCAGCAATGTCGCGATACGATAAACCGCAATCGCGATAGGCTACAATGCGACATTTATCAAAGTCGGAAACGTGATGGTACGCATGTCTCCTCCTTATACGAGGCATCACAACAGCGTTTCACCAGGCAATGCCGGTCAACTGCTCCTTGTGTATGAGAAATCGGTTGGGAACTTTCCTCATGTCAGCACGTTGTAGGTGTCGCCACCGGCGCCAACCTTGTGTGAATGCTCTGTAAAGCTGATCATTTGCATATCACAGCATCTTCTTCCTGTCGGTTAAATTTCGCGTCTGTAGCACATCATCTTCGTGGTGTATCAATTTTAAAGGCCAGTAGTGTATATTCCATCACAGGCGAGACATTTTACAAGAATGTCTCTTGCGCGATATCGTTGGATAAATGCGATATTGCATTACCTGTGTTTGAATAACAATGCAATGTTGCTTCGGACATGCATGTATGTCCGAAGGGACAGGTACTGCGGCGACTACAGCCGTTGTGAAACGCGTGAAATGTATTCGGAGTTGCGTATATGAGCAAGCATGAGGTGTATAATGGAATGACGACAATGGAAATTTCTGCCGCACAGTGACTCGAGCCCAAATTTGCCGCTTACTGCAACTGCGACTACATTTCATGGGAAACTTCCTGGCAGATTAAAACTGTGTGCCGGACCGAGACTCGAACTCGGGACCTTTTCATATCAGCGCACACTCCGCTGTAGAGTGAAAATTTCATTCTATATTTCATGTATTTCATAACGGCTGTAGTCGCTGCAGTGTCTGCATGAATGTGCGAAGGAACATTGCATCGTAATTCGGAGCAACACACTACAACATCGTACATGTAATATTAGTTCACTGTATTACATAAAATATGATAAAAAGACTTACTTAACTTGACACACTTCTTTGCCGCAGGACTACTGGATTACTTGCAACTGTCTCTGACTAGCAAAGCATCACTTAATATGCTCATCAACAAACTGAGGTTCCAGATTACAAGTTTATCAGAAACTTTAACACCTCTTTCGTCCTACACTGTGATGTTGGCTCTCTCAGATGACGGCTGAGCTCTTGCATGCTCGACTCTATATTGACCTCAGCATTAGTGCGCTGCTATGCTAAGAGAAGGGTGTGTTCTTCTGGAGTGCCTCCGACTGGTTGTGGATTGCAGCGCTAATGTATGTGATATCCATTCATCTACATCTACATCTGCATCATACTCCGCAAGCCACCTAATGCTGTGTAGCGGAGGGTACTTTCGGTACAACCCTGTTCCACTCGAGAATAGTGCGTGGGAAGAATGATTGTTGGTAAGCCTCTGTACTGGCTCTAATTTCTCGGATTTTCTCTTTGTGGTCAACATGCGAGACGTGTGCGGGGGAAGTGATATGTTGTCCGACTCCTCGCGAAAAGTGCTGACCCAAAATTTCGATAATAAATCTCTCCGTGATGCACGACGCCTCTCTTGTAACGTCTGCCAGTGGAGTTTGTTTAGCGTCTCCGTAACGCTCTCTCGCCAGCTAACTGATCCCGTGACGAAACGCGCCTCTCTTCGTTGGATCTTCTCTATCCCCTATCTGATAGGAATCCCAGATAGATGAAAAATACACAAGAATCGGGCGTATAAGCGCCTTATAAGCCACTTCTTTCGTGGATGAGTTAGATTGCCTTAAGATTCTTCCGATGAATCTGAGTCTGGTGTCTGCTTTTCCCACTACCTGTTTTAAATGGTCATTCCACTTAATGTCGCTCTGGATAATTACGCCTAGATATTTTACGGCAGACGCTGTCTCCAGCTGTTTGTCATCAATAGTGTAGCAGAACAGTAGTGGATTTCTTTTCCTATGCATGCGCAATATGTTACATTTATTTACGTTCAAGGTCAACTGCTGGAGTCTGCACCATTCATCAGTTCTCTGCAGGTCGTTCTGCAAATTCTTGCTATCTTCTGGCGTTGCTACTTTGGCATAAAAAACTGCATCATCTAGGGACAGCCTTAAAGAGCATCCGACGCATTCTACTTGATCATTTATATATATTGTGAACAGCAACGGCCCTATCACACGTTCCTGTGGTACTCCGGATATTACCTTTACATCTGGCGATTTAGTTCCGTTAAGAACGACGTGTTGAGTTCTATCCGCAAGAAAGCTTTGAATCGAATCGCGGGTCTGCTCCGATACTCTGTAAGCTCGTATTTTGTTCATGAAACGGATATGCGGGACGGTGTCAAATGTCTTACTGAAATCAAGGAACATGGCATCAACCGGAGCGCCAATGTCCACTGGGCTGTGGATCCCATGGAGGAACAGAGCGAGCTGAGTTTCGCAGGATCTCTGTTCGCGGAATTCATGTTGATTTTTATAGAGGAGATGTTCATTTTCCAAGAACATCATAAATCTTGAACATAAAGCATGTTCCATAATTCTACAACAGATTGACGTCAACGATATAGGTCTAGAATTGTGTTGATCTGTCTTACAGCCTTCCTTAAAAACGGGAATGTCCTGCGCTTTTTTCCAGTCGTTAGGCACCTTTTGTTGCTCAAACGATCTGCGATTAATTACTCCTAGAAGCAGAGCAAATTCTTTCGCAAAGTCTTTATAGAATCTTGTTGGTATCTCATCTGGTCCTGATGCCTTTCCACTACTGAGCGATTGTAGCTCATTTTCAATTCTTCTATCGGTTATCTCAATACCTGCCATTTCGACGTTCGCACGGAGATTGAAAGGAGGGACAGTAATACGATCTTCCACGGTGAAACAACTTTAGAAGACCGAATTCAATATTTCGGCCTTCTCTCTCTAATCTTCCGTTTCGGAGCCGTTGTGGTCGCTGAGATGATTTTGACCCACTTACTGATTTTACATACGACCAAAAATCTCTTACGGTTTTTACTCAGGTCGGTTGACAACGTTTTACTTTCAAAATCATTTAACGTTTCTCTCGTTGCTCTCCTTACGCCCATTTTCGCATCGTTCAGCTTTTGTTTGTGAGCTAGGCTGTTACTTCTCTTGAATCTGAGATGAAGTGCTCTTCGCTGTTTGCTGTTCACATTGCCGCTTTGGTGTAACACCACGATTTCTGGAAGATACCACAGTTCCTTTCTTTTACTACCAACCATGACACTAAGATGCGTTAATACTGAACAATATGATACCAAATATGTCTTCAACACCAGTAAAACTAGCTAATTTTGCCACTGATAAATAAAAAAAGTTGGCGTTTAAGGGACAATCGTGTTCAGGGGAAAAAGTGCAATTTGGTTCGTTTGAAAAACTATCACTATTGGTCATTGGGACAAGTACAAAAAGGCGAACATAAACACAGAGGTTGATTGCTGCTATGTTCTCTAATTGGTATCTCAATTTGAATAACAGTAATAGAGTTTTTCGAAAAAGTAGTAGTATTCTGTAATTAGGCTTTCAGAGCGCTCTTTGTACCTACAATAGTAAATTTTAGAAGGAAATCGAATTACTCTATTGCAGAAAAATTCGAAAAGATCGAAACTGCAGTTTATTTTCGCATGCATGCTTTACCTCGAAAATCTTTTAGCACCAAAAATTATTTCGTTTCCCCCCCCCCCCAGCTTCGTTTTAAATGTTTTTCACTATTTTTTGAAATAGATCTTGAGCATTGGACACTCAGTGGCTTCCGACTAGATACGTGGATGTAGGTGCCCTTTTGATGCAGACCACATCGAAAAGTACTGAGTTTCTTCCATGTTCTTAACTGGGAAGGGAAATAAAATATTACGTCGTAACAAAATAGCCATTAGTTAATAATATGCTGTGGTCTAAGACAGAAGTTTTCCGTTTGTTTATGTCCCGTTGTTGTGGTCTTCAGTCCAGAGACTGGTTTGATGCAGCTCTCCATGCTACTCTATCCTGTGCAAGCTTCTTCATCTCCCAGTACCTACTGCAACCTACATCCTTCTGAATCTGCTTAGTGTATTCATCTCTTGATCTCCCTCTACGATTTTTACCCTCCACGCTGCCCTCCAATACTAAATTGGTGATCCCTCGATGCCTCAGAACATGTCCTACCAACCGATCCCTTCTTCTAGTCAAGTTGTGCCACAAACTTCTCTTCTACCCAATCCTATTCAATACTTCCTCATTAGTTGTGTGATCTACCCATCTAATCTTCAGCATTCTTCTGTAGCAACACATTTCGAAAGCTTCTTTTCTTTTCTTGTCTAAACTATTCAGTTCCGTAGATGGCTACACTCCATACAAATACTTTCAGAAACGACTTCCTGACACGTAAATCTATACTCTATGTCAACAAACTTCTCTTCTTCAGAATCGATTTCCTTGCCATTGCCAGTCTACATTTTATATCCTCTCTACTTCGACCATCATCAGTTATTTTGCTCCCTAAATATAAAAACTCATTTACTACTTTGAGTGTCTCATTTTCTAGTCTAATCCCCTCAGCATCACCCGATGTAATTCGACTACATTCCATTATCCTCGCTTTGCTTCTGTTGATGTTCATCTTATATCCTCCTTTAAAGACACTGTCCATTCCGTTCAGCTGCTCTTCCGGGTCCTTTGCTGTCTCTGACAATATCATCGGTGAACCTCAAAGTTTTTGTTTCTTCTCCGTGGATTTTAATTCCTACTCCGAATTTTTCTTTTGTTTCCTTTACTGCTTGCTAAATATATAGATTGAATAACATCGGGGACAGGCTACAACGCTGTCTCACTCCCTTCCCAACCACTGCTTCCCTTTCATGTCCCTCGACTCTTATAACTGCCATCTGGTTTCTGTACAAATTGTAAATAGCCATATGTTTATGTCTCAAGCTTCGCTATTATCAGTAGTGTGTGTGTGTGTGTGTGTGTGTGTGTGTGTGTGTGCGCGTGGAGTGGGTGAGTGTTAGCCTGTGTGTGGGATGTATGTGTCGTGTGTGTGCTTGTGCGTGTGTGTGGTTGCGTGTGTGTGGGTGGATGGGTGGGTGTGCGTGTGGACAAAACTGACGACGCAGCCAGAATTCACACAATTTTGCGACTGTTTTGTTTTCTGCTCAGATAGATTGCCTAGCATCAAGAGTTGCCAACAAGCCGTCTCTAGGGTGCGCGCTCGCTTGTCGGTCGTGCTGTTGCGATATTACTGTACGGCGGCAGCGCTTGTGGTCATGGTGCGGCCGCCAAGCACGACAAAAAGAGGGGTACAGAGTGTACGAGGTGTGTGACTACGGGGGAACGCCATAATTACTAATCAGAGACGCCGACGGCGGGGTGTAGCGGAGAGAGCGGCCAGGTATCTGGCGTAAATTTTATACCCGCTATCGCCGCCGCTGCTCTTCCCTCTCCTACCTTTTGCCGGCTATGCTGTGTATGGGACGTGCAGATAAATTAGCTTACACGCAAAGAGATCCACGAATTTATGTTCCGGTTGCTTTATAGTCTTCATAATGAAAGGACCGGTGGCAAAATTGCCAGTTTTTCAAGGAATTCTCTGTCCACTTCTATCTCCCTCTCCTCTCCCTCTCCCATTCTCACTCTTTCCCACCCTTAATGTATGCTTATTCGTATCTGTGTGTGTTTGTGTGTGTGTGTGTGTGTGTGTGTGTGTGTGTGTGCGTTCGTGCATGCCTGATTGAGTGGATATAGAACATCTTTCCACTGAAAGCTGCTACAAATAAGCTGTATGTCAAGCGCATTAATGTGCAGTAAACTAAACTAAACCGAAGAAGCTATAGTCATTTTTTCGTTTTAGCTTATTTAAACTGATTGCCGATTTCAGCTTTACGTTCACCATTCTATATAAAGGGGTTTTTTAGAAATAGTTTTACGATCTTACGAGGCAGGCTCCCTACACCAAAACAAAAATAAAACTTCGTTAAAATATGTCCGAAAATCTTTCCTTTTCGCGTTACTAAAGAAAGTTGATGTTCAGGGGCTTTCCTGGAACAGCTCAACAACTTCATTTATCTATGCACCCATTTCACTCATTGTATCCTTCATGGCGTTTTGTTACCATGGATATTTGTTTACATTCGTCTGCCTTTAACGTGTCCATTGTGTACATGTACTACATGCACTGAATTAGCTAAAAATGCTCCGTTCGAACATGGTGGGATATTTATTTCGCGAGCACGCAGACATGAATTTTATCTATGGCCAAGCCAATGACGATGGACGCGAGGGTTCACGGCTGTATCAGACGGCGTTCCCGGAGCGAGGACAGCCGAGTCATCCAGCCTTTGTTGATGCTTATCGCCGCCTTGCCCATAGAGGATCCGTAGCACCACAGACTACTGGCGTAAGAAGACTACGTGTTGCTCGTACGGCTGAGCAGAAAGAGCAAGAAAAACCAGGCATCAGCGCAAAACAAGTGATCCTGGCATGTGGTTCATCTCTAACTCCAGTATGGAGGCTACTTTGCGACCAAACCAATTATCTGTATCATCTTCAACGTGTCCAGAGTCTTACGCATGTCACTCTCCCACCATCGGAGAAAGTGAGCCGATGCTTTGTTGCGCAAACTGCCATTCTGTGGTTTACCTCCTTAGTTTTGATTACAGACGATGCAACGTCTAAAACAGATGGTATAAACAATTTCCACAATCCACATATCTGGCCAATCGCAATCCTCATGCTACATTGCAGGTTAGACATCAGCATCAGTTTCAGGTTAGTGTGTGGGTTGAAATTGTAGCTGATTGTCTGGTAGGGCTATACGTTGCCTCGCCACTTCTTACAGGTGCTGTCTGCAGGGACAGAGCATCGTTCAACACATTCTAGAAGATAATCCCCAGCGACTATCAATAGACTGTTCAAATGGTTCAAATGGCGCTGAACACTATGGGACTTAACTTCTGAGGTCATCAGTCTCCTATAACTTAGAACTACTTGAACCTAACTAACCTAAGGACATCACACACATCCATGCCTGGGGCAGGATTCGAACCTGCGACTGTAGCGGTCGCGCGGTTCCATACTGTAGCGCCTAGAACCGCTCGACCACTCTGGCTGGCCAATAGACTGTGTTTCATTAGTCACGACCTACACCTAAACAGGACTAGGAAAGGAAGATTGGTACATGAAAGTCTCGCGGATGGATCTCGACCCATTCACGGTCATGGGTAGCAGAAGCACATTTTTTCGCATAAACCCAGATAACAGTTTGCCTTGCGTAAAAAGTATCTCCAGCAGTCAAAAAGTCATGAAATAATTGGGATGAAGTGCATTGAGAAACTAGGGCAAATGCGAAATTCTCTGAATTCTCAACATCTTTTAAACTGAACTTTGAAAAGATATTTCCAGAATAACCCCCCACCCCACACCTGCATCAATACCTCACAAAAACAAGCGGACTGATAGAGTAACATCCATAGACGAGTGGTACGTTTCGACACATGATTGTTTAGCAGGCGCGCAAGCGTTATGATGCTCACCTAAGTACAACAAAGGGGCTAAAAGAGTGGTGTTGTCGTTACGATGCGATTTACTGTTGGAGGTCCGACAGCCTACTTTGCAAGAAAAGTCAACTCACATATACAATCACTCTACACACAGCTCGCGGAAAGAAAATGTAGGTAGTAGTAGAACCGTTAAAACTCACACCAACTCCATATGTTCTTCAAACCAATTGCGAACAACTTTGCGTGGTGACATGGCGCATTGTCATACACAAACATTCCATCATTATGGTATTTGTGAACATTAAGTCTATGAATGGTTGCAAATGGTCTCCAAGTAGCCGAAAATAACCGTTCTCCAGGCAACGGTCGATTCAGTTGGATCAGAGGACCCAATCCATTACATGTAAACACACGTCACATCATCCTGGAGCCACCATCGGCTTGCACAGCGCCTTGTTGACTACTTGGGCCCATGGCTTCGTGAGATCTGCGCCACACTCGAACCGTACCACAAGCTGTTACCAGCGAACGAGGCCACAGTATTACGGTCTTCTACAGTCTAACCGGTAAAGGTCATGGTCTGGAAAACAAATACATAAATGTAAAATCACGGGTATTGTTGCAGAATGGACTGATATCTTCTGAAGTAGTAATGTTATCAGTCACGTACTTCCCATTATCCAAAAGAGCATTGAAATCTATGAGGGTGAACTATGTATGGATGGAATGGTAAACCGAATGGGTTATAAGACAATTATAGGTAGCAATCACAGGTATTGGTACCAGAATGGACTAGCATATTCCCAAACAATACTGTTATGAATCACTTATTTTCCTTTATCAAATAGAGAATTGAATCCTTAAGGGGAACTCAGAATCAACTACATCTCTGAGAAATTGGACATGCAGCTGCAGGTTCTCAGCTCTGTACCTCTGAGTGCTGAAATAATTCTCTAGCCACCAAAGAAAATACGAACCACTGTACTAACATCCAGAACGATGAACCATTGCGGCAGATTGAAATATATGCCAGAGATATGGAGATGCAATGCTGCATGGTTATCAGTTTCACACGTGTGTACAAAATATTATTTGGACGACAAACGAGTAAAAACAGGTGGACAGATATAAAAGAAAATTATGAACCACGTGTAATGTTCCTCCAGCTGTATTCTGCTGATTCTTAACTGAAAGAGTTTTCTTGCGGCAGTCGGACAAGGGTAAGGGATGATTAATTGTGAGAAGGAGTTACGTACAAAAACTGACTGTTGTGCAAATCGAACACGCGTCTATTTTTCTTTCGGAATAATTAAGTTCTTAAAATTTAAGTCAAAGTTTGCTTTGAAAGAATAACAATTCATACCACATCAATCAAAAAAAAGTTTTGCGTCGCTCCAGTTCCCAGAACCCCTGAAGATAGACGTTGACTGTGGATATTGGATCACAGACACTGTTCGTTTGTCTGTTCACAGATGATACTAAACTCCCCCAAAAATGTAAACAAACTTGCATGAGCAGTGCCTATTAGACGGAGGGGGTCCGACTTCCGATCAGTTCCAGTCTTTCCACCAGGGAGGAGGTACACGGCTCGTGTTGTCTGTATTTCAACCAAGCATAGACGGTCAATACCGCGGTTCGATTGCGTGTACATTGTTACTTTGTGCCAGGAAGGGATCTCAATAAGGGAAATGTCCAGGCGTCTCAGAGTGAATCAAAGCGATGTAGTTCGGACATGGAGGATGTGGTGTCACCGCCGGACGCCACACTTGCTAGGTGGTAGTTTAAATCGGCCGCGGTCCATGTAGTACATGTCGGACCCGCGTGTCGCCACTGTGATCGCAGACCTAGCGCCACCACCAAGGCAGGTCTCGTGATACGAGAGTGGACTCGACCCCAGTTGTACGAGAACCAAGCTACCGCCCAGTTGTACGCGAACCTAGCTATCGCCCAGTTGTACGAAGCCTTTCTCTCTCATTAGCCGAGAGACAGAATAGCCATCTAAGTTAATGGCTACGAACTAGCAAGGAGCCATTTGTATCAGTGCCTATAGCGTACGAGTATTCAAGAGAGATGTATTCCACGAACTAAATAAAAGATAAGTACTAAGCATCTACATACTTTTCTTCTTATTCATTAATAAGTTTTTATGTTCCAGACTTCACGCCCGTATGCTTATTGCCGTGCGTGCACTATCGGCCACAGCATTAGTCTAGCGTGCCTTTCTTTTGGCTACTACCGTGTGGCGTAACAGTCTTGTTACGTCACTACAGATTGGCGACGAGGGAAAAGTGACTTACCATACCTGGGACATGTCATTAATGCCCAAGGCATACATCCGAGTCCAGAGCACCTCCGTGCCATACAAGACTTGCCGTCCCCTCAAAATCTCAAACAGCTACAGAGTGTGTTGGGTAAAATTAATTATTACCATAAATATGTGCGCAATGCCTCTTCCATTTCAGCTCCGCTTCATCGCTTACGCCGTAAAGGTGTTCCGTTCGTCTGGACGCCGGAATGTGAACGCGCCTTTCGCCAGTTGAAATCGGCGTTGCTTTCTAATACTTGCCTTACGGCATTCGATCCCCAGAAACCCCTTTTGTTGATGGTAGATGCATCGGATTTCGGGATCGGTGCTGTGCTTGCGCACAAAGTTGGCTCCCATGATCGCCCTATTGCCTTTGCGTCCAAATTGCTCTCGTCTGCGCAAAGAAATTATTCACAGATAGAGAAAGAAGCTTTGGCTCTCGTGTTTGGTGTTACTAAGTTCCATGATTTCTTGTATGGTCGTCACTTTACCATCATCACAGACCACAAACCTTTGACATCGCTTTTTCATCCGACCAAGCCTGTACCTCCACGTACAGCGCAGAAATTCATTCGCTGGTCTATTTTCCTCTCGCAGTACCGCTACGATATCTTGTATCGGTCCACTGCTAAGCACGGAAACGCCGATGCGTTGTCCCGTTTGCCTGTTGCTGAGGATAAAGCATTCGATTCTTCCGAACTTGCTTGCATGTTCATTGATTCGGAAACCGATGAAGTGGTCGAATCGTTTCCGATTGATTTTCGTCGTGTCGCTACAGCCACAGCTGCTGACCCTGTCCTTGCTACTGTTTTACGTTTTGTTGCTACGCAATGGCCTTTGTCAAAGTCTCGGATCGAGGATCCGTTGGTTCGCCGATTTTTTGCTCACAAGGAGAGACTTTTTGTTCGACGTGGTGTTTTGTTGTTGCGTTCTGATAATGATCAGTCCAGAGTCGTGGTCCCACGTTCGTTACAGTCCTCTGTTTTACGGCTTCTTCATCAAGGACATTGGGGTATAGTGCGAACGAAACAACTTGCTCGTCAGCACTGTACTTGGTTCGGAATCGATGCTGCGATTACGAATATGTGTTCTTCGTGCCCGGCGTGTGCCGAACAACAGTCCGCACCGCCGCGGAAAGTCTTTGCGTGGCCAAAAGCCACTTCCCCTTGGCAACGCTTGCACATTGATTTTGCTGGTCCATTCTGGAATGCTCGATGGTTGGTTCTGGTCGATGCCTTCAGTAATTTTCCTTTTGTTGTCCGGATGTCTTCCACGACGTCCTCCGCCACCATCCAAGCGTTGTCTGCTATCTTTTGCATTGAAGGTGTTCCGCAGACTATTGTTTCCGACAATGGCCCACAATTCATGTCCGCAGAATTTCAGTCATTCTGCCAGGCCAATGGTATTCAACATCTGACATCCGCGCCGTTTTCGCCTCAGTCCAACGGTGCCGCTGAACGATTGGTCCGGACTTTCAAGTCACAGATGTTGAAATTGAAAGAGTCGCATTCTCGGGAGGACGCATTGTTGCTCTTTTTGTCTTCGTATCGCTCTCAGCCCCGAGATGGTCGCTCGCCGGCTGAGTTGCTCCACGGTCGTCCTCATCGCACCTTGATGTCCTTGCTGCATCCGCCGCATCAGGTTCCTGCGCAGCGGCAGACTCCTGCTTTTGCTCCAGGCGACGTTGTATTTTATCGCAACTATCGAGGTTCACGGCGTTGGCTCGCAGGGCGCATTCTTCGCTGCCTCGGCCGCGCGATGTATTTGGTTTTGGGGGCCTCTGGTGAGGTGCGTCGGCATCTCAATCAGCTGCGCCTCTGTCGTCGCTCGGGTTCTGCCGCTCCCCGTCTGCTTTCAGCGACGGTGCCGTCCGGTCAGCGCCCTGGGGACCCATCTACTGGCTCGCCTCATCCCCAGGTGTTACCGACGATGCCTTCCATTTTGCCCCATGGCGACGCGCCGCCGCCGCCGCAGCAGCAGCAGCCGCCGCCGCCGCCGCCGCCGCCGCCGCTTGTTCTCCCGCCGGCGCCGCCCGCATTCGACGCTTCGCTGCAGCCGCCAAGCGCCTCCCAGGGTCACGCGCCGCCGATCGCTTCCCGTGACCAGCTGTCCTCCGCCATGGAACTCCCGCCCGCTCCGGACCACGTGACGTCATCGCGCGTCGGCTACCCCGACGCAATGGAGGTCGACACTTCGGCCCCTCATGTTTCTTTACGGGCGCATACACCGCATGTTGACGTGCACCCTGGACTAGTTTTGCAGGCGTTTCCTAGCTCCCCTCGGACCGGATGGCCGGGTGCGGGTGGCACAGCCTCGCCTGTTGTTAGGCTCCCCACCTCATCGCATACGTCAACATGTGGTCCTCCCCACGGCGGGCGGAAGCCTTATCTCACGACCGTTCGCCGATTTGCGGGGGAGGAATGTGGTGTCACCGCCGGACGCCACACTTGCTAGGTGGTAGTTTAAATCGGCCGCGGTCCATGTAGTACATGTCGGACCCGCGTGTCGCCACTGTGATCGCAGACCTAGCGCCACCACCAAGGCAGGTCTCGTGATACGAGAGTGGACTCGACCCCAGTTGTACGAGAACCAAGCTACCGCCCAGTTGTACGCGAACCTAGCTATCGCCCAGTTGTACGAAGCCTTTCTCTCTCATTAGCCGAGAGACAGAATAGCCATCTAAGTTAATGGCTACGAACTAGCAAGGAGCCATTTGTATCAGTGCCTATAGCGTACGAGTATTCAAGAGAGATGTATTCCACGAACTAAATAAAAGATAAGTACTAAGCATCTACATACTTTTCTTCTTATTCATTAATAAGTTTTTATGTTCCAGACTTCACGCCCGTATGCTTATTGCCGTGCGTGCACTATCGGCCACAGCATTAGTCTAGCGTGCCTTTCTTTTGGCTACTACCGTGTGGCGTAACAGTCTTGTTACGTCACTACAGAGGAGATACAGAGAGACAGGAACTGTCACTGACATGTCTCGCTCAAGCTGCCCAACGGCTACTACTGCAGTGGATGACCGCCGCCCACGGATTATGTCTTGGAGGAACCCTAACAGCAACGCCGCCATGTTGAATAATGCTTTTCGTGCAGACACAGGACGTCGTGTTACGACTCAAACTGTGCGCAATAGGCTGCATGACGAGCAACTTTACTCCCGACGTCCATGGCGAGGTCCATCTTTGCAACCACGACACCATTCAAAGCGGTACAGATGGGCCCAACAACATGCCGAATGGACCGCTCAGAATTGGCATCACGTTCTCTTCACCAATGAGTGTCGTGTATGCCTTCATCCAGACAATCGTTGGAGACTTGTTTGGAGGCAACCCGATCAGGCTGGACACCTTAGAGACACTGCCCAGCGAGTGCAGCAAGGTGAAGGTTCCCTGCGGTTTTGGTGTGGCGTTATGTGGGGCCGACGTACAGAGCTGGTGGTCATGGAAGGCACCGTAAGAGCTGTACGATACGTAAATGCCATCTTCCGACCGATAGTGCAACCATATCGGCAGCATATTGGAGAGACATTCGTCTTCATAGACGACAGTTCGCGCCTCCATCGTGCACATCTTGTGACTTCCTTCAAGATAACGACACTGCTCGACAAGACTGGCCAGCATGTTCTCCAGGCATGAGCCGTATCGAACATGCCTGGGATGGATTGAAAAGGGCTGTTTACGGACGTGACCCAGCAACCACTCTGAGGGACATACGCCGAATCGGCTTTGCGGAGTGGGACAATCTGGACCAACAGTGCCTTGATGAAATTGTGGATAGTATGCCACGACGAATACAGGCACGCATCAATGCAATAGGACGTGCTACTGGGTATTAGAGGTACCGGTGTGTACAACAATCTGGACCACAACTCTGAAGGTCTCGCAGTATGGTGGTACAACATTTAATGTGTGGTTTTTATGAGCAATAAAAAGGACGGAAGTGATGTTTATATTGATCTCTACGTACAGGTTCCGGAACTCTAGGAACTGAGGTAAAGCAAACCTTTTTTTGTGTGTGTGTATTTACTTCAGTTATTGAGGTCGTAATCAATTCTTGGCAACTGCTAGACCCAACAACTCATACTAGCCAAATTGAATTACTGTAAAGCTGGATAGCTGGAAGCACACAAGCTAATATAAACATCTTATCTCAAGATCACTTCCAGTATTGGGTTACAGCTGGGCTTGTTATCTTTGCGGTTACAAAAAAATCTTTCTTTCTCTCCCCCCGCCACCTCTTCCCCCCTCCATCCAAGCAACCCTGTGGAACTCTTCCTCTGCCCACCCAACTTGAGCAGTTGGGTGACTAAAAACTCATGGGAAATTGAAGCCAGGTACTCATCATGACATGTGCCCGTATACACCTCTGGGGCAAAAGGCACGAAACTTCTCCCTTCCTTTCTCGCTCTAGACCAATAGAAATCAATTTACGCCTCCGCTTTCGCTTTTCATCATATATCCGACTACATGGGCTTCGTTATTCGAGGTCTGTACACTTACGTGAAAGGAACATGATGCACAGCAGCGGCAGAAGAGTTCAAACACGGCATATTATTATTATAAATATTAGTGCTACTACTATTATTTATTAACATTCTAAGTGTTCCTTGTTACATTTTGTTATTTTTTTCCAACCGCAAGACACACTCCTGATGCGGCATTAGCAGAAATGATGGACAAGGACATGCATGTGTTCGAGTTTCTTTTGTGTGCGCCACTACAGTAACAGCAATCTACATTCGGCCTTCCTGATGCATCAGATCTGGCATTTAGAGACACAGCAGCGGCCAAGAGAGCTTCCCCAAGCCGCCGAGCTGCAGATAAGAACTTCCAGAATGTTGCTCTTTGCCAATATTTACAACGTGAATGCCACTGAATTGAAGCACGTGAATGTACGCCTACCACCTGAGAGTGACTTTTAGGTAATAACTGCCAATGAGAACATTCAGCATTATACGTGGTACGTCTGGAACTAATTCTGCAGCATGATAAAGTATATAGGGGTGAAGGTGACCGATTATGACCCACTAAATACACCTACCGATGCCCTCACGTTTTGCAGAAAGGTACTTAAATACAGAGAGTAATGGATTCTTTTCTACAGTGGCACCAGGACATAAATTCGCTAAGCAGCGAGGCAACCCAGTATACTTCCCGGTGACTGTTCAAGACATTAGACCTTCTCGATTTGAATGTTCTTGACCAGGACAGTAGTCTAGTCGATTTCCAATTAGAGGAAATTGTGGTATTTTTCACCTGAAGTAGCAGCATGGGTACAAGTTACAAGGTACCGATGCACACAGTCAAAAGTACATCACTTTACAGCGGAAGTAGATTGTGATAACACTGAACAATTACGTGTTCCTTAAAACGACAGGATTAAAAGCACTCAATGACTGATAAAAGTGCGTCATTTCAATTTGATGAGAGAAACTTTTACCAGGAATATTCCTTCCATAAATCTTCTGCTTCGGCGATGTTTGATGATAATGATTCTCATTCAACACCAAGACGATTTAACAATTCTGAGTACCAGTTTCCTATACTTCTAAGGCACATTTGGGAAGAAGGCTGAGAACCATACAACAGCATCACAAATTACACATTGAGTGTTGGCCCTTGTGTTTCAGGAAATAAGATACGCCGTTACTTGCATCGAAATAGATTGCACAAGAAATTTGGGAACACCTTCACCCTCAAAACATATGTTTCTGCATCAACATAGGTCTTCAATGGTCTTCAAATGCAGAATGGTTCTTTGAGGATGACAGACGTATCATAATAAACACTGAACAAGAACTCATTGTGGTCCAAAGTACGATGGATAATATACGCACAAAGAGAATAACAAGAAAACCAAACTTTATTTGCAAAATGCCTCATATTTCTGTAAAGGAGGAGGGTCTGAAATTTATACTTTCATTGAATCAAGACATTCAGCTGCCATAAAGTTTCCATTCATGTGAACTGTTTGAATTTCCAATTCTACCGATGACATCCAG
This sequence comes from Schistocerca piceifrons, assembly GCF_021461385.2. Taxonomy (NCBI): domain Eukaryota; kingdom Metazoa; phylum Arthropoda; class Insecta; order Orthoptera; family Acrididae; genus Schistocerca; species Schistocerca piceifrons. Next base: position 704,882,130 of record NC_060141.1, on the reverse strand, counting down.
ACATGGGCCATTAAAACAGCAGTTCAAATAGAAATAGGCCTACCTCGATGTATTATTATGGCGCTGCAAACAGATGCGATTCGAAATCTGAAAAAGGACTCCAGCATCTTCTACACTTGTTAACTAACCATTGTAAGAGTTTAGTTTATTCTGTATTTTTCCCATACAAAAATTTACAGTTTGACTGGGATACTAACAATATTTGCCTACAGTACGATATGTTTCACTCTTCCTACCCTGAGGGTGATGAATTTTGGTGCATGCTCAACTCACAGCAAATTTAAAGCACTAGCGTCTGTTATCATGATACATCCCTCAAAGCAAACTGAAAGAGTAAAATCAGGGATAATAGACAACTATACTGAATTTGAATCTTCCGACAAGTTCCCTCCAACCACTCCAGGTTAGGCATTATTGTTACACGATTATGCAATAAATTACTCACCTCTCACTCTGACTGTACAATGACTTGTATAAATTAACAAGTGCTGCTTCGCATTCGAGGCATTACACGATAACACTTCAGAGAGTGGACATCATAGCGGACACAAAGGACTTCGACAAAGAAGCAATTTGAGTTTAAGGATATTCCATTCCTCACATTCACAAACGAAATAACGAAGTTATCTACGCTCATCCACATTGTTTAGGACAGTAAAGCGCGCCAAGACTTGAAAAATCTTCTCATGGTTAACGCATTTCCATCACGGAAAACACTGGTGTGCTGTTGGAATTGTATGCGAAGATATGGTGACATTGCTCCAAAATTTTGATCCGACAGGATCATCTACATCAGAGATCATGAAAAGGTGTCATGGTTGGATGAAATGTACAACAGCACACCTATTCGCAATCCCGATTCATACAACAATCCATCAATTTAACAACTCAAGCTTACATATTGAGAAGAACATGGGTTCATGTCTGCTTCAGATAGTGTACTAATACTCTGAAGTTGGGTTCCCAATAAATGAAACTTTCTGTTTATTCGGTTCATCGTTCCTTCCGCTCTACAACTGACAGGTTTCATCTAAGAATTTATCACTCGCTGTCTATGGCGTTCATTGAGGATGGGTCAGATAACTTTAGATGTCTCTTCTACATGGTGCTGGAAATGGCAACGATTGTCTGCTGCCTGTTGTCAAGGACCTATCCGTGTAAGCCTGAATCCAGGTCAATTATAGTGTGAACTCAGAAGCCATGAAGTGTACTTTCTTCCTCTTCTTCGTCATGCTTTATAATAACGAGCTGTCACCCAGCCCTTTCTATATTAGCATTTCTGTGTGATTCTCCGCAGTGCGCACTGGCTGGATACAGACATGCAGACACCCTAGCTGTCCAGCATATCTCCCGGCAGGAGCATACGTGAACGACGTTTTGCTGGCAGTTAGAGTGTAGAAACATCTCTGATACCAGCCCAACGGGTTCCCAGTAACTGAAAACTACGATGTGTCGACGACAGCGGTGCTGTGTCTATGCTCTACAGAATATAGTAAAGCGCTGACAGCGAGGAAAGCACATGCTGATTACAGCTTCGCAGTATCCTACTGGTCACACTTAATGCTAATGCTACCTTTCTCTGTAGGTTCCACGCTACGTTGTCTTGCAGCGGAAGTGTGCTCATAACAAACTGACAGGATCCAGTCTGTCATTGCCAAGTTTTTGTTTAACCTGTTTTCCAGATATAAATAAGAGGCGTTTTTCCAAGAGAGATCATTTGAGTTCTAGTCTGTGCCAGTACAAGATTATCAGTGGTAGTCTTATAGCAGACACGACCGAGTGTGATACTGCAGCAGGGGCTAGCAAGTGCCCTCGATTTAAAGCAGGTGGATGTACACAGTCGCCCCAAATGCAAGATAGTACATTAAAAGATTTAGTGTTGTTGATAGGTACTTCAGAGGGTACCATCTGGCTCGGTATTGGCGAAACAGTGCCAGCCATCAAATGGTGAATTTAGTGATTGTATGTTCATATTTATTTTGCATATTTATTCTCTGTTTCTCTGTGTATATGTGTGAATAATAATACTTCGGTCATTTAACATAATGTTTTTCTTTCCTTTTAGAATTTTCTACAAGGTTGCAGCAGTGCGTTGGATGCATTGCAGTGCAGCCCCATTATTGTGCACAAGCAGACTATATCCACTCTGAAACCTACGTTTGAAGTTGACACAATTCCCACTTCACGTACAGCAGATCATTAGGAGCAATATGTTACGTATCACTGTATGTGTATTTGTGTGCATGATACTTACATAGTGCATTGTCTCAAGTTTTCTTATAGAAATACTTGGGTTGATAAGGTCATTATTGTGACCACCAAGGACTTGACACAACCTATATACATTCTAAGGCAAAAGTGGTTCTAGTAATTCGCGTAAGTGAGTTATACAATCAAGCATGCTTATGATGTTTATGAAACGTTATTGTTTAATTCTAGGAGACTTGGATAATATTATAAACTTGTGCAGTAGGGTAGTGACACAAATCTCGGAGATTTACCCATCTCATGCTATGACATCTTTTTATATTATGAATTCAAAGGGAATGTCGCCTGCTATTAAAGAAAGCCTAAATATCTAGTAAGTGATACTTCTTCTTGTTCTTCTACAATAATTAACACTTGTGTTTATTACTTATGAGATGTTGTTGTTCTTTGTAGGTATTCTCAATTGCATATTCCTATGGGGCAATGTGTCAATGCCACATCTGCTGAGGTACAACTGAATGACAATCCCAAGCCAGATCTTTCTTAATCATGAGCTTATGGGAAATGACACCTAACGCATAGGGGCAGTTACATAACTTCGTAGTTGTGGTAGTAGTAGGAGTAGTAGTAGTAGTTCATTTTCTCTTCAGTGATGTTAGCAATAATATTAATAATAACAATTTTTACACACTTTCATGCACTGCATATAAGAAAAAAATATTCAAATGTATGTGAATTCCTAAGGGACCAAATTGCTGAGGTCATCTGTCCCTTTACTTAAATACTAATTAAACTAACTTATGCTACGAACAACACTCACACCCATGCCAGAGGGAGGACTCGAGTCTCCTGCGGGCGGGCGCATGTAAGATATGGATATGGGTGAATGAGTCGACACTGAAGTCACTGTTATCCAGGTGAATGACCCATCCCAACCAATTACATATTTCTCCAGTATGAGCGCATGGAGAATGACACCTATGGTTAAGGGGATGTAATGTAAATAGCAGCAGTTCATTTTTTTCTATTCTACAATGACAGAAATTTTTACTGGATTGCATGGATTTCTTTTGAGATTTTATTGTTTCTTAGTGTACTAGGTCATGGTATTGCAATGAAGAGGTCGATTATTACCTGGAATCGCTGCTAAGAGCAGTACATTGATTTACAAATAGATGAGAGCCATATATTTCAGCAACACACATGATGAAAAATTATTACATGAGTACTAGAATCTATTTTTATTGATGTCTGTATATGTACTTTGGAATAGTTATATAAGACACTTATCAATATAATTTCTTCTTTTGCGGGAGTACTGAAATCATCTGGAGGCAGGCATGTACCAATAACACAATGGCAGAACCTGATTATGCATTCTTCTAGCCTGCCAGCACTGTTTGGGGCTGCCCAACACCAAGTTCTCCTAAGCTGGGTCCGGCAAAGATGCATTCACTGGGCCCTAAACCATCTCATACGCATTGTTGTAACCTCTCCCTGAACGTAGTAGCAGTCTCTAATCCACAATGTTAATGAACGGCGCTGATGACTGCGCGGTTGAGCGCCCCACAAACAAATATCCACATCAGCATCAGGTCAGTTGCTTGCTTTGACTACTCTGTGGTTCAAAAATGGTTCAAATGGCTCTGAGCACTATGGGACTTAACTACTGAGGTCATCAGTTCCCCTAGAACTTAGAACTACTTAAACCTAACTAACCTAAGGACATCACACACATCCATGCCCGAGGCAGGATTCGAACCTGCGACCGTAGCGGTCACGCGGTTCCAGACTGACGCGCCGGCTACTCTGTGGTTACATGTGCTTTTGGGGACTGGATCTTGCAATCCCACGTAGATAACTCTAGTGAAGGTTACCAGGACTCTACCGTTTTCCTTAAGGTGTGTCTACCCATTTTGGAAACTGGGATTCCAAAAATCATTAACAACCCGTGGAATCCTGCCATTAATTGTGGCAACAGTGAACTCATGCCCTTCAATGTCACTTGTGTATTTTACTGTGCAGACTAGTGTTTCCTAACTTACTCTTAAGTTTTTTTCAACTAAATCTTAGTGCACATCAAAGCGAAGAGTCATGTCACGGGACTCGATTGAAATCACTTGTTAGTGCACAGCGTATAGTTTAGATTATTGCTTTAGAGCTAGTGTATTTATTTCCTGCAGTAGCTTTCCTTTTCTGGTGAAACGTACCGCCGGCCGCTGTGGACGAGCGGTTCTAGGCGCTTCAGTCGGGAACCGCGCTTCTGCTACGATCGCAGGTTCCAGTCCTGCCTCGGGCATGGACGTGTGTGATGTCCTTAGTTCGGTTTAAGTAGTTCCAAGTCTAAGGGGCTAATGACCTCAGATGTTAAATCCCATAGTCCTTAGAGCCATTTGAACCATTTCTGTTTTAAGAGCTAGTGGATCTTTCTGTCTTAGGCTGAAATGAGAACTGTGCACAGCAGATTTTAGTGTTTCTTTATTCTCTAGTTTGTATTTTGTCTACACTCTCACTTCACTAGCACCACAGCCAGGTAATTTTCTCTTTTGGGAGGGGTCTGTTTGTACTTCCTCATTACCTACTTACTGCTCTATCTGTATTTTTGCGACCCTATTCAATTTTCTTTTTACACAGTACGATATGAGTAGGAACTGTACGTGTTGTGAGCAGCGGCTAGCTGCCTATAAATGCCTGGATGCTGCACTGGACATGGTCGACAGACTTCTGACTACTGCTTGGCGCAACAGCAATATCAGGGTCCCGGCGACTAACACACTTAGTGCTGTTGGTAGCCCCTGGTGTCCACGTTGTCACTCCATCTTCTGACACGCAAGATCTGACCGGGTTGTCTTTGCTCGAGAGAATGGCGGAAAGTGGTGGGGTTTGCGTCCCTGCACAGAAAGTGAAAGAGGGAATGAGTCACAAGGCCGGCCCCTTATCACATTTACATATAAAACTCATCAAAAATATGTTAATTTACATATATAATTGTCAGTTTTTATGATAAATGCACGTCTTCTAATTACCAATCTTACGTAAAATATCGTTAAGTAAGATTGTTTATATTTGAAAAAAAAAATAGAAATTTTTTCCAGTTGTGTGTATTAGACTTCTCGGAAATGCTTGAATAATATACAACTTGGTTTAAAAATTTGACTCTAATTGGAATTAAAACCACGCACCCACATATGACAGGCGAGCGCTCTAGCGCAGAACCACGATGCTTCTCAAAAATGAATGACCTTACACTAGAATATTAAACGTGGGTGGTACACTTCAACGTCAGTTTTGTGGAGAATGTTTCGCATCTGCTACAAACAGTTTTGGATGATATACACTTTGTGTTCGAAGCTTGTAACCTCCCAACAGTTATTTTCGTTACCTCACAATAAGAAATGTGACTAACGTCTCGAAAAACATTGTGACTCATATATAACCTTTCAATAATTAAGTGACTGTGAACCTAAACTGGTAAATCTAGTCTTCAGCAATGCTGCGTCATGGGCCTGAAAAGTCATTCTGAATAAACTGAAAATTCTTACCTCAGTTAAGTCGCCGGATAACGCGTGTATGTCTGCTCCTATAAGAAATTTTTCTGGCACAGCCCACTGCAGTGCTGGCCACTAGATTTTGTTATGTATGAAAAACCATTGATTTTATTTACAATAATTGGCATGACTATGGATAGGAGAATTAGTAAAAACTTTTAATTCAGATGAATGACTGTCAAAACTTATCTTTATAAGAAAGATTATTATTGAAAACTTATTGAAAATTATTTACATCTGACTTTGATATAACAATAGCACAAAATTACTTGTTGCAAATTACATATTCGCGTGGCAATAAATATTTAGAATTTATTTATTTATTTTTGCTTTTACCTTATACTACATCGCTCAGGCACCGCCATCGTTCTCCATGAACAGCCTTGGTAATTCAACACAGGAGACAAGTACTCTCTGTGACCTATACAACTAGACAACTGCTCTCTACGAGCGACCTGACCCAACCGCCCGACTGCGAGCTACTACCACTACTGCTGCCGACACCTCTCTCTGTTCTGCGATTCTATTGTAGCATACATATCGCAGGCAGCGTGTGAGCAATCCATCGAAATTACGTCTGCTCGAGTGCGCTAGCAATAAATTCCTTAGTCATGGACCTCTTACAAGCTTTATGCACCATAAACATAAAAAATTCAAAAATCCGGTAGCCGTGTGGTCTTCTTGTCAGAGTGAAACGGTCGATCGTCTACGGTCATGTGTTCACTGCGTGACTTTGACCATGTGATTAGCATTTGACTCAGCAAGCACCGACGGGCAAGGCAGTACTCATAGGCCGGTTTCACACATGGCAGAGGCAGATTTTTCAGCCGTGGTCAACTGAGCGTCGCTGCCATTCCAACAATAGTGCACTGAAGTAAAGTAGAGCTTGCACAATAAGCGGAGAAAAAAAAGACCGGTAAACTTGCTGTCTGCAGTAGCTGCGCGACTTGTGGCAACCATTGGCGCTACCATCACAGCTCAAGTAATGGCGCGCGTGACCACACGCGTGTCGTCGAGATTTGGTTTCTTCGGTGTGACTGAGCCTTCGTGAGTGTACACAGTTGTTATCTTTTTTTCTATTGCAAACATGAGTAATCCAGATATAGATAATAATTTTAATCTCATTAATTGACGAAAAGTAGTTTTGTTCAGTCTCTTAAAGAACGACATCAGAATGAAATATACGACAGCAAGTTAACTGTCGCAACAAGAAGACCAGACACACTGATGATGGAGAACAATTTAATGTTAAGAGCACCGTGCAGTGCAGTACACTGGTAAATCTCTGGTTTCGACTGAGTTTTCACCTGTATTGGTCCATCATTTAATTTTTTATAATCAGTGCAGTATGAAACCAATGGCTAGGTTGAATGGCAATCATTAATCTATGGCAGATGACGGATCAAATCTGCACAATTCTTACGAAAAGCTTTAGTTAAGGATGGTCTAGGGGCAGTCTGCTTTCGGCAGGTGAGCACAGAACAGGTGAGAGTAGTTTGTTTACTTCCTTGCCACAGCTAGTACTCGTATCCTTTGACACTGAGTCGCTATGGCTCATTTCTACAGAAAAGCTACCATCAAGATCAGCTTCCAGTCCGACCACGCGAGACCATGAGCCTTTGATATCGTACGCTTCAACTGTGACGAAGTTCAAATAACACCACAGCACATCACCAGTATCGACCTACCCATCACAAGTAGCGTCGTCTACCTCAAGACGTTATGTTGTGCTGTTGTTGAGCAGTTGTCCGAACGTTCTCAACGTCAAACACTCCGAAGGTCACATCAGAGCTGTTACCGTTGACGACGCAGGACTAGGATTATACACATTACGAGCCTTCGAACTCCCATTTAAAGTGCCGCCGGACGTAGTCATCGCGCCTTTCCGACCATATGGGACGGTATCCAGAGTGAGATTTTCACTATGCAGCGGAGTGTGCGCTGATATGAAACTTCCTGGCAGATTAAAACTGTGTGCCCGACCGAGACTCGAACTCGGGACCTTTGCCTTTCGCAGGCAAGTGCTCTACCAACTGAGCTACCGAAGCACGACTCACGCCCGGTACTCACAGCTTTACTTCTGCCAGTACCTCGTCTCCTACCTTCCAAACTTTACAGAAGCAATAGCTCTGCAAGGTTCGCAGGAGAGCTTCTGTAAAGTTTGGAAGGTAGGAGACGAGGTACTGGCAGAAGTACAGCTGTGAGCACCGGGCGTGAGTCGTGCTTCGGTAGCTCAGTTGGTAGAGCACTTGCCCGCGAAAGGCAAAGGTCCCGAGTTCGAGTTTCGGTCGGGCACACAGTTTTAATCTGCCAGGAAGTTTCATATGGGACGGTAGTTAGCCATGTGGACAAAAATTGGAACGCCTTCAAACGTACCCCGTCCTCAGCGGCGTGTGACAAGTTAAAACTGAATTAACGAAACATGTGCCATCCTAAACAGACACTGACATCTCAGAGGATGGAACCATGGCAATGGGGGCAGCTTTGATCCCATCTTTGATTATATATGTATATAAACATTCATTTGCTGCCACTTGCTACGATATATATCTTCGATATGCTAGTGCCTATGTGCGGCGTTCTAGGTACTTTGCGTTGCCCACTGGGCGTTCTACTAATTTTACTTAGCGTCGCGCGCGCTATTGCTCCCCGACCGGAAGCTGATAAGGACGGCGTTGCTCTCGTAACTGGCAGCTACAGTGCTGGCCACCGTAAATGCAACACCCTGAAGGAAGCATCCGAATCAAGTGAAATTTACACCATGGGTTTGCAGCGATGAGATATGCAACTGATTAGAATTTCAGCGCAGACGCACATCACGCGCAACTGTGGCGCCACCTCATAGCGCCATTTAAGGCTTGGCGATTTCGACGAGTGTACGTTCGGCACGTGTGTTTACCTTGTGGTTGTTTCACAAGACGATCAGTTATGCCTCGTAGACAACATCGAACATCGTTTGATCAAGTATCCGAGTTCGACAGAGGAAGGATAGTGGCTTACCGAGATTGTGGATTATCATACAGAGAAATCGCTAGTCGTGTTGGACGAAACCAAACAACTGTAATGCGGATATGTGACCGTTGGATGCAGGAGGGTACGACGGACCGACGTGGTCGATCGCATTCACCTCGGTGCACCACTGCACGTGCTGATAGGCAAATTGTGCGCATTGCAGTGACGGATCGCTCAGTGACATCCCGAACCATAGCACAGCACATTGCGTCTGTAACGCATCATCCAGTGTCTGCGCGTACCATTCGACGCCGTTTACAGCAGAGTGGTCTGTCCACAAGACGTCCATTGCTTCGTCTACCATTGACGCAGAACCACAGACGTCTCCGTCGCCAATGGTGTGATGACAGACGGATGTGGACGGCAGAATGGAATGACGTTGTCTTTACTGACGAGGCACGCTTCTGTCTGCAGCACCACGATGGTCGGATTCGAGTGTGGAGACACCGTGGAGAGAGGATGCTGGACAGCTACATTATGCACCGCCACACTGGTCTTGCACCGGGTATTATGGTATGGGGCGGTATTGGATATTACTCTCGCACGCCTCTAGTACGCATTGCCGGTACTTTAAATAGCCGGCGCTACATATCCGAGGTGCTGGAGCCAGTTGTCCTTCCTTACCTTCAGGGCTCGGCCACAGCCATATTTCAACAGGATAATGCGCGGCCACACGTGGCACGCATTGTCCAAAGGTTCTTCGTCAATAACCAGATTGACTTGCTTCCCTGGCCGGCTCGCTCTCCGGATCTTTCGCCGATAGAAAACATGTTGTCCATGGTTGCTCAACGAGTGACCCAGATTACATCCCCAGCTGCCACACCAGATGATCTTTGGCAACGTGTGGAAGCTGCTTGGGCTGCTGTACCCCAGGAACGCACCCAACGTCTCTTTGACTCAATGCCGAGACGTGTGGCTGCAGTGATCTCCAACAATGGCGGCTACTCTGGCTACTGATTCTGGCAGGAACCACACGTCACAGACGTCTGTAAACGTAATCATTTGATACTTGGTCAACATGTTATCTACAAAATAAATTTTGTTGTGCTACCTCTTGTCTTTCTTGGTGTTGCATTTACGGTGGCCAGCAGTGTATATAAGTGACGATACTGGTAAGACAGCGTCAGTCGTCGAGCAGCCGCACGTGCAGCGGCTTCGACACGGACTAGTTATGGCGCGTTATTTTAGGAGGAGAAGACGTTCGCGCCTTACTGTCTATAAAGTTACTGATAATATATCTATTACTAAGAAGAGCGGAGTAGGTGCGCAAGTTATTCTTCATGGTCCTTCAGTGTTTTGTGGATGCGTACTGAATTTTACACTTACTAATGCTGATGCCAGTGCACATGGTAATGGTCGGGTATCTGTGGCTCTAGTTCGTGGTGGTAAAGTGGAGACTGTATCAGGGCTGTAGACTTTTAACAGCCAAGAAGTTATTGCTTATCGTACATTTCAGATATGTGAAGTGTATAACAGAGATCGTGGTTCATCTTACTATATGTCTACAGTGCCATTGGTTCTTAGGACAAGGAATCGTCGTAAATGAATCAGAGTCTGTGTCTGCATGGGTTAAAGATGCACTGAATTGTGTCAAGATTAAAATTGTTGGTGATGTCACGCATTATTATAGAAATTGAAATAAAGTACCTGTCCTATCCTTGAGAAAATAAAAAAATTATGAATATTACACGACAGCAAAAAGAAGAAAGTGGATGAACAGCATTGGTGATGTATGATGGACAGCCTCATACTTGTTCTGGTTGCAACCAAGAGGATCATGAACATTCTGCGTGTATTCCACGTCGGGTTTCACAAATCTCGTTAGGTGCTATGGCGCCGTCCCCTACAGTAGCGGCCCTACCCCTAAAGTACCCAGGGGTGACACAGTCGTCCGTCATGGCAGACAGGAGGACACTTCGAAGACAGCGAACGTTAGCCGCACCATGTCCAGGATTGACCAACACCATTACAGAATCGATCGAGATTGGTGAAGGTCGTCCATCGACTCCACAGGGAGATTCGGAATGGAACTCGACACTAGAGTTGCATCGACCTCTACTTCTCTGCCAGAGTGTGATTTGGTGCGGAAACCACACACTCTTTCGGACATGGAAACCCACGTCTACGAACAGATGTCACCGAGGAAACACAAAAAGCGACGTCGCACTCCCTCAGATGGTTGCCTCCTGCGGACGTTTTCTCCGGTTGACAACTGGGCGTCCGACGTGACGGGAAACATGATTGACACAGGATAGCCCTCACCTGCTGCTTTCCCTGACTTCGAAACAGCCGTTTCCGCTCTCTCGGGCAAACAGACCACAAGAACACCGCCTGCCACTGATACGCAGCCAGAAACAACCGCGAATTAACCTTTGGTTACCCACCTCGCAAGTGTCCTACGGAACTTGGGTGGACGACATTGAAGAAGATTCTACGCCCACTGCGGTGGGTGAGGAGAGGGGTGTCTCTTCACAGACTGCGGCCTGTCCCGAGTGGTATCAGATGACGACGAGGACGCGGCGTGCAGATTACAGGCCCCGACTTTTACGGTGACGCTGTCATCGACCCCCGTTGTAGCGGTCGATCTACAGACCTATCGCTTGGCGTTTACCAACGTTAACAGCATTCGGACCCGTACGAAGTTGTTGCTGCTCCAAAACATGCTCAGTGGAGTAGACATCGATACCGTCTTTCTCTAAGAGGTGTGCGTCGATGATTACCAGGGTATGTATGGTTACAAGGCTCATGTGTCCCACGCCTCGCCGACTAATAGTGGTGTCGCAGTTCTCCCCAAGCAGACGAGGACGAAGAACGTATCCCCCGACGCTATCAATGTGCTCCTTCCGGGACTTGTCACTGTCGCGACTGGACAATCCTCTTCGCGGAAGGAGAAGCACCGCTTTTTCAGGGCAGGCACGACGACTTGGTGTTAGGAGGCGACTTCAGTAGCACCCAGGCAGCTTAAGATGAGCTGGCACACCATTCACCGAGCTCAGAATTTGGAATGCTCATAGCGCTTTCCAGGTGGAAGATACACGGGAACATGTTCAAAGAAATCGACCGCGATTAACTCATTTAACGAGTCACTCGTCTAGTTGCGTTGATAGGATTTACGTCTCCCCTTCTCTCGCGGCAATAGTGAGCGACGTATAAGTGTGACCAGTAGTCTTTTCTGATCATGAAGCCTGTATCTGTGCCATCATCCTCCGTCGCTGGAAGTTAAACCTCGCTTATCTCGATTCTCCGGATTGGTGGCGCCCCTATGGATGACACATCAATTTCGTGCGTTCACCGTCTCCCAACATCTCCTACATCGATCAGATGGTAGTTAAATTGCACCAAGCCTGCCCTGGGGAGGACCTTGATTACTTATGGTAGTGGACCGCTGCTCGGAGGCTGCGTACACGCGATTTTTATTTCACCGTCCTTCGCGAATGTACCTCCTTGCCACCCGTACCAGAACCACAGACGACAGTACAGCGTGCAAAGGCACAGATCGTAGCCCGTATGCACCGACACCTCGAATGGACGATCGTCGGAGTTCGGAAACATGACAGACTAGCAATGGAACGACCCACCACATACCACGTCATTTGAGAACGTGAACTGCGAAGATACGCACTGATATAGGCCATCACCACTGCGGATGTCGCCTCACAACACAACCACTATTGGTGCATCCTTCTTCGACCATTACTCACGACTTTAGTCTGCTCATATTCCTGACCCCGACGGTGACAGGAGTCTCACGATTAGTTTACGGCACTGTTACACAGGACTTACAAACTGCATTACTGACTGAAATTACGGAGAATGCAGTTATCGGCGCCATACGTAAAGGAGCGTCGAACAAGTCTCCTGGTCCCAACGAGCTCCCTGTGGAACTTTTCAGTATTTGATGACCCCCAAGTTGATAGACATCTGTCGGGAGCGTATGTCCCACGCATTGCAGCTCCCCAAAGCCTTCTTCGAAGGAATGATTATACCAGTTCAGAAACCGACAGGTGTCGCTCGAATACATGATTACCGCCCACTGACACTCTTCAACTGTGACATAAAGATGTACACCAGACTATTAGCAGATCGTATACGATCGACACTGCCTAACGTCTTGTCACCAGATCAGGCTTCCCTAAGGAGTGTCAATAACATCTACACAGCGCCGTGTCGATAGCGTGACAAAATAGTGAGGCTACGCCGCATCCCGGGAATGCTGGAATCACTAGATTTTACCCAAGCTCTCGATCGAGTGGATCACGTGCACCTGACGTCCGTTCTCCAACACTTGCAGAACCCACAGCAATTCATGGACGTCGTGATGCACCTCCTCCCAGGGGTTACCCACAAGGTGCCCATTAACGGGGGTCTCACGCCGTCTCTCCAGATTTCCAGATCGGTGCGTCAAGGCTGCCCCTGTCGATCTTACTCTACGGTCCGGCACTGGAACAGCTCCTCTGTGGCCTCTGTCAAAGCCACACTGGATTAACCTTACGTGGCGTGACATTCCGCTCTACAGCATATGCAGACGATCCGGTTCTCGTGCTTCGCTACTGTGACGATGTAAACAGCGCACTACAACGGATTGCAAAATTTGGTGTGGCCTCATGCAGCTGCCTCAACGTCACCAAATCGGTCACCATGAACATTGGAGACAGGATGGCCCCGGCGTGTGTCGAACCCCTATAAAGCTTAGTGGCACTATCAAATGTCTCGTAATAGAGTTTCACGACGACATACGGTGCACTGCGGCCCGTAACTACTGCCGCTTATTACAACAAATTTGGGTCCAGATCTCCAACCTTCGTCAGCGGGCCCTCGACATTCTTCAAAGGACAAATTTCGTCAATATTTACATAGCAGAGCGACTTCCACACATAGTTCGTATACATCCAACACCGTTACCGATGGCTCGACGTACATTAGCGACATTCGAAACCTACATCAGTTATGAATCGCTGACCCTTCCCTCACACAGGAGAAGTCTTGGCCTAGTCCATATTCACGACAGAGCGGTGGCCCTGTTTTTCAGCTAGCACATCAAGCTGTGGTGCCACCGCCCGGAAAGTCTGACGGGTTTGCTGCTGCAATCCTTAGCTCCGCCCTCACTTACACCTAGACTGACGATGCAAGACATACCCCATACCTTTCTACCACTTTGGTCACTTTTATATTGAGCTCTTTTACATTGACCATTACCAACGACGAAACAGGCGAAGGTGCAGGAGATGTATCGCGTCCACCATACGTCGTGCAGGTCAAGAATCCTCATGTTAAGTGGAAGGAGGTGTGGCGGACGATACACGCGGTTACACTGTATACAGATGTCCGATCAACATGGTACAGCCGGCCGGGGTGGCCGTGCGGTTCTAGGCGCTACAGTCTGGAACCGAGCCACCGCTACGGTCTCAGGTTCGAATCCTGCCTCGGGCATGGATGTGTGTGACGTCCTTAGGTTAGTTAGTTTTAATTAGTTCTACGTTGTAGGCGACTGATGACCTCAGAAGTTACGTCGCATAGTGCTCAGAGCCATTTGAATCATTTTTGAACATGGTACATCGACATTATGTCTTACTTTCTACGGGTCAGCCCGGAACATATCGCACCGGATGAACCGTATTCTCCTCGCACCAAACCCAAAGCAGTCACGTGAGTCCATCGGCTGCGTGAAATATTTATTTCGCGATGGACCTAAAGATGTACTGGACTTTCGGAACTAACTACAAGTCGGCAGCAGAAAAAAGTATAACAGGAGAAGGAATCGTTAAGGTAGGGCAGTGGGTGTGTTACTATGAACAGTTCAGTGATAGGATTTTTCTATCAGAATCGACAGCAAACCAAAACTGACAACAGTAGATCAGGTATACATGCCGGCGTCGCAAGCTGAAGATGCAGGGATAGAAGTAGTATATGAGGATATAGAACGGATCATTCAGTACGTAAAGGGAAATGAAAGCTTAATAGCCATGAGGGATTGGGATGCGGTTGTAGGGGAAGGAGTAGAAAAAGGGTTACGGGAGAATATGGGCTTGGTACTAGGAATGAGAAGAGAGAAGAAGTAATTGATTCCTGCAAAGAGTTTCAGCTAATACTGGCGAATACGCTGTTCAAGAATCACGAGAGGAAGAGGTACACCTGGAAAAGGCCGGGAGATACAAGATTTCAGTTAGAGTACATCGAGGTTAGGCAGAGATTTTGAAATCGGATACTGGGGTGTAAGGCGCACTCAGGGGCAGATACAAACTCAGATCACAATTTGGAAGTGATGAAGAGTAGGATGCAGTCTAAAAGACTGATCAGGAATAAGCAGTGCAAAAAGAAGTGGGATATGGAATTACTAAGGAATGAAGAGATACGCTTGAAGTTCTCTGTGGGTATACATACTGCGATAAGGAATAGCTCAGTAGGCAGTTCAATTGAAGAGCAATGTACATCTCTCACAAGGACAATAACAGAAGTTGGCAAGAGAAATATGGGCATGAAGAAAGTAACTGCGGAGAAATCACGCGTAACACAAGAAATACCTCAGTTGACCGATGAAAGAAGGACGTACGATAATGCTTAGGGAAATTCAGAAATACAGAAATACAAGTCACTTACGAATGAAATATATCTGTATCTACATCAACTATTCTTCTATTCACAATAGAGTGCCTGGCAGAGGGTTGTTATCCACCTTCAAACTGTCTCTCTACCGTTCCACTCTCGAACGGCACGTAGGAAAAACGAGCACTTAAATTTTTCTGTGCGAGCCCTAGTTTCTCTTATTTTACCGTGATGATAGTTTCTCCCTGTGTGGGTGGGTGCCAACAAAATGTTTTCGCAATCGGATGAGTAAACTGGTGATTGAAATTTCATGAGAAGATCCTGTCGCAACGGAAAACGCCTTTGTTTTAGTGAATGCCACTCCAATTCAAGTATCATGTCTGTGACACTAACTCCCCTATTTCGCAATAGTACAAAACGAGCTGCCCTTCTTTGTACTTTTTCGATGTCATCCGTTAGTCCCACCTGATGCGGATCCCACATCGCACAGCAATACTCCAGAATAGGGCGGACAAGCGTAGTGTAAGCAGATTCTTTGGTAGACCTGTTGCATCTTCTGAGTGTTCTGCCAATGAATCGCAGTCTTTGGTTTGCTCTATCCACAATATTATCTATGTGATAGTTCCAATTTAGGTTATTTGTAATTTTAATCCCTAAGTATTTAGTTGAATTTAGAGCCTTCAGATTTGTGTGACTTACCGCGTAATCGAAATTTAGCTGAATTCTTTTAGTACTCATGTGAATAACTTCACACGCTTCTTTATTCAGAGTCAAATGGTTCAAATGGCTCTGAGCACTATGGGACTCAACTGCTGAGGTCATTAGTCCCCTAGAACTTAGAACTAGTTAAACCTAACTAACCTAAAGACATCACAAACATCCATGCCCGAGGCAGGATTCGAACCTGCGACCGTAGCGGTCTTGCGGTTCCAGACTGCAGCGCCTTTAACCGCACGGCCACTTCGGCCGGCTATTCAGAGTCAATTGCCACTTTTCGCACCATACATATATCTCATCTAAATAATATTGCAAGTCGTTTTGATCATCTTATGACTTTACAAGACGGTAAATGACAGCATCATCTGCGAACAATCTAAGACAGCTACTCAGATTGTCTCCTATGTCGTTAATAAAGATCAGGGACAATAGAGGGCCTATAACACTTCCTGGGGGAACGCCGGATATTACTTCTGTTTTACTCGATGACTTTCCGTCTAGTACTACGAACTGTGACCTTTCTGACAGGAAATCACGAATCCAGTCGCACATCTGATGCGATACTCCGTAGGCACGCAGTTTGGTTAGGAGACGCTTGTGAGGAACGGTGTCGAAAGCCTTCTGGAAATCTAAAAATATGGAATCAATCTGAGATCCCCTGTCGATAGCACTTATTACGTCATGAGTATAAAGAGCTAGCTGTGTTTCACAAGAACGATATTTTCTGAATCCGTCCTGACTATATGTCAATAAATCTTTTTCTTCGAGGTACTCATAATGTTCGAATACAGTATATGTTCCAAAACCTTAGTGCAAATCGACTTTAGTGGTATAGGCCTGTAATTCAGCGGATTACTCTTACTCTCTTTTTTGGATATTGGTGTGACCTCAGCAATTTTCCAGTCTTTAGGTACGGATCTTTTTGTGAATGAGCGGTTGTATATAATTGCTAAATATGGAGCTATTGTATCAGCTTACTCTGAGAGGAACCTGACTGGTATACTATCAGGAGCAGAAGCCTTGCCTTTAATAAGTGATTTAAGCTGTTTTGTGACACCGAGGATATCTACTTCTATGTTTCTCATCTTGGCAGTTGTTCTTGATTGGAGTTCAGAAATATTTACTTCGTCTTATTTGGTGAAGGAGTTTCAGAAAACCGAGTTTAATAACTCTGCTTTAGTGGCACTGTCATCAGTGACTTCACCATTGTTATCGCGCAGTGAAGGTATTGATTACGTCTTGCCACTGGTGTACTTTATGTATGACACGAATCTCTTTGGGTTTTCTGCCAGATTCCGAGACAGAATTTCATTATGGAAATTATTAAAAGCATCTTGCATTGAAGCACGCGGTAAATTTCGAACTTCTGCAAAACATTGCCAATCTTGGGGATTTTGCGTTCTTTTAAATTTGGCACGCTTTTTTCGTTGCTTTGCAACAGCGATCTGACCTGTTTTGTGTACCGAGGGGGATCAGTACCATCACGTATTACTTTATGTGGTATGTATCTCTCAGTTGCTGTCGATACTGTCTCTTTGAAAAGATTCCACAACTTTTCTACACTTACATGATCAGATCGGAAGGAGTGAAGACTGTCTCTTAAAAAGGCGTTATGAGTATTTTTATCAGTTTTTTTTAAATAGATATACTTTCCGTTTCTTTTTGATGGCTGTAGGTGTTACGGTATTCAGCGTAGCAGCAACTGCCTTGTGGTCCGTAATCCCTGTATTCGTCGCGATACTCCCTATTTCTCCAGGATTATTTATTGCTAAGAGTCATGTATCCTATCGCAACCATTTACTCTTTATTTTAAATGACAGTGGAGCGTACAGTACCGCCGTTGCCTAAGAAATGCAGGGAAGCTAAGGTGAAATGGCTGCTTGGAAAATGCGGAGAAATCAGAAAAGAAATGATTGTTGGAATGAGAGACTCAGCATACAGAAAAGTCAAAACAACCTTCGATGAAATTAAGAAGAAGGATGGTAAAATCACAAGTGCAATGGGAACTCCACTGTTACATGAAGAGAGGAGAGTAGATTGGTGGAAAGAGAAGATTGAAGGCCTCTATGAGGGGGAAGACTCGTCTGACGACGTGACAGAAGAAGAAACGAGAGTTGATATCCAAGACATAGAGGAACCAGAATGGGAATCAGAATTTGAAAGAGGTTTGAAAGACCTATAGTCGAATAAGGCAGAAGGGATCGATAATATTCCATCAGAATTTCTAAAAGCACTGAGGGAACTGGCAACAAAATGACTCTTCACGTCGGTGTGTAGAACATATGAGATCGACAATATACCACCCGACTTTCGGAAAACATCACACACACAATTCCGAAGAGTGCAAGAGCCGAAAAGTGCGATAATTATTGCACAGTCAGCTTAATAGCTCATGCATCTAAGTTGCTGACAAGAATAATATGCAGAAGAGAGGAAAAGCGAACTGAGGATGTGTTAGACGATGGTCGGTTCGGCTTTAGGAAAGGTAAAGTTACCAGAGAGGCAGTTCTGACACTGCGGTTGATAATGCAAACAAGACTAAAGAAAAATCAAGACACGTTCAAGGGATTTGTCGACTCGTAAAAGGCGTTCTACAATGTCAGATGGTGCAAGATGTTCGAAATTCCGAAGAAAATAGGAGCACGGTATAGGGAAAGGCGGGTATATACAGTATGAACAAGAACCAAAAGGAGCAACAAGAATGGAAGACCAAGAACGAAGCGCTCTGGTTAAAAAGGGGGTCTGACATGGATGTGGTATTTCGCCCTTTCTGTTCACTCCATAGATCGAAGAAGCAATGACGGAAATAAAAAAAAAGGTTCAAGAACGGAATTATAAGTCAAGATGAAAGGACATCAGTGATAAGATTCGCTGATGACACTGCTGCCCTCAGTGAAAGTGATGAATAATTACAGATGCTGAATGGAATGAACAGTCTAATGAGTACAGAACACGGATTGAGAGTAAGTCAATGAAAGACGAAAGCAATGAGAAGTAGCAGAAATGAGAACAGTGAGATACTTAATATTGGGACTAGTGATCACAAATTAGTTGAATTTAAGGAATCTGCTACCTAAGTAGGAAAAAAACTCATGACGGATGGGGGAAGAAGGACATACAAAACAGACCAGCACTGGCTAAAAGGGCATTCCTGGCTAAGAGAAGTCTACTGATATCAAACATAGGCCTTAGTTTGAGGAAGAAATTTCAGGGAACCTACGTTTGGAGCACAGCATTGTATTGTAGTAAAACATAGACTGCGAGAAAACCGGAAAAGAAGAGAATCGAAACATTACAGATGTGGTGCTACGGGAGATTGTTTAAAATTTGGTTAACTTATAAGGTAAGGAACAAAGAAGTTCTCTATAGAATGAGCAAGGAAAGGAATTTATGAAAGACACTGACAAGAAAAAGGGAGAGGATGGCGGGACATATGTTAAGACATCACGGAATAACTTCCATGGTGGCAGAGGAAGCTGCAGAAGGTAAAAACTGTAGAAGAAGACAGAGATTGGGCAATCACTTTGAATAATTAAAACGGCTATGTATTGCAAATAGCGTAATTATGAAACCAGCAATTAGAGACGGGCTATGCTTACATATTATCAGTACAAGCTCAGACAGCAGAAGAGTAAATAAGTAGAAAGTATAGGAGTAACATCACATTTATCATTTGTTTCCAGGACATGGAATCCCATTTTACTCAGATCTACAAATTCCGTTATACGTAACTGCTATGGTTTATTGATAAGTTGCTCTCCAGCAAAAGCTTTCATCAAATCTATTAAAGAACAAACAGATTCTTCGTTTATGAGGAATCATTTTGAACAACAGTTAAACAAAAAATAAAAGATAACGTTTTAGCTTTTCGACTGTTAAATGTGTCGCAGTATAAGGCCTTAGAGATGTTTATAGAGTTGGAACGCAGCATCACAAATAAAAAATGCAAAAAAATATAACACTTTCGGACTTTCTACGGTCGGTGGGCACTCCTCACCGAGGAGTGTGTTTAAAGATCGACGAGTCACAAAATTTTCCATAGCAACTAAATTGCGCATTAACAAAATGGCACGTACTATCTTCAAAATCCACACACGTAACGAGCATAGTTGTCTTTATAATTAAAATACAAAGATTCACTTTCAATTGGACTCACGATGCGAACATGCTTTACATCTGCCACCCTAATGCAATGGGGAAAGTTTGCTGGATGTCCAAATTAATTCGCTACTGATTGCCAAATTTATTTTGTAAGAGGAGACGTGGACTCGCTTTGGGTAACCTTCCCCAGTGCTTGGCAAACATCCCTATCACACTTGCTGTTGAGATTCCTAGTCTGAAACAATAACGAATGTCGGTGAAAGTACATTGCTAGATATTTAAAAAGAGAAAAATAATAATTTAATTCCTGAAGAAGAAGCAAATTACTATTTCGTATTTTTACGGAGCTAATGTACACTCCTGGAAATGGAAAAAAGAACACATTTACACCGGTGTGTCAGACCCACCATACTTGCTCCGGAAACTGCGAGAGGGCTGTACAAGCAATGATCACACTCACGGCACAGCGGACACACCAGGAACCGCGGTGTTGGCCGTCGAATGGCGCTAGCTGCGCAGCATTTGTGCACCGCCGCCGTCGGTGTCAGCCAGTTTTCCGTGGCATACGGAGCTCCATCGCAGTCTTTAACACTGGTAGCATGCCGCGACAGCGTGGACGTGAACCGTATGTGCAGTTGACGGACTTTGAGCGAGGGCGTATAGTGGGCATGCGGGAGGCCGGGTGGACGTACCGCCGAATTGCTCAACACGTGGGGCGTGAGGTCTCCACAGTACATCGATGTTGTCGCCAGTGGTCGGCGGAAGGTGCACGTGTCCGTCGACCTGGGACCGGACCGCAGCGACGCACGGATGCACGCCAAGACCGTAGGATCCTACACAGTGCCGTAGGGGACCGCACCGCCACTTCCCAGCAAATTAGGGACACTGTTGCTCCTGGGGTATCGGTATCGGCGAGGACCATTCGCAACCGTCTCCATGAAGCTGGGCTACGGTCCCGCACACCGTTAGGCCGTCTTCCGCTCACGCCCCAACATCGTGCAGCCCGCCTCCAGTGGTGTCGCGACAGGCGTGAATGGAGGGACGAATGGAGACGTGTCGTCTTCAGCGATGAGATTCGCTTCTGCCTTGGTGCCAATGATGGTCGTATGCGCGTTTGGCGCCGTGCAGGTGAGCGCCACAATCAGGACTGCATACGACCGAGGCACACAGGGGCAACACCCGGCATCATGGTGTGGGGAGCGATCTCCTACACTGGCCGTACACCACTGGTGATCGTCGAGGGGACACTGAATAGTGCACGGTACATCCAAACCGTCATCGAACCCATCGTTCTACCATTCCTAGACCGGCAAGGGAACTTGCTGTTCCAGCAGGACAATGTACGTCCGCATGTATCCCGTGCCACCCAACGTGCTCTAGAAGGTGTAAGTCAACTACCCTGGCCAGCAAGATCTCCGGATCTGTCCCCCATTGAGCATGTTTGGGACTGGATGAAGCGTCGTCTCACGCGGACTGCACGTCCAGCACGAACGCTGGTCCAACTGAGGCGCCAGGTGGAAATGGCATGGCAAGCCGTTCCACAGGACTACATCCAGCATCTCTACGATCGTCTCCATGGGAGAATAGCAGCCTGCATTGCTGCGAAAGGTGGATATACACTGTACTAGTGCCGACATTGTGCATGCTCTGTTGCCTGTGTCTATGTGCCTGTGGTTCTGTCAGTGTGATCATGTGATGTATCTGACCCCAGGAATGTGTCAATAAAGTTTCCCCTTCCTGGGACAATGAATTCACGGTGTTCTTATTTCAATTTCCAGGAGTGTAGATCGCACGTAGTTTTTTTTCTTTTTTAGTAACGAAATGACTAAACAATGGAAATAAGGAAACCAAAGTTTGAAACGAGGACAAAAGAGGCAAAATTAGTGGTCACAAGCTAGTAAAATTGGAAGTTCATATCTAACTATGAAATCCAGTTTCTTAAAATATTTGTACGAAACAAGAAAGAGTACATATAATTTTGGCGTACAATAATTGAAGAAGCATGAAACTGATGGCTCGTGGCAACAACCTCCTCAGAAATAGGAACATGAAGTAAGCCTAACAACTGGCACGATGAAAAAACTTCTTTCCAATAACGAAAATAGACAAAGCAGATTTGAGGAGGTTCTTAGAGTCATTTCCAGTATTAAGAATCAAAAGGTTGCATCTGTTCACTATCTAGGTTACACCACGCAATCCGTTCCCAGTTCCAGCCACACATCTATCCACAGCCACCTCAACAACCTTGCGTGGGGGCTTAATTATATAAATAATGAATGCAAATTCTTTTTAAATTTTTAGTCGCTGTATGTCCGATTACGCTGTGTCGTAAGCGGTTGGCCCTGACTAGTTTAAGTACGCAATCTGACTGCATAGAATAACAACAAAGAATGAAAGAAAATTTTCGTTAACACAATTAATTAATTAAGCCCCCAGCAACTATAAAACCTACGAAACCAAAACACAAGTGTAATTGTTCTGTGTGTGGGAGTGTGATTCAACGTACACATCTGGCACGGTTCTTCTCCAACAAGACAAGAAATTTTAAATACCATTTATACCGAAGTAATTTAAAAAAAGAAATACTATAATTGCGTAAGGAAACCAGAATTACACTCTAATACAAGAACACGAGCCAGATGCTTTGTTGACTGAACCTGTAATCACGCATTATTTAAGACACTGAAATAATGAAAAAACAGGGAATATTTTACCTTCATATATATTGACGAAAAGCACTCTGATCATTACAATATCTCCATTCGAACAACATCTGCTGTCTATCCCATCAAACAACTGCATAAAACATGGAACAAGCACTCTCCACTACGACTTCTCGACAAGAACTTTTCACTACGACATCTCAGCAAGCACACTACTACTACGAGTTCTCGACAAGCACTCTCCACCACGACATCTCAGCAAGCACTGACTACTACGAGTTCTCGACAAGCACTGCCAGTGGAGGCGGCGGAATAATACTCTTTGGCGCAATCTCTGGCGCTGTGGCTCAGTGTAGCCACCTTTCATATGCCCTTCCTCCACGGGCCAGAATTTGATGGTATTTTTGCCAGCATTTGTGGTGAAAATACCACCAAATTCGTCCACAAAAATACAGACAAAAATAAAAGATATATTAATACGTAAATATCACATAATTAGATAAAATTTTGGCTTTGCACTGACCTTTCAATAACCTAATATATAAAATACAGTAAGCAATACAAATTCTTTCATGCATGTGACTTTACATAATAGTTTACACAATACACAAAAAATCAGTTTGTACAAATGTTCACATAAAATGCTTTCAATGATTAGTTCCAGCAGTAGCACCCAGCAATGGTCAACAGGTTCAGACACCAACAAGTGACATCATTCAGCAGAAGCAGTTCCATTAGTGGCACTCAGCAATGTTGAGCAAGTACAGACACCAACAGCTGATATCTTTTCAGTAGAAGCAGTCCATCAGTGGCACCCAGCATTGTTGAACAGGTGCAGACACCAACAAGTGACATTATCTCAGTAGAAGCAGTCCGTCAGTGGCACCCAGCAATGTTGAGCAGGTGCAAACAGCAACAAGTGATATTATTTCAGTAGAATCAGTTCCATCAGTCGCACCCAGTAATGTTGAGCAGGTGCAGACACCAACAAGTGACATTATTTCAATAGAAGCAGTTCCATCAGTTGCACCCAGCAATGTTGAACAGGTGCAGACAGCAACAAGTGACAACATTTCAGTAGAAGCAGTTCCAACAGTGGCACCCAGCAATGTTGAACAGGTGCAGACACCAACAAGTGACATAATTTCAGTAGAAGCAGTTCCATTAGTGGCACCCAGCAATGTTGAGTAGGTGCAGACACCAACAAGTGACATTATTTCAATAGATGCAGTCCATCAGTGGCACCTAGCAACGTTGAACAGGTGCAGACAGCAACAAGTGACATTATTTCAGTAGAAGCAGTTCCATCAGTGGCACCCAGCAATGTTGAACAGGTCCAGACAGAGTCCATAATATTCACTATCACTAATCACACTGTTCATCAGAGTTTATAAGCAGAAATTAAACATGTCCTAGTGGCACCAATCATGTAGAAAAAGTACAAGTAACAGTCCATAATATTCACTATCACTGATCACACAGTTCATCAGCAGAAATTAAACATTTCTAAGTGGCACCCATTATGTTGAAAAAGTGCAGGTAACAGTCATAATATTCACTATCACTAATCACACAGTTCATCAGCAGAAATTAAACATTTCTAACTGTCACACATCAATGTTGAACAGGTGCAGGTGTGAACAACAGTTTGAATGCACACCCAATTGCTTTTACAAAATTATTATCAATGCTCTTACACTAAACATACAAATTATAATACACATACAAATGATATCAGATAATTGTCATATTAACTATTACAAATGCACAGATATCAGTAAACCTATAATATTTATGGGTGTCAGTGCAAGCCACAACAAGCAAGTAGAATAATACACTCCTGGAAATGGAAAAAGGAACACATTGACACCGGTGTGTCAGACCCACCATACTTGCTCCGGACACTGCGAGAGGGCTGTACAAGCAATGATCACACGCACGGCACAGCGGACACACCAGGAACCGCGGTGTTGGCCGTCGAATGGCGCTAGCTGCGCAGCATTTGTGCACCGCCGCCGTCGGTGTCAGCCAGTTTGCCGTGGCATACGGAGCTCCATCGCAGTCTTTAACACTGGTAGCATGCCGCGACAGCGTGGACGTGAACCGTATGTGCAGTTGACGGACTTTGAGCGAGGGCGTATAGTGGGCATGCGGGAGGCCGGGTGGACGTACCGCCGAATTGCTCAACACGTGGGGCGTGAGGTCTCCACAGTACATCGATGTTGTCGCCAGTGGTCGGCGGAAGGTGCACGTGCCCGTCGACCTGGGACCGGACCGCAGCGACACACGGATGCACGCCAAGACCGTAGGATCCTACGCAGTGCCGTAGGGGACCACAGCGCCACTTCCCAGCAAATTAGGGACACTGTTGCTGCTGGGGTATTGGCGAGGACCATTCGCAACCGTCTCCATGAAGCTGGGCTACGGTCCCGCACACCGTTAGGCCGTCTTCCGCTCACGCCCCAACATCGTGCAGCCCGCCTCCAGTGGTGTCGCGACAGGCGTGAATGGAGGGACGAATGGAGACGTGTCGTCTTCAGCGATGAGAGTCGCTTCTGCCTTGGTGCCAATGATGGTCGTATGCGTGTTTGGCGCCGTGCAGGTGAGCGCCACAATCAGGACTGCATTCGACCGAGGCACACAGGGCCAACACCCGGCATCATGGTGTGGGGAGCGATCTCCTACACTGGCCGTACACCACTGGTGATCGTCGAGGGGACACTGAATAGTGCACGGTACATCCAAACCGTCATCGAACCCATCTTTCTACCATTCCTAGACCGGCAAGGGAACTTGCTGTTCCAACACGACAATGCACGTCCGCATGTATCCCGTGCCACCCAACGTGCTCTAGAAGGTGTAAGTCAACTACCCTGGCCAGCAAGATCTCCGGATCTGTCCCCCATTGAGCATGTTTGGGACTGGATGAAGCGTCGTCTCACGCGGACTGCACGTCCAGCACGAACGCTGGTCCAACTGAGGCGCCAGGTGGAAATGGCATGGCAAGCCGTTCCACAGGACTACATCCAGCATCTCTACGATCGTCACCATGGGAGAATAGCAGCCTGCATTGCTGCGAAAGGTGGATATACACTGTACTAGTGCCGACATTGTGCATGCTCTGTTGCCTGTGTCTATGTGCCTGTGGTTCCGTCAGTGTGATCATGTGATGTATCTGACCCCAGGAATGTGTCAATAAAGTTTCCCCTTCCTGGGACAACGAATTCACGGTGTTCTTATTTCAATTTCCAGGAGTGTATTTAGGAGAAAAGTCGGTACCACTTTTCTGGGATTAGGAAGGGAAAACACACAAAACACATTCACTCGTCTTTCATCCACATTAAGTACTACTGTGTAATTGAATAGTGTTAACTGTGTAAATGCAGTTCTGTCAAAGGTTTGATGTTCGACATGTGTATCAAGTAGTAGTGGCAGCAATGTATAACAGTCAATAATAGTTAGTCAACGTCATAGTCATCGTGTCAAGACCAATGTTTGCCAAGCCAGACCAAAATGTACAGTTGCTGAACAACTGTCAGTGTGCCAAGATATGCAAATGCTTCCTCTCTCCAAAGAAAAAAGTATACACTGCTTAGTGATTTAACAAAGTGTGTGTGTAGACAATCTTCCTTCTACTTGAGTGTTCTAGTCTGCCATCTACATCCTCCTTGTTCCATATAAACCAACAAAAAAATATGCTCCTCACTTACTTTACCTCTTATCCACCAAAACTCCAATAATCATCAGCATCACATAATCTCAATACTTCAATAATACCTCTTACATCGATACATATAAACCTTATCATCAATAGCATTTACCTTACCTCTTATCCACCAAAACTCCAATAATCATCAACTTCATACAATCTCAATACCTCAATAATATGTCTTCAATACGTCGATACATATAAACCTTATTACCAATATCATTTCACTTCCATAAGAACTCTTTCCTCTAGTCAGTCTCCTCGAACAAGTACAGATAAAATCCTAGTGCAAACTTCAATTCATCATCCCATACAATCCGAAGACACAATGTCCACACACAACCTCTGTGTAGTCCATCTGAGCCAAATCTTCTACTCATTATGAATTATAAGATACATTTTGGTTACCTTGTCCATCATTAAACAAAAGAAATGCATACATGACCTCTAACAGCCTTTAGTTCGAATAACTCTCAGTAATTAAGTACGATTACAGAGTGTGAATGATCATAATATTTCACAGTGTGTACACCACTTCAAGAATCATGGCAGAAGCAAACATGTGGAGTATTTTTTGTGTCAAGTGTCACTTGCTATTTCAATTGCTCACGAAGAACGCAGTGTAATAACTGTCAATGGTCTAACCCTAGTGTTGGTATGTCATGTCGTTGGCTTCCTTCCTATTAGCATAAATTTCTACAGCTTCCATAAAACCTCCAGCTCATGTGACTTCTATGAAGTTTCTTGTACTAATGTCGTTCGTCGAATTATAGCAGTTCATTTTCTTATCTTAAAAATATAAGGCACTGAGCGTAAGCAAAACATGCAATAGCGAGTAAATATACCAGCAGAGAACATAATGTCAACAAGTGGATGCAGGACAGTTCCTACAACGAGGCTCTGCCAAGCAAGCAATCTATAATTAATACCATAGTGTGACCTAAACTCCATGTTCGTACACTGTATATCAGCATTTCTATATACCAAATTAAAGAGTAGTTATGACAACAAACAGAAATGTATAAATATGCAATCCATACGCACAGCAGCAAACATATATCTTACGTAATAAACAGGTCATTAGCATCATATCAGCATAAGCAAATAAATGTTCGTATGTAATCTTAATAAGTAAACATGAAGGCGCAAGCAGATAAATCACAAAGTGTAACCCACATACATAACCACATCAGCACAATTAATCAGTTGACAATTATAATTTAAATAAATAAGCACAGCAGGCACATAATTAAAAAAAATATGACATCAGCGAAAAAGCATAGCAGCCAAGCGATGCATAATATACATAATTAACAACCCTGTTCATTAATCAATCATTGTCAGAATCAGTTTATGTACGCAAGCACGTCGCTTCACAGGTAAATTCATAAAACATAAAATTTAGCACAAAGTATAAATCACGTAATCGCGAGCAGCAAATTACTTCTAAAGTACGTATCAAAGTGGAAATATGTTACCTGAAAAATAAAATCAATTAATAGTTACCTTTTTAGTTTATTAGTTTCCTCTTCGAAATTACATTCTTCCTGAAAATTTCTCGATAGCAAGTCCTCTTAACGCCGGAGACACACAGAATTTACCTGAAGTTCTTAAATATTTTATACAACCGTATCCTGAAAAATACTGAACGTTAATAACATAATTCATCAAGTCACTATAGCTTTATACTGAATTTAATCGGAGAAATTAGACTGTGTATTTGTTTACGGCTGTCAGTGCATTCGCACTGAGCGCTCGATCAGCTGTAGGCGCGTGACGTAGGAAGTAATTGTTTGCGGTCAACGACTGCCTTGTGCGGCGCGCAGACTTGACTGTTGCTTTGAGTATGTGCCGCCGACAAAACACAGCGCGGTATCCTTGTATTCTCTGCATGTTTACATGTAGCTGTTAGTTTCTCTAAAGTATGTCATTCCACAAAAATTTTTCAAAAGTATATCATTCCACAAAAATTTTAACATTAGATATATGATGTATACCCTTAGAGCGTCGAGATTTAAGAGTTTCTACTTCGACAGTGTTATCATGAATAATTTTGCGAACTCTATATGGACCATTATAAAGCAGAAAAAATTTGCGACACAAGCCTTTTCCTTTGTGAGACAAACGATGAGACTTAATTAACACCTTCTGACCAACTGAAAAAGCTTAGCTGATTTCTCTCTTCTAGCAGCCGCAGACACAATATTTTGTAGAGCCAGGTTGACAACTTCAGAATGCCGCAGTTTCCGTGCAGGCGGAAAAGGAACGATTTCAGAAATGCGATTTGTCGGTGCTTTGTTTTTTAATATCAGTATAGGCGGTAAAGAAGTTGAGTCATTAGGAAGTTCATTCAGAGTGTTTTGAAAAATATGAAGATACTGATCCCAAGTTCTGTGATTCTGATGACAATAAAGACGACATAATTTATTGATTTCCTTCATCCATCTCTCTGAAGCGTTAGATTGAGGGTGAAAAAGTGAAATGAAGATTGGTTTAATCTTACGACGCCGTAGAGTACGAAGCCAAATTTTAGAGCGAAACTGTGATCCATTATCTGATATAACCTTATCAACATGACCCACTTCTTAAAGAAAATGTTTGATGAAAGCGTTAGATACTGAACGAGCTGTTGCTTTGCGTAAAGGTGTAAAACACACATATTTTGATGTCAATTCCACTGCTACCAAAATGTACGCAAAACCATTAGTAGAACGAACCACTGGACCGAACAAATCAACTGCAGCCATCTCCTTTAATATCGCTGGAATGATAGGAAACAACGGTGCTCTGTGAGAAATAGTTGGCGGCTTAGCCTTTTGACATAATTTGCATTTGGCAAGAACAGATCGAATACGTTTTTCCATATTACTGAAGTAGCAATTATCTCGTAATTTATGAAAGCATTTTCTGGGGCCAAAGTATGCATAACTGAAATGCGTATACCAAATCAGCTTATTAACCCACTCATCAGGAATACAAACTAAGCAAACAGAGTTGTCGACCGATTTTCGTTTAAAAAGAATATCATTGCGAACTAAATAATGCTGTCTAATCGCTACGCTTTCCTTTCTCCTCCACTTCTCCTTAATGTCCTTCCAGATTGGATCCTTATTTTGCTCCTTAGCGATGTCCTGGAGCGAAGACGAAATAAAATTCTCAAACGCAACACCTTGAATATACATCAAACAATAATTGTTTTCTTTGCAGTCCTCTTCAGCACTTTGTTTCAAACCCATAGGTGCACGTGATAAAGCATCAGCAACAATATTAGAAGAACCCTGTATGTAAACAATACTAAAATCAAATTCCTGTAGGTACAGCGCCCATCGTGACAATCTTCCATGAGTTAATATTGTCGACATAAGAAATTCCAGAGCTCGATGATCGGTGTAAACCTTAGTATGTCCGCCAAACAAAAATGTGCGAAATTTTGTGAAAGCCCAAACAACAGCCAAGGCTTCAAGTTCCGTAATCGAATAATTCTTTTCTGATTTAGAGAGAATACGACTTCCAAATGCAATAGTTTTCTGTACTACAACGCCGTCTTCTTCTATCTCTTGAAATAAATGTGCACCTAGGCCTTTGTATGATGAGTCCGTCGCCAAACAAAAATCTTTAGATAAATCTGGATGTGAAAGAAGTGGAGCAGCAACTAAAGCATCACGAAGTTGTTCAAATTCTGATTGAGCTTCCTCATCCCAACACCAATTAGATTTCTTTCCAGACAGTTCACATAAACGAGGTGTGGTCAAATTGTCCAATCTAACAAAGCGTCTAAGAAAATTACAGACACCAAGGAAACTACGAACATCACGTTTTGTGGTAGGAACAGCATAATTACGAATAGCGTCTAGTTTCTCTGGATCAGGGAGAATACCTTCTGTAGAAATAAAGTGACCAAGAAATTTCACCTGAGAACGACCAAATTCAGATTTTTCCAAGTTCACAGTAATGCTAACTCTTGCAAAAATATGTAATAATGAATCCAAAATTTTGTTGTGCTCACTCCAAGAATGCTTAGCAATAAGAATATCGTCAACATATGAAGTAATATTGTCACGAAGATAAACAAGTAAGATTTCGTTTAAACTACGAATGAATGCTGCAGAAGATACAGTAAGTCCAAACGGTAATTTCCGAAACTGGTAACAGTTACCAAAGGCTAAAAAGGCAGTATATTTTCTACAATCAGGGTGGAGTTCTATTTACCAAAAACTTGCGCGCATATCAATCGTGGATAAAACTTTAATTCCATGGAAATGTTGAAGAAGTTCATCTAAATTTTGTGGACGGTCAGTTTCAGGAATGATGATATTATTTATCTGTCTGGAATCCAGAACCAAACGAATTGACCCATCCTTTTTAAGAACAACGTGTAATGGGCTGGTATAAGGACTGACTGCTGGCTCAATAATGCCTTGATCTATCATGTATTGAAGTTCACTCTTAACCTTGTCTCTGTAAGCCAAAGGAATAGCGTACGTTTCCCCCCGAAATGGTGTGTGTTCTTTTACTTTAAATAAATATTGTAAGCCTTGTATAGTTCCTGTGTGATGACTAAATACTGTAGCATGTGAAGTCAAAATGTGGTCCAGCTCTTCTCTTGCAACGTCATCTGGCACTTCAGCTATCTTAACCTTTTCATTAATTAATTCTTCGCTATTAATTATATCATCCATTGCGTCTCTGTATCTAATGTCATTGTCATTAATAAACACACTGTCGTCCTGATGCTCAGCGAAAACATCAGAAGTAAGAAACCTTAAACATTTTGTATCTGATTCAGATCTTGTTAAACACTCGAAAAATTTCAAACATTTCGGCATTCCGGCAACAGTCAAATTCACACTTCCTTCTTTAAAGTTCAAAATTGCCTTATGTGTGTTAAGAAACTCCATACCTAATATAATTTGTGTACTGAGTAATGGAACAATAATAAAATTAGCAGAAAATTTGTATCCTTGACAAATGAAATTTAAGTTGGTCTGTTGTTTAACTTCCACACTTTTTCCAGAAATAGCGCCTCGAATTGTAGTTTTAGAAACAGGTAACACAGGACAAGCAATAGTTCTTACACAGATACGAAAAACTGATTCACTAATGACATTCAATGGGCTCCCAGAATCTAAAACTGCAGTGAACTTATTCTTACCCACACATACTTCAATAACAGGATGTAAAAATGCGTCTACATTATTTTCCTTTTCGTCTAGCAAAATGTCTCTCATGTCTTCCAGGCGTACGTAGTGTAAAGTCTATATTGCTGCCAGAAGCCGAAGCTACAAGTCATTGTCGATTGCTTGCGTCACGTCTTTGTTTATTCGCGTCATTTCGCGAATCAATTTCTACGATTTGCACTTGTCTCTCTGAAGCTCTGTCACGTGGAGGATGCCAATTAGGTCCTTCCTGTCTGTTAGATGCAAATTCTTGGTTGTGTCTGTTATTAAAATTTCTGTTTTCCTGTCTGTCTGCATAACTACTTCTTGTGTAATTTCGACTGTCACTTCTGAAATTACTGTTAGATCTACTACCCTGGTTATTTCTGTAGTAAGAATTTCTATTATTGTATGAATAATTTCTGTCTTGATGATACCGATTACTGTTTCCGTATGAGTGATCATTCCGGTAGGAATTACCGTTATTATCTGTGTAATTTCTGTTAGAACGTCTGTTATTGTCATAAGGCTGGTATCTATTGTCCTGTCTGTTACGTCTGTCATTCTCAAAGTTACCCATATAACGCCCGTTCCGCTCACTATCCCTTTTCTCTGAAAATCTATTGTAATTACTGTTACTGAAAAAATTACAAGAAGTCCCGTCGTCGTTGTCATACTCAAGTTCTTGTAGCAAAGTCTTAAAAGTCTCAATGTCGTCTTTACATCTTCCGGCTAAAGCAATTTGTCTTATGGACTGTGGCAGCTTAGTTAAACAAATGCGAATTAATTCAGTCGGGCTATAAGGGCTGGAAAGGAACTGATTCTTTAGAATCATGTCTTCAAAGTATTATGCTGGCGTGCGGAACTCAGACTGTTTAAAATTACGCTGCATAATAAGACTGTGTTTGACTCTGTCTTGCGTGTTTTCGGACCAATATGCCGATAGAAATGCATGAGATAAATCATTTAGATTATTACAATCTCTAATAAGTGCACGCATCCGCGTCGCCGGTTCATTTTCTAAATATCCACATATAAAATCCAGTTTGTGACTTAGTGGCCAATTTGGTGGAAGTGCGTACATAAATTGATCGAGCCATGAACATGGATGTATGTCATTCTTAGAATTGCGAAAGATCTTAAATTTCCGAACAGTCAAAAAGTGTTTATAGTCAAAGTTTTCGCCTCGTGGCGACAAAGACCTACCGCGTCTGTCCCAGTCACAATGACGATTATTGTTAAATTCACGCGCCTGGCGCTCTCTTGTTGCATCCCGTAAATGAAATAAATTATTTTCTTCAAAGCCCTCTGCTATCTGTGATTCTAAATTTCTTCTGCTGTCTTTTCCTACGATTTCGCCTTCAATTTGTCTGATTTGCTTTCGTAATGCCTCAAATTCCCTTTTGACGCGTTCATTACATTTTCCCTGATTTTCAACATGCTTATTTCTGTTGCGGTACTCTTCGGTTTCTGCAAATGGCAATGGTGCTGTACCATCTGGATCTCTGTCCCCATTTAAACTAAGACTTGTCAATTTATCTGAAATCTCCTCAACTCTTTGCGATAAGTCACCTAATTGTTCGTTCTGTTTATTTACGTCTTCCGTAAGTGTCGCGACTCGGGTTTCAGTACTGAAACATTTGGTAGTTAACTGTTCATATTGTTGTGTTAGGTTATTTAATCTGTTATTTGGTACGGATTCCTCGAATCTCTCAAATATTTCTTCCTTATCGTGTGCACGTTGTAAATTTAACTCTGAAAATTTTTGTACTATCA
Organism: Schistocerca piceifrons; assembly: GCF_021461385.2. Lineage (NCBI taxonomy): Eukaryota > Metazoa > Arthropoda > Insecta > Orthoptera > Acrididae > Schistocerca > Schistocerca piceifrons. The sequence goes on along the minus strand of NC_060141.1, from coordinate 704,848,697 downwards.
CACGATCTCTTTCTTCCTGTTCTCTATCCTGTTCCTTTTGTCTAATCTCTACTGCAATTAATCTATTATTGTGAGCATTCAAAATCGGTTGTAATTCTTCTCTGATTTCTTTCTTTAATTCATCTTTCATATTTTTGAAACATGTCCCTAATCGTGAATCTAACCGTGTTTCCATTGTTTCCATCTCTGTTTTAATTGTTCCTATTTGTGAGTCTAACCGTGTTGCCAAAGTTCCCATCTCTGTTTTTAATTCAGATCCTAGCTGTGATCCCAGTGAGTCTAACCGTGTTTCCATTGTTCCCATATCAGTTTTAATTGTTCCTATTTGTGATCCCAGTGAGTCTAACCGTGTTTCCATTGTTCCCATACCAGTTCTAATTGTTCCTATTTGTGAGTCTAACCGTGTTTCCATTCGTGCTCCCAAATTTAATATGGCACTCATCAACTGCTCCATATCTTCTGTCGTTAATCTCGTATTCTGTGAAATTTCTGATTGAGAAAAATTTTAATTGTTCCGGACTATCTTCCCGACTTATTAAATTGTTTTCAACTTCATCATTCATCATACTGTTCTCCTGTGTTGGCGAGTTCGCCATGTTAACAATTTCGTCATTCTGACTATCCATCATTTTTGCCTTTTTCATCGATCGCGTAATCATTTACAAAACATACAAAACTCGTCACTGTACGAAAATTACACACAATGACTCCTCATCTCCAACAATACCATTCACACAAAATGATTCCCTCAAACACGATTAACGAACAATTGAAATAATTGCACTAAATTGTCGAATGCGTATACAAGACAACAAAATTAAATTCTGAAATACCATTAGAAGAATGACAATTACCAAATCTACACATGCAAAATAGACTACAATTACTAAACTACAAATTACTACAACAATACTACTGTCTACTATTTTTACAATCAGAATAATTCCAAGGGACGATCCGAAGCAGCGGTCGCCACGTGCATGGGGGCTTAATTATATATTATTAAATGCAAATTCTTTTTAAATTTTTAGTCGCTGTATGTCCGATTACGCTGTGTCGTAAACGGTTGGCCCTGACTAGTTTAAGTACGCAATCTGACTGCATAGAATAACAACAAAGAATGAAAGAAAATTTTCGTTAACACAATTAATTAATTAAGTCCCCAGCAACTATAAAACCTACGAAACCAAAACACAAGTGTAATTGTTGTGTGTGTGGGAGTGTGATTCAACGTACACATCTGGCACGGTTCTTCTCCAACAAGACAAGAAATTTTAAATACCATTTATACTGAAGTAATTTAAAAAAAGAAATACTATAATTGCGTAAGGAAACCAGAATTACACTCTAATACAAGAACACGAGCCAGATGCTTTGTTGACTGAACCTGTAATCACGCATTATTTAAGACACTGAAATAATGAAAAACAGGGAATATTTTACCTTCATATATATTGACGAAAAGCACTCTGATCATTACAATATCTCCATTCGAACAACATCTGCTGTCTATCCCATCAAACAACTGCATAAAACATGGAACAAGCACTCTCCACTACGACTTCTCGACAAGAACTTTTCACTACGACATCTCAGCAAGCACACTACTACTACGAGTTCTCGACAAGCACTCTCCACCACGACATCTCAGCAAGCACTGACTACTACGAGTTCTCGACAAGCATTGCCAGTGGAGGCGGCGGAATAATACTCTTTGGCGCAATCTCTGGCGCTGTGGCTCAGTGTAGCCACCTTTCAACCTTTCAAATCTTCTGTGACTCCCATTTACACATAGTTTCCACATCTCCCACCTTATGCCCTTCCAACGACACCCGCTGTCTCAGCTCAAAGTGCACTGTCCACTCACGATCCCAACTAAGGCAACCTCATCCATTATTGGAAACTCTGGCTTTGAATCCGTGACAGTCTCCATATCTCCCACTCTACGACCCATTATCGATTCACTCAGTTTCTGTCTTAAGTCAGTTGTCTACTTCACCTTCGCAACCCATTAGAAGCACAAAATCGAAAAGGTACAGTAGCCGACCACTATCTGAAAATTCAGTTCAGTATGTTGACAAAGAAGACCGCGAAAGAAGTTCTTAGACAATTAATACCATTCATATAGTACAATGGGTACCAATTTACAATAGTTCATTGTGTATGAAAGTGTATATAAAGGTCTGGTAATGTAGAATTTTGTATGTTTTTACAGCATAGTATCAATATATACTAGTACCATTAAAACCTCAGCACTATTGTCAGCACTTCTGCAGGCTGAATACAATTCCTCATTTAGGTATTTTTGCGCTGGTGGTATCTTTCAACTGCTCACGGAGTTTGTCAAGTGACGTCACCAACACTTGGAAGTAACTGAATTTCGTCTTTTCCTGCCTCAACAATTTAAACAACGTGTAGACACTTCAGACTCCCATCTTCTTTGATGAATTGAACAAACCCCCACTCGTCGTCATAGTAACAATAAACCTAGAATTTACTCTCTGTGCATTTCAAACAACACTGTGTGTTTAAAAGCATTAGATAATTTAAATAACGCAGTAAAATTAAGTAAACTGGTTAGATGGTGAAAGTGCAATTCCAACGGCGATGGAGGATTTACCCGCCGTATGTGTGCGGCGATGGTCAACTGACCGCGGCGGAAAAAATCCGCAGTGTCTGTAACCGACTATAAGTGCGCACCATCAGCCATGTCTGTAGCAATTGAAATTTGTGATCTGGCATCTAATTATTTCTTATATAGCATTAGTTAAATTTTCATTTTCCACTACTGTGCTTGCACATGACATTATAAATATTGGACCACAGCCTCAAAGAGTAAAACATATAACTACAAAGTGTGTGTTCTGACAGCAAAGAAATTATTGAAAACAGTTACAAAATTATAACAGGGGTTTGTGTTGCGGACGAAGGGAATTGAAATCCGTTATTTCATTTACCGGTCTTATTAGTTACTTTATGTAGTCGCGTGTGATTACCTGGCTTTTCACTGGGTGTCCTCGTTGTTATTCTTGTGATTTACAGATAATAAATTACTCTGCTGTTTACCTCATCTTGGTGTGTCATAACATCACTCAAAATGTAACAAAAGCTCGTGAAAAATACAAGGAGAGAGGAACAGGAAGGCACCACGATGGCACTCCTTGATGCCGAAGTGGGCCGCACATTCGAAGTATTTTAGAACCGCTGTCGTAAGGAAACGTACATAGCAAATGAAGTATTTAATACGGAAGTAGCTTACTAAAATGAAAACTGTGGGTGCTAATTTTTTTTATTTGTTGGTGTATTATTTCTCAGGACTTGGCAAGGTGAGGGCGGTTTACAGTTCTCTTTAGTATACTGCATTCCTTTCTTCATGTTAACAGTGATGAACCAGTCTCTACTTGAACAACTCTTTAACCGGCATTCGCCTCATTTTTTCGCAGATATGCATGCAGTGGCACGGCCGTAGCTGGAGTTAAGATAAATTTTGTTTCTCCTTCTGATGATGCACTGACGTGCCTCGCCGGCTGGGCAATGTCTAATGAGATCTGCGTCAAGGTATGCTGCGTATCAAAAGCCGCACGTCAAGTTCTCAGGCGAGCCGCAGGGGCGAAACTTGGAGTGCCGGTGCAGTTAAACGAACATTTGCGCAAATTGGCTTCCTTTGACTGTCAAAGTTGTTTCCTAACTGTATTCCCTTTGTGCAGTCAGCGGAAAGGGCAGTTACGCGAAAAGACTAGAAGACTACCAGTTCGAAACTACTTTTTATTTGATATCGCCGGACGTCATGTAATTGACATTTGTAGTCTGGCATTTCTATTTATTTCTTATATAGCACTAGTTCAATTTTAATTTTCCAGTAATGTACTTGCACTTTACATTATAAGTATTGGACCACCACCTCAACAAATAAAACATATAACAACAAAGTGTTTGTTCTGACAGCAAAGAAATTGTTGAAAATAGTTACAAAACTATAAAAGGGGTTAATCTGACGTTCAGTTTTGATATGAAATATCGCTTCTCAGGGAGACAACTGTACCAGCTAAATTCTTATTTTCCAGAAATGTACTTCCGCATTTCAATCTCAGTGGTGAGCCAAAACCACAAAGAAAGAAAAGCTGTAGCAACAAAGTGTGGGTTCTGAAAGCAAACAAATTGCTCAAAATAGTTACAGGACGGTAATAGGGCTTTATTTGACGTTCTTTTCTCATATTGTACATTGCCCCTCAGGAATAGAGTGGTATTAGTTAAAGCGTTATGTGACTGGAATTCTGTTAGACACTAAATGACCTGAACAAAACTCGATTTTTGTTTTCAACGTCCTAGTCCAACCCCTGCCTTTTTCCCTGCTTTGAACTCAAGTGGACCAAATTGGAAATAAAAGCAGGAAAAAATGTATTCGTCAGTAAAGTAGTCACATCACATGCTCTGGTTTATGGATGATGTTCTGTCTTTTCAGTAAAGAGAAGGTTTCCAACAAAAACAATCATTACCACTTCTTTAGAGCTGTAGTCCTATACAAAACATTTGCCAGTGTGAAGTGTAGAACTATGTCTCAGAGAAGGAAGCAGTTACGTACAAGCAAAAATGACAGATGAATACTGCATACAGACGTATGGGAAAACTGTAACAGCGATAACAATGCATTTTACTCAAACAAACTCTATAGGCGAGGGTGAGGATACACGGACGATATTAAAAGTTGTTCCAGCGTAGTTTACATCTTGACCGCTACGAGCCTCCCTTCTCTCGATAAGAAACAATCACAAACCTGCAACTTTTGCCAACCTCCCCAGTTCCCATTGTATTCTACATAGCAAAATTTTAAATTGCGCTACCGGACCTACATATTTTCTCTTACAGTGAGTCCCTTACCTTCACATCCTTTACAGGTTGTTGTTGTTGTGGTCTTCAGTCCTGAGACTGGTTTGATGCAGCTCTCCATGCTACTCTATACTCTGCAAGCTTCTTCATCTCCCAGTACCTACTGCAACCTACATCCTTCTGAATTTGCTTAGTGTATTCATCTCTTGGCCCCCTCTACGATTTTTACCCTCCACGCTGCCCTTCAATACTAAATTGGTGATCCCTTGATGCCTCAGAACATGTCCTACCAACCGATCCCTTCTTATAGTCAAGTTGTGCCACAAACACTTCTTCTCCCCAATCCTATTCAGTACCTCCTCATTAGTAATGTGATCTATCCATCTAATCTTCAGCATTCGTCTGTAGCACCACATTTCGAAAGCTTCTATTCTCTTCTTGTCCAAACTAGTTATCGTCCATGTTTCACTTCCATACATGGCTGCACTCCATACAAATACTTTCTGAAACGACTTCCTGACACTTAAACCTATACTCGATGATAACAAATTTCTCTTCTTCAGAAACGCTTTCCTTGCCATTGCCAGTCTACATTTTATATCCTCTCTACTTCGACCATCATTAGACATTTTCCTCCCCAAATAGCAAAAATCATTTACTACTTTAAGTGTCTCATTTCCTAATCTAATTCCCTCAGCATCACCAGACTTAATTCGACTACATTCCATTATCCTCGTTTTGCTTTTGTTGATGTCCAACTTATATCCACCTTTCAAGACACTGTCTATTCCGTTCAACTGCTTTTCCAAGTCCTTTGCTATCTCTGACAGAATTACAATGTCATCGGCGCACCTCAAAGATTTTATTTCTCCTCCCTGGATTTTAATACCTACTCCAAACTTTTCTTTTGTTTCCTTTACTGCTTGCTCAATATACAGATTGAAGAACATCGGGGATAGGCTACAACCCTGTCTTACTCCCTTCCCAACCACTGCTTCCCTTTCATGCCCCTCGACTCTTATAACTGCCATCTGGTTTCTGTACAAATTGTTAGTAGCCTTTCGCTCCCTGTATTTTACCCCTGCCACCTTTAGAATTTGAATGAGAGTATTCCAGTCAACACTGTCAAAAGCTTTCTCTATGTCTACGTAAACGTAGGTTTGCCTTTCCTTAATCTTTCATCTAACATGAGTCGTAGGGTCAGTATTGCCGCACGTGTTCCAACATTTCTACGGAACCCAAACTGATCTTCCCCGAGGCGGCTTCTATCAGTTTTTCCATTCGTCTGTAAAGAATTCGCGTTAGTATTTTGCAGCTGTGACTTATTAAACGGATAGTTCGGTAATTTTCACAACTGTCAACACCTGATTTCTTTGAGATTGGATTTATTAATTCTTCTTGAAGTCTGACGGTATTCCGCCGGTCTGAAACATCTTGCTCACCAGATGGTAGAGTTTTGTCATGACTGGCTCTCCCAAGGCTATCAGTAGTTCTAATGGAATGTTGCCTACTCCCGGGGCCTTGTTTCGACTCAGGTCTTTCAGTGCTCTGTCGAAGTCTTCACACAGTATCGTATCTCCCATTTCATCATCATCTACATCCTCTTCTATTTCCATAATATTGTCCTCAAGTACATCACCCTTGTATAGACACTCTATATACTCCTTCCACCTTTCTGCTTTCCCTTCTTTGCTTAGAACAGGGTTTCCATCTGAGCTCTTGATATTCATACAAGTGGTTGTTTTCTCCAAAGGTCTCTTTAATTTTCCTGTAGGCAGTATCTATCTTACACCTAGTGAGATAAGCCTCTACATCCTTACATTTGTTCTCTAGCCATCCCTGGTTAGCCATTTTGCACTTCCTGTCGATCTCATTTTTGAGACGTTTGTATTCCTTTCTGCCTGCTTCATTTATTGCATTTTTAAATTTTCTCCTTTCATCAATTAAATTCAATATTTCTTCTGTTGCTCTAGGATTTCTACCAGTCCTCGTCTTTTTACCTAATTGATCCTCTGCTTCCTTCACTATTTCATCTCTCAAAGCTACCGATTCTACTTCTACTGTATTTCTTTCCACCCTTCCTGTCAATAGTTCCCTTATGCTCTTCTGAAACTCTGTACAACCTCTGGTTCCTTCAGTTTATCCAGGTCCCATCTCCTTAAATTCCCACCTTTTTGCGGTTTCTTCAGTTTTAATCTACAGTTCATAACCAATAGATTGTGGTCAGAGTCCACATCTGCCCCGGGAAATGTCTTAGAATTTAAAACCTGGTTCCTAAATCTCTGTCTTACCATTATATAATCTATCTGAAACCTGTCAGTATCTCCAGGCTTCTTCATGTATACAACCTCCTTTTATGATTCTTGAACCAAGTGTTAGTTATGATTAAGTTGTGCCCTTTGCAGAATTCTGCCAGGCGGCTTCCTCTTTCATTCTCTTCCCCCCCATCCATATTGACCCACTTCGTTTCCTTTTCCTACTATCGAATTCCAGTCACCCATGACTATTACATTTTCGTCTCCCTTCGCTATCTGAATAATTTCCTTTATCTCCTCATACATTTCTTCAATTTCTTCGTCATCTGCAGAGCTAGTTGGCATATAAACTTGTACTACTGTAGTAGGTGTGGGTTTCGCGTGTATCTTGGCCACAATAACGCGCTCATTATGCTGTTTGTAGTAGCTTACCCGCACTCCTATTTTTTATTCCTTATTTAACCTACTCCTGCATTATCCCTATTTGATTTTATATATATAACCCTGTATTCACCTGACTAAAAGTCTTGTTCCTCCTGCCACCGAACTTCACTAATTCCCACTATATCTAACTTTAACCTATCCATTTCCCTTTTTAAATTTTCTAACCTACCTGACCGATTAAGGGATCTGACATTCCACGCTCCGATCCGTAGAACTCCAGTTTTCTTTCTCCTGTTAACGACGTCGTCTTGAGTAGTCCCCGCCCGGAGATCCGAATGGGGGACTATTTTACCTCCGAAATATTGTACCCAAGAGGACGCCATCATCATTTAATCATACAGTAAAGCTACATGCCCACGGGAAAAGTTACGGATGCAGTTTCCCCTTGCTTTCAGCCGTTCGCAGTACCAGCATGGCAAGGCCGTTTTGGTTAGTGCTACAAGGTCAGATCAGTCAATCATCCAGACTGTTGCCCCTGCAACTACTGAAAAGTCTGCTGCTCCTCTTCAGAAACCGCACGTTTGTCTGGCCTCTCAACAGATACCCCTCCATTGTGGTTGCACCTACGATATGGCCATCTGTATGGCTGAGGCACGCAAGCCTCCCCACCAACGGCAAGGTCCATGGTTCATGGGTAGGTAGTGTACATTTAAACTATACAACGATGGGTATATTGAGAGTGTTCTGTAGCAGATACTGCTGCATCCCCAGTGCAAGAGCGGTGAATAGCATTCAAAATACGAAAAATTAAACCTTCAGTTTTGACTAACCAGTGATGAAAACAAAGCAACGAAAACTAATATTAAAATAGAATATTAAAATAGAATACTGAAGTATATAAAGCAAAAGTACGTCATCTGAAGAAGCACGCATGCAGGTCTACTTCCTTCAGACAACAGGACTATAGCTCCAACAACAAGAAGTTGTAGAGATGGAGATGTGGCTCAAACGTTTGATATGTTGGTCAAAATCAACAAACTGTCAACTCTGGCTACAGTGTACGAAGTGTAAAACTTGAACTCGTTCAAAGTAAGCCAAAAATTACCAGCTATTGTATTTATCATAACTGCATGTCACGGTAACGAGCATATAAGCATATGTCTTAAGGCTGCACATAAATAAAGTCATGTTAACGAAACTGTTAGTACAGCTTAGAAAATGTTTTGCAACAAATTACACTCCCAGTATAATGCATCATTCCATTAGAGGGGAAAATTGTTGTAAAATGTATTCAACGCTAAAGTGCTATTTCTGTGCACTACACATACTCAATAAATCTAAATTAACTGTGAGAATATCTAAAGGACTGTTTTTCTCGAATTATCTTATTTTAAGTATTTCCCACATACACTGTTATGCAAAACTTTATGACGAGCTAGATGAAGTAAAATAACATGTGAACTACTCGTTAGAAATTAATGACAGTGCTGGAGCATTTTTAAAGACATTTGCTAGTCGTGCTCAGAAAGTAGCACGTCACATGGCGTGAGATCAGCGTGGCTAGAGCGCCAAATGGGACTGACCTCGCAATACGAGGCAGTTGAACGGCCGAGAAAAGGTAGTGTGTGTCAATCACGGAGCAGTTACGATGCACTGTGATGGTAGCCTTCATTAAGACATGGCCCACACACAACATTAGGAGGACTTCATGTGGAGCAGAAACATCGGGACACTGGGAGAAGGATGAAGTGTGACGAATGTAGCCCCAAAATTTGGTATCGGCCACAGCGTTGTTTCACCTGCATCGGGAGTGTTCCGAATCAGAGGCACAGCTGTCCAAAGGAGAAGATGTGATCGACCACAGTGAGGCACTGCAGCAGAAGGCCTCTACATTGTGTAACAGGCAAGAAGGAGTCCGTGTAAGACAGCAGTTGCAGTTGCAGCCATGTTTAAGAGGACTGCAAATCAGGCAGTTTCACTCTCCTCAGTGGCTCAACGACTGCATTGGGGTGGTCTCTTTGCCCTGCAACTAGTACAGAGTGTTCCATTGCCACCCGCAGATCGGCGGCATCGTTTGCGATGTTGCCAAGAGCATAGAAAGTGTCCAACACGTACAGTGGGATGGCAGTGTGGGTGTAACTATAATGATCTTCTGCCCTGGAGTATTCTAAAGCACAGACCCACTCTCCAGCTATACCACTGTGTGTGAAACCAACGGCAATGTAATATTTACGTGCAAATGACTAATTCCGTGCTCTACCAGTGAAGGTGAAGTTGATAACACGTATTATACTCCAAAATACTACTATTATCTTCCACATTAGTGAACAAAAATAATGATCAAGGAATGGTATCTTCCGAAATAAGAGACGATAAGCAAAATAACTATAGATTTATTACAAAAGAACAAGACTGATATCGGACACAAACAGAAATAAATTACATAGATTACAGTCAAGCACCTGTCTAATGAAATAAAGTGTGTACTGATGTACAATTGACAATGTAGGGAAGTGCGTGGAAAATTAATGGTGCATTCGACTTTAAATGGAGATAATGCATTGTGACTTAATCTACTTTGGCTGACAGTGAATTGAACTGCAAAGCTGCGAGATGCAATGAAGTGCATAAATTGGACATTGACTGCTGCTGTTTCAACGAGCATACCATAGGCACTGATAATTCACCTTGAAGGTCCTAACGTGCAGGAGCTACAAAATGTTCACCACACACCAGCAGGAGTCTGCGGCGATGTCACCAGCATGCCACTGTGGTGACTGAGCTGGTGGACTTCCAGCTTCTTCTCTCACCCCAGGATCTGTGACAATGTCGCCAGCACAAAACCTGTCACCACAATCTAATGGAACTCGTGGTCAAAGCCCGAATTTCAATCTCCCTTCCCTCACAGCCAAAACACGATAATCGATCTCACTCACCTATTGACCAAAGTCTGATTAAAAGTTTCTCCATCTCTCCCCCATTATTCCCAAATACACTTCATGTGGAGTACTACGGAAAATACTAAAACTACCAGTCGAAATGTGCCAGAGCTTCTTTACGCCAATCACATAATTCTGTTCTCTAAGTACAGTTTCCCTCCAGAAAAGCGTCCTATCGCTTTCCGTGATGGAGAACAGACGACTTGCGATCCGTTTTCTGAAATCATCATTGGGTTTCCAATCATGGCACCATTTCTCTCCTCAGAAGGCAAATCAATTGCTGTGGGTACCTTTGTGACCCCTAAAAAATGCAACAGCAATCATGGTGACAGTATACCAGGCGTCCTGCGTTGTTGCACATTTCAGGCACTGTGGTGAAATATTTTCACTACCCTTTCAGATAAGGATCTCGCAGGAAGTCCCACGGAAAACATCACGCGAATACCTGCAGAATTTGAAGAAAGGCCTCTCCCTGACGGGGACCAGTTATCAGGGTGCTAGACCGTCGTGACTCTGTTGAAAAAGACTGTGCCACAACGCCGCAAGCCTCTGGGACAATGTACTGAGCCCTGCTAAGAGCCTTCTCTGTATGTGGCTGGGGTCCCCTGCTGTCCAGGCCAGGTCCACCAGCGTGCCTTCGTCTGTGTGAAAGCAGCGACCCAGTCTCCCAGACTGGGCTGAAATACCTACGCCTGCGCCCCTCTGAACTAACATCAATAAAGCGGCCGTTTCACCATCTATGCCCGGTGAGCTTCCCTTCAGCCAGCTGTGACCATAACTGTCCAACAAAACTTTCTGCCAATAATAAACTGAGTCCTGTCACCTCAAATTACTCCGTCCAGATAGATACCAATGAACTCAGTACCCAACCACTGTTAACCTTCTTTATTAAGCATCGTGTTGGTCACAGCACCTTCCTAATTAGATACAAGTACCCCAACTGGATTTGTTCACATGACCTGTACAATTAAAGTGAAAGAAAGGTGAGCCCAAAGAACTTGCTGTCTTTCAACTGGGCCATCAAGAAGTCAGGGCACGTGCTCTACTCAGAGAAGAGCAGACTCAGTCTTAATGATTCTGGATGTACCCTGATATGACCAGAGGTGGAAACATGTAATGGATCCAGAAACATTGGCGAATTATCGTTTTGGTCATCCATGTGTTATGCTATGGGGAGGCATAATATTGCATTGGCAATACTGACTTCCGAATCTTTGAACACAGTACACTAAGTGGTCGACATTATCGTGACACTGTAGTCTTCCTCAGGTGTGTCTGTTCAGGAGTGCATTCTGTTATGACCAAAGGAAACTACAATCGCCCTTTTGTGGGGTCTTTCATTGTTCTGAGAGAGGGATTGAACTACAACCTATCAAATATTAGTTTTTTTTGTGATACGAATCATAAAAAGATTTTCTTAACTTGGTACTATTCTTTTCCATAGGAATGCTTGATAATTTAAAACTGTCATTGACTATTACAACGAACTAGCACTAATTAAGAGACGCTTCTCTTGAAGTACGACGTTCAACATTTACTGAGGTGCATTTCGTTCTGACACTTTAGTCAGTCTGGATGATCTTGACTGCTTCAGCGGAGGTTACAAAGAGGAGCAGAGCGCTTCCTAGCTCGCTTCTATACTGACCATCATGCGAGGACATTGTCGTACTGACAGAGAGGGTGTGTCTCCTGAATCCCATTCGTCGTTGTGGATTGCAAAAAGACTTTGCTAGTATCTGTGGTATGGATGTGTTATCGACTTTGGTGTGGCGCTGCGATCTTTGGACAATACCACACATTTGGTCCTGGCTTAATTTTTATAGATGATAATGCACGACCTCATCGAACCGTTCAGGGGGTGAAGCACTTGGAATGACCGGATTTTAGGCGAATGGACTGGCCTACCCACTCACCCCGACTTAAATACCAATGAGCAGGTGAGGGACGCACTGTGGAGACATATTGCAACACGTCCACATGCACTAAAACCATCCGGGAGTTGTCAACTGCACTGATGCAGGAATTGAATACCCTTCTCCAAGAACTCATTACCCAACTTATGGCCAGATGGGAGTACGCTGCATAGCATGTTTTACCATCCATTGTGATAAGACAATCTTTTAAGAATCAAGCCCCACGTTTTGTACTATCAAAAATTACAGTGACCTCAATGTGATTTGAAACAGTGTAAGATGCAGGGATCTGGGAAGTTGTAGACGACTGAACCCACGCTCAATCAAATTTTACAGTTCAGCTTAACATGATCATTTTACACAAGACACTGGTAGACTGAGCACACTTGATTGCTCAGTTAAGCAAACGCAAATTATTATGAGACTGTATACCACACATCAAATCCTAAGACCAAGGGCTCAAATGAAAGATCTGATACGATGACACTGAAAGCTATAAAGCGCCACTGATTAAAGCACTGAAAACATCAAAATTTATTTAATCCCTAAGTATTTATCCGTAGAACATTTTTCAAAAATATTATTTTCCTGATATACACAGTTTAATTGCGTGTGAATTTTATCGTGGTAGCACCTTTAGAAATGCCTTAAAACTGTTAAACTGATTAACTTTGCACTGGCGGCCACTCCTACCTTTTCCGACGTTTGGGAAACCGCTTGCTTCCGCAGAATTTTTGCTCGTGAGAGGGCTATTTTCTTTCGATATCTTTGTCTGACATCTATATCTCCGGCTGACATCTATATCTTTGCCTGAAAACTTTCTTGCATGTGGTTTATTTACGTTTTGACAATACTAATACATATTAGTAGGTGGAAGGTTGAATTCGCAAACCTTTACGTGGAAGCCAAGATTTACGCATAAAGGGTGGTGGTAAAACTGTGTTTAGGAAACAGAGGTTTCATGGAAATCTGTTTACCACAGAAAAGAGGAAGCAGCTCGAAATGAAGAACATAAGCTCTCAGCTTCAACATCTAAACTTGGGACAGAAGAATTGTACAGATGCGTGAATGATGTTGATATGGATTCCACTATATTCAAACTTATTGATTAAGAGCTTCTCTACCAGGCTGTAAGGTTTTCATGTTCATGTGTTAGCTGTAAAAATACGGAATACATGACTGTTGTTGAAGAAATAATAGTGGGAATAGCTTGTGATTTGAATTTAATTTGTATTTCGTGTGGCTATGAATTTTCATTTTCCTCCTTCAAAAAACTGATACTGGTACCTATGAAAGCCATTACACGTTAGCATATGCTCTGAGATGTCTTGGACAGGGCAGGGAAAGAGGTAATTTATTGTGTGGTTATCTGAACATGCTTCCACTTTGTGCAAGGTTTGAAAAAAATAAATAAAGAAATGTCTGATGTTGTATGCGATGCTCCCGAAGTTTCTATGAAGAAAGCAGAGTAGTAACTGGTTGAAATAAACAAAAAAGAAATAGACCCTGAAGTGGATATTCATGACAGAGAATCTCGTACAAATGTTACTGACCTGTGTGTGTCTGTAGATGGGACCTGGATGAAAAGGGTTCACACATCTCTGTATGGAGTTGCATCTGTTATTGGTATTGACTCAGGTAGAGTTTTAGGTTGAGAAATTATATCTAAATACTGCCACCAGTGTGCAACAAGGAAAATGTCCAACGATGAAGACAATGAGAAACTGGGGCAGGAAAATCATGCAGTAGCATGCTCTAAAAATTATAATGGTTCAAGTGAGGGCATGGGGGCTGCTGCAGTTATCTGGATGTTCTCCAGATCTGAGGACCGGTATGGTGTTAGATATGCTATTTCCCTTGGTGATGGGGACTTCTCTTGGTTCAAAGCTGTAACAGATAAAAATCAGTACAATACAACAATAGAAAAGTTGGAATGTGTTGGCCACATCCAAAAGAGGCTTAATAGTAGGGTTCGTCACTCGCTGAAAGAGGAGAAAGGTGAAGTACTTGAGGATGGAAAACCGCTAGGAGGAAAAGGCGGGCTTACTCTGAAAGAAATTGATTCTCTGCAGTTATTTTATAAGGAAAAACACACGTAATTTAGAAACAATGAGGCGAGCTGTGTGGGCAATTTTTTTCCACAAACTATCCACTGACCAAACACCAATGCACAGTCTGTGTCCGAAAGGCGATTGGTGTATGTTCAACAACAGAAATGAGACGTATTCACATTAGCACTCATTAGCAGAACCTGCTATGAATGCAATTAAGTCCACAATCAGGTTTCTTGCAAACTCTGATTTATTGAGGAATTGTCTATTCGGAAACACAAAATGTAAATGAAAGATAGCTCTGAGCACTATTGGACTGAACATCTGAGGTCATCAGTCCACTAGAACTTAGAACTACTTAAACCCAACTAACCTAAGGACATCACACACATCCATGTCCGAGGCCGGATTCGAACCTGCGACCGTAGCGGTCGCGCGGTTCCAGACTGAACGCCAGAACCGCTCGGCCACACCGGCCGGCTGTAAATGAAAGACTGAATAATCTAATTTGGATTAGATGCTAAAAAGGACAGTCTGTGGACTTGAAGTACTCAAAATAATTGTCTGTAATGCAGTTTTATGTTACAATAACGGAAATAATGGCAGAATTGAAGTGCTGAAGAGAGTTGGTATAGATCCTGGTGTGTTTACAGTAACAGCATTTTACACCATCGACGAGAGTAGGTTCAAGAAAGCTAACAGATCAGTGTCTTACCAGCAAATACAGGCCAAGCAGCCGCGTGGGGTAGCCGAGCGGTCTGAGTCGCCTTGTCGCGGTCCGTGCGGCTCCCCCGTCGGAGGTTCGAGTCCTCTCTCGGGTATGGGTGCGTGTGTTGTCCATAGGGCTAAGTTAGTTTAAGTTAGATTAAGTAGTGTGTAGGCTTAGGGACCGATGACCTCAGTAGTTTGGTCCCTTAAGACCTTACCACAAATTTCCAAATGAGGACCAGGCAGAACCGAAGAGGGGGGAAGAGAAAACTGGAAGATGGGGAGTATCAGTATGGAGGATTTTAAAATTGAGGTAAGCTTATTAGATTTAGAAGTATGAGAAGAAGGTCTTTGAATGAACTTTTCCTTGTTTTTCATTTTTTACGTTATAAGAAGCCATTTCTCAAAAAAAGTATATGCGCTAATGTCATGAAATTTTCAGTAACTGCAATTAAATTCTGATTTTTAGATGATTGTATGCAGAAAAAAATTAATTTTGGGTGTGCAAAATTAAAAATCTCTAAATGACACAATTTGGACCATAATTTAATAACTGTAGTTAAGTGGTGTTGTAACCATCTCAGGACACTACAATTAAATTTTCAAATTAATTGCATGATTAGATTTTGAGATATGACTTTTTATAAAGAAGACAATAAAAAACAAAAAATTCAAATATTAATTCTGCATATTTTATTACATTTTTCCGTTAAAACACAGCTCTTTTGCTTCACATATGCAAAATTTTAGATTTGTGCATTAATAAATATTGCTGTAATGATTTTTTTACATAAATGTTTCCATTTTCCATTACATCCCCCCTCAGCACAAACTTACTTAGAGGGCAGCCCATAATTGGATTAGAAGTTGATAATAGCAAAATAATTTACAGGTGACAATAAAAGTATCGTATGGCTGAAAAACGTTTTAGAAAACATCAAAACAAAATTAGAAAACGTATATCAAAATATTATTTTAGAAGGCACCAATACCATAATTTACCATCAAGAGACCTCAAAGGCCAAATTGATCTGTTTTACAGACGCCAGTAATTAGAATAAACAGTGTAATATTCCATAGATTTAAACTTAATACACACAGGCTTCCAATGATGCAGATTAAATTACAAACCAGGTTTCAAGCCGAAGAAGAGCGCCAAGGCATCATTCAGAAATTTTGCTCTGCTGGTACTTACATCTGACACAGTTGCATCCTGGCGTCCCACTAGTTTCACACAGGTAGATCAAGAACAGTTAAGATTTAGACCTGTAAAA
The DNA here is from genome assembly GCF_021461385.2 of Schistocerca piceifrons. NCBI lineage: Eukaryota > Metazoa > Arthropoda > Insecta > Orthoptera > Acrididae > Schistocerca > Schistocerca piceifrons. Next base: position 704,832,346 of record NC_060141.1, on the reverse strand, counting down.
CAGAAAAAAAAACATGTTACCTCACTTGCAGTAGTGCCTTAAAAACGATCGCAGATCATCCGAAATAAAGAAACAGTCTTTGCATATTTAACATCCATAAACTGTTCGAACAAACTCTGCCATGGATAAATAATTTCTGTAGACCCCTTTGGTCAAACAGTGCACAATTGTGGAAAGCTATTTACGAGAAAATTACCGCGCAGGCGGTGCAATTGTCACAGACAATTTCAGATTCCCCAAACACACGCAAGTTACTTCTGGCACTCCCTTAAAAGCTAGAATACAGAAAAGCACATAAATGGACCACCTGAACTCTTTCGGTAACCAACAAGTTCACTCGCCCCTGGCACAACTTAGTTATTATGCAATACAGCACACCGGCGCTCACCGTAACTTACGTGAAAGTTGTCTTGTATGTCACTAGGCAGTGACACGTAATGCGAAAGTTACTTTAGTCTTTAAATTTTGCAAAGCAGTGTAAGTAAAAAATAGGTTCATCAATTTTTGAAGCCTATTACCCAACTTCCGCCACCGAAAATGAAGGTGCAAGGAAACAGGCAAATGATAAATACTGTATTACTATTGAAAATCCCTGTATTTTGGATGTCAATGTAATGGATGGCCACCTGGTGCTTTAACCTGAAGTTTCGAGCACTGTGGCATTGAATAAAAGAGGCCCTGGACAGTTTCTGGCGAATTTTGCCTCCATGTAGTTCATATGATAAGCTACAAACCATCAATTTCAGATCCTGGATACCACTACGAACAAGTACTTAATCGACCATAGTTCCAAACCACTAAAAGTTGTCACAGAGCTCATGCACACACAGCCAATTGCTGTATGAGGTGTTTGTGGATTCTAGACAACGGAAGTCGATAGCAGGTAGCTTTCAATCATCGACACAAACAAGTCCATTTCTGCCGTAATGATCCAGCATAGAGACAATATACGGACTAAACAGCTCAATTCATTACAGCAGTGTGGACATGTGGCACGCAACGCATGCTCACGATCATCTCGTGTGGCTGTACACCCACTCTGCCTATTAGCCCCTCTCACTTATTAGTCTATCATGGTAACATATTACTTATGACATGTTTCATTTCTTATTGTTTCACAGTGCCTCACAGAGAAAAGTGAAGTACTCAAAAGATAAGGTCTGATGACAATGTAACTTAATCATATACACACCATTGTTGAGTACGTAAATGATTAAGAGTTACAGGTAGAACGACCCGCAGAGTGCAGTATTGTTGTTTGTATCTAGCATTGTTGCCAGGCTAAGTAGGGAATACAAATGGCGTGAACAGCGTCATCACTGTAAAAGACACAGACATGTAGTGTACTCATATACCTAACTCACTTTGAAAGTAACCTCATTGTTCATCTCCATTTGGTCAGCTCGTCAAATCATGGCATATTACAGATTTGTGGGACATTCGAATGCCACTGTGGTTCGATGTTGGACCACATATGAAACTGAGGGCAGGCACACTTAAGATTCCAGTCGACCACATCTGACCAACAGAAGAAACGATCGCCGTATTGTACACCAAGCACATCTTAACCCCCTCACACCTGCACCTCCCATTCTAGAAGAAGTAATCTATTCCCTGGAACATTCCGTGTCATCCCACACCATTGGGCGGAAATTAATAATAAAGGCACTAGGGAATTAGCAGTCGTTCCATAGGCTGCCGCTAACAGCACAATATAAACCACTGTATTTCGAGCAGTGCCATAAGCGGAAAGAAAGGACTGCTAATGAATGGCGTGGCAGTGTGCTCTGCACTGAATCATGATTGTGCATTAGCCCAGATGACCATCGTCTGCGAGTATAGCCCCAAGTAAAGGAATAAAGCGAAAGTGACACCAGCCTGCATTATTGCCAAATTTATTCAAGATGGCGGCTCTCTGTGGGGTCCTTCACCTCCTCTCCTTGAGGTGTAGAAGTCGCAACGTCACATAATGCCTCCATTGCCACTTCTCTTCCCTCCCCCATTTCCCCTCCCCTTCCCCATTTTATGAATTTGCAGGAGAAACACTCAGTATGTACTGAGATGCTGGAGAGGAAGGACGTAAGGTACTGTCATTATTTATTTATATGTTGAGTGTCCTACACTTGCCTCACATTCCCCACTTGTGATTTACTGGGAAAAGCACAATCTGCATTAAGCTGTTGACATAGATGGTACTGTGTGTGTGTGTGTCTGTGTGTGTGTGAACTATTGTTGAGTTGTGGGTATCAAGAAGAGAGAAGATCAGTAACTGTATTACATGTAAAAATACGATCGAGGACTGTGGTGATAGTGTCCTTCTGGATGGCTGGAAAGATCAGGTGACGGAAGAGTGAAAGAAGAATACTTCTCGCCAAATAACGAAAATGCAATGGGATAGGGTGAAGTTGCATTTTGCAACTGATACAGGCAGTTGTTGGTGCTCTACCTGCCAACCTCCTCCTTTGAAATGGCTCTCCAGCCTGCCTCTTCCACCATGCAAGAGACGTCCGCCAATCCAGCAGATTAAGTGACATTATTCCTATGTACAACATTTTTGTGGTGGGCAGCACACCGATAGTAGTAATATGCTGAACTAATTACAGTTCTCCTGCAGCCAGACAGGTCTCTGGTGACCTCTCCCCTTTAGCAGCCCCAGACTGACTAGCCTAGTTAATAATTCCATCAACAAAGGATGCTCAAAAGTTAAATGACATGGGGGAAAATTGGCGCCAATCTATAGGAACATAGCAATCCCCCTCCTCCACCCGAAAATTGGCAGGAGTCACCAAGAAGCTAGGAATGTTACATCAGATCATGTGATAGTAACACTATGGAATATAAGGTGGGTGTGGTCTCAGTCATAGTCAGTCAGTGGAATAACCATGAAGCACCAACAACAACTGCGATAGTCATCTGTCTAAGCCTTGCAGAAGAAGTCTAAAAGTAAGTACATGTGATTTAGTTCCATGCCTTTGTTCAACTCTGTGTCCTTGTCTGTTGTTTCCTCTTCTTCTTTGTTCAGCGACCTCAGGCATGTCCATACTTCAAGACCTGCAGTGACCTCCAGCCTGTTGGGATTCGGTAGTGCACCTGACCAACATGTAGGATCAGGACAACAAACCGCTATTATCAGTACCACTTGTCGATTTGGGTAATGAAGACATTGAGCCAGTCCATGACTGTCAGAACAGTTGGGATGGGGATCTGACACTACACTGTGCAGGTCTGTACTGGTCTCTGACATACGCACAATCCTGGAACATTCTGATGTTGATGTTATGGATGAGAAGCTGTCGAATCCTCCCCGCGCTCTAGTGTTTTTTCAGTTCAATTTACAATTTAACAACTGGCCCTTCAAAGCATTTAAATGCTGGTATAAAAGCACAGTGGACAGTTGCTCCCTGTCATGTTGTGTTCGAGATCAAAATACACCGAGAAGTGTTAAAGTGTAGTTTATGGAGTTGGAATCAGATGAACTGTATAAAGCAGAACTCTAACTCAATCAACTCATGGCCACCAAGTATTATCCTGTTCTTCCCTGAGGCATTTGCTGTGCTGTCCTGACTCTATCTATGATGTCACCATACACTTGTGCTGCACTTATGTTTAGATTGGGTGGATGGTCCATTTATTTACAGCTCTCCACCATTACAAATTTGTTAAGCCTGCAGATGGTGCTATTCTTTGAAAGACTCGACAGATGGTTCCTTATGTTCAAACTGTCTACAAAGACAATATAAACTACCTCCATATGTATAGTGTGCATGTAGACGATTTAGAACACTGTATCAACACGATGCCAAAATAAGAAGCTATAGGAATACCCATCACTTTGAGGGAATTCTATGCGTACAAGAAAGCTTTATTTGCCAAATTCTGTATAGGAGGGGAAGATGAGCCAAAAACCTGTTGGTTTTTATGATGTTGTACATCCTGTATATGACTACTAAATAAAAGCAATATGTATATTATAGCAAATCATATTTTTCTTCTGCTCTTCTCATAGTAACAAAAATAACAATAACAATAATGATACTGTTTCCAGTAGTTTCGATGCCAATTCTAGAACACTGCAACAGCAGCTGTCTGAAACACATCGTCAGTGCAGTCAATGTCTTCAGTCACTGTGTCATTGTTAAAGTGAATGATAGATGAAGCTTTTCAGATATGTGTGTGTGTGTGTACACCCAGTAGCTTAGTTGGTTACATACATTTTCTTTAAAAGCCCATCACACATAATGCACTCAGTATCATGGCACAGTGGGTGAAGCATACTCAAGACAAGAACTTTTTTATAAGTGACTAGTACTGTGATGGTGTGGGAGAAGATGAGAAGAAGAAGAATGAGATACTTTTCTCAGATAATATACAAGTGGTAACTGGAAGTTCATCCAGTTGCAGCAAGACAAATATTCTCATGTCACTGCTAAAACACCTGTATGAAGTCCGATTCGAGCATGTATGTTTATTTTCAAAAACACTGTTTCAGTCCAAGTACCAGTAGCTGCAAAAGTTACTAAAAGGTGTCGATGGTATGAAATCCCTCCAGCAGAAAAAGCAAAGGCAAACCCACGTTCATATTTGATGATGTGGCTGTGGAAAACCAGTATCAAATTCTACAACATTTCCGTTTTGGTCATCACACGGGTGTTGACGTATGTTATTTGAGTGAAACGTATCCCAGAATTCCAAAACGGTTGGTGAGGGATAATCCAAACCTTACCAATGCCTTCAAACAAGGCATTTTGGATGTAAGGTACATTTAGCAATCACGTGTAGGAACTGGTACATCATTCAATGAACTTGTAGAGATATGTGGAGATCGCTGGAATCACACACAGTACAGGTTTCTTGTTACTGATAAAACAAGAAAATTGAATGACAGTAGGTATAGGCGCAAATGCCAGGAGAGGGTTTTGTATACGTAGCTATGACAGAGGTGGATACATTAGTATACATCACACCATGAACATGTTCACGTGCATTCCGGGCACTACATCTGGGAGGATGGGTACACTTAGACAGAGAATCGAGTGCAAATCAGGTGAATGCCGTTGATACTTCTCATCAAGTCCCAGCTGGCCTGTTGGCTGGTGTATTTATTATGGTTGAGGAAGAGATTCCGCTATTAGATATCATTTGTAGTGACCAAACTGTTCTCCTTTATTCCTAGCCGTCATCAGTCTCTCCCACTGCTACATTTGGTTCACAATTCATTTTGGTATGTTAGTCCTCTTGACAAACACACGCCGGCCGAAGTGGCCGCGCGGTTCTGGCGCTGCAGTCTGGAACCGCGAGACCGCTACGGTCGCAGGTTCGAATCCTGCCTAGGGCATGGATGTGTGTGATGTCCTTAGGTTAGTTAGGTTTAACTAGTTCTAAGTTCTAGGGGACTAATGACCTCAGCAGTTGAGTCCCATAGTGCTCAGAGCCATTTGACAAACACACAGTGAGTGAACATACAAAAGATATCTTGCTTTGTGGCTTCTTGTATAACGTCACGAAGTTGCACTGAGATTTACTTACCTCTGTTCCTGTCACAAACTTCCTGCTGAGTCGCTCGCAATCACATAATGCCTTATTAACCTTGCTGTTTTGTCAGCCTGCTCGCCAAGTGGACTCGCTTACGACTCTCACCCCTGCTGTTGACACACTAGCGCCGCTGCTGAAATGTTCTGCCTTACCAAACTGAACTGTTCTGCTGTACAACAATGCTATTACTCTCTTCATCACTTTTTGGCTGTCCTTTGTTCATTGTTAAGCAGAACTGAGATTAGCGATAAATTATCTAAACAGCGGATCATCAGTCTGGTTTCGGTACAAGCTGTAAAGAAATTTTCGCCCCCTCTATTTGAATCTTTGGTACCTTCATAATTTCAAAGAGTGCATTTCTGCGAACACTGTCGAGAGCTTTTTCTAAATCTATAAATGATATGAACTTGGGTTTGCCCGTGGCCAATCTATCTTGTAAGATATGCCGGAGGGTCAGTATGGCCTCGCGGTTTCCTACATTTCTCCAAAGCCTAACCTGATCTTCCGTGAGGTCTACTTCTACTACTTGTATTTTTTCTTTCGTTTGTTAATAATTCGTTTCAACATCTTGGAAACTCGATTTATTGAACTGATGATTCAGTAATATTCGCACCTGTCAAACCGTGCCTTCTTTAGAATAGGAATTATTATACGATCATTGAAGTCCAATGGTCATCCATGGATCTGAAATATGTAGGGACTTTATAAAGGAAAATCCACAAATAAAATTAAAACATCATGCCTGATGCTAAATTTTTACTGCATCAACAGCTAAAATTTGGTAAGCGATAAACATTTTTTCACTTTCCATAGAATCTTAAGGTCCCACATTTGCTGATATTATTGTAATGTGTACAAGTATAAAGTGTTTTTGCAGCTAAATAATGGTTTTTTGTTAATATAACCGAATGCAGCAGCTCACAGACGTGAAATATAAATTTATTTTAGTATGGTTTTTTGTCTCTGGCTATTACGGGTCTTCGGCAAGTGTTAAACACTGTAGTCATTATCAATCGCTGGCTTTCACTGCTACTGACGGTGCGTGGGCGATCCTCGGCTACTGATTCAACTGTCCCAATGTGACTGAGTTAGCGCTAAATAGAAGAAGAAAGCCGTTGGAAAGGAATTCTGGACCGTCACTCCTCTGTGATTCACCCATCTCTCAGTTTACGTATGATTTTTCCCAGAGCCAATGAGATGGGATATGCGAGAGTGATGTTGCACGACTAAAATTTGATCATTACTCCACGGGCTTTCTGCAGGCTCACAGTCGCTTCAGCAGGTGTCGCGGTGCTTGTTCGACAGAGACACACAAATTCTCGTCATAAAAACGGAGTTGATTGCGATGTTGTCTGGTAGGTGCAACCCGTCTTTTCCCATCTATCTTTGTGTGTGTGTGTTCGCATTTTTTAATACGTTGGCAATTGGTCTTCGTAAAATTGGTTTATTGGTATACGGTGCATGCTCTCTAAGGCTGCAATTCACAGCATTGAGACCTCTGCGAGTCTATGACTTTGTATACGGGAAGAGTTTATTTTTTTCTGCTTTGAGTGTGGGGATGTATTTTATTATTTCTGCATCTAATTATGAGGCTTGTAGTGAAGTAATGTTACTAGAGTTTTATGTCTGTCAGATCTAGCGTAACACTGACGTGATCCTAGGATTGTACCCTTGTCACTAAATTTTGTTCCCTACGTATGTAAAATGTAAACTTTCACGGTCGGAATTTTCACTGTTAACAAAATATTCCAGGCTATTATGCTGAGGTCTAAAAGATTTCACTTCAAAACCCGACATTTCGTCCCCATCTGCGGAGGACATTTTCAAGGGGCATCGTAGCTTTATTGATCATCCGATTCACACCTTGGCTCGCTACTGACTACAGCAAAATTCCACTTCCTCACAGAGGCGTGACGTCATATGTTTTGAATACAGGAGCGCTACTGGCCGTTGTCGACTGCCGTCGTCAGCTGTTACTATCATCCCACGGTGAAAGACTGGTACATATCTTCTTCAGCACCGGAATCCAAATTTCATTAAATTTCATGCCCTCCTCCTTCCTATAAAATTCCTAGCTTGTTTCACAATCTCTATGCCTCTCTGTGTGGTCTTTCGTGGTATCCGTTTGTGGCTGCCAGTACTAGAGTAAGGTCAAAATGAATGTGCTGATCTCCTGGTTGTGAAGCATGTTCCACAACAGCTGATCTGTCAATCTCCCCTCTTCTGCAGTTGCTCTTGTGCTCTTCAAGTCGTTTTTTGACAGTTCTTTTTTGTAGAACCCACCTACACCTTCCCACATCTACACAGAATCCTATAAATTCGAGCTTTTTCCTGCAGTTGGTGAGCATCCTTGGCCGATTTTAGATGATCTTGTATCTACCGTGTGGGTGTGCAAATTACCGCGATGTTCCTCTTTCTCAATATTTTTCTTATGCGGTCAGCCACGTCCTTAATGAATGGCAGTAAAACTTTAGATTTCACAGGCGATTAAGCATCACTATGATTTCGACGCGGTGGTCTTAACGCTCTTTCCACCTTAGCGGACGAATAACCATACTTGAGCAATGCACTGGTGATATGTTTTAATTCTGCGCCAAGCAGCTCTGGTTCACAGATTTTCCTTGCTCTATCCGCTAACGTTTTTATGACGCCTCGCTTTTGTTGAGAGTGGTGGCTCGAATCCCGGTGTAGGTAACGGTCTGTGTGCGTCAGTTTTCGGTAAACTGTGTGGCCCAAGCTACCATCTTCTTTCCTGAAAACTAGCACCTCAAGAAAATTTAATCTTCTGCCTGCCTCCTCCTCCTCCTCCTCCTCCTCTGTAAACTGAAGCTTCGGATTGTTCCCGTTCAGATGTTGTGAAAACTCCGGTTCCTCCATGCCATGCCGACACTGAACAAACGTATCATCCACGTAACGGAACCTGATATTCGGTTTCTTGAATGAGATTTTCACTCTGCAGCGAAGTGTGCGTTGATATGAAACTTCCTGGCAAATTAAAACTGTGTGCCGGACCGATACTCGAACTCGGGACCTTTGCCTTTCGCGGGCAAGTGCTCTACCATCTCATTTTTTGATCTCATTTTGTTCTATATATTTTTCCTTGAATTTGTTCGTGGCGGACGTCCGATAACACTCGTTCAGGTTGTTCGTTGATCCGTTTACTCTGTTTTTTTATTTTTTATTTTTTATTACGGAGGGTAACTAAATCCTCTGACCGAATACGCTGAGCTACTGTGCCGGCACCATCTGAGCTACTCAAGCACGACTCACGACCCGTCCTCAAAGCTTCAATTCTGCCAGTATCTCGTCTCCTACCTTCCAAAATTCACAGAAGCTAAGCCACGTCTTCGCAGTATCCTTTCTTCCAGGAGTCCTAGTGCTGCAAGGTTCGCAGAAGATCTTCTGTGAAGTTTGGAAGGTGGGAGACGAGGTACTGGCAGAATTGAAGCTTTGAGGACGGGCCTTGAGTCGTGATTGGGTAGCTCAGACGGTAGAGGACTTGCCCGCGAAAGGCAAAGGTCCCACGTTCGAGTCTCGGTCAGGCAAACAGTTTTAATTTGCCAGGAACTTTCATTCGGTATCTTGTTCGTAGTGTTCAAACTCTTCTCCTGGAATTTTTCTATAAAGAAGTTCGCTATAATTGGGCTTATGGGACTCCCCAGGCGACATCATCCATGTGTTCATAGAACTCTTCGTTTCATTTGAAATAGGTGGCTGTGATGCAATATTTAAACAGTTCCGCAAAATCGGGAGGAAAAAATTCGATCCAGCTGTCGCAACACTTCATTTAGAGGAACCATAGGGAGTAACGACGCCACGTCAAAAATAACTAACTTGTCCTCCGGTTGTACCACTATGCCGTTTAATTTACCGATAAAATGTGCCGATTTTTTGATATACGAATCCGATCGGCCCACATACGTTCGTAATAATGTTGTCAATAACTTGACAATCGAATAGGTGGGCGAACCAATAGCACTTACTATAGGCCTTAGAGGAACATGTTCTTTGTACACCTTCGGCAATCCATAAAGTCTTGGTGCGAGCACAACTGAATTGAACAGACTTTTGCGAACGCTTTGTTCGACAGAGGACTTGTTTATCAACCGCGTAAAAGTTCTAAGAACTTTGTCAGTGGTGTCTTTACTTAGTTTCCTATATGTTTGCGGATCTAATAAGTCGTTAGTCTCACTGTGGCAGTCGGTCACTTTCAAAACCATCCTTGCATTCGTCCTCTTTCAGGCGTTTTGAGACATTCCTCTCACCCACTGTTAAATCACCTTTTGGAGGCTTTGCGTGAGACAATATTCCTACAGCTGGCTATTATTTCTTCTGTGGACACAACTCACGGGGGTTCTTCGCATTTCCCTCGGTGTATACGTAAATAATAGAACTGTTGTCCTTCATACTTGTTACACGAAAACGAACACAGATAACTGTCTCAAGTAAATACTTGTTGCACAGGGATGCACGGCATAAACGAGTTCTGTATAAAGTCGAACATAAGTCCACACACCGAGTCGTCCCTGTCAGTTAGTTAGCTACACTTCTGATTCTCCATGTAGAGCTTCCGACTTTTTCGACTGTGAATGCCGAGATCACCCTGTGTCGCCCGTTTAGCAGATTCGGACAGGTGAGGTGATTTCAATTGGGTCTGCACAAGGACGTAGCCAAACGGAGGTCAAGGGGAGTTCGGACCTCTTCCCCTCCCCCCCCCCTCTCTCCCCCTATCACCTAAACGAAGTTACACAAGACCTAGTTGCCGTGTAGTGAAACTGAAAAGTATAAGGGTCGATTAGAAGTTTCAATTTGAGAGCATTGCTACGTATAAGAAACGGAGCGCGTCTCCGATACGGGTATGTAAACGCCGACATGTGGCAAGGGTTTAGTGTGGCACTCGCGTCCTTCCGACATGCGTGCGGTATATGCGGAAACGTAAACTGTGGCGACGTTATTCCCATATGTGTCCCAACGGGACCAACGTGTCGGAAGAGTATGTGCAGCAAGCAGTTACGTACTTCTTTACGCAACAGGACACGCTCTTCTACCAAACTGATAGCTGGTGGGTCTGTGGGATAATTGCCTCCATGCCCATGGAGATTTTGCTTCAGTGGCATATTAATACTGGACTGTGCAGCCATTGAACGGAAAATTTTTGATCGCTTCTTATATTCTGATTTTCTATGATACGACGAGTTATGCACAATCAACAGTCAACGAGGGCAACGATAGATTTAAGATATCGATGTATAGATAGCAACATCAGCTATCACCTATACCTTCTTTAGCCTGGACTAACTACTGTACATTGTTGGCCTTTATCGAGCTGAGTTGTTGTTTTGTTAAGCAGTTCAGTTGTTACTTGCAGTTGAAATTAATGTAAGTCCTGCCACTTACTGTTTTTGTGCTGTCTCCTGTTTTGACAGTTCCTAACTCTTGGATTAGGTGGTAATAAGAAAGTTTACAATAAGAACAATGATCTACTGTCACATGTCCTATTCGTAATGTATTTGGAACAGTGAGTCCCTAATGTATTTGTAAATAAACGGCATATAAACGACAACGTATGTTTTACACACGGGGTAACAATTATTGAGCTATATGAAAAAACGTAAATTAGTTACAAACTACAGCGTGGTCACAAATTATCCAACACGTAAACGTCACTACAGGTATTTGGATTTAGGTTATGACATGTTCGAAATGCCTGCCATAATTGGCGAAGATGCATTCGGGCGAATAGCATGACCCGCTGAAGCGTCGAAACTTCGATGCTGTCGATGACCTCCTGAATGGATGTTTTCAGCTCAGCAATGGCTTTGTGGCTATTGCTGTACATGTTGCCTTTAATATAGCCCCACAAAAAGTAGTCGCATGTGTTCAGATCCGGTGAATAATGCGGCCAATCGAGGCCCATGCCAGTGTCCTCTCGGTACCCTTGAGCCAGAATGCGGTCCACAAAGTGCGCCTCCAGGACATCAAAGACTCTCCTGTTTCGAGGGAGTCGAGCTCCGTCTTGCATGAACCACTTTGGATAAAGGGGATAAAATCACCTTCCAAAACATTCACGTACCGTTCGGTAGTCACCGTGCCATCAAGGAATATTACACCGATTATTCCGTGACTGGAGATTGTGGAGAGACGTCTTGATTGCGAAATGCGGATTCTCTTCCCCCAAATGCGCCAGTTTTGCTTATTGACGAACCCATCCAAATGAATGTGGACTTTGTCGCTAAGCCAAACCATACAGCGAACACTAATTCCCATCATGCCCCGCGGCCAACAGTGCACTTTGAGCGTTCTAACGTAAAGCGTTCAGAAGTTATGACGATTTTATTTCATATAGTTCAATAATTGTCACCCTGTAGCAGAAAATTTATTAGCATCAAAAACTATATAATTATATTATCAGGGATTAACACAGACTCATTTATGAGGTTGCGTACATTCGAAATCTAGTGGAAATTAACGCGTGATTCAGTGTTAAGATCTCGAAACTGTAGCTCATAGTATTTGTGGTTTTCGTTCTGTTTTATGAATAAATTTAGTTACTATGGTTTCAAATTGACTGATGAAATAATAATTTCAAAAATAGTTCTTGATCACTTAAGGAAAGTGAAGAATTTTAATGACGTGAAATAAACTTTATAAAATATGAGTTTGAATTGAGAAACTTGAGATGCCTTGATGTGCTGAAGAAATTCTGACTTGGTTTCAGATATGCCGTAAATTTAAATACACGATTATTTAAGCGAAATAAAGCTACAGTTAAAAAAAGGTTTGAACCCGTTAAACTGTATAAGTTATTCAACCAAATGTTAAGATTGTTCTGCTGTCCTAGAGTCAAACTGACAGTAGAAGACTGAGCTTTGTTTTTTTAACAAATAGGCAATACATTATATTCGAATTTTAATTCGTTTGGCATTAGGGTGTAGTCATCATATTGGCAAATAAAGTAATATTTAATTCCGTATTTGGGTAGTTCTTATATATACTCTTGAGAATATATGTTATACTTTTGGAAGAAAAGCTTTTTTGCTTAATTCTATAGATCAAATACTATTTATTTGAAGGTCCTCGAAAAACAAATTATGTACATAGAATAAAGAATTGTAGTTTCAGAATGAAATTAAAAAGATGGGTCTATTTTAGGTTCTCTTTAACAAACCGCCCCCTCCCCCTTGCCCCTTTGACAAAATCCTGGCCACACCCTTGCTCTGCAGCTTTTCATAGGTGCAGCAGACATCAATTTGTCATCTTCCGAAATTTAAATTTAAATTTTTACTGACTTATGAGAATCGTAAATAAAAGCTGTAGTTCCAGGATGAGACATTTTAAAGAGGTTGCACATCGTCCTCAGACTTAATTCAATGTGCAGATATTTTATTTCTTTTCTTCCACAATGTGACGATTTATCAGTGGTTGAACTTACGTGATCAGAAATACCTCTGCAGTTCATCCGTGGAAGTGTATTGAACTTTATATTGAAAATCATGTTATCTTAGCGTTTGATGCCTGAGATTAAAAGTGAACCTAACCTGAAAAGATTTTTTTTCTGTGATACAAAGTATAGGTTTATGAAAGCTTTTCTACAAATTTCAGTGCGGTTTAAGTTACGCAGTGCACAGAACTTTAAACTTGTTCTTCGCTGTTTTCAATGTTAACCGTGATCAAAACAGCGTTTAATGTCAACCTTCCATGAGACTTCCGTGATGAAGCTCTTGTTCAATTTTGTTTATAAATTCATGAAGTTTTAATAGAATGTCTGTCTGATCATCTTTTGTGAAACTCATATAGCATTTGCGGAGTTTTCACTCACGTACTGGAATACTGATTATTTTTCTCAGCAATTACTTTTCTTGAACACCTTGTGTGCGTTTATTCTTTCACATTCTTTTCCCTCCTAATATTACACATTAGTTTTTCAGATCCTGTCTTTGACTTTTTACCTTCATCTAGAAAATTTTGCCCATCTAGTGCTTGTTCCAACCCCACACATCTGCTGTATAATTCCAGCAAACATTGCACAGTATTACGTCACACACAATAAATCCTGAAAAATGGAAAATACGCAGATAATCATGAATGTTTCTTTGGTCACATAATCTTCAGTTATTCCACCATAGCGCCACTGTGACATGATGTACTGCAATGTTTGGAACTGAAGAGAAATAAATGCAGCATTTAGTTTTTTTCCTCAAACTGTAAAGAGTACGTTCTGAATTACATCCAAATGCAGCTGCCGTCGCTAATTCAATTGACTAGTCCGCCAGGAAAATACACTTGCCTGTGTATAACTCATTTTACACAACAATGACAGTTACTGCCTTTTAATTCTGAAAGACTGAAATATTTTAGTAAGTGTCCTGAAACTATGTACAGAATCGTCTCATGACCCAGTAGCTTCGGTTGGCATGGGCCCGTGGGTTCTGGTAAATAAATAAACAAAAAATGAATATGGGTAAATAAAACGATAGAATGATTACGTGAGCTTTCCAACAACCGACACGATTCTGGTTGTGCCATAAGGTTGGCAAAACTGGAGGACTTTCAGAGAGGTTTTGTGAGGGATGTAAGCAGCTCACCAAACGTTATTTCCGGCCTCAAAGATCATCTTTAAGAGAGCTTGTAGTCATGCTCGTTTGTCAGAAGGACATGTGATTTTCTCGGAATTAGTATCACGGTGTGCAAATAAATTTCGGCAGTGTTCTTGTGAGGCATGTGCGAATGTTGCGAGTGTGAAAATCGAGCCTCTACCATAGCTAAGCTTTTGAGACTATGGAGTCAGTGAGCGACATCGTTTTCGTAAGTCCTTGAAACTAACTCCACTTTATAACATTAACTGCCCTCCCTAGTTGCCACGGTCTGTCGGCGAGACAGAAAAAAGCTTAGTAATACTTCACGTGTACACAGATGTCACGATTTCACAAACTGATGCGATGTTCTTTAGAGTGTAAAATCTCCTTTTGCATCTGGAAGTGATAGAAGAAATGTTGGACGTGCATTTGTGTCAGAAATAGTTACTGTTTAGCCCGGTGATATCATATACAGAGTTTAAAAATATCAGGTATACAGGTTCAATCGAAAGCACTGAGAAAAAAATGCTTTCATGATGCTGCACGGCAACGAGTAGATTTTGTTGTCGGCGTTATCACATTCATGGCAGCCATGTCTCTTTCAAATGCGTTGGAGCCCACGTCTCTTTTCAGAAACACCGCTCTGCATTACCGTTCACATGAAAAGAGCGTGTTTCCAGCGTTGCAAATACAACAGCGGATGCTTTTCCCTTTCTTCCGTTCTTTCTGATTATAGTTTTACAGGTCACGCCACGCCGCCCCTCGAAACCTACGTTCGCGTTCCTGTGAGTCTGATAAAACGTCATTTCCTGGCGGCAGGCCTGTCGACTGAGAGACGAATAAAACCGGATTAAGTCTCCAGTCCCCAACAGGGAGATTGAATTGAAAGACACTGTGCGAACGGCAACTGTAATATTTTCATTCACATTTCTACGACGTTTAGTGACAAGTTCCTTAATCTTGATTAAATGTAATTACTCTGAAGTGATTTCTTGATTCATGCATTTGTGTCCACTTCCCTTCCCCGACACTGACACCTTCCAGTGTGTGACACACGTCACATGACGTTGCAGTGGTGGAAGATGTGAACTCGTCTGATGAGACAGCTGACTGGTTGTATGTAGAGCAAACATTTCTGTCACTCACGCTATAGTAATTGGGAAAGTATGCAAAGAGGGACTAACATGAGCTTTACCCACAGGTTAGATCAGGGCTTGATCGAGAACATTTTTTTCACACAAGCGGCTTATCACTTAGCGCCTCCTTACCTCTCCCTCAGACATTAGTCGTCTTTCCTAGGGCTCTAGGTCAAATTCTTAAAAATAAATTTAAATACTGTGTTCGTCTGAATAGATTGTTGTTTCTTTGAAAGTAACTGCTTCAGGGAAGAATTTACTAAAAGACAAAAAATTCTCCCTAGATGTCATTCCAGAAAAAAGAAAATTCACTAAGAAATCTCCACACCGTAAATATGATGTACAAAAGATAAATGGTTATGAACAATTTACAAAAGAAACATAAAATTTAAAACCACAAAATTGGCAACAACTGCAAGCAGGACTTTTAAAAGCAGCTGAAACTGTAGCACCGCAGACAAGAACACGTAAACACCCATGGTGGACAGATGAGTGTGACCAACTGATAAATCTCAGACAACAGGCGTGGCAAAATTGGTTGTGCAACAAAAATCTAAAGTCCCTGGAAGATCTCAAAGATACCAGGAAAACAGTCACAAAAGCAATACGAACAGTCCGTAAACAACACGAAGACAAAAAATTGCAAGACATAAAAAAAGTTTTCAAGAAAAACAATTCCCGAAATTTCTACAGAGTATTCAAACAAAAATTAACAAAGTACTCTCCTCCATCACTCCAACTCAAAAATGAACATGGGGAAATTGCCCATACCAACACCGAAAACTGTGAAATTCTTGCAAAATACTTTTCTAAATTAGTGAATTGTGAAAAGCCTGCAGAAAAATTTGAGTTCCATCACACACAACGAAACACAGACTCAAAGCCACCAAGTTTACAGGAGATTAAAGAGATAATTCAGTCACTAAAAAATAACCAAGCATCAGGAGAAGACCAAATCATCGCAGAATTATGGAAAAATGCAGGAGAAAATCTTATTCTAAAACTCAAAGAAATTATACATGAAATATGGAAAACTGAAAAAATCCCCACAGATTGGAAGACAGCAATCATACATTCTCTGTACAAAAAAGGAAGTAAAACAGACCCCAACAACTATCGTGGAAGCTCTTTATTGTCAATAACATACAAAATTCTGTCTAAAGTCCTACTAAACCGACCAGAACCTCAGCTGGATTCAAAACTAGGCGAGTAACAAGGTATATTCAGAAAACGTCGATCATGCATAGAACAAATCTTTAACTTGAAAAACTCAATGAAATATTTGCATAGTACTTCAAACAAAAGTTTTGTCGTCACGTTTGTCGACTTTAAAAAAGCATATGACAGTATAGATCGAGAATCCCTTTTTGAAGTATTAGCAGAATTTGTACTAGATCAAAAGACAACAAACATCATAAAAGAAACACTCACGGAGACCAAATTCAAAGTAAAATTTATGGGAGAATTGAGCACAGAATTTGAAATAGACACAGGAGTACGACAAGGGGATGTACTGTCCCCAGTGCTCTTCAATTATGCTCTTAAAAAAGTTGTTAGAGAATGGAGAAAAGCAGGTGTACCAGCACACAGACTGGGACCAAGACATGAGGGCATAGAATTAGACTGTTTAGCATTTGCTGATGACATGGCACTGATCGCACAAGACATTACCGATGCACAGAAACAGCTAGAATTATTACAAGAGCAGGCAGCAAAAATAGGATTACAAATTTCCTTTGAAAAAACAAAATTTAAAACTGACATCAAAGATGTACCTTCTGATCTCAAAATTGGTAATAACTACATCTCTCGAGTAAAAGAATTTAAATATTTATATGAATGGATTGCAGAAAATTGTAATGAAAAGAAATCTGTCAGATCAAGAGTCCAGAAAATGGAGACGGCGTTCCAATCAACAAAAAACATTTATAACAAAAAGAGTCTCTTGTGGAAATGCAAAATACGACACTACACAACGGTAATTAAACCCGAAGCTCTCTACGCATCTGAGACACTAAACCTTCAACACAGAACAATAAAACAGGAATTAGAAGTGAAAGAACGTAATAATGAGGAAAATCCTAGGACCAAGAACTAAAGATGGTGTGCATTATCCAAAACCCAATGCAGAAATATATAAAAATATCCCCAAAATAACAGACACAATGCGCATGAGAAGAATCCAATTCATGGGGCATTTAGAAAGAATGGACTCAAACAGGTTAACGCACAAAATCCATACGTTTTTAAAGAACAAAACTACAAGACCGAACTGGTACAAACAGACGGAGAAAGATCTGAGAGAATTTGGGTCTCCAAATCTACATGATAGAAATGAAATCAGAAAAATCAGAAACACGCGGGGTTTTTAGGAAGAAGAGAGAAAAACTAACCGACATACGTGGTCTACGCAACGAATGTTGTTTATGAAGGAAGACTGGGCGAAAAGGAAGGCCAACAAATGTTGATTACGCGTGGTCCTAAGTGATCCATCCGCGAAGAAGAAGAAAGAAGAAAAAAGGCGCACCACGAAGCACTTGTCCGAATGGGTCGGAAATCGGTGGATGTGATGTATACGTACAGAAAAACAAATGATTACAGTTTCATATTAATTGGATGACTTATTCAGGAGGAAAATAACGTGTTGCTCCACCTCTGGCCTTATGCAAACAATTATTCGGTTTGGAATTGACTGAAAGAGTTCTAGGATGTCCTCCTCAGGAATATCAATCTAGGTTCTGTCCAATTGGCGCGTTAGATCGTCAAAATCGTGAGCGGGTTGGGGGGCCCTGCCATAGCGCTCCAAACAATCTCAATTGGGAAAGGATCCGGCGACCTTGCTGACCAAGGTAATGTTTGGCAAGCATGAAGACAAGCGATAGAAACTCTCGCCGCGTCAGGACGGGCATTACCTTGCTGAAATGTAAGGCCGGGAAGGTTTGCCATTAAGGGAAACAAAATGAGGCTTAGAATATCACCCAGCCGATGTGGCCAAGCGGTTCTAGGCGCTTCAGTCTGGAATCGCGCGACCGCAACGGTCGCAGGTTCGAATCCTGAATCTGCATTCACCAGCACGGTTTTAGGAAACAGCGGTCATGCGAGACACAGCTGGCCCTCTTTGTGCATGATATACAACAGGCTCTAGATACCGGCTCACAGGTTGATGCCATATTTCTCGACTTTCGAAAGGCGTTCGACTCAGTTCCGCACTGTCGCTTGCTACAAAAAGTGAGCGCTTACGGTTTCTCTGATGACATATGCGGTTGGATAGAAAGTTTTCTAACATACAGGAAGCAGTATGTTGTCCTGAACGGGGTGACTTCAACAGAAACAAGCGTAACTTCAGGTGTGCCCCAGGGCAGCGTAATAGGTCCTCTGCTTTTTACGGTTTCCATAAACGATCTGGTTGATGGTATTGAGAGCGGCCTTAGACTGTTTGCCGATCATGCTGTAGTCTACAGGAAAGTAGTATCATAGGAAAGTTGTGAACAAATCAATGAGGATTTGCAGATAATAAATGCGTGGTGTAATGACTGGCAGTTATTTCTCAATATTAGTAAGTGCAACCTACTGCGTATAACAAGGCGAAAATCCCGATTAATGTACGAGTACAAACTAAATGCCCAGTCTTTGGAAGCGGTAACGTCCGTCAAGTATCTGGGTGTGACTATTCGAAATGATCTTAAATGGAATAATCAGATTACACAAGTAACGGGTAAGGCGAACTCTAGATTGCAGTTTATTGGTAGAATCCTGAAGCGATGCAGTCCTTCAACAAAGGAAATAGCTTACAATACGTTAGTTCGTCCAGTCTTCGAATATTGTTCATCTGTATGGGAATCTTACCAGTTGGGTCTGATTCATGAGATTGAGAAGGTCAAAAGGAGAGCGGTAAGATTCGTCACTGGTACATTTAGCCATCGCGAGAACTTTATAAATCTCATAGAAAGTTTGAAGTGGGACAAACTTGCAGATAGACGGCGCTCTAAGCAGAAGGAGCTGCTCACTAAATTCCGAAATCGCATATTCACCGAAGATGTAGAGCATATATTATTACCAAGAACATTCAAATCGCGCAATAATCACCATTCAAAGATAAGGGAAATAAGAGTTTGTACTGATAGGCGTTCAGACAATCGTTTCTCCCCTCGCGATATCCACAAGTGGAACAGAGGGGAGGGGAGCGGGGGGGGGGGGGGGAATATGACTTTGGGACGAAATGTTACATCTGCCAAATACCGCTTGGTGGCTAGCAGAGTATATATGTAGATGTAGGGCATGGATGTGCGTGATGTCCTTAGGTTAGTTAGGTTTAACTACACTACTGGCCATTAAAATTGCTACACCACGAAAATGACGTGCTACAGACGCGAAATTTAACCGACAGGAAGAAGATGCCGTGATATGCAAATGATTAGCTTCTCAGAGCATTCACACAAGGTTGGCACCGGTGGCGACACCTACAACGTGCTGACATGAGGAAAGTTTCCAACCGATTTCTCATACACAAACAGCAGCTCACCGGCGCTGCGTAGTGAAACGTTGTTGTGATGCCTCGTGTAAAGAGGAGAAATGCGAACCATCACGTTTCCGACTTTGATAAAGGTCGGATTGTAGGCTATCGCTATTGTGGTTTATCGTATCGCGACATTGCTGCTCGCGTTGGTCGAGATCCAATGACTGTTAACAGAATATGGAATAGGTGGGTTCAAGAGGGTAATACGGAACGCAGTGCTGGATCACAACGGCCTCGTATTACGAGCAGTCGAGATGACAGGCATCTTATCCGCAATGTTGTAACGGATCGTGCAGCCACGTCTCGATCCCTGAGTCAACAGATGGGGACGTTTGCAAGACAACAAGCATCTGCACGAACAGTTCGACGACGTCTGCACCAGCACGGACTATCAGCTCGGGGACCATGGCTGCTGTCACGCTTGACGCTGCATCACAGACAGGAGCGCCTACGATGGTGTACTCAACGACGAACGAATGGCAAAACGTAATTTTTTCGGATGAATGAGGTACTGTTTACAGCATCATGATGGTCGCATCCGTGTTTGGCGACGTCGCGGTGAACGGACATTGGAAGCGTGTATTCGTCATCGCCATACTGGCATTTCACCCGGCGTGATGGTATGGGGTGCAATTGGTTACAAGTCTTGGTCATCTCTTGTTCGCATTGACGGCACTTTGAACAGTGGACGTTACGTTTCAGATGTGTTACGACCCGTGGCTCTACCCTTCATTCGATCCCTGCGAAACCCTACATTTCAGCAGGATAATGCACGACCGCAAATTGCAGTTCCTGTACGGGCCTTTCTGGATACAGAAAATGTTCGACTGCTTCCCTGGCCGGCACATTCTCCAGATCTCTCACCAACTGAAAACGTCTGGTCAATGGTGGCCGACCAACTGGCTCGTCACAATACGCCGGTCACTACCCTTGATGAACTGTGGTATCGTGTTGAAGCTGTATGGGCAGCTGTACCTATACACGCCATCCAAGCTCTGTTTGACTCAATGCCCAGGCGTATCAAGGCCGTTATTACGGCCAGAGGTGGTTGTTCTGGGTACTGATTTCTCAGGATCTATGCACCCAAATTGCGTGAAAATGTAATGACATGTCAGTTCTAGTACAATATATTTGTCCAATGAATACCCGTTTATCATCTGCATTTCTTCTTGGTGTAGCAATTTTAATGGCCAGTAGCGTAGTTCTATGTTCTAGGGAATTGCTGAACTCAGATGTTAAGTCCCATAGTACTCAGAGCCATTTGAACCATGTTGCTTAGAATATCGTCGACTTGCCGCTGTGCTGTAAGAATGCCGCTGATGACAACCATTGTTGTCTCGCTATGAAATGAAATGACACCACATACCATCACTCCTGGGTGTCGGGTCGTGTGGCAGACGACAGTTACGTTGATACCCCACCGCTGTCCGACACGTCTTCAGAAATTTCCTCTGTTATTTCTGCGTAAGCAGAAGAAACTAACGATCAAAGTGCGAAAACAATTTATCGGACTGTTTAATTAACCAAAACAAATTCTCCAAGTACAACACCAACACAAAACAGTGAATAATCACAACTACATACAACAATAATATAGAAAACAACTGAAATAATTTCCTACTAGTCTCCGCCAGAGGTTTCTCCGATATACCAAGCCTAATCCAGAGGTCAGCGAGAAGATACATGTAAGAGGTCCGAGCAGATGTAATTTCGATGTATAGCTCATGCGCTGCCTGCGATATGCAAGGTATAAGAGAATCTCTGACCAGAGAGCAGTGTTGACTGCAGTAGGAACTGTGTAGCTGTAGCAGTAAGTTGTTGCTAGTCTGTAGTCTGCTCTGATCTGCTCTGGTCTGCTCTGGTGTATCGTGTTGGCTGGCCGGTCGCGGTGCAGCGATGTCGGAGCCTGAGTATTATTGTATAAGGTAAAAAGCAGCCTCGCGCATATGTAGTAATGTCATCTCAAGTCCCATGTAAATGTTTTAAAAATCTCGTAGTAATAATCTTTCTCATAAAAATAACTTTTAACAACCATTCATTTCAATTTAAAGAATTTACTAATTTCTCCAATCCATGATCATCCCGATTATTGCAAAAGAAAAATCTGTTGTTTCCTTTCATAAATGACAAATCTATCGGCCAGCACTGCACGGGGCTATGCCAGAAAAACTTATTGTAAGAGCAGATATATATGCGTTATCTGGAGACTTCATTGAGGTAAGAATTTTTCCTTTTTTTATTCAGAATGATCTTTCATGGCCATGACGCAGCACTGCTGACGTCCAATATTTACCAGGTTAAATTCACAGTCAATTATTGAAAAATCATAAGTGAGCGACAATTAAATTGAGAGGTTAGTTACATTGTATTATCACCAGGTTACTGAATTTATTTTTTTTGTTGGGACGTTACAATGAATGTGAACGACATAATTATAATTTTTACTGTTGAGATGTTTAGGAATTTTTTTTGATTTGAGGTTACACTAAACGAGAATATTATTTATTTTATTTATTTTATAAATTTTTTTGTGGGGAGGTTACATCCAAGCCGGGCTGCCGGGGCGGCAGCTACCTAAGTCTGCTGGCGGTCGATGAACTGCCGAAGTGCGGCCGAGCGCCGGCCTTTATAGCGCTTCGGCGTTATGATTACCTCGGAACTATTTTCCATCACGTGGTTTGACGTGTGAAAATAGTTCCGGCATCAGCAGCGAATTCTTCCTTATGTTTATGTGGGCCGGTAGTAGCCCCTGGGGGCCGCTGGTGTCTTTGCTGTGTTGTTGTTGTTGTGGCCTTTCATCAATATTGCCTTTCGGTTGTGTAGTGCTTCGGTGTGCCTGCGAAGTGGGCAACCCGTGGCTACAGGCTGTCAGTTTGGTTGCTGATACTCTAGGTGCCGTGATGTCTGGTGGAGAAGGCCACAGCATCCTCGGTATGGAATCTCATTGGCTGAAGTAGAATTGTCTTCAGAGATGTGTTCCAGTAGGAACCGAGCCTCGATGACTAGTGAAGATGTATCTAGAGACGTCCCAGACATCGGTAGGATACCAGCCTAAAGATCGCCCGTCGTACGGCCTGACAGCCCGAAGTGATGGTCTGAAGTGCGAATTGTTTTCATAGCAGAAGCTCTTTCGTTCCCATCCGCAGTGCCCTTACAACACAGCGGTACGTCGGCGATATTCTACGCCCCCTTTTGTTGCCCTTCACGACAAGCCATCCCGGTCTTACATTTGAGCAAGGTAATGCCCGCCCCCGGCACGGCAAGAGTTTCTGCTGCTTGTCTTCATGCCTGCCAAACCCTACCTTGGCCACCAAGGTAACGGCATCTCTCCCCAACAGAAAATGTTTGGAGTATTATGAGCAGGACCTTCCAGCTCGCTCGGGATTTGTGTGAAAGACGTTTTCAATCAAACTAAATAAGTCACGATTGCATGGCAACCTGAGTACGAAACTCTGTGAAATAGTCTTCGACTGTCCATATGCCAACAGTTGTACCAGATAAAAATTATGTCTTCGGAACGCCCAAGGTAATTAAATAATAATGAAAATTTGTTTTGTTTGTGATGTATGTCGTTGAGAAATATGAAATATAAAATGAAGTTGTTTCAGTGTAACTGCATTACCCTTTAAATGCGGCAGGTTGGCAGTTTCCACTTCTTACCTTCCTCGCGGTCAGATGTTGGTGGGAAAAGTGTGCAGCCAAGCTGAGCGCCGAATTCTTGGCGGAGCCTTTACTACAGCATGTACCCCCTCATCCCCTGACGTAAGAGATGCCTGTAAGGTGACATGTGAGTGCCAGTCGGTTGTATGTCTTACGTATCTACAATGAATAGTGTGCGATTCATAGCCATGTAAAAAAATTGTCAATGAGAATCGGTTTCAGAACCGACAAGAATTGTTGCTGTCACTGAATGCAGGTTCATCTAGGCCTGCTGATGACTGGACTTTGCATAAGGAAATGCATGCAATGGACATCTGATGTTGGGCACCTCGCTAATGTCCACCTGTTTAGGTGGATGGTAACGTGTTTGCCTCCCGTGCAGCTGGTTTGAATCCCAGCCGTTTGGAGATTTTCTCCGCTCGTGGACTGGATGTTGTGTTGTCCTCGTCATCATTTCATCCTTATCACCGGGGCGCAAGTCGCCCATTGTGGCGTCGACTGAAATAAGACTTGCTCTTGGTGGCCGAACTACAAAAAATGTTCAAATGTGTGTGAAATCTTATGGGACGTAACTACTAAGGTAATCAGTCCCTAAGCTTACACACTACTTAACCTAAATTATCCTAAAGACAAACACACACACCCATGCCCGAGGGAGGACTCGAACCTCAGCCGGGACCAGCCGCAAAGTCCATGACTGCAGCGCCCTAGACCGCTCGGCTAACAACGCGAGGCGGCCGAACTTCCCCGGATGGGGCCTCCCAGCCAACGATGCCATACGCTCATTTCATTTTACCTCGCTAAAGTCCACTGCTCACAGCGGCGTATAAAGCAGCACGCCTTCAACATGCAAAATAACACTTTTTTTAAAAGTCATCATCCTTCTGACTGGTTTGATGCGACACACCCACCACTAATTCTCTCGTGTGCCAACCTCTCGGAGTAGCACTTGCGACCTATACCGTCAGACATTTGCTGGATATATTCCTATCCCTGTCTTCCTCTACAGCTATTACCCTCTACAGCTCCCTCCAGTACCACGAAAGTTATGTCGTGATGACTTAACAGATGTCCTTTCTTCTTGTCAGTGTTTTCCACATTTGTTTTCCTAGTCTATTCTTTGGAGAACGGCCTCAATCCTTACTCTATCAGTCCACCTGATTTTCAGCATTCTTCTATAGCACCACTCCTGTTCCAGTTTTCCCGCAGTCCACTGCACTGCTCTAAACGTACATTCTCAGAAATTTCTTCCTCGAATAAAGATCTACGTTTCATACTAGAAGACTTCCCTTGGCCAGGAACGCGATTTTTGCCAGTGCTTGTCTGTTTTATGTTCTCTGTCCGTCATGGGATATTTTGCTGCCTAGGTAGCAGTATTCCTCTACTTCGCGATCACCAACCCTAATACAAAGTTTCTCGCTTTTCTCATTTCTGTTACTTCTCATTAGTTTAGTCTTTCTTCGATTTACTCTCAATCCATATTCTGTGCTCATTAGGCTGCTCATTCCATACAGCAAATCCTGTAATTCTTCTTCACTTTCAACGAGGATAGCAATGTCATCAGCGAATCTTATTGTTGATGTACTTTCATCAAATTTTAATTGTACTCTTGAAACTTATTTTTAATTTCCGTCATTGCTTCTTCGATGTATAGATTAAGCAGAAGGAGCAAAAGACCGAATCTCTACCTTACACCCTTTTTAATCTGAGCACCCCGTTCTTGGTCTTCCACTCTTATTATTTCCTCTTGACTCTTGTATACTGCACATTACCCGTCTTTCCCATTAGCTTACACCCACTCTCCTCAAAATTTCGATCATCTTGCACCATTTGACATTGTCGAACACTTTTTCCGGATCGACGAATCCTTTCAGCGTGTCTTAATTTTTTGTTAGCCTTGCCTCTATTGTCAGCCGCAGTGTAAGAATTGCCTCTTCTGTGCCTCTACCTTTCCTTAAGCCAAACGGATCGTCATCTACCACATCCTCAATTTTCTTTTCCATTTTTCAATATATTATTCTTGTCAGCAACTTGGATGAATGAGATGTTAAACCGACTGTGCAATGTTTCTTGTACTTGGCGGTTTTTGCAACCTTCGGACGATGTTTTTCCGGAAGTCAGACTCATACATTCTACACACCAACGTGAAAAATAGTCGCTTTGTTGTCACTTCCCCAAATGATTTTAGAAATTCCGATGCAATGTTATCTATCCCTTCAGCTTTGTTCCATCTTGAGTCTTCCAAAGCTCCTTTAAATTCTGATTCAAATACTGGATCTCCTGTATCTTTTATACTGACTCCTGTTTCACATCATCTGACAAGTCTTCCCATTCATAGAAGCCTTCAGTGTACTCATTCCACCTAACCGCTCTCTCCTCTGCATTTAACAGTGGAATTACAATTGCACTCTTAATGTTAGAAGCATTGCTTCTAATTTCACCGAAGGTTTCTTTGACTTTTATATATGTTGAGTCAGTTCTTCCGACAGTCATTTCTTTTTCGATTTCTTCACATTCTTCATGCAGCCATTTCGCCTTAGCTTCCTGCACTTCCTGTTTATTTCATTCATAAGTGACTTGTACCCTATTTCTCTATTCCTGAATTTCCATGAACATTTTTGTGCTCCCTTCCTGCATCGACCAACTCAAGTATTTCTTCTGTTACCCAAGGTTTCTTCGCAGTTATCTTCTTTGCACCTGTGTTTTTCTTTCCAACTATTCTTTGCCACTTTTGTGATTGCCAGTTTTCACTTCTTTTTTCTTTCACTTATCAGTGGCTTGGGCCTTAGTGACTATATGCCTGCTCCACACTCCTCCTCCATCGTTCCCGATTGGGAGCCTCATGCCACCACTCGCCCGCTCCTACTCCCTTGTCCTCGTTGTCCTTGTCAATATTGTCCTTCCATCTTGTCCGCGGTCGTCCTCGTTATCTCCTTCCAGCTACAGCTCCTAGTTTAGGGGTGAAAATTCCTCTTCAACTGAACTGCCTACTGAGGTAGTCTCTTAAACGTTAGCCTACTCTTCATTGCTGCCAAACTGTATTATGCGTCTACATCTCCTTCTGGGTACTACTTACAATCCAGAATCTGATTTCGGAATCTCTGTCTGACCATGATGTAATCTAACCGAAATCTTCCCGTATCACCCGGCCTTTTCCACGTACATCTCCTCCTCTTGTGATTCTGGAACAGAGTATTTGCTATTACTAGCTGGATTCTATTACAGATCTCAATGAGTCTCTCTCCTCTCTCATTCTTTGTCCCAAGCCCATATTCTCCTGTAAACTTTTCTTCTGCTCCTTCCCCTACAACCGCTTTCCAATCTCCCATGGCTATTAGATTTTCATCTTCTTTTAAGTCTGAATTATCCCTTCAATATCCTCACATACATTCTCTATTCTTCATCTTCGGCTCGCGTCCTCGACATGTATACCTGAACTACCGTTGTCGATTTTGGTTTGTTGTCGATTCTGATTAGAACAACTGTGCCACTGAACTGTTCATAGTAACTCATTCTGTATCCTACCTTCCTATTCATAACGAATGCTAATAACCTTATACCATTTTCTGCTGCTGTTGATATTACCCTATACTCATCTGATCATAAATCCTTGTCTTCTTTCAATTTCACTTCACTGCCCCCTACTGTATCTACACCCTTTTCGGATTTTCTAGCTTCCCTGCCACGTTCAAACACCCGACATTCCACGCTTCGACTCGTTTCGCTATTCAATCCTTTCGTTGGTTATTCAGTTTTTTATCATGGTCCTCGCCCCCCTCCCCCCGTTGGCAGTCAACTTCCGGAGATCCGAATGGGTTACTATTCCCGAATCTCTTGCCAATGAAGAGATCATCTAGACACTTTTCAGTTACAGACCACATGTCCTGTGGGTACACGTTTTGTGTCTTTAATGCAGTGATTTCCCTTGGCTTCTGCATCCTCACGACGTTGATCACTGCTGATTTTTCCGCCTTCAGGGGCAATTTCCCACCCAAAGGGCTAGTGAGTGCCCTAAACCTTTGTTTACTTCTCCACCCTCTTTGACGAGCCTGTTGGCTGAACAGGGGTGGCTTCTTAGGCCGGAAGTCTTCGGCCGCCAACAACGAGGATTTTTATTCCAAATTTAAGCGGTGGAGGTTTTCGAACCTGAGACTGAGATCGTTTTTGCTACTTATCATACACACTGCTCCTAGACCATAAGGTCTACGAAACAACACATAACCTGGACAATAGGTGACTGGAAGCGTTTGGTGTGGCATTAAGCGCCGCAACTTAGCCTCTTTTCGAAAGATGTAAGGCGTCTAACGCACCAGCGATTAACTGACGGGCTTAACTGACAGCGTGTGGAGGGTGCAGTTCATGCGA
Organism: Schistocerca piceifrons; assembly: GCF_021461385.2. Classification (NCBI taxonomy): domain Eukaryota; kingdom Metazoa; phylum Arthropoda; class Insecta; order Orthoptera; family Acrididae; genus Schistocerca; species Schistocerca piceifrons. The sequence goes on along the minus strand of NC_060141.1, from coordinate 704,804,561 downwards.
GAAGTGGTTCTGTTACGTTGTGGGAATGTTTCTCGTTCCACGACTTTGGTCCTTCACTTAGGTTACCGTCAACAAGGACTAGTATGTTTACTTCAACGTTCTTGTTGACTAAGCGTTGTCCTTCTTTTTATTGCTTCAAGATGAGTACACTGTGGACATTCACGTCTTCCAAGGTAACACATACGTCCCTGGTTTGCCTGACATTCAGCTTCACTAACGTACTTGACCTGGCAAGCTAAATGATCTGATCTTAACCGCTTAGGAAATGTTTGGTACTATTTCGAACAGCGGTTGAAACGTAGTAGTCAGCAACCCTTTGGTATCTAATCATTATTCAGAGGCTTCAGCTCAATATGGAATTTCTGAAGAAAACTGTGGACTCCTCATCGAGTTGAGCTCAGTATAATAGATAGAAGCAGGTGTCATAGGTACGAGGGTAACCCCAAAAGTAAGGTCTCCTATTTTTTTATAATTACATGGACCTGTTTATTTCTACAGTGGTTTACATCAGTTTAAAGTTTGAAAATTTAGCTATTTTTCGGCATAATCAGCATTTCTGTCGATGCATTTTTGTAGACGTTGTGGCAGTTTTTGTATGCCCATGTCACACCAGCTCGCCGCCATGCTGTTCAGAAAGTTATGAACCTCTTCTTTCATCTCTTCGTCGGAGCTGAATCGCTGGGAACACAATTAACTCAGACAGGTACTGTGAGACTCCGAAAAAACTCCAACGGGCAATCCAGAACCGGAGAAGAGGAATGTTGAGCAAAGGCGTACACATTCTCCATGACAACGTTCGCCCACACATCGCTCGTCAAACCATTGCTCTCCTGCAACAGTTTCAGCGCAACATAATCACCCACCCACCCACCCTATAGCCCAGTGACTATCACCTGTTCCCTAGGTTAAAAGAACATGTGGCCGTAAAGCGATTCAGAGGTTCGTAACTTTCTGAACAGCATGGCGACCAGCTGGTATGACCATGGCGTACAAAAACTGCCACAGCGTCTGCAAAAATGCATCGACAGAAATGGTGATTATGTTGGATAGTAGCTAAATGTTCAAGCTGTGAACTGATGTAAACCATTGTAGAAATAAACGGGTCTATGTACTTATAAAAAAAATAGGAGACCTTACTTTTGGGACTAGCCTCGTAGGAGCAGTGTGAGACGATATTAATGTCATGTACCCTGATGGTCATTGTAATTCTGTCAGAGACAGCAAAGGACTTGGAAGAGCAGTTGAACGGAATGGACAGAGTAGTAGGCTCTGAGAACTATGCGACTTAACTTCTGAGGTCATCAGTCGCCTAGAACTTAGAGCTAATTAAACCTAACTAACCTAAGGACATCACACACATCCATGCCCGAGGAATGGACAGAGTCTTGAAAGGAGGGTATAAGATGAACATCAACAAAAGCAAAACAAGGATAATGGAATGTAGTCGAATTAAGTCGGGTGGTGCTGAGGGAATTAGATTAGGAAATGAGACACTTAAAGTAGTTGGTTGGTTTAAAGATTAAAGGGACCAAACTGCAAAGGTCATCGGTCCCCTTAAAGTAGTAAAGGAGTTTTGCTATTTGGGGAACAAAATAACTGACGATGGTCGAAGTAGAGAGGATATAAAATGTAGACTGGTAATGGCAAGGAAAGCGTTTCTGAAGAAGATAAATTTGTTAAGATTGAGTATAGATTTAAGTGTCAGGAAGTCGTTTCTGAAAGTGTTCGTATGGAGTGTAGCCATTTATGGATGTGAAACATGGACGATAAATAGTTTAGACAAGAAGAGAATAGAAGCTTTCTAAATGTGGTGCTACAGACGAATGCTGAAGATTAGATGGGTAGATCACGTATCTAATGAGGAGGTATTAAATAGGAATGGGGAGAAGAGGAGTTTGTGGCACAACTTGACCAGAAGAAGGGATCGCTTGGTAGGACATGTTCTGAGGCACCAAGGGATCATCAATTTAGTAGTGGAGGGCAGCGTGGAGGGTAAAAATCGTAGAGGGGGACCAAGAGATGAATACACTAAGCAGATTCAGAAGGATGTAGGCTGCAGTAGGTACTGGGAGATGAAGAAGCTCGCACAGGATAGAGTAGCATGGAAAGCTGCATCAAACCAGTCTCAGGACCGAAGACCACAACAACAACAACAACCCTGATGGCGAATAATTATTTGTCTGGTATGGTTATGTACTCTCTTTCATTTAACTTTAAAATGAATAGAATTGCATTGTGTCGAAACAATGTGATTTTGCTTCTGACGAGATGAATGGGAAACAGACAGTCACGCAAATGCTGTGAAGGATTCGCACAGCAGGAGTTGGACTGCAGTATGCCGCTACCCCGTCGTCCCCCTCTAAACTGAACGCCCGGCAGACCCGCTGTTTGCGGTCCCGCTCGCGGAATTGAAAATTGATCCGCGGCGACCGAAGCTCTGCCCCCGCCCGACACCCGCCCACCGAGCTCTCATCGGCGAATCCAGTTATACGGGCCGGTCAGCGCCTCCGCCGGCTGCGCCGCCGCGGGAGTTCGCGTCATTTACCAGTCCTCGCTCACCCGCTTTGTACTGGGTTTGGCAAGAGCAGCGCTTGTTGACATTGACAGGATGCATGGTGTGCATCTGTTTTGGTTTGGGTGCTTGTTCATCTTACAACCTCTTTCAAGGCACTATTCATTTCGCACAGTTGGTTCAGATGGCTCTGAGCACTACGGGACTTAATATCTGAGGTCATCAGTCCCTGAGAACTTAGAATTACTTAAACCTAACTAACCTAAGGACATCACACACATCCATGCCCAAGGCAGGATTCGAACCTGCGACCGTAGCGGTCCCACGGTTCCGGATTGCAGCGCCTAGAACTCGCACAGTTGGTCTTAGTAGCCCTTTATCGTCTTTTACAGAGTGGTTGGCCACACATGAGCGTAATTGTGAGACAGGCAGAGCTGTGAGACAGTTCCATGGATATTTTTGACAGATCCGACCTGTTAGTCGAGGACACTTGTTCAACTGACATACGGCATACGATGGAGAACATGGAGCCGTCGACGTATCCATCTCTCCTTAACAGAGAAACAGTGACCGGCATGACAATCTGCGCCGGTCGAGGTGGCCGTGCGGTTCTAGGCGATACAGTCTGGAACCGCGCGACCACTACAGTCGCAGGTTCTCTGGTACCGCGCGCCGCGGAATTTGATTCCCCGCCAGGCGTCATGGACGTCTTAAGACCCCTAGAGGTCTCTGCACCATCACGCCGTAAGCTGTGGCGGCGCGCGCCTCCTGGCCCGCATTTTGTGTGAGGGCGCCACAGTGGAACACGCGGTCCCAGCGGCTAATAGCGGAGCCCCCGATAGAGTAATTAAGCGCCTGCCTCGCGCTCAGCCAGCATTCTTAACATTGCGTTGCGTCTCAGTACACATCGTCTCAGACAGCGTATTGACTTCGTGTTTCTATTCCGGTGGACGTGGTTGTCTTGCTTTGGTTCGTACTCTCTTGTCCGTTCTTGTTGTGTCGTAAGGTCCTCCGTCGGTCGTGTCCGTCCTCTCTCGTTGTGTTGTTGTTTGCGGGCCGTTCCGTGGGTCCCGCCGCGTTTCCGTCACTACAACCCCGCGACTGTTCCGGTCGCCGTTACGACAGGTTCGAATCCTGCCTCGGGCATGGATGTGTGTGATGCCCTTAGGTTAGTTAGGTTTAAGTAGTTCTAAGTTCTAGGGGACTGACGACTTTTTTTTTTTTTTTTTGACAATCTGCATGAACAACTAACATCCGTGACAGAAGTGCAACGTTCCCTATCACCATTTCATTTGATACTATTAACCGTTTTGTTTCTTATTGTCTGTTGTAATGTAAACTGGTTTACTATTCTTAACTTCTGTGCGTGTCTGTGTTATAATATGAATCTCAACAATCCAAGTAATGTGATTACGTAAACACTACCTCATGAAATGAATCGCTACGTCCATCTGAAACTCTCTAACTATACTGCAATTAACTTTTACCAAAAATAACTAGGAAACATAAAACTGTATGCTAAAGCAACTACCCTGTGAAATTTTGTATGTATTATGCAGTGAAGTGAACAGTGCTACAATACGTGACGTCACAGTACGTGACTCGCAGTTCCAACACACAAATGTAACAGAGTAAAGATCCTCATAAAATAACAAATCGAATTTTGAAAGACTAAATATCCAGAACCTTTTTATTAAAATACCTTGTAATTATACGTACCAAATAAAATTCCAAACATTAAATTATGCACACGCGAACATGTAACACTGCACTGAAGAATAAGACAGTCTGACAAACAAATACAATCTGAACAGTATTTTACCTAAACTGACGCAGAAGATAATTTTGAAATGCAATGCTTAAGTGTGCGTGATCTTAATGTGTGCTACTGTGATGTTAAACTGGTCCTAACAAACTCTCGTCACGCACCTTGCGGCAATTGGCAACAATGTATAGGTCGAAAGTGATGAAAGTTAACAAGTAGTTGAGCAGCAAACCAGATAAAGACAATAAATCTTTCCAGAGTGCAGCTATACTAAGCACATCACGCTTTACATTCAATGACTGTGTTCCGCCAAGTGCAATGCAGTGACATACGATTACATAAAAAAATTTCGTGAGGAGATGGTGGAAGTAATTGCAGTTAGTGAATGATAAAGAAAGTGTCTTAGGCTACTAAGACCAGCCTCAGGCTTACTAAAAATAACGAGACTGCTCACTGGCGATAGTGTAGCGTTCCGACTGTAACCGCCATTTCCATGGCAGCGCTGCGTTTGCACTTATTGTTAGTAAATGATGTGAAATATCTGTTAAAACGTTGCATACACTATAACATACTGGGTGCAAATAACGTTCATAACGACTCTCTCTGCCTGTTACTTCAAAAAAAAGTGTAAATGCGAAGTGGCTTGTTCCGGTTATAGTGGAGATTATAATTATTCAAGTCCAAGTTAGTCGAAGTAAAATTAGAATAAAATTGTGGAAAGGAAGGTAGATAAAACTATGTCATACAAAAATAAAAAGTGGAACATAAGCGTAGAATATAGGCGCAGAAGTATGTCAGAAATATTACACAGGAGCCGAAAGTGAGAAACTTGTTGAATCATAAAACAATCTCACTATAGGCTACTTCGTAAGTTTTACGCAGCTACCTCGAATCAATAACTCGACTCGTTTTCGCGCCTGCTTGTAAGAAATAAACGCTACTTTCTTGAATAGATATCTGTTACTCCCCGTCTCTCTATGACCTGCCAGGATAGCCGAGAGTCACTATCGCCGGTTTTACGACGGGGTGAATACAGAGGAAGCGGACGATCACGACATACTGCAGCACGTGTCGCACACCCTCGACAATGCAGCGGCGGCGACGCTGTTAGCTGGACTTTCACGGGACGACATCGAGGACGCGCTTAACAAGGGAGCCCTCAACAAATCTCCCGGGCCAGACGGACTACCGCTCGAGTTTTATCGGACTTTCCGCGATCTAATGATGCCCCGATGGATCACCATGTACCAAGAACTGATGACCCCCGGTTCCCACGCGCCACCTGGATTCGTGGAAGGTCTCCTCATACCGATACACAAGCCTTCCAGAGGTCGGACGGTCGGGGACTACAGGCCAATTACAATGCTCAACTCGGACTATAAAATCTTCGCCCGACTACTCGCCAGCCGCATAAAGAAGGTTCTGTCCCCACTCCTCTGCATGGAGCAAACGACACAGGGCGGAGTGACCAACATGCAAACGGCAACCAGCGAATGCAGGGATTTAATAGCCATCGCCACATCCTGTCGCCTTCGAGCTGCTCTGATCTCCATTGATTTCGACCACGCCGTCGACAGAGTTCAACACAAGTTCCTTCTGTCCGTTATGGCCCGCATGGGCTTCCCGCCTGACTTTCTCGACATCTTTCAGCGCCTTCTCCGTGGAGCTGCATCCCGTGCACTGGTGAATGGACGGATTGCGGGTCCCTTTCCGATCCGACGGTCAGTTCGCCAAGGATACCCGCTCTCCATGATCCTTTACGCGATCGCACTAGAACCACTTGTCGGAGGGTTGAAAAACAGGCTCTCGGGCATGTCATTGAGGGATCACACTTTTCACTGCAGGATATATGCTGATGACCTTCTATTAATTGTCCAATCTGGTGACGAGGTACGCTCGGTGATACAATGGATCAATCGGTATGGATTGGCAGCGGGCAGCCTCATGAATGTGACCAAGTCGGCAGCGCTGCCTATTGGGAGAGGCCTACAGGAGGACGCTTTAGCCCCACTCCCACTAGTCAACACGAACCGGTTCTTCGGCATAACATTTACACAGGATGTGCGCCGCACGGCTGCCATGAACTATGCACGATTACAACACGCAATACGCACAGAAGTTCGCCGGAACCCACTCCGACGGATGGACCTCCTACAGCGTGTGGAATACCTCAATCTTCACGTGGCGACTAAGATGATCCACATGGCTCAGGTCCTACCGATATCGACAGCGATGGCACACAGACTGCAGGCAGCGTTTGGATATTACCTTACCGCCGGACATCCATTCAAAGTCCGCCCACAAAGATACTTCCCTTACGGGACGTCTGTTAGAGGAATTGCTGCCGGCGTTTCTTCTGCCACCTGTCACGGCTGCGCACATTACACCCTCACTCTCGCACCTCTCGGCATTTATTCTTGAGTATAGTTACGTGCACCCAGACCTCCCCAACACTCGCACTCCCAAGGCGTTTACCGGCTGCTGCTCAGGTCCATCCCTCGCAATGTGATTGAGAGGAAGAGCCCTACGACCCTATGGCCTGCAGTGTGGAGAGCGGTCCAGGAGTCGTTCCTCCCCACGCGGGTACGAGCCGCGTGGTACCAGGTTGTGTACGGGAAGGTTGTAACACGACGAAGGCTGCACGCTATTGGGATGACGGATTCCCCCCTTTGTCCACATTGCCACCTCGTGGATACTGACGAACACCGTTTAACATGTGGATCGGCGTTAGAGGCATGGCTGCTAGTGCAGAAGATCCTCGCCTGCTACCTACGTATCGCGCCTCGCACAATTGAGCCACGGCTCCTCCTTTGTCCAAAGGATACTTATTTCCCACCTGCGAAGACTCACGCTCTCACATGGATTAAAGGCATGTCCATATACTACCTCTTTAGAGATGATGAGAAGATGGTACTTGACTACTGGCAATTTCTCCAGGACAGTCATAGCACACTTGAGTGTACACCCTGATACCGACAACTATTTGCGAACTATTTGCGCAGTGTCTTCGATAATCCCCCTCACAGTTGGGGAGTACCGGGCAGAGGATGACCGCCGTAATGGAGCTCCACATGCTGCGAAATGTTTTATCAATTTGGTACATGGAATCTGTACGCGGATGGGCCATGAACATGGAATGGCGTGCGGGGTTTGGTTACATTTTTCTTTCTTTATTATCTATCATCATACTATTAGTTCCAAATTGTATTTCATAGTTTAGAAGGAACTCTTGTTCTGTTGTTGCTACGTATGTACATCCTAATTTTGTTTTGTGGCGGTGTTCGTAGCGACAAACACTTGGCTGTAGAAATGGCTTACGAAGTCACCGCCACCCTTTTAATAGCGGGCCGACCGGTCCGCTGGAACAGTGAACAGAAAGATGAAAGCCCAAACACTCAGATTAAATAAAAGTCGGTACTTATCTTTATTTAATGAAGATACAGAAACACAGTAATGAGCTCCGTGTCTACAGAAATCTGTCTAGTTCGAGTCGGAGCGGCTAGGTCAGCGTCGGCTGACGACAAACAACAACTCTGCTGCGATGAACACACAACTGACTAACAAGTACACAATTCGGTGGCGAGTATACAACTGAGCGGCGAATACAGAACTGTCCTAGCGCTCGAGACTCCAGCGCTTAAGAAGCCAGAAGCCAGCGGTGGCGCGCGCAGACTTGCGGCGATTTCCTGTATCGCTGGCGCTGCTTATGCGGACGGCGTCCGGACTTTGATGCTGCCAACCTTTTGGCAGCGGGCTCGGTTGGCATTACTGGCTAGGATATAACATTTTGTTTGTCGTAACTGAAAGACGCCTTTTCCATAAAAAAAAAGGTTGATAGAGAAAAAATTTATAATTAAAACAAATAAAAAATAAAAAAGAATTAGAAAAGAAAGAAAAAAGAAAAAACAAAAAGGGAAAAAATGTTTTACAGCTACAGCGCTGGAGGTACCATGTTCGAGTCCTGCTCGTGTAATTTTTTTTCTTCAAAATCAATCAAATTTTTCAATTAAAAAATAAAAAAAATTAAAAAAAGAGTGCTAACGCGTTGCTTCCTGGACTCCGGTAGGCGCGTCGGCCCCGAATCGAATCCGCCCAGCGGATTAACGGCGACGGCCTGTGTGCTGGCCAGCCTGGATGTGTTTTTAGGCGGTTTTCCACATCCTCCCAGGTGAATACCGGGCTGGTCCCCACGTCCCGCCTCAGTTACACGACTCGCAGACATTTGAAACTCATTCACACTATTTCACGATTTACACTAGACGCAGACAGCTAGGGTACACTAATTCCGTCCCGGGGGGTATGGGGTGGAGGCAGGAAGGGCATCTGGCCACACCCTAAATATTCACCATACCAAATCCGTACTTAACCCTGCCGACCCTGCGCACAATGCGGCATAAAGGCAGTAGCAAAAGAAGAAGAAGAAGACTTCCCATCCTTTGATGGAGACCTAATATACACTCCTGGAAATGGAAAAAAGAACACATTGACACCGGTGTGTCAGACCCACCATACTTGCTCCGGACACTGCGAGAGGGCTGTACAAGCAATGATCACACGCACGGCACAGCGGACACACCAGGAACAGCGGTGTTGGACGTCGAATGGCGCTAGCTGCGCAGCATTTGTGCACCGCCGCCGTCAGTGTCAGCCAGTTTGCCGTGGCATACGGAGCTCCATCGCAGTCTTTAACACTGGTAGCATGCCGCGACAGCGTGGACGTGAACCGTATGTGCAGTTGACGGACTTTGAGCGAGGGCGTATAGTGGGCATGCGGGAGGCCGGGTGGACGCATCGCCGAATTGCTCAACACGTGGGGCGTGAGGTCTCCACAGTACATCGATGTTGTAGCCAGTGGTCGGCGGAAGGTGCACGTGCCCGTCGACCTGGGACCGGACCGCAGCGACGCACGGATGCACGCCAAGACCGTAGGATCCTACGCAGTGCCGTAGGGGACCGCACCGCCACTTCCCAGCAAATTAGGGACACTGTTGCTCCTGGGGTATCGGCGAGGACCATTCGCAACCGTCTCCATGAAGCTGGGCTACGGTCCCGCACACCGTTAGGCCGTCTTCCGCTCACGCCCCAACATCGTGCAGCCCGCCTCCAGTGGTGTCGCGACAGGCGTGAATGGAGGGACGAATGGAGACGTGTCGTCTTCAGCGATGAGAGTCGCTTCTGCCTTGGTGCCAATGATGGTCGTATGCGTGTTTGGCGCCGTGCAGGTGAGCGCCACAATCAGGACTGCATACGACCGAGGCACACAGGGCCAACACCCGGCATCATGGTGTGGGGAGCGATCTCCTACACTGGCCGTACACTACTGGTGATCGTCGAGGGGACATTGAATAGTGCACGGTACATCCAAACCGTCATCGAACCCATCGTTCTACCATTCCTAGACCGGCAAGGGAACTTGCTGTTCCAACAGGACAATGCACGTCCGCATGTATCCCGTGCCACCCAACGTGCTCTAGAAGGTGTAAGTCAACTACCCTGGCCAGCAAGATCTCCGGATCTGTCCCCCATTGAGCATGTTTGGGACTGGATGAAGCGTCGTCTCACGCGGTCTGCACGTCCAGCACGAACGCTGGTCCAACTGAGGCGCCAGGTGGAAATGGCATGGCAAGCCGTTCCACAGGACTACATCCAGCATCTCTACGATCGTCTCCATGGGAGAATAGCAGCCTGCATTGCTGCGAAAGGTGGATATACACTGTACTAGTGCCGACATTGTGCATGCTCTGTTGCCTGTGTCTATGTGCCTGTGGTTCTGTCAGTGTGATCATGTGATGTATCTGACCCCAGGAATGTGTCAATAAAGTTTCCCCTTCCTGGGACAATGAATTCACGGTGTTCTTATTTCAATTTCCAGGAGTGTAGATAACTAAGAAACTACATTCATTTAATACATTGATTATTGAGTAGGAGTTGTGAAGTAAAAATCGTTTAATTTTGTTCTTGTGTTTCCTTTCTTTGTCTCTCACACCCTTCAAATCATAGGGCAGTATCCATATTATCCCTGCAGATGGCGGCCCTCAATTCGGGAACACTTGCTTCATCTCCCCGCTACACCATGGCAGGTGCTAATGTCTGGCTGAGTGGCAAAACTGTGTCTGATAGTGAGCCGCCAAGTGTGGTATGTCGCGCACGGTTTTAAGGCCTTTGGGGTGCAGCAGACGGATTGAAGACGCGTCGCGAAAACTTCAGTTCGCGACATGTTCGCCACAGGAAGCCGTTCTGGTGCCAGTTTTCGTACCGTACCGACGAGGATGCAGATCGCTTGCGTGTTTTTGGTTTAATCTGTACAGTTCATGTGTGTATCACTTTCGTGTTTTGCAGACCGTGTTGCTTTCGTGTGATGTTCATATAGAGTAAATTCTAAAGTCGCCTGTTAGTTCAAATGGTAAGGAAACTAAGCGTTCCTTTGTGATCATTTCGGAAAAATACGCCCAAACAGATAGAGATATTCAGTTGTGAATAACACATCTGTTAGCGTCGGTGGCATTACGACATCTCTCTGTCTCTTCCTCTCTCTCGCTCTCTCTCTCCCTCTCTCTCTCTCTTTTTCTCTGTCTCCTTCTCTGTCTCTTTCTCTCTCTCAGCTGAAAGTAGGAAGAACGCTCTTATTTTATTATTTATGGGCCTTGAACTACAGAACTCAGAACTGAAGATTCAGTGCGGAACTGGAGACAAATTGCAATAGCCCACATAGGGTTGTCTACTCTGTACCTAATCTTTCCGAACATTTACAAGTCTTTCTACCAAAATATGCTTTCGTCTTTTGATTGTACTGAAAGGTTCCAAATGTTTGAACATACAGTTATGTATCTTTACGTATTTGCACCAGTACTGCATTTCCTCATGAAACACTGTTCAGCAGGACGAAGTAGATTAAGTGACGTAACATACTAACTACACAGTAGAGATGTATGAAAGTGCGGGAACGTGTTGCCAGGGGTGTCCCAGAGGTGCAAACAAAGTTGAATGTCACATGGCGTGAGGTAAGAGTGACTATAGCACGAAAAGGGGCTGGTCCCGCAAAACAAGGCAGTTGAAGAGACCGTTCAAAACATGGCCCGGAGACAACAATGCGATGACTTCACACAAGGAAGAATCATTAGGAAACTGGAAGAAGGGCGCAGTGCGACGTGCAGATGACCGCTACATTATGCAACAGGGAAGAAGGGGCTCACGTCAAACGGCGATGCTGTTGCAACCACGTTTAACAGGTCTTCGAGGCACGCAATTTCACGCTCCACAGTGGGAAGGCGACTGCAAATTGTAGTATCTATGTCTAACGGCTACTCGCGCATCGGCGGCACCGTTTACATTGGTACCAAGGGCATGGAACTACTTTAGGAAGCTTTCCTTTTGTGATTTTGTTGTACACTATTTTTTATAAAACCTAAAAGTTGTACTACAATTGATGAATCATTTTGCAGATACATGTAGGTAAAGTTAACAAAGGAATCACTTCTCTCCTGTCGTACTTGTACCGGTCCCTAGGTGAAATATGTACATTATCCATTTCATCATCCATACCTACCTTTTGTCCCTAGTACTGTAAATAAAGCTACTGTTAGAGGTATTTACCTACTGCCTACCCCAAAAACGTATGAAACCATATTTCGGCAACCACTGTCTGATTACGGAAGCAAACTTTTCAGTTGCATAGTCAATTCAAATAACAAACTTTTTAACGCTTCAGTGTTAATTAAAAATGTTCCTTCTATCAAAACTGTTGAAACGAAAAAAAAATTAGTTCAAATGTCTCTGAGGACTATGGGACTTAGCATCTGAGATCATCAGTCCCCTAGAACTTAGAACTACTTAAACTTAAGGACATCACACACATCCATGCCACACCTGCGACCGTAGCGGTCTCGCGGTTCCAGACTGAAGCGCCTAGAACCGCTCGGCCAAAACGGCCCGCACTGTTGAAACTTAGAAAGTGGACAAAATATTACCAGCTATACAATTATTTAACTTTTTGCTATTGTAACAAGATAAAAATGTTGACAAGACTATGCTCCATGAAATTTTGAAAGTAATCCTGATCGCCCAGTATGATGCACTCTTCGTTTCGCAACTTCAGCGTCCCAACCACTCGCTCCGCATTCTCACCACAGTCTCTTTATTTCCTTGCATCTTCCTACAACCAGCAATATTCTCCTGCCAAGCCGTACATGTCTGCCAATAGCGAAAAGTGTATATAAGGCGGCCCAACAATGTGCATTCCCTCCAGCACCTAGAATCCTGCCAAGACTTCTCACAATACCAGTCCATTCATACTGAAAATCACCTTCCCACTTCTAACAAGCAGTCAGTTCAACTATTTCTCTTTGATATCACTGACTACTTTACTAATGGGACGTTTCTGGTTCAACATAAGTCTTGCATTAGAGGTCCCCTGAAATTAAAGAGCTGTACGAGGTGCATTCAAGTTCTAAGGCCTCCGATTTTTTTTCTAATTAACTACTCACCCGAAATCGATAAACTGGCGTTACTTCTCGACGTAATCGCCCTGCAGACGTACACATTTTTCACAACGGTGACGCCATGATTCCATGGCAGCGGCGAAGGCTTCTTTAGGAGTCTGTTTTGACCACTGGAAAATCGCTGAGGCAATAGCAGCACGGCTGGTGAATGTGCGGCCACGGAGAGTGTCTTTCATTGTTGGAAAAAGCCAAAAGTTACTAGGATCCAGGTCAGGTGAGTAGGGAGCATGAGGAATCACTTCAAAGTTGTTATCACGAAGAAACTGTTGCGTAACGTTAGCTCGATGTGCGGGTGCGTTATCTTGGTGAAACAGCACACGCGTAGCCCTTCCCGGATGTTTTTGTCGCAGTGCAGGAAGGAATTTGTTCTTCAAAACATTTTCGTAGAATGCACCTGTTGCTGTAGTGCCCTTTGGAACGCAATGGGTAAGGATTCCGCCCTCGCTGTCCCAGAACATGGACACCATTATTTTTTCAGCACTCGTGGTTACCCGAAATTTTTTGGTGGCGGTGAATCTGTGTGCTTCCATTGAGCTGACTGGGGCTTTGTTTCTAGATTGAAAAATGGCATCCACGTCTCATCCATTGTCACAACCGACGAAAAGAAAGTCCCATTCATGCTGTCGTTGCGCGTCAACATTGCTTGGCAACATGCCACACGGGCAGCCATGTGGTCGTCCGTCAGCATTCGTGGCACCCACCTGGATGACACTTTTCGCATTTTCAGGTCGTCATGCAGGATTGTGTGCACAGAACCCACAGAAATGCCAACTCTGGAGGCGAGCTGTTCAACAGTCATTCGGCGATCCCCCAAAACAATTCTCTCCACTTTCTCGATCATGTCGTCAGACCGGCTTGTGCAAGCCCGAGGTTGTTTCGGTTTGTTGTGACACGATGTTCTGCCTTCATTAAACTGTCGCACCCACGAACGCACTTTCGACACATCCATAACTCCATCACCACATGTCTCCTTCAATTGTCGATGAATTTCAATTGGTTTCACACCACGCAAATTCAGAAAACGAATGATTGCATGCTGTTCAAGTAAGGAAAACGTCGCCATTTTAAGTATTTAAAACAGTTCTCATTCTCGCCGCTGGCGGTAAAGTTCCATCTGCCGTACGGTGCTGCCATCTCTGGGACGTATTGACAAAGAACGCGGCCTCATTTTGAAACAATGCGCATGTTTCTATCTCTTTCCAGTCCGGAGGAAAAAAATCGGAGGCCTTGAATGCACCTCGTACAAGAGGCTAGGCTCATTATTTCAGTTTGCGTGTTTCTTTGGCAGAGCGAGCAATGGTTATGTATGAAAGCTTTTTTCGAAACATCGGAAAGCGGTGTTCTCCCACTGTTTACGTGGCTACTCGGCCGACGTTCTGTAGCTAGGCAGACCCAGATAGTAAAAATACACAATAGCTGCTGGCCTCAATGGCCGCACGCTGGCGACCCAAAATGGTTCAAATGGCTCTGAGCACTATGGGACTTAACATCTATGGTCATCAGTCCCCTAGAACTTAGAACTACTTAAACCTAACTAACCTAAGGACAGCACACAACACCCAGCCATCACTTGGCAGAGAAAATCCCTGACCCCGCTGGGAATCGAACCCGGGAACCCGGGCGTGGGAAGCGAGAACGCTACCGCACGACCACGAGATGCGGGCGCTGGCGACCCAGCTTCCACGAATACGGGCATCTGAGACCGCGGTCTCCACTCAAGGTCAGAGAGCTGCTCATTTTCTGTACCAGTCTGTCCCTCCTGACCCAAATTCGAAGTCCTGTGGCTTCCCAAACTCACATATGTCACCCAAATAGCAGGTAGTTCCAGTTCCAAGATGAAATGAAAAGAATGGGAGACCAGAAAGAGCACAGTATGTCTAGTGTGGTGTCACCGCCAGACACCACACTTGCTAGGTGGTAGCCTTTAAATCGGCCGCGGTCCGTTAGTATACGTCGGACCCCGTGTCGCCGCTATCAGTGTCGTGCGGTAGCGTTCTCGCTTCCCGCGCCCGAGTTCCCGAGCTCGATTCCCGGCGGGGTCAGGGATTTTGCCTCGTCATGACTGGGTGTTGTGTGATGTCCTTAGCTTAGTTAGGTGTAAGTAGTTGTAAGTTCTAGGGGACTGATGACCATAGATGTTAAGACCCATACTGCTCAGAGCCATTTGAACCATTTGAACCACTATCAGTGATTGCAGACCGAGCGCCGCCACACGGCAGGTCTAGTCTAGAGAGACTCCCTAGCACTCGCCTCAGTTTTACAGCCGACTTTGCTAGCGATGGTTCACTGTCTACATACGCTCTCATTTACAGAGACGACAGTTTAATATAGCCTTCAGCTGTGTCATTTGCTACGACCTAGCAAGGTGCCATATTCAGTTACTATAATTACTTCAAGAGTGTATTCTGAACAGATAATATTGTGGCTAATGTACCGTCAAGAGCGACGTCCATCATTCATGGATTAAAGTTAAGTATAAAACTAATTACGTCCGCTTTCTGAATTCTCATTCCTTGTCATGTTCCAGACCTCACGTCAGTCTGCGTGAGCTAAAACGTGTGCATTTCGGCCTCTGTTTCATCACCTGAATGAAGAATACTTTGGATTCCAAATGGAGTGTCATCTTGAGTTTTAGGGAATCAGAGGCACAAAGTGGGCTTCCTGTCTTGAAGTCAGAAGACATTTGTGAGACGGTACATACGGGCGATTCAGCTTCAAATCAGACGAAAAATGAGAAAATGGACGTCACATTTTTTTAAAATCATTAATAATTTTTACACGTGTCACTTACCGTCAAAGAAAACATCTTTCGTAAAGTTATCTATTAAATTTTTACTATAGTTTTCCAGTTGAAATTCGGTAACATTTACGTCATTTTCCGAACACAACAAATTATCTGTCGTATAAACCAAAAACCTTACATCAGGTTTTAGAGACCTAAAATTCATTTTGAAGCTGAATGTATGTTATTGAAGTAGGTATACAACAATAACATAACATTAATTAATACAAGTTTCAAAAACCTTTTACCACACATTAAGCATGAGCTGAATTTTCATAAAAATTTAACTTACATAGACTCAACCCTCATTTTACTATACACTGGTCTATGTTTTAAGTATATTGGAGCCTCTTCTGTGGAGCGTGGAAAAATAATCTACATAATAGAAATAAAAACATCCATTTGTGCAAAATCATAAATCTCCGACAGTACTTCAGGGATTACCATGAAATAATAACACAACGTTGCTCTCGAGTATATGCATGTTTTTGCTTTTGTATAGCTAATTTATAAACACCCTGTATATACACCAAAGCGCCAAAGAAACTGGTATACGCATACTTATTCAAATACAGAGATACGTAAGCAGGAAGAATACGGCGCTGCGGTCGACAACGCTTATATAAGACAACAAGTGTCTGGCGCAGTTGTCAGATCGCTTACTGCTGCTACAATGGCAGGTTATCAATATTTAATGAGTTTGAATGTGGTTTATAGTCGCAGCACGAGCGATGGGACACAGTATCTCCGAGGTAGCGATGAAGTGGAGATTACCCCATACGACCATTTCACGAGTGTAACGAGAATATCAGGAATCAGGCAAAACATCGATTCTCCGACATCGCTGGCCCCTGGAAAAAGATCCTGCAAGAACGGGACCAACGACGACTGACGTGACAGAAGTGCAACCTTCCGCAAATTACTGCAGATTTCAATACTCAGCCATCAACAACTGTCAGCGTGCGACTATTCAACAAAACATCATCGATATGGGCTTTCGGAATCGAAGGCCCACTCGTGTACCATTGATGACAGCACGACGCAAAACTTTACGCCTCGCCTGGGCCCATCAACACCGACACTGGACTGTCGATGACTGGAAACATGTTACCTGGTCGGACGAGTCTCGGGTATGGAGACAGTCTCATGAATCAATTGACGCTGCATGTCAGGAGGGGACTGTTCGAGCTGGTGGAGGCTCTGTAATGGTGTGGGGAGTGTGCAGTTGGAGTGACATGGGAACCCTGATACGTCTAGATATGACTCTGACACGTTTTCTTATTTTTTTATTTACATGTCAAGTTCCGTAGGATCAAACTGAGGAGCAAATCTCCAAGGTCACGGAACGTGTCAGTACATGAAATTAAAACATAATAGTAATAACAGATAAAAATAAAATGTTTATGAATCGGAAAAATGTCAAGCCATAAGTTAAGGTAAACGCAGAAACAATACAACAAAATTCAGCTTAATTTTTCAAGGAACTCCTCGACAGAATAAAAGTAGTGACCCATGAGGAAACTCTTCAGTTTCGATTTGAAAGCGCGTGGATTACTGCTTATTGAAAATGGATGCAGCAGATTACTGCAGAACTTTCTGCACAAGGGTTAAGGAAGTCCGATCCAAATGCAGGTTTGATTTATGCCGAGAATTAACTGAGTGAAAGCTGCTTATTCTTGGGCATAAGCTAACATTGTTAACAAGAAATGACAATAAGGAGTATAAATATTGAGGCCACTGTCAAAATATCCAGACTCGTGAACAGGGGTCGACAAGAGGTTCGTGAACTGGCACTACTTATTGCCTGTACCGCCCATCTCTGAACCAAAAATATCCTTTTAGAATGGGAAGAGGTACCCCAAAATATAATACCATACGACATAAGAGAATGAGAATAAGCAAAGTAAACTAATTTTCGTGTCGTACGATCGCTCACTTCAGATGTCGTTCGAATATAAAAATGGCAGCATTAAGTCTTTGAACAAGATCCTGAACGTGGGCTTTCCACGACAGTTTACTACCTATACGATCATATAGAAATGTGAACTGTCCATTTTCACTAATCATATGCCCATTCTGTGAAAATAAAATGTTAAGTTTTGTTGAATTGTTTGTTAGAAACTGTAAAAACTGAGCCTTACTGTGATTTAGCGCTAGTTTACCTTCCACAAGCCATGAACGTAGCTCATGAATTGCACTATTTGAAACCGAGCCAATGTTGCACAAAACATCCTTTACTACCAAGCTAGTGCCATCAGCAAACAGAAATATTTTAGAGTTATCCTTAATACAAGAGGCCATATCATTTATATAAATAAAGAACAGGAGTGGTTCCAACACTCATCTCTGGGACACACCCACTTGACTGTACCCCACTAAGACCCTACATAACAGCCATTCTCAACACTGTGAATAATGACTTTTTCTGTATGTTGCTAAAGTAAGAGGTGAACCAGTTGTGACTACCCCCATATTCCATAATGTTTCGACTTCTGGAGCAATATTTTGTGACCAACACAACAAACACCTTTGTTAAATCAAAAAATATGCCTAGCGTTCGAAACCTTTTATTTAACCCATCCAGTACCTCACAGAGAAAAGAGAATATAGCATTTTCAATTGTTAAACGGCTTCTAAAGCCAAACTGTATATGTGATAGGAAATCATATGATATAAAATTATCTATTATCCTTACATACACAGCCTTTTCAATAAGTTTAACAAACACTGATGGCATAGAAATAGGTCTAAAATTATCTACATTATCCCTTTGTCCCTTTTATAAAGCGGATGTACAACTGAGTACTTTAATCGTGCAGGAAACTGACCGTTACTAAAGGAAAAATTACAAATATGTCTAAATATGGGACTAACATTTGCAACACAGTACTGTAATATTATGCTAGGCACTCCATTATAACCATGAGAGTACTCAGTCTTCAGTGATTTAATTATTGATGCAATCTCCCCCTCGTCTGTATCACAGCAGAGGAGTATTTCACACATCAGTGTCCGAAAAGGAATTTGCCAACAAAGCTATGTGATTCCCAGTAGAAACTAAATTTTTATTCAATTCGCTAGCAAAGCTCAGAAAATAAATGTTAAGTACTGTACATATATCTGATTTATCAGTAACCGAAATATTTTTACTGTGACCTTGTGCTGCTGACCAGACACTTTCCTCACAACTGACCATGTGTTTTTAATTTCATCCTGTGAATTAGCTGTTCTATTTGCATACCACATACTCTTTGCCTTCCCAATAACATTTTTAAGTTCCTTACAATACTGTTTCTAATGGGCTACTGCACCTTTGTTGTGACTACTTCTAACAATTTGATGTAATTCCCACTTTGTTCTACATGATATCCTTATCCCACTAGTCAGCCACCCAGGCTGCCTATTACTGCTAGTGCCCCGTTTAGAACGTTCTAATGGAAAGCAACTCTCAAAGAGCATGAGAAATGTGTTAAGGAAAACATTATATTGATCATCTATGTTATCGCACTATAAACATTCTGCCACTCTTGTTCCTTGACCATGTTTAAAAACTCTCTATTGCTGTTGGATTAAGTTTCCTATATAGTTTGTAATGATATGTGACATTTGTTTGAGTACAAAAGCCTTTTAGTGTTAAAATTAGTTCACCATGGTCTGAAAGGCCATTCACCCTTTTACTAACGGAATGCCCTTCTAGTAATGAAGAATGAATAAAAATATTGTCTTTGGCTGTGGTACTGTTCCCCTGCACCCTATTTGGAAAAACACACAGTCTGTATCAGATCATATGAATTTATATTGAAGTCACCACGTATAACTAATTTCTGGTACCTCCTACAAAGTCAATCAAGAACCCTCTCTAGCTTGAGCAGAAATGTTCTGATGTCAGAGTTAGGAGACCCATAATTAACAACAATTAGAAGTTTAGTTTCACTAAATTCAACTGCCCTACACAGCATTCAAATATCTGTTCAGTGCAGTGCTGTGATATGACTACAGACTCAAATGGAAAACAGTTTTTAACGTAAATAGCCACTCCGTCACCCCAGAAGGAACTCCTTGAAAAACAGCCAGCTAATTTGTATCCTAGTAAAGGAATCCTCTGAACTGTCAAATTATTTAAGTGGTGCTCCAACATACCAATAATTCCAGATTCAACATCTATAAGCAGTTCAGTAACTTTATCTCTAATGCCTCTTATATTTTGATGAAATATGGCTTCCTCTGAAGGTGGGCCCTTAGTTAGAGGGGCTTCCTTTAAGAAGGCGTCGCTATAAGCTGACTTCAATCTAAAAAAAGGTGTAGCTCTAACACCAACTACTACAGGAATTTTTCCATGAGTGATCCCAAGACCAACCACTACACTGTCTCCTATACGTTATGCCAGTCTCCCCTTCCCATACCTCTTGAGGTGCTGGCCACGCCTAATGAAACTCAATCTACTGATGGACACAGCTGGCACCACTGAAATGTGACCCATGCCCTCTGCCATCAGCGCCCTCCCCAGTGCCATGTTCAAAAATGGTTCAAATGGCTCTGAGCACTATGGGACTTAACATCTGAGGTCATCAGTTCCCTAGAACTTAGAACTACTTAAACCTAACTAACCTAAGGACATCACACACATCCATGCCCGAGGCAGGATTCGAACCTGCGACCGTAGCAGTCGCGCGGTTCCAGATTGAAGCGCCTAGAAACGCTCGGCTACAACGGCCGGAGCTCCATGTTAATACGCCTAATAGCCACATTAAGATGAGGCCGATCATGACACTAAAACATTTGCACGAAATGCACATTAGTGCCACCAGTTTGAGCAGCAATCTTTACCAGGTCACCACCTACATCACATTCCCTGTCCCTATCAAGAATGATCCCTGCTGTACCCACTATCACTACCTGATCCTCCTCCGTAAAATTTTACGTTACTCCCCTATGCTGTCAGCCACCTGAGCCAAACCTGCACTAGGCTTCACAATGCTGGTGACTTGGTACTCACTCCCCAATAGTTCCTGCAACTGCTGGCCCACACCCCTGCCGTGCAAACTACCTAGCAGCAGAATCTCCTTCTTTCTCCGTGCAACTCACCTAAGCCTCCTAACTGCTGAGGACTGCTGCATGTTCCCTATATCTACACCTACAAGAGGCTCCTCTCTACTCAACTCTGACGGTTGGTCAAATCTATTGCACATACGCAAAGAATAAACTGTCTCAATAACTTCTCTTCCTAGCTGCCTTCTTGCCAACTGCCAGTTCCCATTCCCCACCAACCTCCACCCTCCTCAACCTATCTAGTTCCTCCTTTGCTCGTTGTAACTGCACCTGAAGGGCAGAGATCTTACGCTCCTGCTCCTCTGTAAACTTATTTCTGCTACAGATTCTGCATTCCCAGGATAGGATCTCGCTATAATGCCCACTGGCTTCCCCACTGCATTCCCCCAAATGGAAATACTTTGAACAAATAACAAACAGGTGACACGTACGTAAACATCCTGTCTGACCACCTTCATCCATTTATGTCCATTGTGAATTCCGACGGACTTGGGCAATTCCAGCAGGACAATGTGACTTTCCACACGTCCGGAATTGCTACATAGTGGCTCCAGGAAAACTCTTCTGAGTTTAAATACTTCCGCTGGCTACCAAACTTCCCAGACATGAAGATTAGTTAGCATATCTGGGATGCCTTACAACGTTCTTTTCAGAAGAGATCTCCAACGCTTCGAACTGCTTCGGATTTATGGACAGTCGTGCAGCATTCATATCCTCAGTTCCCTCTAGTACTACTGCAGACATTGGTCGAGTCCATCCTATGACGTGTTGCGGCACTTCTGCGTGCTCGCGGAGGCCCTAAACGATATTAGACAGTGATACTTCGGGTCTTTAGTGTATAATATGTAAGTGAGATGCACTCTTAGCGAAAATCTCATGTTCTTTGCTCAATATTTTAAATCTCAGAAAGTTCTTTACTGAGTGTTTGGAGAAAATGCAGCACTAATTAATGTAGGATAATGTAATTTCGGGAACACGTTTGTCTAGGAAACATATTTAAGCGATTAACATTGCAAGATCACAGGTTAATGTAAGTGTGAGATAAGCCATTGCACATGTGAAATACTGGTAAAATAATGGCCGATTTAACCGCCAGAATATTGAAGGCAAGCGTACAAACGCGCATGCATTGTGTTGTACAGTGCCGAATGTCAGCTTGTTGGATGAGTTTCATGCCCATTGCAGCTGTCTGGTCAATACCGAGACGGTTATTGCTGTTTGTGGACGACGCTGGAGTTGCTGTCTGATGATGTGCCAGATGTGCTCGACTTGGGACAGATCTGGTGATCTAGCAAGCCATGCTCTGTACAGCACGTTGGGTTACAACAACGGTATGTGAGCGAGAGTTATCCTGTTAGACAACACCAACTGGAATTGATAATAAAACGCACGAATTTACAGGTGGGTTGCATATTATAAGACCACAACGTTTCGGCAAGTGACATACCTATATTCAGGCAGGCACTGAATAAGTTTTTCGACCACCTTAACAGTTTGGATGAAATCATCGCCTTCACTATGGAAACACAGGAGAAAGGCTGTCTCGCATTTCTGGATGTACTAATAAGGAAGAAGTCAGATGACATGCTACGCCATTCGGTATACAGGAAAAAGACTCACACAGACTGCATGCCAGAAGCCGACATCATCTAGCGCAGCGACAAATAGAACTGTCGCCTTGATACCTAGGACGCAAGTCATCCCGCAATGAAGAAAGCCTCTCTGACGAACTGCAGCACCTGGAGGAGGATTTTCGTAAAAATCGGTATAGCGAAGCACAGATTAGGACGAGACAGGTCGTGGAAAATCGGAAAGAGAGAGAAAAAGACATGAAACTAGCTTTTCTTTCACATTTTGGACCACTGTCAGCCAAAACTGGGAGGCTTCTTGAAAAATCGTTTATAAAAACCGTCTTCCACCACCGCCGGTGACGAAAGAGTGGCTTAGCTTTGCGAAAGACCCACTTAACGTACCAGGAATTGACAGCATCGCCTGCGAATGTGGTCAACAGCACACTGGAGCAACGCAGCGATTTATTCGTAACTACTGCGAGGAAGATATCAGGCATTTGAAGTTGGGACAGTCGGAGAAATCGGCGATAGTAGAATACAGCATCTCGGAAGACCACACATTTAGCTTCGAGAGCACCAATGTGCTCTGCCGAGCCGCCGGCTATTGGGTCAGCATTACAAAAAGAGTCCATCGAAATTCAGATTCACGACAATCTTGTCAACAGAGACATGGTATACCAACTGAGTGCGGCGTGGAATCCAGCAGTAGAGGCAATTCGTCGAGAAAGCGCCCAACACCGTCGTCCTCACGAGACAGGGTGCGAATGCTCTGACAGAGATGTGAACGGCACTCCTTTTCGCACCACCGCGACTTCACCCCCCACTCTGACCGCCGGCCTCCCTGTACCCAGCCACCCGGAGCCAGGTGGAAAGGTACACACCACAGATATAACTAGGACAGCATCCTCAAAACCTCGACACTTCGCAAGATGATGAATGAGTCACTCATCGGTACGTCGCGGATTTATAATACTGCTACCAGTCTGGAAAATCTACATCCACACACCTTGCAACACTGTTCATGAATGGCAGCACAAATAGTTGAAGCACCAAGCTGAAGTACAAACTGCATTTATGGTGTGTGGGATAGCCATGAGAGTGCTCCTGGTGTTTTGCGAAATCGGACCCCAGACCATAGCTCCAGGTGTGGGTCCAGTGAGTCTGGCACGCAGACAGGTTGGTTGCAGGCTCCCACTAACCAACACACGGCCATCACTGGCACCGAGGCACAACCAGCTTTCTTCAACAAACACAACACACCTCCACCCTATCCCTGAATGAGCTCTCGCTTGACACCACTGAAGTAGCAAGTGGTGTTTGTTTGAGGTCAGTGGAATGCACGCTACATGGCTTCTGCCTCGGACTTATTCTTGAAGTATATGTACATCTACATAGATACTCCGCAAATACCGTACTGTGTGTGACGGGGGATACCCTGTACCACTACAGTCATTTCCTTTTCTGTTCCACTCGCAAATAGAGCGAGGGGAAAATGACGGTGTAGATGCCTCCGTATGAGCCCTGATTTCTCGTATATTATTTTCGTGGTCGTTACCCGCAATATATGTTTCTCAATAGAGTTTCTCGGGAAAAACGTTGCCTCCCTTCCAGGGATTCCCATTTGACTTCCTGAAGCATTTCCGTAACATGTCCAAACTTACCGATAACAAGTCTAGCAGCCCGCCTCCGAATTGCTTCGATGTCTTCCTTTAATCCAACCTTGTATGGCTCCCAAACACTCGAGCAGTACTCCAGAAGAGGCCGCACCAGCGTCCTATATGCGGTCCCCTTTACAGGTGATCCACTCTTTCCTAAAATTCTTCCAGAAAACCGAAGTCGACCATTCGCCTTCGCTTCCACAGTTCTCAAATGTTGGTTTCATCTCATATCGCTTTGCAACGTTACAGTCAAATATTTAAACGACTTGATTGTGTCAATCAGGACAGTGGTAAAACTGTATCCGAACATTACAGGTTTGATCATCCTACTCATCCGCATTAACTTATATTTTTCCACATTTGGGGCTAGCTGCCATTCATCACACCAACTGAAAACTTTGTCTAAGTCGTCATTCAATTTTGAAACCTTACCGTACACCATGGCGTCATCAGCAAACAACCGCAAATTGCTGCCCATCCTGCCCGCCGAATCATTTACGGATATAGAGAATAACAATGGTCCTATCGCACTTCTATGGGGCACTCCTGTCGATATCCTTGTCTATGATGAACACTCGTCGTCGAGGACAACATGCTGGGTTTTATTATTTAAGAAGTCTTCGAGCCACTCGCATGTCTGAGAACTTATTCCATATGCTAGTGTCCTCCTTAAAAGCGTGCAGTGGGCCACCGTGTCAAATCTTTCCGGTAATCTAGAAATATGGAATCTGCCTGCTGCCCTTCATCCGCAGTTCGCAGTATATCATGTAAGAAAGGGCAGAGCAAGCTGAGTTTCGCACGAGCGATGCTTTCTAAAACTATTCTGATTCGTGGACATAAGCTTCTCAGTCTCAAGAAAATTTATTATATTTGAACTAAGAATATGGCTCAAATGGTTAAAATGGCTCTGAGCACTATGGGACTTAACATCTGAATCCTGAGTCCCCTGGACTTAGAAGTACTTAAACCTAAATAATCTAAGGACATCACACACATCCATGCCTGTGGCGGGATTCGAACCCGACCGTAGGAGCAGCGCGGTTCCGGACTGAAGCGCCTAGAACAGCTCGACCGCAACAGCCGGCCACTGAGAATATGTTCAGGGATTCTGCAGCATACTGGATTCAGGGATATTGGTTCGGAATTTTATGGGTCCGTTCTTTTACCCTTCTTACATACTGGTGTCACCTGCACCTTTCTCCAGTCGCTTGGGTCTTTGTGCTGGGCAAGAGATTCAGGATAAATGCAAGCTAGGTATGGGGCCAATGTCGTAAGGTACTCTTTGTAAAATCGAACTGAGATTCCGTGCGGACGTGGTGATGTATTTACTTTCAAATATTTCAACTGTTTCTCTACGCCAGGGTAGCTGATTACTATGTTATCCATACAGGAGTCTGTCAAATGGCCAAATAACGGTATGTTTCTACGATTCTGCTGTGTAAACGATTCCTTGAAGGTGACATAACTTTGGCCTTCGTTTTGCTATCTTCAACTGTCACACCAGGCTAGTCAACAAGGGGCTGAATGGAAGCCTTAGAACCGCTTAGCGATTTTACATAATACCTGAATTTCCTCGGGTTCACTGTCAAATCTTATGCGAAGCTGTGATGGTAGCAGTAGTAGTTGTCGTATGCTTCGCGCATAGATCTTTCCACAGAGCCCGATACACTGCTAATTTTCGCGTGTAGTTATTTGTGCGTTCCCTTTTCAACCGAGAGTGCAACAGCCTCTGCTTCCCCGCCATCCTCCGAATTTCATTATTGAACTATGGTGGGTTTCTTCCATCCTTTATCCACTTACTAAACACATAATTCTCCAGACCACGATTTGCAATCTGCTTAAACTTTGTCCATAATTCCTCTTTATCGATTGTACTGGAACTCTGTGATACCAGTTCACTGTCCAAGTGAGATACTAATAACTGCTTATCTGCCCTATCTAGCAGAAACACTCACCTAGCCTTCTTGACCGCTTTATTATCTTTCGTAATCACAGTTTCAATACTGCCATCATGATAGCTCAAATGGCTCTGAGCACTATGGGACTTAACTTCTGAGGTCATCAGTCCCCTAGACTTAGAACTACTTAAACCTAACTAAGCTAAGGACATCACACACATCCATGCCCGAGGCAGGATTCGAACCTGCGACCGTAGCGGTCGCGCGGTTCCAGACTGTAGCGCCTAGAACCGCTCGCCCACCCAGGGCGGCCATCATGATAGCTAATCCCCGTTTCTGTACCGACATTGTCGATAAGGTCCGGTCTATTTGCAGCTACAAGCAACAAAATATTTCCATTGTGTGTGGGCTGCCGAGATAGCTGCTCAAGACAGCTCTCAGAAAACGCGTTCGAAAGAATTTCACATGACTGTGTCGGTACTGCCCCCCCCACCCCCCGCCACCCTCACCAATGAATCTATAGACATTCCAGTCCGTACTCGGTAGGTTAAGGTCGCCTCCAACCGGTTTTTAAAAGTTCGTTGTGTCATTGTGGTGCCAACTGCAGCTCAAATTACTACTGCAGATGGAGTACGATGCGCCACAGGCGTACGCCGAACACTGGTGTTTTCTCTCTCGGTAGCGCCACGTCGCCATTTTCGCGTACACCACTGTCAGCAGTCATATTAGTGTCTACATTCCTTCCAAGTCTTTCTTCAATATCTCAGAACGAACATTCAGCTTCTCGTAGCCTTATGACACGACCTCGTTCAAATTCAGCGAGGTGTTGACAATAGCGTCTTTAAATTGTAAAGAATGTAGCAACCAGTCACGGAAACATAACTTATTTATCTCGTTGCAAATTGACTTCGACTGTTATCAGTCATCATCGGTGCATTTTTCTAACCGATACGTACCACAAGTAGAGGTACTGTCCTTGGCGGATAAATACGAGGGCGGTTCAGAAAGTAACCTCCGATTGGTCACAGTGCGGGTTGTGGGGGGAGTAGCGACGCCATCTGTGCGTTCACGCACTCAACAGGTCAGTCGGCATCAAGCCGTGGTCGAGTGAACGTCGTACCTGCGCTAGTTTAGTTTTTGTGGCAGTTTGAAATGTGTGCTGCAATAGAAAACCCCGCCAAATGTGAAGTGCGTGCTGTCATAAGGTTTTTTACAGCCAAAGGATATTCTGCAGCAGCTATTCATCGTGAGCTTTGTACCGTGTACGGACCAAGAGTTATGAGTGAAGGAGTTGTCCGTGAATGGGTACGTTTATTTAAAAGTGGACGAGAAAACGTTCATGATGAAGAGAGGAGTGGTAGACCATATTGGTGACTGACGAACTCGTTCAGACAGTTGATGCAAAAGTTCGTAAAAATCGACGTTTCTCAATGTCGGAGTTGTCTACTGGTTTTCCACAGATTTCTAAGACTCTCTTGTACGAGATAGTGACAGCAAGATTGGGTTACCGTAAGTTCTGTGCACGATGGGTGCCCAAAATTCTTACCGACCACCACAAAACTCAAAGAATGGCCTCTGCATTAGACTTTCTGTGACGTTATGAGGACGAAGGAGAACCATTGTTAAACAGAATCGTGACCGGTGACGAAACCTGGATTAAGTACGTGAACCCTGAGACAAAAGAACAATCAAAGATGTGGGCACATACAAATTTGCCTACCAAACCAAGAAAAGCCTCGCAAGATTTTTCTGCCAGAAAACTGATGGCAACGGTGTTTTGGGATGCCAAAGGGGTGTTGTTGGTTGAATTCATGGAACGTGGTACGACCATTAATCAAGACGTGTACTGTGAAACAATAAAAAAGTTACGACGGGCTATACAGAACAAACGCCGCGGTATGCTGACTTCCGGTATCGTTTTTTTGCACGATAACGCCCGTCCTCACTCTACTCGCAGAACAACGGCCCTTCTTGAGTCCTTCAAGTGGGACGTTATCAACCATCCACCTTACAGCCCAGACCTGGCGCCAAGTGATTATCACCTCTTCATCCATTTGAAGAAATGGCTCGGGTCACAGCGGTTTGATGACGACGAAGAGCTCAAAGATGCGGTTACAGGCTGGCTCCAGGCACAAGCGGGTGATTTTTATGCAGAAGGAATTTCAAAGCTTGTGAAGAGATACGATAAGTGCCTCAATCGCTATGGAGACTATGTAGAAAAATAGTGCAAAGATGTAGTTGTAAGATGTATATATTAAAATATTTTTATTTAACTTGGTGTATTTGTTTAAATCAACCGGAGGTTACTTTCTGAACGGCCCTCGTAAATTATGTTTCCGCCACTGGTTGCTACATTCTTAATAATTTTATATTCCGCGGTCGCTGCACGGAAAGGGAGCCTTATGGAGCCCGACATTCAATAGTGTCTTTGTCGCCTAGAAGGCATTCCCGACTAACACCAACTCACCACGTCCAATCTCCAAGGTAACTAACGCTCATGACCATTACAGCGTGTATTTAAAGTGAACATGATTGCTATCCTCACGTTGCCATTGTGTGTATGTATTGTGTATTAAAGGCTTCCTCCCGCCGTAGGCCTCAGTGGTTCACAACCCCAAAACAGGCCACAGCGGTCCACCCATCCCACCGCCTCCCGACACCGAACCCAGGATTACTGTGCGCCCCCACAGTGGACCGACCCCCCCCCCCCCCTCCCCCCAGGAACGTCTCATACCATACCATACGAGTGTACCCCAAATGTTTGCGTGGTAGAGTGATTATGGTGTACGCGCACGTGGAGACAGTGTTTGCGCAGCAATCGCCGACATAGCGTAACTGAGGCGGAATAAGGGGAACCAGCCCGCATTCGTCGAGGCAGATGGAAAACCGCCTAAAAACCATCCACAGGCTGGCCGGCACACCGGACCTCGACACTAATACGCCAGGCGGATTCGTGTCGAGGACCGATACGCCCTCCCGCTCGGGAAACGGTGGCTTTACTAGCATCACACTTATGCGGGTGGCGCGAAGTTCGAATAGGCATCATCTTTCAGATGCAGAAACATGCCTACCAACTTTCGTTTATGTTGCACAACTCCTTACAGCACTCTAGAAGCTACATAAAATCATATACATACTGGAACGCAAAGACTGGGTGAAGAAGCTTCGAAGGTTTAAAATTTTGAACAAGGAAAATGAGATTCCTGCTAACAACCTACCCTATTTATGTTTTTGTATACAGATAGTGCATAAATTAATCATAGAAAAGCTAGCTTTCTTTGTGAGAAGATAAATAACTTACTGAAATGTTTGATGCAGCACTGTATGCAGTATATGTTCAAAGATATTTACTAATATTCAATGTGGCTTCTTCTCATAACATGCAAAGTGTCCCATCTGTACTCAGTTTCCTGCCAAATCCTACGAAGCAAGTCTTGATGTATAGTGGCAGGTGCTTGCGTTCTTCGTTATCGCAGCTCATCGACGTGAAGGAACGAACACGCTGTCTATAATGTAACCCCATGCACAGAAGTCTATCGGGGTTAAATCAGGTGATACTGAAGAACAGAATTTTGTTCTACCATGTTCAGTTGAAGTCGGCACATTCCTAAGGAGACGTGCGATAACTTCACGATGAGAATGCGGTGTCGCGCCATCTTGCTGGAAAATAAATTTATTGCCCATATCCTGTTGCAATGCAGGCATTAGGCAATGTTCAAACATGTATACGTACGATATGCCGCTTACAGTTGACTCGGCAAAAAGAAAGTACCGTAAACCTTGTTACAGCTTACAGTGCAAAACGCATTTGCCTTGAGCGAGTCCATCAAATAATCGATTATGTGAACTGTTTTCTGCTCGGCCCGTATGCGAACATTATGTCGATTCACTTTACCGCAGGTATGGACGGTGGCTTTGTCCCTGAATACAATTTTATTAACGTAATCATTTTCAGTCTGCATTTTGTTAAATACTTCTAAACAAAACTCGGCTCGTATCTCTTTGTAACTTTCTTTTAAGACTTGCAGGTGTTCCATCTCGTAGGTTCTGAATGAAAGTAGTTTCCGTAATACCTTGCAAATTATAATACTAGGCATATTCAATTCTAAGCTGGCATGTTTCGTTCATTTACCAAGTCTATGAATGTAAGACTGCAGAACTGGTTCAGTTCCAGCATCAGAGACTGCTGGCCGACACTGACCCGGCGTCCTATGTGTTACAGACCCAGTTTCAGTGAAACGACTGTGCCAGTAAATAGCAGTTTGTCTATAAGGTGATGGCTTGCGATATTTAGTCCTGAATTGTATCAGAACTATACTAGCACTTCTGGATTCATAAAACCATAAACAACATTACACTCGCCCTGCACCATTATAAGACTATGATGAATGTTGTAATAACTCATTTGCGCATGCCACCTAGCGGGAACGTCTGGAACAAGCTCTATTAGGTGGGAATAAAACTTGCAAATATAGTGATGCATCAAACATTTCCGTAAGTTGTTAACTCTTTTCACAACATCCGCCTGCTTAGCTGTGTGGTAACGTGTTTGCGTTCCAGGCAGGGGGCACGGGTTCAATTCCCGGCCGGGTTGGAGATTTCCTCTGCTCGTGGATTGGGTGTTGTGTTGTCCGCTTCATTAGCGACACGTAAGTCGTTTAATGTGCACGGAGCACACCAGCAAGGGTTTTAATTTCAGCATGTCGACGGCAGCGGTCTTCTTGGACATGCAGAATACTTATCATAAGATTTGGCAGGACAACCTGGTGTATAAGATGCTGACGCAAACGCCCACCCCTGACATCTACGTTAAGATTTTGGATGATTTTCTTCACCAGAGGATCCTCTTTGCTCAGCGGGGTAAGCGCTCCAGTGTACACCACATGTCGATGGGTACCCCTCAGGGCTCTGTGCTGTCTCCTCTTCTTTTTAATGTCTATGTCAATGAGATGCCCATCATCCGTAATGGCCATTTGGCGCAATACTCCGATGACACGGCGCTTTATACGACCGGCCGCAATCCTGATCAACTCATTGCTCGCCTCCAAAGGCAAGTGGACGAAACAGTCACCTGGTGTCGCTCCAATAAGATGGCCCTTAATCCCGCCAAAACTACGGCAGTTTACTTCACAAAACGGCGCCCTATACTCCGCCACAGCATCTCAGTCGGGGGCGTCCCGGTTCCGTGGGCCCAGGCTAGCAAGTATCTCGCGGTCTGGTTGGAGAAGAAACTTTTCTTCCACCGCCACGCAGAATACATCACCAATAAAGGATTAAAGTTGACAAAGGCCGCTCTTCTCCAGCCGAGAGCTGAATTTAGATACCAAACTCCGGCTATATCACTCAGTTGTCCTACCCTCACTAACATATGGTTCCCCTGCGTGGGCCACGATTAGTAAATCCCGGATGCTGACGCTCCAGCGCCTACAGAATAAAGTTCTCAGGTGGAGTCTTCACGTCCCTCCGCTCACCAGGATTGTCACTCTGCATGAGGAGACAAATACGGCCCTTCTCAAGACGACCATTCGCCGTAAGGCTCGCCAACTGTACAGTAAAGTGGACGCCCTCGCTGGACTACAAACCATCGGCACCACAGTTCCACGGTGCTGGCACCGACACCCCGTTCCGCTCACCATCCTGGAGGACTCGGATTCGGGCTATGACTGACGATAGGCCCAGCACGACCACGTTTTTATGTCCGTTTTCGTACAGTCACTAGCAGTGGCCTGTTCTCGTCCAGCCGCTTTTTTCTTTTTTTGACCATAGAGTTGGCACATTACCGCACCCCTCCTCTGTACTTCCACCATCGGAGGGTGGCACGGGACTTAAAGTTGCACCGCCACAACTTCAACGTGCTATGCTCGGTTGTTATTCAGCCGTTGCTCTGAGTCTCCTCTCACTTGTCCACTGAGACCAGATCTGAACCGGTGACGCTGTATATTAGTAAACTGCCACAAAAAAAAGTTCGATGTGGCGTCATCTCGAAGTAAGACTTGCAACTCTGCGGTCAAACTCCCGCGGCATGGGCCTCCCGGCCATCAGTGCTACACGATCATTTTTCATTTCTTTCACAATATTGAAGGCTACTTTTGTGTAACTAATTTATAATCATATTATTTATACTCGTATATACCACACGCCGCTTCATCAGGTACATAAAAACAAGCGAATAATCTAATGCAATGTAGTGTCAAAATTTTAAAGCTATCGTCGCAGATTTTTGGAGATTTACGATTTTTTTACAAACGAATATTTACTTCTATATAAATATCAATACAAATGCAAATGTTCGTGCGTTCAAAATCATAAATCTCGGCAAGTTCTACACAGATTGCTTCGAAATTATGACACAGCGAAATACATGTGCTTTTTCTTACGCCAATGTTTTAATATACACAACCATAAAAATATGTATTATAAAATACTAACAAAGTTATTGATCGATTTGCTTTCGAATTTTACACAGTAATCTGACGAACATTTGGACGGATAGAGACTGTACATTTTAGCAAACAAGAAAGTTGTATTTATGGCTTATCGGATTATCACTAGAGTATTACTACAGATTCTGAACATGCTATAACAATAAACAAGGCTCATGCTCAGAAAGGAGGAAAAAGAGATGGCAGTGGGGTGGGAAGAAGTGGAGGTAGAAAGTGAGAAGTTGGAGATGCAGAGAGAGAGAGAGAGAGAGAGAGAGAGAGGAGATGAAGAGATGGGAGATGAAGAGATGGGGGGGGGGGGGGGCGAAAAGATGGATGTAGACAGGAGGGAAGAGGTGATAGGCACAGGCAATTACAATGAGAAGGTGATGGAGAAAGGGAAGGGAAGGAGGGGATCTACATGTACATCATACTCCTCAAGACACCTAATGGTATGTGGCGGAGGGTTACTTTTGGTACAACTATCTGATCCCTCCAACCATGTTCCACTCGAGAATAGTGCTTGGGAAGAATGATTGTTGGTAACCCTCTGTATTGGCTCTAATATATCGAATTTTCTCCTCGTGGTCAATAAGCGAGATATATGTAGGGGGAGAGTATATGTTGTCCGAGTGCTGGAAAGTGGTGTTCCGAAATTTCAATAGTAAATCTCTCCGTGACGCACAACGCGTCTCTTGTAACGTCTGCCAGTGGAGTTTGTTTAACGCTTCCATAACGTTCTCTCGCCAGCTAAACGTTCCCTTGACGAAAGGCGCCGCTCTTCGTTGGATCTTGTCTATCACCTCTATCAGTCCTACCCGATAGTGATCCCAGACAGATGAAAAATTCTTAATAATCTGACGAACAAGCACCTTATAAGCCACTTCTTTCATGGATGAGTTACATTTCATTAAGATTCTTCCGATGAATCTGAGTCTGATGTCTGCTTTTCCCACTATCTGTTTTATATGGTCATTCCACTTATGGTCGCTCTGGATAGTTACTCCTAGACACATTACGGCACACAGTGTCTCCAGTCGTTTGCCATCAATAGTGTAGCTGTACAGTTGTGGATTTCTATGGACAGAGATTGGAGGGAGAAGGAGACCATGACGTGTATTGAATTCCCATAAACGTTGAAAACGTGTGCTTTCAGTTTTCTTTCATTTCTATCAGACCAGAATGAGCCACAACAACGCGTGGCCTGGAACACCTAGTTAAAAAGTAACTACCATAAGGTCATGCTCTACTTATGTTGCTACGGGATGACGTGAAACATAAACAGCTGGCGATCGACATTGGCCTGTGCCATTATTTCTATTAACTTTTTATTCTTTCTGGTAATCACCATGAAATATTCCGTACAAAATGTCACTAATACACTACTGGCCGTTAAAATTGCTTCACCAAGAAGAAATGCAGATGATAAACGAGTATTCATTGGACAAATATATTGTACTAGAACTGACATGTGATAACATTTTCACGCAAGTTTGGTGCATAGGTCCTGAGAAACCAGTACCCAGAACAACCACCTCTGGCCTAATAACGGCATTGATACGCGTGGGTATTGAGTCAAACAGAGCTTGGATGGCGTGTACAGGTACAGCTGCCCATGCAACTTCAACACGATACCACAGTTCATGAAGACTAGTGACTGGCGTGTTGTGACGAGCCGGTTGCTCGGCCACCATTGACCAGACGTTTTCAGTTGGTGAGAGATCTGGAGAACGTTCTGGCCAGGGCAGCAGTGGAACATTTTCTGTATCCAGAAAGGCCCGCACAGGACCTGCAACATGCGGTCGTGCATTATCGTGCTGATATGTAGGGTTTCGCAGGGATCGAATGAAGGGTAGAGCCACGGGTAGTAATACATCTGAAATGTAACGTCCACTGTTCAAAGTGCCGTTAATGCGAACAAGAGGAGACCGAGTCGTGTAATCAATGGCACCCCATACCATCACGCCGGGTGATACGCCAGTATGGCAATGACGAGTACACGCTTCCAATGTGCGTTCACCGCGATGTCGCCATACACGGATGCGACCATCATGATGCTGTAAACAGAACCTGGAGTCATCCGAAAAAATGACGTTTTGCCATTCATGCACCCAGGTCCGTCGTTGAGTACACCATCGCAGGCGCTTCCGTCTATGATGCAGCGTCAAGGGTAACCGCAGCCATGGTCTCCGAGCTGATAGTCCACACTGCTGCAAACGTCGTCGAACTGTTCGTGCAGATGGTTGTTGTCTTGCAAACATCCCCATCTGTTGACTCAGGGAGCGAGACATGGCTGCACGATCCATTGCAGTCATGCGGATAAGATACCTGTCATCTCGACTGCTAGTGATACGAGTCCTTTGGGATCCAGCACGGCGTTCCGTATTACCCTCTTGAACCCACCGATTCCATATTCTGCTAACAGTTATTGAATTCCGACCAATGAGAGCAGAAATGTTGCGATACGATAAACCGCAATCGCTATAGGCTACAATTCGACCTTTATGAAAGTCGGAAACGTGATGGTACGCATTTCTTCTCCTTAAACGAGGCATCACAAGTACGTTTCACCAGGCAACTCCGGTGAACTGCTGTTTGTGTATGAGAAATTGGCTGGAAACTTTCCTCATGTCAGGACGTTGTAGGTGTCGCCACCGGCGCCAACCTTGTGTGAATGCTCTGAAAAGCTAATTATTTGCACATCACTGCATCTTCTTCCTGTCGGTTAAATTTCGCGTCTGTAGCAAGTCATCTTCGCGGTGTAGCAATTTTAATGGCCAGTAGTGTACTATTTTAAATAAAATGCTGAACAATAAGGCATCATTTTTATTCCATTTAAAATCGCGTTTTTCAGAAAAATACGAAAAGTGTTGAAAGCTATTTGAAAGTTCTTGAGAAACTGAAAAAATAACACTCCCATCTACACAATATTACCTTCATGTTTGATCTTACATAAAATTTTACCTTGGAAAATTTCTGTATTGCGGGTCTCAGGATGGAGTGATATTATCAAGTTACGGTAACCTAGAAACTTAAAATATCCAGAAGCATTTGCTTATAATAGCCGATTGTTTGGAAATGATATTAACTTGATGTTTACTTCAGACTGCAGAAAATTAAACCCCCACGAAATGATGCTAGGTTTCCTGCTGTCGAAAGCGGAATGGAACAGCCCATATAAGAAATCATTTCTCAGCGATAGGCAAGATAGCTGAGAATATTTTATTTAATGATATTTTCATTCATTTCAGATATTGCGGAGTACAAAGGTCACCTTTCACCTTATCCCCGAGCAATTTTTCAGACGATGAATACCCATTCCGCCTTTTGCGTCAGTACTTAAACGTCCGTATCACGTTCCACGAACGCGGAGCAGGACGATGAAGAAGGAAAGGAAACAATGGGAATGAAAGGAGTTGGTCCATATTTGCGGGACTTCTGGACGGCCGCATTAATTGGCCCGTGCTACAGCCCTTTCCGGCCACCGCCTGGAGGCCCCTGTTTTGATGCCGAGGGCCTTTGTCCTTCCACCGGCCCGCGGGAGAGCCGATCAAAGGATGGCGTGATCAATGACCGGCGCTGCAAGTGCTTCGGCCGCCGAAGGCCGGGGTAAATTAGCTGACGCGTCTTCTCCGCCGACGCAGCCCTCTCCGGCGGAATCAGGAAAAGAGGAATTTCCTCCTTTTTAAATTTCCTTCCTTTCTCGGGGAGGGCCAATTTTTTTCCGTTCGGCGGCGTTCCATCGTGAACTTCGGCAGAGAATACAGCGTCGACGATAGATGCAGCATTTATTAAGATATGAATACCCCGATTTATTTACCACTTATCCCTCCAGTATTCTCCAGTACCTGGCTCCAACAGTCAACTGGACTAAATTTCTGAAATCAATAAAGCACCAACAAGTACTATCTACATCTAAATCTACATGATTACTCTGCAATTCACATTTAAGTGCTTGGCAGAGGGTTCATCGAACCACAATCATACTATCTCTCTACCATTCCACTCCCGAACAGCGCGCGGGAAAAATGAACACCAAAACCTTTCTGTTCTAGCTCTGAGTTCTCTTATTTTATTTTGATGATCATTCCTGCCTATGTAGGTTGGGCTCAACAAAATATTTTCGCATTCGGAAGTGAAAGTTGGTGACTGAAATTTCGTAAATAGATCTCGCCGCGACGAAAAACGTCTTTGCTTTAATGACTTACATCCCATCTCGCGTATCATATCTGCCCACACTCTCTCCCCCATTACGTGATAATACAAAACGAGCTGCCCTTTTTTGCACCCTTTCGATGTCCTCCGCCAATCCCACCTGGTAAGGATCCCACACCGCGCAGCAATATTCTAACAGAGGACGAACGAGTGTAGTGTAAGCTGTCTCTTTAGTGGACTTGTTGCATCTTCTAAGTGTCCTGCCAATGAAACGCAACCTTTGGCTCGCTTTCCCCACAATATTATCTATGTGGTCTTTCCAACTGAAGTTGTTCGTAATTTTAACAGCCAGGTACTTAGTTGAATTGACAGCCTTGAGAATTGTACTATTTATCGAGTAATCGAATTCCAACGGATTTCTTTTGGAACTCATGTGGATCACCTCACACTTTTCGTTATTTAGCGTCAACTGCTACCTGCCACACCATACAGCAATCTTTTCAAATCGCTTTGCAACTGATACTGGTCTTCGGATGACGCTACTAGACGGTAAATTACAGCATCATCTGCGAACAACCTAAGAGAGCTGCTCAGATTGTCACCCAGGTCATTTATATAGATCAGGAACAGCAGAGGTCCCAGGACGCTTCCCTGGGGAACACCTGATATCACTTCAGTTTTACTCTACGATTTGCCGTCTATTACTACGAACCTTCCTGACAGCAAATCACGAATCCAGTCGCACAACTGAGACGATACCCCATAGGCCCACAGCTTGATTAGAAGTCGCTTGTGAGGAATGGTGTCAAAAGCTTTCCGGAAATCTAGAAATACAGAATCAACTTGAGATCCTCTATCGATAGCGGCCATTACTTCGTGCGAATAAAGAGCTAGCTGCGTTGCACAAGAACGATGTTTTCTGAAACCATGCTGATTACGTATCAATAGATCGTTCCCTTCGAGGTGATTCATAATGTTTGAATACAATATATGCTCCTAAATCCTACTGCAAACCGACGTCAATGACATACTTCTGTAGTTCGATGGGTTACTCCTACTACCCTTCTTTAACACTGGTGCGATCTGCGCAATTTTCCAATCTGTAGGTACAGAACAATCGGTGAGCGTGCGGTTGTATACGATTGCTAAGTAGGTAGCACTTGTAACGCCGGAAATGCATATCCTCCTATTTCCATCTATTGCACTGCAAATTTTTTTCCTTATTTTTTACCTGAAGATATAACATTTCTGTGTCTTTGTATATTGTAATTGTTTTACTATTTTTATATATATGCATTTATGTCGATGTATAATTGGTTTGTTTTGTGAATGTTATTTGTATTTATACGCTGGGTCTGGCCTAGGGAAAACTATGCTATCGGACGAATACATCGATAGGTCGTGTGGAGTACGAAAGTGTTTAGGATCTTTGGTAGTGTTAACTCTGCCGCGTGGAGCGCGGGCTGAGCAGAGAGAGTCTGGCTGGAGTAGTGCAGTGGAGCAGGTGTGCTGTGTGACGCTCCCGCGAGTTGCCGCGCTTTCGGGGTTGGGCAGCATGTAATTGCGCTCGACTTGCTATGATAGTTTCTGACACGGTGTAGCGGATGGGAAGCATTAGCTGGCGCACATCAAGAGCCCGTTTCGCCTGGTGACCGTGTCGAGAAGAAGGCGCGCCAACATCCAGCTTCTGCAACAGCGACGGCCGACAATGAGTGACTGTCGCCACCTCCTCGATCGACGGCTTCAAACCTTCAATCAGCCAACAAGGAAGACTGGAAGCACGTAAAGTTTTAGAACTGTATGGCAGACCTCAGCTTTTCAAATTGTTCCATTTTCGTAACTATAATTATAGTAACTTAGCATGAACATTTGTTGCTCATTGTCCCAATTGCATTACCAAGCAGGGTCCCTTCCTTTTCCGGAATGAACTCGAGTGTCGTTGAAATTCAAACGCCAGCATTAAAGTAAAAGCATTCGATTTCACTGCTTTAATTTCAAAGTTCAGTTAAGGTATTCACAGCTGGCTACAATATTTAGATTACACAAGCACAAATTAAGAGTGCGAGTTTTGTTTGCATATTTTAGCTTACCTGTGACTCCAGCTCATCTTGGTACGTACTAAATTTTACTATTGTTAATTGTTCAGAATCATTTAATTCAAGTCCAAAGTTAAATTTCTTATTTCTAAATTGCGTAGATTCAAGTAGCTTTTGAAATGATTGTTGAGGTAGTCCAAGACTAACCGTATTTTACTGAATTTCGATATGCTTCAGAAAGAAAGCTCACTATTAACTTCAGTCACTAAATTAACTTTCGATTTTCCGGTTTTATTAATTCTTTTGCTAAATTAAGTCAGAGTGTAGCGAAATTTATTACTTCTGACAAACTTTCAGTTTTCACACTACACGTGTCAACCTTCAGTTGCCACGCTTCTAGTGCTAATTATATGTGTAATGACCTTTCTTTTTCAGTTACTAGAGTAATTGTCCATAGGACTGGCGACCGCAATTTCCCCCAAATCTCAAATATCTAATTACCGCTAGTTAATTGTTAACGTAACGGCCGCACATTTACTTTCTTTATTAACTTTACCCCTTTTCAAAATTAATTTCCATCAGTTTCACTTGCATTTTTCCTTTCATTTAGATGTAACCCTTTCCTCCCTCTTTACCGACACTTTAACTTCGGTGACGATTGCTTTTCCCAAATTTCCATTAGGGACACGCGGTTTAATTTTTCACTGTCATTAAGGTCGACAAGTGACCGGGAGGTTACACGTGGCGACCTGGTGACAGGACAATCTTCAAATTTGAGGTTGTTCTGGACACGAATTTTGTATGGTGCAAATGTCGTAACAAAGTATTGGTTACGAACAGGTAGTTACGTCAGCGAGATTAAGTAGTGGGAGGAATCCTAATTATATTTGAGATTTGGCATTTATATTGAAAATTATTAAAATGAGTGAAGACAACAATTACCAAAATTTGGTAGACTTGGATACGGAACAATCGGTCGAACAGTGGGAAACGCGCACCGCGGTACCCATTGTTCAGGGGCAGGCGGCTAGCATGAAAGACGTGACCGCCGAAACGCAACAAAGAGCAGAAATGGAATTCCAAACTTTAGAAAATGTTTCGGAATCGGAAGTGAAAATCAAATCTGAACCCCTTGATGACGAAAGCGGAGGGACAATTAAAGAGGAAGCCGCTACGGAAGTAAAACCGGTAGTTTCCGGGAATTTAACTTTCTTATTGAATGTTTTGATTAATGGAATCGAGAGTCAATCGGCAGAAATTAAAGGTCAGGCTGCCAAGCAAGAAGCTCAGGCTGAAAAAATTGAACGGAAGCTAGACAATCAGAACAAAGCTATTAATGTTGTTAACAACAATGTTAGAGTTGTTAACACAAAAGTTGATAAAATGAAAGAAGATATTGTTGTAATTAATACCGAAATCGGTAATCTTAAACAGGAAATGGTAAGCGTTCAGGCGGAAATTGCGAGCATAAATACTCGTTTTAATTCCGAAATTAGCAGAATCGAGAAAAGTGTAGGAGAAGCAGTTGCTCCGATGATCGAGAATAAGGTGACGGAACAAATTCAGTTAGTGAAAAAAGAGGATCAACAGAAGGTGGAAACTTTAAAGGCTTTAGTGTCCGAGGTTGATGCTAAAGTGACGAAGCAGGCTAATACCTGCGAAGAGAAAAAAAGGGAAATAGAAACGCTTGCAACAACCACTTGCCAAGTAATTACGAGAGTTTCGGAATTAGAAAAGAAACTTGACGAAAAACAGAGCTATGTGCCAATCTGTGCACATAATTCGGAATTGTTGACGAAAGAGGGGCGGTTCGACCCCTTGAAAAAAGGCGGTATACACCCGACGGATTTCATTAAAAATTGTGAAAGAGTTTTACCCAGATCATGGACTAATGAGAGAAAAATTAATGTGGCTATTGATGTGGCTGGTGATGCCAAGCGTTGGGGCTTAAACCTCAACGTTACGAACCTGACTTTTGACGAGTTTAAAAGTTTGTTTCTGGCTGAATACTGGTCAGAGCAAAAACAGCAAAGTGTCTGGCGCGAATGTGTCGTATCGAGGCCTTTCGATGCGAATTCGCGTGGTTCGATGAAGGAGTTTTGTGAGGGCTGGATCCGCAAGTTGGAATATTTGCGTGATCGCCGCACGGAATCCGAAATAGTCTGGGAACTCTACAAGAAACTTCCAGATGATACAAAACGCTACATAGGAAGCAATTACAGGACAATCAATGATTTCCTGGAAAGAGTTGAGGACGAGGACAATTGGCGCAATAATCGTGATAGTGGCAGAGGCCGTGGTAACAACAACGAGTACCACAGCAACCACAACAACGATAACCATGGGAATAATGCATACCGCAACCATGGCAGCAATAACAATAATGGTTCGGACCATAATAACAATCGGTACAACACAAATAATTACAGGAATGACGGAAACCAGTATCATACTAACGTGGTACGGGCTTCACAGAATAGTAATAACGCCAGAGGGTGTGATCAGCCGCCTCAGCAGCATCCGGGGAGCGTATCTGCTGGGACGAGACGGGAAACCATTAGCCGCGCCGGTGAGGGGCCGACCGGGCGTGGAGAAATTTTGGCGGCCCGATAACAGGAGAAAACCCAGGTGTCGTCGTTATGAAAATTCCGTGTGGAATAATCAACGGCGGGAGAGTGTGCCAGTGTTAGGAGAAAGGAGTGCGCCCACAAGTAGTATATCAGCTGTAGACACGGCAGTAGAAAATACATTCACTGTCAGTGAGAACAATTTAAGTAGTGTTCCGGAAATCGATTATAAAGTGGCAGCTGTAACACCCACAGTGGAAATGGAGTTGAGTTTAGGAATGATTCGCAATTGTTGAGAGAAGAGCAGATGTTGGATAATACGTCCGTCATCGAGCGAGGGGATGCAGAGAGGGATGAGGTCTGGTTAAGGCAGTTCGGTCGCTTATACGACGAACTAAGAGATTATAGGGGCCTGTATGGGAGAAGTGTTTAGGGGAGCGCGGGCAGGATTTTCCGCGTGTCGTCCCGCAGGAAGATAGTGTTTGTGAAATGATAGAAAGTTCTGGCCCTAACCGGCAGACTTTACCAGAAATAGTTGATGTTAATGGGGAGCACGGCCAAGATTCGTCGTGTTTCGTCCCGCAGGAGTTGGATGTTGAAGTAGTAACGGAAAGTTCTGGTCCTGACCGGCAGACTTTACCGAAAGTTATAGTGTTAGAAGTGGCCGACCCACCCGACGCAAAATTCCAGTTTAAACATTGCGAAAGTATTGAGGAGAAAGATTACGAGAACTTTAGTGATAGCCGGACACGACTGGTAGAAAAGCACGTAGATTACAGCGTGTATGAGGTTAGAGCTGACGTTATACGGTCAGACGGTAGCAATGTGGGTTGCGCAGATCCAGAGGAAGTAATTGCAGATATTACTGGGCACATTCCTCCAGGTAGATTGGCAGATGAGATCAATCTGACCAAAGAGGAATCAACGAAGGAGACAATTAGTGAATTGATAGCAAAGCAACACTCACTAGTTGACGAGTTACAGGAAAAGGTTTCGGTATTGGAGGCGAAGCTACAGACTAAGCCTCAGGACAAACGTGTTGAAATTAAAACTGTATGTGAACAGAGGCTGAAAAGGCCGCCAGATAAACCGGATTTAGGATCAAAGCCGGATGGTTTTTTTCTGGAATGACCTGGATATAGACGAGGATTTACTGTGGGAAAATAAAGAAACAGTCGAGGACAAGTGTAGACAGATAGTAGTGTCTGTTAATATGCACGACCTACAACTAAACGTGTTGATTGACACCGGTGCAGAATTGAGTGCTGTATCTGGGAAAATATTTGAATTACTGAAAGACAGACCTGGCATCGTAGTTATGCCAGTAACAGGAGTGAAAATTATCGGTGCTACTGGGAAGGCCAGTAAACCGGTCACAAAACAGATTTTTGTCAACTTCGAGATATGTGGGGCACGATTTGAACAAGAGTTTGTCGTCGTGCCAGACTTAACTACGGAAGTAATTATCGGGTTAGATTGGCTATTAAAGTACCGTGCAGTGATTAATTGCGAAAGCAAAACTGTGACATGTACGTCCCAAGATAAAACAATAGTAGTTAGTTTTGATGAGGCAGGAGACGGTGTGCATAGGCAATACCAGCCTATAAACATTGTTAACTGGCCGGATGCCATTGACGTAGGTAGGAATTTGAACTACTGTAACGTGAGGAGTCTCGGCATTGACAATAGTGTAGAAAGTGAATTGGGAAGTATTGTAGACAGTGTGTCAGACGTAACACACGAACAAAGACGAGGCCTGTATGAAGTAATAATCAGGAATAAGAGTGTGTTTTCAGACAAACCGGGACTTGTGGAAGAGATAATCAAATTCCCTCCACAGACTGACATTAATATTGGTGTGAAAAAAGATCGTTTGCGAAAAATAATGAAGGTAAAAGCCGATGCTCGCATACGTCGTCATGACCCTAAAGCGCGTTTTGCTAAGTTTGCAATCGGAGACTTAATACTTGTAAAAGCTCATGAGAAATCGAGAGAGATAGACAATGAAATCTCTAAATTTGTTTATACTGGACCATATAAAGTCATTGGTATACCTCACACAAATGCTTATTGCTTAGAGTATCCAAGCTCTGGAAAACTATTAGGTATACGGAACATTGTAGACTTGAAATTGTACCAACCTAGGATTGATTAATACCACAGAATGGGTAATTTGTACAGTAAATATAGAGTGTAAGATTTAAACGATTTGCTAGATTGCCATGCTTTTGCCTGACCAAGAGGACATTAAAGAAGTTGTAATTAATAAGTAATTAATTTTTACCAAATGATTTAAGAGAAACTGATTATTAATCTACTGAAAAATCCAAGCTGCTAGTTTAAGTTTTTAGCTGAGTCACAGTAGATTAAGGAATGGAAATATGATTTTGTAACAAGCTGTAAGATTTCATGAATATGTGTTTTACTAGTCATTGCCGATGTACTTAGACGATGTTTTAAGTTTCAGGCTTGTACATGTGTGATGATGGACTGTTGAGTTATCCACTATGATAGTGTTAATGGACTCCTTGAGATTACTCGGGAGTGAGTTTTTCCGAAAGAATTAAGTGAAACGGACGTTCTGAAAATGCCGTTACACAGGCGAGTGAGATCAAGCGTGCCGCACAGGCGGGCGCAACAATTCTGGCGAGGCGGAGCCGCTGTCGGCTCATGTGCCGCTGTCGGCATTCTTTGCACTTGCGAGTACGGAAGGCGGAATTGTTTTTCTTCCCGGACAGCTGAAAGAATTCTGCTGTCAATATTTATGGTTTTTTCGATCTGTTGAATTTTATTTTCTTGTTTAGCGTTAATTGGACTCTCATGACGAGAATATTAATTATGAAAAGCTTACATAGAAATGTGTATAATATGTAATCAATAATTAATTTGCGTATTTTGATCTACCTGTTTTTATGACCATGTACTCTGATTAATTTTGTAAATAGTATTCCATTTCTTGATAGTGTTACGAATTTTGACGATCTTGGAATAGCTAAACCATTTTCTATGTTTTCTATGAAGTTTAATATGTTGTCAACCTGTTTTGTTTTATGCAAGATGACAGAGTGGAATAAGATTAGGAGTGTCTCCACTCAATTATTATGGTCTAAAAATTGATTTATGCTTAATTAGACGAATACTAAATTTTGTTGATGTTTTGAGCACATGCATTTCCGCTGTTTCTTTTTTGGGACATTTTCTGAGTCTGTTTAGGTTA
Organism: Schistocerca piceifrons; assembly: GCF_021461385.2. Classification (NCBI taxonomy): domain Eukaryota; kingdom Metazoa; phylum Arthropoda; class Insecta; order Orthoptera; family Acrididae; genus Schistocerca; species Schistocerca piceifrons. The sequence goes on along the minus strand of NC_060141.1, from coordinate 704,760,431 downwards.
CACGAACATCCTCAGACAATGTGGGGCACGTGTAACGCCGGAAATGCATATCCTCCGATTTCCATCTATTGCACTGCAAATTTTTTTCCTTATTTTTTACCTGAAGATATAACATTTCTGTGTCTTTGTATATTGTAATTGTTTTACTATTTTTATATATATGCATTTATGTCGATGTATAATTGGTTTGTTTTGTGAATATTATTTGTATTTATACGCTGGGTCTGGCCTAGGGAAAACTATGATATCGGACGAATACATCGATAGGTCGTGTGGAGAACGAAAGTGTTTAGGATCTTTGGTAGTGTTAACTCTGCCGCGTGGAGCGCGGGCTGAGCAGAGAGAGTCTGGCTGGAGTAGTGCAGTGGAGCAGGTGTGTTGTGTGACGCTCCCGCGAGTTGCGGCGCTTTCGGGGTTGGGCAGCATGTAATTGCGCTCGACTTGCTATGATAGTTTCTGACACGGTGTAGCGGATGGGAAGCATTAGCTGGCGCACATCAAGAGCCCGTTTCGCCTGGTGACCGTGTCGAGAAGAAGGCGCGCCAACATCCAGCTTCTGCAACAGCGACGGCCGACAATGAGTGACTGTCGCCACCTCCTCGATCGACGGCTTCAAACCTTCAATCAGCCAACAAGGAAGATTGGAAGCACGTAAAGTCTTAGAACTGTATGGCAGACCTCAGCTTTTCAAATTGTTCCATTTTCGTAACTATAATTACAGTAACTTAGCATGAACATTTGTTGCTCATTGTCCCAATTGCATTACCAAGCAGGGTCCCTTCCTTTTCCGGAATGAACTCGAGTGTCGTTGAAATTCAAACGCCAGCATTAAAGTAAAAGCATTCGATTTCACTGCTTTAATTTCAAAGTTCAGTTAAGGTATTCATAGCTGGCTACAATATTTAGATTACACAAGCACAAATTAAGAGTGCGAGTTTTGTTTGCATATTTTAGCTTACCTGTGACTCCAGCTCATCTTGGTACGTACTAAATTTTACTATTGTTAATTGTTCAGAATCATTTAATTCAAGTCCAAAGTTAAATTTCTTATTTCTAAATTGCGTAGATTCAAGTAGCTTTTGAAATGATTGTTGAGGTAGTCCAAGACTAACCGTATTTACCGAATTTCGATATGCTTCAGAAAGAAAGCTCACTATTAACTTCAGTCACTAAATTAACTTTCGATTTTCCGGTTTTATTAATTCTTTTGCTAAATTAAGTCAGAGTGTAGCGAAATTTATTACTTCTGACAAACTTTCAGTTTTCACACTACACGTGTCAACCTTCAGTTGCCACGCTTCTAGTGCTAATTATATGTGTAATAACCTTTCTTTTTCAGTTGCTAGAGTAAGCGTCCATAGGACTGGCGACCGTAATTTCCCCCAAATCTCAAATATCTAATTACCGCTAGTTAATTGTTAACGTAACAGTCGCACATTTACTTTCTTTATTAACTTTACCCCTTTTCAAAATTAATTTCCACCAGTTTCACTTGCATTTTTCCTTTCATTTAGATGTAACCCTTTCCTCCCTCTTTACCGACACTTTAACTTCGGTGACGATTGCTTTTCCCAAATTTCCATTAGGGACACGCGGTTTAATGTTTCACTGTCACTAAGGTCGACAAGTGAGGGGGAGGTTACACACTCTCCATGTAAAGTAACAACCTACTAAACGAATAACGATTTCCGTATTTGTAGAAATATCCTTTGACAGGCGGAAGTCATCCTACCCAGAAAAATATCTTTACTAGTTGAAATCGGTGGTACTACTACTACTACCACTACTACTACTACTACGTGATCAGGCCCAGTGGACTGCACGCATCTACAAGTTTCCTCCTCCACTGTATTCTGTCCATTGCTGCTATCCGCCATCCGTTCACATCTATTGACACTTGGTTTAAATCTTCATGGAGTCCATCTCTCCAACGCTTCTTGGGGCTCCCTGGCGATCTATTTCCTGTAGGTGTGAAATCCAGGAGCTTCCGAGGCCATCTGTGATCCTGGGCCACATGGCCGGTCCACTGCATTCGTTTGGCTTTAACAGCTCCTGCTATGTTGGGCTGCTGGTATAGTTCCTCAAGCTCTTGGTTGTATCTGATCCTCCATTCCCCCGTATCTGCATCCAGAACTGGACCGAATATCTTCCGAAGGACTTTTCTCTCAAAAACAAGGAGCTTATGGAAATCCTGTTTCCAGATACTCCATGTCTCACAGTCATATAGAACAACAGGCTGGATCAGGGTTTTGTACAGTCGAATCCTGAGCTGTCTGGAGAGATATCTGGACCAAAGCATTTCTGCTAGGCTGTGGTAAGATCGGTTAGGTGCTAGCAATAAATAAGTTACCAAAATTGAAAATGTAGCCCCACAAACAATGATTAGTCTCTTGTATAGACGCAACAGCACACGAAATCAAAAGTTTCATTTACATCTCGTCATTTTTAGTGTGTTCTTGACGTGAAATGAACCTGTTTCCCTCCCGCCCGTTTCCAACTCACTTTCCCTTCGTACAGTGCTCAATGGAAGGAAACCAAAAGATTATTACATTGATGTGGCCTGTGGAAAAATCAGAGTCGTAAATCTGGAAGTATACAGACGAAGTGTTATCGATTAAAGTTAAACTTTCAAACTGCTGTGGAAATAACACCACTGGTCAGAATGACTTTAAATTGCAACGGAATACTATCGGTGAAGGGGTAAAACGTAAGGCACAAGAAAAATAAATAGTTACAAAATGTAGCAACAGATGGCGCTGTAAGCATCATAATTCAATAGTGGTCGACTACATATAACAAATGAATCATACAACAATGCCTAAGGTGTACGTTTGACGTTAAACCAGCTGTACTACTCAGTGTGCGTGGGTGTACAGGTCTGATACTGTTAGTTACGTAAGCCCAGCTACCACGGCAAGTTCATATCACATTGGATGAGAAAAATCGGCGGCGCGGGGTGGCCGCGATGTTTGAGACTTCATGTCGTGGACTGCGCGGCCCCTCCCGCCGGAGATTCGATTCCTTCCTCGGGCATGAGTGTGTGTGTTGTTCGTAGCATAAGTCAGTTTAAGTAATGTGTAAGTCTAGGGACCGATGACCTAAGAAGTTGGTCCCTTAGGAATTCACACGCATCTGGGAAAAATCGAATTTTAATTGCCCTAAGGCCAAAAACCGCATAAAGAGCATCAATCACGTCAGCTTTTAATTGTCCTGAGGCCAAAAACCGCATAAAAAGCATCAAGCAAAATCAAATCGGATTATTAATTTCCGTGTGACTGGCGCAAAACATGTTCAATAAGCTGTCCACCGTTTTCTGCAACAAGTTGAAATCGAGAAACAGCATGTTCCACAACTGATCGAAGTATTTCCAGGCTCATGTTCAGAATGTGTAGTGCAATGCGTGCCTTCAATGCAGTTAAGTTTGCAATCGGAACACTGAACACAACATCTTTCCGATAGCCCCACAGCCAGGAGTCATACGGATTAGGATCAGGTGATTGGAGCGGCCAGGCTGTAGGGCAATGGCGGCTGTTAATTCTAGCATTTCTGAAAGGGCGCTTCAGCACCTGCTTAACTGGATATGCAATGTGCGGAGGTGCGCCATCTTGCATAAAAATGATCCCATCCACACATCAGCGCTGTTGGAGAGCTGGAATGACTTGATTGTGCAAAAGACACTCATAGCGCTTACCAGCGACGTTACAGATAAAATATGGCCCTATGATAAATGATGCCATAAACTTGCACCACACAGTGACCTTTTCAGGATGAAGTGGTACTGGTTGATTTGCGTGTGGATTTTCCGTTGCCCATATTCGACAATTCTGTCTATTGACATATCCTGTCAGACGGAAGTGAGCGTCGCATGTTCACAAAATCTTCCATTGCCAATCATTATACACTCCCATGCGAGCAAGAAATTCAAAAGCAAAGGTCTCGCAAAGGTCCCTCTTGCTGGCAGGTCAACAGGAAGCAACTTTGCACGTGGATAATTTTGAATGGATAGAAAAGAAGGGTGTTTCGTAGGATTTTACGCACTGTGCTCATGGGTATGGCCAATGTTATGGCAATTCTTCGTGCACTACACATTTGCACACCACCACTCGTCTCCTCCTGCATTGCTGTGGCCACTGCTTCCACTGACGTCGAATCAGTTCGTTTCCTCCCTCCACCAGGTTGCACACCAAAGAACCCGTCTTTTCGAATTTCCGAATCATGTTCTCCAGACCCACGGCAGTCATCGGACAAACGCCTTTTTTCAAACCCTTCAGTGTCCGGAACTTCTGCAGAGCAACGTGTACACAGTCATCAATCTTGTAATACAGCTTCACAAGCAGAACGCGATCCTGCATCGAGAGTCACGGCGAACGTCGGAGACGCGAAAGCAGGAAAAGTCGTGTACCCGGCGTGTTTATACCAACTTCAGTGGGTCGTGTGCATGACAGGTGTTTCATTTACGTATTCTGACACATACAGCGCCATCTACTGATCAATTTTCACTCTATTTTTTTCTTCTGTCATGGGCTTTCCTCCTTCTCCGATAATAATCCGTTGCAATTTGAGGTCATTATTTCTAAAGCGTTTTGAAAGTTTATCTTTAATTACAATTACCCTGTGTATTAAAGATGAAATAGAGAAGTTAAGTGCTATGAGAGAAAGTATTACAAGAATTACGATTAAATCTGTTATTCAGAGGTTGTGGACATGCTTCACGAGGCAGTTTAATGCACAAAGCGAGATGGACAAGGTATGAAACGTCCCCTTTTTTGAACAGTTATACAAGACTGTCCTTAACCTGACACACAATATTTTTAGCGCAACGCAATCTGACTTTCAAAATCCCTACAAAAGAATGGCCCTGACTAACATTAAACTATACCTTTCAGAAATCACTTACCTCACAAAAATCTTCATTACTCGAACTACTGCAATACAGCGAGCGCCACTACTGCCAGCTAAATAAAAGATTCAAACTATGGAAGGCACTAACTACTGATAGGGATAGTTAGCAAATGAAAGATATTAATAGAGAACAAACAATGTATTTACCTTGATATCATCATATATAAATATAGCAGTTCATGACAAATTTCAAAACTCCGCCATCTCTCTCCCCACATCCACCACTGCTGGCGGCTCACCTCCAACTGCGCAACGCTAGGCGCTGTTCACAGCCAGCTGCCTAACACTACAATGGCGAGTATTACAACAATGCAAAGCAGCCACAGACTGCACACAGCACAGCCAGTGATTTTCATACAGAAGTGGCGTTACCAATAAAAAAAACCTAAACAGCCTACTTACAAAGGTCACCGATGGTTTACAACCCCACGTGAAGAGCGAAAATCTGGCCAGCTCTGCAATGTGGTATTGTATGCCCACCGCAAGAGCAATGAAGGACAGTCTTAGAAGGGCCATTGTAGCCGCTATGTCTGACCAGACCGTAAAGAAGAGGCTACGAGGAAAGACCTTTCGATCTAGACGTCCTTTTCGGGTACTCCACTTGACACGATAACATCTCGCAGTTCGCCTTCAGTTCTTCCAATCCCATGTCAACTGGCAAGTTCGTCACTGGTGAAATGTGTGACACACATACACAAGATTTCGACTGCCGCACGGTGATGACCGCGTTCCTGTGTGAAAACACCATGGTGAGCGGAACCTGCCACATGTCCAGGAAATCGACAGATTCGGCCAAGGTACTGTGATGGTGTGTGGAGGCATCGGTGTTGACAGTCGTACAGATCTCTCCGTTGTCTGTGGTCGTCGTCCTGTACGTTGAAAAGATCCATTCGGACCATGTGGTGGCTGCTGCATACAGTGCTATCCTAAATTCCTTCTCAAGCACTATAATGCCGGAGCCCCTGTAGTAGCATCATCAGGGATGTGTCGCGAAGTCTGGACATTGAAGTACTGGAACGATCAGCGTTGAGCGCAGACCTAAACCTCATCGAGCATGTGTGGGACTTGCTTGACAACCGTGTTCGTGGTATTCTTGACCCACCACAATCTCTCCAAGAACTAACACGGACTCTTATTGAAGAATGGGAGTGGACATCACAGTGTGACCTCCGTAGACGTACCACGTAGATGATAGCAGTGATACACGCTCACAGTGGGTATACACGTTACTGAAGCTCTCAAAGTACAGTGAAAAGAACCCAAGACGATGGGAGGAATGACTGTTTCCACTTTGTTTTCGACGTCTGTTGTTATTTTCTAAATGAACGAGGATGTTTAGATGTTTTGTGGACTTAATTTGTGAAAGATAAAAGTATATACGATATTTGAAATGTCTGTGTCGTTCCGAAGTGCGATGCAATGTTCCTTCGGACATACAAGGATGTCCAAAGGAACAGCCACTGCGGCGATTACCACCGTTATAAAATACATGAGACATTGTATTGTATTGTATGTTAACCGGGGGCCTAGAAACGATGGAGAGGCTCCGTCCCCGCCGCAGCCGCAATGGTCCACAACCCCACGACGACGACCGCAGTCCACTTCACCCCTCCGCCGCCCCACACCGAACCCAGGGGTATTGTGCGGTTCGGCCCCTGGTGGACCCCCCCAGGGAACGTCTCACACCAGACGAGTGTAGCCCCTATGTTTGCGTGGTAGACTAATGGTGGTGTACGCGTACGTGGAGAACTTGTTTGCGCAGCAATCGCCGACATAGTGTAGCTGGGGCGGAATAAGGGGAACCAGCCCGTATTCGACGAGGCAGATGGAAAACCGCCTAAAAACTATCCACAGCCAGGCCGGTGCACCGGACCTCGATGCAAACCCGCCGGGCGGATTCGTGCCAGGGACCAGGCGCTCCTTCCCGCCCGGAATACATGACATGCTCGCAGTATAATGGAATGATGACAGCGAAAATGTGTGCCGGATCGATAGTCGAACTCGGATATCCTTGCTATAGCGAGAGCTCACCTTACTTTTTTTTTCGTGCGTGGTTGTTGTCCCAGCAATCTAATTTTTCCCGGATCTCCTGCTTACTTTTTTATTTATTATTTTTAAGTGTTCTACCGCCTTTTTTAGATTTAAATAGAAACAACGGGAAACAATAAAACTGCCTTTTTGTTGGAGTTACAAAATGAGAATAACAATTTTTATATAAGCTGAACAGTATAACTATATACCAAACTGACGTAAAACCAACATAGTAATAAGTAGTAATCTTTGGAAATTTAAATATACATCAGAAATTGAAAAACATAATAAAATAATTTTAAAAAGGAATACTTGTTCAACTATGCTTCAAATTTTAATGATTATCTTTCACAAATTAAAGCAATCCTGGTACAAATTTAAGGAAAGCTAAATTTCAGTAACGACCACTTCATTGTCATACCACAAGTAATATTTCCGTATTGATTGAAACTATTAAACCGAACATTATTCTCGCATAACATAAACGAAGAAACACACAGCACAATGGAGAACAGCATTTCCAAGCCCCCCCCCCCTTTTACTGTCATCCGGGTGTGTCTTCTCGTAGGCATATGGTATCCATCGATTCTTATCTTCCGTTCATTCTTTCACTGCATCGATAATTTAACTTCTCCTACACTGGACGTTCCAGCTATGCGGAGATCTTGAAACGCACTCCATGAGAAGTTAGAGAAATACTATCGGTATTTCCGATTGCTCACACCCTTCAGATGTAGTTCCTGTAAAAAAAGGTCGAGAAGTGCATCACATTTTTTGTACGATCTCTGAACAAATAGAAAATTGTCTGGCCTCGAAGCCACGTTACTGCATTCATTTTAGCACTTGGGTAGTTCGTACCGCCCGGGAAGAATGTAATCTTTGGACCAATGTTGTGATGTCCCATTTGAAGAAAGAAAGCGATCATCTGTGTCGCCAGACACCACACTTCCGCCACATATGAGGCGGTTTTCGTTGTTCTACAGAGTTTGGCATTGAGGGCAAAATGGTGAATGTGTCATATGAATCGCATGGAGTCGGGATCGGGTGACATTTTAGCCGTTAACTGTGAGGTACCACATTGCACGTATCTCTGTGTCTAAGGAGACATAGTCTATCGATAGCCATACTTCACGCCAATTGATATAAGGATGCTTCCTGCCGGCCGGGGTGGCCGAGCGGCTGTAGAGGCTACAGTCTGGAACCGTGCGACCGCTACGGTCGCAGGTTCGAATCCTGCCTCGGGCATGGATGTGTGTGATGTCCTTAGGTTCGTTAGGTTTAAGTAGTTCTAAGTTCTAGGGGACTGATAACCTCAGAAGTCCCATAGTGCTCAGAGCCATTTGAACCATTTGATGCTTCCTCTCAACAGTATTAAAAAATGGTTCAAATGGCTCTGAGCACTATGCGACTTAACTTCTGAGGTCATCAGTCCCCTAGAACTTAGAACTAATTAAACCTATCTAACCTAAGGACATCACACACATCCATGCCCAAGGCAGGATTCGAACCTGAGATCTCAATAGGATTGCTGCGCGTCCAGTCGTTAGTATCCTACAGATGTCACGCACCGTTGCAGGTCTGGTTTCCGGCAGAGCCGTGTGACCGTACCTGTACTCTATAAAAAAGCCGCGTATATGGTGGAGTGACCGGGAAATGTGCTGGACCGCCACTAGCGTCGTTGGAGAAACTGATGGTAGTTCTTCTATTAAGATTCCTGTCAGACAAGTCTGATGTCGTCCTCACAGTTTTAACATTGCGCTAATATAGAGCGCTAAAGCTCGATCGTGAACATGCACAAGACCAAATCCACCGCTACTAAGTGCGTCGTATCTTACTTCAAATAGTAGACGTGCACTCACGAAGGAACTGAAAGCCGACAATATTTGTCGTTCTGTCATCACCAGCATCGGGAGTACTTGAGCAAAGTGCGGAATTCGTGACGCCAGGTGGGTGTTAACATATGTGATCCGCTGGATCACGTCTAAAGCCGGTGTGATGTTCCCTTTGAAGCCCATCTGGACTGACTATAGTAGTTTCTTATTGTTGTACGCAGCTGTGCGACATATCTCGTTGGTAAAAATAAACCCTAGGCATTTCAAGGTATCCTTGAAACGCAAAGGTGCTACACACTCTTCCGTTAGTCCAACACCAATATTACCATTAGGCCATCTAAGAACACTCCACAACCAGGCCCACATGTCGTCAACCATGTGACTACAACGTGCAATTGTACGTTCATTATTTATATACCCGTACAAAAGAGTCATTTTAATTAAAATTGGCTTGCCCGGTGTCGGCAGATAAATATGATATTGCTGCGCCTGTGTCGTCCAGAAGTATGATGCAATATTCATTAGTAAATGCACGTTAAAAGGATGACAGCAGCAGATATCTTTAAGAATGTTCTCTTTCTTCAACACCGTGGCATGATGATACTGATGTCTGGTAGCCGTATCGTGCAAATTTCGAGTTCTATCCGAATAAAATTTCATTTCTTACGAACTAGGCAAATAGGGGAAACACTTCCTTACGATCTTGCGGGATACTGCTTTGAAAATTTCACAGTATTAGCGAGTTTGTTAACTCTATTTTAATTACCAGTGAGATTAATTTTTTCCTTCAAAGTGTTAGTTTCGTATTAACCTTAATCGATTTAGAAAATACGGAGGAAACTTAAATCTAAGTGACTGGGTGGTGACTTGAACTCTAATCACCCCGAATGAGAGTCGAGTATCTTAACTACGGCAGCCTTAGCATACTGTAGGTTTAACTGAACAAGATACAGCAGAGATATCAACCTCAGAGGGTTTAATACTGGAAGAGACGGATTACGGTATAATCAAATATCTAAACTACTTTTTAAGAATTCCTCTTACAAGCATTTTAACTTTAATATCCATTAGGTCATCAGCATCAATATTTGCGTCGTAAAAATCATGAGTCATTTGAAAGGCACCATTACCAAACAACGTAAGCCTACTAGCTGGCAACAGTTCATATTGCAAAATACACTACCGGGATAAAAATTTAGTACACCTGGAAATACGACGTCCATTTTGATCTGATGATGCCATATGCCATCTGAGGGATCGTAGACGTACCTGATAATGTTTTCAACGTCGTCCGCCAACAGATATCGTAGTTGCGTAGCTACCACAGCGCCATCTGTGTCTACCCTTTAATAGGGAATGCTCACAGGTAGGAGGTTCAGTGTGGAGCAAACGTGAGAGGCAAGCAGGCAACCGTGTCATGTGCCATGGAGAGGCGCTTGTGCTTCCTGCAGCTAGTTGAGCGAGTTTGAAAGCGTCACATGTGCTTTTTCGAGTGGAGGGACGGCCCATTCGGAGAACCGACGCACAAGTTGTGCAACAATGTTGGTATCACAGATCGTACACCTGCCACAACAGAGACAAGAGGGCTTGTGAGATAAGACGTGTCAAGACGAACTGTTCCGAACCGCTCATTTGCAGCTGGACTATGAACATGCACATCTCGAGTTGTCTTCCACTCACGCCACAGCATCGACTTATACGGTTCGACTGGTGTCGTGAGGATCACGTGGAAGACTGAACAGCGCGCCGCGGTCTTCAGCGATGAAAGCTGATTCTGTCTGTACGCAATTGATGGTCGTTTGAGCGTACGACGTAGACCTGGTGAGAGCTGTCTCCTATAATGCATTCATCCAAGACACACTCCCCACCCTAGACCTTATGGCCTGAGGTGCTATAAGCTACGACTCTCGTTCACCTTTGGCGTTTCTGTTGAGGATGCTAACCAGCGCTCAGCACGTGCAGTACGTCGTTAGATCCGTTCTTTTGTCGTACTTGCGACAGCAAGGTGATGTATTGTTGCAACAAGAGAATGCTCGCTCACACACCACTCGTGAAACTTAACATACTCTGCAAGATGTGCAGCAACTTCTCTGGTAAGCACTGCCTCCGGACTTTTCCGCAATTGACAATGTATGGGACGAGAAGTGACTCATGTGACTCGTCAAACAACAACTCTTACAGAACTATGTGAACAGGTCGAGCAGGTATGGCATATCGTATGCTAGGACAGGATTCGCCATCTGTACGATCGACTGAGCCAGACTCAGGGCATGTACTACCACCTGTAGAGGCTACACCATTTACTAATAAGTGTGTTTCACCATGAGTCGATGCTTGAAAATCGAGAACCGCTTGTTCTAGTGATCTATAAAAGTAATCATTTTATGTACACTGTTCCAGCAACAAATACTGTGTGAATTGGAAACCTCTGAAAGGGTGTACCAACTCTTTTCCCCAGAAGTGTATCTTTCATAGTTTCTCTTCTCGCCGTAGCTATGTGAATTATTATTATTTCAGCTACAGCAACAGTATTTTTCTGATCGTCCGGTGTGGCCGAGCGGTTCTAGGCGCTACAGTCTGGAACAGCGCGGCCTCTACGGTCGCAGGTTCGAATCCTGCCTCGGGCATGGATGTGTGTGATGTCCTTAGGTTAGTTAGGTTTAAGTGGTTCTAAGTTCTAGGGACTGATGACCTCAGACGTTAAGTCCCATACTGCTCGGAGCCATTTGAAGTATTTTTCTGAGAATCTAGTGTCTGATTTTACAGTTGGAACTAATGTTTTCCTCTCCATTATTGGTTTCTTAGCCTTTGTACTACCTCCGAAAACTTTTAAGTTTTATTTGAAAACTGTCATTTCTAAATTGCTCTTATCCGTTTTGTCCACGCTATTTAACTTTCAATAGACAGAGAGCATCTCCCTAGGTATACATTTGTAGTTCATAAAATTATGCAACTGTGTTTGGCAGGATGTTTCATATGGATTGCAGCTTGTGTTCATAAATTCACAGAGTTCGTTAACGCATCTGAACATGTTGGTACACAAGTTCATAGACAATTCAAGATCAAGACTTACCTGACTATAACCGGTACTGCAAGTATTCCTCAGAAACGGTTGCTTAATTCTAGCACTTCCTAGTACGGGAAGTCTCGTTAAGCATGTATATTTGTTATCTTGTTTTTTCTATTACCCCAGTAGAACTCTTTTAAGATTGTTGGGTAGTTTGTTCTAATTACATGTCTGGTGAAACTGCACTAATTGATCGTCTGGATTGACGAACTACAAAATGACCTGTTTTAAATTTCTGATATACTTCAGGATGTTCCTCATCTAACCGTCTTATTTTTCCCCAAGTATCATGGCGCATATTTTAAGTGGTTTGTACTGTCAAATTCACGGAATACAAGGAATAGATGGAAGGTGGTTACCCCAATCGACATTTGTGTCAGCTGCTACAAGGAACTTGCACAAGTTTACAGTTCTTACACATTTTGAATTTCATAGCACAATCACTACTAAATCTCTGAAAGTCTTTGCACAAAACTTCTACTCATTGCAAAATTTTGTTAAATTCTGTGGGGCTTGTATGCACATTCTGATTTGAAATATTTAATTTTATTTTCTGAGCATGTTGAAGGGTAGTCTCATATTTGTTCTTTGCTTTACATTTCCAAAGGGCTGCTTGGATATTGGTCACCCCATGTTATATAATAACACCGAGATATTGGCATGCACGTCCAGCTATTGGGACAGTGTTATTAGCTAGGCAGTTGAGATTAAATTCTGTTTGGAATCCGGCTCTCTCCCTTGTCAAAAAACAGAGGGACAGAGTCAATGCTACCTCACCTGCGAATTCATAGTCTCACTATCGATAGCTCTGACTTTGGTCATCTTTGGTGGCACTAGTGTTCAGTGCGTGTGTTATCTTTCCTGCTTCAGTCCGAGAACCGAGGTTTTAAATTTGCATGTACGCCGCCTGTCCGTTGCAGTTTGCCTTGAAAATGGCGGCGTGTTCTCCCGCCGAAATATCGGCGGTCGCTGCAAGTGTTACCTGGCTGAATTCCCGGAAGTTATTTGAAAGTTGTATACGCCAAGAGAAACTCAGGTCTCACAGGAATGTATTCGTCTTTTTGTCCTCAGTAGGAGCGTTTTTCCTCTGGTTCCCTTCTTTTTCCTGCCACAGCAGAGCATGTCACTAATATGGAAACAAATTTTATGGGTCAGTAAAATCTTGACAGTTTAGTTGTGTGAATTTGAAATATCGTGAAACTAATTTTACGTGCTCAAAAACTCTGAATGTGCTTCAGTACTAGGACGTGGAGTTTCCAGAACCCTTTCGACGATGACGGAGAAAGTTTACATCATATTTCTGTGTGCTACGTCACTTTATAAACTATGCTCCGTCACTTTATGAATTGCATATTCGCCTCATCCCAGATTTTACGAGTATGTGCGTCTTTCATGTGTGCAAACAACGTAACTTTCGACTTCTGTATCGCGAAAACGGATAAAGATATAAAGAAAATTTTGAACATTATACGAGATCGAGATCTTGGGAACAGATCGTAAGAAGTGTAACCATTCGCTGCGCTTAGCCGTGTTGGAATCCGCGGTTCGGTTTTGGTACCCAAAAACCATGTTTTTGGGGTGTTTCTCTATAACAGATAATGATTTTTGAAAACAATTATATGGTACTTCTAGATAAATGTCTAGGAAATATGACGTTAAAATTTGAGTAACATTCCGCTGTTATTTATTACTTAGATTTCACCTCAGACTGGTTTTTATGTGCGTATTTTATGTGTACAAGTAAGACAACTTTGAACTTCCGTGTTTCGGAAACGGGTAAAGATATCTATTAAATTTTCAGGCACTTTCGAGATCAGTATACATCGCAAAGATGTGTGCGTAGCCGTCTTGGTATCTGCGTCTGGATTTTGGTGCGAATAAATGGTAAATAATCCTTTTTGCTGGCATTTTCTAAGGAATCGCCAATGAACCAATGGTGTCTCCATAAGCCCCTTAGGTCCACGGTAGACTATATTAAATGCAAAAGAACCATTTGATTAAGTAGGGGAAAGTGTGTTATATCCATAATAGTGACAGATCACCTTTCTGCTGGATATACAAAAAATAGAACCCAAGGTATGAGCATCGTAAAAATCCTGTTTTTAAGCACGCCACGTTTTGGGACATATTAGGCAGCACATGCTGTTGGATGAGTACCGATAGCAGTGGTTGGTAACGTGATACACAAACAACATGAGAAGCCACATTGCTCAGACTTTTTGAAACTATGTCATCTGTCATGGCGGTTGCTTCTTGTACTCTTTTTGTTTAGTCGTCTTTGGTAACTGTGTTCTGACTGTCTACAGGCTGGCAAATTATACACTTCTCCAAGTCACATAAAACATTTGGTTATTCCCACCGTTCGTTGATCATCCACTTTCATCAATGTCAGTTTATCTGTAACCAAAAAAAATTTCTCCTATATATTATTCAGCTACTTCTTGGTAGAACAATTCCATATTTAAGGTTGAATAACAAGTACATCGTTTTTGTTCCACAAAAAGTGGACTTGTTATTCAACCTTAAAAAATTATTTTTATGAAATGAACATTTCAATTTTTAGTCTATGTCAGCATAAGTATTACAGTAAGGCAGGGCAGTTTTTAAATTTCGGATTACAGCCTGTAATAAAGAACTCTTGTGAAGCTTTTAAGTACTGATTTCTTTAAATACGTATCAGTAAGGAAACTTCAGAAACCATCTGAATTCATTCCTTGCCCTTATAAACACATATTTACACACCTCAATGATAAATATGACTCTCACTGGAGGAGAAATATATACAAACTAAAATCTGTGTCGGCCATTGTGGTTAATGACGTCTAAAACACCTGGTCCAGAATCTGATGATGTCTACCCAACTTCATCTAACTTTCCTATTCTTACATCGTTCGATTCCGTTGGTTAGAAACATCTCTACTATAATTTTTGCGGGGCTCTATTACAAGAACAGGAATATTACCCCAGTCAGTGCGTATGATACTTAATGAATCGTCGTGAAAAAGGGCTGTGCGGTAATTACGGATTCGAAGTTGCGATTACTTTGAATAACCTTCCACGTGAAGACTCATATTTCTTGGAAACAATCCCACGAAATGTGTGCTCTTTAACACTGTCCGTTGTAGCCGACGAGCCAAAAAATTATCAAGCTCGATAGAGTGTTGATTCACGTTTGTAATGCAACACAGACGCGATTCCGCGTAGCACGGCACCGGCAAGTTTGTGATAAGTTTCCGCAGGTAAGTGGCACCAGATTTCTACGCAACGGCGTCCCAGATATGTTCGAATGGGTTCAGATCAGGCGAACTTGGTGGACAAGACGCCAGCGTGAGTTCGCTATCATGCTCCTCTAATCATTGAAGCACAATTCCCTCATTGTGACACCATTATCCTAATGGAAGATGCCATAGCCTTCGGGGGAAGTCATCAAGCATGAAGGGGTGCAGGTGGTCGGAAATAATTCTCACATAGTTATGTAGCCTAATATCAAATTTCATTCTCCTCTGGAATCTAGTGGTGATGTAAGTAGTATATCTGGGGATGGGGGGAGACTTTGGGCTACAATTCCGCCACTAGTCAGTGCCACAGTCGCTGCATTGCAGTCACGAAAAATTAAAATGTCCTACATAGGGGTTGGAGAGAAATTTAAATGTAGACGGGAAATTTGAAAAAAAAGTAAGATTGCTGGAGATTTATAGTTTGGTGTGTCACTCAAAAAAATGAAAAATGCCTGTACAAACCCAGTTACACTAGTGGGAAATTAAAAATGTAACTCAGTTGCTGCTTATACTCCTCCCCTGCCCCATCCGACTAATCACAACATAGTATTAATACAAAACAGCCAATCAAAATACAAGGCGGCCACTAGCTCATTCGTGTTTTATACACCATGTTCCCCTCCCCTTCCTCTCTAAAAAATTATAGTGTAGTATTAAAATGTGCCATACATACCATATAAAATTACGTATCCTTCACTTGGGTAGTTGCCAAGATCAAATACACGAGTAATTTTCGTCATATTTCGGTACATATGTGTAAAAATAGTGCTAAGCTACATTACTTCGTAGGAATGTGAAAGATATTTACGAACATGTATGTACCTCTGTATTTAATAACGACAATGTTATACTGGTGCATTTAAAGGTCCAAAGAGAAGCGCAACTTACATAAAATGACACACTGAATTGAGTACACACACACACACACACACACACACACACACACACACACACACACACACACACACACAGAACATGGATGATCACTGGTTTTCCACACCTGTGTTATTTATCTAACATAAACATCACCTAAAATTCTACCTCATGAGCTGTTTTGTCTCCGTTTTCTGTTTTATACTCCACTAAAAACGTTTATTCTAAATACTTTCCTGTTTCATCAGAAAATTTATTCCACTAAAAACGTTTATGTCAAATTTCATTTCTGTCTCTCTCTCGGACTTTCTGTCCCTCTGATGGTTACTTTGATGAGGTACCAATATTATATCACAGAGAGAAAGAAACTGGCTTATATTATTACCACTCGTCCCATGCAGGCTCAGGCCAATGTCCCCGGCAGTATAATATAGCCCCCACCGGCACCCCTGGCGTGGTGCATCTACCGAGCTGACCTTTGCTTGGTCGACTCCGTATCCAGACACGGCGAACGAACTAGTGGAAAAAGAAACGTGATCCATCCGACCATACGACATCTTCGCATTGATTCACGGGCCAATCACTTCGACTCCCTGCCCAGTTCAATCTTAACTGACAGGTCATGTGTCGACATGAGAAGGCATGGAGGTCACCTTCAACAACGCGCGCAGAACGGTATGCACCAAAGCACTTGCTCCTGCACCGGTATTGTTTTCTGCCGTCGTATCTGCCACAAATCGCCCTCTATCCTCTTTTAGAGAGCTGGTAAGTGTGCGACCTCCACAGGCCGGGGTGCCCAAGCGGTTCTAGGCGCTACAGTCTGGAACCGCGCGACCACTACGGTCGCAGGTTGGGATCCTGCCTCGGGTATGGATGTGTGTGATGTCCTTAGGTTTAAGTAGTACTAAGTTCTAGGGGACTGATGACCTCAGAAGTTAAGTCCCATAGTGCTAAGAGCCATTTGAACAATTTTTTTGTGCGGTCAACGCTTTGTGTGATGAGTCGCTATCGTATAAATCCCTTGCGTCCTAATCTGGTTTCATAGTCACTCAACAGGTCTCCATAGATACTCGCAACAGCTGCACGCTAATAGCCGACAAGCTTCGCCGGTTCCGAGAATGCTCGTTCCTTCGCGACAAACCATAAAAATCTGCCCTGAGTCATTTGCTGCCTATATCGCGGCTAGAATGATTCCTCATTTGTCTCTGTTACGCTTATATTCTTTCCTTACCACGTCAGGTGCCCACAGAGCCATCGGACGGCATTCATTGTCATGGTGATCAGTGGTCGTATGTTGTGGTTTATCAGTACAGCTAACGTGATTTCTTTAGAACGATTACGACAATAGGAACCAACAGATGGAAATACCGTCAAAGCTCGTGAGCAATCTAGGAAGACGCACCAAGGACCACTCTTTTGAGAGGTCCCTGCTCGAGACAGAAAACGTAATAGCAAACTCAAGGAACGCAAAACCAGTGGTTATTTATTAATGTTACACCTTGTAACGTCAACATTTCCCGTGTAATTCCCTAAATCAATATCCCATGTTGTGTATGTATGTATGTGTGTGTGTGTGTGTGTGTGTGTGTGAGAGAGAGAGAGAGAGAGAGAGAGAGAGAGAGAGAGAGAGAGAAAGAAAGAAAGATATTTGCACAATTTCAGTATTGCAGAAATCGATAGCGTCTGCTGGACAGAGATGTATGGCTGCTCCAAAGAGAGTAATAGCTAGTCGAAGCTTCAGGTCTTGGTCAAGCAGAGATGGGTAAGGTTGGCAGTAAGAAGGGAGCTTCTTTTAAGATACTTTGGAGGGCTTCCGTGGAGAACACAGAATGCTGGGTGATGTGTTGTTCTAAAGCACTCTGGCAGCGGACTTCATGGTGAGTGGACGTGGTAGGTAGCTCCGCCAAGAAAGCGTAGCATGGTTGGTGAGGCAGACCGATGGGGACGGTATTGTGGCATGAGCGAGCTTCACCCAGGCTTCCATCGGATCTTTGGCATTAATCGAAGGCATCATGACAACTGTGGACCACGACAACACCGTCTAGTTGGATAACTGCACATGTCACAAGGCTGTAATCATGCTACACTGGCTTGAAGAACCTGATAGTGAACTCACGTCGGTGTCTTGGGCACCAAATTCAGTTGATCTGGATGGGGTGGAGAACATGTGTGAGACATTATTGGGCACTAGCTCCTCGTCCACAAATCACTCATAACTTACAGGAATAACGTGACCAGTACATGGACGTCTGGTGCCACTTACCTCAGGAAACCTACCAAGGACTCGTTAAACTGATGAAATCCTGCTGTATTGCGTTCCAAGGGTGGACCAACACACTGTTGATCTCCATCAAAACTGGCCTGGGGAGGCCCAAACGCCATGTCATCCTCAGCCAATGGGCATCACTGGATGCAGATATAGAGGGGCACGTGGTCAGCACATCGCTCTCTCATCCGTTGTCAGTTTTCGTGACCAGAGCCGCTACTTTTCAATCAAATAGCTCCTCAACTGGCGTCACAATGGCTGAGTGCACCCCACTCGTCAACAGCGCTCGCCAGACCTGGACGAAGACCCATCGAAGTGCTAGCCAGGCCTGACAGCGTTTAACTTCGGTGATGTGATGGGAACCGGTGTTACCACAGCAGCAAGGCCGTTGGCAACGCACTATTGATCAAGTTACTATAATGGCGTGATTCCTCGGTCTATGTAACGTTGCCTCATTATCCAGCCGTGTGGTATTGAACGAAAAAGTTTGTTTCACTACAACCTGTTGGCTTGACCTTCCGCTTCTATTACTTCAATTCGGGAACTGAGACAGAACTCAAGAACATAGTACATCTACATATACATCTACGTGATTACTCTGCTATTCACAATAAAGCGCCTGGCAGAGGGTTCCATGAACCACCTTCAAGCTGTCTCTCTACCGTTCCACTCTCGAACGGCACGCGGGAAAAACGAGAACTTAAATTTTTCCGTGCGAGCCCTGATTTCTCTTATTTTATGTTGATGATCATTTCTCCCTATGTAGGTGGGTGCCAACAGAATGTTTTCGCAATCGGAGGAGAAAACCGGTGATTGAAATTTCATGAGAAGATCCCGTCGCAACGAAAAACGCCTTTGTTTTAATGATTTCCACTCCAGTTCACGTATCATGTCTGTGACACTATCTTCCCTATTTCGCGATAATACAAAACGAGCTGCCCTTCTTTGTACTTTTTCAGTGTCATCCGCCAGTCCCACCTGATGCGGATCCCACACCGCACAGCAGTACTCCACAATATGGCGGACAAGCATAGTGTAAGCAGTCTCTGCCGGCCGGAGTGGCCGAGCACTTCTAGGCGCTACAGTCTGGAACCGCGCGACCACTACGGTCGCAGGTTCGAATCCTGCCTCGGGCATGGATGTGGGTGATGTCCTTAGGTTAGTTAGGTTTAAGTAGTTCTAAGTTCTAGGGGACTGATGACCTCAGAAGTTAAGTCCCATAGTGCTCAGAGCCATTTGAACCATTTTTTTAAGCAGTCTCTTTGGTAGACCTTCTAAGTGTTCTGCCAATTAATCGCAGTCTTTGGTTTGCTCTACGCACAATATTATCTATGTGATCGTTCCTGTTTTAGGTTAGTTGTAATTGTAATCCCTAAGTATTTAGTTGAATTGACAGCCCTCAGATTTGTGTGACTTATCGCCTAATCGAAATTTAGCTGATTTCTTTTAGTACTCATGTGAATAACTTCGCACTTTTCTTTATTTAGTGTGAATTGCCACTTTTTGCACCATACAGATATCTAAATCATTTTGCAAGTCGTTTTGATCATCTGATGACTTTACAAGACGGTAAATGACAGCATCATCTGCAAACAATCTAAGACGGTTACTCCTATGCCGTTAATATAGATCAGGAACAATAGAGGGCCTATAACGCTTCCTTGGGGAAAGCCGGATACTGCTTCTGTTTTGCTCGATGACTTTCCGTCTATTACTACGAACTGTGACCTTAAAAGCGGTGGCCCGTCTTTTTTTATTTTTACAGGTTACTATTCCTTGCTGTAGAGGCTGTGATTTTTGATATTTTTTGACTAAACCAGCAGGGCAAAACAGAGGCCACTACGTCCACCACATCAAGTGGATTTAGTGCTCACATACTCACACTGAGCCGTGAACTCTTCCTAGTTTATCAATGGGGAATAGTTGAACATGATTACTACTGTTATCGGTACCATGCGTGCAATGGTCGTGCCAGGCGCGCAATACTTAATCTTTGTACTATCGTTAATGGCGCGAGACCTGCACGACCTTATAGCAACCGCTATAGTTCCGCATTATTCTGTTGCACTAGGGGTGAGGTCACGTAAGGAAAGAGAGAGAATGTAAGATTAACGGACTCATTTATTAAACAGTAAACAGTTGAGAATCCAACAGGGGATGAGTGGGGGGGGGGGGGGGGAAGAAAGAATCGAGTTCAGCAGCCTGCCCTAACGTACGTTCATAACACGCCACGATAGCAGGAGGAAAGGAATTTTAGTAATGATCGCCGTATTATCAAATAGAATCCCATTTAGTAAAGGAAGGGGTTGCAGGCAATTAGCCAAAGACTGAGAAGAATCGCTCGGTAGCCTCCGGTACTAAAGCAATAAAACCCGCAAGACGAGAATCTATTCACATTGACCTATCAGGTTCCCTCTGGGCCGCAGGGCGCGAATCTACAGTTCACGGCGGCCCTCATGCTTACCGAACTTCATCTGCTGGAAGCGGCACCTCCGGCCTCCAGCACGGTCTCACTAGAACTGAGCTACTACCCCTTTGTCCACCACCCATCCGCGGAGGGCGTTTGGCGCCCGCCCACGAAAAACAGGCGCGCATCTGAACTTGCCAATCATGGGGCCGGAATTTCACAGGGAGGCGACCTCGCGACGTTAAAATCGAGAAGAAATAGCAGTTACAAGGTTGGTAAGGCAGGCTGGGGAACTGAGAACAGGAGAAGCTTTGGCCACTTCTGAATGTTCAAACGACACCAAGTGCTACCATGGCGATCGGAAAAAGGATGGGAAACGGGAAGCCATCATGGCTGCTAGGAAGACTGCTGCCCTCGCCCATAAATAAAGAAAATTTCTAGTACCAAGCTCCTCTCACAGATCAGTGTGAGACAAGCTGTAAAAATCGTCAAATAAATCAGGCAACCCATAGAAATTATTAATATTACCTGACTTATTACTTTACCGAGTACCAGAGTGCTGGGATTAGAAATATGAAATACGAGCACTGAATGGTGAATGAAGTGCACGTCTTTCAACCTTTCTGACAGGAAATCAGGAATCCAGCCGCACAGCTGTGTCGATACTCCGTAGGCACGCAGTTTGATTAGAAGACGCTGGTGAGGATTGGTGTCGAAAGCCTTCTGGAAATCTATAAATATGGAATCAATTTGACATCCCCTGTCGTAGTAAGTTGCTGCTTCAGCATTAGCGTTGGAAACGGAGACAGGGAGTTGTGTCCAGAGTGGTCCGAGTCTCGGCGGCAAGTGAATAGCGGAGGGCGGCTGGTGAGGCTGCCCTGTGCCGGCCTGCTACAGGCTCAGTAAGAGGAGAGAGAGCCAGAAGCATTACCATCAGCGCGGCTATACACACGCGTCACCACGGCTCGGCCCACGCACGCCATTACCGGCCGGTCCGGCGCGCCGCATGAATATTGCATCAGCCGCGGCGGCGGCGGCGGCGCCTCTTATTGTAATTTGAAATTCACAGGCGGCGCCGCGCCCAGTTACAAACGCCGCCCTCGGTTCCCTGCTGGACGTTCGCGTCCCGGTCACTGGACGACGCGCGGCAAAAGGCCGTCAAAAGGCCGTAACAAATCCTGCGTGGGCGCTCTCCTAGAGAAGCTCTAGTCTTGTGGACGGACAGGCCTCAAGTCTGAAACGAGCGCAGCTTTAGTGGTCATAGTAATTATTAGCAGACCGGACAATAAATTAGTCATACACAGGAGACACCAACTCATACCGTGAAATACCGCCCTTGTTTTGCTAATGACCTCTATTCGGCGAAGAAGTTAGGTCATAAGTTTCTTACGGTCCTGCTCTTAGAAAATTACACTACTGGCCATTAAAATTGCTACGCCACGAATATGCTACAGACGCGAAATTTAACCGTCAGGAAGAAGATGCTGTGATATGCGAATGATTAGCTTTTCAGAGGATTCGCACGAGGTTGGAGCCGGTGGCGACACCTACAACGTGCTGACGTGAAGAAAGTTTCCAACCGATTTCTCATACACAAACAGCAGTTGACCGGCATTGCCTGGTGAAACGTTGTTGTGATGCCTCATGTAAGGAGGAGAAATGCGTACCATCACGTTTCCGACTTTGATAAAGCTCGGATTGTAGCCTATCGCGATTGCGGTTTATCGTATCGTGACATTGCTGCTTGCGTTGGTCGAGATCCAATGGCTGTTAGCAGAATATGGAATCGGTGGGTTCAGGAGGGTAATACGGAACGCCGTGCTGGATCCCAACGGCCTCGTATCACTAGCAGTCGAGATGACAGGCGTCTTATCCGCATGGCTGTAATGGATCGTGCAGCCACGTCTCGATCCCTGAGTCAACAGATGGGGACGTTTGCAAGACAACAACCATCTGCACGAACAGTTCGACGACGTTTGCAGCAGCATGGACTATCAGCTCTCAGACCGTGGCTGCGGTTACCCCTGACGCTGGATCACAGACAGGAGGTCCTGCGATGGTGTACTCAACGACGAACCTGGGTGCACGAATGGCAAACGTCATTTTTTCGGACGAATCGAGGTTCTGTTTACAGCATCATGATGGTCGCATCCGTGTTTGGCGACATCGCGGTGAAATGCTTCAAATGGCTCTGAGCACTATGGGACTTAACATCTATGGTCATCAGTCCCCTAGAACTTACAACTACTTAAACCTAACTAACCTAAGGACATCACACAACACCCAGTCATAACGAGGCAGAGAAAATCCCTGACCCCGCCGGGATCGAACCCGGGAGCCCGGGCGCGGGAAGCGAGAACGCTACCGCACGACCACGAGCTGCGGACCATCGCGGTGAACGCACATTGAAAGCGTGTACTCGTCATCGCCATACTGGCGTATCTCCCGGCGTGATGGTGTGGGGTGCCATTGGTTACACGTCTCGGTCACCTCTTGTTCACATTGACGGCACTTTGAACAGTGGACGTTACATTTCAGATGTGTTACGAACTGTGGCTCTACCCTTCATTCGATCTCTGCGACACCCTACATTTCAGCAGGATAATGCACGACCGCATGTTGCAGGTCCTGTACGGGCCTTTCTGGATACAGAAAATGTTCGACTGCCGCTCTGGCCAGCACATTCTCCAGATCTTTCACCAATTGAAAACGTCTGGTCAATGGTGGGCGAGCAACTGGCTCGTCACAATATGCCAGTCACTACTCTTGATGAACTGTGGTATCGTGTTGAAGCTGCATGGGCAGCTGTATCTGTACACGCTATCCAAGCTCTGTTTGACTCAATGCCCAGGCGTATCAAGGCCGTTATTACGGCCAAAGGTGGTTGTTCAGGGTACTGATTTCTCAGGATCTATGCACCCAAATTGCGTGTAAAAGTTATCACATGTCAGTTCTAGTGTAATATATTTGTCCAATGAATACCCGTTTATCATCTGCATTTCTTCTTGGAGTAGCAATTTTAATGGCCAGTAGTGTAACTGTCAAACTGAAACAACATGGATGAATGACAGGTGACTATCGCGCGCATTTTGGATTTGATCAAAGCTTTTGATTCTTTCAACTCTGACCTTTTACTTGCTAACCTCACCAGCCAAAAGTTTTCTTCAAGTTCTGTATAGCAGTTCCATTCACACCTTACAGCCCTTCGACAGTGTGTAACGACTGGAAAGAAAAGGTCGCAGTGGAGAAATGTAGTATCAGGGGACCCGCGAGGATCAATATTGGACGTGTTACCCTTCTCATTATTTTAGGTTGGTGCGTAAGTTCATAGTTTTTGTTTTGCATGTTGGTATTCCGGTTGCTATAGAATTATTAATCGATTGTCGTTTTTATTTGTAGCTCACTGTTGCTATTTCAGTTCAAAGTATTGTCATTTCGTCATTTTGATATAGTGAGTGGTGCTGTGGACTCTAGAAAATGGAATGCCTAGAGGAGAAATCGAGAGGTTTCCGACATATTCTTCTGGTGTCAATAGAGGTGTGACAGCAGCGGAAGGAGCCAGATACATTTACGCCGTGAATGCGGATAATGCCATTGGACAGGGTGCGGCTAGAAAATGGTTTTATCGTTTTAAGGAGCAGAGTTTTATCATTACTCATTCTCCACATTCAGGGAGACCTTCGTTTAAACGCGTTAATGCACAATGATTCTCGTCAGTGTACATGAGAACTGCCAAATGCGATGAACTATGCTCATTCCACCATCGTGAGACATCTGCGTGCATTGGGGAAGGTTCAAAATCTGGTGTGTGGATACTGCATGCTCCAAGCCAAAATCACAAAATCAGCAGGTAGCATAGGTGCATCTCTACTTGCTCGTCATCAAAGGGTTCGCGAACATAACCGACCATTCCTACCCTTTATCGTTATTGGTGACGAGAAATAGTATCTGGGTGCTAACATAAGGAAAAGAAACGAATGGTTGAGACCAAACAAAGCAGCAAGACCTACACGCATCCTATAAGGTAATGTTATGTATCTGGTGGAACAGCGACGGTGTGGTTGTACTATGAATTGCTTCCCCAGGGTGTAACCATTAAATTACATTTATTGTCAACAACAGGAGATTCAGTCCAAGAACAACGACCAGGAACACTGGGTGAAGTGATGCTAGTCCACGATAACGCCTGCCCGCTCTCTGTTAGACTGACAAAAACACTGCACAGGAGTTGCGGTAGGAAGTCATTTCGCACCCACCTTATTCCTCTCATCGTGTGCCCTCAGATTTTACCTTTTTCACTCTCTATCCAACAGTCTTCAAGGAATTTCCTTCCCGAACGAAAATACGCTCAGGACATGGCTCAACGAGTTCTTTGCATCAAAACACCGTGATTTCTAAAGTCGCGCATCGCCTGCCCGAACAAACTCAGCGTCTTTGGTGAATTACTTTAACGGCGCCCCGTCAAAAGAAATCTCAATAATTTACAACATTAATATCAAATATATAGAGCAATTTTTACTGAATTACGTAACCACAACTTACACACTACATAAACATATTTTCCCACACAGACACATCACACAGTTTTATAAAACAATGTTACTTTTTCATCTTTTTTTTTCATTCTGTCTTTTAAAAGGATTTATAGTTTACAGTAAGTGATATGATTTTAAGTTTCATTATGTACAACGTGTTTTAGAATCGTGTATGTTTCATTTTCCTTGCCTTGAGTTTTGCGACATCGGAGAGGATCTCAAAAATCAGTCGTTTCAGCTATTTCTTGTTCTATCGACAGAGTTACCAACCATCACATGTCTTCCCTGAGTCACTGTAGAACGCATATATGTTTTTATTAATTTTAATTTCGAGAAGTTGCACTCACCCATGGCCACAGATACAGGAAGTGTAAGCAACACGTTTGGCTCAGTACCTGATTTAGGTACACTGTCTATAAGTGCATTTTTACAAATATAATTCAGAGCTTCCTGTGGAGTTGAGTTATTCAATATTCTTCTAGCTTTGGCGTCTAATGCGTTGCGTAGGTCAGTTGCATCAATATATTTAGAGTCTTTGTGAGTTAGAAAGTCTTACAAATTTACACATCCTTCGAGAACAGCTTTGGAGGTTTTATTTTGTATATCAAGAGTGTTGCAGAGACAGCCAAAACCACGATTTTCATTTGTAATCCGATTGCATCTGTCGTCAATTGAATTTATTGCGGTATCTAACATTCCAAAATAAAAATTAATTTTGAACTTATTTTGCGAGTCGCGAATAGGTGCATCTTCTGCTTCATAATGTAATGTTTCGTGATGCAAAAACCCATAAATTAATTTTGAACTGATTTTGGGAGTCGCGAATATCTTCATCGTCTGCTTTATAATGTAATGTTTCGTGATGCAAAAACCCTTAACTAAGTGCGACGGACTATTAATACGACGCTGAATGTAAAATACCTGCGCGAGAGATAAATACTCTGTGGAATTTAAGCATCTACGTGCGAACTCGATAACGAAGATATTCGTATTCAGCTACGGCAAAGAGATTATTATTCCATGTTGGACATTGGGGGAGAGATGTTCTATGTCGGATTGAGAAGAGATTGTTGGAAGCCGCCATTAAGGCAATGATCGATGTTTTATGGTATTGAAGAAAAGAAATACATACAACAGCACAAAAGGAGTATCAGGTGTGTAGAGCTCATAACCATTAATCATTTCAAAAGAAATATTCAGTGATTATAAAGACGCAAGTCGTTCGGAAGTGTTGTGTGGTTTGATGGTGCGAACCAGCAGTTTTACACGGTTTTGGGATACGTCGAGAATATTTCTCCGTAGACCTAAATAACTTTACGAACCAAAGTAGGACGACACGTTCCATACACATGACACAGCATAGCACTTAGCTGTACCGATCGATTTCCGTAGAGCAATAAATTATCTTTTAGTTCCAGCAAAGATACTCAACGAGATCTGCCTTTCGCCAGTTGAAATCGGCGTTGCTTTCCAACACTTTCCTTACGCCATTCGATCCACGGAAGCCCCTTTTGTTGATGGTGGATGCATCGGATTTCGGGATCGGTGCTGTGCTTGCGCACAAAGATGGATCGCACGATCGCCCTATTGCCTTTGCGTCCAAATAGCTCTCGTCTGCACAAAGAAATTATTCACAGATCGAGAAAGAAGCTTTGGCTCTCGTATTTGGTGTTACTAAGTTTCATGATATCTTGTATGGTCGTCACTTTACCTTCATCACAGACCACAAACCTTTGACATCGCTTTTTCATCCGACCAAGCCTGTACCTCCACGTACAGCGCAGAAATTCATTCGCTGGTCTATTTTCCTCTCGCAGTACCGCTACGATATCTTGTATCGGTCCACTGTTAAGCACGGAAACGCCGATGCGTTGTCCCGTTTGCCTGTTGCTGAGGATAGGGCATTCGATTCTTCCGAACTTGCTTGCATGTTCCTTGATTCGGAAACCGATGACGTGGTCGAATCGTTACCGATTGATTTTCGTCGTGTAGCTACAGCCACAGCTGCTGACCCTGTCCTTGCTACCGTTCTGCGTTTTGTTGCTACGCAATGGCCCTTGTCAAAGTCACGGATCGAGGATCCGTTGGTTCGCCAATTTTTTGCTCACAAGGAGAGACTTTTTGTTCGACGTGGTGTTTTGCTGTTGCGTTCTGATAATGATCAGTCCAGGGTCGTGGTCCCTCGTTCGTTACAGTCCTCTGTCTTACGGCTTCTCCACCTAGGACATTTGGGTATAGTGAGAACGAAACAACTTGCTCGTCAACACTGTACGTGGTTCGGAATCGATGCTGCGATTACGAATATGTGCTCTTCTTGCATGGCGTGTGCCGAACAACAATCCGCACCACCGCGGAAATTCTTGGCATGGCCGAAAGCCACTTCCCCTTGGCAACGCTTACACATCGATTTTGCTGGTCCATTCTGGAATGCTCGATGGTTGGTTGTGGTAGATTCATTCAGTGCTTTTCCTTTTGTTGTCCGGATGTCTTCCACGACGTCATCTGCCACCATCCAAGCGTTATCCGCTATCTTTTGCATCGAAGGTCTTCCACAGACTATTGTTTCCGACAATGGCCCACAATTCATGTCCGCCGAATTTCAGTCATTCTTCAAGGCCAATGGTACTCAACATCTATCGTCCGCGCCGTTTTCGCCACAGTCAAAGGGTGCCGCTGAACGTTTGGTCAGGACTTTCAAGTCACAGATGTTGAAGTTGAAAGAATCTCATTCTCGGGAGGGCGAGTTATTGCTCTTATTGTCCTCGTATCGCTCTCAGCCTCGAGATGGTCGCTCGCCGGCTGAGTTACTGCGCGGTCGCCCTCATCGCACCTTGATGTCTTTGCTGCATCCGTCGCATCAGGTTCCTGTGCAGCGGCAGACACCTGCTTTTGCCCCAGGCGACGTTGTATACTATCGCAACTATCGAGGTTCACGGCGTTGGCTCGCAGGGCGCATTCTTCGCTGCCTCGGCCGCGCTATGTATCTGGTTTCGGGGGCCTCTGGTGAGGTGCGTCGGCATCTCAATCAGCTGCGCCTCTGTCGTCGCACGGGATCTGCCGCTCCCCGTCTGCTTTCAGCGACGGTGCCGTCCGGTCAGCGCTCTGGGGGCCCATCTACTGGCTCGCCTCAGCCCAAGGTGTAACCGGCGCTGCCTTCCATTTTGCCCCACGGCGACGCGCCGCCGCCGCCGCCGCCACCGCCACCGCCCGCAGTGGACGCGTCGCTGCCACCGCCGGGCGCCTCCCTGGGTCACGCGCCGCCGATCGCTTCCCGTGACCCGTTGCCCTCCGACATGGAACTCTTGCCCCCTGCGAACCACATGGCGTCTTCGCCCGTCGGGTGCCCCGACCCGATGGAGGTCGACCCTTCGGCCCCTCCTGTCTCTCTAAGGGCGCGTACACCGCATGTTGGCGTGCACCCTTGACTAGGTTTTAAGGCGTTTCCTAGCTCCCCTCGGACCGAATGGCAGAGTACGGGTGGCACAGCCTCGCCTGTTGTTAGGCTCCCCACCTCGTCGCATACGTCAACATGGGGTCCTCCCCACGGCGGGCGGAAGCCTTATAACACAACCGTACGCCGATTTGCGGGGGAGGAATGTGGTGTCACCGCCAGACACCACACTTGCTAGGTGGTAGCCTTTAAATCGGCTGCGGTCCGTTAGTGTACGTCGGACCCGCGTGTCGCCATTATCAGTGATTGCAGACCGAGCGCCGCCACACGGCAGGTCTAGAGAGACGTCCTAGCACTCGCCCCAGTTGTACAGCCGACTTTGCTAGCGATGGTTCACTGCCTACTTACGTTCTCATTTGCCGAGACAATAGTTAGCATAGCCTTCAGCTATGTCATTTGCTACGACCTAGCAAGGCGCCATTATCAATTGCTATTTATCTTGTGAAGCATGTACCGTCAGACCGATGTTCACCAATTATGGATTAAAGTTAAGTATTCCAGCAGCTATGTACCTTTTTTACGAGACTCAACTCCTTTAACTGTTCCAGACCTCACGCCAGCCTGCGTGAGCTTAAACGCGTGCCTTTCGGCTACCTTCTAGTGGCTTGGCTGTCTTGCCAAGTCACAACAGGGTGAGCTCGAAATTATGCCACCTAGTAGCAAGGAAGCAACCGCTTAACACACTCGGCTATCGCACCGGGTAATGATGTTAACACCTACATATTATTAATTTATTTTGTCACGCCTACGACACAAATTCATTTCTTCGTTTTTCAGATTCCTGCAGAACGCAAACGTGAGGTTGGATTGGTTTGATTTGGTGGAAGAGACGAAATCGATATCACTGGATTAGGGAATGATGGGGAAGGAAGTCGGCCGTGCCCTGTCGAAGGAACCATCCCGCCATTTTCCTGAAGCGATTTAGGGAAATAACGGAAAACCTAAATCAGGAAGGCCGGGCGCGGGATTGAATCGTCGTCCTCCCGAACGCGAGTCCTGTGTGCTAACCACTGCGCCACCTCGCTCGGTAAACGTGAAGTAAATTGGTACTTATCTAGCTATACGAGTTGAAGTATTTACAGTGCTACAGAATATTTTTTATATAGAACGTATTAAAACTGAATATGACAAGTCATGTACTTACTTGTAGCCGGTTGCAGTTATTTCCTGTGACTCTGTATGGGTGTAGGTCGATTGTCTGCCCGGTCTTGTTTTCTACTTCAAAGCCACGATTAACAAAGCAGTAATTCAACTAACTCACAAGAGCGTAACAGACAAAGGCTACTGTTGCAATAAGTGTCTCGAGGGACTGGTGCTCCCAAAGGGCGGCCGTGGGGGTAGCTGACGCCATGCACGCTACTACAAGTAAACAAATACTTCCTACTGTTCTTGTCCTGTAGTCCGTGGATGTATGGTTTTGACAGCAACAAAGATATATACACGGTGTTTTTTCCACCGTATTTTAACTCTACGGATTGAATGATGAGAGGATACGAACAAAAAAGATCGAATAAACTTATGTCCGAAAATGCATAGTTTCCATGCTAGAGACCATTTATTCAATCATACACTGCTACAGAGACTACGGTCTAATAAGCTCTGTACCATGCAGCAACAGTTACAATACGTGTGGATAATGGTTTCCATATGCCACAACCCATGCGTGAATGCGCCGTAGCAGGTTGTGCGTCACCTGTTCAAAGCGGTCAGGTTGCATCCAAACAGTGTCAAAGACAGCGTGAATACGCTGCTCCAGTATCTCCACGTCTGGAATAGGCTCTGTGTACACGATACTTTTGAGATGGCACCATAACCAAAAATCGCAGGGGTTGAGATCCGGTGAATGAGCAGGCCATCCGACTGGATTCATTAGTCCGATCCATCGACCAGGGAAGACACGAGTGAGATGCGTCCGGATGTTAGCTGGCAAGCGGACTGTAGCACCATCACACAGTAGCCACATAATCCTTCGAATCATCAGTGGCACTTCTTCCAGCAGGGGAGGCAAAGTCACCCGCAAGAAGCGCCGATAGTTCAGACCTGTTAGGAGACGTGGAAGGAGGACTGGTCCCAAAATACGGTCGCCAATTGTCCAGGTCCACACATTGCAGCTGCATCAATGCTGAAGATTCCCTGTCACCTTATCATGAGGGTACTGCATACTATCCCACAGATGACTCTTATGATAGCTGAAGATACCACTCTGTGTAAAGGTGGCCTCACCTGTAAATATAGTTGATGACACAAATCCAAGAATCGTGGTTGCCTGGTGAAGAAACCAGCAAAAAAGCTGCTCCCGATGTGCAAAGTCTGTCGCCAGTAAGCCCTGTACACGCTGTAAGTGATAACGGTGGCAACAATTGTCATGGATGATGTTCCACACGGTCGTCTGTCTTACCCTGTACTGGCTGGCCAACTGTCTGGTACTGACAGGGCGGTCTCCTTCCACAGTGTTAATCATATTTTCCTCCAAGTCTGGTGTCCGAACATGTCGGGTACGTACTTCACGATTTCCGGCTTCTTGAAAAGACCCTTCGTCAGACAAACGGCGACCCCTATTGCAAACATTGAAAGCTGGTTGCTGTCGGCGGGGATAGATCTCCTGGTACAATCTTGCTGCCCGCCGCCTGTTGCCATTTGCCTTTGCGCAAGTAAACATGAAGTCGACAAGCACTCTATTCGAATACGGAACCATCCTGTACGATGCAGTGCCACAGCCTCTATAAGGTGAGTCAGCAAGAGAAGTGAATCTGACACATTACCAGTAACTATGGCAGCAAAGGCACTAGGGTGTGATGTATGAGGAACAGTACGACCTTCTAGGAGGAAACCATGCATGCTGTAAACTGTAGATGCGTGGTACGGCGCGTATAAGATCGCAGTTTATGGAACAAATTATGATTGAATAAATGGTCTCTGGCATGAAAACCACGCATTTCGGTACCTAAGTCCATTAGACCTTTTTCGTTCCGTGTCCTCTCATCGATCAATCCCTAGAGTTTTTACACGGAGGAAAAAAATCAACCTGTGTGGTTGGGGAAGCCCTCTCCTGCTTCATTTCATGAGACGCATTTCTCCAATGAGAGATACGCATGTTCACAATGCCTTTGTACGTCACAAAACTATTGTTGCATGTGAAAATAATTACTTAAAGCGTCATAAGTAGAGACCGGATTATGCGCATTTGCATGTTGCATATGTATATGCATATTTGGCTCCTTTTCACTATTTATTGCATATTTTCACTAAAAACTAGTGATGATGCATATTTTCGGTCTATCTTCGCAATAGTTTAAAAATCTAGACGGGCGGGCTCTAGCTCTATCTCGTTTTGATGTCTCACAGAGTGACCGCGACATACAATTGCGTGCGATCGCTAACCGAGAAGCTACTGGCTAGCGAACTGATTACTCAACTGGGACTGGCGGACAGATGTAATGCCCCTGCCGTCCACGCCACCGCTTAATCCCCTGTCCTGTCATACCACTCGCGTCGGCAACAATTAAACTACGCAATTTGTTAGTCGCACGACCATTGTTTGAGTTCAGTTTTCTTTACTATTTGTACAAAGTTCAACGTCTTTACATGCTGTCCACCATTCATCCCGACAAAAATGTCGTTTCGTGGATAGCTCATCATCCTGGAACATTTACATGTGACGGAAGTGTTTTAGATTGTCGAGTTTGCGAGAAAGCCGTTTCGCTTAAAGAAAAGTTTCAAATAGACCAGCATGCCAAGACAAGTCTCCACAACACAGGAATGCAAAAGAAAGGCCCACGGCGACAGTTTTTGTCAGTGGCAGTTAGCAGTAGCTGGGTTTCAACGGCCAAAGATAACCAAACAAAACGCTTTAACACTGATATTTGTGAAGCATTCAATGCAAGTAATATTCCTCTTCTAAAACTTACAGACTCTATCCTCAAAGGTTTCTTGTGAACAAATTGCTTAAATCAAAATATACCAGATGAATCAACATTGCGTAAAAATTATATACCAAAAATTTACCCTCATGTTCTGGAAGAAACAGTCTATGAACTCAAGGACAACACTATTTGGATTTCAGCTGACGCAAATACCGACACTTGTTGCCGCTACATTGGAAGTTTAGTTGTCGGTGCTTTAAAACAAGGGCCTTCTTCTTCCTATTTAATGGCCTGCAAAGAATTTGAAAAGACAACTTCTTCTACGATCGCCAGGTTTGTGACTGAGGATACTAGAAAAATGTTTGCAGAATCTTCTGCACATGAATGGGTGATGTGTTTCTCTCAGATGCGGCTCCCTATATGATCGAAGCACGAAAAGCCTTCGAAGTGTTTTATCCCCATTTTATTCGTGTGAGGTGCTTGGCTCACGGAGCACATCGTCTTACTGAAAATGAATGATCCACGTTTGGGAACGTAAATAAACTGATTCGTCCCCAAAGTAAGTATTTCTTAAGGCACCAGCTCGTATCAAGGCCTACAAAGAAAAACTGCCTTTCGAACCAGTGCTAAACTAGTTGCGGTACGTGGGTCGAAGCTGTGTTGTTTTACAATGAACATTTCGAGGCCATCAAAGGCGTAGTAAGTAACGTCGATAGTGCAGCGCTTTGGCACTTTGTCAGCGCAAAAAAGTATTTAATGATTCCAGTATTTAAAAAAAAACATTTCTGTGATTGCACTCATTTTTGGCACATACCTGCGAGTATTTAAAAGCTTGAAACTCAAGGTTTGGTGTTGAACGAGTGTATTCAGTTAATGAATAAAATTAGTGTAGTGAACTCTTCCTCGTCGGAGGTATTCCCGGGAAAACTTAAAACAAAAGTTTGAGAGCATTTTGGGCAATAACCCAGGTTTTGAACCCTTGGCCCAAATTTATAGTTTTATTAATGGGACGGGTGAACGTTTGCCAGAAACAATAAGTGCCAACATTGCCCCCGAGTTCAGTTGCCTCCGTTGATGTAGAACAGCCCTTTTCTCACAAATCTTCTGAGTGATCGAAGAGACAATCTTACTACTGAACATTTGGAATGGTACCTATCGTTTATGTTTACAATAGTAGAAAAATGTAAACTAATTTGTAAACGGTACTTCCGTCCGATTGTACCAGGGCTATTCGGAAAGTAAGGTCCAATCGATCGCGAAATGGAAACCACAGTGAACATCGGATGAAGCTTTGCATAGGTGTGTTGAACAGTGTCTCTAATATACCCGTCAATCGCGTCACTTCACTCTTTTCAGTTCTGAGCGCACAGTGAACACTTAAAGATGCCTAGAAAGTAGTGTCTCCCTCCAAGTGTGAATGTGAGAGACTTCGCCTGCTTTCATGCAGCCCACACAATGTAACTGTCATGCATTCCTACTTCGTGACAATTCTAGGCCGCACACTACACGGGTAACGAGAACGCTCCTGCAGCGCTTTTGATGGGAAGTGTTTCACCACCCACTGTACAGCCCGGAATTGGCCCCCTCCGATTTTTGTCTCTGTTAACATGAATCGATGGCTATGTAGACAACATTTTGGCACAGACAGCAAGTTGTAGATCAGCGTACACTGTAGATAATTCGCTGTAAATACAAGCGGGTGCCTCCTATGATTAGGGTATTTGAAATTTGGTACAGTGCTACGACAGATGTCAAAGTCTGAACAGTGAGTATGTAGAGACGTAGCTGGAAGGTACAGCCAACTGTTGCAAATAAAACTTTTCTGGTTTTCACTGTGGTTTCCATTTCGCGACCGATCGGACCTTAATTTCCGAACAGCCCTCGCATTAATTAGACGTAAATGTTGTTCAAAAAATTCCTGATCGTACGTTGCTTTAGAAATAAAATATTACGGAGCTCTTGTGCGTGCCCCTTCGCGTGCGACGTACAATCGCACCAAAAAGTATTGGCACACGTGCGTATTTATCGTTGCAAGTTACAAACGCCGCACCTTCCGGTACACAGCACATGTACGTGCTACCTCACATACCAGA
This sequence comes from Schistocerca piceifrons, assembly GCF_021461385.2. Classification (NCBI taxonomy): domain Eukaryota; kingdom Metazoa; phylum Arthropoda; class Insecta; order Orthoptera; family Acrididae; genus Schistocerca; species Schistocerca piceifrons. The sequence continues at coordinate 704,725,833 of NC_060141.1, read as the reverse complement.
CATTACAGTTCTGCCGACCATTAACAAAGAAATGCAGTGTTAAGGGCAAACATGTATCTCCTCTGCACACAAAAGGTATTGGCACAGAGCGTGGCTTCTCGGTGTATTGCTGGCTTTTCAGGTACCGGAACGCCATCTGCTGACGCAATAGATACTGCGCGTTGTTGACGGCCCAGTGCCTAGTATGTTGCTGTATTGCGCGATGTGGTCAGCATGGGGCCGAAGAAGAAGGAACATTCAGTGGCGTTTCGTGAGAGAGTGGTATTGCTCCGTTCACAAGGGAGAAGCTATGGACAAATCGGAGCAGAGCTGCCTACACCATGGTACGAGCCATCATTCATAAATATAAAGAGATTGGAACAACAGTGAATAAGTGTCGTCCTGGACGACCAAAAGTGCTTACAACCCGATAGCGGCGCCGTATCATCGTACTTGCTCGGAAGGAACCTGCTACAAGTGCAGCAACTATTTCTGAGGTTGTTTAGGCAACGTCCGACAAGACGTTTAGTGTCCAAACTATACGAAATGTGTTGAATGAGGCTGACATGCATGGACGTCCTCCCAGGGAAAAGCCATACATATCGGAAATTAACCGGTAGAAACGCCTGCAGTTTGCCAAGGACGACATCAGCAAGCCGATGGAGTTTTGGAACACTGTGATATTTAGCGACGAATCGAAGTTCAATGTGTTCGGAGTTGATGCAAGAAAGAAAGTTTGGCACAAGCCGAATACGCATCTCAACATCGAACACATGCATCCCAGAGTGAAACACAGTGGGGGCGGTATCATGGCCTGGAACTGTATGGCGGCGTCCGGCGTTGGAAATCTAGCTGTAATCCACGATACAATGTATCATATGAGATACATCGACGTGTTGCGAGGTAATTTACACGCTAGTGCACAGACATCGGGCCTTACTGGGGTGTTTCATTTCCAGCAAAACATACTGCCATGAAAAGCCGGGAGTGGTTACTGTACAAGCCCCCAGAAGGGTTCTAACACCACCTCAGAGCCGATTTGAACCGCACTGAGAACCTGTGGGCTCATCTTCACACACAAGTTAGTAAAAGGCGTCCGTCCGGTAAAAACGACTTGGAGAAAGTGCTACTTGAGGAACGGTCGAAAATTACCCCTGATATCACCCGGAATTTAATACAAAGCATTTCTAGGCGTCTTAGTGCTGTTATAAATGCTAAAGGGACGCACACTAGCTATTAGAAGGTGAAAACCAATGAAGAAAACGAGCACACTGTCCGATTCATACGTGTGTGCCAATACTTTTTTGGATGCAGAAGAGCGATGTTTATTTTCATAACACTGTATGTTACTTTACAGACAGGTGATTTGGACATATTTGTAAACTATGTAATGTAAGGTGGCACGTGTCTGGGTTCTGTTCTGAAATATACGTTTCGTTTGATCTACAACCACGAAAATGTAGCTGTGCCAATACTTTTTGGTGCGATCGTATCTCGAAGACCAGTGCATATCGATCGTTTCGCGGTGACTAACACGTATGGCATTCGCTTGTTACCAACAACAATATCAAAGAAGGAGCAATATCTGAAACATGGCGTCCGTCTCCTTTTTGCAATTTTTTAAACTTTAATCTCAAATAGGACCATGCCCAATCTTTGCCACGAAGTATGCAGATCATGATATCAGCATTCTAAATGTATCGATTTTTCGCGTGGCCGGTGCCCTTCCTCGCAACCGATATGCAGAGATCCAGTTTCGAGATTCGCACGCAGTACCTACTGTCTATTTATTATTTGGTTTTGCATCTTTCGACACTTTTCGTGCATGTATTTAGCATTTTTCATGCATATTTTGAGCTTTTTATGTTGCATACAATCTGGTCTCTAACCATTACAGTCGCGTTAACACTGTATTTTATGAACAAATAGAAGAGGACGCTCTCAACAAACTAATTATAACTTTGAAGTCGGCACTAACAGAGCTGGAACAGCTTGGACTGCTAGATGCATAGTTGACACAAACAACTACTACTCATCAACTGATTTAACCCCTACTCGCAGAAGTCTGAAGAGTCAAAGAGAATATTGACTTGCGTCTTGTCTGTTACTGTATTTATGTATAGTAATTGGGGATTCATCGCTCCGGGTAACGAAGACCAACAGCAAAGTAGACCTCACGAAGTGCACGTGGACTCTTTGCGCACGAGCGTCATGCCTCCCCCCAAATTCGGAAGTCCTAGGTCATCGCCTAGTTCGCCTATATGGACGTGTCGGCCTTGTAGTCGCGAAATCAGTAAGTCACTCCACTGTTGGCAAACTGTTGTAAAAAGTGGAGGAGACCATATTATTGATAACGAAAGTCTCTGTTATGTGCAGTGCTTTTTTTGTAAAAATAGTTTGAGGGTACTCCGACACTGGATATAATGCAGTGTAAGTTACTTATAACTGAAGCATTGGATACCACCCATCTGCTTTTAGGCATGACGTCATTTTCCATAATCTTCTGTTTGGCACGAAGTATTATTTGGGCAGCAGCTTGATGAATGTAACTTTCTTTATGTTTAAATACTTTTTTACGCAAAGAAACCATTTCTTCTTTTCTGGAACCACCTGAAGATGACACAGATACTGTTGCCCAAGGGCTGTGCAATGTTCATACCTTGTTTATTTCCTTCTATGCCTAAACTTCCTCAGTCTGGAACCGCAAGACCGCTACGGTCGCAGGTTCGAATCCTGCCTCGGGCATGGATGTTTGTGATGTCCTTAGGTTAGTTAGGTTTAACTAGTTCTAAGTTCTAGGGGACTAATGACCTAAGCAGTTGAGTCCCATAGTGCTCAGAGCCATTTTTTGAACCTAAGCTTCCTACTTCTTTGCAAATTCTGCGGCCAAGTTTTTTGTTTGAAATGATCAACCAGTCATTTTTCTCACAAAATGCGATTTCTTGTTCCAAAGTCCAACATTCTGGACGATCATTTAATTTTATTTCATGCGCACATTCGTTCACTCCATTTTCACACGGAAATTCAGTGCTCAGGTTTACACTTTCACTTTCGTCATCCACTGATGTTGAACTTCCTGGATTTTCACTCGCGCACAAATCATTGACAGTTTTTGTTTTTTTAGATGCAGGAGAACAAGTAAAATACCGTAGTTTGTTAGTTTTCTGCTCATCTCTCACCTCCAACTTAACTTACAAGTTGCAACGGTAGACAGGACAAGAATGGAACAGCAAACGAAAACGAATAAAGAACAACAAGACAAAGATGGCAATTAATCCCGAAGGATTATTGTAGCGGGACCGTAGAGACATCTATCTCTAGCTCGGCGTTTGAGCGTACGCATATCCGTTTAGCACTACCATCGCCCACTATAGCGGGCGAGGAAACTACGTGCTTGTTGTCGGAAATAGTTGCCGCAGCTTCGAAATGCTTGAAACGGTCAATGACATCACTTTTCCCACCAAAAAGTGCACTGGTATCGTTCATATTGCAATTAGAAACACCAAAAAAATGAAATAAAAAATTTACGTCCCTGAAATAAATCTCTGGCACTCTTCCAAGTTCTCAACATCGTAAGAAAATTACTTTGTCGACTAGAAAGTTTAGGGGTACGCATCCCCCAGTGTTCTCCCTGCAAAACAGCACTGATTATGTGTATCTGTTGTGTTTATTAAACTTACCCGAAAACTCTACGAACTTAAGCACCGATCCAATACTTGCTAAACTCACAAGTGAAAACTGTTGTACAGTGGTTCCGCCCACACATTACATATCGCCAACAGAGTGTAATGATTGAAACAAAGTGGTCGCAGTGGAAGGGAATAGTATCAGGATCGTTATTCTTCTCACTATAAGTGTATGATGTGTCAAAAATGCTCTCCCACTGCAAACTCACCTGTACACTTACGAAATTCAGTTATACCTGAGTGCAAGTCCAACAAACGGGTACACACACCCATCCAGCATGTAAATGTCGATTTACCTGCGCTATCAGTGCGACCGCAAAGCATGGGTTTTGAAACTTAAACCATCAAAACCGCAAGCAATCTTAGTTGCTGTCAAAACACTTGGTAATTGTGGGTTTTTTCTATGAGACACTGTCACAGGCTATCTTGCAGACGTGTGTCTTCCTGCAAGGTACATTCAAATTTCACAAGCTGTCACTGTGCTGAAACTTTCCCAGTGTTCCTTTTCCTTTACATCACAGCATCGATTAGGTGACGAAACACTTGTAAAAGGAAGAATCCTGATGTCTTAACGGTCGACGAACAGGCCGTTAACAAGTGAGTCTGTGACACTCACGTCATTTATTCGTACTGTAACATCTACATTCAGTAACTTCTTAGACTTAAGGTGTATGTAAATTATTTTTTCTCCGTCTCTAATTTAATATAATCAGGAAGGGCGATGGCTTGCGGAAAAGTGATATCTCCAAATTTATCATGTTGATACTCTTTAAAGTCTTTTAAACCAAACTTTATTAACATTCTACATTTTTATTCTTCATGTCTACGTATTCATTTCTCAGCATAGTCACGCTGGTGATGAACACGTGTCTCCCAACGAGAGACCAGTTTGTTGATGGCGTCGCTGTAGAACGTTAGATTTTGTTGGCGGAGCCGCAGCCTCACCTCTGCCTGCACTGCTTCATCACTATCAAAGTGAAGTTCTTGAATACGTTCTCTAAGTCTTGGAAACAGATTAAAAACAGATGTGACCGTGTCGGGATTTTACCTAGGATCATGGATGACAGTCAACCGAAAGCGTCGGATTGTTTAAGAAGACGCAGAGTTCGTGTGTAATCTGGCATCGTCATGCTAAAGGAGAGAGTGCTCCTGTGTGGACGAACTCCTGGAATTCAAAACTCATTTACCTCAAAGTTTCTCACGCACCGCCATAGTTACGTTACACACCGCTATGTTACATGCTACAATTCGGAGCCCTCTAGCGGCAAAGGGCTGCAGATTAGAAGACTTTATGTCTAAAGATTCAGAATGTTAATGAGGTTGGATATACTTAAAAAGCTTTAAGAACTGTCACATAAAAAATTCGGAAGTATTACTTTTCAGCACGTCCTTCTAATTTACAACTGGCTTATCTGAAGCTATGTCATTTCATGTTCTGAATCGTAACATACGTAACGGTATACAACAGAGAAGCTAGAGGGAAGTCCCCTCCACAATGAAAAGATTTGGCGAGAATGAAAAGATGGAGTGATACGAAGAGGCGCGAGAAGTCTTTGTGCCAATGACACTTAGTGGCTAGCTCTCGACGAGTCAAATTCCCGTATGATAAACGAGGAAAAGACTTCTGCAAAAGTTGGGTAATTATGACCCGGATGTGGAATGTTTGTGGCCGGTGTATCACGGTATTTATGGGATTGCTCTGAAATTTGCATTTACGTAGCTAATTATAGAGTATGTTGCACCAAGAGCCTTTACTGCATCATACGTCTTTGTTCTACCGCCAGAGGATCGCCACTGCATCCACTATCAGGCAAATTGATGTTTAATATTGTAAATTCAAGGATAGACCAGTTTTTACGGAAGTATTACGGTAATAAATGATTAACATTGTTTCAAGAACCGTATTTTATCCTAAGCCATTCATCTTGATAGGATCCTAAGCCTTTAGAGAAACGTTCCGAATTTTTCCTTCTCGGATAAAGTGGAAGTGCTTCAATGAATAATTTAAAAAATTAAAACAATTACTAAATTATGTGAAGTTATAGAATGTGATTTCGCATATAGTCTTATGAATATAATGGTGATTAAATTTCTTAAGTTCGGTCTACATTAAAATCACATTTAATTACAATTTCTTTTTGAAGTGAAACTTTTAAAAATTATTAAAATCACTTCTTATAACGTGTAACTGACCAGGGAACAGTGATTACGGAAACAAGGTTTAGGTTCGTAAGTGTGACGGCCAACAGCACTCACACAGGCATAACAGATTTGTAAATAATGATTTTGTGTGCACGTTCCTATTATGTATGTTATTACTGTTGTTTGTTATTGACAGAGTTAATTAAGAAATGTTTTCTGAGACAGAACAGTTTTAGACTCTCCCATCCCCAAGTTGCAGTCAGTTAATCAGCAAGCCACAGTGCAGATTCATGCAAAACTTATTGTCGAACTGTTTATGCTTTTAAAATCATACTTTACTTTAATTAAGCTGTAACAGATTCGGGAGTGACGTAATCTTCAGCAGTTGGTTTACTTTGTTTACTATTTTCTGTTTTGGGGAATTTCAAAGGGACCAAACTGCTGAGGCCATCGATCTCTAGACTTACACACAACTTAAACTAACTTACGCTAAGAACAACACACACACCCATGCCCGAGGGAGGACTCGAACCTCGTTTACTATTCATTTACTGAAAATTAATTTTGCCTAATTAGGCTGGCGACCGTATTATTTTGCATGAGAACAGCTTTTCTTTCAAACAACACTGGTTCGACTCCCGCTCGAATAATTCCTGCAGCCTTTCATTACGTAAAACCTTCACTTGAAGAATTTCAGTCTGACTACTTTCTGCTAGCTCACACGATCACTCTCAACTAAAAATTCTAGTAAAGGAGTAGCGTTGTTGGGTAGATTTCTTATTGTATTAACCGTTAGAGTGTGAAATAGGCTGTTTAGGATTTTTGTTCGTAACGCCACGTAGCGCTTTGTATGAAAATCACTGACTGTGCTGTGTGCAATATGTGGCTGGTTGGCATTGTTGGAATATTCGCTATTGTAGTGTTGGGCAGTTGGATGTGAACAGCGCGAAGCGTTGCGCGGTTGGAGGTGAGCCGCCAGCGGAGGTTGATGTGGAAAGAGAGACGTCAGAGTTTTGAGAACGGACGATCTGGACGTGAGTCTGCCAGCAAAAGGAAATTTGTAAAGATCGATGTCGTAAATTGATAGATATATATATGATGACTTTTGAACATTATTAAGGTAAATACATTGTTTGTTCTCTATCAAAATCTTTCCTTTGCTAACTATGCCTATCAGTAGTTCGTGCCATCAGTAGTTAGAATCTTTTGTTTAGCTGGCAGTATTGGCGCTCGCTGTATTGCAGTACCGCAAAACCGTGCGATTAGTAGACGAATGGACGTGCCTCTCCAATGGGAACCGAAAACATTTGATCCAGTAAAACACGTCTTATATATTCCATACGACACTGGTGACGGCATGTGCGTCACATGACAGAAATATGTTGTCGACCCACCTAACTTGCACACTTGGCGAATGGGTAAAAAGATTCTTCTACCTTGCCCGATTTAGGTTTTCTTGTGGATGTGATAATCACTCCCAAAAAAGTGATGAAAACATAAGAGTGTGTCACATAAACTGCAACAAATGAATGCAACAGTTTCACACTCGCACAGTTTCGTCTGTGCTCTCTCAAAACATATGTTTTTAACGTTTTCAGATTTTTCCGTGTGTAGAGCGTCAAATCATGTATATGTCCAAGGAAATCTGAACATGTCCTGGAATTTTGGAAAGCGAAGTTGATTATGTTTGAGTGGCTGAACTCTGATAATTGTCTGAAAATAAAAATTTTCACTCAATGGAAGACTTGAACCAAGGACCTCTCGTTCCGCAGTTGCTCACGCTAACCACGGGAGCACGGCGCTCCTGAGCTTGCATCATTCTAAAAGTTACTTATCTCACACATGGACTACTCAGTTTGTATATTTTGATTATTTTTTCATTGTTACACACAACTTCTTCCTGTTTTCTCTATTGATCTGTGTTCAGTTTTTCAAGGCCTATCCACTGTGCCAACTTATAACTAAATCTGAGGGGGGTGCGATGGGGAGGTTCCCTTGTGAGTAACTAAGTTTTTTGTGAGCTAAGTGATTCATGAAAAGTATAGGTTATTGTTAGTCAGGGCCATTCTTTTGTAGGGATTATTGAAAGTCGGACTCCGTTGCGCTAAAAATATTGTGTGTCCGTTTAGTGTTGATCAGAATAAGTAAAGAGAAAACTGTCTGAGTACGTTGAGGTTTGCTCAGCTGTTTGAAAATCTAATAACGTAAGAGCTTTTCCAGCGCTATCATTCTTTACATTCAAGGGGGAAGTTTCAAGTGTTCTAAGTGCTGCTAGTTGTCTGAGAGGGAAACAGTGATGTCCCTGGTTTTCTTCATTTCCTCCATCAACTACACAGCAGGCGTTACAATGCGAAATGTGTGCTGCATGTCTGATTCCTAACTGTGAGGACTCGTACCAAAGAGCACACCATAAAGTATTAGGATACCTTCCATTGCTTTTATCTAAGGCCAGCACACAGCGTCGCAGCAAAGTGGTTCCGATAAAAAGCTTATAAGAGCGTTCCGGCCAGCCGAGGGCCGCATCAAACGGTATTTTATTAATATCGTGTTATGGCTGGACGCCGGCATAACATGGGGGGGTTGGCCGGCCGATGAAACGCTGCGCTGTGGCGCTGTTATGAATTGCTAAGACTGTGTTGTTACACATAACACGCCACCGCCGTTGCTGCGACGCGACTCTGCACAGCACTCGCACGTGATTAGCGTGGTACCGCTCTGAGTGGAAAAGTGCTCTGGCGGTTCGTTTTTAAGTAACTGTGTTTCCGAAATGGCCTTGCGTAAGTTTAGCGTCAGCTGTTATATCGTCTCGAAAAGCACCGCCAGATTTTCCAGCTGGATTTCTCACAGCTGCCTCGGTGAATGTTTAATAAAGCGCTGTACAGGCAAATGAGAGAAATACTGGAAATTTCCCCACCTCCGATTCTTTAATGAACCTGACTCCCATGTATAAAACGGCGTGTAGCGTCTGTTTACTTTACAAACGAATTAAACATTTGGCGTTAAGCGTTTACAGCTTTTATGGCTGAAGAAGCAAAATCCTAATCATCTAGTTTCTACTAGTTTCACATTATTCACCCACACAAAACAAAGAACGTCCGAACAGACCTTTAAGGTCAAATTGTACCCGCCGCCATGTCATTCTCAGCCCTTAGGCGTCACCGGATGCCGATACAGAGGAACATGTGGTCAACAAACCGCTCTCCATGCCGGTAACAGTTTCCGTGACCGGTACCGCTATTTCTCAATAAGGTAGCAACTCAATTGGCCTCACAAGAGCTGAGTGCACCCCTCTTGCCAACACCACTCGGCAGACCCGGTTGATGACCCATCCAGGTGCTAGCCAAACCGGACAGCACTTAACTTCGGTGATCAGACAGGAACCGCTGATACCACAGCGGGAAGGGCGTTGGCATTATTCACCCACAGGATAATGAAAAAGTCCAAACCAAAGCTGTTTACAAGCCTTGTTCTATGTCGCTAAGTGCTCTCTGTATCAAACACTGGATGGGTGTTGTATAGGTAATTTGTGGTCCGTTTTAATAAAATCTAGTTTTGCTCGCATCTCAATGTGTAAGACATCACTCGTCCTGAACTATTAGGCGTACAACGATATAAGTTCACAAGTACATTCAGTGGTATATGTAGTCATTGTCTGCAAACTGTGTTGCAAATAGAGCTAGTTGTAAAGAAGTAACAAATTACTTCGTCATACGTCATGCTGAAATCTTATTACATGAACAGAGAAAATGTAGTAAATGATAAACATTTTTTTCTTTTAGTGTTTTAGTGTCTGAGAAAAAAATGTTTTTTTGGAACTCGTCAACTGCTCTCATTCTCAAATACTTGATGAATATAGTCTGAGTAAATTGCGTATTATACACACATCAAAAAAAGTTTTGCATCTCCTCAGTTCCGTGAGTTCCGGAACCTGTACGGAAAACTGGAATAGCGATCAACATAAACATCACTTCCGCCATCTTTATTGCTCATGAAAACCACACATTGCATGTTGTACCACCATACAGCGAGATCTTCAGCGATGGTGGTCCAGATTGTTGTACACAACGGCACCTCTAATACCCAGTAGCACGTCCTTTTGCATTGATGCATGCCTGTATTCGTCGTGGCATACCATCCACAAGTTGATCAAGTCACTACTGATCCAGATTGACCCACTCCTCAACGGCGATTCGGCGTAGATCCTTCAGAGTAGTTGGTGGGTCACGTCGCCCATAAACAGCCCTTTTCAGTCTATCTCAGGCATGTTCGATAGGGTTCACGTCTGGAGAACATGCTGGCCACTCTAGTCGAGTGATGTCGTTATCCTGAAGGAAGTCATTCACGAGATGTGCAAGATGGGGGCGCGAATTGTCGTCCATGAAGACGAATGCCTCACCAAAATACTGCCGATATGGTTGCACTATCGGTCGGAGGATGGCATTCACGCATCGTACAGCCGTTACGGCGCCCTCCATGACCACCAGCGGCATATTTCGGCACACATAATGCCACCTGAAAACAGCAGGATACCTCAACGTTGCTGCACTCGATGGACAGTTTGTCTAAGGCGTTCAGTCTGACCGAGTTGCCCCGAAACACGTCTCTGACGATTGTCTGGTTGAAGGCATATGCGACAGTCATTGACGAAGAGAACGTGATGCCAATCCTGAGCGGTCCATTCGGCATGTTGTTGGGCTCACCTCTACCGCGCTGTATGGTGTCGTGGTTGGAAAGATGGGCCTCGCCAGGGACGTTGGGTGTGACGTTGCGCATCATTCAACCTACTACGTAGAGTTTGAGTCGTAACACGACGACCTGTGGCTGCGCGAAAAGCATTATTCAACATCGTGGCGTTGCTGTCAAGGTTCCTCCAAGCCATAAGCCGTAGGTAGCGGTTATCCAATGCAGTAATAGCCCTTGGACGGCCTGAGCGAGGAATGTTATCGACAGTTCCTGTCTCCCTGTATCTCCTCCATATCCGAACAACGTCGCTTTGGTTCACTCCGAGATCCCTTGTTGAGAGTCCTTCCTGGCACAAAGTAACAACGCGGACGCGATCGAACCGCGGTATTGGCCGTGTAGGCATGCTTGAACTACAGACAAAACGAGCCATGTACCTCCTTCCTCGTGGAACGACTGGAACTGATCGGCTGTAGGACCCCCACTGTCTAATAGAAGCTGCTCATGTATGGTTGTTCACATCTTTGGGCCAGTTTAGTGACATCTCTGAATAGTTAAAGGGACTGAGTCTGTAATAAAATATTCACAGTCAACGTCTATCTGCAGGAGTTCTGGGAACTCGGGTGTTGCAAAACTGTATTTGATATGTGTACCTCTGAATGGGCAGATTATAACAGTATTTTAGATTTTTAAACTGTATCATTAATTATATGAAATATTGAAAATTCAAGACTTATTGACTGTACAAGCTGCTAGAACTACAACCTGCAAATCCGACTGTGCACCGATTCAGTCACATAGTAGTAAGACTATCTAGACTGTGTGTCTCTGGTCTTTTTAGTCCAATTCTCTCCTCTCCTTGTTCCATCTCACATGTCTTCCTATTCAACCGATTTTTGTCGTCATTCTTCTGACGGCCTTATTGAGCCCCTCTTCTTTCAGATGACCACTCAAAATCAACTCTTCCTTTTTTTTTTTTTTTTACTGGTATCACGCGGCCCGCCACGAATTCTTCTCCTGTGCCAACCTTTGCATCGAAGAGCAGCTGTTGCAACCTACGTCCTCAATTATTTGCTGGAAGTATTGTAGTCTCTGTCTTCCTCTACAGTTTTTACCTTCTACAGCTCCCTTTAATACCACGGAAGTCATTCAGTGATGTCCTGATAGATGTCCTGTCACCCTTATCCCTCTTCGTGTCAGTGTTTTCCAAGTATTCCTTTCCTCGCTGATTCTGCAGAGAGCGTCCTCATTGTTTAACTTTCAAGCCCACCCAATTTTCAACTTTCCTCTGTAGCACCACATCCCAAATGTTTATACTCCTCTGTTTCGAGTTTCCCACAGTCCATGTTTCACTATCACACAAAGCTGTGCTCCAAACCTACATTCTCACAAATTTCTTCCACAAATTAAGGCCCATGTATGATACTAGTAGACTTCTCTTGGACGGGAATGCCCTTTTCGTAGTTGCTGGTCTGGTTTTCTATCCTTGCATCGAGTTATTTTGCTATCTACGAGGGCAGTTCAATAAGTAATGCAACACATTTTTTTTCTCGGCCAATTTTGGTTGAAAAAACTGGAAATTTCTCGTGGAATATTTTCAAACATTCCCGCTTCGTCTCGTATAGTTTCATTGACTTCCGGCAGGTGGCAGCGCTGTACGGAGCTGTTAAAATGGCGTCTGTAACGGATGTGAGTTGCAAACAACGGGCAGTGATTGAGTTTCTTTTGGCGGAAAACCAGGGCATCTCAGATATTCATAGGCGCTTGCAGAATGTCTACGGTGATCTGGCAGTGGACAAAAGCACGGTGAGTCGTTGGGCAAAGCGTGTGTCATCATCGCCGCAACGTCAAGCAAGACTGTCTGATCTCCCGCGTGCGGGCCGGCCGTGCACAGCTGTGACTCCTGCAATGGCGGAGCGTGCGAACACACTCGTTCGAGATGATCGACGGATCACCATCAAACAACTCAGTGCTCAACTTGACATCTCTGTTGGTAGTGCTATCACAATTGTTCACCAGTTGGGATATTCAAAGGTTTGTTCCCGCTGGGTCCCTCGTTGTCTCACCGAACACCATAAACAGCAAAGGAGAACCATCTGTGCGGAATTGCTTGCTCGTCATGTGACTGAGGGTGACAATTTCTTGTCAAAGATTGTTACAGGCGATGAAACATGGGTTCATCACTTCGAACCTGAAACAAAACGGCAATCAATGGAGTGGCGCCACACCCACTCCCCTACCAAGAAAAAGTTTAAAGCCATACCCTCAGCCGGTAAAGTCATAATTACAGTCTTCTGGGACGCTGAAGGGGTTATTCTGTTCGATGTCCTTCCCCATGGTCAAACGATCAACTCTGAAGTGTATTGTGCTACTCTTCAGAAATTGAAGAAACGACTTCAGGGTGTTCGTAGGCACAAAAATCTGAACGAACTTCTCCTTCTTCATGACAACGCAAGACCTCACACAAGTCTTCGCACCCGAGAGGAGCTCACAAAACTTCAGTGGACTGTTCTTCCTCATGCACCCTACAGCCCCGATCTCGCACCATCGGATTTCCATATGTTTGGCCCAATGAAGGACGCAATCCGTGGGAGGCACTACGCAGATGATGAAGAAGTTATTGATGCAGTACGACGTTGGCTCCGACATCGACCAGTGGAATGGTACCGTGCAGGCATACAGGCCCTCATTTCAAGGTGGCGTAAGGCCGTAGCATTGAATGGAGATTACGTTGAAAAATAGTGTTGTGTAGCTAAAAGATTGGGGAATAACCTGGTGTATTTCAATGCTGAATAAAACAACCCCTGTTTCAGAAAAAAAATGTGTTGCATTACTTATTGAACTGCCCTCGTAAGTAGCAGAATTCCTTAACTACTTCTACTTCGTGATGCCCAATTCTGATGTTAAGTTTCCCGCTCTTCTCATTTCTGCTACTTCTAATTACTTCCGTATTTCTTCATTTTACTGTCAATCCACAATTTGTGCTTATCAGACTATTCATTCTATTCAATAGACCCTGTAACTCTTTTTCACTTTTACTGAGGACAATAATATCGTTAGCAAATCTTATCAATATTATGCTTTCTTCTTGAATTTTAATCCCATTGTTGGATCATTCTTTTATTTCCGTCGTTGCTTCTTCGGTGTATGGACTGAACTGTAGGCGAGAAAGACTACATTCCTGTTTTACAACCTTTTCAATCCGAACACTTCGTTTTTGGTCATCCAGTCTTATTGTTCCCTCTTGGTTCGTGTGCACAATGTGCAATACTCGTCTTTCCCTATACCTTATCCATTCTTTCTCAGAGTTTCGAACATTTGACATTGTCGAACGTATTTTCGAGGTCGAAAAATCCTGTGAATATGTCTTGATTTTTCTTCAGTCTCGCTTTCATTATCAGCAGCAACGTCAGAACAAACTCCCTCTCCTAAGGACAAACTGATGGTCATCTAACACATCCTCAGTGTTCCTTTTCATTCTTCTGTATATTATTCTTGTGAGCAATTTTGATGCATGAGCTATTAATTTTATTGTGCGATAATTCTCGCACTTGTCGGCTTTCTCTATTCTCGAAATTGTGAGGATGATGTTTTTTCCGAAGGTATGGTGGATTATCTCCAGTCTCACATATTCTACATATACGCGTGAATAGTTGTTTTGTTGCCACTTCTCACAATCATTTTAGAAATTCCGATGGAACGTTATCTATCCCTTCTGCACTATTTGATACTAAGTCGTCCAAAGTTCTTTTAGATTGTAATCCTAATACTGGATCCCCTATCTCTTCCGTCTCCTATTTATTCTTTCATCACGTCATCAAGCCCCTCATAGAGACCTTTAGTGTGCCCTTTCCCCCTGTCAGCTCTCTCCCCTGCATTTAACAATGGAATTACCGTTGCACTCTTAATGTTAGCACCCTTTCTTTCCATTTCACGGTAGGTTGTTTCGACTTCTATATGTGCTGCGCGTCAGTCCTTCCGACAACTATTTCTTTTTCGATTTCTTCCTATCCATGCCGCCTTAGCTTCCCCCAAATTCCTATTTATTTAGGAAAATGTCTATTATTTCTGTGTCCCTGCACATTTTTATATTTCCTTCTTTCGGCGATCAGCTGAAATTTCTTCTGTTACCCACGGTTTCCTCGCAGTTTCCTTCCTTGTATCTACGTTTTCCTCTCCAACTTCTGTGATTGCCCTTTTACAGATGTCCATTTCTCTTCAACCGAACTGCCTACTGAGCTATTCATTTGCACACTATCTGTAGCCTCCGAGAACGACAAGCGTATCCTATCATTCCAGTTGTGTCACTGAACTATTTGCAGTAACTCACTCTCTGGCCCACTTTCCTAATCATAACGAATCCTACTCCGTTAGTCTATTTTCTGCTGCTATTTATATTACCCTGTACTCATTTGACCAGAAATCCTTCTTTCCATTTCAATTCACTGACTCCCACTATGTCTAGGCTGAGCATTAGCATTTCTCTTTTTTTAGATTTTCTAGGTTTCCCGAGGACATGCAGCTTTACTGTATGATTAAATGATGATGGCATCCTCTTGGGTAAAATATTCCGGAGGTAAAATAGTCCCCCATTCGGATCTCCGGGCGGGGACTATTCAAGAGGACGTCGTTATCAGGAGAAAGAAAACTGGCGTTCTACGGATCGGAGCGTGGAATGTCAGATCTCTTAATCGGGCAGGTAGGTTAGAAAATTTAAAAAGGGAAATGGATAGGTTAAAGTTAGATATAGTGGGAATTAGTGAAGTTCGGTGGCAGGAGGGACAAGACTTCTGGTCAGGTGCTTACAGGGTTATAAATACAAAATCAAATAGGGGTAATGCAGGGGTAGGTTTAATAATGAATAAAAAAGTAGGAGTGCGGGTTAGCTACTACAAACAGCACAGTGAACGCATTATTGTGGCCAAGATAGACACAAAGCCCATGCCTACTACAGTAGTACAAGTTTATATGCCAACTAGCTCTGCAGATGATGAAGAAATTGATGAAATGTATGACGAGATAAAAGAAATTATTCAGGTAGTGAAGGGAGACGAAAATTTAATAGTCATGGGTGACTGGAATTCGTCAGTAGGAAAAGGGAGAGAAGGAAACATAGTAGGTGAATATGGATTGGGGGGAAGAAATGAAAGAGGAAGCCGCCTTGTAGAATTTTGCACAGAGCATAACTTAATCGTAGCTAACACTTGGTTCAAGAATCATAAAAGAAGGTTGTATACCTGGAAGAATCCTGGAGATACTAAAAGGTATCAGATAGATTATATAAAGGTAAGACAGAGATTTAGGAACCAGGTTTTAAATTGTAAGACATTTCCAGGGGCAGATGTGGATTCTGACCATAATCTATTGGTTATGAACTGCTGATTGAAACTGAAGAAACTGAAAAAAGGTGGGAATTTAAGGAGATGGGACCTGGATAAACTGAAAGAACCAGAGGTTGTATAGAGTTTCAGGGAGAGCATTAGCGAACAATTGACAGGAATGGGGGAAGAAATACAGTAGAAGAAGAATGGGTAGCTCTGAGGGATGAAGTAGAGAAGGCAGCAGACGATCAATTAGGTAAAAAGACGAGGGCTAATAGGAATCCTTGGGTAACAGAAGAAATATTGAATGTAATTGATGAAAGGAGAAAATATAAAAATGCAGTGAATGAAGCAGGCAAAAAGGAATACAAACGTCTCAAAAATGAGATCGACAGGAAGTGCAAAATGGCTAAGCAGGGATGGCTAGAGGACAAATGTAAGGATGTAGAGGCTTGTCGGGTAAGATAGATACTGCCTACAGGAAAATTAAAGAGACCTTTGGAGAGAAGAGAACCACTTGTATGAATATCAAGAGCTCAGATGGAAACCCAGTTCTAAGCAAAGAAGGGAAGGCAGAAAGGTGGAAGGAGTATATAGAGGGTTTATACAAGGGCGATGTACTTGAGGACAATATTATGGAAATGGAAGATGATGTAGATGAAGACAAAATGGGAGATAAGATACTGCGTGAAGAGTTTGACAGAGCACTGAAAGACCTGAGTCGAAACAAGGCCCCGGGAGTAGACAACATTCCATTAGAACTACTGGTGGCCTTGGGAGAGCCAGTCAAGACAAAACTCTACCATCTGGTGAGCAAGATGTATGAGACAGGCGAAATACCCTCAGACTTCAAGAAGAATATAATAATTGCAATTCCAAAGAAAGCAGGTGTTGACATGCGAAAATTACCGAACTATCAGTTTAATAAGTCACAGCTGCAAAATACTAACGCTAATTCTTTACAGACGAATGGAAAAACTGGTAGAAGCGGACCTTGGGGAAGATCAGTTTGGATTCCGTAGAAATGTTGGAACACGTGAGGCAATACTAACCTTACGACTTATCTTAGAAAAAAGACTAAGAATAGGCAAACCTACGTTTCTAGCATTTGTAGACTTAGAACAAGCTTTTGACAATGTTAACTGGAATACTCTCTTTCAAATTCTGAAGGTGGCAGGGGTACAATACAGGGAGCGAAAGACTATTTACAATTTGTACAGAAACCAGATGGCAATTATAAGAGACGAGGGGCATGAAAGGGAAGCAGTGGTTGGGAAAGGAGTGAGACAGGGTTGTAGCCTCTCCCCGATGTTAGTCAATCTGTATATTGAGCAAGCAGTAAAGGAAACAAAAGAAAAGTTCGGAGTAGGTATTAAAATTCATGGAGAAGAAATAAAAACTTTGAGGTTCGCTGATGACATTGTAATTCTGTCAGAGACAGCAAAGGACTTGGAAGAGCAGTTGAACGGAATGGACAGTGTCTTGAAAGGAGGATATAAGATGAACATCAACAAAAGAAAAACGAGGATTATGGAATGTAGTCAAATTAAATCGGGTGATGCTGAGGGAATTAGATTAGAAAATGAGACACTTAAAGTAGTAAAGGAGTTTTGCTATTTGGGGAGTAAAATAACTGATGATGGTCGAAGTAGAGAGGATATGAAATGTAGACTGGCAATGGCAAGGAAATCGTTTCTGAAGAAGAGATATTTGTTAACATCGAGAATAGATTTAAGTGTCAGGAAGTCGTTTCTGAAAGTACTTGTATGGAGTGTAGCCATGTATGGAAGCGAAACATGGATGATAACTAGTTTGGACAAGAAGAGAATAGAAGCTTTCGAAATGTGGTGCTACAGAAGAATGCTGAAGATAAGGTGGGTAGATCACATAACTAATGAGGAGGTACTGAATAGGATTGGGGAGAAGAGAAGTTTGTGACACTACTTGACTAGAAGAAGGGATCGGTTGGTAGGACATGTTTTGAGGCATCAAGGGATCACAAATTTAGCATTGGAGGGCAGCGTGGAGGGTAAAAATCGTAGAGGGAGACCAAGAGATGAATACACAAAGCAGATTCAGAAGGATGTAGGTTGCAGTAGGTACTGGGAGATGAAGAAGCTTGCACAGGATAGAGTAGCATGGAAAGCTGCATCAAACCAGTCTCAGGACTGAAGACCACAACAACAACAACAACAGGTTCCCTACCACACTGAAACTTCTGACATTCCACTTTCCGATTCGTAGAATATTATCCCTCCCCCACGGCGTTACGCTCCCGGAGATCCGAATGGGGAACTAATCCGGAATCTTTTGCCAATGGAGAGATCCAAAGACAAATTTTCAATTACGGGATACATGTCTTGTGGATAAATACTGATTTTAATGCAGTGGTTCAGTTGCTTTCTATAGCGTCATACCGTTGATCGTTGCTGATTTTCCGCCTTTTAGGGACAGTTTACCACCCCTAGGGCAAGATGATAGCCTAAACCTCTTTCCGCTCATCCGTCTTCTTGGAAAAGGCCGTCGCCAGAATGAGGGTGACTTCTTATACCGGAACTCTTCGAATGCCATTGTTGATTATTGTTATTCAAAATTTAATCCGCGGCGATGTTCCAACAAGGGACCTAGTACGTTTTGATCACTCTCACATAGATGAAGGGCTCACTTTCTGCTGTATATTTTCCACCCTCTAGCTGCCTCTTCAATTACTTAGCTACACAGCTCCCTCTAATAACATAGTATCTACTCCCTGATCTATTCCTCATCTCCTTCCCGTATTATCATTTTCTTGCTTACGTGCTGCTTCTGATTTCCTTGCCTGATGTTCGACTTTTACCACTGCGAACCAGTCAGCTTGGTCAGAGAACTACTGATTATTATTATAATGGTAGTATGCCTCCTGCAAGATTTTTTGTCACGTACACGTTATTAAATTAAAACACTCTTCAAATTTTTGGAATCTCTGGGGTCGGTGCCTTGCCATTATCAATGTCGATAACAAGCAAAAATGGTCGAGATTCTCGATTCTAGAAATGGATGAACTATCAATATACATAATTAAGTTTGTACGTGACCACCAGTGCACGAGTCCTAACTGCTCCTATTCAAGTTACATTTATATCCATCTTTTGTTTGTTTTGTAGCTATAATTTCACCTTACAGTTCTTGTTGCTAATTGTTCAGTTTTATCCGTTCCGGAAGTCACTGTTCAGTATTCACATGCATATTAACAATCTGATTTTACCACTGTATAGGTTGTATTTCATTTACATTTCAAGATATCATTGCTTATCACTAATGTTCTTAACAAAACTACAGCTACTTTGCTTTGTATTTGGTCTTTCTTCCGTAGTCAGTCTTGTAAGAGGTCCGAGCAGATGTAATTTCGATGTATTGCTCATGCGCTGCCTGCTATATGCAAGGTATAAGAGAATCTCAGACCAGAGAGCAGTGTTGACTGCAGTACGAACTGTGTAGCTGTAGCAGTAAGTTGTTGCTAGTGAGCAGTCTGTTCTGGTCTGGTCTGGTGTATCGTGTTCGCTGGGCCGGTCGTGGTGCAGCGATGCCGGAGCCTGAGCATTATTGTATAAGGTAAAAAGCAGCCTCGCGCATATGTAGTAATGTTATCTCAAGTCCCATGTAAATGTTTTAAAAATGTCCTAATAATAATCTTTCTCATATAAAGTAACTTTTAACAACCATTCATTTCAATTTAAAGAATGTACTAATTTCTCCAATCCATGATCATCCCGATTACTGCAAAAGAAAAATCAGTTGTTTGCTTTCATAAATGACAAATCTATCGGCCAGCATTGCACAGGGCTGTGCAAAAAAAAAAAAAAAATTTTTTTGTAAGAGCAGATATATTTGCGTTATCCGGCGACTTCATTGAGGTAATAATTTTTCTCTTTTTTATTCAGAATGATCTTTCAGGGACATGACGCAGCACTGCTGACGTCCAAAATTTACCAGATTAAATTCACAGTCAATTATTGATAAGTTATAAGTGAGCGACAATTTAATTGAGAGGTTAGTTGCATTGTATTATTACCAGGTTACTGAATTTATTTTTTTGTTGGGACGTTACACTGAATGTGAACGACATAATTATAATTTTTACTGTTGAGAGGTTTAGGAATTTTTCTGTTTTGAGGTTACACTAAATTTGAATCATATTCATATTATTTATTTTATTTTGTGGGGAGGTTACACTTGGTGACAACCGGCCAGGATCGTATTTCTTTGTGAATTTCTGAGAAGTAGTCAGTTATATATCTGCTCTTATTTACTTAAACGTAGTTTGCATCTGGCGCAACGCATTTACTAATTTGTCACTCTTTCTTTCACAGATCATCGCCAATTTATTGCTCTTTGTTGTAATTGTGTTTGTTCCATTTTTGCTTCGTCTTTGTTTCATTTTGTGCTTAATTTTGATTTGTGAAAAATGCCGCGAACAACTGTTAACAGTACATCGCGATGTGCAATGAGTGAAATAGCCGACTCGAATAATTTGACCGATAATACTTGCGACACTCAGTGTAATAGTGATAATCACCTAATTACAGAAAATCAGTGCGTGCCGATCACTAGTAGTGATTTTATTCCAGATGATGAGCAAGCAAATTCATTTATGTCCACACTTAATTTAACGGCAAATGATGACGCGGCACGTTCCGTTACAATGAACGCTGCCCAGTTTGACACACCTAATTTGCAAAATGCACGTAGCGAACAGATAATTGTTTCTAACGAAGGTGAACTACGTACTCAAAATATGTCAGATTTATTTGATTCCGGTGTAGTGACCAACAGTGCATATCCAATTGGCGAACCTTCTCAAGAATCAGAGAATGACCAAATGGTTACACAAAACGTGACAAATGCAGATACACCAGCACACAGCATAGAAAATAGAGTCGCTAATTTTGGCATGGATCAAGTTATGGCAGTATTGCTACAACTTAATGAAAATTTCAAACAACTTAATGAATCGAACAAGCAACTTACTGAAAAACAAGACAACCTTAATGAAAACGCAAACAGTCGAATGATAAGCAAGACAACAATTTCAAACAACTTAGTGAAAAGATTACAGCCGTTGCCGCGCAATGTCATGATACTAAAGAACAATTACGTGAGGAAATTAAGGCTTGTGCTAGGAACAGTAGTGAAGGAATTAGATCTGTGGCACAAGAATTAAGTAATACACATGCAGCCACAACGAAATTACTTAGAGATGAAATCAGTGCAGCCACTAAACAATGTTCCGAAAACGCAACACAGTTACGCGACGAGTTTAAATTAATGTCAGCAGAACTTTTACGCACACTGGATGCGAAATTTGACCAACAGAACAGCCAAATTGACGAACGTTTTAATCACCACCTACAAAACAGTGAAACGCGTTACAGTAAATTTATACAGGAACAGAGTAAAGTAAAGCAAGAAGTCATCGAAACAATTACTGCACAGAGACAGGAAGATAAGCGTAAATTGTTTACGAAAGCAAAAGCATACATAGACAACAATATTGCTACAGTATCAGACGAAATCAATCAGTTGAACACCGAATTGCATGATGAAATCTCCGATCTTAAAACAAAAACAGACACACACACATTAGACTTTCAGACAATGACCAACAGACTTGAAAAGTTGGAACTAATACAGGATTCCGATGCCATCAAAGCAGACGTTAAAAAATTGAACAAAACCACACATAAAATACAAAAACAAATTAATGCTTGTAATACTAAAAACGATGATCAGGTAAAAGCACTGACTGAAGAATATGATGAATTGGCCAGTCGTATTGATGTTATCGAAAATAATAATGACACCAAATCAGACGATACGTCACCAGTTTCGCTTAATCAAACACCCAAATTCCAATTTACAGCAGACGATCAGTGAGATAGGTTCGTCCAATAACACATTACGTAGAAAATTGTCAACTTTACAGCACGAATTGACGGAGATGAAAAATATTTCAGCCTCTAACACGGCACAGCATACGCCACATTCGGAACATTTCTCACACTCACATAGCCAGTATAATTTAGGTAATTTACAGAGGGTACGTGAGTTAGATTCCGAACAGTCACAGACAAACAGACTAGCATACAATCCTGAACCTGTTCAGACATTCAGAGACGAAAATTTTGATTACAAGCACTTTCTATCCGTTAGGAAATTTAAAGTATTTAAAAATGACAGAACACAGATTCACCCCTTGGATTGGATACAACAATTTAGCTTTGCTTTTCCACCAACTTGGCCCGTCACACACAAACTTGAATTTATTTGCAGTTTTTTGGAAGGCGAACCGGCAACTCGTATGAGACCGATCGCGAGACAATGCTACTCGGTAGAAGAATTTCAGAATGCTTTTCTGTCAGCGTATTTGTCGAAGACGACACAGAGCGGACTCAAGGATCAACTAATTAGTTTATCGAATTATGAGAACTCAAATTTTTCCACTGTCACGCAATTTTTTGAACACATGGTCCAACAAAACCAGTACTTAAGTGAGCCATACAGTGAATCTGCACTTATCCAATTATGTATTTCTAAATTACCACGATCGTTAAGAGTATCACTTTTAACAGGACAGCAGAAAGAAAATATTTCGGCATTTAGAGATCTGTTACAGCTTTTGGAAGTTCAGCAATCAGACTTTTCTTTCGTAAACAAAAATTTTTCACATCATAACCAAGGCCAACAAGCATACAGTAATTACGATCAGCCACGCTATTTCAATAGCAAAGGTAATAGACGCTCCAGGAACGATAACCACCAGAACTTTAATAACAGGCAAAAATTTAATTATCAGTATCGACAAAATTATCAGCATTTTGGTAACAATAGAGGTTTTTCCCAACAACAGCAACAAAACCAGCCGGTTAGCATACCTAACCAACAATCTAATGTGCAAGGTCAACCAAGCTTTAATGTTTCGCCGCCTACACGTATAGCGTCGGCTCCACCAAATAGCAACGCACAGCAACAAGGAAATCACTACGTACAGAAAACACATCATTTCAACTCGTATCGCAACGCGCCGTATAGCAATGACTATTATGACAGACGTAAAAGTAATGAGCAAAATTTTCAGCGTACGTTTAATAACAGTCGGTCTTACCAGCAGCATAATCAACCGCAACAACAGATTATCATGAATAAACCAGACGGTAGATATCATCCCGAACCTAATACGTCAGGACGAAGTAACAGAACAGTACAAATAGTCGAAATGCCACAGCATCCTCCCGAAAATAACAGCACGTCAGAAAGAATTTGAGTAGATACAGTACAGGTTGCATCTTCCAGTAACGCAAGCAATACTTTTGACACAGAGAATCTTGTTCACGAAAATGTTATTACTTTTGACGACATCCGAGACACTCTTTTGCAGGAAAAACCAGTTATTCAAAAAAACCATTTCACACCCTGTTTTTGGAATAAAGATTGGATCATCCAAATTTTCAGCAGTAATCGATCCTAGATCACCTGTGTCAGTTATAAATGAAGAAACTTTCAACGAAAGTAACAAAGAGAATACCTATCCTACGTTACCATTAGGCAAAACTAAAGTAAAAGGAGCAGTATCTGGTAAAGGAGTAGACGTAAAGTTACAGACACACTTACCATTTTGTATTGCGGGTCCTACGTTCCACTCAAATTTTTGGATTGTTCCCTTACTGACAACAGACGTTATTTTAGGTACGAATTTTCTGGTACAACACTACGCAGTTATTGACTTTCAAAACTTGTATTTAATGTTAAAGGATGAAAATGTACAACTGGCATTAGAATTTCAGCACTCTTTATCTGCAGAAGAACAAACAATTAACCGCACAGAGGTCATTTCTGCATCACGTAGCATAGACTGTCATTCCACATTGTTCACAGATACGTACGTACGCAACTATAATACTGTAGACGAAGCCGGCTATAACGTTATGCAGATGAGGTCTGATAAAGTTAAACAGAGCAGCGCAAATACAGACGACGAACGCACGCAACTACGCAAAATTCTTTTACAGCAAGCTCCAGTTTTTGACAACATCCCTGGTACTATGTCCGATTTTATGTATGAATTTCAAGTTAAACAGCACGACACGTTTAAAGCCAAACATTATCCCATTCCGTATATTCACAGAGAACAAGTTAAGAAAGAATTGCAAGCTATGCTTGACCAAGGAATTATTGACCCGGCAGTTAGTCCGTACATAAACCCACTCTATATTGTTAAGAAAAAGGATGGTTCACTTCGCCTCGTACTTGATTCGCGCCATATCGATGACATTATTATTTATGAAACAGATCGCCCTCAAACACTAGAAGAACTTCTACAGAAATTTCATGGTACTGCTATTTATTCCACATTATATTTGAAATCGAGATTTTGGCAAATTCAGCTCCATCCGAACTGCAGAAAGTACACAGCATTTCTCTGTTTTGGTGACTGTTATCAATTTTGTAAATTACCGTTCGGTTTAACAATTTCTTCAGCTGCATTTATTCGCGGTTTGAATACTATACTTCCGACAGAACTAAAAGACAGAATCACAACGTATGTAGACGACATTATTATTGCAGAAGCTAACTGGTCTGAACACAATTTGATTCTTGAACAACTGTTACAAACTTTTCGTGCACAAGGATTCACAGTTAATCTTAGCAAATCGCACTTTGGCAAAACTTCTATAAAATTTCTTGGACATGTAACTTCAGCAGAAGGCATTGCGCCTGACCCGGAAAAACTTCAAGCTTTACGTGACATTACTGTACCTACGACGAAGAAACAACTACGCAGCTTTTGGGGTTTAATTAACTTTTTCCGTAAATTTATTCATTACTCTGCTTTAGACACCCCTAGATTATGCCAACTGACGGGTAAAAACGCTATTTGGTCCTGGGATAGCCAAGCGCAGTCTGAATTTGTCAATCTGAAACAAGCTTTGTTTAATGCACCACTTTTATCACATCCAGATCTTACCAGAAATTTCTCCATTGCCAACAACAGTTCTAACACCGCTTTAGGCGTACACATTTTTCAGGAAATTGAAGAAGATGGTTCTACAGTAATTAAAAACATCGCCTTTGAGAGTCGCATTCTGTCACCTGCTGAACGCAATTATTATGTTGCAGAACTTGAAACATTATGTGTTGTATGGGCATTTACGAGATTTAGGCATTTTCTTTATGGAAGACATACTACCGTTTTCACAGGTCATAGAGCTATCCAGTTTTTACTTTCAGCAAAATTTACACATGACAGGTTAAGCAGATGGAAACTTTATTTACAGGAATTTAATTTTACAATTGTTCACATTCCCGGTACACAAAATATTGTAGCAGACGCACTATCCAGTTCTCTTAGCAACAATCAGCAAGACATCGCAACCAACTTGTGTCAAGCAAATTCTAGCGTCATGTATATTCAACAAGTTGCATTGGAAAATTTTATTTCGGCATCATTACGAGACATAGCACAAGAGCAGAGCAAAGACAACGTGTGGAAAGAAATTAAACACCCTTGGCAAGATAGGAATAATGTTACCATCAGAAACCGTTACACTGTATGCAATAACTTTCTGTTTCGCCGCTCTCACCCTGACAGCAACAACTGGTTGCTATGCCTTCATGACGAACTTCTTAACAAATTAATTTGGTATACTCATTTAAGTTACGCACATTACGGAGCCAGAAAATGTTTCCTTATACTGAGACAGAACTGTTATTTTGCCAACATGGAGAAACGTATTCGACGAGTTTTAGCGTCATGTAAAATCTGCCAGAAAGCTAAGTCAGACACAACTTCACATATTCCTCCGTTACATCCCATTGTACCTGTTAAATTGAGACATATGGCCGCTGTAGACATTTTTGGTCGATTCCCAGAACTAATGGAGGTTTTTGCTACATCTTTGTCGCTGTTGAGCTCACTTCGAAATTTGTTACCTTCACTCCGTTACACAAAGCTACTGATAAATCTGTTTTGAATGCATTTGTAAAACATTTTTTATTTCATGTAGGGCATGTATTGAAAGTAATTTCCGACAATGGACCACCGTTTCGATCTGCTATATGGAGACGTATGTTACGAACAAGAAACATTTCTCCTATCTATATATCCAAGTATCACGCTTCTTCGAACCCTTGTGAACGTCTAATGAAAGAAATTGGTAAACTATGTAGAATATACTGCCATAAAAAAGATATTGATTTGGATACACACATACTGTCACTCCAGGATGTAATTAACTCGATACCAAATGAATCTAATATGCTATCTCTGACTACTATATTGAAAAATGTTGAACCACCTAACAAAATTAAAGAATTAGTATCCTTTCCTACATCTCGTCGACTACGCCACCACGAAATAATTGACATTGCACTCAACAACATCAAACATGCCGCAAAGCGCCGGAGAAGACAGCAAAAACAGGTTTGTACATGCCGTGACTTTCACATTGGACAGAAGATATTAGTGCGTACACACTATTTATCCAACAGAGGAAAGAGTAGATGCAGTAAATTTGAGCTTCTATACGCAGGTCCATATCGAATTAGCAGCATTCCTCACCCCAATGTAGTACACGTCGAAACTTTGAGAACCAGAAAAAGCAAGGGCAATCACAATGTCTCCAATATTAAACCCTTTATTGAATGAATATACTTTATGATTTATCACACTGTAATGCCTTTTCCTGAATTTTATATGACCACTTATGCAATTATATTTATATGAACACTTACTGATGATTATCATATTTTTTCTTGGCAAGTGCCCGGCAAGGTAAGTTTAGCAGATCGCTTTTCTTGTCGTTATATATCGTACTGTGCACATTTTCCATTTTTCGTGTATGTATGATTGTTTTCCTGTTTTGTTTGTATGCACTATGAAATCTTTAAGATGTAACAAACACCAGTTGACTTTGACATTTTTCCTTATAATATCTCAAAATCTTGACTATTTTACATTTTTTTTTTTTTTGCTACTACATTATGATACTCTGTGTAAATTTTTTTTTTTTTTTTTGCATTTGGAAACTGTCTATGTTTATGACATAATACGTTTTCTGTCATGCTATGCTGTATGCTTAATTATATCACTAGAAACAAGTTTTTATTCAATGAATATATGATTTAAATGCAAGATATTAATCCTTATTCATCATTTTCAGAAAGCAATAACGTGTAAAAGAAATAACTTAAACAAACCACAGTGGATTACTATGAAATGGGAATTTCACCTTCGGAATGAATGAAAGAAAATGCAGTACCTTGTCATGAAGAGTAAATGGATCAGAATTAACAAGCATTAACCAGAATATACTATACACATCGTATGATAGCAGTCTTAACTAATTATTGTTCTTTCAGAATACGAGGCGATTGATGCAGGCTGTCAGACAGAACTACACATCTTAGTTTTAGTGATGAAATATGCTAGAAATAAGAAACTCTATACTATGAATAGTTGTAGAAGTAAATGGTAATATGAATAATAAATAATGAAGTGTCTCTTTTGCAGATGATAATGAATGATGATGAATAGTTATATGAAGAATATGCTAATATGAATAATGAAGTTTTTCTTTGCAGGTGATGATAGTGATGAAGTTATGGTAATATGAATAATGAAGTTTTTCTTTGCAGATGAGGATAATGATGAAGTTTATATATTTACTGTTGGTTAAGAAATGCTATGTAGTTATTTAAGTATTTGTTGCAGTTCGTTTTGACAGTATGCCTTATGTAGCGTGGTATAATGGCTGAATGTTTTGGAAAGGACAGCTAGAGTACATATATATTGAGTACACGTTTCGTTACCTGTTAATTCGAAGTTCACTACTTTTCAGTATAATATGCGTTTCTTCTTTCAGCTCAATAATCCATTTTGTATTTTTTCCAGGAGAAGCTATTCATGAAATTAATGTGCTACAAGCAGTTAGTCATTAAACCTGTTCTAGTACTTGCATATTTTTTACCCATTTGTGTGTGTCATTCATGAATCTGATCACATGTACTCTACTTGTTCATAACCTTGCTACAGCTGACTCATGACGAATGACCTTATTAATCCTTATTTCCAGCAATAAATCAAAGGCAAATATTTTCATGCCCCAGCAATTAATTATCGATCTCAACGCAATGCATTGCTAGCACAAAAAAATGTATTACCAGTCCCAAATAATGCTACCAGTTTAAGAGATATTTCTAGTTCTAAATATAATGCTAATTTCTCAGATGTATTGAATCCATTATATCTATGTATTATTGGACCACAGACCTTGGGTAATAGTTATAGTGTGTTACATTTTAAATATGTCCTATATCACTTAAATGATGAGTTCTGAGTAATACTGAATGATGTTTAGTAATAGTGAATAAATGCTATGCCAATAATTTCTGTAAATAATATTTTTGTTATACTCTATAAATGCTATGCGAATAATTAACTCTCATTTTGAATGATGACTTCTGAATAATACTGAACAATGTTTTATAAAACTATATGAATACTTTGTAACTGGCCAATGAGTGCCAATAATTACCGCAATCAAATGAGTTATGTAAAGTGTTTTGTACACTCCTGGAAATTGAAATAAGAACACCGTGAATTCATTGTCCCAGGAAGGGGAAACTTTATTGACACATTCCTGGGGTCAGATACATCACATGATCACACTGACAGAACCACAGGCACCTAGACACAGGCAACAGAGCATGCACAATGTCGGCACTAGTACAGTGTATATCCATCTTTCGCAGCAATGCAGGCTGCTATTCTCCCATGGAGACGATCGTAGAGATGCTGGATGTAGTCCTGTGGAACGGCTTGCCATGCCATTTCCACCTGGCGCCTCAGTTGGACCAGCGTTCGTGCTGGACGTGCAGACCGCGTGAGACGATGCTTCATCCAGTCCCAAACATGCTCAATGGGGGACCGATCCGCAGATCTTGCTGGCCAGGGTAGTTGACTTACACCTTCTAGAGCACGTTGGGTGGCACGGGATACATGCGGACGTGCATTGTCCTGTTGGAGCAGCAAGTTCCCTTGCCGGTCTAGGAATGGTAGAACGATGGGTTCGATGACGGTTTGGATGTACCGTGCACTATTCAGTGTCCCCTCGACGATCACGAGTGGTGTACGGCCAGTGTAGGAGATCGCTCCCCACACCATGATGCCGGGTGTTGGCCCTGTGTGCCTAGGTCGTATGCAGTCCTGATTGTGGCGCTCACCTGCACGGCGCCAAACACGCATACGACCATCATTGGCACCAAGGCAGAAGCGACTCTCATCGCTGAAGACGACACGTCTCCATTCGTCCCTCCATTCACGCCTGTCGCGACACCACTGGAGGCGGGCTGCCCGATGTTGGGGCGTGAGCGGAAGACGGCCTAACGGTGTGCGGGACCGTAGCCCAGCTTCGTGGAGACGGTTGCGAATGGTCCTCGCCGATACCCCAGGAGCAACAGTTTCCCTAATTTGCTGGCAAGTGGCGGTACGGTCCCCTACGGCACTGCGTAGGATCCTACGGTCTTGGCGTGCATCCGTGCGTCGCTGCGGTCCGGTCCCAGGTCGACGGGCACGTGCACCTTCCGCCGACCACTGGCGACGATATCGATGTACTGTGGAGACCTCACGCCCCACGTGTTGGGCAATTCGGCGGTACGTCCATCCGGCCTCCCGCATGCCCACTATACGCCCTCGCTCAAAGTCCGTCAACTGCACATACGGTTCACGTCCACGCTGTCGCGGCATGCTACCAGTGTTAAAGACTGCGATGGAGCTCCGTATGCCACGGCAAACTGGCTGACACTGACGGCGGCGGTGCACAAATGCTGCGCAGCTAGCGCCATTCGACGGCCAACACCGCGGTTCCTGGTGTGTCCGCTGTGCCGTGCGTATGATCATTGCTTGTACAGCCCTCTCGCAGTGTCCGGAGCAAGTATGGTGGGTCTGACACACTGGTGTCAATGTGTTTTTTTTCCATTTCCAGGAGTGTAATATTCAATACTTGCTACATGTTTAGTAACTGGCCAATGAATGCCAATGATTACTATAATTAGATGAATTATGTAAATGCTATGCCATTAATTAACTCTTGCTTTGAATGATCACTTCTGAATAATGTATAAAAATGGTTTGTAACTGGCCAATGAGTGCCAATATTTACTGTAATCAGATGACTTATGAATAATGTTTTGTAATACTCCATACTTAGCACAGAAATTTTCAGTAACTAGGCAATGAGTGCCAACAATTATTGAAATCAGTTGATAGACTAGTGTAATTCTCAATGATGACTAGCATAAGACTTAATGTCCTTCACCTTCTGACCTAATTTCCAGAAATTACTGCTATATCCGTTTGTCCTGTCCATCCTCATGACCATGGAGCACTATATTTGGATTTTGCACAATTCTACGTTGGTGAAAGAGTATGGATTCTACAAGA
Organism: Schistocerca piceifrons; assembly: GCF_021461385.2. Lineage (NCBI taxonomy): Eukaryota > Metazoa > Arthropoda > Insecta > Orthoptera > Acrididae > Schistocerca > Schistocerca piceifrons. Next base: position 704,695,549 of record NC_060141.1, on the reverse strand, counting down.
ATGAGGTATTGACACATCATGCTGTCCACCACCTTGAACGGTGGAGATGTTATTATGGTCCTACTGTTTGGTGTACCTAATGTACTACCAAAATGATAACATTGAATATTAATACAACATTTCAGTGTCTTGGCTACACTGATAAATACTTCAGGGAAGAGATCTTCAGATTGTCTCACTTGGTGTTGTGCTTCTGTAGAAAGATATGGACTTTCAGTGCAGCTACGTGCAACCTACTGTGCTACAACCATGATGCAATCCTTCCCTTGCCTAGTTCTTGTAAAATGGTAAAAATATATACAGTGCATGTGCACTTTATGTCATTTGTTAATATGTTTTGTACTCACTGCGTATACATTTTGTCAGTTCTTGATATGATCTGTACTCAGTGCATGTGCACTCTATTTCATTTCATGGAGGAGGAGGAGATTAGTGTTTAACGTCCCGTCGACAACAAGGTCATTAGAGACGGATCGCAAGCTCGGGTTAGGGAAGGACAGGGAAGGAAATCGGCCGTGCCCTTTCACAGGAACCACAGGATTTAGGGAAATCACGGAAAACCTAAATCAGGATGGCTGGAGACGGGACTGAACCGTCGTCCTCCCGAATGCGATCATTTCATGTTTTGCACTTATATATATGTATATACTCTGTGTCTGTAGACTTAGTAATTAAGTAGATTAGAGAAAAATTTGTTGCTCATGGCAAGTTCAATTGACTCACCATCGCTGCCAAATTTTTGCTCCCCCAGTGGAGGGTTATGTAAGAGGTCCTAGCAGATGTAATTTCGATGTATTGCCTGTGGTGTCACCGCCAGACACCACACTTGCTAGGTGGTAGCCTTTAAATCGGCCGCGGTCCGGTAGTATACGTCGGACCCGCGTGTCGCCACTATCAGTGATTGCAGACCGAGCGCCGCCACACGGCAGGTCTAGAGAGACGTCCTAGCACTTGCCCCAGTTGTACAGCAGACTTTGCTAGCGATGGTTCACTGACAAATTACGCTCTCATTTAGAGAGACGACAGTTTAATATAGCCTTCAGCTACGTCATTTGCTACGACCTAGCAAGGCAAGGCGTCATATTCAGTTACTATAATTACTTCAAGAGTGTATTTTGAACGACCTAGCAAGGCGCCATTATCATTTGCTATTTGCCTTGCGATGCATATACCGTCAGACCGATGTTCACCAATTATGGATTAAAGTTAAGTATTCCAGCAGCTATGTACCCTTTTTACTAGACTCAACTCCTTTACCTGTTCCAGACCTCACGCCAGCCTGCGTGAGCTTAAACGCGTGCCTTTCGGCTTCCTCTCCTAGTGGCTGTCTTGCCAAGTCACAACATTGCTCATGCGCTGCCTGCGATATGCAAGGTATAAGAGACTCTCAGACCAGAGAGCAGTGTTGACTACAGTACGAACTGTGTAGCTGTAGCAGTAAGTTGTTGCTAGTGAGCAGTCTGTTCTGGTCTGGTCTGGTGTATCGTGTTCGCTGGGCCGGTCGTGGTGCAGCGATGCCGGAGCCTGAGTATTATTGTATAAGGTAAAAAGCAGCCTCGCGCATATGTAGTAATGTTATCTCAAGTCCTATGTAAATGTTTTAAAAATGTCCTAATAATAATCTTTCTCATATAAAGTAACATTTAACAACCATTCATTTCAATTTAAAGAATGTACTAATTTCTCCAATCCACGATCATCCCGATTATTGCAAAAGAAAAATCAGTTGTTTGCTTTCATAAATGACAAATCTATCGGCCAGCATTGCACACGGCTGTGCAAAAAAAAGATTTTTTTTGTAAGAGCAGATATATGCGTTATCCGGCGACTTCATTGAGGTAAGAATTTTTCTCTTTCTTATTCAGAATGATCTTTTAGGAACATGACGCAGCACTGCTGACGTCCAAAATTTACCAGGTTAATTTCACAGTCAGTTACTGAAAAGTTATAAGTGAGCGACAATTTAATTGAGAGGTTAGTTACATTGTATTACCTTAGAAGAAAGATTAAGAAAAGGCAAACCTACGTTTCTAGCATTTGTAGACTTAGAGAAAGCTTTTGACAATGTTAACTGGAATATTCTCTTTCAAATTCTGAGGGTGGCAGGGGTAAAATACAGGGAGCGAAAGGCTATTTACAATTTTTACAGAAACCAGATGGCAGTTATAAGAGTTGGGGGGCATGAAAGGGAAGCAGTGGTTGGGAAAGGAGTGAGACAGGGTTGTAGCCTCTCCCCGATGTTATTCAATCTGTAAACTGAGCAAGCAGTAAAGGAAACAAAAGAAAAATTCAGAGTAGGTATTAAAATTCATGGAGAAGAAGTAAAAACTTTGAGGTTCGCCGATGACATTGTAATTCTGTCAGAGACAGCAAAGGACTTGGAAGAGCAGTTGAACGGAATGGACAGTGTCTTGAAAGGAGGATATAAGATGAACATCAACAAAAGCAAAACGAGGATAATGGAATGCAGTCAGATTAAATCGGGTGATGCTGAGGGAATTAGATTAGGAAATGAGACACTTAAAGTAGTAAAGGAGTTTTACTATTTAGGGAGTAAAATAACTGATGATGGTCGAAGTAGAGAGGATATAAAATGTAGACTGGCAATGGCAAGGAAATCGTTTCTGAAGAAGAGAAATTTCTTAACGTCGAGTATAGATTTAAGTGTCAGGAAGTCGTTTCTGAAAGTATTTGTATGGAGTGTAGCCATGTATGGAAGTGAAACATGGACGATAACTAGTTTGGACAAGAAGAGAATAGAAGCTTTCGAAATGTGGTGCTACAGAAGAATGCTGAAGATAAGGTGGGTAGATCACGTAACTAATGAGGAGGTATTGAATAGCATTGGGGAGAAGAGAAGTTTGTGGTACAACTTGACTAGAAGAAGGGATCGGTTGGTAGGACATGTTTTGAGGCATCAAGGGATCACAAATTTAGCTTTGAAGGGCAGCGTGGAGGGTAAAAATCGTAGAGGGAGACCAAGAGATGAATACACTAAGCAGATTCAGAAGGATGTAGGTTGCAGTAGGTACTGGGAGATGAAGAAGCTTGCATAGGATAGAGTAGCATGGAGAGCTGCATCAAACCAGTCTCAGGACTGAAGACCACAACAACAACAACAACTGAATTTATTTTTTTGTTGGGATGTTACACTGAATGTGAACGACACAATTATAATTTTTACTGTTGAGAGGTTTAGGAATTTTTCTGTTTTGAGGTTACACTAAATTTGAATCATATTCATATTATTTATTTTATTTTGTGGGGAGGCTACACTCGGCGACAACCGGCCAGGATCGTATTTCTTTGTGAATTTCTGAGAAGTAGTCAGTTATATATCTGCTCTTATTTACTTAAATGTAGTTTGCATCTGGCGCAACGCATTTACTAATTTGTCACTCTTTCTTTCACAGATCATCGCCAATTTATTGCTCTTTGTTGTAATTGTGTTTGTTCCATTTTTGCTTCGTCTTTGTTTCATTTTGTGCTTAATTTTGGTTTGTGAACAATGCCGCGAAAAACTGTTAACAGTACACCGCGATGTGCAATGAGTGAAATAGCCGACTCGAATAATTTGACCGATAATACTTGCGACACTCAGTGTAATAGTGATAATCGCCTAATTACAGATAATCAGTGCGTGCCGATCACTAGTAATGATTTTATTCCAGATGATGAGCTAGCAAATTCATTTATGTCCACACTTAATTTAACGGCAAATGATGACGCGGCACGTTCCGTTACAATGGACGCTGCCCAGTTTGACACACCTAATTTGCAAAATTCACGTAGCGAACAAATAATTGTTTCTAACGATGGTGAACTATGTACTCAAAATATGTCAGATTTATTTGATTCCGGTTAATGACCAACAGTGCATATCCAATTGGCGAACCTTCTCAAGAATCAGAGAATGACAAAATGGTTACACAAAACGTGACAAATGCAGATACACCAGCACACAGCATAGAAAATAGAGTCGCTAATTTTGGCATGGATCAAGTTATGGCAGTATTGCTACAACTTAATGAAAATTTCAAACAACTTCATGAATCGAACAAGCAACTTAATGAAAAACAAGACAACATTAATGAAAATCTCAAACAGTCGAATGATAAGCAAGACAACAATTTCAAACAACTTAGTGAACAGATTACAGCCGTTGCCGAACAATGTCATGATACTAAAGAACATTAAATTAGAATCATATTCATATAATTTATTTTATTTTGTGGGGAGGTTACAGTCTTTTTTGTAATTTGTGAAATTACAATGAAATTACTACGCTTAGCTACATACAGGCGTTGATATACGTTAACAGGGACAGTCGAAAATGTGTGCCTCGACCGGGACTCAAACCCGGGATCTCCTGCTTACATGGCAGACGCTCTGTCCATCTTGTTTTACATATATGAAACAGTAATTAAAAAAATAATATTACACATTCCAAATACATATTAAGTACACATACTAACCATGTACACAAGTTATACGTGAAGTGATTTTAACAAAAACATTTTGATCGTTGCAATTATGCTGATGTTAAAGAAAGACACCAGAAGATTGTGTTAATGACTAAATTACCAGAAAGAATTAAGTTAAACATCAAAATGTGGAACATATGAGCCACAGAGGACACAGAGGATAGTGCGACTGCATGGACTTATCTCCGGCACGCCTCCCGTGAGACCCACATTCCCTACTTATCGTCCCGCACTATATTCATAGTGACCCTGCCGATTATACTCATTACTCGTGGCTTTTTGCCGATTCCCGTATGATTTCGGGCACTGTTTGTGCATCCGCAAGAAGAAAACGGTCAAATGGCCGATGCGCCTTAACTGTATATATATATATATATATATATATATATATATATATATATATACATTGACACCGGTGTGTCAGACCCACCATACTTGCTCCGGACACTGCGAGAGGGCTGTACAAGCAATGATCACACGCACGGCACAGCGGACACACCAGGAACCGCGGTGTTGGCCGTCGAATGGCGCTAGCTGCGCAGCATTTGTGCACCGCCGCCGTGTCAGCCAGTTTGCCGTGGCATACGGAGCTCCATCGCAGTCTTTAACACTGGTAGCATGCCGCGACAGCGTGGAAGTGAACCGTATGTGCAGTTGACGGACTTTGAGCGAGGGCGTATAGTGGGCAAGCGGGAGGCCGGGTGGACGTACCGCCGAATTGCTCAACACGTGGGGCGTGAGGTCTCCACAGTACATCGATGTTGTCGCCAGTGGTCGGCGGAAGGTGCACGTGCCCGTCGACCTAGGACCGGACTGCAGCGACGCACGGATGCACGCCAAGACCGTAGGATCCTACGCAGTGCCGTAGGGGACCGCACCGCCACTTGCCAGCAAATTAGGGACACTGTTGCTCCTGGGGTATCGGCGAGGACCATTCGCAACCGTCTCCATGAAGCTGGGCTACGGTCCCGCACACCGTTAGGCCGTCTTCCGCTCACGCCCCAACATCGTGCAGCCCGCCTCCAGTGGTGTCGCGACAGGCGTGAATGGAGGGACGAATGGAGACGTGTCGTCTTCAGCGATGAGAGTCGCTTCTGCCTTGGTGCCAACGATGGTCGTATGCGTGTTTGGCGCCGCGCAGGTGAGCGCCACAATCAGGACTGCATACGAGCGAGGCACACAGGGCCAACACCCGGCATCATGGTGTGGGGAGCGATCTTCTACACTGGCCGTACACCACTGGTGATCGTCGAGGGGACACTGAATAGTGCACGGTACATCCAAACCGTCATCGAACCCATCGTTCTACCATTCCTAGACCGGCAAGGGAACTTGCTGTTCCAACAGGACAATGCTCGTCCGCATGTATCCCGTGCCACCCAACATGCTCTAGAAGGTGTAAGTCAACTACCCTGGCCAGCAAGATCTCCGGATCTGTCCCTCATTGAGCATGTTTGGGACTGGATGAAGCGTCGTCTCACGCGGTCTGCACGTCCAGCACGAACGCTGGTCCAACTGAGGCGCCAGGTGGAAATGGCATGGCAAGCCGTTCCACAGGACTACATCCAGCATCTCTACGATCGTCTCCATGGGAGAATAGCAGCCTGCATTGCTGCGAAAGGTGGATATACTCTGTACTAGTGCCGACATTGTGCATGCTCTGTTACCTGTGTCTATGTGCCTGTGGTTCTGTCAGTGTGATCATGTGATGTATCTGACCCCAGGAATGTGTCAATAAAGTTTCCCCTTCCTGGGACAATGAATTCACGGTGTTCTTATTTCAATTTCCAGGAGTGTATGAAGATGGTTGCCATCTTCATATATAGATTTTTTGTAATTTATTGTACTTTGCGGCTTTTCCAAGATAATGAACTTCCATCCATTGTATACATCACGTATTTCTATTGCCATGTATTGTGGTGCATCTTTGACGTTTGTCACTAACTTTATTTTCATCACCAAAATTCTTGACCAGATTTCTTCTTTACTGCATCTGAAAATTGTATCTGCGTAGCTGATTGTGTTATATCTTTTGTAAGTATTGGGACATCATCTACTGAAGACTGACAATTTATTATAAATGCATTCGGCGTTCATGCTGATGTTACTGACATAAATTTTCGATTTTCAAAATCTGTATTCCAAATCTAAACAATTTCTTCTAACTCACAGTTAGGCCGTTCCTTAGATGACATATATCATTTCTTTAACAGTATCATGTTTCATGAAAGTAGGTAGGTATGCTTAAATTAGGTGACACAGAATTTGAAAACTAATGTTGTCAGTATTCTATTGGATAATTTTATCCTTTTCAGCTGAGTATTCCTTACGAAACACACAGCCGCAGGGGGTAGCCGCGCGGTCCAGGGCGCCTTCTCACGGTTCGCGCGGCTCTTCCCCGTCGGAAGTTAAAGTCCTTCCTCGGGCAAGGGTTTTGGATTGTCATTAGCGTAAGTTAGTTTAAGTTAGATTAAGTAGTGTGTAAGCCTAGGGACCGATGACATCAGAAGTTTGGTTCCGTAAGAACTTAGCACCATCACCACCACCACCACTTACGAAACACAGCAGCAATCTTTTTAAGATGTACAACTTACAAACTGCAAATAACTGGTTTCAAAGTTGCCACTAGTTTACTTTCTGCAACTCAACAGATTCAAGTTGTAATGGCAGTAGCAAGATTTTCTCTATGAATCATTCCCACCTCCGGGTGTGATGCAAATGTACATATGTCATTACCAGCATTTATCGCATTTTGTCGTCATTCAGAAAGAACAATATACATTTTAGGAGATGGTAATATAGATTAATGCAAATAACGGATTCCATGTAACAAGTCTACAATTTTTTATTGATTAGAGGGATACATCTTGTATTCATTTCGTTGCGGGTTTATTTATCGATTTAAAGCATATTATGTATAACTTTCAAACTGCAAATAATTCCCCTCCAGTTTGCTAGAAGCTATCTTCCAGCAACTCAAACATAATAAAATTCGCAGGTTCAGACTGTAATAGAAGTAGTGTTATCGATTTACTGACTTCAAGTTCGAGTTGTGAAGATTTACTTGAGTTCAAATATTTGAAGTTATCAACTGTGATTTGTTGAGGCCACACTTGTTTATGAATGCAGCGTAAGGCCATACGATAGATATGTGTGAGTTTAATAATGAAACGCTGCTGCTGCTAGTAACAAATACGGTAAACAACTCAACCGGAGAATGCCAGATTAAAGACTGTTTACTCGTGTTTTCACTAAACCGTGTGAGTCTGTTCCATTGCCCAATAGTAATATTTCATTTGAACTTGGAAATGCACAGAGTATGAATGACGCAGAAGACATAATCCAGCTGGTACAGCGTAGTCATTTAACAGACACAGGCAGAATAACTACGTACATCGGTGTTCCACAAACAAGAATATGGCGGGTATTACGTCTGTACGGTCTCTGTCCTCATTTATAGCGCATTAAAACTTGCTGGAAAGAGATTGAGGTAGAAGAGTGGAGTCTTGTCGTTCACAACTTGCAAGTCGCCGAGTAATCCCTTTAATTCTGTTTATTGATGAAGCCTCTTTCATTCGTGACGCTATTAATAAGACTCGTAATGCGCATCAGTGGTCCTACGAAAACCCTTGTGTCTCTGTGACACGTTCAAGAAGAGTTCTCTGTAAAGGTGTCGTGTCGTTTACTAAGCAAACAAATTGACTCGGTCTGTTGTGTTACGACATCGTCTTACAAGTTTCCAGAATTACTGGAAGAGCTTCCTTTGACTACAATGATGTGTATGTTCTTCCTGCATGACGGGGCCGCTGCACATTCTAGTAATCAACTAGACACAACATTCCCAGCAGATGGAACGGCAGAAATGATCACGTTCCGTGGACACCAAGGTTCCGGGCCTTCGCCCGTTAGAGTTTCGTCTCAGACGGCGTAGTCGACAAGGATAGTGCTGCCCTCGTTAAAGAACGCCAACGTGATCTACATGTCGTGTTGCCAAGAGAATTTGTATGTTCATTGAAGTCAGTGGTGAAATTTGTGAAAATTCACTTCGAACTTAATTTTTTGCCTTTGCTTAACACATCATGCGAGTATTTATTTGGGTGAAATTCTAAAGGCTGTATCTCTGAAACGAATAAAAACTGGACGTTTATTGCAGCCAACGTTTTGTTCGAATTCGTCTGTACTATCACCTCATAAAATATTAACTGTTGCTCCAGAAAATCTTTGTTTATTGAGCGGTTCATACACGAGTACAGAGTAACACATTTAGGGCGGTTTATTTCTGCCGTACATGGCGCATTTGCCACGACAAGCGGTTTTTCGCCGGTAGCATAGCAGTACACTAAGTACTGTTCCCTGCCGAGCATTGTAGAACGGCTTGCTGTAGTCTATGACACGTGTTATTAGGAATTAGTTTCAATGCATGTTGAAAAGTTGAAAGAACTCCCACCAATCACTTTTTATGATAATTTATTTTGCTATTACCAGTTTTGCCATTTTCAAACGACGTCTCGGTGGGGCTGGAATGTGACAGTTTGGTTGTGTGTTATAAAATCCAACGATTGTGAAACCAAAAAGCCTGTTCGTGGTGACAGGCTGACCTCTATCTTAGTCCGAGGCCTAGGTCACACAACTATCACAATTTCGCTTACAGGTGTGTATCGGCTGCAGACTATAATCCCATTTTGGTCTGAATCCTAGCGGGGGAAAGAATTTTCTCCAATAGTGGAAAAAAGAACGTATTGTGAAGTCCCTTATTACGAGACTCTGCGCCAATTTCCTAGGTTAAATTCCAAAACTAACTTGCGCTCGACGCCTCATGGAATGAAGCGTGTGACAATTTCACGGAGACCCGTCTGCTGTATGGGGACATAAAGCTCGGCGACCTCCTTGGTGTTATCCTTGAGGTGTAGACCACGTGCTGGCAGCAGGTTCACCCTCCCCTTTCTTTCATCACTCAACACATACAGTGCGTCATCCCACACGCATTGAGGCATGCGAGAAAACCAGGCCTCGCGGCGTCACGAAGGTAGGCCAAGCTCGAGCAACTCAGCGGACAAACTGCGTTTCTACACCTGTTGACTCGTAACTGGGTGTGTATGTGCAAACGGGAACAGCATCTTCTACTGGAATCCACTAGTATGGAACCTTACTGTTATTAGTCCTGCAATTATAGGAAGTCCGCAGACATACTAACATCTTGTGACGGCTGTGCTGGGGTACAATACAATCATGCCAAAATGATTATCAGTTGCATAAGGCACCACATCTTCTATGAAATGAGGACTGTTACGCAGAAGAAACTAACTGCTATAAGCAATGTGGAGCATTGATTTTAATTTTGTTGCCGGCCGGAGTGGCCGTGCTGTTCTAGGCGCTACAGTCTGGAACCGAGCGACCGCTACGATCGCAGGTTCGAATCCTGCCTCGGGCATGGATGTGTGTCATGTCCTTAGGTTAGTTAGGTTTAATTAGTTCTAAGTTCTAGGCGACTGATGACCTTAGAAGTTAAGTCGCATAGTGCTCAGAGCCATTTAATTTTGTTCTACGACTAGTAATCAGTAAGTCTTCATAATAGCAGATTCCAGTAGAAGATACAATTATCGTTAGTACCTGCATACCCAGTTGCGAGTTAATAGGTTTAGAAACGCATTTTGCCCGCTGAGTTAAGTGAGCGAGCGAGCTCAGGCCTACCTTCGTGACGTACGCGCCGCGGCCTGTCTTTCTCGTGGGTCTCGAGACACATATCTATAACAGTCACTCATAGTCAAAGATTATCCTACGAAAAGACTTCCTCACTTCCCGAAGAGAAGATTCCAACGTCCACGCAGGAACAGAAATGTTTCTATGTTATTTTACCGAAGCTGTATTCAGTTAATGACTACTGATGGGGAACGGAACCAGCAACAAATACTTCTGGAAAAACTCTGTTTCATGACCATTAACAATTTCGGGCTGTCATACTTATCTTCATTTGTTTTACTATAATATTAGATGCGTCAGGATGATGTCTTCCTCTCCTGCACTGCGTATGAGCCGGCCGCGGTGGTCTTGCGGTTCTAGGCGCTCAGTCCGGAACCGCGCGACTGCTACCGTCGCAGGTTCGAATCCTGCCTCGGGCATGGATGTGTGTGATGTCCTAAGGTTAGTTAGGTTTAAGTAGTTCTAAGTTCTAGGGGACAGACGACCACAGATGTTAAGTCCCATAGTGCTCAGAGCCATTTGAACTGCGTATGAATATTTGCATAGTTGGACGGGGACGAGCTGAATAATGGAGAAATGTAAGCTAATGTGCTACAACAGCTAACACATAAAGTACGTGAGCTATCTTTACTCACATTTGATGTAGTAAACGTCGTTTGTCTCGTATTTCTCCTTGCGCATTTTAGTGACAATATACACACGTACCAGAAAAAGAACTGTGAGAAAAACACTTCACAATATTTTTCATGACAATCACAGCTCCGGAATACACTTGACGTCTAACATTTTTATTTAGTACGCGAATGTTCTGGCGTAACCACAAGCGCAGGAACGAAGACGAAGAACCCAAGACCAGAGAAGGCGGTGAAACAAAACCGGCCAATGGTGCGCTGATTAGGACCGCACCACGACAGGAGCGACACATGCAAGAAGCGAAGTTCCTGCAGCGTCGGCCGGACATCAGTGGAACGTATTTGCGGAGCATCGCACGGCCTAGCAGAGAGTGCTACAAGAACAGTTAGAAGTGATCCACAAAGTGTGTGACAGGCATGCTTGTTTGAACATTGTGTATAGCAAGGACTCAGATTTATGTTGCATGTCGCGCATCACTTGCGACACCTTTTTACATTAAGCCTAGTTTACACGACACTAAGTTGCAGGCAACTGCGCTACCGGCCACTGCGCATGTGCGGCGAGCGTTTGCGCAACTCGTTCGTGAAACTAAACGGTTTCGACGTGTTCCAACTTTGGCGACACCAGTTGCATTAAATTGGTTCAAATGACTCTTAACTTCTGAGGTCATCAGTCCCCTAGAACTCAGAACTACTTAAACCTATCTAACCTAAGGACAGATCCTACATCCATGCCCGAGGCAGGATTCGAACCTGCGACGGTAGCAGCAGCGCGGTTCCGGACTGAGGGGCCTAGAACTGCTTGGCCACAACGGCCGGCGATCCTAGTTGCATTAGCTTTGAGGTTATGTAAGTTCGTAGAATATAGACAAACTGAAATATGAAGTGAGAAATGGAGAATAATGCTCGCTTATTTTATATACACTCCTGGAAATGGAAAAAAGAACACATTGACACCGGTGTGTCAGACCCACCATACTTGCTCTGGACACTGTGAGAGGGCTGTACAAGCAATGATCACACGCACGGCACAGCGGACACACCAGGAACTGCGGAGTTGGTCGTCGAATGGCGCTAGCTGCGCAGCATTTGTGCACCGCCGCCGTCAGTGTCAGCCAGTTTGCCATGGCATACGGAGGTCCATCGCAGTCTTTAACACTGGTAGCATGCCGCGACAGCGTGGACGTGAACCGTATGTGCAGTTGACGGACTTTGAGCGAGGGCATATAGTGGGCATGCGGGAGGCCGGGTGGACGTACCGCCGAATTGCTCAACACGTGGGGCGTAAGGTCTCCACAGTACATCGATGTTGTCGCCAGTGGTCGGCGGAAGGTGCACGTGCCCGTCGACCTGGGACCGGACCGCAGCGACGCACGGATGCACGCCAAGACCGTAGGATCCTACGCAGTGCCGTAGGGGACCGCACCGCCACTTCCCAGCAAATTAGGGACACTGTTGCTCCTGGGGTATCGGCGAGGACCATTCGCAACTGTCTCCATGAAGCTGGGCTACGGTCCTGCACACCGTTAGGCCGTCTTCCGCTCACGCCCCAACATCGTGCAGCCCGCCTCCAGTGGTGTCGCGACAGGCGTGAATGGAGGGACGAATGGAGACGTGTCGTCTTCAGCGATGAGAGTCGCTTCTGCCTTGGTGCCAATGATGGTCGTATGTGTGTTTGGCGCCGTGCAGGTGAGCGCCACAATCAGGACTGCATACGACCTAGGCACACAGGGCCAACACCCGGCATCATGGTGTGGGGAGTGATCTCCTACACTGGCCGTACACCACTGGTGATCGTCGAGGGGACACTGAATAGTGCACGGTACATCCAAACCGTCATCGAACCCATCGTTCTACCATTCCTAGACCGGTAAGGGAACTTGCTGTTCCAACAGGACAATGCTCGTCCGCATGTATCCCGTGCCACCCAACGTGCTCTAGAAGGTGTAAGTCAACTACCCTGGCCAGCAAGATCTCCGGATCTGTCCCACATTGAGCATATTTGGGACTGGATGAAGCGTCGTCTCACGCGGTCTGCACGTCCAGCACGAACGCTGGTCCAACTGAGGTGCCAGGTAGAAATGGCATGGCAAGCCGTTCCACAGGACTACATCCAGCATCTCTACGATCGTCTCCATGGGAGAATAGCAGCCTGCATTGCTGCGAAAGGTGGATATACACTGTACTAGTGCCGACATTGTGCATGCTCTGTTGCCTGTGTCTGTGTGCCTGTGGTTCTGTCTGTGTGATCATGTGATGTATCTGACCCCAGGAATGTGTCAATAAAGTTTCCCCTTCCTGGGACAATGAATTCACGGTGTTCTTATTTCAATTTCCAGGAGTGTATATGCTTTGCATAGGTGTTTGTGGGATTTCACTGATGCTGATTACAAAAATAAGAAACATATTGCTGCTCCTGAGACCCTCATGTGCGATCAGAACATACATAGTTTGACAATATCTGAGCCGCAGGGCAAAATTTATTGAATTAGGAGCACATATACAACTGAATTACGAAAAATACAAGCAAATGTAATTCTAGCTGTAGTCTGCAAGACTAAAATCCCATCGTTCGAGTTGGCCCACTCTTTTTCTTCAAAGAAATATTGTTGACAGGAGGGAAGGCTACGGGAATCAAGAAGCTACATTCTTTATTAAATATTCATCTATTTAGCCGGCCGAAGTGGCCGTGCGGTTAGACGCGCTGCAGTCTGGATCCGCAAGACCGCTACGGTCGCGAGTTCGAATCCTGCCTCGGGCATGGATGTTTGTGATGTCCTTACGTTAGTTAGGTTTAACTAGTTCTAAGTTCTAGGGGACTAATGACCTCAGCAGTTGAGTCTCATAGTTCTCAGAGCCATTTGAACCATATTCATCTATTTAAACCGTCACAGCAGTGCTCCCCATTCACAAATATTTGAATTTTGAAATATTGCCATCTTCAAGAGAGTAGCTGGCAAACTATTACTATTCTCTTCTTAATGCGGGCTGCTTCGAATAATTACTGCTGTTAGTGTTAATAATTATTACAGTTAATAATTATTGGTATTAATCAAAAAGCGTCATCACCAACTGAATCCGCATCTTATAGCATGCCGAGTGTTCTCGATTGTAATGCATGCAATGCGATATGTAATTTCAGTTCTGGCTACAGTGCTTCATGCATTACAATATCTTTACTCCTTATCGCATAATTAAACCTATTTAGAAGAAACGTTAACAGTTCTGGTGACATTCTAAGATAATTAAAAGAGCTTCTTGGGTCTTCCATTACAAATTATTTCAGCAAGACTGCTGAGAAACCGAGCTGACGTCTTTTCTTCATCCAGTCACGAATCGAAAGACGTTTCTTATTTTTTGCTTATGCAGCGATTCCACGCAACAAGCTTTAACTCCATCACAACTCGTGAGACGTGCAACTGCCAAAACTTTCATTTGAGACACGACTCAGGAACCAGCAAAACGACGAAACTGAATTATACTGGTTTTCGCCGTGTTTATAGTCAAATATGATACCCATTGCGTGCAACTCATTCCACCCAACGAGTGGCGCAACTACAGTCTGGGAGACGAGTCTTTGGTATTGACAGCTCGGTAGCGTCTTTCCGTTGCCTAGCGACCGCAGGCAGGCAGCCAATGACGGCCTGACTTTTAGCGGGTAGCAAGGGCCACGTTGCCGCTCTGAAACCCGGTCGCGCGCGCTTATGAAACTTACCAGCGTCTCGCGTGCAGGTGGTGCGGTCGTTCGAGGTTTGTCTGAAGTTGAATTCGCAGTTTATTTCGTTTTTGTTGTTTTTAGTGTTTCTTTGTTTATCTTTCGTTGTAAACAATGTCTAGTGCGGCGGGTAGTACCAGCCCAACACAAGAAGTGAAACGGAGGAAGAAAAGTGTGCTACACACCCAGGCCCGTGAATTCGTGTGCTCTGTGAGGGATTACTTTGAGAAAGAAAAGGACAAAGGTGGGCCTTTAATTCCTGTTGTTCAGGTTGTGAAGAGAACTGCAGCAGCATTGAAAATAAGTAAGAACACTGTTGTAAAGATGGGGAAAGAACAGTATAGTGTAGATTGTGACGAGAGTGGCACAACAAAGCTGCACACACCAGGAAAGAAGCGACCGAGAAATAAGCAGGTGACAGCTTTGGACGATTTTCAGAAAGACGCTGTCCGTCGTCATATATACAGCTATTATAAGAGAAGGGAACATCCCACTCTATCTAAATTACAGGTGTCGCTTCAGAAAGACGATCTTTTTAAAGGGAGGAAATTTTCATTGCGTACAGTGTTGAAAGACATAGGCTTCAGCTATTCACTGTTTAACGGACGCAAAATATTAATGGAAAGGACAGATGTAGTTGCATGGCGGTGCAGATTTCTGCGCAGGATCATGGGTGTGGAATTCGAAAGTATAGTGTGGTTAGATGAAACTTGGGTCAATGCCAGCCATTCTTTACGTAGAGGCTGGAATGATGGAACACCCGAGGGGACAATGGCAGTGCCTGTTGGCAAAGGAGGGCGTATTATTGTCTTACATGCAGGAACATCGAAAGGTTTTGTGCCAAACTGCTTGAAAATGTTTCGGTCAAAAAAGACGGGAGATTACCATGAAGAGATGAACAGTATAGTATTTCAAGAATGGTTCGAGACATCGCTTATGACGAATCTGACAAGTCCATCAGTGATTGTTATGGACAATGCGCCTTAGCATTCCGTTGTTCACGATAAGGCACCAACCTTGGCAACAAAAAAAGACGATATCATTCAGTGGTTGAAACGGCGAAAAGTAAATTTCATAGAAGACTTAAGGAAGGCGGAACTGCTCAAAATCGTGGCACAAAAGAAACCCCAATTTCCAACATATGTAATTGACGAGATTGCTAAAAGGCACGGGCATGAAATCGTACGGCTTCCTCCATACCACTGTCACTTCAATGGAATTGACGGAGTGTGGGCGCAGATAAAAAATTACATTGCTGCAAACAATAAAAAATTCACGATCTCTGAAGTGGAAACTCTCCCTCCAGCAGCTATCAATAAAGTGACAAGCGAGACGTGGGCTAAAATTGTAAACAGCACTGCAAGTGCCATCAGAGAGGCGGCCAAAACCGAAGGGGTTGTGGAAGAATGCATCGAAAATTTAATTATACATCTGGGAGAGAGCAGTGATAGTTCGAGTAGTGCTGAGGAAGACAATGTCAAATCAGATTCTGACAGTGATGTGAGTGGTGTTTTTCCATTACAGTAACTACAACGTATTCAGGAATGTAGGGAGGGAGTTTGCTATCAATCTACAACCAGATCATCATATTGTGAGTACTTTCTTCAGATTATAACTCTTAATACACTGACCATTTATTCTGTAGCTTGTAGTAAAATAAACTAATAATGCTAATACTTAACAAGGGAAACCAAAACTGCTAATGTTCAGCAACTTGCGAAAATAGTTTTCATTTCAGTTGTGAAGTTTAACAAATAACTTTATTATGTTTCAGCATCTTAGATACTTGTACTAAATAGCTCTTATCAGTTATTGAGTTAATATATTTCAAGCATCAACTTTAAAATTCACGCCTACCAATACGACTTGTATTTTGTCTCGCTTTTATTTCTGCTGCTAGAGAATGCGTGTAGCAGACAGGGCGCCGTGTGCTGTGAGCCACGTTCGGCAACAGCGCCGTCTGCCCGCCGGAACTGTCAGTACCAATCACTCGTCTCACGGACTATAAATGTCGTCGCGTAAACTGGGCTTTAAAGTTAAGTATTGTCAATCTGCTTAATCACTACTGGCCATTAAAATTGCTACACCACGAAGATGACAGGCTACAGACGCGAAATTTAACCGACAGGAAGAAGATGCTGTGATATGCAAATGATTAGCTTTTCAGAGTATTCACACAAGGTTGGCGCCGGTGGCGACACCTACAACCTGCTGACATGAGGAAAGTTTCTAACCAATTTATCATACACAAACAGCATTTGACCGGCGTTGACTGGTGAAACGTTGTTGTGATGCCTCGTGTAAGGAGGAGAAATGCATACCATCACGTTTGCGACTTTGACAAAGGTCGGATTGTAGACTACCGCGATTCCGGTTTATCGTATCGCGACATTGCTGCTCGCGTTGGTCGAGATCCAATGACTGTTAGCAGAATATGGAATCGGTGGGTTCAGGAGAGTAAGTGCTGGATCCCAAAGGCCTCGTATCACTAGCAGTCGAGATGACAGGCATCTTATCCGCATGAATGTAACGGATCGTTCAGCCACGTCTCGCTCCCTGAGTCAACAGATGGGGATGTTTGCAAGACAACAACCGTGTGCACGAACAATTCGACGACGTTTGTAGCAGCATGGACTATGAGCTCGGAGACCATGGCTGCGGTTACCCTGGACGCTGCATCACAGACAGGAGCGCCTGCGATGGTCTACTCAACGACGAACCTGGGTGCACGAATGGCCAAACGTCATTTATTCGGATGAATCCATGTTCTGTTTGCAGCATCATGATGGTCACATCTGTATTTGGCAATTAAGTAAAACATTTCTATATAAATACGGCCGGTGGTCGGCTGAGTTCTCCATCAACAGTCGTTGAAAATATTTCCAACTAGGCGGCCAATGCACCCTTCGGGGTTCTCCGAGGAATTGTGGACCATACTGTGGGGCAGCGGGTATGCAATATAACTTGTCTTTACTTGCTGTTTCGTCGTTATCCAAAGGCGCTTTAATAGTCTGCGTATGTCCCTATCAGAAACAGAACCGTTAACAGTTCAGAGGCGAACTCTACGGAAAGTTCCAGGTAAAATGATCTGTCGCTCTGACTTCTCTTCAAAATGGTTCAAATGGCTCTGAGCACTATGGGACTTAACTTCTGAGGTCATCAGTCCCCTAGAACTTAGAACTACTTAAACCTAACTAACCTAAGGACATCACACACATCCATGCCCGAGGCAGGATTCGAACCTGCGACCGTGGCGGTCGCGTGGTTCCAGACTGTAGTGCCTAGAACCTCTCGTCCACCCCGTCCGGCGACTTCTCTACACCAAACGTTAATTGCTCACCTTAAAACTGGAAAATAATCTCGCCACGTGCAACCTAGTTTTGTCAACATTATGGGCGGCAGACAAACAGTTACTTCCGTGACACCTATGCTATCCAGAATGATGTACAGTCTTCGCGAGTTCACTTCGTACTTTTACCGTAAACACTTTTGGTAGGTGATTAGCTCAGACGTCATCCGAAGCACAGGGCACACAGGAGTTTGACTGACGCGGACTGATTGATATCTCGGTACGAAGTGTCTCTTCTTACTGCCTCTGGTTGTATTTATATAACATCTGCTGTCAGTAGGTCTAGGCACAGGTAGCTGCAGCTAAATCTCCCCTTTCTTGGACACGTATTAATTTAATAGCTCTGTCGTTCTACAATTAACAGTATTCCTAGTTTCTATATGAATGAGGTTAAGTTTGCTTCAGTTACTCAATAAATTTTAGCTCGACTGTATTTAAACTTTACCAGCTAGAATTTTTGAACGGAACTGACACTAGACCACGACCTCTGAATTGCCTCTGTATGATTCCTTGTAATGATTGTTATTTGCAATAAGGTCAGGAAACTCGGTATAATTGCATTATTTAATGAATGAAATCAAGTTCTTTAATTAGAACTTTCTGTAACGAATACAAATGATACTTAATCTATTATGAATAAGGACAGTTCAATCCAGATTTCGTTTTTAGTAAATAACTTGAAAATTAATGGAGGTAGCTTATTGATGTCACAGAACCTTAGTTCTTAGATGAAACTGAGGCTACATACGAATTTTCATCTTTCTATGTCTAATATTTAGCGCCTTCAGTTTTTCATAAAAACGCCGATGTTGGCAAAATACTGCTCTGATCAAGTTGAGATCTGAAACTTTCAATTGTGATATACATTTGCGCATTCTGAACAGTCTTTAGAGTTCTAGCTTTATTTCTTAGTGCCACTTATTTTTCTTAAAATAATATAAAGGGTGATTCATAAGTCATTTGACATTTTGGGGAAACACATGTTTGTTCACAAAGCGGAAGTTACAGCTTCATTGCACACGAATACATTTAATTGTGGTGACCCTGCAAATCTAGCCACAGCTCCCACTTGTGTTGTGTGGCACGAAACACGGTTGCCAACATGTATAGTGTTATTTCTCCTGCTGTATCGGTTATTCGATGTATCTAATGGTCTAGGCTGTTAATCTTTACTAGGTAAACCTTTGACTTCATCAAACCCAAGCAAAGAAGTCCAAAGGCTGTAGGTCAGAAGATTGGGCAGCCTATCGTCTAGGACTCTAGGTGTTACACGAACAGTCTACCAGAAAATGTTTCGTCCAAGTAATCCAGAATGATGATTGCAAAGTGCGGAGGTGCGCCAACTATGTTGGGAAACAACAGTCTTTTCTACTATCATGTTTCGGCTGTGGTCCCAGATACTGTTGAAGCATGTCTAGGTAATTGTTCCTGTAATTGTCTTTTCAGCAAACATGAAAGGTCCGTATACCTTCTCTTTTGGTCACTCCCATTCGCACATTCACTCTAGGCGTGTCACGTTCCCAATCCTGAACTGCATTTGGCTGTTCATCCACCCAAATGTGACAGTTGTGCCAATTCGCCTTGACACACGTGTGACATATGGATTCATCACTGTACAGAAAGTTTTCCATTAGGTTTCCGTCTTCAATTCCTTGTAGCAAGTCTCCTCATATGGCAATACGAGCAGCAGTGTCTTCAGGGTCAAGGTGGTGCGTAGTCTGGATGTAGGATGCACGTTTATTCAACGTGAATCTCAGTGTCCGCCACACAGGCGTTTGCGGGACATTTAGCTCCCTACTGAGCAGTCGTTTTGAGGCAGTTGGACAGCGGTCGATACCACTCTGTATGGCGTCTATGGACGCCATCAGCAAAACTTCCTCTTCTTTTGAACTTATTCACTAAATCCCTGATAGCTTGCCTAGATGGATCTCCGTTTCTAAACCTCCTCAGGCAATCCTGTTGGACCTCTTAGTAGGTCATGCTTCTCAGTCGAGACGAAACAGTGGCTATTCTTTCTGCAGTTTTGAGCATTGTTCAGGAGTAGCTGCAGAAAATAAGAGACACTGGTTAGCGATTTGAAGGAAATGCCGAGGGACTTTTGAATCACCCCGTATTTCGCGAACCATATTCATTTGATCAATCTGAGACTTCACAACAATGTCAACATTTATACACTGAAACACACACCGACAAAGTTTAGAACAGTTTTTTAATTTTTAATTTCACTTTTAGATTATGGTGCAAGCCTTTATATGTTAAACACAGGCACGTTATCTTGACGTGGCGCTAAAATAGTGAACTGTGCCTAAGTCGCAGTACACTCGCTAGCCTCTGTACCTCTTACAAAGATACATCGCTTGTTCCAGCACAATACGGCCCTGCTGCGGTGGCGGAGCGGTTCTAGGCACTTCAGTCCGGAACCGCGCTGCTGCTACTGTCGCAGCTTCGAATTCTGCCTCGGGCATGGATAAGTGTGATGTCCATAGGTTAGTTAGGTTTAAGTAGTTCTAAGTCTAGGAGACTGATGACCTAAGAGGTTAAGTCTCATAGTGCTGAGAGCCATTTGAACCCTTTTGTACCACAATACGACTGCCACCGGCCAAATCCTGCCTTGGGCATGGATGTGTGTGATGTCCTTAGGGTAGTTCGGTTTAAGTAGTTTTAATACTGCCACTGGTCGAATCCTGCCTTGGGCATGGGTGTGTGTGATGTCCTTAGGTTAGTTAGGTTTAAGTAGTTCTAAGTCTACGGAATGATGACCTCAGATGTTAAGTCCCATAGTGCTTAGAGCCATTTTAACCAGTTTGAATCACAATACGACTGCCACATTCAAACCGTGGTTCCTCGCCCGACCAGGGAAGTTGAGCAACGTCGAGCCCAGTTAGTACCTGGATACACCGAGCGCCATTGGCTCAGGGACTCGCAAGTCGCCGAACTAGCGTGGAATTGAAAGACTTGCACCAGGCCCTTGCGTCACACAGCCATTTTATTATTTACCGTAAGATTGTACTTAATTTTACGTTGGTATTTTAGGAGCAGAATGAAAGCGACAGAAAAGAAGCAGGGCGCGTAAGAGACAGTAACGTCAGCTTCGCCTACCAGTTTGTTGCGTCTTTTCTAAAAGCGCTGTTGCGACAGCGGAGGTACTTGTTTTTCGCTCGCTGTCACTTGTTGGGCTTCCGCTTTGGAACCCCGAATGTTGTGCATGGCTGCGTGGGACGTTACAGGGGGGAACAAAAAGGGCAGCGCGTCTTTTCGGCGCCCACTCATCCCTTGTTTCGGCAGCAGGCAAGTGGCTCTTCCGAAGTGGCGGCTTTCCAACCAGCGTGCCACGGCCGGGAAGGGTAGAAGGGTGGGCTGGGGGCGGGAAGGAAGGACAAAAGCGTACCAGCTGCTGCTGCTTTCCTCCCCTCACAGACCACCCCTCCCCGTAGCAGCCAGGCTTTCCTCCTCTGCGCAACGTGCTTCGGGAGCCAGTAATTACAAAGTTACTTGTCACAGCAGGCGCGCGAACAACTGGCTATCGCTCCAGATACGCCTCAATTATATCGGTGTTTACTTTTAATTCTGCGGAAACTGCCTGCGCTGGCGTGTGAGGCGGGACGGCGCTCATAGCGCTACAGCGCGAAGCGGTGCGGCGGCAGCTCCTGCCGAAGGGAAGTTTTAAAACCGGGGCTCTTCCCTCGGCTGCCGGTTTTCTTCGGCGCCGCTGTGCTGCAGCGGACAACGGCGCCGGCGTTTTAGGTGTTGGGAGAGGAGAGGCGGCGCCGAAAGCGGATCGGCGGAGGGGAGGGGAGGGGAAAGAGAAGCTGACGCCGAGTGGAGTATCTCCACCCACCCCACACCCCCTGCTGCCCATCTGCCAACCCCTTACCTCCGTCCTCTCGTGGACCCATTCAACTTCCGGTAGGGAAAGAAAACAGCGCCACGGTCGCCGGTGCTGTGTCTCACGTGAGCGCATCCTCGATTCTCTCTCTCTGTCTCTCTCTCTCTCTCTCTCTCTCTCTCTCTCTCCCTCCCTCCCTCCCCAGACCATCTTTCGCTCTCTCTATCCCCCCCTCCCCCCTGCTGCGCTCGAGAAGAGGGGATGTACCTTCTCCTCCCACCTCCGCCGAACCCCATTTCCCTGCCAATATTAGCAACTTCGGCGCACTCCGTTAACCGTTCGTCTCACTGGCTGAGTATTTTCCGGAAACTTCACAGCACAGAAGTTCTTCCCCCGAACTTTATGGAAGATAAATATTTGTCAGCCTGTGCGATGGGTAAGAAACCGTTTTCAGATGAGCTCTGTGAATGCTTCGCGATAGCAGTTTCGGATTTATTGTCCCCGGCGGCAGGATCCAAAATTTATTGCGAAAAAATAAAGAATTGTGTTGTACTCGACGTATGAGAAGTCTTGAGTTCTTCAAAAGCGATGGATCGATAAACTTAAAAAAATAGCAGTTTAAGCTACGATTACTAAATTCTGTGCATACTAAACCCTCCAGCAGGCGCGCCGTTTTTTATAACACGAGCGGGCGAGCGGAATACTGAGGATAACATGTATGAGCAAAGTCACAGTTTAATCTTTGTTTGATAAAACAATTTTAAAATAAACTTATATTATATTAGCTACGTCACTGTTTAACTAAACAGGAATGAAATAATCCTTCATTATATCACTCTGTTGCCATGTAAAAGTATTTCGTGTTGTGTATCCTTCATCATCATTTGCCGGCCGGTGTGGCCGAGTGGTTCTAAGCGCTTCAGTCTGGAACCGGGCGACCGCTGCGGTCACAGGTTCGAAACCTGCCTCGGGCGTGGATTTGTGTGATGTCCTTAGGTTAGTTAGGTTTAAGCAGTTCTAAGTTCTAGGGGACTGATTACCTCAGACGTTAAGCCCCATAGTGCTCAGAGCCATTTGAACCATTCATCATCATTTTCATTATCATTGACACGCAAGTCGCCGAAGTTGCGTCAACTAAAACGACTTGCAATACGGCGGCCTAACCCCGAAGGGGATATCCCGGCCAAGAAGTGCCATACGATCATTTCATTTCCTTATAGTAATGACCCACTCGAAGTAATAAACGGCGGAGTTGCATCAGATCCAAGCCAACTTTTTATTCGATTGCTAATTATCTCATAGGCAACTGCCGCATTGTGGGATTGTGCAGCTAGCTCGGAATCTAGGTAATTTTCTTTCACGGATCGTAAATTTTTTCTCGCCTAGGTCGCTGTTTAATGTTACTGCTGACTTGGACGCATGAGAGCACAACTTAGCACCGTGTTAACCACAGCAGTTATGAAGGAATAGGTGCGGATTCGCAGTTGTAAAACAACAATGCAACAGTACGAGACAATGTTATTTGTGGTTCACGTACTTTGCCCACACGCCCACCCGCTCGAGTGCAAATGTTAACAAATCTATTGGCTCAGATTTATATATAGATTAAAATCTCGTTTATGGCACACAGAAAAGATGTATGATGTGTGACTTTGAACACCATCTGCTGTGCACTTGTATCTATTAAAATATATTTTGAGTTTTTAATTTACGCCTTTCGCCGAATACAAGCTTCTCTGAAGCTGAATTGTTACCGAATCATATCAGAGACGCTGACTTCTCTGCAGCGTACTAACATTAGTGACCCACACAGTGACCTGTACAGTAAAAACCATTCTAAACAGCCCAACTGTAAGATGGACTTACTTTGAGACAGTTGCTTTGTTTCACTCGGTCATTTTTCTGTTTCTGTCTTTCGAGTCACGTACCGCATCCATTAAGACGACGAGAAAAACGGTGGTCTCCACAGCTTGCCCGAAGCCCCGTGTCATCTAGTGTTTCGGAAACTTTTGCTGCTGTAGCAATTTCTTACGTTTCAGAACGATATCATCCCCGTCGAATGACATTTACTGAGGGTAGTCATTTTCCTGCATAGGCCCTTGTTTTACTTTGAAATAAACACTTTGTTTTTAACACAGTAATTAGTTCATTTTGCCCTATTGAGCATTTTCATGCTGCATCACATTAAAAATTGTTAAGTATATAGCGCGATATATTCCACACAATAGCACACGCAGGAAAATGAGTTTCCTCAAGACATTCACAGCGGCAGTGGACCTATACATACAAAAGACTGTTGAATGGTATATAAGCGAGTTCTGAGAAATAAACCGAAATATCGCCATCTGCTGGGGTTATGTTGTGACTCACGAGAGACCCAACACACCGGAAAGGCAAAAAGACGAAGCAATGCGCAGTCTTCCAGCACAACCTCAACGTTCAAGTTAGGATTTCCTAGAATTTTTCTGAACGTAGTCGGAATTTTTTACCAAGATGACACTTCTAAACTGAACGCTGCCGGACCTTTTTTAAAAAAGAAAGACGTTTCTAAAGCTAGAATTAACACAAAGGGATCTGGAATTCAAATATACTGGGTGTAGTCGGCCGGAGTGGCCGAGCGGTTGTAGGCGCTTCAGTCTGGAGCCGCGGGACCGCTACGGTCGCAGGTTCGAATCCTGCCTCGGGCATGGAAATGTGTGATGTCCTTAGGTTAGTTAGGTTTAAGTAGTTCTATGTTCTAGCGGACTGATGACCTCAGATGTTAAGTCCCATAGTGCTCAGAGCCGTACTGGGTGTATCTCCAATAGCACGTCGGGTGCATTTCCTCCGGTGTTACGGCAGATATCTGAAATTCCGTCTTTGCAACTTGTAGTTGGAGTCAGCCCAAACAAAGCCTGCTTATCAAGTCTTTCATACGATGTCCCGCGTCGACGGGAAACTTCGGTTCGTTTTCCATTACAAAGATAATGATTTTTAAATCGGAATTTTACGTGCCCATTCAATAGAGTGGTCCCAAGTTAATCTAGTGCGTTGTTCGCTTTATCGATGTGTATTAACAGGAACACTAAAACACGAAGAATATCGAGTGCCCCAACAGCGACTGAGCAGCGAGTCTGCATGGGGGTAGCAGTCAGCCTGGCCGCTGCTGAAGTACTGGTTATTCTTCGTATTTTAACGTCTCTGTTAATACACGTCGTTACAACAAATATCGTAATTTGACTAATTTGGGATCGCTCTCTCGAATGGGCACGTAAAATTCCACTTTAAAACTCATTTTGTTTGTAACGGAAAACAAACCGAAGCTTTGTATCGGCGCTGAGGGGGGCGTGAAAGACGTTGTGATAAGCGTTTGTTTTTTTTTTTACCTTTATTAATTTTCGATTCCCTCTGAAGGGGGCGGGCTCGCAGCAGCTTAGTACGCCGCTCGTGAGCGTAAAAATTTTTTAAAACATTAGAAGAAGATAGTAAACAATAATAGCAGGCGATAAAACGGTGACTTAAATTGTAAAACGTCAGAAAATTGTCGAAAGTTAAAATATAAAACAAAGGGGTGGCGATGCAGGTGAAATAGTAGACAGACAATTAAAAAAAACACACCGACAGTCTGGTTTCTGTTCACAAGAGATATAAAAATCACACCCAGGGACAACACTTAACATGCACTGGAAAGAGTGCACTAAAAGGTCGGCACGAAGATGACACACCACAGAAAAGGGCAGATGGGGGGGGGGGGGGCTGGACAGATAATGGGAAAAAAGGGGGGAGGAGAGGAAAAACGAAATGGGGGGGGGGCACCGACAAAGGGAGAGGACTCAGAAGGGGGGGAGGGGGGGCAGGGCAGACGCGAGAGGGAATGGGGAAAGGCAGAGAAGGGCAATGCAAAAGGACTCGGGGGGGGGGGGGGAGAAGGGAGCCAGAGATAGGGTAGGCTAGGAAAAAACAGGATGGAAGGGGAGGAGAGGGAGCCCAGGGAAAGGACAGAGGAAGGGAGGGGGAGGTGAGGATCAGAGTTGATAGGAGGGATAGATGGAGGGAGAGAGGGCATCACCCAGGAGGGGTAGTCGACGGAAGCCACCTTGGGAATGGATATGAAGGGTATAGAGATGGAGGGTAGGGGAAACATAACAGAGAAGGTACAGCAGAGAGCGGAGGCTGGAAAGGAGTGGAGCAACCAGGGGATGAGGGGTATAGAGGAGGTACAGAGTATGTGGATTTGAGGAATATGAGCAGATGGGGGAAAGGAATCAGGTCGTAGAGGATCCACGTGGGGGAGTGTTTGTTTCAGCGAACTCCAGTTATATGTTGGAATGTTGCAAAAACCATATTGCAAACATCTCCCGAAACACAAGATTAAATGCACCTGATGACTGTAAGAAGAGACATCCCGTGTACAGGGTGAGCATTAACAAAACCGACAAACTACAGGGATGAAATCCTGACTGGAAATGGAAGACAAAAGATCCTGTGAATAAGTATGCAGAAGTGCACCGTTGCCACAATAGGTGGCGCTGTCGAATGAAAGTTCCTCTAAACACGTGGAGTGCGTTCCTTGTGTATTCCACGCTGTGTCATTGACGCAGCGTACTGTAAGCTTACGGTATTTATGTCGGGAACAAGCCGAGATGGTGTTTGCGTACGGCCAAGCAGATGTAAACGGTCCAAAGGTAGCACGTCTATACCAAAAACAGGGGCCCTCACAGACACTAAACACATCACACAACATTTCAGTTTGTGTGATCGTGGGTCCTTTCAGGCAGACGAACGTGCTGGGAGTTTGCGGACTGTGCGTACACCAGATTTGCGGGCCCGGGTTCTGCAGGATACTGAGACGAAACCTAGCACAAGCTCCAGGCAAGAGGCCCGTGAACATGCTGTAAGCCAAAGTACGATTATGTGTATCCTGCATGACAACCGCTACTATCTTTATTGTGGCATTTGATTAAATACACATCTATCGAAATTTTTTAAGTATATCGACATATATCGACGACGATAACTTAATATCGGTATATCGATATCGAAGTGGGAATATCGAGTGCTGATATTTTTATTTTGTGTTCTATTTTCTTCGTAATTTTCAGTAAATGTCTGAAATTGATCTTTTGAATTTGTAGTAGAACATAATTTCACTTATACTGTGTGAAGGAGTCTTACTACCTTTTGAACTTCAATCACGTCCAGTCTTTCCCTGTGACTGCCTGAAGCAAGTATAGGTGGCACAAGAACAAATCCGATTGCAGTGGGGTGTGGTGGTGCGAATGGAATAACAAGATTTCCGATGTGAAGCAACAGAACACCAGCTGCCTCAAAAAACTATTTTTAACGCAACTAGTGTTCTATTTCTTTACATCGGCATTCTTCAAAAAGAATTGCTGAAAATGATGAACAAAAATCTAAATGACAAGACTGGTCTTTGCCGTGGGCGGGGACGGTTGGTTGATCGGAGGAGGGAAGGGGGGAGAGGGGGGGGGGCAAACAGTGAGGTCATCGGTCCCATCGGATTAGGGAAGAATGGGGAAGGAAGTCGGCCGTGCCCTTTCAAAGGAAGCCTCCCGACATTTGCCTGAAGCGATTTAGGGAAATTACAGAAGACCTAAATCAGAACGCTAATGACCTCAGCAGTTGAGCGCCCTTAAACCCAACCAACCAACCAACCTAAATCAGAATGGCCGGACGCGTGCTAACCACAGCGCCACCTCGCTCGTTGGGCGAAGAAATGTGAGGGGACATGCGGACGTAATCGGCGCTCGGCGCTACCAACAGAAACTGCCGCTAGGTCGCTGGCGTTTGCACAAATTAAAAAATAGGGGAGCCGAACCGAATGACGGAACCATCGCCCACCTTTTACGCAATTACCATTGTTAGCACAGTGGTTATCGCCAAGCTGCCAAGCGTGAACGTGCGTCGTTTTCTTGTCTGCTAGCTTTTTGATGTGCAGAATGTCTAATAATAAATCAATACTTAAATATACAGCTCTAAAACCGATAGTATATTTACAGTGTGACCGCTACGTCCATACTATTTCAGTCGATATGTCGACGCTCGTGTCCGGAACACGTGGTCTCGTGGTCGCGTCCTCGCTTCCGGAGCACGAGGTCCCGGGTTCGATTCCCGGCGGGGTCAGGGATTTTCACCTGTCTCGAGATGACTGGATGTTTGTGTTGTCCTCATCATTTCATTATCATTAATGGAAGTGGCGAGATTGTGCTGAGCAAAGGTTGGGAATTTATATGGGCGCTGATAACTGCACAGTTGAGCGCCCCACAAACCAAACATTATCTTCATCCTCATCGACGCTCATACTCGACATGTCGATGACAGCTAGCGATATTCTTTTAAATATCAATATATTGGATACCAGACATTTTTAAAAATATCAGCAGTCATAATCCCTATCACCTACAAGTGCAAGGATTATCGGGAGCGGATTTCCCTCTGTGGGGAGGACACTGTCGATGGGTTTTACACCAGACCAATAAAATAACGGGGTTTCTGTCATCTTTACCGTGGATGCAACCTCCACCAGAACTGGCGTCACCACTGTGCGTAACGTTCTCTGTGGGCTAAAGGCAGTCCTCGGGAAAGGGTTGGGGCGTTTTGTGTTTCGTGACGATTTATAATCGTAGCACCCACGCCGTCCATTTCCGGACACGATAGGACCTTTTTCCCTCCATTTCCAGTCAGTAATCTGTCCCCGCAGTTTGTCGGTTATATGCATGTTCAACCTGTTTAGCCAGGCTTATTTCTTAATGAGTATCAGCGAAACAAGTGGAAAAAGTGTCAAGATTTTCCTCTGTTGGATGCACCAAAAATGGCAACAGTTGCTCATCTGCTTAATATTTCGCTATTTTGAATACGGACTAATAATTATCGAAATACTTTACGTTGACTGTATGCGTCCGAGCGCATATTATGCAGAGATTTTTGAATATGAAAACACATGCAAGAATATATTTATAAAGAGCAAACATAACGCTATGAATATGTTTGATTGAATGAAGCCCGCATCTCATGGTCGTGCGGTAGCGTTCTCGCTTCCCACGCCCGGGTTCCCGGGTTCGATTCCCGGCGGGGTCAGGGATTTTCTCTGCCTCGTGATGACTGGGTGTTGTGTGATGTCCTTAGGTTAGTTAGGTTTAAGTAGTTCTAAGTTCTAGGGGACTGATGACCATAGATGTTAAGTCCCATAGTGCTCGGAGCCATTTGAACCATTGTGAACCATTGAATGAAGCATAGACGATGTTTCTGTGTCAGCCTCTTTTTCTTTGTATATAATTTCATTAAACGTAAAAGAATAGTTTACTTCCATTGCGTTTTCGTGGACGACTGGTGAACGGAAAGCTTGTGTGCTGCATTCTTGCATGATGTTAACGTTATTTTGCCTTCGTGAAACACACTAAAAGGCGCCCACTGTTTCACGAGTATTCAAAACACCTAAATATTGGTGGTGGAGTCTTTGGTGAGGTGATTTTTCACCTAATGGGAGGGTCTTTTCGTAGCTAGAAGTTTGCTGTTAAACAAATACTATACTTAGCATTCCCTAATATCGGGTAAGTGCCAAGTCGTCTCAGGTCCCAGAAATATAATTGGATTTTAGCCCTGTCACAAGAAAATCGCACGAGGGAAGTCTAACTACTAGACTTCAGATCTATCGATCAGGGATGAAGCTTTACTAAACGCTTCGTAATAACTTTCTTTTACAGGGCACGTGAGGTTTGTTGTCGCAGGATGATGGAAGGCGTGCTGGTATGCAGATCTGAGAAAAGTTTAACGAACTAATTGATCCTTAAAGGGCCTAAGAACATTTATTCACGTAGCAGAGTGTAC
Source organism: Schistocerca piceifrons (assembly GCF_021461385.2). NCBI lineage: Eukaryota > Metazoa > Arthropoda > Insecta > Orthoptera > Acrididae > Schistocerca > Schistocerca piceifrons. Next base: position 704,666,016 of record NC_060141.1, on the reverse strand, counting down.
TCCATGCCATTTTTAGAAATGGAACATGTATAACATCTCAACAGTATGCTTCTGTAAGGGTCAACTGTATTAATCACTATGATTCAGCGATTATTAGGCTTGCTCAGAGACGCAACATGGATGCACTTATGCTCACACTCAAACTTTCACAGAATAACCTAAGAGAGTACTCACCAGTAGCTAGCAAAAATAGAGTCGTCCAAAATGGCTTGTGCTTTGCTGCAGAGAGAAACACGAAACTCAGTCGAAATCACAATGCATGAAGGGAATCACGACCACGTAAAGAACAAGTACTCGCCCACCTGAATTTAGTTAAGTGACAGTAAAATTATTACCCTGATAACCCTATAATGCTTCTAGTAAATCTATATCTACATCTACATTTATACTCCGCAAGCCACCCAACGGTGTGTGGCGGAGGGCACTTTACGTGCCACTGTCATTACCTCCCTTTCCTGTTCCAGTCGCGTATGGTTCGCGGGAAGAACGACTGTCTGAAAGCCTCTGTGCGCTCTCTAATCTCTCTAATTTTACATTCGTGATCTCCTCGGGAGGTATAAGTAGGGGGAAGCAATATATTCAATACCTCATCCAGAAATGCACCCTCTCGAAACCTGGCGAGCAAGCTACACCACGATGCAGAGCGCCTCTCTTGCAGAGTCTGCCACTTGAGTTTATTAAACATCTCCGTAACGCTATCACGGTTACCAAATAACCCTGTGACGAAACGCGCCGCTCTTCTTTGGATCTTCTCTATCTCCTCCGTCAGACCGATCTGGTACGGATCCCACACTGATGAGCAATACTCAAGTATAGGTCGAACGAGTGTTTTGTAAGCCACCTCCTTTGTTGATGGACTACATTTTCTAAGGACTCTCCCAATGAATCTCAACCTGGTACCCGCCTTACCAACAATTAATTTTATATGATCATTCCACTTCAAATCGTTCCGCACGCATACTCCCAGATATTTTAGAGAAGTAACTGCTACCAGTGTTTGTTCCGCTATCATATAATCATACAATAAATAAAGGATCCTTCTTTCTATGTATTCGCAATACATTACATTTGTCTATGTTAAGGGTCAGTTGCCACTCCCTGCACCAGTTGCCCATCCACTGCAGATCTTCCTGCATTTCGCTACAATTTTCTAATGCTGCAACTTCTCTGTATACTGCAGCATCATCCGCGAAAAGCCGCATGGAACTTCCGACACTATCTACTAGGTCTGTGCAGTCACAGAAAATTGTTAACTAGCAAAACAACCTGATTTGACTCCCATCCGAAATCGCCGTCTAAGAGCGTATAGGAGCAGCACAACATACAGGGTGCGGCAGCGTTCATAGCATAATTTGACTTGCGTAGTACAATGATGTACTGCAGGAATGCGCGCCAGATCATGCCGCTTTCGTGTACTAATGAGCTGCCATTCGAGTGTGACAGTGATATGGAGCGGTGGAGTGCACAGCATCGTGTCTTTGCTGTTTAAAGCTATTTCAAGAATAACGTTCTGTTATTGCTATCCAGCGCATATTTCGGCAACATTTCAACTTGGGACTTCATGCGGAGGTTCCAGATGGACGGACGATTGTGACGTGGGTACGTGCATTTCGAACAACAGGTTCCGTTGCAATGGTAAACAGGGAAGAAGTGAAAGAACTGTGCGGACACCCGAAGCCGTGGAAAACGTTCGTGCTACACTCTTGCGTAGCCCAAAAAGATTGCTCGTCGTCATTCGCAAACTGTGCATGTCCGATCTCTCATTCAGGAGAATAATGCACGAAGATCTCCATTTTCACCCATATAAGCTGCAGATTGTTCAGGAAATTATGCCACGAGATTGGGTTTCACGCAAAACATTCTGCTTAACCATGCGTCATCTCCTTCGCCAAAATTCACAAATGTTGCACACCATTCTGATGTCAGATGAAGCTCATTTAGAGTTATCTGGTTTAGTGAATAAACAGAATATGCGCTATTGGAGTGATGTAAACCCGCATGAACAGCACATCAAGCCCTTGCACAGTTCTCGTGCCACAGTGTGGTTTGGAGTTGCTTCCTTTGGGATTATTCGCCCTTACTTCTTTGAGGATGACAGCGGTGTGGCTGTAACTGCCACCAGTGAACGCTACCTAAAGATGCTGCAAGACTTCGATCTTACCCAATTAGGTATGGTCGATGCGGATGTGCGACAAGTATGGTTTCAACAAGACGGAGCGACCTCGCATGCAGCCAGAATTTGCATGGATTTCTTGCGACAGACATTTCCCGGTAGAGTTCAAATGGTTCTGAGCACTAGTAGTTCTAAGTTCTAGGGAACTGATGGCCTCAGAACTTAGAACTACTTAAACCTAACTAACTTAAGGACGTCATACACATCCATGCCCGAGGCAGGATTCGAACCTGCGACCGTAGCGGTCGCGCGGTTCCAGACTGAAGTGCCTAGAACCGCTCGGCCACTCCTGCCGGCCCCGGTAGAGTAATTTCCTGTTTTAGTGACATTTAATGGCCGCCTCGCTCCTGACCTTTATTTGCTGTTCCTTTATTTGCTTTTGTCGACGCATATTATTTATGATGAAAGCAGACCGTAAAGCATCCAGGAAGTCTTCAACACAAGAGCCCCAAAATACTTTTCTTCTTCAATATATTTTCATCCGAAATGTGACCGAAGACTTTCTGTTATGTTTGGATTTGTTTCTTCCAAGTAGTTCTTATTTGTGAGTATCCGTATCTGTTAATTACCTTCACTCTGTCTCTGTAATCCACGGAATTAACCAGTCAGAAAAAAAGGAAGTACGTGATAATACTGTTCAAATTTATGTTTATCCTGTTAGACAACTCGGCCGGCCAAAGCGCTAACGCAAAGGCAAATTTAACTGCATGCGAAAAACTTAATTTTTTAACCGCGGGATTCGGTAAATTATCGAACAACATTAGTAAATGTTGAAAGTGGTATCGATGGAATGATCAAAATTAGTTGCATGGTGACTTCTCTGGACTGGCAAATTATCACTGTGGATTACAAACCAAACGGGTAGAACTGCGGACGGGGGCATGATTGTTACACGTGTCTTCCCGCTTGATGTTCTGGTGTCGTGGCGGAAGGGGGGGGGGGGGGTGGCCTGCGCCTGCCCTCGAAGATCCGTGTGCACAGTTTAGAGGCTAGTGCGATTTTGGAGAGGTGCATGCGCCTCCTTGCCCGGGGCTCTCGGAAAGTACGTGCCCCGCAACGCACTTGACGTCACACTAGTTGACCTGCCCGACATACATCCCGAGTGCACGGCTACGTCCTGGGCCAGACGGAAAATCAGTATGTACATCAAAAGATAGTCACTAAAGCCCTTAAATTTTTCGTCTGTTATTGAGAGCGTGAGTGAATTTAACTCGCAGCTACGAAGTATTAAACCGGCCACAAATAGTAACTCGTTCCTTGCTGGAGACGGTCGCTGCAACTTGCGAAGAATTATAAGCATGATGTACCACGACGTTTGCCACGCGATGCATATACGTTGTTGGCCTCACTCTGGTTTCCTCGCGAATGCGCATGCGTCCTGCGCGCTCAGTAGTGCGTTTTCGTGGCAAATTGTCAGGTGGGACGGATTCAGCTCTTCATATCTGTCGCTTGCCAGTAGAGTAGTGGCTCTGCCACATACATATTCCTTATCATAAGACTGGAATTCCGGAATCTTTGGTACCCTATGAGCTTTTTATCAGCGGCATGAACACTGCCGGATCGCACCAGCATTTTCCCAGTACACAACGAACGGACGTGGCATTAGGTAGATGTCGCAGCTAGAAGTGGTGGTCGGATCGTGAAGATGGAGACGAGTTGCAGTAAAAGTTAAAAGACTTTGTTGACAGGAAATCACAATGAAGACAGGTACCAGGTGTCCTCCGACGTCCCGTTTTAGGTCATATACTCTTTTCAGTTACGTAAATGATGTGTCATCAGTTTTGTCCTATCGCCCATATCACCTGTACGCTGACGACCTCCAGTTCTACTTAAGTGTAAAACCAATAAACCTGAAGACAGTTGTCGAGAATCTCAATATGGATCTGTGTCCACTATGAAAATGGGCGCAAGATATAGGGTTAAAGATGAAACGCCCCAGAACCTAAGCGGTACTTGTTGATCGTTCTAGGCTCATTAGCCCGAAATATCGGGAATCCCTACTAGTGTAAGTAGCCTGTTTATACGTTGGCAGCGCTATAGACTAATATCGCTGACAGCGCTCTGCGCCCCTGGCAAGAGATTCTGTGTTTGGGCGGACTAGCAGTTAGCGAGTGGATAGAAAAGTGTATGGACATGTTTTCCTTAGTGGAGAGTCTGAGTTGGTAGAAGACGCAATGTAAAGTGAGATGAAGTTTCTTATAAGAAAAGATGCAAGAAAAGGTATGAAAATGGATGTACGGTTGATAATTTCTTTTTAGTGGAATTATTGACAACTATATAATTTTGGAACTGGATGTCACATGAATAAGGTAAAATTTTCTAAATACATTGTTTGCTCTTCAAGAAAATCTTTCTTTCACTAACCATATGCATCCTAGTAGTTACAGTCTATATTAGTTAGAATATTTTTATTTAGCTGGCTGTTGTTGCTACCTCCTGTAATTGCTGTAGTTCCTGTTATGAAGTTTTTTTGTGAGGTAAGCGACTTATGAAAAAAAATAGAGTTTCCACTATCGGATTCGTGATTGAAATTAGTTTAGGATTTCTTGCTATTCAGGACTATTCTTTTGTGTTAATTATTTGAAGTCATGTTGTTAATGTATAGCAGTGGGCTTGCGTGTTGTTGGTAATAAATGAATAGGTTAAGTTTGAGTTGTCTTTGTCAGGGAAAATTCTGTTGGTAAGTGTTTAGTAAAAGAAATAATTAAAGGGTTAGTTTCACCATCTTTAACCCTAAACGTGACAAATATATATTTTTTTCCTTCGGCAAAGGGCCTAGGAGTAATAACAGATGAAAATCTAAATTGGACTGAGCACGTAACGCAAACGTGAAGGCAGACATCAGCATCTCTCCATGCCCTACAAAAATACAACAAGCTCTTCTCTCTTGACCTGAAAAAAGACTTGTACAAACACTTACGCTTTCAATGATTGATTACAGCTATGTTATGCCTTTAGGCCTATCTCATGGAAGCTATCTGTACCTGGAACTGTTATGAATGCCTGTGTTCGTTATATCTGTAATGTTAGATTCTTTTATCACATTTCGCCATCATATGCACAGCTACCCTGACTGACTGCGGACAAGCGTAGAAATTTCCATACACTGTCTTATCTACTGTCTTATCAATGGACACTCTCTCTCTCCTCGATCTTGACTTTTTATTTGAACAAACGGCACAAAGAGCCGCTCACACCAGAGAAAAGTCCTTTTTGTCCTGTTCCATCATTCAGCCACCTTCTCGAAGTCCTTCTCGGTAGGAGGAACACGACTCTGGAACAACCTCCCGCATTATATTGAAGAATTAAATAACATCTCCAGCTTCAGAAGACAGGTAACTGCATATCTACCAAAGCAACAATAATGTATAACATTGTCCTTGAATGCACCCGTTACCCTTGTACATCCTCTTTCCAACCTTATCTTCCTCATTTTTAAGTGTTCTTAGCTGATGCAGTTTTCTTAAATTACCTTTTCCCGGATCTCGCAGTATCAGGAAAGATGTATTTTGTACAATTCTTCTGCCACTGTCGCACTGTCGTGGATTTTCCGTAGCCCAATAGTGCATATTATGCCGATTTACGTTACCGCTAGCCGGCCGAAGTGGCCGCGCGGTTCTGGCGCTGCAGTCTGGAACCGCGAGGCCGCTACGGTCGCAGGTTCGAATCCTGCCTCGGGCATGGATGTGTGTGATGTCCTTAGATTAGTTAGGTTTAACTAGTTCTAAGTTCTAGGGGACTAATGACCTCAGCAGTTGAGTCCCATAGTGCTCAGAGCCATTTGAACCATACGTTACCGCTGTTGGTGAATGGCGCTTCGTCGCTAAATAGAACGCGTCCAAAAAATCTGTCATCGTCCCGTAATTTCTCTTGTGCCCAGTGGCAGAACGGTACACGACGTTCAAGGTCGTCGCCATGGAATTCCTGGTTCATAGAAATATTGTACGGGTGCATACGATGTTGATGTAGCATTCTCAACACCGACGTTTTTGAGATTCCCGATTCCCCCGCAATTTGACTGCTACTAATGAGCGGATTAGCCGCGACAGCAGCTAAAACACCAGCTTGGGTATCATCATTTTTTGAAGGTCGTGTTTGACGTTTCACATGTGGCTGAACACTTCCTGCTTCCTTAAATAATGTAACTATCCGGCGAACGGTCCGGACACTTGGATGATGTCGTCCAGGATACCGAGCAGCATACATAGCACACGCCCTTTGGGCATTTTGATCATAATAGCCATACATCAACACGATAGCGGCCTTTTCCGCAATTGGTAAACGGTCCATTTTAACACGGGTAATGTATAACGAAGCAAATACCGTCCGCACTGGCGGAATGTTACGTGATACCACGTAAGTCTACGTTTGTGCCTATTACAGCGCCATCTATCACAAAGCGAAAAAAGTGGTCCAACTAAAATATTCATATTTCTTTACGCACTACACGAATATGTAATAAAAATGGGGGTTCCTATTTTAAAAAACGCAGTTGATATCCGTTTGACCTATGACAGCACCATCTAGCGGGCCAACCATAGCGCCATCTGGTTTCCCCTTCAAGCTAGACGAGTTTCGTTCTTTGTAGTTTTTTCGTTTGATGCTTATTTCGTGAGATATTTGACCCGGTCACTATCAATGGACCACCCTGTATATCCGATTTCAAGAGCCACAAAATACTTTTGGTCCAAAAGAATCAAAGAAACTTGAAGTGACCAATATTGGTAAGGAGGTAAAACAAAGTGGAAAAATGACGAAAGAGCATATGAGAAGTTTTCTAACTACAGTCTGTGTTGAATATGTACTTGCTAACGCGAAGGGCCTATTGCTGATGATTCCTGGCCAAGTCCTAACGATCGTACCATTGTATGGACAATTCCTGACGAAACTTCCTGGCAGATTAAACTGTGTGCCGGACCGAGACTCGAACTCGGGACCTTTCATTTCGCGGGCAAGTGCTCTATCAACTGAGCTACCCAAGCACGACTCACGCCCCGTCCTCACAGCTTTACGTCCGCCAGTACCTCGTGTCCTCCCTTCCAATTTTAATCTGCCAGGAAGTTTCATATCACCGCACGCTCCGCTGCAGAGTGCGAATCTACATCTACATCTACATTTATACTCCGCAAGCCACCCAACGGTGTGTGGCGGAGGGCACTTTACGTGCCACTGTCATTACCTCCCTTTTCTATTCCAGTCGCGTATGGTTCGCGGGAAGAACGACTGTCTGAAAGCCTCCGTGCGCGCTCGAATCTCTCTAATTTTACACTCGTGATCTCCTCGGGATGTATAAGTAGGGGGAAGCAATATATTCGATACCTCATCCAGAAACTCACCCTCTCGAAACCTGGCGAGCAAGCTACACCGCGATGCAGAGCGCCTCTCTTGCAGAGTCTGCCACTTGAGTTTGCTAAACATCTCCGTAACGCTATCACGGTTACCAAATAACCCTGTGACGAAACGCGCCGCTCATCTTTGGATCTTCTCTATCCCCTCCGTCGACCCGATCTGGTACGGATCCCACACTGATGAGCAATACTCAAGCATAGGTCGAACGAGTGTTTTGTAAGCCACCTCCTTTGTTGATGGACTACATTCTCTAAGGACTCTCCCAATGAATCTCAACCTGGTACCCGCCTTACCAACAATTAATTTTATATGATCATTCCACTTCAAATCGTTCCGCACGCATACTCCCAGATATTTTAGAGAAGTAACTGCTACTAGTGTTTGTTCCGCTATCATATAATCATACAATAAATAAAGGATCCTTCTTTCTATGTATTCGCAATACATTACATTTGTCTATGTTAAGGGTCAGTTGCCACTCCCTGCACCAGTTGCCCATCCGCTGCAGATCTTCCTGCAATTTTCTAATGCTGCAACTTCTCTGTATACTACAGCATCATCCGCGAAAAGCCGCATGGAACTTCCGACACTATCTACTAGGTCATTTATATATATTGTGAAAAGCAATGGTCCCATAACGCTTCCCTGTGGCACGCCAGAGGTTAATTTAACGTCTGTAGACGTCTCTCCATTGATAACAACATGCTGTGTTCTGTCTGCTAAAAACCCTTCAATCCAGCCACACAGCTGGTATGATATTCCGTAGGCTCTTACTTTGTTTATCAGGCGACAGTGCGGAACTGTATCGAATGCCTTCCGGAAGTCAAGGAAAATAGCATCTACCTGGGAGCCTGTATCTAATATTTTCTGGGTCTCATGAACAAACAAAGTGAGTTGGGTCTCACACGATCGCTGTTGCCGGAATCCATGTTGATTTCTACAGAGTAGATTCTGGGTTTCCAAAGACGACATGATACTGGAGCAAAAAACATGTTCTAAAATTCTACAACAGATCGACGTGAGAGATATAGGTCTATAGTTTTGCGCATCTGCTCGACGACCCTTCTTGAAGACTGGGACTACCTGTGCTCTTTTCCAATCATTTGGAACCTTCCGTTCCTCTAGAGACTTGCGATACACGGCTGTCAGAAGGGGGGCAAGTTCTTTCGCGTACTCTGTGTAGAAACGAATTGGTATCCCGTCAGGTCCAGTGGACTTTCCTCTGAGTGATTCCAGTTGCTTGTCTATTCCTTGGACACTTATTTTGATGTCAGCCATTTTTTTCGTTTGTGTGAGGATTTAGAGAAGTAACTGCACTGCGGTCTTCCTCTGTGAAACAGCTTTGGAAAAAGGTGTTTAGTATTTCAGCTTTACCCGTGTCCTCCTCTGTTTCAATGCCATCATTATCCCGGAGTGTCTGGATATGCTGTTTCGAGCCACTTACTGATTTAACGTAAGACCAGAACTTCCTAGGATTTTCTGTCAAGAATCTCATTCTGGAAACATCCCTTAGTCTGTGGCTAAGCCATGTCTGCGCAATGTCCTTTCTTTCAGGAGTGCTTGTCCTGCAAGGTTAGCAGGAGATCTTCAGTAAAGTTTGGAAGGCAGGAGACGAGGTACTGGCGGAAGTAAAGCTGTGAGGACGGGGTGTGAGTCGTACTTGGGTAGCTCAGTTGGTAGAGCGCTTACCCGCGAAAGGCAAAAGTCCCTAGTTCGAGTCTCGGTCCGGCGCACAGTTATCTGCCAGGAAGTTTCCTATCAGCGCACACTCCCCTGCAGAGCAAGAATCTCATTCTGGAAAATCCTGAAGAGCGATGTTATACTCACAACATTGCCACTGAAGACTACAAAATTCACTGACGGAAAAAATCGCACCACCAACAAATGATTAATGTACAGTAACGGGATTTCGGGAGTACGTCTGTCTATGTAACACGTTTAATTGTTTAACGTTGCAAGATAACAGGTTAATGTATGGGTGAGAAAATCTATTACAAATGTGAAATGCTGGTATATTGATAACCGTTGTAACTGTCAAAATATTAAGTGAAAGCATGCAAACGTGCATGTATTGTGTCGTAGTGTGTCAGTTTGCGGCATGGAATTTCATGCTGTTGCATTTGGTCGGTCAACAGAGGCACGGTTAACGCTGATTGTGGATGACGCTGGACTTGCCATCCGATGGTGTCCAATACGTGCATCGATTGGAGGCTTATCTGATGATGGAGCATTCCAAGATAATATATCGACGCTTTGTAGAGCATATTGGGTCACAACAGCGGTATGTGGGCAAGCGTTATCCTGTTGGAAAACACTCTGTTCGTGAATGGCTACACAACAGGTCGAATCACCAGATCCACGTTGAGATTTACAGCCAGGGTGCGTAGAATAACCACGAGAGTGATCCTGCTATCATTCAAAATGGAACCCCGTATCATAACATAAGGTGTAGGTACAATATGCACAGGCCGGAGACAGGTTGGCTGCAGGCGCTCACTTGGCCTGCTTCTAGCCAAAGTACAGCCGTCGTTGGCACCTAGGCAGAAGCAGCTTTCATTTGAAAACGCGACAGACCTTCACCCCGCCCTCCAATGAACTGTCCCTTGACACCACTGAAGGCGTAAGTGACGGTGGTTTTGGGTCAGTGGACTGCACGCTAGAGGGCGTCTGTCTCGGAGCTTTCCTTGAAGTAAGCAGTTTGTAACAGTTCGTTGTGTCACTGTGTTGCCAGCTACTGCTCTAATTGCTGCCGCAGAGGCAGTACAATGCGCCAGAGACATACTCCAACCATTATGGACTTCCCACTCGGCAGTACCACGTGCCCGGTTGGCGCCCGGTCTTCGTGCGACCATACATTCTCGTGACCACAGCTGCTACATTCCTGCCAAGCAGAATCACAGAAGGAACATCCAGTTTGGCCGGCCGGGTGGCCGTGCGGTTCTAGGCGCTACAGTCTGGAACCGCGCGTCCGCTACGATCGCAGATTCGAATCCGGCCTCGGGCATGGATGTGTGTGATGTCCTTAGGTTAGTTAAGTTTAAGTAGTTCTAAGTTCTAGGGGACTGATGACCTCAGATGTTAAGTTGCATAGTGCTCAGAGCCATTTGAACCATTTGAACATCCAGTTCATCGTAGCCGTATTACACGACCTCTTTAAAACTCAGTGAATTGTTGATAAATGCGTCTTTGCCGCCTTACAGGCCTTCTTGACTAACATCAACTAACAACGTCCGTCCTGAAAGGTAACTAACAGTTAACGACCGTTGCAACGTGTATTTGAAGCAAAGCTCATTTGATTCCCCATACTGGCGCTTCTAGCGCCACTCTTGGAGAGTGGCACGAAATATGGATAGACGTCATCTTTCAGTTGTAGAAACGCGCTTACCAACTCGCACAACTCGTTCCTGCTGTTAGGATTTTTCTCCATCAATGTATTTCCACTTCTTGTGTACTTCTGTAGCTAATATAAGAACTACATGTAAGGGATCGTTGCTTTTCTAAGATACAATTTGAAAAACTACAAGGAAGATTACACGGTCGCCATTTCATCGCTAGACTTCACTCTGTATTATACAGTCAACTTTCTGCAGGAAAGTACAAGACAGTGTTACAGTATGCTTGGCAAAAGGAGGCTTACGACACTGACATACCAGTATCACCCTTTGAAAAAGAAATTAATGCGGTATTCGGTATTCAAATGCAGAAGTGACGTTGGATATAAAAAAGTGGCTTTAGTCGGATAAGCGTGTTGTGTGATCTTAGGCTTTCCCAGCGAATTAACTGTTTGTACTGTTCTCTGGTGGCCAGCCAGGTGCAGTCGTTTTCAAGCCACGATATTTCGACAGCGTTCCTTGCCGTCATCTTCAGCTGATACTTGCAGACTGAGCGTCTCCGCTGAATCTCCTCCCTTTTATATTCCGATCGCTCCCCACCCCTTCCCCCGCGTCCTGCCGCAAGCGGCGCCGCGTGGAGGGGTGGTGGGGAGGGGCGGGCTGCTGCCTGCTGGATGCGAACTGTGGACCATCGGATGTCCTGTGGCATATAACTTCTCTATTCAGTTCTCTTCCTTCCTTCTTTCTAAATATTTAATTTCGTTTTGTTTATTAATATCTTACTTGATTTTGTATTAGTTATAAGTTTTTCTAATGTTGCACAAAAAAAAGATATTAAATGGATCTAAACAGAGCCCGCCTCCACGTGGCGGGACACGGGAAACGGTGTGAGTGGGGACGGGAGCCGGTGTGGTGTTAACTTTCAGTCACTCCGGACCCCGGACCCAGTCACAGCGGCTAAGTGGCAACATACGACCCACCATAAGAAGTTAGACGGTGGGTCATAAAATATAAGCAGCTAGTGAAAAAAAAGTGTCCTGTGGCCTTCGTCGGGCGCGGAAGTCGCTTTGGGTCGGCGCTGTGCTTTTAGTTGGCTGAGTGCTGGGTCCCAGGCTTTGCTGAGGTTGAACCAGGCGTCTCTGTTGATCAGCTACACGTATTTCAATCGCCTCCTTCAGAACTCAGTCCCAAAAAGTTTTACGGCAGGCCAGGCCAGGGGAGGAGATTCAGCGGAGACGCTCAGTCTGCCAGTATCAGCTGAAGATGACGGCAAGGAACGCTGTCGAAATATCGTGGTTTGAAAACGACTGCACCTGGCTGGAGACTCGAGAACAGTGCGAACAGTTAAGCATGTTTTTCCGCGCACTTTGCTTTGACGACTTCTTTGAAATTCCACACCTGTACTTCGAAGACTGAGTAACTCTGCGGTACTATCAGGTCTGTAGAAAAACGTTTATTGTTGAGAAAGCGTAATTATTTTAAGCAGAGGTAAATATAACAAGTGAAAACATTGAAATATCTTTGCTTTGATATTTACTTTATTTGCTTTGCCTAAGTTCGCTTTGAGTAGATGATTATTAAAATCCCGCCACCCTCCTCAATCCAAATTCCCATTTATGCCCCAGCCCACTTGGTATTCCCCCTAAATTGAACTGCATTGCTGAGGCTCTCCAACCGTATTGGAACAGAGACCTCAGCATCGAACCAAGTGGGGAATCCTGCCTGAAACAAAATCAAATGAAACTTTATAGTTCTAGAGACCTTGTCAAGTCTCAAACATCCACGATGTATATGCGCAGACTGAAGTGGGGAACGAAAATTTGTACCAAGGCCGGATTCGAACTGGGTCTCCTGCTCACTAGGCAATGCTCTGACCACTACGCCACCCTGGCACTGCAGTTTTGCACAACTGCAAGAACCACCCTAGCGCTCTTCCCTCCTCAATCCAAATTACCATTCACTCCTCAGCCGGGGTGGGTCGTGCGGGGTAGCTGTGCGGACTAGGGCGCTGTGACACGGTGCGTGAGGCTCCCTCCATCTGAGGTTCGAGTACTACCTCGGGTATGGGTGTGTGCGATGTCCTTAGCGTAAGTTAGTTACAGTGAGATTAAGTAGTGTGTAAGCCTAAGGACCGATGATCTCAGCAGTTCGGTCCCATAGGAACTTACCACAAATTTCATTGGCGTCACGCAGGGTTCCCTATTTCGTTCGATGCTGAGCTGCTATTCCAATAGAGATGGAGAGCTCAAAATGGTTCAAATGGCTCTGAGCACTATGGGACTTAACTTCATAGGTCATCAGTCCCCTAGAACTTAGAACTACTTAAACCTAACTAACGTAAGGACATCACACACGTCCACGCCCGAGGCAGGATTCGAACCTGCGACCGTAGCGTCCGCGCGGTTGCAGACTAGCCACACCGGCCGTCAGATGGAGAACCTCTGCAATACAGTTCGCGTTTTGGGGGAATAACAAGTGGGCTGAAGTGTGAATGGGAATTTCGCTCGAGTAGGGAGAGGCGTGCTAGGGTAGACCGTGCAGGTGTGCAAAGCCATTGTGTCATGGTGGCGTAGTGGTCAGCACATCTGTCGAATGAGCAGGAGACTTGGGTTCGAATCCTGGCCTTGGTAAAAATTTTGAGTCGCCTCTTTCGTCTCCATATAAACAACATGGATTATTGATATTCTTGTGTATGAGTCGGAACTATGGGCCTCGTGGAAAAAGGGTGACCTAACTGAGTCACACAATTTGACTCTTAGTCTGATCACGAGGTGTGGCCATTAATTGCACGCGTTGATCACGTAGGCTGACGTGAGGATCAATGAACTGTACTTGACGGGATGTATCTGGAACATCTTAGGTGATTAGGAAGTTAGTAGACAGGAATACAATTAAATACTTAGCTTTAATTCAGTATCAGCGGTGAACGTCGATCTTGACGTTGTACAATAATACTTACAAGTGCAGTTATAGACTGAACTGCGAATACTTCTTTACAGTTCTGATTGCTTCACACATATAGATCAATTGTCAATGCATAAACTGCATGTGGCGCCTGGCACGGTCGTAGCTACTTACTTAGCTGAAAGCTATGCTAACTAGCGTCTCTGCCCATGAGATCTCTCAGGTTATAACGAGTGAACCATTCCCATTAAAGTCGGCTGTAGAACTGGCCAGTGCGCTAGCTTGTCTCGTAAGACCAGCCGAGTGGCGGCGCTCGGTCTGCTCGCGTCGACAGTGGCGACTCCCGTGTCCGATGTGTACTGACGGACCCTGGCCGATTTGAAGCCTAAAACCAAGCCAGTGTGGTGCCTTGCGGTAACACCACAGATACGTCTCTCGTATAACCGGTGTAATTAAGCATCTGAAAGGCACATACAAATAATTTTGTCATGACTTATTTATCGTGTATTCGGAGCCTATTTTCGTGCATTTCTCAGCGTTCAGGATCATGCACTTCACTTGTGAGTGAAGGCAGCCGATCAAAATATCGGTCATGCTCACCTATGCGAAGGCGGAAATATCATAGTGAAAATAGAGTCCTTCTCGCTCATCTCTGCACCCATGGACACAAAGAACATCCGAGCGCCAGTTCCGAGCAATTTCCTGGCTTTTTGACCGGCTTCACGGAAGCGAGCGAGCACCGAATTATACAAGAAACGGCACTGTACCAGTGGGAGAACAAAAGCTGCAGAGTCCGAGTCAAAAGAGCTAACAACGGTTCCGGTCAAATAACACCGTCGGCAGGTAGCAATCTCCGACGGGACTGTTACCAAAGGCAGTTACTTCAATCGTTCTTGGAACGCGGGATAATTTCCGCCGCTGGGGGACCTCTCGGCGAACAGGCAAAAGACACGGAGAGGGCGAGCGGGTGCGGCCGGCGGTGGGCGGCGGACTTCAAAGGGAGCCGGCTATCAGTCAGGGGCGTGGGCAGCCTTCCCTCTAAATCGATTTATCGTCGGCACAGGAAAGGGAAATCAATTGGGGCGGGGGCCGGGTAGACGGGGCGGTTTTCCCTCCACTTGAGAACCAATATCCCGGCGACAGACGCGGCCGCTCATCTGCCTCGGGCAGACGGACGGCACGTCGCGGCTGCCGGAGCGAGTCGCAGTAATTGTCTGCTCCTCCCGGCTGATCCATCCAGGGGGCGCGCGCCGCTTAATTAGCTATCAGCGGGGACCGGCGGCGCCGCGGGATTCACTGCTCTCTAGCAGAAGGTCACGAAGCTCGCTACCGTAGTCTGCGGCACAGCCGAGCGAATACAGGCGAACGTGTAACAGACAACGCGAATTCACTCTAGTGTAAACGCCGCTAGGTGCTCCTGGGAAAACGGCGTTCACTCGTGTTCGGTTCGCATTCTCTTGCGTTTGCCCGTTTTCCGCTGGTCTTTTAGTGAAGCAGGGGATACAACCCGTCGGCTTTGACCAATGACTTCATACATTAGTCATAGATAGTAATGTTTTCACATCGAAGCATAGATAATAAAACAGTTCTGTGTTCCGGATAAGCGCTATCATTGTACATTAAAATAATTATTCGTAGTGATATTGAGGTAATTTGGAGTATTAGTTTGTTATTGTAGAACAATTTTTAGTGTCTTATTTCCATTGTAGGAATGGATTTGTCTGTTTGTGGGTACGTAATTTTCATTACTGTCTGTCTAGGCGAGCTTCGGTTATTCCTCGATATTTCCGTGTGGTAGGTTCACTTTTCCATTTGCTTCTTTCACTGTATTTCGCTATTTTTACATATTTCACTGTTTTATTCCACCAATATGTATATTTTCGTGTTGTGAAGTACGTAATAGAAACTTCTCAGCTGTCGATCTTCTTTCGTTTCCCAGCGCTAGTATCAGTACGACATTTTCGAATGTGTACTTACTATATTACAGACGAAACCCCCGACACAACTAAAATTTGTATCCCGTCCTTCACTTCACCTTTACACTGACGACACAACTAAAATTTTTATCCCGTCCTTCACTTCGCCTTTACACTGACACTATATATATGTCAATTGGCGAGCAAGATACAAATGTTGCGTATAGCTATATAGCTCAAGTAACGAATGGGATACTATTAGCGTCCAAAGCAACAAGAAAACAGTACCCCATACTGAAGTACGAGATACAAATTGTACATGTGTCTTCTTCTATCTCTCTGTAGTTCAATTAAGGTACAGTTTGCAAATGTAACGTTCGTCTATTTCCACCTTTTCGTTAGCAGTGTACATATACAGAGGTCAACGGAAGTCTGGTACATACGAGGGCTATCCACAAAGTACATTACGTTTTGGAATTAAAAATAAATAAAGTATTGGAATTTTTTTATTATATACAGATGAAAGCCACACTTCAATACTACTTTTCTACATAGTTGCCATTTAAATTAAGGCACTTATCGTAGTGATGGACGCGCTTGGAAATTCCTTCGTCGTAAAATTCGGCCGCCTGCGCCTTCAACCACGTGGTTACCTCTTCTTGAAGCTGTGCGTCGTCATCAAAACGCTGCATAGCCAACCACTTCTTCATTGCTGGGAATAAGTGGAAGTCGCTCGGTGCCATGTCGGGACTGTACGGCGGCGGAGGAAACAACTCCCACTTAAAAGATTCGAGAACTTCACGAGTGGCATTTGCCGTGTGGGCCCGGGCGTTGTCGTGAATCAGCAAGATCTTTGGGCCCAACTTTCCCCTGCGCTTGTTTTGTATTGCTCTTCTGAGGTTGTGCAGAGTTTGGCAATACCTTTTAGAGATTATTGTAGTGCCTCTTTCCAGGAAATCCACAAAAATCGTATTTCTACCGGGTTACTGATTAACCACGTGGTTGAAGGCGCAGGCGGCCGAATTTTACGACGAAGGAATTTCCAAGCTCGTCCATCGCTACGATAAGTGCCTTAATTTAAATGGAAACTATGTAGAAAAGTAGTATTTAAGTGTGGCTTTCATCTGCATATAATAAAAAAAAATTCCAACACTTTATTTATTTTTAATTCCAAAACGTAATGTACTTTGTGGATAGCCCTCGTATATTACATACGTAGGTCCTTCTGTCATCAGTAGTACTGATATGTACGTAAGAAAAGACTGTTAGTAAAAGCGGAGACGAAATAAAAAATACATCTACAATTTGTATCCCGTGCTCCAATTAGGGTTTACTGAAGCTGAGGATACATCGTTCAAGTGAAGAACAGGACAGTAATGCTAGTTGTAAGGGGTCCGTAGGCCCTTACTGTAAGTTTGCACTCGGCACAGGTCGATAGGGTGAACAATCGATTGTGTCGTGTTGCGAGAGCGAGTGTGAGTTTAGTCAGTGCCATGTTGCGGGTAGAGGTGTGCGGAAGCCAGTTGTTGTAATGCAAGGCTTTAACGACAAAGGGAGTTGCCATCGCCGTGGTTTAACCCCTTTGTACTAGAATAATATCGGGAAGGTGAAGAAGTATTATTACGAAAGTGATTAGTGACATTCTAGTGCCGATATTTTAGTTTCGCGTCTACTGCGCCGGCATCACTTTGGATTGCAGTGTTGAAATGCAGTGATGGATTAGCGTGTGACGATAATGGAAAATGAAGAGGCCTGTGCTGAGATTAGCCGTATTTAGATATGTATGACGAAGGCAGTGGCTGTCTCCTCCTTTTTGTGTTTTTGAGACGAATATAAGTCGTAATTAGTGAAACTGTGTTGGTGTTTTCTTGTTACCAGACATTTCATTATTACAGCATTTGAGAAGGACGAACTGGAAAGTAACAACTTCCGTAGCAGTCAGTTCCGATTGCCAGCCCCATTAGGTACACGGTCACATTAATAATAATTATTGGGCTGCTATTCTATCAGATCAGGTCGGGATAAATAAACGGAGGTATTACACCTTGGCTTACCGTGTAAGGACAAGTGCAATTTTCGGACGAATAGTAAGAACAATAGGTAATTTTGTCTTGCTTAACGCGAGAAAATATTTTTCCAATTTCGGATGAAAACAGAGTATAAACTTTAAAATCGCGACAAAAAACAGTGCATTTTGAACAATACGAAGTAATAGCATCTTACAATTGTGAATAAACTGTTTTTTCCTTGCCATATTAGATAAGAGTAATAGTGTCGATAAACTGTGTTATAATGTGCAAACGCGTAAATCCGCGCGAAAAATTGTGAAAAGTGAACACCAAAGAAAGACACGTGTGAACATTACCACAGCAAAACGAGCTAAGAATTCGTCATGGAAGCTTTTAAAGAAGTGTTTAGTAGTAATGTTGTGACCGAAATTGCTCTCTGAGTAGTGAAAATCGAGCAACTTCATGTGGACCCATAAACTGTTATGCAGGCGACAATATATGTGGCGACGCAATTGTTGAGTGACGTCACGCAGACCCGTGTAGCAGCTGCACCAAAGAGCTTCGATCCGTGAGGTGATTCCACACGTCATCCCAACTACCTGTGCAAGGAGTAGGTCAGGCTCAGACGCGCTACACTGACACCGAGCGCCAACCCGGCATCTAGCAGCCGAACTACAAACTATGCCCGCCTGCAGAGCCACGGAGCGGCCGACTGAGAACTACGATGACTCGCCACAGATCTTCAGCGCGACTTCACGCGGCTCCGGGGGCAGTACAGCGCCACGCCCACTTCAAATGTCAAAACATCGCGACTTGTGGTAACGTCAATTGGTGAGTGAAGACAACTGGTTAGCATAACATTAAATTGCAGTGTACTGTCTTCACGATAAATAAACAGTTTTAAACTGAGTTTTACCTTAGGACAAGTGCCCAATTACAGTAATTTCCGAAAGGTTTGCGAAACATACTCTGAAATATAGCATACTTATTGATGCATGCTGCGCTGTCTCAATGGTGATTACACAGATATGCTCATTGTTTTTGGGGATTTTACATTTATAGATTTAATGAATGGTGTGATTTATCTTATTTAAAACATTTTACATAAACTCTGTATGTGAAAATTGATATTTGAAATTATTAGGTTTTGAGAGTCGTTATGTTCAGTATTCATACGTATTGTATCAATTTTGGGATTAACTGAAGATACTGCAGTTACTGTTTGATTAGTTTTCGCGGTAATTACGAGTGTTTTGGGTTACTAGAGGTTATTTTGTATTACTTGCCTGTGCATTAAAAATAACCAAACATGTCTACTGAAGATAAGCAGGTTTGTGAGGCAGTAGTTGAAAGGAAAGGGATAGGACAGGAAGACAGAGATGATTCAGGAATCAGTGATTGTGGATTGTCATTAGAAAGCCCATTAGCACATTCAACTAGTTACCCCGAGACACCGGGACAAACGATGAGAAATAAGTCAGTTTCAGAGGGTGCAGATACGTGGTCGATGTTGGCAGCCTTGCTAAAAGAAACTAGAGAAAGGGAAGAAATATTTCGCAAATCATTAGAGAAAGGTTTACAAGAAACTAGAGAATCATTAAAGGAAGATTTACAAGAAACTAGAGAATCATTAAAGGAAGATTTACAAGAAACTAGAGAAAGGGAAGAAATATTCTGCAAATCAGTAGAGGAAGGTTTACAAGAAGCTAGAGAAAGGGAAGAAATATTCCGCAAATCATTAAAGGAAGATTTACAAGAAACCAAAGAAAGCTTAGAAGAGTCATTTAAGGAAACCATAGCACAAGAGATCAAAACATCGCAAATGAAGATAGAATGTAATCTGAAGAAGGAAATGCAGGAGTTACAAGAACGATTGAAGATGGACATCAACGAGAGAGAGAGTAAGCTACAGAAGAGTAAAGGATCAACGAAGTGGAAACAAATTGCAATCATCGAATCGGCGAGGTGACGCAGATGCAGAAACAATGCAATGATGCGGTTAAGGGGATAGGAGATAGGCAAAACCAACTAGCTGTCAATCTGAGAAATGCTATAGCCGTGCAACGAGAAGAGGATAACAAGAGGGTTGCAATGGAGGTCAGGCAATTACAACAGGGAGTGCAACAATTGGAGAGCAAGACAGAAGAAATTGATAAACGAATTAGCAGTGCCACTTTAACAGTTGGGGAAGGTAGAGTTGTTACCTTGATGAGCGGTGATAATCAGTATGTCCAAAGTAATACAGGGCAGAAATTTAAACCGAAAGGAGGGTTGCACCCAATGATATTTATGAAATGGTTAAAAGGAGTTTTCTCAGCACATTTTAAAGACGCAGACAAAATTCAATTTGTAATAGATAGGATGGAAGGTGAGGCTTTCACTTGGGGAGTCAGGAAGAAGGAAGGGGCTACTAATTATGATCAGTTTGAAGGGGAATTCTTGAAGAAATACTGGTCCAAATGTCATCAGTGTGCAGCAATTGAGGACCTACTACACCGCAAGTCACTTAATACATGGAGAGGAACGTTGAGAGAGTTTGCCGAACATTTGTGGGAATTGAACGAGACCTTGGAACAATCCCTGAGTGATGACATAATGATATCAGCGATAAAAAGAAGATTGAGCCGGAGAATGCAAGAAACTGTATCCGGGAGCCTAATTAAAGATAGGGAGGCCTTGATGGAGATACTGGAACAGTTGGAATCTCTTCGATCACAGAAACACAATCAAGCTAATGATCAAAACCGAGAGGGAAATAGTGACCAAAGGAATCATTTCAATAAGTCGTCTAATTATAGAGGAAGAGGTGGTGGCCATAGGTATAGAAACCATGGTGGTGAACGGCAATGGAGAAATGATTGGAGAAGGAGTGAAGAACCAAGAGATCATGAGAGAGGAAGGGATAGGCGAATGAATGACACAGTGCATATAGAAGAGGCGGAGAGACCGGAAAACTGAATGACACTCCAGATGAGGTCCGGTCAGGAGTGAGAGCTACAATGTAACCTCCCCGTGAGAAAATTGAAGAATGATGATTGATCATTAAACCCACAATAATATTAATTAAATAATGAAGCATGAACTGAATGTAACATCTGAACAGAATAATTAAACCTGACAAATCTTATAAGGGCAGCAACGCTGACCTTCGACCCTGTGAAATAATTAAACCTGGTAAATTCTTACTTCAGTAAAACTGCATCTATATCTGCTCTTATTTTTCGGCACAGCTCCGTGCAATGTTGGCCCATATTTAATTTTGATTCTTGGAGGGAATGCATAGGAAATATTATTTAACTTGAAATGAATCTTTTTCTTTAAAAAGTGGAAAAATTCTTTAAATTGAAATGATTACTTTTCTTTAAAAGATTTACTTTATAAAAAATTATTATTGGGGCATTTCTTGAACAGATTAATTACAATTAACACACGTTATTAGCTGAGCGCAATGCTGCTTCATTACCTTCTACCATAATACACATCGTCCACCACAATCCTGACCAGATTCGGAAGAACAGCACGCCGTCGACGCATGCCGACTCCCGCAGACTAGCACCGACTACTACACCAGACTGCTACTACTATCCAACTGTCTACTCTCTCTGCCCACTCGTCACACACTACTGCCGACAGACTACTACTGCAGACAGAGTGCAACTCGCAACTCGCTCGGTCAAGTGCAGACTAGCAACGATAAATAACTCTCTGGTCAGAGATTCTGTCATGCCTCGCCATCGCTGGTAATGAATACATACGTGTTTCATAACCCTCCACTGGGGGCGGGGGGCAAAAATTTGGCAGTGATGGTGAGTCATTTGGACTTGCCATGAGCAACAAATTTTTTCTTAACTAACTTTACAATCACAGAATATACAGATATATAGGTGTAGAACATGAAGGAAATATAGTGCACATGCACTGAGTACAGAACATATCAGGTAATGACAAAATATATATACAATGAGTACAGAACATATCAGCAAATCACAAAAAATGTATATGCAATGAGTAGAAATCATGTTAACAAAATGACAAAAGTGCACATGCACTGTAGTTCAGAACATATTTGCAATTCACAAAAATATATATAGGCCATAAATACAAATCATGATTTTTTTTTTAACTATGTCACAAGAATTAGGATAGGAAAGGGAAGGATTGCGTCACGGTTGTAGCACTTTAGGTTGCACGCAGCTGCATTGAAAGTCCATATCTTTCTACAGAAGCACAACACCAAGTGAGGCAATCTAAAGTTCTTTTCCCAGAAGTATTAACCAGCATAGCCAAGACACTGAAATGCCGTAGTAATATTCCATGTTATCCTTTTGGTAGTACATTAGGTACCTCAAACAGTGGGACCATAATAGCATCTTCATCACTCATGGTGGTGGACAGCATGTCGTGTCAACACCACGTTCTTGTCTATTACAACAACGTAGAATTTAGTGCAAAAACCAAATATAGTGCTCCATGATCATGAGGATATACAGGACAAACGGATATTGCAGTAATTCCAGGTAATTAGGTTCAAATGGTTCAAATGGCTCTGAGCACTATGGGACTCAACTGCTGAGGTCATTAGTCCCCTAGAACTTAGAACTAGTTAAACTTAACTAACCTAAGGACATCACAAATATCCATGCCCGAGGCAGGATTCGAACCTGCGACCGTAGCGGTCTTGCGGTTCCAGACTGCAGCGCCTTTAACCGCACGGCCAGGTAATTAGGTGAGAAGGTGAAGGACATTAAGTCACATACTAGTCTCCATTGAGAATTACACTAGTAATGGATGGCACTCATTGCCCAGTCATTGAACATTTCTGTACCATGTACATAGTATTACAGAATAATGTTCATGAGTAACTTTACAGAGAACATTGGCACTCACTGCCTAATTACAAACCATCAGAAGTCATTTACAGAGAACATTGGCACTCATTGTCTAATTACAAACCATCAGAAGTCATTTACAGAGAACATTGGCACTCATTGCCTAAGTACAAACCATCAGAAGTCATTTACAGAGAACATTGGCACTCATTGCCTAAGTACAAACCATCAGAAGTCAT
The DNA here is from genome assembly GCF_021461385.2 of Schistocerca piceifrons. Taxonomy (NCBI): domain Eukaryota; kingdom Metazoa; phylum Arthropoda; class Insecta; order Orthoptera; family Acrididae; genus Schistocerca; species Schistocerca piceifrons. The sequence goes on along the minus strand of NC_060141.1, from coordinate 704,643,265 downwards.
TTACAGAGAACATTGGCACTCATTGCCTAATTACAAACCATCAGAAGTCATTTACAGAGAACATTGGCACTCATTGTCTAATTACAAACCATCAGAAGTCATTTACAGAGAACATTGGCACTCATTGTCTAATTACAAACCATCAGAAGTCATTTACAGAGAACATTGGCACTCATTGCCTAAGTACAAATCATCAGAAGTCATTTACAGAGAACATTGGCACTCATTGTCTAATTACAAACCATCAGAAGTCATTTACAGAGAACATTGGCACTCATTGCCTAATTACCATCAGAAATCATTTACAGAGAACATTGGCATTCATTGCCTAATTACAAACCATCAGAAGTCATTTACAGAGAACATTGGCATTCATTTACTAATTACAAACCATCAGAAGTCATTTACAGAGAACATTGGCATTCGTTGACTAATTACAAACCATCAGAAATCATCACAGTATTACAGAATAATGCACATGATTAATCTAATTAAAGTAATCATTGTCCTCATAGTTCATCTTATTACATTAATCAGTGGCATTCATTTACCAGTTACAAAGCATTTTTTTGTGCTAGCAATGCATTGCGTTGGGATCGATAATTAATAACAATATTTGCTTTTGAGTTATTGCTGCAAATGAAGATGTGTAACGACATTCGTCATAAGTCAGCTGTATCAAGATTATGAAACAAGTAGAGTATATGTAATCACATTCATAAATGACATGGGTTTAATGAACAACTGCTTATAGTACATTAATTTCATGAATAATTTCTCCTGCAAAATATACAAAAATGGATTATTAGACTGAAAGAAGAAACGCATTTTATGCTGAAAAGTAGTGAACTTCGAATTAACAGGTAGTGAAATGTGTATAAAGAAATATGTGTTCCCTAGCTGTCCTTTCCAACACCTTCAGCCATCCTACTATGCAATTTAACACATACTGTCAAAACGAACTGCAACAAATACTTAAATAACTACATAGCATAAATACATAAACTTCAACATCATCCTCATCTGTACATAAAAAACTTCATTATCCATCACTTCATTATCCATATTATCATAACTCCATTATTATCATCACCTGTAAAGAAAAACTTCATTATTCATAGTAGCATATTCTTCATCATTATTCATCATCATTCATTAACATCTGCAAAAAAGTCACTTCATTATTCATTATACAATTATTCCTTATTTCTATCATATTTCACCACTAAAACTAAGATGTGAAGTTCTGTCTGACAGCCTGCATCAATCGCTTTGTATTCTGAAAGAAAAAATTAGTTAAGACTGCTATTCTACGATGTGTATAGTATATTCTTGTTAATGCTTGTTAATCCTGATCCATTTACTCTTCCTCATAAGGTTTTTGCATCTTCTTTCGTTTATTCCGTAGGTGAAATTCCATTTCTGTTTAATTTATTTCCTTTACACGTTATATCTTTCTGAAAATGATGAACAAAGATTAATGTCTTGCATTTAATTCATATACCCATTAGACAAAAATTGGTTTGTAGTGATATAATTAAGCATACAGCATAGCATGACAGAAAACGTAATATGTCAAAAACATCGACAGTGTTCAGAAGCAAAAATGTACTCAGTGTATCACAATGTAGCAGCAAAAAAAAAAAAAAAAAATGTAAAATAGTCACGATGTTTAGCTATCATAAGGCAAAATGTTAAAGTCAACTGGTGTTTGTTATATCTTAAATATTTCATAGTACATACAAACAAAACAGGAAAACAATCATGCATACATAAAAAATGGAAAATGTGCACGGTCTGATGTGTAACGACAAGAAAAGCGGCCTGCTAACCTTACCTTGCCGGGAACTTGCTAAGAAAAAATACGATAATCATCAGTAGGTGTTCATGTGAATATAATTGCATAAGCGGTCATAAAAAATTTGGAAATGGCATTACAGTGTGTTAAATCATAAAGTATCTTCATTCAATAAAAGGTTTAATATTCGATATGTGGTGGTTTCCTTTCGATTTTCTGGTTCTCAAAGTTTCGACGTGTACAACATTGGGGTGTGGAATGCTGCGAATCCGATATGGTCCTGCGTATAGAAGTTCAAATTTACTGCACCTACCTTTTATTTTGTTGGATAAATAGTGTGTACGTACTGATATCTTCTGTCCAATGTGAAAGTCATGGCGTGTACAAACCTGTTCTTGTTGTCTTCTCCGGTGCTCTGCGGCATTTGGTAAGGAATTAATTACATCTTGGAATGATAGTATGTGTGTGTCCCAATCAATATGCTTTTTATGGCAGTAAATTCTACACAGTTTACCAATTTCCTTCATTATTCGTTCACAAGGGTTCGAAGAAGCATGGTACCTGGATATATAGATCGGAGAAATGTTTCTAGCTCGTAACATACGTGTCCATATAGCAGATCGAAACTGTGATCCATTGTCAGAAATTACTTTCAACACATGCCCTACATGAAATAGAAAATGTTTTACAAATACTTTCGAAACAGTTCTAGCAGTAGCTTTGCGTAACGGAGTGAAAGTAACAAATTTTGAAGTGAGTTCAACAGCGACAAAGATGTAGCAAAAACCTCTATTAGTTCTGGGAATCGGACCAAAAATGTCTACAGCGGCCATATGTCTTAATTTAACAGGTACAATGGGATGTAATGGAGGAATATGTGAAGTCGTGTCTGACTTAGCTTTCTGGCAGATTTTACATGACGCTAAAACTCGTCATATACGTTTCTCCATGTTCGTAAAATAACAGTTCTATCTCAGTATAAGAAAACATTTTCTGGCTCCGTAATGTGCGTAACTTAAATGAGTATACCAGATTAATTTGTTAACAAGCTCGTCAGGAATGCATAATAACCAATTGTTGCTGTCAGGATGAGAGCGGCGAAACAGAATGTCATTGCGTACAGTGTAATGGTTTCTAATGGTAACATTATTTCTATCTTGCCAAAGGTGTTTAATCTCTTTCCACGCGTTGTCTTTACTCTGCTCTTGTGCTATGTCTTGTAATGACGACGAAATGAAATTTTCAAATGCAACTTGTTGAATGTACATGACGCTGAAATTTGCTTTGCAGAAGTTGGTTTCGATGTCTTGCTGATTGTTGCCGAGAGAACGAGATAGTGGGTCTGCTACAACATTTTGTGAGCCGGGAATGTGAACAATTGTAAAATTAAATTCCTGCAAGTAAAGTTTCCATCTGCTTAATCTGTCGTGTGTAAATTTAGCCGAAAGTAAAAATTGTATCGCTCTGTGGTCTGTGTAAACGGTGGTATGTCTTCCATAAAGAAAATGCCTAAATCTTGTAAAAGCCCAAACAACACATAATGTTTCCAGTTTTGTAACAGAATAATTTCGGTCAGCGGGTGAGAGAATGCGACTTGCAAATGCGATGTTTTTAATTACTGTTGAGCCATCTTCTTCAATTTCCTGGAAAATATGTACGCCTAAAGCGGTGTTAGAAATGTCGGTGGCAATGGAAAAATTTCTGGTAAGATCTGGGTGCGATAAAAGTGGTGCATTCAACAAAGCATGTTTCAGGTTCATAAATTCAGAATGTGCTTGCTTATCCCAGGACCAAATAGTGTTTTTCCCTGTCAACTGGCATAATCTAGGGGTGTCTAAAGCAGAGTAATGAATAAATTTACGAAAAAAGTTAATTAAACCCAAAAAACTGCGTAGTTGTTTCTTCGTCGTAGGAACAGTAATGTCACGTATAGCTTGAAGTTTTTCCGGATCAGGCGCAATGCCCTCTGCTGAAATTACGTGTCCAAGAAATTTTATAGAAGTTTTACCTAAGTGCGATTTACTGAGATTAACTGTAAGTCCTTGTGCACGAAAAGTTTGCAACAGTCGTTCAAGAATCAGATTGTGTTCAGACCAGTTAGCTTCCGCAATAAGAATGTCGTCTACGTACGTTGTGATTCTGTCTTTAAGTTCTGTCGGAAGCATTGTGTTCAAACCGCGAATAAAAGCTGCAGAAGAAATAGTTAAACCGAATGGTAATTTACAAAATTGATAACAGTCACCAAAACAGAGAAATGCTGTGTACTTTCTGCAGTTCGGATGGAGCTGAATTTGCCAGAATCCCGATTTCAAATCTAATGTAGAATAAATAGCAGTACCGTGAAATTTCTGTAGTAGTTCCTCTAGTGTCTGTGGTCTATCTGTTTCATTAATAATTATGTCATTGATGTGACGTGAATCAAGCACGAGGCGAAGTGAACCATCTTTTTTCTTAACAATACGGAGCGGGTTTATGTACGGACGAACTGCCGGTTCAATAATTCCTTCGTCAAGCATACCTTGCAATTCCTTCTTAACTTGTTCTCTATGGATATATGGAATGGGATAATGCATGGCTTTAAATGTGTCGTGCTGTTTGACTTGAAATTCATACATAAAACCGGACATAGTACCAGGAACATTGTCAAAATCTGGAGCTTGCTGTAAAAGAATTTTGTGTAGTTGAGTGCGTTCGTCGTCTGTATTTGCACTGCTTTGTATAACTTTATTAGAAATCATCTGTATTACGTCATAGTCAGCTTCGTCTGGAGTATTATAGTTATGCGCGTACGTATCTGTGAACAATGTGGAATTACAGTCTATGCTACGTGATACGGAAGTGACCTCTGTGCGATTAATTGTTTCTTCTTCTGCAGATAATGAGTGCTGAAATTCTAAAGCCAATTGTACATTTTCATCCTTCAACATTAAATATGAATTTTGAATGTCAATGACTGCGTCGTGTTGTACCAGAAAATTAGTACCTAAAATAACGTCCGTTGTCTATAAAGGAACAAACCAAAAATTTGAGTGAAATGTGTGACCTGCAATACAAAATGATAAATGCGTCTGTAATTTAACATCTACTCCTTTACTCGACACTGCTCCTTTCACTTTCGTTTTGCCTAGTGATAATGTAGGATAGGTATTCTCTTTGTTACACTCGTTGAAAGTTTCTTCATTTATTACTGACATAGGTGATCCGGAATCGATTACTGCTGAAAATTTCGATGAACCAATTTTAATTTCGATGACAGGATGTGAAATGGTTTTCTGAACAACTGGTCTTTCCTGTAAAAGACTGTCTCGGATGTCGTCAAAAGTAATAACATTTTCGTGAACAACATTCTGCGTGTCTAGAGTAGTGCTTGTGTTACTGGAAGATGCGACCGGTACTGTATCTAGTCAAATTCTATCTGACGTGTTATTATTTTCGGGAGGATGCTGTGGCATTTCCACTATTTGAACTGTTCTGTTATTTCTTCCAGACGTATTACGCTCTGGATGATATCCACTATCTGGTTCATTCATGAGAATATGTTCTTGCGGATGATTTTGCTGTTGGTAAGACCGACTGTTATTAGATGTACGCTGAAAATTATGCTCATTGTTTTTACGTCTGTCGTGATAGTCATTTCTATACGGCGCATTGCGATAGGAATTGAAATACTGTGTTTTCTGCACGTAGTTATTTCATTGCTGCCGTGCGTTACTATTTGTGGGAGCTGAGACTATACGTGCACGCGGCGAAACATTAAAGCCTGGTTGACCTTGTGCATTACATTGTTGGTTAGGTGTACTAACCGGCTGGCTTTGATGCTGTTGCGGAGAAAAACGTCTATTGTTACAAAAATGTAGTTCTTCTTGCTGATAATTTTGTCGATACTGATAATTAAAATTTTGCCTGTTATTAGAATTCTGGTGGTTGTCGTTCCTGAAGCGTCTATTACCTTTACTATTGAAATTGCGTGGCTGATCGTAATTACTGTAAGTTTGTTGGCCTTGGTTATTATATGAAAAATTTTTGTTTACAAAGGAATAATCCGATTGCTGCACTTCCAAAAGCTGTAACAGATCTCTGAATGCCGAAATATTTTCCTTCTGCTGATCCGTTAAAAGTGACACTCATAATGACCGTGGTAATTTAGAAATACATAATTGAATAAGTGCAGACTCACTGTAAGGTTCACTTAGGTACTGGTTTTGTTGGACCATGTGCTGAAAAAATAGCGTGACTGTGGAAAAATTTGAGTTCTCATAATTTGGTGAACTAATTAATTGATCCTTAATTCCGCGCTGTGTCGTCTTCGACCAATACGCTGACAGAAAAGCATTCTGAAATTCTTCTACCGAGTAACATTGTCTCTCGATCGGTCTCATACGAGTTGCCGGTTCACCTTCCAAAAAACTACAAATAAATTCAAGTTTATGTGTTACAGGCCAAGTCGGTGGAAAAGCAAAGCTGAATTGTTGTATCCAATCCTGAGGGTGAATCTGTATGCTGTGACGTGTTATTAACTGAAATATTTTTTATCTCTGTTATCTCTTGCTGTAAACTTGACAATTTTCTACGTAATCTCATTGATTGTCTGCTGTAAATTTTGGAATTCAGGTGTTTGGTTAAACAAAATCGGTGCAGTATCGTCTGATTTGCTGTCATTATTACTTTCAATAACATCAATACGACTGGCCAATTCATCACATTTTTCAGTCAGTATTTTTACCTGATCATCGGTTTTAGTGTCAGAAGCATTAATTTGCTTTTGTATTTTACGTGTGGTTTCGCTCAATTTTTTAACGTCAGCTTTGATGACATCAGAATCCTGTGTTAGCTCTAATTGTTCGACTCTGTCTGTCACTGTCTGAAAGTCTGTTGTGTGTGTGTCTGTTTTCGATTTAAGATCGGAAATTTCATCACTTAATTCTGTGTTCAACTGCTTGATGGTATAAATTTCGTCGGACACTGTAGCAATATTGTTGTCCACGTATGTTTTTGCTTTCGCAAACAATTTACGTTTATCTTCCTGTCTCTGTGCGGTGATTGTTTCCATGACTTGTCGTTTTACTTTATTCTGTTCCTGTATAAATTTACGGAAACGCGTATCACTGTTTTGTAGGTGATGATTAAAACGTTCGTCAATTTGAGTGTTCTGTTGGTCGAGTTTCGCGTCTGTCTTTGCATCCATTGTGCGCGAAAGTTCTGCTGTCATTGCTTTAAACTCGTCGCGTAATTGTGTAGCTTTTTCAGAGCATTGTTTACTGACTGTACTAATTTCGTCTCTGAGTGTTTCTGTTGTAGCTGTTTGCATTTCCCTTAATTCTTGAGCGACAGATCTAATTTCTTCGCTACTTTTCCTAGCACAAGCCTCAATTTCCTCGCGTAATTGTTCCTTAGTATCATGACATTGTGCGGCAACGGCTCTAATCTGTTCACTAAGCTGTCTGGAATTGTTGTCTAATTTTTCATTTAACTGTCTGGAATTAGTTGTCTAACTTTTCATTAAGGTTGTCATATTTTTTATTAAGTTGTTTGTTCTGTTCACTAAATTGTTGTTGTAGCAATCTTGCCATAATTTGTTCCAAGTCAATATTACCGGCTCTATTCTCTGTGCTGTTTGATGACGTACCTGCAATTGTCATGTTTTGTGTAAACATTTGGTTATTCTGTGATTCTTGAAAATGTTTCCCAATCGGATGTGCACTGTTAGTCACTACACTGGAATTAAATAAGTCCATCGTACTCTGATTACTCTGTTCATTTTCATTAGAAAAATTTATCTGTTCGTCACGTAAATCCTGCAAACCGGGTGTGTCAAGCTGGGCAGTGCTCATTGCAACAGACCGCCCCGCGTCATCTATTGTCGTTAAATTAACAGAGGACACAACTGAATTCGTCTGTTCAGCACTAGGATCAAAATCAACATTAATGGTCGGTACACACAGATTGTCTGTAAATGGAGGATTGTCATAATTACACTGCATGTCGCAAGTACTATCGGTCAAGTTGTTTAAGTCGGTTATTTCACTCATTATACCTCGCGATGTACTATTAACAGTTTTTCGCGGCATTTTTTACACAAATCACAATGATTCAATAATGAAACAAAGACAATACAAAATGCAACAAACACAAATACAACAAAGAGCAACGAATTGCCGATGATCTGTGAGAGAAAGTCACAAAATTAGTAAAAGCGTTGCGCCAAATGCTAATCATATTTAAGTAAATAAGAGCAGATATCTGACTTCTTATCAGAAGATTCTCAAAGAAATACGATCCAGGTCCGGGTGTCGCCAAGTGTAACCTCCCCGTGAGAAAATTGAAGAATGATGATTGATCATTTAACCCGCAATAATATTAATTAAATAATGAAGCATGAACTGAATGTAACATCTGAACAGAATAATTAAACCTGACAAATCTTATAAGGGCAGCAACGCTGACCTTCGACCCTGTGAAATAATTAAACCTGATAAATTCTTACTTCAATAAAACTGCATCTATATCTGCTCTTATTTTTCGGGACAGCTCCGTGCAATGCTGGCCCAGATTTGATTTTGATTCTTGGAGGGAATGCATAGGAAATATTATTTAACTTGAAATGAATCTTTTTCTTTAAAAAGTGGAAAAATTCTTTAAATTGAAATGATTACTTTTCTTTAAAAGATTTACTTTATAAAAAATTATTATTGGAGCATTTCTTGAACAGATTAATTACAATTAACACACGTTTTTAGCTGAGCGCAATGCTGCTTCATTACCTTCTACTATAATACACACCGTCCACCACAATCCTGACCAGATTCGGAAGAACAGCACGCCGTCGACGCATGCCGACTCCCGCAGACTAGCACCGACTACTACACCAGACTGCTACTACTATCCAACTGTCTGCTCTCTCTGCCCACTCGTCACACACTACGGCCGACAAACTACTACTGCAGACAGAGTGCAACTCGCAACTCGCGCGGTCAAGCGCAGACTAGCAACGATAAATAACTCTCTGGTCAGAGATTCTGTCATGCCTCGCCATCGCTGGTAATGAATACATACGTGTTTCAACAAGGACCAGAATAAACCTATTAAGACACGACAATGGTGGAGATCTAAGAGGAGATCTACTGGAGGAAAGAAGTAGGATTCCCAAAGAACCTATACTACCCACGATAGGGATCAAGCTATGTGGACTGAATATCGAGGCATTAGTCGATACAGGAAGTGAAACATGTGCAATATCCCAGAGGTTGTACGAACAGGTACTGAAAACAAACATTAGCTTGCCTAGTTTCCCAGTGAGTGGAGTGAGAATTGTGAATGCGTTGGGTGCAAGGAGTAAACCTATTAAAGAACAAGTGTTGATTACCTTCGAGATAGAAGGAGAGGAATACGAAGCAACATTTTTGGTGGTGGCTGGACTGAATACATCAATTATTTTAGGAATAGATTGGTTGAATGAAGTTGATGCAGTAGTGAGTTTTGATGAAGGTACTATCAAGGTCAAAGAAAGAAAGAGAGAAGAGGTTAAAGTTTGCTGAGGGTAGCGCAATCAAAGAAGGGGAGGAATTCAAAAGGATAAGTTTGTATTATGAAGAGGAACCAACAATAGGATATGGGGAAGAGGAACTAGAAGAAGAAGTGTTGATATACCTTGAGGGATTAGCATGAGAGGATAGACGTAAAGAGGACAAGATCAGTAAAAAGTTGGAGGAAATGACACACCTAGATGGGGAGATTAAGAGGAAATTAGGCACAGTGTTATACAGGCGTCATAAGGTATTTTCTCAACGGCCAGGTATTATGAAAGAGGTGGAGTGTAAGCTAAAAATAAAGAACCATAAACCGTTCAATATAAAACAGTATTCCATTCCCCAGGCGAAAAGAAGAGCAGTAGATGATGAGATACAGAGGATGATGGACCTTGGTGTTACAGAAAGGGCCAACAGTCAATATAACAACACCCTATTTGTCATTGATAAGAAGGATGGTAAGGTGAGGATAGTTTTGGATGCACGAACAGTGAACAAGATCATCGAGCCGGAGCGGGACAAGCCTGAGACTATAGAAGAACTGATTCAAAAATTCCGAGGGGCGAAGGTACTTAGTAGTATCGACTTAACTGCTGGTTACTGGCAAATACCATTGGCCACAGAGTCCCGCCAGTATACAGCATATACTTATGGAGAGAGGTGCTATCAATTTAGAGTGTTGCCGTTTAGGCTTAATGTGTCAGTGTCTGAATTCATCAGAGCAATGGATAAGATACTGGGCGAGGAGTTACTTAGAATGGTCACCGTCTATGTGGATGACCTCTTGATAGGAAGTGAATCATGGAAAGAACATTTGGATAGATTGGATGCAGTCTTGGCAGCTTTTGAAACCGCAGGGGTAACTGTAAAGTCGGAATTTGGCAAATCAAAGATAAAATTCCTGTGCCTTATAATATCAGAGGAGGGTATCTATCCTGATCCTAGTAAAATGGAGGCTATTAGAAATTTTCCGACCCCCCATAGTAAGAAGCAGTTGCGAGCATTCTTTGGGGTTTGTGAGTTTTATAGAAAATTTGTAAAAGGATCCGTACTTAATGCCCCGAGTATGAGGGAATTGACCAAGGCAAGGATGACGTGGCATTGGAGTGCAGAGTGCCAAACCGAGTTTGAGAATATTAAGGAAGCACTATATAGTGCAGACATATTGTACCACCCGGATTTTTCCAAGGATTTTTATTTGGGAGCAGACAGCTCTGACTATGGACTGGGAATACATTTGTACCAAATGGAGAGGAGCGAAAATGGTGAAAGTGTAAGAACAATAGCGTTTGGTAGCAGGAGTTTAAATGCTTGGGAGAGGAAATATTCTATTACTGAAAGGGAGGCATTGGCAATTGTGTGGGGGTTTAAGCGTTTCCGTTATTATTTGGCGGGGAGGCATGTGAAAGTAGTGACTGATCATAAGGCCCTTACATTTCTGACCACAAGCAAGTTGAGGCATAGCAGACTAACGCGATGGGCCCTGGCATTACAGGACTATGACTTCGAGATAGTTTATGAGCCAGGAGCAACCCATATAATACCTGATCCCTTGTCAAGATTACCAGCTGACTCGAGAGGAATGTTGGTGGACAGGCCAGGAGGAGAAGGAGTTAGAATTAACCTGATGAAAGGAGTACAGTATGAAGAATTCATAAGGAAGTTCCTAAAGAATGTGCGCAGGGAACAGAGCGAGGACGAGAAATTAAAGACAATTAAAAACAAATACAGGTGCGCAGGAGAGGAAAGAATTCGCACATTTTATTATATTTATAATGGGATACTTTATAAAAGAAACAAGGAGAGTGAGGAGAACTGGAAACTCTGTGTGCCTGAGCATGTGGTAGAAAAATTAATTTGGTATGCGCACTATAGTAATGCGCATTATGAACCGAAGAAGTGTCTGGAAAAGTTGAAGTTAGATTGTGCATTCAACAACATGGGAAGGCGTATACGTAAGATACTGAGTACATGTGACACTTGCCAAAAATCTAAAACGACTAGAGTACAGCACAAAGGATATATGCATCCAATTGTACCAACAGCAATTAAGGACACAGTTGCAGTGGATCTCTTTGGGTCACTTCCTGCCTCACGAGGGAATTACACACAAATCTTAGTAGTGGAAGAACTGGTTTCAAAGTACATAAAATTTTACCCGTTAAAGAAAGCCACTAGTAGAGCCATCATTAACCAGTTTGAGAAAGACTATTTTCGAAAGGTGTGTCTTCCTAAGCGAATTTTGAGTGATAATGGGTCATAATTTAGGTCAAAAGAGTGGACAGAGATGCTAAATGAACACAGAATAGAGCAAATTGCCATTTCTAGATATAGGCCAGCTTCTAACCCTGCAGAACGAGCAATGAAGGAATTGAACCGTTTATGCCGAACATACTGTCATAGGAAGCATGGTTCATGGAAAGAATGTCTGGAAGAATTTGAGCGGGTCAGGAATCACCTCCCACATGATTCTACAGGGTTTGCACCACGTGAAGTATTGCTCAATCAAGAACCCGACAGTATTTTTTGCGAGTTGCTAGTCTACCCACCAGGAAGTTCATTGACCTGGGAAAGGAAAGTGGAGCTAGTGGAATTAAGTATGAAGGAGAAGGCTAGGAAAAGACAGGAAAGACACGACAAGCTAGTGAAACCGATAACTTACCGAGTGGGAGACTTGGTACTAGCAAAGGTTCATGCAAAATCAAGGAAAGTAAACTCTGAAATACACAAATTCAACCACGTTCATAATGGACCATACAGGATTATAAAAATTGGTCATCCTAACACGGTGGAGTTGGAATATGCACGGACAAAGAGAGTGCATGGTAAGGAGCATGTGGAAAACATAAAAAGGTACTACTCACACGAGAACAGGGATAACCCAGATGAGGAAGGGGAACTTGATTAGGGCGAATGTCTGAAATGAGAGTGTTCAAGCTCCTTGATGTAGTTGGGTAAGACATGTTTAGAACATTTAGTTGTTAAACGGACATTTAAAAGAGGGGAATGTTTATTTGCATTGTATTTTCTGATGTATTATAGCTAGAACATATCGATGATTACCTGAGAATGGGTGTAAAACCTGTAACAACTAATTTGTAATATAATAGTTCATATATCATGTGTTCACGTAATAATTTCTGATTGTATGTTGTGTGTTACATTCAATATGGACTATAGAGGATTGTTGCTGCTTGATAAAAAATTGTGATTTGGACAATGCCATGTTTGTGAGATGTAATAACCTTTTGTAGAATATTGTTGTGGAGGCAGCCCACTACCGGAGTCGAGGGGTTATTTGGTGAATTGTAATTTCATTAATTATTTACACTATGTATTTTGTTCAGATGTAATGATATCTAATTTCCTTGCCGATTCTTTTACGCCAGAGGCTCCAAAGAAGTTTTCGAGGGTGGGGATGTAAGGGGTCCGTAGGCCCTTACTATAAGTTTGCACTCGGCACAGGTCGATAGGGCGAACAATCGATTGTGTCGTGTTGCGAGAGCGAGTGTGAGTTGAGTCAGTGCCATGTTGCGGGTAGAGGTGTGCGGAAGCCAGTTGTTGTAATGCAAGGCTTTAACGACAAAGGGAGTTGCTACCGCCGTGGTTTAATCCCTTTGTACTAGAATAATATCGGGAAGGTGAAGAAGTATTATTACGAAAGTGATTAGTGACATTCTAGTGCCGATATTTTAGTTTCGCGTCTACTGCGCCGGCATCACTTTGGATTGCAGTGTTGGATTGCAGTGATGGCTTAGCGTGTGACGATAATGGAAAATGGAGAGGCCTGTGCTGAGATTAGCCGTATTTAGATATGTATGACGAAGGCAGTGGCTGTCTCCTCCTTTTTGTGTTTTTGAGACGAATATAGGTCGTAATTAGTGAAACTGTGTTGATGTTTTTCTTGTTACCAGACGTTTCATTATTACAGCATTTGAGAAGGACGAACAGGAAAGCAACAACTTCTGTAGCAGTCAATTCCGATTGCCAGCCCCATTAGATACACGGTCACATTAATAATAATTATTGAGCTGCTATTCGATCAGATCAGGTCGGGATAAACAAACGGAGGTGTTACATAGTGAAAACGAAGGAGTCGACGTACGACAAACTCGTATGCCGCACTGTAGTTAAGCAACACATTTCGAATGAGCCTTTAATTTGTATCGGGTGTTTCATTTACGGTTTAGTGAAGCAGGGGATACATAGTTCAAGTGAACAACAGGACAGCAATGCTAGTTGAAACTAAGAAATAGACGTACGTTGAACTTGTATCTCGTACTGCACTTAAGCACTACAGTTAGAAAGAGTTTCGAGATACAACTGACATACATGTAACGTGATGTATTCTTTGCTAGTAATATATTTCATTCATTTCTTTCCATTGTATTTTGCGGAGAAATACTAAGATCCAAACACGCGATATAGTTAAAGTGAAAATACTACTGGCCCTTATATACGTGAAGAACAGTTTTTCTCTCTTGCATTCCTTTGTTTCTGAACATTCTTCTCAGCTCTTTCATCTTAGTAATACATGCTCTCTGGCCAATTCTGACGACATTGGTCAAAGCCTACGGGTTGTATCCCCTGCTAAACTGGACCCAGGATCTCTTTTAAAATCACACTCAATTATTTTAATGTACAATGATAGCGCTTATCCGGAACACAGAACTGTTTTTTTTATCTATGGCTGTAAGTGAAGACATTATTATCTATGAGTAATGTATGACGTCATTGGTCAAAGCCGACGGGTTGTATCCTCTGCTTCACTGGACCCCAAATGTAATGTATTGCGAATACATAGAAAGAAGGATCCTTTATTGTATGATTATATGATAGCGGAACAAACACTGGTAGCAGTTACTTCTGCAAAACATCTGGGAGTATGTGTACGGAACGATTTGAAGTGGAATGATCATATAAAATTAATTGTTGGTAAGGCGAGTGTCCTTAGAAAATGTAGTCCATCAACAAAGGAGGTGGCTTACAAAACACTCGTTCGACCTATACTTGAGTATTGATCATCAGTGTGGGATCTGTACCAGGTCGGGTTGACAGAGGAGATAGAGAAGATCCAAAGTAGAGCGGCGCGTTTCGTCACAGGGTTATTTGGTAACCATGATAGCGTTACGGAGATGTTTAGCAAACTCAAATGGCAGACTCTGCAAGAGGGGCGCTCTGCATCGCGGTGTAGCTTGCTCGCCAGGTTTGGAGAGGGTGCGCTTCTGGATGAGGTATCGAATATATTGCTTCCCCCTACTTATACCTCTCGAGGAGATCACGAATGTAAAATTAGAGAGATTCGAGCGCGCACGGTGGCTTTCCAGCAGTCGTTCTTCCCGGGAACCATACGCGACTGGAACAGGAAACGGAGGTAATGACAGTGGCACATAAAGTGCCCTCCGTCACACACCGTTGGGTGACTTGCGGAATGTAAATGTAGATGTAGATGAACATTAAAGGTGGTTCGCTTCCTCTCTCTTCCGCTCTCTTGTCTAGTTTTGTTGCTGTTGACGTGAGCGAAGAAGTTGGTCAAAGATAATGTAATGTTGACGATAGTAGAATGCACAGGGGGTTTTGCAAAAAAGTGTCGCTTATTTCTGTAGGAGGTAGGTAGGATAAGTCAAAATGAGGTTCTATAAATATACAGGGTGTCTCTACTAAGAGTCATCAGGAGCTTCGTCTGGTCTTTCGGAAGATATCTGCCATTTCGTTTTTGCAGCGATGACCAGTGTCTATGGAAATGGCTGGTTTGCTTCCCGTTACAAACAAAATGATTCTTAAAGCGGATGTTACGTGCCAATTGGACAGAGCGGCCCTAAATTAGTATACTGCGATATTTGTTTCACGGTTGTGTATTAACATGGACAGTAAATCACCAAGAATAACTAGTACTCCAACAGCGCAGTTCTAACTCGTGCTGACTGCTACCGGCATGTAGCTGCGCTGCTCAATTGCAGCTGGACTACAGGTTATTCGTCGTGGTTTGCTGTCCCTCTTATATCGCTCTAGTGTGATATTGGGACCACTCTGTCAACTGAATTCCTGAAATGACGATATGAAAATAATTTTGTTTTTAATAAAACGACGTTTTCCGATGACACTGACCGTCACATGAAAGAGGTGAGGAATGGTGTTCCATTGGGCTGACTCAGCTACATAGTGCAAACACAAGCTGGAAATGTGACCGAGTGGTTCTAGGCGCTTCAGTCTGGAACCGCGCGACCGCTACGTCGCAGGTTCGAATCCTTCCTTGGGCAGGGATGTGTGTGATTTCCTTAGGTTAGATAGGTTTAAGTAATTCTAAGTTCTAGGGGACTGATGACCTCAAATGTTAGGTCCCATAGTACTCAGAGCCATTTGAACCATTTTTTGCAAACACCAAATTGTGGATACTTGTTCAAACACCAAAGAAAATCCTTCTGACGACTCTTAGGGGAGACACCCTTTATGTCCAGAAAGCAGTACCTCTTGAGACATGAGCCAACCTGTTCTTATACTCTTCATGTCTGTTACGTACAGGTAGACACTTTAGGAGCAGTGGCACAAAACTGAAGCTGAAACAACCTGCATTGTTGCCAAATATATGTCTAGATGACGTCCATAGTTGTGGCAACATCGCACTGATGAAATCACCACATGATGAACGGGCCTTTCCCTGTCCCTTCCCCCTGCACTCCCCATCTCCCCCATCCACCCACTCTCCCCTCCACCCATCCCCTGCCCCACCTGGGAATTGGTGGGAAAGTCTCAGTCTGTGCTGAGTTGTTGGTGTAAAAGGATCTCTTCATTTCATCAATATTCTGGTGGGTGATCAGGTGTTATCCTGTTGGAAGAATTTTCCAACATCACCAGAAATTGGCGGGAAAAGCTCATAAAAGTGCAGTTATTACCCTGGTGGGTCAAACAACAGCTACATGCCCTAATTACACTGCTACATATCATCACTCTAGAACAGTTAAAAAATCATAAAGACCTCTATGCACAGTTACAGACCTCCATTACATACTTTAAAACCAATACACCTAAAAACCTCACCTACAGATCATATAAGGATTCTTGAAATCCTGCAGAAACCAGTATCCCAGAACGACTGAAACGTCATCTAAACTTCACCTACTGATCACATAAAGATCTAAACATATTGTAAATATCATGAAATACCGTACCCCAGCATCATAAACTTCACCTACATATCATAAATGCGCACAGTACATACTGCAAATGGAGTCTAAAGATCGTTTGCATGCTGTGGCAGCCAGCGGCTGATGGCGGATGTTGAAACTACTGCATGGGGGCTGAATTGAAAAGAAAAGACTAATATTAACGAATTAATGCAATAATTTTACAAGCTGTGTGACCGGTTACGAAGTCTCGTAACCGGTTAGCCCTGACTAGTATTAGCACGCAATTTGACTGCATAAAATAAAAATAAAGAATGACAAGGAATTTCCATTAACACAATTGATTAATTAAATCCCCTGCAACTATAAAAGCTACGAAACAACAAAGCACAAGTGTAACTGTTCTGTGTGTGGTACTGTGACTCAGCGTACATGTATCTGGCTCGGTTCTTTCTCAATGCGACAAAATATTTTAAACTCACTTTACAATGAACTAATTGAAAAACCAGAAATGCTATAATTGGAAATAGAAACCAGAATTACAATTCTAATAAATGAACACGAGCCAGATGCTTTGTTGACTGTACCTGTGAGCAACAGGGGTTGTTATTAAAGAAAACTGTAATACCTTTTTACCTCATTATATATTGACGAAAATATTCCATTACACCAGCATCATAAATCAAAAGCCCATCTCCTTTCTCAAATATATTCTGAAAATTGCATCTTCTTTCATCTATACATTACACCAACCG
This sequence comes from Schistocerca piceifrons, assembly GCF_021461385.2. Lineage (NCBI taxonomy): Eukaryota > Metazoa > Arthropoda > Insecta > Orthoptera > Acrididae > Schistocerca > Schistocerca piceifrons. The sequence goes on along the minus strand of NC_060141.1, from coordinate 704,626,062 downwards.
AACAGTACAATATTTCAGTGAACAATCATATCGTCTATTCTCTCGCCCAACAGAACACAACTGCTCTCGACATCCTCTGAACTACTACTGCCCCAGTGGAGGCGGCGGAATAATAATCTTTGGTGCAATCTCTGGCGCTGTGACCCAGTGTAGCCATCTTTCACTACTTGGGTAACTGGTGCTCAGACTGCATGCGCGTGCCACCCAGTGGACCTCACCCCACCCCCTGCCCAGCTAGCAGGGGGATGCGACTGGTTGATCTGGGGGAGAGCTGCGTGTAGGCCACCGGCTGCCCAAAAGCCTACAGTGGTCCATGTAAACCCAAGGACATGCACGCTGATGGCAACTCTTTGTGTCCACAGGCGATCTCCAGAACTGGAAGAAAACACAGGAGCGCTTTCTGTCAAATCGTTAAGCGTTCTGTATGTGTGGTTCTAAAGACGCAAACAATAGTAAAATACTTGCCCAAAAAACTGCGCAACCCAAATGCATCCAAGCCTAGAGACCTGGGTATTCCCTAGGCCAACTTTTATGGCAGCTTGCTTTGTTATCAGTCTGCTCATAATACTCTTTTAGGTGTCGCCCAAAATACCGACAAAGAGCAAAGACACTCCTAGAACAATGGCACACTTAGTGCCACCAACCTCCAGAACCGTGTTTTCGAGATATTCCAGGAAAGCCGACCATCTGAACAATAGCAAAATACCTGTCTGCTGACCACTCCATCCAAAAAATGTATGAGGCTGCAAACCTGGGTTTTCCCCAGGATAGCGTCCTGTAGAAGCGATCATATTAGTTCCCACAAATCAGTGAGCAGAGCTTAAGTATACCTCTGGAAGTATATGGAACTCTAACATACCAACAAAATCGACACATACACCTGTAACTCCATCATATCAAAAATACCCAAATACCTATTAGTATATATTAATATGTTTTACAACATATATACATCTCCAAAGACACAGTTTTTAATCATCAATAACCTTCAGTGAAATCGAATTTCCCAATCACTGTTATATAGTTGTTCGCACAATTGTATCGCATACCTGGTGGATCCTGATGTGTAAATTGAATTTATTCTACATATCGGAATTACATCGTCACAGATCCTCAATTTCCTTTTACCATTCTTTTGTATATTAATCATGTGAGGAGTTTGGTTGCATGAATGCTTACCTGATTTTGCGATAGTATTAACACTTGCCTCTCTTTGCTATCTTTGGAATTGTGTCGAAAATACTTTTCCGAAAGTCTGACGGTATGCCACCAGTCTCATAGATTCTACACGCCCGCCTGGGTAGTCGTTTGATCTATTTTAGGAATTATGACATTATGTTATCAATCCCTTTTGCTTTATTTGTATCTCAAGTCTTCCAGATATCGTTTAACTTCTGACTCTAAATTGGGATCCCCTTACAGACTCCAATTTCTTCTCAGTCACGTCATCAGAAAAGTTCCCCTCCTCATAGAGACCTTCACTGTACTCTTGCCACCTATTTGCTTTTTCCTTTGTGTTTAACAGTGATATTCTCACTGTGCTCTTAATATTACCACCTTCGCTTTTTAATTTCACTCAAGATCTTTTAACTTTTCCGTAAGTTGAGTCAATCCTTTCTGACGATTATTTCCTTTTAGATTTCTACATATTTGTTTCCTGCGGCCATATGGCTGTGGCTGCCTTGCACTTCCTGTTCATTTAGTTCCTAAGGTATTGATATAGCCGTGTCACTGTCTTTCTGTGAACATTTTTATACTTCCTCATTCAGTTTGTCGATCAATTGATGTATACCTGCTAATTTTCTCACTGCGTATGTGGTACGGAGTACTGTATTTACTCACAACAACTAGAAGAAGCGGTGAAGAGATCATCTTTCACTCTCTCTTTTGTTAAAGTGTAGTTAACCTCCCATATTCGTACGAATCTTCCAGTCTGTATGCAACGATACATACGACCAGCCAAGTCACTCACCAATGCTAATTCCCTCGAAATCTCATCAAGTTTCGACAGAACTGTTCCTTTACCTGTCAGTGGCTATGTTGTGCGCAATCACAGCGAGAAAAGATGGCATACTAATGTTGAGGGAGACCTTCACCGCCATGCAGATGCTTACATCCAGATCTTTTTTACGACTGGTACTGCTTCGAGTTTTTTTCTTTTTTTAGTCAATGATGAAATACAACTGTAGCAGATATATTTGGCTATTTTAGATTCAATAGTTATTGTTGTGACGTAACAAGACTGTTACGCCACACTGAAGTAGCCGAAAGAAAGGCACGCGTACACACACGCCGACTGGCGTCAAGTCTGGAACAAGATACGTTATGACTGCTATCAAGAAAATACGTAGCTGTGAAATATACTTAACTTTATTATTCCTTGTGATACATCTCTCTTGACTATACAAATGCGACTCGTAAGATACATGCACTGTTACAATTGGCGCCTTGCTAGGTCGTAGCCATGGACTTAGCAGAAGGCTATTCTAACTGTCTCTCGGCAAATGAGAGGAAGGCTTCGTCCGTATTGTCGCTAGCAATGTCGTCCGTACAACTGGGGCGAGTGCTCTATCGTATCTCGAGACCTGCCTTGTGGTGGCGCTAGGTCTGCGATCACACAGTGGTGACACGCGGGTCCGACATGTACTAAATGGACCGCGGCCGATTTAAGCTACCACCTAGCAAGTGTGGTATCTGGCGGTGACACCACAGTTATATTTTGGTTAGCTGAGGACATAAGTTTAAATTCAGTGCTACAAAACGCATCGTCGGCTGCAGTTCAGTCATGATCACCTAAAACTTGGTGCCAACACAGCATCTCGCATTTCCGACATACCTCGCGGCGGCCGCTACCAACTTAGCTACGCTCACACGCCAACAGCATTTGTGAAGTGACCCGACCTGTTTGTGTGTCACCCAAAACCGAGCGGCAGCCGGTATGACAACACTGTAGCGGCAAGTGACAGACTTCAACTATCACGTTATTTTAATCACACTACAGGGTCGTGTGGCGACGAATGTCACCGGAGTTGCCACCTGTCCCTATTTTGACGGGACCGTCCAGATTTTCAAGGTTTTGTCTCGCGTCCCGACGGCGTATCTGTTTCGTCCCGATTTTTGATAACTACTCAGCTAATTCGTTTGTCTGACGCTGACTCATTAAATCGCACTCTGTTCGAGTTTGCCATCCTGCGCCAGTCACACCCTGCGCTCGTGACCCGTATCCCACTCAAATGGATCAAATGGCTCTGAGCACTATGGGACTTAACTACTGAGGTCATCAGTCCCCTAGAACTTAGAACTACTTAAACCTGACTAACCTAAGGACATCACACACATCGATGCCCTAGGCAGGATTCGAACCTGCGACCGTAGCGGTCACGTGGTTCCAAACCAAAGTGCTTAGAACCGCACGGCCACACCGGCCGGCTATCCCACTCAATCACCCACCACCCCACCCCCCACCCTCCCCCCTACCACCCCCGTGCAATACTCGCGTAGACAGTCGTGTGGCCAGTTTGGACGAGAGAATACATAGACACACGTGTATTTGGAAAATTTACAACTGTGTTATATTCGCTTTGTGTGATTTGATAATTGTTAGTGGTGAGTATGAGTATCACTTCATAAATAACAATAATCATTTTATAGTAATGTGAATATGTGTTCAGTATTGTGTGACAGCTGGCGGGCTTTCGGAGCTTTTTCAGGCAAATAGGTTAACTTCTAAGTTCCTTCCTATGTTACGCTCCTTGCGGCGTAATTTGCATTTACACGTAGGTAATAAAATAACAAGTCTTTCTCACCAAACGCGACACCGTTTTATGCTTTTTGATTAACTACAGTTCTAGGGACTGAGTTGCCAGGATTGCCGTATAAATATTTATATGCACATTTATTTAATTTTGTAATATTTTTTAATTTTTTTTATAGGTGTCTGGAGATATCATGATGACATGGCTTGGCCTGATGTTTTTCTCTCTTTTCATGAAACAGTTTGCCTTAAAGAGTAATCCTCAAACTGACAATAATTATGATAACCAAAATGGAAAAATTGCAAAAATATCTCAGTGTACTCCCCCCAAAAGAGGCAATGCATTTATGCAAATTTCGTGATGAATGATTACAGTAATTCATGGGTAGCCGTAGGCTGTTAAATTTTTTTGCGCACGATGCAGAATTTGCGATATGGATTTTTCCATATCTCACGGCGGATTGAGCGACGTGAAACCTCACACAAATGGAAACGAGCATAAAAAGTAACAGCTTTCGAGAAACACATCGAACATAATGACAACTTTTTTTCCAAAATGTAATTCAGCAGAAATTAATATGATGATCCTGGCTGAATTAACGGAAACGTATCTTTGTATTGAACATAATATTTCGTACTCATCCACGTACTGTGCCGTGAATTGCTTCCCCTTATATTATATATTACCCGACTCATCTACTGCAAAAAAAAAAAAAAAAAAAAAAAAAAAAAAAAAAAAAAAAAGTCCTGTGCAGAACTAAATCTGAAAGTATAGTCAAAGATGTACACGCCCCCAAAGCTGAAGAAATTGCAGTGACAGCTCTTAAATTGTGTTGTCCTGAAAGGCGCCATAAAATTTACTTCATTATCGCTACAGATACATCTAATAAAGGAAACATCTTGATGGATTGATGGATACAATCATTCTGAGGGTTGCATTTCTAACAATTTGAAAATATTACATACTGTGCGAAAAGGACTACTGCTAAATACTTTAGAAGAAATTGAAATCTTTTCACTTCACAAAAGTAATCCATTATCTGTTTTAAACGAACAACTACAATTCAAAGACAAACATTTCTTTGAACTTTTCGATGATCTGCCTTAGAATGTTCACTCTTCTGACCTTCGTTTTTAAAATTATTAAGACTTTTAGGAAATATTTTATTTTTACTTTGTAATTTTATTTCACCAAACATTATTTTATGACTATCTGTTTTAGAATGTTTGCTTATATGCTTTTACAGCATATTGCTAATTCACATCCTTTTATTTTTGACACTACGGCTCATAGTATTATAATTTTAAATTCCTTCCATTTTCATTCTTTTTGTTTGTTTATAAGATTGGCATGCAACTTAAGTAATAGCAATGCCTTTTTAAAAATTGTCACATGTAATTCATAAAAAAATGCAATGTACATACGAACTTCATAGACAATATTTCATAAATATGGACAACCACTTCGTTTCGTTTCTGTGCTGCATGTACTATACATGTCAGCTAAAGGTAATTGCAGCCTACTCATTGAAAATGGTTTCAATAAAGACATGTAGCTGCTCAATAATACATCGTCTGACGTGACAGTCTTCGCCATTCCACTTTCGCAGCAACTTCGTTAGAAAGAAGCCTGCTCTCACAACTTTGCACTGGCGTTTATCCTCCCCATGGCAACCACTAGTTTGCCTATCGACTTTACAACAACTTCAGTGGAAAGAAGCCTGATGCCTCATCTGTGGAACGGCGTCCAACTTCATCATGGCAACCAGTGCTTCCAAATGGATCACTAACAGGTCTTGAGAGGGCAACCCATGTACTGTCAAACCAAAGTTCATTTATTATACATATTTAAATATTTTTAACGCTTCTTAATTTACAATAGCTGTTTAATAAGCTAAGTTTAGTGTGTGTTTATTTTTATTTCTTGACAATGTTCTATTAACTAAGAAAATTTACATTGTTATTCGACTTGTAACTTATCATGCCGGCACAGAAGCTGAACAAACCATGCTCCAAGATCGACGGATCACTCTCTATGAGCTCTGCGATGTTGTTCCTGAGGTTTCTCGAAGCAACACTCATTGGGCTTTAACTGAAGCGTTGAAATTTCGGAAGGTGTGCGCAAGGAGTGTCCCAAAAGTGCTGACAGAAAAACGCAAATGCCATCGCATTGAAACTCCCCGACAATTAATTCAACGCTATGTAGATGAGAAGGACAGCTTTTTTGATTCAGTTGTCATGGGTGATGAAAGCTGGGCTTTGGACTTCACGCCTAAGCCAAAACCACAGTCACATGAGTGGCGGCATTCCGATTCACCCAAGCAGCGAAAATTCAAAAGAACGCAGTCTGGCGGTAAAGTCATGGCAAATGGGTTTTGGGATCGAAGGGGGATATTACTGGTCGACTTCACGGTTTCTGGGACAACAATAAATGCCGACAGGTATTGTCAGACACTAAAAAAACTGAAGCGGGTGATTTAGAACCGAAGAAGAGGAATGTTGAGCGATGGCATGACAATGGGCGTCCTCCACATCGCCCTTCAAACTGTGGATATTCTCTAACAATTTGGGTGCGACATCACATCCATCCACCTATAGCCCGGGATTAGCTCCCAGTGACTACCTACCACTTGCTTCCCAAGTAGAAAAACACTTAGCTGGAAGGCGCTTCAGCGACGGTGACGAAGTAAAAGATGAAGTCAGACGCTTATTCAGTAGCATGGCGGCAGGCTGGTGGAACATGGGTATACAAAAACTGCTGCAGCGTTTACAAAAATGCATCGATCGAAATGGAGTTTAGGTCAAAAACAGAAAAATGTTCAAGCTTCAAAATTATGTACAATTTACTGTAAAAAAAACGTTTCTTTATACTTTTTATAAAACTGAAGACCTAACTTGTGGGATCACTCTTGTATTTATTTATTTTGGGGTTAGGGAACTTTGAACATACAGCAAACGATAGTTATAGTAGTGCAGAGTTAACATAAAACTTTGAGTAGAAATTGTACTTATTCACATCGAATCAGTAGAATAAGGAGGTAACACATTCAAGTAGTGGTAAACACCTTGCAGCCAGTTTCATAAGCAGTAGGTCTAGTGATTCCTTGTACTTAGTGCATGCCAGTATTACAAGATGCAAATCTGCCACGTAGGTCCGATCGTCACCACTAAGCATTTTATTCGATGTAAATGTGCAGCGTAACATCAGTGGCCCAGTCTCATATGGGTGAGGGAGTCATGTGATGTTTCCTTAGCTACACATAGTGAAACCACGATCGAGTGGAGCCAGTGCCGGATTACTTGGAGCCACAAGATTTGGTCCACGTCCGAAGCCGTGGAATCTTATACCAGCAAGGAATTTTACAAGTCACAACGATTCCTCAGTCTCTTCCGATGTACGTTGGCTGTCAGATAGTGCCTTGTTTTCATTTTCAGCCTCTTCCAGAGCAGTCTAGTTAAAATGTAATAAAGGAAATAAATTAAGTTAGGCATAGATTGCAACAAATGCCATACTGTTTAAATTTTGTTGCAGGCACGTCCTCATTAGAGGACTGGCAGTGTCTTCAAAACTTCAGATTCAAGTTGAACTTCCATAAACGTTTTGTCCCATTTTTACTATAAAGGGCATCATAGTGTTGTCTTAATGACAGTTTTTGACGTCACCTACAAATTCCTCATGGACATAGTTGGCAACAATGGTGTAAAATCAGATGGAGGGCTTTCCGGAACCAAGACAGTTGCAGGTTTCGTTGAAAGTGCAGTAACAGGTCCTAAGAAGACGCGTCCACCAGGAAGTAGATTATGTGCGCCACAAGTTTTTGCAGATGACTATGTTTTCCCTTTACAACCTCATATTACGAAACCACTCCCATTTAAAAGTCAAGCTTCCATGAGAAGTTATAACTACAGACAATCTAGAGCAAGGGGAATGGTGGGAAACGACTTTCGTACGTATGTCTAGCGTATTTAGAGTATTAATGAAAGAGCTTCTTCTTTCTCCAGAACTTAAGGAGTCTGCTGTTTTGACGTCTGCAGTCTACATGATTGGTTACTGTCTGAAAAATATTCTGCAAATTTATATGCTCCCGAAGGTACACCCAACAGAGAAAATTTAGAAACAGGCGAAGTAATACATGGAAGCTGGCAAAATGAATATCCGCCAGTTGGTAGCCTGCTATCACTGTCACAATAAGGCAGTAATAACTATTCAAAGAATGCTAAAGAAGTACGCAAAAAGCATAGGGATTATTTTATCAGCAGTCAAAGGAAGTTCCTTGGCAATACAGATCCTTGTAAAAAAATTCAACTGGAATAACGAAATAAAATATTATGTACATTTTTACCTATCGCGAGGTGAGCCTCCTTGCTGAAATAAAAGTAAATTATAGCACACCCTCTGCGATTCCAATTCTTCAGTGCCCTAGATGGAATTTTTTCTTTGCTGTTGTTTTAAATTCGTTGTTAAATGGATTTCTTAAGTTATAAATTTTTGTTTGAATCTCTTCTACGGTCGTTTTAAATTCTTCCGACACTTCTGTTAAGGCTTTGCGTTTCTTCAAACTGTTTTTATAACCTTTTCATGTAATGTCCTATGGTTCAGGCTTTCTGTGGTGCATATTAATTAATTCTTTAACTTCACTCATTTTTGATGTTAAATGCATTCGCAAACTCCGAAAACAGTACCACAAACCTATAAAATTTCGTCAAAACAAGAATGTGCTAGACCAGGATTAGAACCCAAATTTCTGGATTCGATTCCAAGCCGAATCGAAGATTTTCTCCGCTCAGGGACTGGGTGTTGTGTTGTTCTTACGTTCGTATCGTCATAATTGAAATCCCGAAGACTGTAAATTGAAAAAAAAATCCTGGTTTTCGGGAGAGGTCACATTAACACCTGCCGCTCTCCACTTCTAGGACCGGTCCAAACATCCGTATGTCCCATTGCCTGCTTCTCATAGTGCTTGCACGGTTATGTGATTCCCGCACATGGAGAGACATACTCATATTAATTTTTCACGTGAGGTTGCCTTGACTTTGCCATGTACTGTACATTAGTGCGTGTCTGTGTTGACAGTGTAACATGCATGCATGTCCGAAGGAACAGTGCATCGACCTATACAGATGTTGTCACATGTTGAAACTGCACTAATGTATCCTTTTTTGTTGTTGTTGTCACCCATGTTCAAAAATGGTTCAAATGGCTCTGAGCACTATGGGACTTAACAGCTAAGGTCATCAGTCCCCTAGAACTTATAACTACTTAAACCTAACTAACCTAGGGACATCACACACATCCACGCCCAAGGCAGGGTTCGAACCTGCGACCGTAGCGGTCGTGCGGATCCAGACTGAAGCGCCTAGAACCGCTCGGCCACTCCGGCCGGCCACCCATGTTCAATCGACACTTCTTATTGCTCACTGCACAAGAATAAACGAGCACCAACTTCTGCAGTATCTCTCGGACGAGTCTGAACTTGGGAATAAACAATGGTGGTGTAATCAACACATACATCAACGTCTACACTCTGCAAATCAGTATGAAGTCCGTGGCAGAAGGTTCGTCCCGTTGTACCAGGTATTAGGGTTTCTTGCAGTTCCATTCACATATTGAGCGCTGGAGGAATGATTGTTTAAATGCGTCCGCGCGTGCATCAGGTAATATAATTTTGTCCTCAGATCCCTACAGGAGCGATACCTAGCGTATAGTGTATATTCCTAGAGTCATCATTTAAAATCGGTTCTTCGAACTTTGTAAGTATTCTTTCTCGGAATAAATTACAATTAAATCAATACAATGAAACGAATACCCTTAGCTGCATACAGGCGTTGATATACGTCAACGGGGACAGTTGAAAATGTGTGCCCTGACCGAGACTGGAACCCGGGATCGCCTGCTTACATGGCAGACGCTATATCCATTTGAGCCACCGAGCACACAGAGGATAGTGCGACTGCAGGGACTTATCTCTGGCACGCCTCCCATGAGACCCATATTCCCAACTTATTGTCCCGCACTATATTCCTAGCCCCTGCCCATTACACTCATTACTCGCGGCTTTACCGATGGCCGTAACAGTATGCAGCTAAGGGTATCCATTTCATGGTATTGATTTAACTGTAATTTCATTCTAACGAGTTGCACGGTCACTGATGGTATCTGTTCTTCCGGACAGTTTCAGCTTTGTTCAAAAGGGGGTCTGCTTTACTTATAACACTTCGCTTTACGAATTACACATACGTAAATGTAAAATAGCCCAAAATTTTTCGATTTCTACTGGGTTTCTTGGCGTTATTTTGCACAACGAGACGTATAAGTACGCAAAAGCTGAAATACAGCAGAACCGTTTTTCTGAGCAACCTTTCAATGTCCAGATGACATTGTTTTGAAATGATATAGCTGAACTGTCATCGACCTTTGTACTAACCTTCAAACAAATTCTTTTGTTCTTCACCAGACATGTGGAACATCCTGTTAAAAGGCTCACGTGTGTGCAAATTCGCAAGCAATATTTTTACTATGGCCGCCATGGTGCTGTTGGTCAAGAAAGAAATGCTATGAACTTTGGCTACCACGCAAAGACAACTGCAGTTGGACAATCTCTCTCAGTAGATACCATAGTGTAGGAATCTGTGGAATGAGTTTAGCGTACTGAGGGTGGGACCAACGTCAGTCGGTTACCGGTATGACACTCTGGTTTACATTTTGTGCTAAAAAATACACTAATATCCCATTCCACGTATTTACTCAGTTAGCGCATATTTAATTATCAGTAAGCTACGAGGGTGAACTGTTGCTACTACGGAGGCAATTTGAAGTTTTCAAATGAAGAAAAGTTACTTTTATTGCTTAAATACCACAAAGCGTACATTACAGTTATCATACTATTAAGAAACGCTTTATAAGTTGATTAATTTGGGGACACAGTGTAATGAGTTAATTTCGGGACACAGTGTAATGAGTTTATAAAATCGTGGAGATAATTTATGTGACTGAGTGACCGTATATTTCCGAGGTAAGTGGAAATCAAATCCTGTAGCGCCGGAGTGCGCCACCAGTCAATCTTTTGGTCGTATACATATTTGGAGCATATTCCATCTGGAGATAAAAACTGTGTATGGAGTACACACACAAAAATTTTCTCCACATCTTACCTCTAAAATCAAAAATAATTATGAGACTTTCACATTGACGCAGCAACATCCATTGTAATATACCAAATGGAACTTAAGATACATACGTGGAACACTTCTTCTCCCATTCACTTCCGCTTTTTACACGGTACACTAATAGACATTTGAATGGACATGGATTACAAGTTTTTTAAACAGTAATGTACACGTTTTTTTATGTTAAAATCGACTGCGAGAAAGCAGAGGCGATTCTAGAAGTCGGTCAAGGGGGGATTGAGGGAATGGAGTATGGCTTAACAAAAGGAGAGTTGGGGTCCTCTACCGACAAACTGATAAAATTTGGTTTTGCTTAAAGCAGTTTTTGGTAAAAAATATGTAAATGATATTTATTGGTTTAGGTAGTAAACTATTTGCCGCTCTTATTCTTTTGTTAAAATGTGTTTCGAATACATTGCAAACTATATTGCTGCATAATTTAAAAAATCATTGAATCTGTTGGAGTAATATATTTTTTATCCAGTGTAATATGATACTCCATGGGGGGGGGGGGGGGGGCTATAGGCCCCATAGCACCACCGTCCCCCTTACCACGGCCCCGGCGTGAAAGAAAATGTTGTGTTGAGCTGTGAAAATGTGAGGTTTTGTTTTCTTTATCGCAGTAGATTTTAACTACGATAGTGGGGCGGTTAATCCTTTATACCAATTGTTTCTCCCATGTACCATATTTTTTCTCCATATATTGAATTCCAAACAAAACGATATACACAAACATGCTTTGTTTTGTTTTCTCCAAGTTCTAAAAGAAATCCTTTATACTGTATTAGGAAAATTGCATTTATGGCTTATCGGCTTATGATTAGCTCAACAATTAAGTGTCTTGTTTTCTTGCAATTTTAAAAGAAAATCTATACAGTAGATTAGGAAAGTTGCATTTATAGCTTATCGGGTAACCATTAGAATACTAGTGTGCAAACTGAATAGTCCGAAACTTCTGTAATGCTGCTCGTTCGCAGATTAAATTTGTGCGAAGTAATGTCATTGATGCTAGCCTATTATCCTCGCCGATCCAAGCAGCTGGTGAGGTATCTCAACCGATTAACCCATTCAGTTTAAGCGAACCAGTGTTTCGTTTTCAGAAACAATAAAGAGGTTTAAATGTTGGACATTCAAAAACGTTGGAACTGATTTACGGTTAGAGTGGTCTTCGCGTCAGTTGTATGTTGCCCTTTCACGAACTACTAGTTCAGGAAACCAGTTCATACTCTTACCACGGAATATGTAAAAAACGAAAAATGTTGTATTTCCGGGCCGGCTGGGGTGGCCGAGCGGTTCTAGGCACTACAGTCTGGAACCGCGCGGCCACTACGGTCGCAGGTTCGAATCCTGCCTCGGGTATGGATGTGTATCATGTCCTTAGGTTAGTTAGGTTTAAGTAGTTGTAAGTTCTAGGGGACTGATGACCTCAGAAGTTACGTCCCATGGTGCTCAGAGCCATTTTTTTGTATTTCCGGAATTTTTTTAAATTTTATTGTGTGCTAAATATTTAAATAAAATCTTAAAAACAATAAAACCAAAATCGAAAATAAAGGAGTCGTTCATATTACGCAAGAACTATTATAATTTTGAGATCCATACCTTCAAAGTGGGCGAAGTCGCAACGACCAGCGGAATTTGCGTTCTGGCATAATTCTTCAGAAATACCCCGCATTATGGCATATGTCCCGTTCCCATACATAATCAACAATTGTGAAGTGTTGCCGCCTTCCAGTAATACTTCATAAAAAACAGATAACTCACCAATATTGTAAAGCGTGGTGAAAATCCTAAAAATAGCTGACTATCCCTCACATTACTATAACGAAATAATAGCGGTCTCTGCGGTATGACACTTGTTGAAAACATGAGAAATGCTCTCTCATTCATACCTTACAAGCTGTAATCCAAGCCCATTCCAGACATCGAAGCAAATTAAGATACCCCTGAGACACGCGTACTAAAATACCTAATCATTTTGAGCGCCCTATGTCTGTGCTACCCATGTAATTGCACTAAAGATCTGCAGAATGCCTACGGACAAATATCACTCCGCATCGTAATCACGTCACTGTTGGAGTCGTATTTTGCGACAAAAATATCGTTATATGCAACTGAATGATCGATCCACAGATATTCATACGCTGTGGCCAGAGATCATTGATTGCTAGTTACGATCTTTCATAGATATACCTTCAACTTTTTTACTGATGACATCAATATTTGTCTTGTAACATGGTCCGCACTATGAGCAATGAAGAAATTACAGACAATTGGTTGACTAGTTCCTCTGCTGCTACCATCTGTTAGATGTCTTGCAACATGCTAATCCAACACAATTCAGGTTAGTACACTTGATTGTGATTGATAACTCCACGGCCCCTTTATCATATTTTTCTAGCAACAGTTTAAGGTAGTATACGAAAGGAAACCTATCATTATATCAGATGTTTGGACCTTTCCCGATTTATAGATTAACACCAGCGTGTAAAGAATTAGTTTGATATTAACTGCTGGTACATAACTTACTGGCTTATTCACTCGAAAGATATAATTACAAAGACGCACTCAAGTATTTCTTTTTTTAGCAGTACGCAGTGTATGCCCGGTTTTATTCTGTCATTTTGTCCTTTGGTAATAAATTCAAATCGTCGCTGTTAAGTACATTTTATAAGAATGATCAATTAATGTTCCCTCAACCACACATTCACTTTAAAACATTTTGTTCTGTGTGTTCTCGTAATTCTATCTGCCCAGGTCAAGTAGTATTGGAACGTTGGAAGTTAGTAATTGCTCACAAAATGAATACAGACGGAATGTGGAAATGGACTGAAAAATATTTCACAATCAGTATGAACCGTAGTATGATAGATTTGTGTATCATTTTTGTTATTACTCGTCATAGTATTGGAAGAAACTTTGAGGCTAATTAGAGACAAGCTACTTACTAATAGTGTGAATTAAAATTATTAAGATCGTCTGTAGACGCTAAACCATTTCTCCGGCGATATTTCAGGGGCACGTTTTGTATCTTAATTTTGCTTATCATAGTGTTGTACTGGAAGCAGCAGGAAGCCTATGCTTTACAGCCATTGCATTTCGTCGCAATTTAGTTACTCGGGAGTACCAACTACATTGAACTAAAGTGCGAGGAACAGTAGAACCCACTGTTTCCTCCAAAATCGATGGATTTAGAATGAGGAGTGAGGAGTGGAAACTCTGGAAACTTAGTAACTTATATAACTCCATTCAGCTCTTCGCTTAAGCCCTTACTCGGATGGCAGTACACAAATCCCCCGCAAATTAAAGATTTTTTTTTCTCTAGCAACTATAATCGGTTCTCTCGGATGCCTCGTATTTTTGCTGCGAACAGGCACGGAGTACAATTACCTAGCCAACGGAACAGTAATTTAAAAAAAAAAGAATTATAAAGCATACGGTCGTAGTATCATTCAGTTTATCCAGTATTTTAACGGTAACGGCAGGGGCAAGAGATGTAAGATAAATGCGAAATTTCAACGTTTCTAGATTGTTACTGAGTTAATAAATCGTGTTTCTTAAGATGACACGAGGATTCTGCAACTGTTTAAATTTATTATGGCGAAGAGAAAAATACGATTATTCGAAGGAATTACACTTTCTTAGAGTCGTTTCACTTAGCGCTACTACTGGGACCTGATACGTGTTCAAAAGCTACACAGTAAAGTTGCAGGAGAATTGGTACGAAGTTTTGAAGAGAAATGTGTGGCTGCACATGAAACTTCGAATCGGAAGTAATGGCGCGTAAGTAAATCTTTGATTAGACAATACTGGGTCCGTTTATATTGTTTCTTAGCATCGTGTGTTCTATTCTTTCCAGCAACTACTGAGCTAATTTGATGAGAAAAAGCCCTCAAAAGCCTTGTTAGAAAGTGGCGAGGATCTAGGAAACAATTTTGTGTTTATTTAAACGTTTGCCATTTTTAAAGACAGCAAAGAACGAGAGAGTCTGACGACGGGACGTGTAGCCAGCCATCTCCTTTGTGCCGGCTGAAGACTTAACATCGAACAAGATGCAAATTGGTTTAACTTGGAAGAACCGCTGCCTTCAGGATTCAGGAACCTTTGACTGGCACCGATGGACTATGACGGCGCGTAATTAATGTTGCTGTCCGTTCCATAGAGTGATTACCGAGGCTTTAACGCCGGCGCCCGTGAGTTAATTAACCTTAAAAGGGCGGTGCAGTGGCTTGCCGTCATGAAGAAACTCAATTGGAGGTTGTTAAGGAGAGGGCCCCTGTAGTCTCTTATTTAGCTTTGAGATTCTGCTGGAGCGTTCCAGAAGAGAGGGGAGGAAGGAAGGAGGGTTGTGAGGAAGGGGTAGGTGGAGTGGGTGCCAGGTTGGATGAGCAGACATGGTAGAAAGCCAGGGATGAAGACTGTTGCCGCTGGTTTAAACTGAAGTGACACTTCCAGTAGTAAGTCTCTCTTAGAAGTTCACAGGCACACAGCTGTAGGTAACGAGACGAAAATGTGGAGACGAGTGAGGGCACCATATACTGGAGACGGATCCAAAAAAAAATTCTGTCATACGTAACAAAAGACGGAGCTGACGAGTAAACGCTATCCTAAAGAACAGAGATAGAGTAAGTGATGTTCGCCAGTTGCTTGGAATTTATTTTGATCCGCACTACATAAAGCGCTGCGGAATGCATACTTTAAGGAAAATTTCCCAAAATATCAGCGACAATGGTGAATGTGCGATCTGCTAACTTCTTAATGTTGTTATTATTAGCTGATAAAATTATCAGGTTATTCGTGTGACTGTATTCTGCAACTTGGTTTAATGCCAACTACCGTCGAAATAACTGAACATCATTGTAAAACCCTACCAGCTTCACGAGCTAGATTAAAACTAGATTACTATTTCTTAATTCTTTGTTTAACACCGATAGAAAAGTCTGAGATTTTATGTTAACGTTTCTCTTTTTTCAGTAATAAATACTGTACATTGGTTACGTCTAAATGTTTTACCAACTAAAATCAAGGTGTTTTTATCTTGACATTGCGTATTTGTAAATAAACTGTGGAGGTAGTATAAGATCACAAAGGACTGGCGTACAAAAGCATATTTACTACATAGTTCTGCTCAGTCCAAGAAATAGGGGAGAGTTCTCGAAGACGTGGTGCTGTGTACGACTGTGATTTTTGGTGTTACCGACGAACGGTGAAGTTACAGTTGACTGAAAATCTAACAAATAACGAGATACTTCCAAGAAACTTGACAACGTATGTTTGGACATTCATCCTAATCGTATCTATACGACGAATTTATCGATGTAAAAGGGGTGCATAGTTACAATAACAGTACTACGGAAATAATGTCTACATGGATCATAATAGAGAACACGGTGAATATAAGAATTGTGAAGAGATGAAGACGAAATCAGAGAAACGAGTAGCGTGGAGAAACGCTACCGACCAATCTTCAGAACAATCATTAATGATTAGTCGACATATGCGATGACAAATGGCCGTAGACTATGACCTTGATATGATATTTTATAACGTAGAGCAGAAACGAAATGTGCTGGACGAAGACAATACTCTAGGCCAAAGTTTCATGCCTGTGTAGTCGCTAAAATTTAACTGACGATACAGTAAAGTACATTGAGGTGGAGCGATGAAACTGTATTCGAGAATTTGGGTTCGAAATATATTTTGAGGAGAAAAACGTACAACCTGTCCCTAAATAGCAAATGTAATATAGGTATATAAAGGCAAGATTAGGTTGATTAGGAGGCACCAGTAAATCCCGAAACAGATTCAAACGTCTGATTCTTTACAGTTTAATTACGCTGTTCAATGTTAGTGTGAAGGCGAGAATCAGTTTCGGAAAGGTTTAAAATTGTAATAAATTCAGGATGGTTAGGAATTTTGGCAAACAATTATTCTCTTGACACCCAAACACGTTTCACCACGTAAGTGGCATTCTCAGTCGGTTTTTTCTTTTATTTTCCTAATAAATTAAGGAGGGTGAGGCATTTTAACAAAAAAATTATTCTTTTAACACCCAAACATGTTTCACTACTGTTGTGGCATTCTCAGTTGGCTTTTTCTTTTATTTTTCTGGAATACATACATGCAGATTATATTTAGGTTAGAAAATGAGTTGCATTGGATTTGGTTGTTGTTTGAATTACGTATGCTCTTTACCTTTTATTTTACGTTGTATATGTCCTGTAACTGTCAATCAAAATCAGCCACGGATCTAAATTAGTAGACCATGTCATTCGGAAACGTGAGGGATGTTATAACATCGTCTGAATTCAGTTTTTGTTTATAGCCCAATCTATAAAATGTATGGTCAGATAAAAATCGTGGCTTATGTCCGTTTTTGTCCTTACCATTGTAGTATCTGGGCAGTCCTGAAACGTGATAAGTTTGTTCCTGTGTGCCAAAGGTGTTTTTTGTAGTTGGGCTGACCTGTGGACATCGGTAAAAATTTGTTAAGCTGGCGTAGGGAGAACTAATTCATTATTATCTTCTACAAGTGCGGGAATGGAGCTCAAAACTCCAATATGATAGTTTGAAATTATGTTTAAAATTTGTTGGCAGCTGCAAATTGCTCTCATTTGCATGGGGGCTTAATTAAATATATGATTGAAAATATTTTCATGTGTTTAGTAGCTGTAATGTCCGATTACGCTGTGTCTCGTAATCGGTTGGCCCTGACTAGTATTATTACGCTATCTGACTGTAAAGAACAACAACAAGAATGAAATGAAATTTTTCATAAACACAGTTAATTAATTAAGCCCCCAGCAACTATAAAACCTACAAAACCAAAGCACAAATGTAACTGTTCTGTATGTGGGAGTGTGACTCAACGTACACATCTGGCACGGTTCTTCTCCAACAAGACAAGAATTTTTAAATACCAATTATACTAACGTGATACAAGAAAATTACAAATACTACAATTGCGTAAGGAAAGCAGAATTAAACTCTAATACAAGAACACACGCCAGATGCTTTGTTGACTGAACCTGTAATGACTCATTATTTAAAACATGGAATTAATGAAAAAACACGCAATATTTTACCTTCATATATATTGACGAAAAGCACTCTGATCGTTACAGTATTTCCATTAGAATAACATCTGCTATCGCTCCCATGAAATAACTGCATAAAACATGGAACAAACACTCCTTACTACCACATCTCACTCCGACTTCACGACAAGCAGTGCCCACTAGCACATCTCGGCACGAACTGACTACAACGAGCTCTCAACAAGCACTGACTACCACGAGTTCTCTCCACGCACTGACTACCACGAGTTCTTAACAGCACTGTCCTCTACGAGCTCTCGACAAGCACTCACTACTACGAGCTCTGCCCACACACTGACTTCTACGAGTTCTTAACAGGCACTGACTTCCACGAGCTCTCGACAAGCACTGTGGAGGCGGCTTAATAATACTCTTTGGCGCAATCTCTGGCGCAGTGGCTCAGTGTAGCCACCTTTCATATGCCCCTCCTCCACAGGCCAGAATTTGATGGTATTTTTGCCAGCATTGGTGGTGAAAATACCACCAAATTCGTCCAGAAAAATACAGACAAAAATAAAAGATAATATTAATACCTAAATACCACGTAAGTAGTTAAAAATTTGGCTGTGCACTGACCTTTCAATAACCTAATATATAAAATACAGTAGGCAATACAAATTCTTTTCATACATGTGGCTTTACATAATAGTTTGCATAATACACAAAAAATCAGTTTATACAAATGTTCACATAAAATACTTTTAATGATTAGTTTATACAAAAAAAAAGGACACCAACAGGTAACATCATTTCAGTAGAAGCAGTCCATCAGTGGCACCCAGCAATGTTGAGCAGGTACACACAGCAACAAGTCACGTTATTTCAGTAAAAGGCAGTCCATCAGTGGCACCCAGTAGTGTTGAGCAGGTGCAGACAGCAACAAGTGACTTCATTTCAGTAGAAACAGTTCATCAGTTGCACCCAGCAATGTTGAGTAGGTGCAGACACCAACAAGTGACATCATTTCAGTAGAAGCAGTCCATCAGTTGCACCCAGCAATGTTGAGCAGGTGCAGACACCAACAAGTGACATCATTTCAGTAGAAGCAGTCCATCAGTTGCACCCAGCAATGTTGAGCAGGTGCAGACACCAACAAGTGACATCATTTCAGTAGAAGCAGTCCATCAGTTGCACCCAGCAATGTTGAGCAGGTGCAGACACCAACAAGTGACATCATTTCAGTAGAAGCAGTCCATCAGTTGCACCCAGCAATGTTGAGCAGGTGCAGACACCAACAAGTGACATCATTTCAGTAGAAGCAGTCCATCAGTTGCACCCAGCAATGTTGAGCAGGTGCAGACACCAACAAGTGACATCATTTCAGCAGAAGCAGTCCCATCTGTGGCACCCAGTAAAGTTGAGCAGGTGCAGACAGCAACAAGTGACATTATCTCAGTAGAAACAGTTCCATCTGTTGCACCTAGTAGTGTTGAGCAGGTACACACAGCAACAAGTCACATTAGTTCAGTAGAAGCAATCCATTAGAGGCACCCAGCAATGTTGAGTAGGTGCAGACAGCAACAAGTGACTTCATTTCAGTAGAAACAGTTCATCAGTTGCACCCAGCAATGTTGAGCAGGTGCAGACAGCAACAAGTGACTTCATTTCAGTAGAAACAGTTCATCAGTTGCACCCAGCAATGTTGAGAGCAGGTGCAGACACCGACAAGTGACATCATTTCAGTAGAAACAGTCCATCAGTTGCACCCAGCAATGTTGAGAGCAGGTGCAGACACCAACAAGTGACATCATTTCAGTAGAAGTAGTCCATCAGTTGCACCCAGCAATGTTGAGAGCGGGTGCAGACACCAACAAGTGACATCATTTCAGCAGAAACAGTCCATCAGTTGCACCCAGCAATGTTGAGAGCAGGTGCAGACACCAACAAGTGACATCATTTCAGCAGAAACAGTCCATCAGTTGCACCCAGCAATGTTGAGAGCAGGTGCAGACACCAACAAGTGACATCATTTCAGCAGAAGCAGTTCCATCTGTGGCACCCAGTAAAGTTGCAGAGGTACACACAGCAACAAGTCACATTAGTTCAGTAGAAGCAGTTCATCAGTGGCACCCAGCAATGTTGAGTAGGTGCAGACAGCAAGAAGTGACTTCATTTCCATACAAGTAGTCCATCAGTTGCACCTAGCAATGATGAGCAGGTCCAGAGAGCAGTCCAGGATATTCACTATCACTAATCACACTGTTCATCAGCAGAAACTAAACATGTCCTAGTGTCACACATTACGTTGAAAAGTGCAGGTAACAGTCCATAATATTCACCTTCACTAAACTGACAGTTCAGGCATGAACAATAGTTTGAAAACACACACAAAAGCTTTTACAATGCTCTTACACTAAACATACAAATTCTAATAAACACACAAAAGATGTCAGATAATTGTCATATTAACTATTACAAATACTCAAATATCAGTAAACCTATAATATTTATGGGTGTCAGTGCAAGCCACTACAAACAAATAAAATAATATTCAAGAGATAGGTGGGTAGGATTAGGAAAGGAAAACACACAAAACACACTCACTCATCTTTCATCCACATTAAGTACTACTGTGTAATTGAATAGTGTTAACTGTGTAAATGTAATTCTGTCAAAATCTGATGTTCATCATGTGTATCAAGTAGTAGTGGCAGCAATGTATAACAGTCAATAATAGTTAAGTCAACGTCATAGTCATCATGTCAAGACCAATGTTTGCCAAGCCAGATCAAATGTACTGTTGTTGAACATCTGTCAGTGAGCCACGATATGCAATTACTTCCTCTCTTCAAAAAAAAAAGTATATACTGCTTAGTGATTTAACAAAGTGTGTGTATAGACTATCTTCCTTCTACTTTAGTGTTCTAGTCCGCTATCTTCATCCTCCTTGTTCCATAAGACCAACAAAAAAAAAAAATATGCTCCTCACTTACTTTACCTCTTATCCACCAAAACTCCAATAATCATCAGCATCACATAATCTCAATACTTCACTAATACTTCTTACGTCGATACATATAACTCTTATCATCAATATCATTTACCTTACCTCTTGTCCACAAAAACTCCAATAATCATCAACTTCATATAATCTCTATACCTCAATAATACCTCTTTAATACGTCGATAAATATAAACCTTATTACCAATATCATTTCAGTTCCATAACAACTCTTTCCTCTAGTCAGTCTCCTCGAACAAGTACAGATAAAATCCTAATGCACACCTCATCATCCCATACAATCCGAAGACACACTGTCAACACACAACCTCTGTGTAATCCATCTGACCCAAATCTTCTACTCATTATGAATTATTAACAAAGAAATGCATACATGACCTCTAACAACTTAGTTCGAATAACTCTCAGTAATTAAGTACGATTACGGAATGTGAATGATCATAATATTTCACAGTGAGTACACCACTTCAAGAATTATGGCAGAAGCAAACATGTGAAGTATTTCTTGTATCAAGTGTCACTTCCTATTTCAATTGCTCACGAAAAATGCAGTGTAATAACTGTTAATGGTCTAAACCTAGTATTGGTATGTCATGTCGTTAGCTTCCTTCCTATTAGCATAAATTTATACAGCTTCCATAAAACCTCAGCTCATGTGACTTCAACGAAGTTCTTTGTACCAATGTCGTTCGTCGAATTATAGCAGTTCATTTTCTTATCTTAAAAATATAAGGCACTTAGCGTAAGCAAAACAAGCAATAGCGAGTAAATATACCAGCAGAGAACAGAATGTCAAAAAGTGGATGCAGCACAAATCCTACAACGAGGCTCTGCCAAGCGAACAATCTATAATTAATACAATAGTGTGACCTAAACTCTATGTTCATACA
Source organism: Schistocerca piceifrons (assembly GCF_021461385.2). Classification (NCBI taxonomy): domain Eukaryota; kingdom Metazoa; phylum Arthropoda; class Insecta; order Orthoptera; family Acrididae; genus Schistocerca; species Schistocerca piceifrons. The sequence goes on along the minus strand of NC_060141.1, from coordinate 704,604,195 downwards.
CAGTATATCAGCATTTCTATACACCAAATTAAAGAGTAGTTATGACAACAAACAGAAATGTATAAATATGCAATCCATACGCATAGCAGCAAACATATATCTTACGTAATAAACAGGTCATTAGCATCATATCAGCATAAGCAAATAAATGTTCATATGTAATCTTAATAAGTAAACATGAAGGCGCAAGCAGATAAATCACAAAGTATAACTTACATACCTAACCACATCAGCACAATTAATCAGGTTACAATTATAATTTAAATAAATAAGCACAGCAGACACATAATAAAAAAATATGACATCAGTGAAAAAGCAGTGCAGACAAGCGATGCATAATATACACAACTTACAACCCAGTTCATTAATAATCATTGTCAAAATCAGTTAACGTACGCAAGTACGTCGCTTCACAAGTAAATTCATAGAACATGAAATTAGCACAAAGTATGAATCACGTAATCGCGAGCAGCAAATTACGTCTAAAGTATGTACCTAAGTGGAAATATGTTACCTGAAAAATAAACTCAATTAATAGTTACCTTTTTAGTTTATTAGTTTCTTCTTGGAAATTACATTCTTTCTGAAATTTTCTGGATAGCAAGTCGTCTTAACGTCGGAGACACATAGAATTTACCTGAAGTTCTTAAATATTTTATAGAACCGTATCCTGAAAAATACTGAATGTTAATAACATAATTCATCAAGTCACTATAGCTTTATACTGAATTTAATCGGAGAAATTAAACTGTGTATTTGTTTACAGCTGTCAGTGCATTCGCACTGAGCGCTCGATCAGCTGTAGACGCGTGACGTAGGAAGCAATTGTTCGCGGTCAACGACTGCCTTGTGCGGCGCGCAGACTTGACTGTTGCTTTGAGTATGTGCCGCCGCCAAAACACAGCGCGGTATCCTTGTACTCTCCGCATGTTTACATGTAGCTGTTAGTTTCTCACAAGTATGTCATTCTACAAAAATTTTTCAAAAGTATATCATTCCACAAAAATTCTGGAAACTACGAATCTCACGTTTTGTGGTAGGAACAGCATAATTACGAACAGCGTTTAATTTTTCTGGGTCAGGAAGAATACCTTCTGTAGAAATAATGTGACCGAGAAATTTCACCTGTGAACGTCCAAATTCAGATTTTTCTAAGTTCACTGTAATGCCAACTCTTGCAAAGATACGTAATAATGAATCCAAAATTTTGTTGTGCTCACTCCAAGAATGTTTAGCAATAAGAATGTCGTCAACATAAGAAGTAATATTGTCACGAAGATAAATAGGTAAAATTTCATTTAAGCTACGAATGAATGCTGCTGAAGGTACAATAAGTCCAAATGGTAATTTACGAAATCACTTTTAGGTACAAGTAGTCATATCCGGTTATTGTCTACTTACTCACTAGATAGATTGATAGTCGAAGAGTTGGTTTGACAGATGCAAAGAATAGTAAAAGAGTAGGCAGCGGTACAGAAAACTAAAAGAGAAATAGCACCACTACAGCTCGGGGCCCTATGCTCGCTACGGCACATATTCACTTAAGAGTAGTGAATTCCCTGAGGACTAAATAGTCATATCCGGTTAATGTTTACTTACAGTCTAGATAGATTGATAGTCGAAGAGTTGTTTTGACAGATGCAAAGAATAGTAAAAGAGTAGGCAGCGGTGCAGAAAACTAAAAGGGAAATAGCACCACTACAGCTCGGGGCCCTATGCTCGCTACGGCACATATTCACTTAGAGTAGTGAATCCCCTGAGGACTTTAATAGCCGCACATAATTTCAAGTTTGTGACTTAATGGCAACTTTGGCGGAAGTGCGTACATAAATTGATCTAACCATGCACATGGATGTATGTCATTCTTAGAATTGCGGAAGATCTTAAATTTCCGAACAGTCAAAAAGTGTTTATAGTCAAAGTTTTCGCCTCGTGGCGACAAAGACCTACCGCGTCTGTCCCAGTCACAATGACGATTATTGTTAAGTTCGCGCGCCTGGCGCTCTCTTGTTGCATCCCGTAAATGAAACAAATTATTTTCTTCAAACCCCTCTGCTACCTGTGATTCTAAATTTCTTCTGCTTTCTTTTCCTACAATTTCGCCTTCGATCTGTTTGACTTGCTTTCGTAATGCCTCAACTTCCCTTTTAACGCGTTCATTAAATTTTCCCTGATTTTCAACATGTTTATTTATGCTCTGGTACTCTTCGGTTTCTGCGAATGGTAATGGAGCTGTATCATCCGAATCTCTGTCCCCATGTAAACTAAGATTTGTCAATTTATCTGAAATTTCCTCAACTCTTTCCGATAAGTCATCTGTTTTTTCTTTCTGTTTGTTTACGTCTTCCGTAAGTGTCGCGACTCGGGTTTCAGTATTGACACATTTGGTAGTTAACTGTTCATTTTGTCGTGTTAGAGTATTTATTCTGTCATTTGGTACGGAATCCTCGATTCTCTCAAATATTTCTTTCTTATCGTGTGCACGTTGTAAATGTAACTCTGAAAATTTCTGTACTATCACGCGATCTCTTTCCTCCTGTTCTCTATCCTGTTCCCTTTGTCTAATCTCTACAGCAATTAATCTATTATTGTGAGAATTCAGAATCGGTTGTACTTCCTCTCTGATTTCTTTCTTTAATTCATCTTTCATATTATTGAAACATGTCCCTATTCTTGAATCTAACCGTGTTTCCAAAGTTCCCATCTCTGTTTTAATTCCTGATCCTAACCGAGTTTCCATTGTTCCCATCTGTGTTTTTAATTCAGATCCAAACCGTGTTTCCATTGTTCCCATCTGTGTTTTTAATTCAGATCCAAACCGTGTTTCCATTGTTCCCATCCGTGTTTCCATTGTTCCCATCTGTGTTTTTAATTCAGATCGTAAATTTAATATTGCACTCATTAACTGCTCCATATTAACTTGTTCTAAATTCTTTTCGCCCCTAACATTTCCCGCAAAACCATTTTCCTTCGTCATAGCTGTAAAGCTATCTGTGTTCGATACTATTCCAGAATCTTCTATCGTTAATCTAGGATTCTGTGGATTATCTGATTGCCAAAAATTTTGAAATGGTTCCGGACTATTTTCCCGACTTATTACACTGTTTTCCACCTCATTATCCACCACACTGTTTTCCTCTGTTGGCGAGTTCGCCATGTCAACAATTTCGTCATTCTCACTATTCATCATTTTTGCCTTTTTCATTGATCGCGTAATCATTTGCAAAACATAAAAAAAATTCGTCACTGTTCGAAAATCACACACAATGGCTCCTTATCTCCAACAATACTATTCACACAAGATGTTTCCCTCAAACACGATTAACGAACAATTGAAATAATTGCATAAAATTGTCAAACGCTTATACAAGACAATAAAAATTAAATTTTGAAAAATACCATTAGAAGAATGCCAATTACCAAATCTACACATGCAAAATAGACTACAATTACTAAACTACAAATTACTACAACAATACTACCGTCTACTATTTTCACAATCAGAAGAATTCCAAGGGACGATCCGAAGCAGCGGTCGCCACGTGCATGGGGGCTTAATTAAATATATGATTGAAAATATTTTCATGTGTTTAGTAGCTGTAATGTCCGATTACGCTGTGTCTCGTAATCGGTTGGCCCTGACTAGTATTATTACGCTATCTGACTGTAAAGAACAACAACAAGAATGAAATGAAATTTTTCATAAACACAGTTAATTAATTAAGTCCCCAGCAACTATAAAACCTACAAAACCAAAGCACAAATGTAACTGTTCTGTATGTGGGAGTGTGACTCAACGTACACATCTGGCACGGTTCTTCTCCAACAAGACAAGAATTTTTAAATACCAATTATACTAACGTGATACAAGAAAATTACAAATACTACAATTGCGTAAGGAAAGCAGAATTAAACTCTAATACAAGAACACACGCCAGATGCTTTGTTGACTGAACCTGTAATGACTCATTATTTAAAACATGGAATTAATGAAAAAACACGCAATATTTTACCTTCATATATATTGACGAAAAGCACTCTGATCGTTACAGTATTTCCATTAGAATAACATCTGCTATCTCTCCCATCAAATAACTGCATAAAACATGGAACAAACACTCCTTACTACCACATCTCACTCCGACTTCACGACAAGCAGTGCCCACTAGCACATCTCGGCACGAACTGACTACAACGAGCTCTCAACAAGCACTGACTACCACGAGTTCTCTCCACCCACTGACTACCACGAGTTCTTAACAGCACTGTCCTCTACGAGCTCTCGACAAGCACTCACTACTACGAGCTCTGCCCACACACTGACTTCTACGAGTTCTTAACAGGCACTGACTTCCACGAGCTCTCGACAAGCACTGTGGAGGCGGCTTAATAATACTCTTTGGCGCAATCTCTGGCGCAGTGGCTCAGTGTAGCCACCTTTCATATGCCCCTCCTCCACAGGCCAGAATTTGATGGTATTTTTGCCAGCATTGGTGGTGAAAATACCACCAAATTCGTCCAGAAAAATACAGACAAAAATAAAAGATAATATTAATACCTAAATACCACATAAGTAGTTAAAATTTTGGCTTTGCACTGACCTTTCAATAATCTAATATATAAAATACAGTAGGCAATACAAATTCTTTTCATACATGTGGCTTTACATAATGGTTTGCATAATACACAAAAAATCAGTTTATACAAATGTTCACATAAAATACTTTTAATGATGTTGCTGGAAGGAACAGTGACACTGGTTTGGTATGGCTTGTTTTGTTGGTTAATTGGCTTTTGATGAATGATAGTTGGGTAAGCATGCAAGTACTGCATTAGCTTCTAAATAAATAACTAGCACTATGCATATGTGTGCTACCTATGTTGATATACCCTGCTCTAGACGGAAATCAGTAACATGGTCAGTATGCCATTAAACAGCTCATGGTGCTAAAAAATGATGCTTTGATTAGGTCGCGAATTACGCACCCCACATCCCCACCCCCACCCCCTCTCGCAGTAGCTCTGAATTATACATGGAGGTGTGAGACCGTTGCACCAATGTAAACGAAAAGGATTCAATGGTTAGTATATTGCAAGCTCTATCATACTGTTAGATTCTTATTATGGAGGTATGCTCCAATTGAACAAAGGTGATGTATTTCTTACGAAACGCTATGCTATTAACCAAGATCCTGACATCATTTCACTGTCGTATTTGTAGCACAGTAATCATAGGAATACGATAAAGAAGTTCATGGTACTTACAGGGGGATATTTTTAGACAATGACTCAATATCAGTGAATTGTAGGTGTTATGTTTCTGAATTTTTTTGCGCAGTCCACGTGTACTTAGCATGGTCGTGACTTTCCATTTGTACGTTAGTGTGCTATTTCTCTCGTTATGATAGCTCTCTGTCTAGGCAGTGATGGGTGGAGGACTAGACAGCCTTCTCACTAACGGAACAGTGCTGTAAAAGCATGATGGGATTCCGAGAGAATTAGCAGGGTTTCGTGACTTGGCGTGGGAGATTTCTCACTCATCGAAATCGGGTGGATTCAAATGCTACGTATCGAAGACCGGAAGATTCGTGAGAGTACACCCTGCCTAAAGGGGAGTTGAGAGGTGAGCCCTATACCGCTTCTTCTGTTATGGGCAAACATATTACTACCTCTCACATATGTCTCACGAAGTGACTTCAGTGAGAAGATTAGGGACTAATACGCAGTTTTTTGCCAAGAGACAGTTAGCAGCAGAAGTTCAATCTTTCGTTTTCTCGATAAATGAGGGACAACATTCTTCCGCGAGTTTTGTGTGCCTACAAATAGATGAACTAACATCTGAATAGGTAGATTAAAGTTACATCTACATCCATATGTATAATTCGCAAGCCACTTTCTGGTGCGTGGCGGAGGGTACCCTTTGCTACTACTAATCAATTCTTATCCTGTTCCAATCGAAAATAGAGAGAGGGAAAAAAGGACTGTATGCGTCCTTATGAGAGCTAATTCTTCGTCTCTCGTTTCATGGCCCTTAGATGAAATGTACATTGTCGGCTGTGGAATCCTACAGTCAGCTTCAAATGTAGGTTCTCTAAATTTTCTCAGTATTCCCCCAAATGAACATTGCCTCCCTTTCAGGAATTCCGGTTTGATTTCTTGAAGCATGCAACCACTAATAAGGAGGGAGCTGATAGGAATGCTTCCACAGTGCTGTATTGAGCTCATACATATTTGGGATGGAGTGGCCAGGAGAAGCGTATTTTGTTATTATCGCCGGGTCAGCCTTTCCGGCGTATTTCGAAATCTCAGAACCATTCAGTTTGCAAGTGGAAGGAGGGGAAGCATGTTGTTCAACATCTTGGTATTTGCCCCAGTGACATTTAAGCATCCAGTCCTGCTGAGAAGGATAGGAGAACTTTTGCGTGTCTGGAATCTTTAACAACAGCCTGGATGGCGAACAGTGGCTCCTCGACGGGGAGTGGTACAGGCCTGATGTGCAGGCAGAGGTTTGCGACCTGGTGACAGTGGTGGAAGCTGTTCACATGCGACCCAGTGGCAGTAGCCGGGCAGGGGTGGAGGCATTGTGAGGGGTGGAGTAGAGAGTGAAACATCCTACTTCAACCCATAGACCGACAGGTCTCAGCAGGATAGAATGGCAGCACTATACTGGAACTCTAAGTGACTTACTTCTACCAGCGTGACAAGGCAACCGACAGACTGAACGTAATTAACGTTGGCTGTCTTCAGCTATTTGATGACGGTTTCCACCCATCTTGGTATTGGGAAAAGCAACTACATGTCATGTGAGGACACCCCAGAGACATCACAGAAGCGTCTGTAACAGTGACATGGCGAGTGTAATCCGACTGCAGGAAAAAAAAATACTCGCCATACAAAGGAAGCCTCATCATTAATTTAATTAGTTAATACGAGGTGCATTCAAGTTCTAAGGCCTCCGATTTTTTTTTCTCCGGACTGGAAAGAGATAGAAACATGCGCATTGTTTTAAAATGAGGCCGCGTTCATTGTCAATACGTCCCAGAGATGGCAGCACCGTACGGCAGATGGAATTTTACCGCCAGTGGCGAGAATGAGAACTGTTTTAAATACTTAAAATGGCGACGTTTTCCTTACTTGAAGAGCGTGCTATCATTCGTTTTCTGAATTTGCGTGGTGTGAAACCAATTGAAATTCATCGACAGTTGAAGGAGACATGTGGTGATGGAGTTATGGATGTGTTGAAAGTGCGTTCATGGGTGCGACAGTTTAATGAAGGCAGAACATCATGTGACAACAAACTGAAACAACCTCGGGCTCGCACAAGCCGGTCTGACGACATGATCGAGAAAGTGGAGAGAATTGTTTTGGGGGATCGCCGAATGACTGTTTAACAGATCGCCTCCAGAGTTGCCATTTCTGTGGGTTCTGTGCACACAATCCTGAATGACGACCTGAAAATGCGAAAAGTGTCATCCAGGTGGGTGCCACGAATGCTGACGGATGACCACATGACTGCCCGTGTGGCATGTTGCCAAGCAATGTTGACACGCAACGACAGCATGAATGGGACTTTCTTTTCATTGGTTGTGACAATGGTTGAGACGTGGATGCCATTTTTCAATCCAGAAACAAAGCCCCAGTCAGCTTAATGGAAGCACACACATTCACCTCCACCAAAAAAATTTCGGGTAACCGCTAGTGCTGAAAAACTGATGGTGTCAATGTTCTGGGACAGCGAGGGCGTAATCCTTACCCACTGCGTTCCAAAGGGTAGTACGGTAACAGGTGCAACCTATGAAAATGTTTTGAAGAACAAATTCCTTCCTGCACCGCAACAAAAACGTCCGGGAAGGGCTGCGCTTGTGCTGTTTCACCAAGACAACGCACCCGCACATCGAGCTAACGTTACGCAACAGTTTCTTCGTGATAACAACTTTGAAGTGATTCCTCAGGCTCCCTACTCACCTGACCTGGCTCCTAGTAACTTTTGGCTTTTTCCAACAATGAAAGACACTCTCCGTGGCCGCACATTCACCATCCGTGCTGCTATTGCCTCAGCGATTTTCCAGTGGTCAAAACAGACTCCTAAAGAAGCCTTCGCCGCTGCCATGGATTCATGGCGTCAACGCTGTGAAAAATGTGTACGTCTGCAGGGCGATTACGTCGAGAAGTAACGCCAGTTTCATCGATTTCGGGTGAGTAGTTAATTAGAAAAAAAATTGGAGGCCTTAGAACTTGAATGCACCTCGTAAATCAGTCTAATATCAATGACGTGCCACTGGGCGGCTGTGTCGGTGCTATTTGCATCATTTAAGAGACTTTGTAGGTAACAAGGCATTAGGCTACCTTAAGAGAGATCGAATGTAAGGACGAATACTCTGACGGAGGTAAAGCATGCTCTCAGCACTCGGTCATGAGACTAAGATTAATTTAATATTCTAGTCCTGTGGTGCTGGGCGTAACAGATGTTGCGGTGATAAGAACAATTTTTTTTACCTGATGAGAAAATATTCGAGGAAATATAGTATGGGATTTTCACAACAGGGTACGTAGCTCGTGGTCGTGCGATAGCGTTCTCGCTTCCCGCCCTCGGGTTCCCGGGCTCGATTCCCGGCGGGGTCAGGGATTTTCTCTGCCTCGTGATGACTGGGTGTTGTGTGCTGTCCTTAGGTTAGTTAGGTTTAAGTAGTTCTAAGTTCTAGGGGATTGATGACCATAGATGTTAAGTCCAATAGTGCTCAGAGCCATTTCACAACAGATAACGGTACTTCAGCGATTTGAAAACGCGTCTAAATTCCTTCTGTCTTCGAGAATAACTTGTGCCAAAAGGAGGAATATACATTTTGCATGAGATATTTGAGGTGTACGGACAACAAAATCCCTGTCTAGGGTTGGGTAATGTTGATATTTTAAAATGGGGTCGTCCAAGTCAGGGGTGGAAATGCAGTTAGAGCTCTATGCCCAATTTGATCGTGCTTGTCTCCCAGGGGTTAGTGAGACCCATCTGCGGCGTTCACAGGGGCTTGACCCTGGCTTGTCGGGTCTTGCCCCCAGCCATGGGGTCAAGTCCTGGCGGCGGCACTTTCGGCGCCCTATAAGTTGCTGAATAGTGAAATAATCAGTATGCTGGTTGAACGGCGGCAGAATGGCTCCACCTCGTGGGGAACTACGTGCGTCTCCAATTACAACAAACTCCAAACGCTGCAAAACATTTGCTGTCGATGGATCACAGGAGCTCCATGGTGGACAAGAAACGTCGACATCCGCACCGCACTCCACGAGACCACTATATAAGAGGAGGTCCATGACAAGGCTCTACCAGTTTTTGACAAAATCGATGCCCTTAGGGACGAAGTTCGACAATTAAAATCGGTAGGAACGGTAAACCCTGCAAGATGGCACAAATATCGAGTACCGAAGTCAATAACGTTTCAACCCCCATAGGCAATCTGTCATAACACGAGGAAGTAGTCAGACATAACAGCCTAGACACATCTCACCCTCCACAGCAGATAGACATCACCAAAGACAGCAGGCTAAAGGACCCATTGAGTGCCCAAACCTAACTGAATGTGTAATAAATGAAGTGTTTTCCTTTTATCCTTACATCCCATCCTAGAAAAATAAGTCATCAAGGATGAGCTCTTCAGCCCACACTACATATACACAAAAAAAGAAAAAAACGGCGGTTTAAGCAGACGCGCGTGTGGCGAGTATTCAGTTACTTGTATATGGAAACTGAGAAGATTCAATGTGGAGAATGTTTGTGCTGGACGTTAACTCCCCGTAAGTAAACTTGTAAACTGATCTGTTGATAGCTGGGCGGTAATGGTGACAGTCTCTGGTGCGTCTGAGCGTGTATTACGGCCGTCGTGTGGATACAGGGACATGGGCGCGCAATTGCCGACATGACCGACCTGCGTGCGGGTCTCTAGTCCTGTCTCGGCGGACGCCGCCGCAGCTCCTGGCACTTCTGCAGTCGGCAGAAGGGGCGTACTTCGCGATCGCAAGTGTGTGTGATCGGAAGGCTTTTCTTTCTCACTAGATATGTTTGAAACTTTGTGGTGGTGAGTGAGGTAGGGCATGGAGGAGGGTGCTTGTGTTCGCAAACGTCGATGCATACAAGACCTCCTACATATATTTAGCGTTATGATCAATTTGTGCCAGAAATATAATTTCTTGATTTGTAAAATTTATATGTGTGGTTCTTAGACGTATTAGCTGTGAGTAGCTTTGGCCAGTCTAACTCACTAGCTATAGTGATGCGAGAGAGAGAGAGAGAGAGAGAGAGAAGAACAGACAGGAAGCGAGTCTGGAATTTCCCATTCAAAGAAGTGCCCCCATCTGATGCATGGGCCGTGTTAACGAAAGGAGGTCTCTCGGGCAGGCAGGCACGCAAGTCTGCTCGGACAGTCATCGTTGGGGGGGGGGGGGGGCCTCCTGCCAGTGGACTGTGCTGCCAGCGACAGAGGTTTCTCTGCTGGCAGTACGACTTCGCAGTCGACACAGTGGTGGACTGTGCGGCCCCCGGCAAATGTTTCTCTGCAATCTCACTGTCGACGCAGCGGTGTGTAGGGCAGGCAGTGAGCGGAGGAGGTTGCTCTTGTAATCTCGTGTTACATAGTTATTAAGAGTTTAACCTTCCTCCTGCAAATGAACTGTCAATCAGTCAATTTTATGTGCTTTTTCCAAGAGTTTTTCCCGTTTTTGTATGTCGGATTGGAAGGATTTAAGGTAGGGGTATTTTATGTATTAGTTTTAAAGATGCATCAGCCATCCTCGCATACGTAGCAGAACAACAATGGTCATAAAACAGTCAGTCAGTTTGATTGACAATAGTCAAAATTGTGATCGTGCTAGGTGAAGGGGGAGGCGTGGGGAGCGATCATGCTGGGGAAAGGGGATGGCGAGGGGTTGGTGAGGAGGGGTTTCTCAGAATCATGGATTACCCCCAAGGATAATACATTAATCAGCTAGCCGGCCGAAGTGGCCGTGCGGTTAAAGGCGCTGCAGTCTGGAACCGCAAGACCGCTACGGTCGCAGGTTCGAATCCTGCCTCGGGCATGGATGTTTGTGATGTCCTTAGGTTAGTTAGGTTTAACTAGTTCTAAGTTCTAGGGGACTAATGACCTCAGCAGTTGAGTCCCATAGTGCTCAGAGCCATTTGAACCAAGCCATTAATCAGCTGTCAAAATTGTCCTTGTACCCCAACTACCACATTACTCTTGTATAGGTGGTCCTTGTCTGTATCATACCCATGACTTCAGAAAAATGCACCAGTCTACAACCTTTCCGGTATTTCCTCTCCAATATTAAGCAAATTAGCCTTGTTACATTTTTCGTCTCTACCAAATTAAAACAATTCGGTATGTGACGAGAGGAAATAATGACGACACGATCGCTAACTAGCAATGTATAACACGTCAACTGCTTGTATCAGGACGTTGTAGTCTAACAGGGCTGCGTATATATTTGTGTTTCTGCAAATTTTAAGTCCAAACTCAAAATCCACACCTGTCAAACTTATCTGACTTACCCACAGGGCAGCTAACTGCTCATTGCACACCAGCCACTGAATACAAAGTACGAAACTACTACGAAATTAATACTCTTGGGAAGTAGTTACCCTCGCAAATAATCACAGGAAAGTCTGGTAAAATCTTGATGTACTGTCGAGGTCATTTCCCTTCACTTTCGGATGTGTACATTCGTCGCAACAATGGCACAAAGTTCCAGATGCTTCGATCACTATTCATAGTGAGCTCGCGAACGTAACTTTTGCCTCTTGAGCCGAAGCTTCCGATACGCAAGACAAACTACCTGCAGCAGAAGACACAATTACAGCACTAGCCAGCAAAATTTTACATTTTTCTGTAGCTGGCATGAAAACAGCTAATCTCTATGTTTTCGGGTGTGCTGTTAACGAAAATGTTAATGAAAATTGAAGATGATAAATTTACGTAATTGTCTGTATAAGCTTATGCAAGTATTTACCTCGCTGTTATTCCTCAAAGGAGGATCATTGAAGGCGCCACCGCTTTGACTGGCGTTTGTAGTTTTCTGCCGGTAATTCCCTGATTAGTGTCCAGCAGTAATCGGCTAACATTGATGGACTCCACTTTCCCTGGTATCTCATTTCCATCTCCGAAATTTTCCGGTGGAACGCATTCTCCGTGCTCATATGTTACAGCACCACAGTTGTCAGGAAAGATGTCTAAGTGGTAATCTAAGAAATGTAGCTTTAAGGACGTGTTGTACACCACTATGCTGTAGCACTGCAGAAGATTAGCCATAAAATCCTTATAGCTTACTGCCCTCTTATTGCCTAGGAAGTTTGTTGCCACTTGAACAATGGCATACCAAGCTAACGTTTCATCACCTATTTGTATGGTTTTGAGATGCTCATCTATGTACAGTTTGAGTATCTGGGAACCCATGAAAATTCCCTCTTTTATTTTAGCCTCACTAAGACGTGGAAATTTCTCTCGCAACTACAGAAATGCTTCCCCTCTTTTGTTAGTTGCCTTAACCAAGTTTTTAATACGGCCCAATTTTATATGAAGAGCTGGGAGAATTACGTTCTTGGATTCGAAAAGTCCTTCGTGCACAATGTTACGAGATCCTGGTTCAAGTAATTGAGGCTTAGGCCAATTTTTCCTTAATAATGAAGTACTTCGGCCTGACTATAGCAGAGACACAAGAAGCAACAGAATTTGGTGTAGCTGTGTTGCACCTCACGTAATACGCCTATGGTTTGCACGGCTAGCCGCGCAGTCTAACGCCCTGCTTCACGAGCGGGTACGCGTGCCGATCCCCGGCACTAATCCGCCCAACGGCTTAGTGTTCGGGGTCCGGTGTGCCGGCCAGCCTGTGGATGGTTTTCAAAATGGCTCTGAGCACTATGGGACTTAACATCTATGGTCATCAGTCCCCTAGAACTTAGAACTACTTAAACCTAACTAACCTAAGGACATCACACAACACCCAGCCATCACGAGGCAGAGAAAATCCCCGACCCCGCCGGGAATCGAACCCGGGAACCCGGGCGTGGGAAGCGAGAACGCTGCCGCACGACCACGAGATGCGGGCGGATGGTTTTCAGGCGGTTTTCCATCTGCCTCGGAGAATACGGTCTGGTTCCCCTTATTCCCCCTCAGTTACACTATGTTGGCGACTGCTGCGCAAAAACTGTCTCCACTTACGCGTGCACCATAATTACTCTCCCACGAAAACATTTGGAGTACACTCGTCTGGTATGAGACGTTCCCGAGGGTGTCCATTGGGGACCGAACCGCACATTAACCCTGGGTTCGGTGTGGGGCGTCGGTGTGGTGGGTGGACTTCTGTGGCCTATTGTGGGGTTGTTAACCACAGAGGGCTACGGCGGGACGAAACCCCTCCGTCGTTTCTAGGTCTCCGGTTCAATACGCAATAAGCCTATGACTTTCAGATCACTGGAAATCTGCCTTGAACTTGTCACAGTTCAATAACGATAGCGTAACAGCTTTTTCGTGTTATCATATTTTTTCGTCCTATAAGGTGCATACTAAAAGCGAGTCGATGGTAACGCGTGATACTGCGCAATATCACGCACTCGAGACTTACTTTGAAGCAGTCGATGAAGAACCTGCACTGATCACTTTTATCGTTAATGCCCATAGCTGCCATTAGTCCCTGTACATCACTACAAAATACCAAGTTATTTCACTTTCGAAAAATGGAAGGAATAGCATATGATGGTTGCGGAAGGTAGTCACATTTACCGTTTTATCAAGACCATTCAACAGTTGTAGTCTTGACGCCAACGGTTCATCTTTACCTTTCGGCAATTGCTGATCTCTCAGTAGGTCACGAAGTTCACATTGTGTTATTTTGTTACGCTCAAAATCAGGATCTTTCGAATAACTGGGTCTTGAAGGTGATGTTGTAACACTAGTTTCACTACCGCACTCATCACTATCACAGTTACATGGGGCTGGAACAGGCAATACGTCTCTATGAGGCACTGACCCCACTGTCGATAGTATGTTATAATATATGAAGGAAGACTTTTTCTTCTTGGAAATACCATGAGTTAATAGAGTTTTCATACGCAAATAATAATCATTCACGTGATTTGATGGTCCTCACCATATCATGGGTATAGCAAAACCCACGGAAGATCTTTTACGATTCAACCGCGAATGAATATTCAAGACACAAGATATGCAACATCCAGGAGGCTTTCCCATGTCCCTGATTTACAGTCCAAGTACAGACTTTATACCTTACTAATGTGGGGCGTTATTGGCCTCCTTTGCAATTTCATTGTAGACTGTCCGCAAATTTAGCAAAAATTGTCAGCACTGTTTTCGCGTTTGTGAGACGTATTGAATCAAAGGCCACTAACAGAACACAATCCTCCAATGTCCTGCCCCAAAAGGGCGGAAATGACGTCACGCTACCAACTTCAGTAATTGTAAATATTTTTGATGCTAGAATACTTTTCGTCGTTACCTCATAGAGAGACCACTGCAGAATGATGTGTGTCAGAATTTTAGCACTCTGAAGTAAAACGTAAATATCTCGTGAGCCGTTACTCTGATCGTGTTGCAGTTTTCACAACCGTTATTCAGTTACATGTGCTTATATTTGCGCGGTTCTTTTGTAATTGTGTGAATTTATCCAACCATGGACGAAGAGTACAATAAGCGCAGAGAGGGAACACTCGTAAATCTACCATATCTCATGTGTAAGTTTTCAAAAACTGGTGTCCATACAGCTGAAATATTATCCATAAAGGAAGCTGTTGTTAATGACATATTTCAATGTGATAAACCATAAATTTGACAGAATCGATAGAATCTTGCAAACATTAGAACAACATACCTCAAATCTACGAATGAACCGTTATAAGTACGATGTTCCGGAGATAATCGAGAGAGAAAAAGCAACTTACAGTACAGGTAATCTAGAAAGGTAATTTAACACAGCAAACCATGGAAGACGCAAAAAGCTAATTTTCTGTGCATGTTCACAAAGGCACTACACACACTTCGGAGCCAGTTCAACGAGCGATGGCTTAATCACTCGCTTACACTACAGTAAGAGCAGAGTTTACGTCATCCTACTATCCATCCATCCAAACCTACATGTAACTGGTTCAAAAACATGGCTCTGAATACTATGGGACTTAACATCTGAGGTCATCAGTCCCCTAGAACATAGAACTACTTAAACCTAACTAACCTAAGGACATCACACACATCCATGCCCGAGGCAGGATTCGAACCTGCGACCATAGCGATCGCGCGGTTCCAGACTGCCACACCGGCCGGCGTAACTGGTTCCATCACTTAATCAGGTGTTGGAAAATTATTGCACACTTAACTGAACTCTATTTTGGCAGAGGTTGTGTGCAGCACCTTTATTAAAAATAATAGTCAACTCCCTTACTGTCAAGTGCATCAGCAAGAAATACCCGATCAGAACCATTAACTTCTCGAGTTTGCGAAATTCTCATAGCAACGGAAGTAAGTCAAGATTAGCGGTGAACATTTCGAATATGTCAGATCGAAACAGTATTAAGGGGTAACATTAGAAACGATACGAAATCAGACGATCACAGAAAATAGTTCTTACGGAAGGCGAATAAAAGACATGCATTCGTTGGAAGAGTCCTGGAAAAACGCACTGCGTAAAGAAAATAGAATATAACACACAGGTACAACCGATTCTAGGCTACTATTCCAGCGTTTGGAGTCTGTATCAAGTAAGTATGACAAGAAGTTGTTGTGGTTGTTTTGGTCCTGAGCAAGAAAACTAGTTTGATGCATCTCTCCACACTTCTCGACGTTGTGCAGTCATCTTTATCTTTTGGATAACTGTTGCACGCCACGTATGTGAAGGGTAAAGTTACCTAATTTGGTGATAAAACCAATAACTCTACAAGTAATTACTGGATCAGCCATATATTCCTGCGGAAAACGTTTATGCGACTTAGGTTTATATGTGTACGACACAATAATTGCAATTTGATAGCGTTAGGTTTCGTTTTGGTTGAGCTGAGGATATTTAAATGAAAACTGTACAATTGTACCTAACTTGATGATAAGGGTAGCCAATTTCGTAATATTGATTCTTAGTTTGGTGATACATTAACATGAGTCATAAATACGACAAAATTATTTACATATCTTTCAACATTTTTATTACACAATCAAAAGGAACATAATGAATCAAGAAATTTATCAAAAACTACAGATTATTAATAAAAATAATCTTTATAAAGTAACATCACTTCAAATACCAAGTAAATTGTTCAGGTACACAGTTAACATTAATTAAAAAAAAATAACTAAGTACTATTAATTTAACAGCACACAGTGTCTCAACAATATCATCTCACTCATTGTGAAACAGCAGAGGCACACATGTAAATATGTTCTACTGCAGATTCGCTTCGGCAGAATTCATGGCTGGGAGTGAGGCAGAATGAGTATTGCAGCCATTTCTTTCCATTTTTTCTCTTTCGTCGGTTGAATATTGGTCTCCATATGTGCCACAAGTCCACGCTCAATGCCGAAGCTCTTGGTTCATATCGTCTTATGAGGCTAGCCATTGCATCAACAATCCATGCTCTTGGGATGTTGCTTCGTACATTTCCTGCTGGTTTTCTTAGGATGTTATCAACTGTTGCTGGAGTTCGTGGCATTCAATAGTATCTGCCCGCGAACTCCCATTTGATGATCTGCTTGCATCAGGAGCTGCTAGACCTACCTGCGGTTCAGGACGCTCATCATAATATTCCACAAATGATCTTCCACCTTGCTTAGAAGAGACAAGCCTAGTTTCTTAATTGTATCTGAAATTTTGCCTGAACAATCGTCTGTCATAATAGGATAAGACATGCAAGCCTGGTGTGCGGACAAATTTTCCGGCACTCTCAAAGTCAGACCATATCGTCATTTGTAATTGAACCACCATTTCTTGTTTACAGTTTTCTTTTCACTATTAAATAATGTTCTCACGATCAGTTGCATCTGCCACTTCAGATGCAACCGCCCTCATTTGTTTGGCAGTAAGTCCAAAGCCCATCTCTTGCACTGAAATTGTGTATTTCAATAATTTCTATTTTAATTATGACTCTAAGCCACTTCAGATGCAACCGCCCTCATTTGTATGGCAGTAAGTCCAAAGCCCATCTCTTGCACTGAAATTGTGTACTTCAATAATTTCTATTTTAATTATGACTCTAAGTCGAATGGGTGACCTATTTTCTTCAGACCGACAGCCCCAACAGTATTTTCATTTTCTGTCCGGAACCTTTTTAAAGAGCTCCAGGCCACCTCATTCTCTTTTGCAGCTTTGTAAATGCTAATATGATTTTGCTGAACCAGTCCAACATTGCTCTAGAGCTGGAGAGACGATAGATTGTATTTCCCTCCGGTGATACTGCATTTTTTAAAGTAAGCGATAAAATAAATCAGTCATACCTAAGTTGGTGGTTCCACGTAATTACGTGGTAATACGCTGAATGAAAATATTTTTACTAAAAAAGATTAGTTCTATGCAGATGCTAACATATAAAAGCATTGGAAACTATAGATAACAAATTACACATAAATTACGATATTTTCAATTTATGCTTATAAGATCACTTCATAAACATGTTTGAGACACCTTTATGTTTCACGAAAATTCTAGGCTGATACAAAGAGTAACTATAAAGAAAGTAAAAAATATACTTCTCTAAGGTCTTAGTAATATTTTGAGAACGGAATACACTTGACCGATTCTCTTTACATCAGTATATGCTTAAGAAATAAAGTATAAATTTACTCACAAAAAAGTGAAATTACCGCTACAAATCTGCGCGCAGACCTTTCACGTTTGCTACAATTGTGAGCAATACAAAGAAGACATTTCCCGACTCTATGATCGATGTTGAGAATTATTTGAGTCACTCGTAAGTTAACAAGAGACGAGATGAAATATATCACCAAGTTAGGTGTACCACCAAATACGGTTGCCTCACCCTACATCTGAATCTGCTTACTATACGTATCCTCTTCTTTCTCTCTCTATATATGATTTTTACATCTCATACATCCTTCCATTCTGAAGGTAGCAGAGAGCGAAGGGCTGTTTACAACTTGTTCAGAAACCCGAGGGCAATGGAAAGAGTCGAGGGCATGAAAGGGAAGGAACGGTTGAGAAGGGAGTGAGACAGGGTTGTAACCTATCCCCAATGTTATTCAAGCTATGCATCGTGCAAGCTCTTAGTTAAACCAAAGAAAAATTTGGAGTAGGAATTAAAGGTCAGGGAGAAGAAAACAAAACTTTGAGGGTAGCCTGCGACATTGCGATTCTGTCAGAGATAGCAAAGGATTTGTAAGACCGGTGAAGGGAATGGACCGTGTCTTGAAAGGAGTAGACAAGAAGAACATCAACAAAAGCAAAAGGATGACGATGGAATGTAGTCGAATTAAATCAGGTGGTGCGAAGTAAATTAGATTAGGAAACGAGAACTTACAAGTAGTAGATGAACTTTGTAATGGGGGCAGCAAAATGACTGATAATAGCCGCAGTAGAGAGGATATAGAATGTAGACTGGCAAGGGCAAGAAAATGTTTTCTGAAGGAGAGAATTTTGTTAACATCGAATATAGACGTAAGTGTAACGAAGTCGTTTTTGAAGGTACACTGCAGAGCCAAAGGAACTAGTGCACTTGTCTAATATCGCGTAGGGCCCCAGAAACCATGCAGAAGTGCCGCAACACAACGTGGCGTGGACTCGACTAATGTCTGAAGTAGTGCTGGAGGGAATCGACGGTATGAATCCAGCAGGAGTGTCCGTAAGAGTACGAGGGTTGGAGATCTCTTCTGAACAGAACGTTGCAAGGCATCCCAGATATGCTCAGTAATGTTCATGCCTGGGGAGTTTAGTGGCCAGCGGAAGTGTTTAAACTCAGAAGCATGCTCCTGGAGCCACTCTGTAGTAATTCTGGACGTGTGGGCTGGCGCATTGTCCTATTGGAATTGCCCAAGTCCGTCAGAAAGCACAATGGACATGAATGGATGCAGGTGATGAGACAGGATGCTTACCTACGTGTCGCCTGTCTGAGTCGTATCTAGAAGTAGCAGGACTCTCATATTATTCCAACTGCACACGCCCCGAACCTTTAAAGAGCTTCCACCAGCTTGAACAGTCTCCTGCTGACATGCAAGGTCCATGGAATCATGAGGATGTCTCCATACCCGTACACGTCCATCCACTCGATACAAATTGAAACAAGACTCGTCCGACCAGGCAACTTGTTTCCAATCATCAACAGTCCAATGTCGGTGTTGACGGGCCCTTCTGTCACGTTGAACGATTCTCTTCAGTCATCGTTGGTCCCGTTCTTGCAGGATGTTTCTTCCGTCCGCAGCGATGTCGGAGATTTGATGCTTTGCCGGATTCCTGATATTCACAGTACACTCGTGAAATGGTCTTACGAGAAAATCTCCACTTCGTCGCTACCTCGGAGATGCAGTGTCTCATCGCTAATACGCCGACCATGGCACCACGTTCAAACTCACTTAAATTTCGATAACCTTCAATTGTTGCAGCAGCAACCTACCTAACAATGGCGCCAGACACTTTTTTGCCGAGCGCAGAGCCGTATTCTGCCAGTTTACATATCTCTGTATTTGAATACGCATGCCTATACCAGTTTCTTTGGCGCTTCAGTGTATTTGTCTGGATTGTATTCATGTATAGAAATGAAACATGGACGATAAACAGTTCAGACAAGAAGAAAATATAAGCTTCCTAAATGTGGTGCTACAAAAGAATGCTGAAGATCAGATGGGTAGATGTGGAGGCACTGCATAGAACTGGGGAGAAAAGAAATTTGGGGCACAAAGTGCCTAAAAAAAGGGGGATCAATTCATAAGCTACATTCTGAGACATAAGGGATCATCATTTTAGTACTGGATGGAAGTAGATCCAGATGGATGTAGGTTGCAGTAGTTATTGGGAGTGAAAAGCCTTGCACAGGATAAATTAGAACGGAGATCTGCATCAAACCAGTCTTGGGACTGAATACCACAATAACAACAACAACATCAACATCCCTCCAGTAGCCGGCCGAAGTGGCCGTGCGGTTAAAGGCGCTGCAGTCTGGAACCGCAAGACCGCTACGGTCGCAGGTTCGAATCCTGCCTCGGGCATGGATGTTTGTGATGTCCTTAGGTTAGTTAGGTTTAACTAGTTCTAAGTTCTAGGGGACTAATGACCTCAGCAGTTGAGTCCCATAGTGCTCAGAGCCATTTGAACCATCCCTCCAGTACCAAAGTGGAGATTCCTTGATGTCCGAGGTTGTTTCCTATCAACCGATCCCTCATATTTGTCAAGTTGTGGCATCAGTTTCTTTTCTCCAATTATATTCAGTACTTTCGCATTAGTCATTCGATCTACACATCAGATCTTCAGTATTCTTCTACAGCACCAAATTTGAAGAGGTTCTGTTCTGTTCTTGTCTGAACTAGTTATGGGCCAACAGTCACATCTGTACAAATCTGCACTCCAGACAAATACCTTCAGGAACCCCTCCTCTACAATTAAACTTATATTAAATATTCACGAATTCCTCTTTTGCAGAAACTGTTTTCTTGCTATGGCCATTCTGCGTTTTAACTCCTCTCTACTTCGGCTATCATCAGTTACTCTGCTGCCCAAATAAAAAAAACCACTCTGCTACTCTCAGTGTCTAATTTCCTAATCTTGTTGCCTCAACATCGCCTGATTTAATTTTGCTACATTGAATTATACTTGTTCTACTTTCGTTGATATGAATCTTGCAGCGTCTTTTCAAGACGATCTCCGTTCCGTTCAGCTGCTCTTCTAAGTCATTTGGCGGTTCTGAGGAAACTGCAATGCCATCAGCAAGACGTAGAATGATTATTTCTTCATCCTGAACTTTAATTCCGTTTCCAAATTTCTCGTTGGTTACTGCTTGTTCATTATACAGATTAAATTACATCGGAAGTAGGCTACACTCCTGTCCCACTATCTTCTCAACCAGCGCTTCCCTTTCACGTTCTTCGACTCTTACAACTGCGGTCTGGTTTCTGTACAAGAGGTAAATAACCTTTCGCTCCCTGTATTTTATTCCTACTGCTGTCATAATTTCAAAGTGTGTGTTCCCAGTCAAAATTTTCAGAAACCTTCTCTTATACTACAATGCTATATACATAGATTTTTGGGTCTCCAACATATCTTCTAAGATAGTTCGTGGGGTTAAGTATTGCCTAAAGTGTCCTAAATTTCTTCAGAACTGAAACTATTCCATCCCGAGGTCGGCGTCTAGGTGATTTTCATTCTCCTGTAAATAGTCGTGTCCTTATTTTACAGCCATGAGTTAATGAACTGAAAGTTTGGTAATATTCACACCTGTCAGAACCTTCTGTTCTTTGGAACTGAAATTATTACATTCTCTTTGAACTCCGAGAATATTTACCTGTGTCTATGTTTTGAACACCAGATGGAACAGTTGTATAACAGATGGATCTTCCAAGGATCTTAATAATTCTGAGGGACGTCAACTATTACAGGGGCCTTGTTTCAGAAGGCTGTAAAATTATTCTCATCTTCTTCTACTTCCTCTTCCCCTTTATGCTATACTGTCTTCATGTTAATTTCCCTCTCACAGCTCCTCTATACATTCCTTTTACCATTTAGATTTCTCTTCTTAGCTTAGTACGGGCTTCCCATCTGAGCTATTGATATTCATATACGTGCTTCTTTGTTCCAAAGATCTCTTTAATTATCATGCTGGGAGTGCCAATTTTTCTCCTAGTTATGTTTGCTTCTTTATAGTTGCATTTGCCCTCTAGCTATTCCTGCTTAGCCGTTCTGCACTTTTTGTCGATCTCATTTTTAGACTTCTGTATTCTCCTTTGGCCTGTTTCATTTGCTGCGGTGCTATATTTGCTCCTTCGTCAGTTGAACTAGCCATCTTCTGCGTTCTCTAAGGATTTCTTCTACATCTTATCTTTTCACCTATTTTTACGTGTGCTGTCTTCATTACTTCATCTCTCGCAGCTCCTCATGCGTCCACTGCTGCATTCCTTTCAGTTTTTTGTCAGTCGTTATCTAATGGTCTGTTTGAAATTTTCAACAGCCTCTGCTTGTCTCAGTTTATTCATATCTCACCTCCTTAAAAGCGTGGATTTTAGCAATCTGCTCAAAATATTACGCTCATAGTCCACATCTGCCAATTGAAATGTCTTAAAGTACCTGGCTTCAAAACCTTTCTTTTCATTGTATAACGAATCTGAAGCCTTCAACTGTCACCAAGTCTCTTCCACGTAACAGCCTTCCTACGTGATTATCTCATGAGGTTTGGAGCTTGGGGGGGGAGGAGGATATTAGTTTTTAACGTCCCGTCGACAACGAGGTCATTAGAGACGGAGCGCAAGCTCGGGGGAGGGAAGGATGGGGAAGGAAATCGGCCGTGCCCTTTCAAAGGAACCATCCCGGCATTTGCCTGAAGCGATTTAGGGAAATCACGGAAAACCTAAATCAGGATGGCCGGAGACGGGATTGAACCGTCGTCCTCCCGAATACGAGTCCAGTGTGCTAACCACTGCTCCACCTCGCTCGGTATGGTTTGGAGCTTGCAGCCACATGACGTCGGCATCGTGTCAAGAAACGATATTTCGGCTCACAGCCATTTTGCCATCTTCAGATGAATCATCATGAAAGTCATCACGCTGGAAAAACTTCAAGAATTATTCCTTACACGATTCCTAAGCCAAGCGTTAGCAATGAATAAATTACGCTCTGTGCAAAACTCTAAAAGACGGCTTCCTCTTTCATACCTTTCCCCCAGTCCACAATCCCCTGCTAATTTTCCTTCTTTTGTTTTTCCTACTATTGAATTTTGCTCCCCCATCACAATTAAATTTTCGTCTAGCTTAACTATCTACTTAATTACTTTATCTCGTCACACACTCCGTTCGTCTCTCCATCATCCGCATCCCTACTGTCTTATACATTTTTAGACGTGTTGCTGTTGTTGTGCTCTTCAGTCCAGAGACAGGTTTGATGCAGCTCTCCATGCTACTCTATCCTGTGGAAGATTCTTTATCTCCAAGTAACTATTGTGACTTACATCCATCTGAATGTACTTAGTGTATTCACTTCTTGGTCTCCCTCTACGATTTTTACTCTCCACGCTTCCCTGCACTACTAAATTGGTGATCCCTTGATGCCTCAGAACGTGTCCTATCAACCGATCCCTTCTTTTAGTCAATTTGTGCCACAAATTCCTCTCCCCCCACTTCTATTCAGTACCTCCTCATTAGTTACGTGATCTACCCATCTAATCTTCAGCATTCTTCTGTAGCACCACATTTCGGAAGTTTCTTGTCGAAACAAGTTATCGTCCATGTTTCACTTCCATGCATGGCTACACTCCACACAAATACTTTCAGAAGAGACTTTCTGATACTTAAATCTATACTCGATGTTAACAAATTTCTCGTCTTCAGAAACGCTTTCCTTGCCACAGCATGTCTACATTTTATATCCTCCCTATTTCGACCATCAGTTATTTTGATCCCCAAACAGCAAAACTCATCTACTACTTTAAGTGTATCATTTCCTAGTCTAATACTCTCAGCATCACTTGATTTAATTCGACTACATTCCATTGTCCTCGTTTTGCTTTTGTTGATGTTCATCTTATATCCTCCTTTCAAGACGCTGTACATTCCGTGCAACTGCTCTTCCAAGTCCTTTGCTGTCTCTGACAGAATTACAATGACGTTTCTGACAGAATTACAATGGCATCGCCAAACCTTAAAGTTTTTATACCTTCTCCATGGATTTTAATTCCTGCTCCGAATTTATATTTGTTTCCTTTACTGCTTGCTCAATATAGAGATTGAATAACATCGGGGATAGGCTACAACACTGTCTCACCCCCTTCTCAACCACTGCATCCCTTTCATGCCCCTCGACTCTTAAATCGGCCATCTGGTTTCCGTACAAATTGTAAATAGCCTCTCGGTCCCTGTATTTTACCTCTGCCACCTTCAGAATTTGAAAAAGAGTATTCCAGTCAACATCGTCAAAAGCTTTCTCTAAGTCTACAAACGTAGGTTTGCCTTTCCTTAATCTATCTTCTAAGATAATTCGTAGGGTCAGCATTGCCTCGCGTTTCAACGTTTATACAGAATCCCAACTGATCTTCCCCGAGGTCAGCTTCTATCAGTTTTTCCATTCGTCTGTAAAGAACTCGTGTTAGTATTTTGCAACCGTGACTTATTAAACTGATAGTTCGGTAATTTTCACACCTGTCAATACCTCCTTTCCTTGGGACTAAAATTATTATATTCTTCTTGAAGTCTCAGGGTATTTCACCTGTGTCATAAATGTTGCTCACCAGATGGTAGAGTTTTGTCATGGCTGACTCTTCCGAGGCAATCAGTAGTTCTAATGGGATGTTGTATATTCTCGGAACCTTGTTTCGACTTAGGTCTTTCAGTATTCTGTCAAATTCTTCACGCAGTATCATATCTCCCATTTCATCTTCATCTACGTCCTCTTCCATTTCCATAATATTGCGCTTAAGTACATCGCCCTTGTATAAACCCTCTATATACTCCTTTCTACTTTCCCTATTTTGCTTAGGACTGGTTTTCCATCTGAGCTCTTAATATCCATACAGGTGGTTCTCTTTCTCCAAAGGCCTCTTTAATTTTCCTGTAGGCAGTATCTATCTTACCCCTAGTGATATATGCCTCTACATCCTTGCATTTGTCCTCTAGCCATCCCTGCTTAGCTATTTTGCACTTACTGTCGATCTCATTTTTGAGACGTTTGTATTCCTTTTCGCCTGCTTCATTTACTGCATTTTTTATATTTTCTCCTTTCATCGATTAAATTCAACATCTCTTCTGTTACCCAAGGATTTCCATTAGCCCTCGCCTTTCACCTACTTGATTCTCTGCTGCTTTCACTACTCGATCTCTCAAAGTTACCCATTCTTCTTCTACTGTATTTCTTTCTCTTGTTCTTGTCAATCGTTCCCTAATGCTCTCTCTGAAACTCTCTATAACTTCTGATTCCTTCAGTTTATCCAAGTCGCATCTCTTTAAATTACTAGCTTTCGGCAGTTTCTTCTATTTTGGTCTGCAGTTCATAACCAAGAATTTGTGGTCAGAGTTCACATCTGCCCCTGGAAATGCCTTACAATTTAAAACCTGGTTCCTAAATCTCTGTCTTACCATTATATAATCTATCTGAAACCTTCCAGTGTCTCCAGTCCTCTTCCACGTGTACAACCTTCTTTCAAGATTCTTAAACCAAGTGTTAGTTGTGATTAGGTTATTCTCTATGCAAAATTCTACCAGGCGGCTTCCTCTTTCATTCCTTACAACCAGTCCATACTCACCTACTACTTTTGCTTCTCTTCCCTTTCCTACGATCGAATTCCAGTCCTCCATGACTATTAAATTTTCGTCTCCCGGAGTTTAACTATCTGAATTATTTTTTTTATCGCGTCATACATTTCTTCAATCTCATCATCATCTGTGGTGCTAGTCGGCATAGGAACTTGTACTACTGTGGGCGGCGTGGGCTTCGTATCTATCTTGGCTACAATAATGCGTTCACTATGCTGATAATAGTACCTTACCCGCGTTCCTACTTTTTTTATTCATTATGAAACCAACGCCTGCATTAGCCCTATTTGATTTTGTATTTATAACCCTCTATTCACCTGACCAGATGTGGTGTTCCTCTTGCCACCAAACTTCACTAATGTCCACTATATATAAATGTAACCTATCCATTTCCGGATCTGGTCCATAGAATGGCTGTTTTCTTTCTCCTGATAACGGCGTCCTACTGAGTAGTCCCCACACGAGATCCGAATGGGGGAGTATTTTACCTGCGGAATATTTTACCCAAGAGGACGCCGAATGGGGGAGTATTTTACCTCCGGAGTATTTTACCCGAGAGGACGCCATCATCATTTATCCATACAGTAAAGCTGCATACCCTCGGGAAAAACTACGCCTGTAGTTCCCCCTTGCTTACAGCCGTTCGCAGTACCAGCAGAGCAAGGCCGTGTTGGTTGATGTTTCTAGGCCAGATTAGTCAGTCATCCAGATTGTTGCCCCTGTAACTACTGAAAAGGGTGTTGTCCCTGTTCAGGAACAAAATGTTTGTCTGGTCTCTCAACAGATACCCCTCCGTTGTGGTTGCACCAACGGTACGGCTGTCTGCAACACTGCGGCACGCAAACCTCCCCACCAACATCAAGGTCCATGGTTCATGCCGTTTTAGATCTACTGCTGCATTATCTCTATCTGATATTGTTTGATAATCCTGTACTGTCTTGAACTGAAGACCTCCAACGATACCATTAGCATCAAGCCATATAGTAGAGCTGCAGCCCCTCGGAGGAAAAGTTACTGCTATAGTTTTCCCTTATTTCAGCTGTTTGCAGTACCAGGGCTGTTAGGCGAAGTTGGCTAGTGTTACAAGGTCAGATCAGGCAGTCATCCTGATTGTTGCCCCTGCAACTACTGAAAAGGCTGATTTCCCTCTTCAGGAACCATAGTTTCGTCGGGCCTCTCCGCAGATAAGCTTCGTGGTTGTACCTCACCCTGAGTACGTATCGGCATACTGTTGAGGAAGAAGCCACATTAAGTAGCCTGTGTTATGTATTTCGCATACAGAGGATGGGAATAAGATAAGAAATGTTAGGGCATGTATAGAGACATACAGACAGTCTTTTTTTTCTTCTTCTGTTGAGTTCGCGAATGGCATAAGAAAGGAAAGCTGTGATATTGCTTCAGTATAAGTTCCGCCAGGCACTGTCCAGTAGCTCGCCGTGTATTCATATCAATGTGGAATATTTTACTCTATTACGAAGAAAAAATGAAACAATCAACGCGGGTCGTGTATATATTACGCTCATTTGACGCTACCATGCACTCAGCATATTGTTATTATCTAATGATCATGAGACTTCCCACGTGAAAGCACCTAACTAATATTCAAATGTAAATACTCTGTAATTATTTAATCACAAAATAAAAAAAAAACAGTGAAACTACAGAAAATGAGTTGGAAATAATCCAATCTTAAAAAAACAAAAACAAAAAAAGCAAGTTACTTAAGAGGGATAACGCTCGTTTCACATTTCACACAATCTGACGTCATTTTGACGCTGTAAGCAGTATTGACGACCGCATGATCGCCTAATCGCCTATCGACTTTCGTCAGCATTCGATACGGGCATCTCACAAGCTTTCATGTGCGCGTACCGGAGATTTACGAAAGCACGTCATTCTTGGAATGATTTATTATAATTATTGCTATAATAAAATGTCACGTAATGATTTATCAACGCTTAATGCCTTCATATAACAGCGCTCTTGTGCGAAGTGAGTTATTATCGTCAATAATTTACAAATTAAGAATGAAACACATTTGTTTTATAATTTGTTGTACGCCGTTTCAATGTAACGGAGCATTGGAAATTTATCACAAACTCATCATCATTATCATTAAATGTCAATTAATAACGCATCAAGATAAAATGAATAACAAAGACCAGAGTTAAACATCGTTAAGTGCTAGAGTCGTGGCTTCTGGAGAAGAAAGTTGTTGATTCGCATCCCATTGCCTGCAATTTCCTTTATGTTAGCGTTGTTAACATGTTCTGTTATTTCCTTACGAATGTAATACAAGTATTTTCTACCATTATGGATATTTACATTCAATCTGATATAAGAACGAAGGATGAAATAAATATTTAGCGATTTCCGAGTACGTTGTTAGGCAGCAATTTAAGAGGTTAGCTTAAATTCCAGCCACTGAAACGGACGACTATAAAATTTATATTCTTTCTTCTCACAAATATTTTCGAAATGTTCCGGCGTACGAATGGCTAGTGAAACGAGCAGCATCAACATTCACTTTCTCCCTTGTCACAAATATTTCGCTTTTTATTAAGGAATGTGTGGCTTATTCCGAGATTGTGGTTAGGCAGGAACCTAACAGTACAACTTTGATTGCTGTGACTGAAACAGCAATAACATTTGTATTCTACCTTTTCACAAATATTTGGCGCTTTATTTCCGAATACGTGGTGATATTCGAGTGTATGGTTAGTCTGGAACCTAAGAGGTTCCACATGCTGCGACTAAAACGAATTGCAATAAAATTTGTATTTTTTTCTTCTCACACAAATACTTGTCTGATTACTTCCGAATATGTAGTGACTTCGGAGTGTAAGGTTAGGCGGTTAGGCAGGGACATAAAAGGCAGCTTAAATTGCTGTGACTGAATCGAGGAGCAATTATATTCATATTCTTCTCGATAATTTCCACGAATGATTGCCTCTCGGAAGTCGCGGGGTCCAAACGATACATATCGAACGTGCGATCCTAAATCAGTCACGCGACTCTGGTGACGAGCGTTATGATCAATCATTTGTGATCGTCATTTTTATCTGTTTTCCGTCGTTCCTTTAGTTGCTCTAAGTTACACACCTCTGCGAATTAATGGCAAAAAAAGAATTTTTCTCGTAGCGTACACATCACATGGACTTTCATGTGACAACAACACCGACAACGAGTAAGGTAAAGTCGTCTCCTTCGTAATTACAAGTATTTTTGTAACGCTCTTCTTTTGTCGTTGCTGTAGTGACCACCGTAGACATACTCGTTAACACCCGCCACCAGAGTCGCGCGATCGATTTAGGATGGCTCGTTCGATATGAATCGTTTGGACCGTGACTTCGAGAGGCAATCATTCTTGGAAATTATCTTCTTCCCTATCACAAAGTCGATATCTGATCATGCGGTTGTTAATATTTCGCGTGACATCATTGATGTCACGTTTGCGGGAATTATTGTGAAACGAGCATTACGCACTTAAGAGGAAAGTCAAAGACAGTCCCACAGGAATCAAAGAGTGATGAAGGTATAATAAACTCCTTGCAAAGAGTCAATGTAGTTCGTGTGATGCAGACTCTTTGTTAATATCTTGCTGGATATGTTTTTCAGTTGTTTTGGTCTTGTTTCGTTGCATGATACAAGGGTACTCAATTAATTTCAATGAGCTGGCCATCATTTGAGGCTTCTATCAGCATTGGGCAAGCGGGGAATATAATCAGTACGTATGTTCCTTTCTCATTACATACCTTTAACGTTTGTGCCTAATTTTGATACATAAATTCATCGTTTAAACGATTAGGATTTTATATTCTTTTTCTCTAATCAGTGAGAAAAAAGTATTTGCTGTTGGATTTGTGCCAGGTAGACTATAAATAAATTGTGTTCTAACAATGTATTGCGGAATTGTTTGGAGTGCCTCCCGTAGCATCTCGCACGCATTACTACTGATGTGCTGCTGTGTTAAGGCTTGTGTATTTAAAAACCTATCGATTCGTAACTGTCAATTAGATCATTACTATGTGTTTCTGCAATAGTTTGAAATATGAAACTGAGAGGTCATAGTTCACACGCTGTCACCGCTAACATGCACTGGGTATGTGCGCATTTGAGCTTCGTTTTTAATCATCCTTCACTGGGTAGTTTTCCGGCTCTGTATTATTCTTTTGTGTATTATCTGCACTTTTTTTCCTGAGTTACTAACCCGCGTGTTTTACTGTCCTGTTAAAGGCACATAGAATTCAATGGATGGTTCACGCTTGTTGCTGTGGATCTGAAAAATGCGACCCACTTATTAGCAAATGAATCGGACGTGCGCGATTATTTGATTACGTTCAGTGTCGCAGAAGACCTGACATGTAGGATTCTGGCAGCAACTGTATATCGTCAACGGAAGTAGTTCTACTGAGATCCACAACAGCATCCATTGAATGCGAAAGTAAAGATCTGTTAATGCCGCTTTTTCGTGACAGGAAATCAAATCAGATATTTTCGGGCTTTCTACACTTCTCTGCGACAGCGAATACAGCGTCGTGTGTTGTAACAGCGAACGACAATGTGAGGCGTGTGCGTTACGTTGCTCGTATTGAGAAATCAGAGGTGGTTTATCGCAGTAGCACATGGCCCGGATCAGCGCTGCCTGTTAGTACGGAAGCGCATCGCCAAATTTAATGGTAGAAAATTAACGATTATTGAAAGTGAAGTGAAGATGATAATGCTGTTCAGCGTTATGTGCTAAAGATTATGGCGTAGTTTTAAAGCATAGCATTCACATAAAATTGTATTTATTTTAGAACATTTGTAGAACACATTCGTCGTAGTTGCACTTACTAAACAAATAATACGAGTTACAAAGTGGCACACATCTGGCCTAGAATGCGTTTTTACTAACTTGCGCCATTTTATTGTCGACCGAGATTGCGCGTTGCTTTGTTAACAGACTTGCCAAAAATCGTTTGTTGATACACCGGTACCTGGAGTGGCATAGACCACTTCGCGATACAGTCGGGCAGTTAAGATACAGATTTTGGGTCTAGTGCAGCAGGGGATACAACCCGTCGGCTTTGGACAAGGACGTCACAAGCCGCCAGAGAGCAGTTTCCCATTTTCGCTTTTGCTGTTATGTTTCAGTTTCGTTTTTTTACTGATTGCTTAATAAAGTGGATCTGTTTATTCTATGTCGTGAGATTTTTTTTTTAAAAGCCAAAAAACACTTATCAGCCACTGAAGGGAGCTACAACACTAAGAAGAATCGCTTCTCGATTGGCCACTTGTGACGCCATTGTCCAAAGCCGACGGGTTGTATCCCCTGCTGCACTAGTCCCCAGATTTTCATTTTGATTAGGATTAGTAATTGCTGAGTGCTTTTTTTACATTCCGCCCGCCCGTTTACCTCAGTAGTCAGCACGTTCGACTGCCATGCAAGGGGCTCGGGCTCGATTCCCCTCCCGCGTCGGAGATTTTCTCCGCTCTGGGACTGGGTGTCGTGGTTTCATTATCTTCGACATGCAAACCCTACAGTGTGGTGTCAAGTGAAGAGACCTACAACTTGGCGACCGAACTTCCGCAAGTGGGGACTCCCGTCCGTCAATATCATACCGTCGTCATCATCACTGTCCTATCAGATTCAGTGTTTCTCAACGTGCGCCGTCAAATGTCACAGTGTACGTTTCTAGCATCCATCGCTTAGCACAACATAAAGTACCGGTAGATCAGAAATGTTTCGCAACATTTATAGCTAGGTGATGTGTGGCACGAAATTTGATTCTAGACGTAGGCCTAAACTTGGACAAATTCTAGTGTCCGATACCACCCGTCGCCTTTGACCAATGACGTCATACGTAAGGCAAAAATGCTGTAATGGACAATCTATGAATAGAACGGATCATAATCTTAAACGAATGTAGCATGCCATAAAATAATACATTTCACGCGACTATTATTTACGCGAGAATTTCATTTAAACGAACTGATGATGACTGAAATATGTAAGAACACGAGAGCAATTAGAAGTGCGTTTGTATTTTCCACACGTACTGCAAGAATGAACTGTCGAATAGTTGGAATCGGTA
This sequence comes from Schistocerca piceifrons, assembly GCF_021461385.2. NCBI lineage: Eukaryota > Metazoa > Arthropoda > Insecta > Orthoptera > Acrididae > Schistocerca > Schistocerca piceifrons. Next base: position 704,572,682 of record NC_060141.1, on the reverse strand, counting down.
ACTAGAAGCAACCTATGTAGGAGGTCATTTCTAGTTACCATTTCCAATATTACTGTTTGTTGCACAAAAATATTATAACATATCAGAAACGTACTTAGAATGATCTTGTTAGTGAACTACAGTTTTTACTTTCTCTTTCCAAAATGTGACTCATCTACTTCTACTATAACCCCTGCCCTCCTTCCCCGCCCCCAATGACTCCCTATACTTCATTAATTCCCCGCAGACTTTTCTACAAAACAAGAACTAGGCGAATACAGTACCACACGAGACCCCTGCTTAGTGCATGACAGATTTGCAGGAATATTCATAGCAAAAATAGTAGGTTAACATGGCAATTACTTCTAAATTCAGCCTCGATCTTTCGAAGCACGTCCACCTGTGTATGGATCTCAATATGTTATTTTTTCTGCACCTCCACGTGTATTCGTCGGAAGTTCGTGATAACGCAACCTTCGTCAAAACATAATTTCCACAGACACTGCACTTGCAAAATTCAGCAATGACGCACAATGATTGCAAAAATTTTATAGTTGATTTACGGTCACTCATTTTCCGAAGCAGAATTTTCGCAGTAAAAACAACTAACTCATCCATAACGAACAGCGTGAGAAATCGAAACCTGATAAATCACGATTACTTATAAATCACGACTACTTTCATTAACAAAAGATGCCGAAAGAAAATTACGAGATGAAAACAATACAATCTACATCGAATTTTTAATATACGCGCGAAACGAGGAAATCCAGAGAAATCATTTAACGTTCATCGATAGCAAAATAACATCACACATTACGTCATTGGTCAAAGCCGGCGGGTGGTATCGGACACTAAAATTGACCCGTAAACATTATAAGGGAGGGGTTAAATTCTTAGGAGAAAGCTGAGATAGATGCAGAGCCCGACACATTTATCTCATTTCCTTTTGCATAAATGTCCTTTGCCTTTTAGTCTGACCATGACTAACGGTTGGGTCTATATATTAAGTGTCGAAATCTATCAGTCTATCAGCCTTAAAAGTTTCACTCTTTTCTATATTCTTGCTGTACGTGTAAAGCATGTAAAGCCTAACTGACACTGAAACGATTATCTAGCCCATGAGCTTACTTAGTCTGGATGCGCGCTGTGCTGATAAAAAAGCAGAATCAACTCAAAAAGACATAGGTTCGAACCGAAGTTTAAAGTGCACTTACAGTGTCAGCGGTTCTTCCGCTGTGTAGTGCTGTTGGCAGTGCGTTTCCGGGTAATTTTCAAGAATGTTTGCCTATCGAAGCTGGCGGCTCCAAACGATAGATATCGAACTAGCGATTCTAAAGAGATCACGCGACTGTGGTGGCAGGCGTTATGATAAATTATTTGTGAGCTGCCATGGAAACCTAAACGATTTATGTCGGTAGTGAGTTGGGATGGTCTGGTGGTGTAGACGTTTCTTCGGCTGATTGACTCTCGTTTAAGAATGTAATTCGATGCTTATGTGATGTAGAAAATTGTTTGAATTTTTGTCGGAAATATGGACTAATGCCGGATAACGAAAGGAGGGGCTATGTAGACTGCGTTGGGGCAAAGTCTAGAAAGGTTCGTAAGAAGAGTTCTGATAGTGAACATCTTTACCATTTCAATGGTTCAAATGGCTCTGAGCACTATGGGACTTAACATCTATGGTCATCAATCCCCTAGAACTTAGAACTACTGAAACCTAACTAACCTAAGGACAGCACACAACACCCAGCCATCACGAGGCAGAGAAAATCCCTGACCCCGCCGGGAATCGAACCCGGGAACCCGGGCGTGGGAAGCGAGAACGCTACCGCACGACCACGAGATGCGGGCTTTACCATTTCATTATGGAAACTGTAGTAACCGAACGACTATCAGGAAGAATACATGGTTTGACTATTCAAAATTATCGATCCACACCAGCATAATTCTTGTATTTTGCTGGATTAGGGAGGCAATACTGACCTTACGACTTATCTTAGAAGAAAGATTAAGGAAAGGCAAACCTACGTTTCTAGCATTTGTAGACTTAGAGAAAGCTTTTGACAATGTTGACTGGAATACTCTCTTTCAAATTCTGAAGGTGGCAGGGGTAAAATACAGGGAGCGAAAGGCTATTTACAATTTGTACAGAAACCAGATGGCAGTTATAAGAGTCGAGGGACATGAAAGGGAAGCAGTGGTTGGGAAGGGAGTAAGACAGGGTTGTAGCCTCTCCCCGATGTTGTTCAATCTGTATATTGAGCAAGCAGTAAAGGAAACAAAAGAAAAATTCGGAGTAGGTATTAAAATTCAAGGAGAAGAAATAAAAACTTTGAGGTTCGCTGATGACATTGTAATTCTGTCAGAGACAGCAAAGGACTTGGAAGAGCAGTTGAATGGAATGGACAGTGTCTTGAAAGGAGGATATAAGATGAACATCAACAAAAGCAAAACAAGGATAATGGAATGTAGTCTAATTAATGCGGGTGATGCTGAGGGAATTAGATTAGGAAATGAGGCACTTAAAGTAGTAAAGGAGTTTTGCTATTTGGGGAGCAAAATAACTGATGATGGTCGAAGTAGAGAGGATATAAAATGTAGGCTGGCAATGGCAAGGAAAGCGTTTCTGAAGAAGAGAAATTTGTTAACATCCAGTATTGATTTAAGTGTCAGGAAGTCATTTCTGAAAGTATTTGTATGGAGTGTAGCCATGTATGGAAGTGAAACATGGACGATAAATAGTTTGGACAAAAAGAGAATAGAAGCTTTCGAAATGTGGTGCTACAGAAGAATGCTGAAGATTAGATGGGTAGATCACATAACTAATGAGGAAGTATTGAATAGGATTGGGGAGAAGAGAAGTTTGTGGCGCAACTTGACCAGAAGAAGGGATCGGTTGGTAGGACATGTTCTGAGGCATCAAGGGATCACCAATTTAGTATTGGAGGGGAGCGTGGAGGGTAAAAATCGTAGAGGGAGACCAAGAGATGAATACACTAAGCAGATTCAGAAGGATGTAGGTTGCAGTAGGTACTGGGAGATGAAAAAGCTTGCACAGGATAGAGTAGCATGGAGAGCTGCATCAAACCAGTCTCAGGACTGAAGACCACAACAACAACAGGGAGTACACTCTGCAAGTAACAGCATCGGAAACTGACTTATCTACCAATACCGAGTGCGACTGTTTCAGATTTTCCAGAGAAGTATGTTATCTATAGTGACGAACAACGGTGTACCGATAGGTCGACGAAGTAAAGTTGGTGAAATGGACTAGTCGCATATAGCAAGGAGGAAAAACCAGAGAGGACAACCTTTTAAGCATCAAATCGAGCATATTTAGATATTCGGTGGTATAGGCAAACAGTCCCAGAAGTACGTTATGGTAATAGTGTTCTCCAGAGACAACGTGACTTTAGTCTGTTTGATAAACATTTTAGCCGGCCGGAGTGGCCGTGCGGTTCTAGGCGCTGCAGTCTGGAACCGAGCGACCGCTACGGTCGCAGGTTCGAATCCTGCCTCGGGCATGGATGTGTGTGATGTCCTTAGGTTAGTTAGGTTTAATTGGTTCTAAGTTCTAGGCGACTGATGACCTCAGAAGTTAAGTCGCATAGTGCTCAGAGCCATTTGAAGCCATTTTTGATAAACATTTTACGCTGCCCAACGAGTTCGTGTCTTGCGATGATCCAAGTGTGCATACGCAGAACATCGAGCGGCTGTGGAGATCAGTGAAATCTTCCATTAAAAGAGAAGGGCGTCGAGGAGAAAGGGACCAACTCAACTTGTTTCAGAATGTATATTTCCATAACTTCCAGTTGCAAGGAGAAGTTGACGCATGTAACACTCTAACCATATTTTTGTGTGACATAGAGTCTACCCAAGTTATGGCAAAACGGGAATGCTTCCCGCAACATACACATCAAAGGCACTTTCTCATGACTACAACGTCGATGACGAGTGAGGTAAGTCATTCCCTTTGTAATTGCAAGTAGTTTATTCAGAGCTCTTCTTTTGTCGTTGCTGTAGTGACAACTTACACACACTGCTCATAACGGCCGCCAACACATTCGCGGGATCGATTTAGAATCGCACGTTCGATATCTATCGTTTGGAGCCCGAGGCTTCGATAGGCAAACATTCTTGGAAGTTACACGTTTCCGTTGGTCGTAGCCTATCAGTGATACAATACAGAAGCCAACGAGAACCGCTGAATATAATGACTTGTTTTAGCGGAAGATACCAATTGATTGCTTTTATTTTCGTTATGGATTGAGAGAGTCTGACAATTTTTGGTCTAGTTATTACGGATTATGAAGTTGCTTGCTAGTTTTCTAACTTATTTTTTGGTATTGTTTGTTTATCGAAGCGTTGCAGGATTTCTGCGGATATTGTTTCCTATCCTAATGTTATAGTTCGGTTGTGAGTTGGGGAAGGCAACGAAAGTGAATGGAGGAAAATGTGGTTGTGCTAACGGTCTGATCTCCAGCGTGGCTGGAGATCTGGGTTATGTTGAAATGTTACAGTTTCCTTGCAAGTTGGCGAAGCCAACGGATGAGGTTGTAAACATGTGGTTGTGGTAACAAATTGATCTGTAGCGTAGCCCAATGATTGTTTCGAAAACTTTGTGAGGTATTTTCGAAATGTCATTTGCGAGTTTATGGATAGTTATGGACCTAAAGGTGTAGTTTGAATTTTACGACACATTCTGTTTTATATGACAACATTATGTACAACATATTCCATTAGGCCGCCACGTAACATCGTGTACTCCTAATTATGACGACGTTTAGCGAAGACTGTTTTCTCATTGGTTCTGCCTTGTCTAATTATCCAACTTATCATTCGTCGTGTTCACTTCTCTTCATTCACCGAGTATAAAGTTACCAAATGTAGCACGCAACGGAAACCTGCTTTTACCCGAATCAAGGATCGAGAAATCACTCGCCTCTACAATATGGATGCCTAGACCGTTGTTGCGTACCTACCCCTGCGTGTTAAGAATTATTTTTTTGGAAAGCGACGGAAAACACTCACTTTTCTAAAAATTGGTTTTTTCTTTCTTTGTGAATTGAGCTAATTAAGGTCTCCTGTGTAGGATGGTTTCCCTCTCTGGCATAATATTTACTATGCTTTTCATACAGTGGTGCAAAAACCGAAGTGCGTATAGCTGAGTCGGCGTTAATTGATTGCTGACAGTTGCATTCGGCTGGGTGCGGCAGCTTCGCGGGCATGCAGCCACCTATAATGGAACGCCATTTTGAAAACGTCTCATTGGTAGCGCCTCAGTGTTGTCACAGCTGTGTAGAAGGCCACTGAGTTCGCCAGCAGCCGTTATCGCTGTACAGTTGAAAGCTGGCAACAGCGCTGCCAACTGTCAGGGAGCTTTTCATACTATCCCGACTATAGTATTTGTTAATGCTCATATTTATGAATAAATATTATATTAGACATTATGTTCACATATTGTGTTGTAGTTTAATTGCTTCAAATACGCAAGTACATATTGCTGAATAGGGCCCTGCAGTTTATATTAAACTTACGCTGGCACTGTGTAAAGCATACGCTGTAACCCACGCAAAGACAGTGAACGTTGGCTGGCATTGAACGAGTGTTTTTTTTATTCTGTTTTCTGAATATTTCACGTGTGTTTAGTTTTTACAGTAGCAGCATAACATCATTGATCAAGGCGTCAGCAGTGGTTTATGAAATCTGCTTCGTAAAGTCCTCTTTACACCAAAGTTAACGGACACAAATGTGGAACAGCGAACGAGATTCTCTCTGATGTAAACGCTAGGCACACATGAGCAAAACGGCGTTCTGTCATGTTCGATTCGCTTTCGCTTGTGTTTGCTCACGTTCCACGAGTTATCGCGAACCATCAAAGGAAGTTCGTGTCCTCTCCGCTACGGCGCTAGCAGAACAGAAAGCTTCCGTATGCTGTATTCCTCATTTTTGTTGGTGTAGACGTAAGTTTCTTGAGTAACGGACTGGTCCGAAGATAATGTAATCGTTCTTTTGGGATCCAAGAGATACAACACAAATCCCGAACGAAAAGAAATACGATTGGTAAAAAATTGCCGACGTACTCAACGACCTTGGCTGGGGACGTGAGAAGTACGATAGATTGTATAGATACTTGCATAAGGCTGGAACGGAGTGAATAAATACAAGCTTTGTAATTTTTATTAATAAAAAGGAAAAGCAAATTATATTTACTTGAAGGTAAAGCAAATGGAGATATTTATCTATTAGCTTGATTTAAATTAAAAATAGCAAAATACGGTATGATCATTCTCGTTGCGTACTTTCGTGGTAGATTTTATAACATGACTGATGTATCACTATTATGTCACAGATTTTTATCTAAAACGGTATAAACATAAATAGTTTAAACGCTACTTTCTCCCTAACAAATTATACAGGATGTTCTGAAATTCCTGTTACAAACATTTGAACATTACTCAACTACAAAGACCCCAGAATACTGATTCTGTACGTACAGATCGTAGTGTTAAGTGTTAATACAAAAAAATGTGCTTAAGTGATAAATAGAAGTTTCATTATGTTTCCTTTCGTATGGTTACCTAATATTTCTATCTCGTCAGTTCCTCAACCACTAGTCTGTAAGTTAAATATCTGAACTGAGATATCGAAGAATGGAAATGGTAGGTTTCCTATTCGATCTATTATGTACTTACTTGCCTCTAAAAGTCCTATAAGTCTGAACATCCTGAACAGCAGATTTTATAAGTTGCTTGTAAGACAGGTTGTATGTATATTTCACATTTCGTTAACCATATTTTATTGACATTATCTTTCTTACACTTGTTGTAATAAAATCTAAGAAGAGTTTCGCATATGACAATGCAAGTTGAAAAACTGTTAGATATAAAGCAAATACTGAAGTTAGAAACAATCGCTAACGGCAAATGTCCCTGGTTGCTAATATTCGGAGCGTAAATGCTATCGTTTCTTCAGGTTATGTTGGTCGTCGATAATTAAGCGTTCTGCCTTTGAATTTAGTCCTCAGCTGTCTTAAGAAGCCAGTGCAAAGTGTCAACCGATTAATGTGCAAAGTTTGGGACTAATGCTAAAGAAAGCTGGAGCTGCAGTTCAGTGCATGCCCTCCACGCGTTTCATGTTTACATGCAAACTGAGACATCTATTCTTACCTCCTCAAAAACAGTCGTCTTCCCATGCAAAATAATGCTCTTAATATGAAATTTTTGCATCGTGGTTCTAACTATATAGTGTTGATTTATAAAAAAAGGTCAGCTTGAGCAAGCCGGGTTATAGACGGTAAATTCGCAGGTTGACATCCACTATGTACTTTTATTGTATTGGCACTTATGAATGCGTGTTGTTACATGTCTACAGCTAACGATGCTTTCCTATGATTATTCACCGCCTTCTCATAATCTTAACGATCTGAAGATGACTGCATAGCAACCTAAACTAGTTAACGAACTTTAATTGCGGTAGGAAAATTGCAGTCTAGGAAATAAAAGTTTTTACTTTTGAAAATTTGTGTTTAATAACCGCCGGTTCTCCCTCTGACCATGACAGGCTTCACTGATATACTGTTCAATCCCGTGTTCCAACTATTAGCGTAAAAAAACAATAATGCAACGTTCATAGCCCGTGTTTGATATCTCGTTTTCTCTTCCGTTATCTCTAGTTTAGAAGGCTGTTCACAGATACAGACGAACTGTGGTGAAGACTGGCAGACTGTATGTGAATGTGCATTCGCTGCCTGTATTCGCTTCCTTTCGCTCCGACCGAGCGAGGTGGCGCAGTGGTTAGCACACTGGACTCGCATTCGGGAGGACGACGGTTCAATCCCGTCTCCGGCCATCCTGATTTAGGTTTTCCGTGATTTCCCTAAATCGCTTCAGGCAAATGCCGGGATGGTTCCTTTGAAAGGGCACGGCCGATTTCCTTCCCCATCCTTCCCTAACACGAGCTTGCGCTCCGTCTCTAATGACCTCGTTGTCGACGGGACGTTAAACACTAATATCCTCCTCCTCCTCCTTTCGCTCCGATGTAAAGGGGGTTTAATAAACAGCAGTTTTTATACATAACGCAAAGAAGCTCATCGTGGTACTCTAGAAAGTCTTGGAATGCAACGAGTAGTGTACATGAAACCTCTATGCCATCACTTTGCTATTAAACCTAACGGATTAGAAAATTATAAGGATAAACGACCCACGTCTGTTCTCAAAGATACAGCTCGACAGTTTTTGACAGTTCAAACGGTTTTTTGTTAAAACAACAGTCGAGATCGCAGTAACATTTGTTTATTATGACGAGTTTCGGCTTATGTTAATGCCATCCTCAGATTTTTTTGGGTCTCCTGTGGCTGGTGCTGGCGGCACCTCGGTTTCTCACATGATACCACGATCGTACTCTAGGAAGTGTAAGATCGTGGTAAGATTTCAAGGTGAGAAGATGTGTAAACTACAGCGAAAATAATGCACTGACAATTTAATAAAACAAGAGCAATATTCTGCATGGAGGTATACTTCTATACAGTTCTGTTTCTTTGCATTTCAATAATCGTTCACTTTGTTGACGATATCATGCCTTGCTTCCTTCCTCATTGCACACGTTTATGGGCTAAGAAAAACATGTAGCAAATTTTTTTTGCGAACGTGAACGAAATGTTGTGCATATAGTTGAAAGCTGAAAATGTGACTAACAAAAAGCGGTAGAAGCAAGTAAACAAGCATTAGATTGAGTTCCAACTGCATTTGCTATCCATAAAAATATAGTAAAAGTGGAATTAAATGGATTACGAAAGCATGCTTTGCACATCACTTTCTTCTCTTCTCGGCTATGCGAAATATATGAACAATAAATAAGTTACATTAACGAGGCCAAATGTGTCGTATTACAGGAGCAAATACGGACTTAGAACAAAAAAACGTTCGAAATTGCCTTCCTGACACTGTGTTATTCATGTAAGCACTGCAACTTTTAGTATTTAGAACAGCTGTTGCGTGCACATTACAGAAATAATGAACAAGAAACAATCGCAAATACCAGGCTGCTAATGTTTTAAGCTACTTAAAATGGCAGCAGACCCCGCCAACTCTGGCTTCAAAACAATGTACAGCGTACGTCTATAGTGCCATGTCCCTTCTTTTTTTACCTCCATGGAGTGCATGGTCTATGCATATATATAGTTTAACGCACACTTTGACAGCGTGGTGGTTTTGATCTCTGATAGAGGGCATGCTGCAGGGATATCTTTTGTAGTGAGTAAGAAATCCACATTTTTGTCGTCAACATATGCTCCCTCCAGCGTCACGTGACTTCGATACGGAATAAGCCTTCCTCTTCTTCTCCTTTAAATTGTTTCAATTTGTATCCGTTAACAGCGGCAGTTATTATTCACCACTGCTGTTAGTAGTAAACAGATGCATAAAAACACGGCACATACATGAAATATTGAAATTTGATGACAATACAAAAGGTAAACTACAGCGTTTTACCTACGACATTTGACAATTGCGGTTTGATCTTATATTTTACTACTCTGTGGTATACAGACCGCTGCATGGTGACTAAAACGTCATATCTGGCTATATTTGAGTCATAAATGGTGCCGTTTTGATAAAGTGAATTTTGTGGATGAATAAGAAATAAGACGAGTTCCTACAACGAAGGTTAGGAGAGACTAATCAGTCAAACATTTGCTGGATACAAAACGACCTGATCACCTTCAAAAACTATACAGCTCTAGTGGAGGCAGAGATATGACCGATGAACGCGACACACACTCAAACAAGTCGCAACCAGGCATAGGTCGAAGCGGTTATCGCAAAAAGATTTCACCTATTAATTAAAAAGAGAAACTTACAGATAAAGTGGAATTTTGTAAATTTATGGTAAGTCCCTTTGGGACCAAACTGCTGAGGTCGTCGGTCCCTAGACTTACACAACTTAATCTAACTTTTAACTTACGCTAAGGATAACACACACACACCCCTGCCCGAGGGAGGACTCGAACCTCCGACGGGGCAGGCTGAAGTGGAAACAAAGATACACGACACTAGCAAAAATATAACAAGACACAACGATGTAAAGAATAACACAAATTCGCGCCAATGACATTTCCCTTACCTCACTGGTTATAGGGCGATGTCTAGTTAGGAAAACACCAAAAGGACTCGGAACGAGTTTTTGCTACCAAAAAAGTCCACTTTCAGGCAACATAAAGTAAAAATTATTAAACAGTAATTTTTCTATAAAATGAAGATATTATGCCAACTAAAGACTTGTTTATTTACTTCAGTAAAGCGACTCCCCAGCTTGAAATTGTCTCTCGGCCACCATAGTGGGAGGGCGTGCTGAAAAAAATAATGGCTCTGAATGTTTCACATAAAAATGGTTAAAGCTTTTTAAATAAAACATTCAATATCTTTATTCTTCATCTATAGGTATTTGTTTCCAACAGTCACCCTGACGACGAACACATTTCTCCCAACGAGAGACGAGTTTTTTGATACCTTCACTCTAGACTCTGACTTTGCTGACGAACCCACAATCTCACCTCTGCTTGCATCGCTTCGTCATTATTAAAAGGATGATCCTAGAAGGTGTTCTTAAAGTTTTGGAAACAGATGAAAATAGGATTGTGCCAAGCTGGGACTGTATGGAGGATGATCAATGACAGTCAATCCAAGGCGTGGGATTGTTGCAATTGTCGCTACACTCATGTGTGATCTGGCACTGTTATGCTGAAGCAGAGGGTGCACCATGTGTGGACGATTTTTTTGAAATCGAAACCAGAGTGTAGCACACCTTCTGACACACCGACCTACGAGTAGAAACGTTGCACATCGCCACGTTGCACTCTGCAATTGGTAGTTCTCTAGCAGCAAAGTCTGTAAATGAAGAATAAAGACGTAGAATATTAATAACGTGTGTGGTGTCACCGCCAGACACCACACTTGCTAGGTGGTAGCCTTTAAATCGGTCGCGGTCCGTTAGTATACGTCGGACCCGCGTGTCGCCACTATCAGTGATTGCAGACCGAGCGCCGCCATACGGCAGGTCTAGAGAGACTTCCTAGCACTCGCCCCAGTTGTACAGCCGACTTTGCTAGCGACAGGTCACTGACAAATTACGCTCTCATTTGCCGAGACGATAGTTAGCATAGCCTTCAGCTACGTCATTTGCTACGACCTAGCAAGGCGCCATTACCAGTTACTATTGATGCTGTAAAACATGTACCGTCAAGAGCGATGTTCACCAATTATGGATTAAAGTTAAGTATTCCAGAAGCTACGTACGTTTTTTACTAGTCTCATTTCCGTGTCCTGTTCCAGACCTCACGCCAGCCTGCGTGAGCTTAAACGCGTACCTTTCGGCTTCCTTATAGTGGGTTGGCTGTCTTGCCAATCCACAACAACGTGTGTTTTATTTGAAAAGTTTTAAATGTTTCCTCATAAAAAATTCGGAGGCATCACTTGTGAGTACGCACTCGTACAATCGTGCGGAATTTGTCGTGATGAAAGGAAACAAGCCTTACGTTCCAGTGCGTCTTGTAAAGCCCCTTTAAGTGTAGATGCTGTCGAAGAGAGAGACAGTAAATTAATCCAAGGATTGTAAATATTATTCTGCCACATTTTCTCACTTTTCAGTTAATGCTAGCTTAACAAATGGAAACATCTCGGCTCAAGCAACATAGTCAAAAAACACAATGAAAATAAAATTAATTTTTTTTGCTACCAATAATGTTCTAATATGTAAGTGGGCTGTATTTTATCGAATATGAATAGCTAAATAAAAGGTAGCATACGACAAACTTTTGAGTATTCGTATTTCCAATGCTACAGCTTTGCATCGCACATTGGTGCATTCTCTGTCAAGAGCGTGTCCTGTACTAAATTATTCGTCAAAGGCTATTCAGAGCGAAAAAGCAGCCCTTCGCCTTGAAATTAGAGGAATCAGAGAAAAAAGGATACTGAAATAGCTGTATTATATCCCTTCACTTAAAACTTCCGGGCTGATAGCCCGTGGTCGATGTATAAAACTCTCCCCTGACGTTTCGTCTCCGACTGCGGGAGACATCTCCGAGGTAAAGCGGCGAACTACAAAGAGACCTCGAGTAAGCGCTGATTATAATATAGGCAGTGCCTCTGTTCATCACGTGGCGTCGGCTGAGACTGTCTCTTGTAATGCCAAAATTCTCAATTGAAAGTAATCGATCGTCACGCTTCCGGTGCAACGCTGACATCTGAATTTTATCCAGTTTAACACCTTCGTCTTTTCCTGTTAAAATTATTACGGTGTTTATCAATCTCGATAGCTTCTCTATACGTGCGCACATAGTAATTCGATGTTTTAGATATGACGCTTGTCTCGCCGAATTTTACCTTCCTGGTAAACAAGTTCAGCTACGGCCGATTTATCCGTGTGGCCAAGGTGAAAATTCGTGTTGTGTTCAACAAGACGGGTGTTAACATTTCTCTTTGTGGTACCGATATAAACCTGTCCACAACTACAAGGAATTTTTTTTACCCCGGTGTAGCCAAAGGATGTCGTGCATCTTTTGACGATCTTAAATATTCTTTTATTTTCTTGGTGGATCTGAAGATAGTCTCCAACCCATACTTGCTTAACACTTTCCGAATGCAATCTGTGACCATACTAAAGAACGGAAGAAAAACCTTGCCGTTGGGCGGCTGTTGTTTGTCGTTGCTCCTCATTCTCTGCCTAGAGCGAAGTGCTCTATCTGTCTCCTTCCTAGAATAGCCATTCTTCACGAGAGTCAACTGTAGATGTTCAGTCTCATCTTTTCAATAAACAGTTTCACAAATTTTGTACGCCCTGTTTACCAAGATTTTTTTACACCTCTTTTTTGTCTAGCGTGGTGGTTAGAATCTTTATGCTATAACTATCAGTATGTGTGACTTTTCTATACACCTTATGGCCCAACGTTCCTGTCCCTGGATAAAATTAGGATGTCAGCTTTGCACCGGAAGCGTGACGATCGATCAATTTCAGTGGAGAATATTGGCATTATCAGAGACAAGTTTCACAGCCGGCGCCACGTGATGGACGGCGGCGCCCTCTGCACTGCCTATATAATCTGCGGTTCCTCGAGTTCTCTTGGCAGTTCCCTGCTTTACTTTGGAGGATGTCTCGAAATACATATACATCGACCACGACCTATCGGCCCGGAAGTTTTAAGTGAAGACAATATCGTCAGTGAAAGCCTACATTGTGTGATGTATTATTTCCTCTTTATGATTAGTAACGTAATGTTAATACCGGCTACGTTCACAGTATGTAACGAACATGGAGTCTGCTAATTTCATATCTTCCCCAGCATTTGAAAGGAGTCCTTGTTTCCGCTCGAACGACCACATCAGGGCCAACGAGATATACGGGCCATGCAACGAACATATGACGTCACACTAGTCGGTTTGTACGCCACAATTCGCAAACGCTCGTTTCCTTGCAGGGCACACGGAGAACCAATATTTTATTGAAAAGGTATCCACAGAAGATATTAGTAGTGTCGTGTGCTATCGAGAACATGCATGCATTTAAGCACGCTGTCAATAATTATTAAACCCATTTGAAATAACTGCTCGCTCCTCACCGGAGACGGCTGCTGACACTGGTAAGACGTGCAGTGTCGCGTGTTGTGACGTAAGCGCCACGTCCTGTCTTTATCGTGGGTCTCGGGCAGTGGAGCGTACGTCACAGCACGCGACACTGCCGGTCTGTCGTAAGGGGACCACACCCTGCCTATCTAACCCATGTTAATTTAGGCAAGTATTTGACCCATTTCTGAAAAAACTATTTGATGCAGGACCCTAATATTTTTACTGTATGTTACATGATGCTGATAGTCAACTCTACTAAAATCTACTTTATCCATTTTATAGTTTTTAAGAAATACTTTTTAAAATTTATTAACAAAAAATTTTAATTTTTTTCTGCAGAAAATATTTTTTTGTAAACTTCCTGATGGGGGAATATTAATGAATGTGGTACCAGAGGTGGCCTTTTATGTTATGCAGAGATCCTGAAACTTTCATTCATTTAACTATGATAGTTTCTGATTTAATGGGGCATATGTACTGAAAATTTTAGTTGGCGGGAAATTGATTTTAAAGAATTAACTTTTGAAATTTCTTACTTACAGTTAATTAAAACTGTCCTGCTGCATATGATGACTTATTTGGCCTCTAGCAGGTCTTCCAGCTTCTTTTTCACCTTCCTGGATGTTTGTCTTCCTTTCTTGATAGATACAGACCTGTCTGCATCGACTATCCTCATTTTATCGCAACTAAGTGTTCATATTTTCACCAGGATTAATTCCCAGCTTCTTCAGTGCCCAACACTTTCCAATATTGCCACACTTGAATGTAATAACAGCATCATGAACTACTAGTTTCATTGTATGCTTGCCTACAAATACAGTTTTAGGAAGGCGGTTCCAAATCATGCTGTTGAAACATTCATTTGGGATCTGTGTCTGCCCATGCAGACATTTCCTTAAGTCAGGATGAGCCAACTCTCTCAAAATAGGTTTAACTGCTGCAATAACAGCAGCAGGAAGAGAATGCTGGTGAGAATAAGATTCTCTAGTTGCCTGAGCGCTATTGTATTTGTACCACGAATTTTCTCCTGATGGACACGATCCATGACATGGCTTATCATCAATAGAGGACTTATGGAAGAATATGGCCCAAACATCTCTCTTTAGTGCCTCCAGATTTTATTTATTTCTCTTAATTGCCTGCCCATAGTATACCTACAATATTTCTATAAAACTACTTGCAATCACACTTGAACAAGACTAACCGCGTGTTTGAAAGTGTGTTGTTTAAAAATAGCAGAAACAAAAATATACCGACCGTTGCATTCCAAGGATAGCCAACATACTCGGGAGTAAAGAAAAAGTCCCTAACGTGCAAGGTAGGGGATATAAAGATCTAAAAAAAGATGCAGAAAAGTGGTCGTGGCACATAAACACACGTGGCAAGAAAATGCTCTTTAAATGCTTGAAAAAAAATTTCAGCAAAATCCTTTTCAGAGTGCTTAAATAAAACTTTAATCTATCGAAATATGATGAAAACCGAAAATCGACTTTTTTAGTCCTGACCCACGGTGTGGTCCCCTTAACGGGTGCTAGAAGCCTTTTCCGGCGGGGATCGAGTAACTATTTTATAGACAAGTTTAACACTTTTGCCTGCTTGTTTACATGCATGTTGTCTCTCGATAGTACAGGAGAAATTTGAGACCGTTAGTCGTTACTTTTTCAGTTACATATTGCTTTGCCATGACCCCTGCAAAGAGCCGAGCATTCGTGAAGTGCGGCTGACAGGCCGACTAGTGTGACGTCACAAGTTCTTTGCAGGGCCCGTATATCTCGTTGGTCCCGCGACACAGGGAATGACGTCACGCTTATGTCGAACTTTCGCGATGTATGTCGATCGGCGAGCGTTGTGCAAGTGACATACGTCACTATTTCCGTGGTTATGGTTGGGTTGGAACGTAACAACACAGATTAAGTTGCTGCCAGTGAAAGGCTTCTAGCCGGCCGGGGAGGCCGAGTGGTTCTGGGCGCTACAGTCTGGAACCGCGAGACCGCTATGGTGACAGGTTCGAATCCTGCCTCGGGCATGGATGTGCGTGATGTCCTTAGGTTAGTTTGGTTTAAGTAGTTCTAAGTTCTAGGGGACTGATGACCTTAGAAGTTAAGTCCCATAGTACTCAGAGCCATTTGAACCATTTTTTTGAAACGCTTCTGTGTCAGAAACCACTCAAAGCAACAGCTACAGTCGACATAAATCTCGAACGTTCGGCACGAGCGCTCGGCTACATCATTTTATTTTTCGTCACATCCTTTGGCCGTTCGGGTGGAAATAAGGTTTCCCTATTTTCAAACGTGAACGAAAAAGTTTTGGTTGCGAATGCTTTTGTAATTTTTTATACAGTCTCTCGAATAACAATCGTGATACTCAGTTACTGACACTTAAAAGACAAGTCTGCCAGAAAAAAAAACCTAATCGATGAATCGAGTGTCGTAAGAAAAGCTCTACGGATGGGCTGGAGGCCACGATTCAAAGAACGAGATTAATAAAAAGAAACTCATTTAACATGAAGAAAATAAATTTTCTACAAGGATGAACCTGAATTTGACAGACAAAGTTTTGGAGATTCTTAAGGCCTATTTTCATATTATTTTGGTTTAAAGGACCCGCGGTCTCCGTTTGTTCGTTAATGGCTAAAGCAATTCCATTTCGTTGAATTTTCTATCCCAGTTTAGCTTAGTATCTACATCTACATCCATACTCCGCAAGCCACCTGACGGTATCTTAACTGCGCTGAAAATATTTGTACAACAATTCAAATGTCGAAGGTATTCACTGTGAATATTGGTTGGAAGCATACTTGTTCTCTTCATGACTGTGTTCACAGCAGTAGTGTCCACTCTACCCTGTGCCGTGAAGCTTGCATTCGGTACTGGCTCCTATGACATAGGTTTCTTTTTCTTTCAGTGTTATTGTATGTAATCAGCGATACACTGCAGTATGGATTTGTTTACTGACGAGGACGTATGGGTTTGATGAAACAGTGGAAGAACGGCACAACAACTCAATGCTACATTGTTCTCGCAGCGAAAGCAGCCACATCATTGTCCTTGTGCATCTATCTGTGAGTTGCTGCATTTCTCTGTGCCTTTTGTCGCGTTTTGGTGACAACATATTACAGGCCATTTTACTGTTGTGGAACTATTTTCACAGAAACAAAAGGAAATCGGGCAAAAACTGAACAAATCATAATTTCGTTACTAATCCGTAACGAGCCCACGGAGACTACGGGTTCCTAACACCAGAATACTTAGAAAATATCATTGAATAAAATCCGAAACTTTGTCGCCGAAATTTGGGTTTACTTTGTATATCTCAAGTGGGTAGTGGGATACAAAGTTACGAAATGTGTGAATCAGGAATACAGTGAAGCGATTATCACATTTATAACTATATATCACAAAATTAACGAATCGAGAATCGAAGAAAACCGTTACATTTAAAGTGTAGACAAACAACAAAGTACGAGGGAAACATAGCAACGAATAACGCTATAGAGGAATACAACTCAAAATACCTAGTACGAAGTGATGTAGCATCAGCCACTAACATTTTGCCGCTGGTTAGAAACGACTGTTAGTATCTCCCTTATGGAACAACCATAGCAACTTTAAAATCTGACGATTTCTCTCATCCAGGAATGATGTAATGAGTTGTATCTGCTAGAAAGTCGTCAGTCTCATCTAAACACTTACGTGTATTCGCTTAAAAAACGACTAAGTATTAGAAATCTCTATCTGAGATAATTTTTTAAATATCTTCCAGCATTTTTAAATCCTATAAAAGTGATTAAGGGAACGGTCTCAACTGCTTAAGACCCCCATAAAATAAATATTTTGCCTCAACACTGTGTAAGTAAACTTTTAGTAATGATAGCCTAATCTATCTAAGATGTAGTTCTACCTTTCCAACAGTAGCCTATTTGCTTCTTTTCAGGAAAAATTTCTCGCCCCTACCTCTGTCAGTTTTTTCAGGAATAACCAAACGTAGCACAATTGGAGTGTACATCTGCTTTGATCATCTGCTTGATTTTACTTTTGAATGTCATTTTAAGGTTTTCACAGTACATAAGCCTATACCATGCTTTGTGTTATAGCAATAGCAAGTTAATTAATTTCACGTTCCATGTATCATTTGCACAATAACTCATAATGATGTGGAACGAGTCATTATATTGACATCAACTTTTTTTGTAAATGTGGCTCCATAGTGATCATTCATTAGTTTTTTCGTTTTTTAATTAAAGACAGACATTTTAGTAATTCCTGTCCATCACCATTTACACATTACAGTAACAGATAATTTTCTGCGGAATAGGAGAGTTGTCAAAGAGAAACGTTTTCAGTTTACTTTCAAATTCTACGTTGATGCCGGTCAGCCATTTTATATCAATGAGTAAGTGATCAAAACTTTTGGTTGTAGCATTGTGAACCCCTGTTTGTACTGCAGACAACCTTGATGTGGCGTAAAGAATGTAATTTTTTCTGGTATCGCAATTATGTACAACGTTGTTCCTACTGAAGTGCAGTAGATTATTTACAACAAACTTCATGAGAGTATAACTGCTGTGAAACCGATAGACTGCTTCTCGCATGCCAAGCAGCATGCAGACACGACGAAAAGAGTGTTCACATTAGCTTTCAGCCAAAGCCTTCTTCAGAAAATATGGAAAGCATATATACACATTCATACAAGCATACACACAAAACTCCCAAACACATGACCGCTGTCTCCGGCTGTGCTAGCCAGAATGTTTTTTAAAGAGGGAGGAAAGGTGAACAATGAATAATTACCGGCGGGAGAGATGCTGCCCCAATAATTAGTCCGGTTACGTAGGTGTTTATTTCGCGTTGACGAAACCGTTGATACAATGTGGCTCGGATGTCGGAGCCTTTGCTGTTTGGAAGACAATGAAAAACACAGGAAAGAAGAAAAAGAACGGGCATTGAGTAAAGAATGGCAAATCTTAATTCAAACGACAGAAATGAAACGACAACGATAAAAGTAAGCAGTGCAACCATAATTCATGTATACAAAATAAGGTATTGCTTGAACGGCTCCACTTACGAATGAAATGTGATTCCTACAAACTTAAGACTACGATCGGATTGATTAGTATATCAGTAAACAACCCAAGCTGGCATTTTGATGAAACAACTACGTCTCCACACAAAGCACCCAGCACGGTCGAAACTGGGCGGGCACGCCACAGTTGCACGTCAGACTGACGTCACGTGGAAGTATCACCGCGGTGAACCATAGAGGTATGAATGCGGTGAACATAACGTTTTGAGCTACTTCAAACGGCGGCCGTCGGCTTCAAGTTTTTTACGTAATAACACCTCTCTTCTTTTTCTTTTACTTTCATGATGTCCGTCACTATCTCTTCCGTGCTCATCGTTGAAACCAGCCACACGTAGATTAAGGGTGAGTCCCTGTTACTGGCACGATCTGAAGTGGTACGGACAGTTGCCTTTTTTCTCACACTGTACTATATTCCGTTCACCATAAGAATAAACCTGATGTAAAGAAACACAAACGCGTTGATTGGTCAGAAGCCGTAGCACACGTACACTGGCGTTGTTACGCTCTTGGAAGTAGGGCCTACTCATGTATTAGATAAATTATTACTAAGTTACGTTAAATGAAACTTTAAGATGTTCAATGTATTAACAGCCATCAACGTTTTTCTTAGTTAAAATCTTTGGTTATGTAGTTTTTGTTTCAAAAATAGTGTATAGTCACAGTCTGCACTGTTGTGCTCTGATTGTCGCGCTGTTAACACGCAGTATGAAAATGACAGGCTGGTTGCTGCTCCGTAGTGAAACGCGTTTGGAACATGGTTAAAAAGTGTTGGTGCACAGTGGAATTGGTATGTAATAAATGGATGAATTATTGCAGCACGTGGTCCGCTGGTTGAAGTCCCGCTTGCGTCAATTTTTTTTCTCGTTCACTTTGAATTATCGACATCTCGTAACTGTAAAATTCATCATCATTTTTGTGAATAATGCACGTCTTCTTGTTTTTAATAACATATTGCATGCGAAATTCGTGTTTTCGTTTCAAATATAAATTCTCAATTATCGATATTTTATGAAAGACCGTTAACAAATGTTGCTTAAAAAAAGAAAACAAAACAATTTAATTTTTAAGGCAAATATGGGAACTAAATATTCTTTATTTGGACTACGTCCATTGCTTTATACCACAGATATGCCGAACGTTGGCGGGATATAGAATGACACGTAATAAAAGAAGAGGAGAAAATGCGGCGCCCGGGTGGTTTCGTGGATTCTGTTCTTGATTGACTCATTATCAACGTAACAGATGACAGTTCCAGTACTGAAATGTATTTTTCGGATTCGGATAAGGAAGGAGCTACGAAATTACCAGACTACTGACTATAATTAATACTTTAACTGGGTTAACAGTAATGTGAAATCTCTGCAGTATATATTTTGCCTCACACATCGCTCGCTCAGAAAAATTACTCTGTGTTTAAGTTAGGAATTTTCAACACTCTTGTTTGTGATTATAATACTATATCAAGAGAGAACGTGAGCGTTTTATGCTTTCCGTCTGGTAACCTAAGAAGCGCGTGGTCGCTGGAGTTTTGTCTCTTTAAAAATTAAATGACATTCGAAGCTATATTGTTTCATTGCCCGTCCCTTTTTCCGTCTGAATTGCAACTGGTCATAGTATTGCGGGCTAGTTGGACCGCCGATTAGCCAGTGCTGTAAAAGTTTAAAGTGCCGGTAAGGTAGTTGTCCCGCACATTATCGTTCAGCCTATGTGCGTGTAACACAGCATAAAACATATCCTTATGATCGTAGCTGACTGTACTGGTCACAACTTGGCTTCTGCTCCACGTGAAACGAAATCCAATGAGATTCAAGCAAACGCGGAAGAACACATGGCGTAATGTTTACAGCAGGTTTGTTCTTATGATGAACAGAGTATAGTTTTATCAGTCGAGAGACCTATTACAATAGCATAAAATACGTGGCTTTACAGTTCGCTTTACAGTTAACTTAATAATAGTCACACAGATACAAACGCGACAAATGAAATCTGAAGCATCATATTTACATTTCTTTTCGCATGTGAATATTAAGAAAAGTGTTGCAATGAGTTTTGGAATTGAGAATTAACATAAATTCTACTCTCGTGCAGTAATTCGCAGTAAAAACTTATAAATTTTTGTTACTAACGTTTATGAGTATACACAGCACATTCTGTTACTGAAATTTTTCTCTCAGTATTGTGATTATTGCTGCTATTACACATCAACATTAGCTATGGTATTTCTCATCTGTTTTTATCCAAACTAAACACAACTTCAGCCAAAAGTAGTTTCAGAAGAAATGAAACTAAACTTTTAAGCGATATAATCTTGTTCGTATTACGTTTACTTCCACTTATGTCGATAAAAGTGCAAAAATAATGCAGTTTACAGCCTATGGTCCGACGCAGATTACACTTCTTGTGCACATTTTTTAAGTCATCCTTAGGTAATAAATGCGAAAGGACGTTATAATTGTTGCCACGTGAGCTGGGTTTAGTTTTCTTGTGACACCAATGGCTAAAATTACAAAAACTTCACAAAGGAAAGTGTTTAATCTATGGGAGTTTTCGCAAAAAAAAGTATCCTCCCTCAGGCAAGTATTGTAGCATCGATCCATAGGAAAACTGTTACCTGTGGTGATGACTACCCGTGCGTAAAAAGAATAAGCGAAGTTCCTGTTGTGGTCAAAAGCAAAGAGAAGACAGCGTAATACAGAAATAAACATCAGTTGCCGCATGTATGATGGATCATCACTCTGAATGGCTCGATCGATTTGACTGATTGCTGTTGTGTTCGTAATTGTCAGGAGAAGGTTTGTATGAAAGAACATTTTTGGAAAATCCCCTGGAAAGGCTGGAAGCCTGGATGGTATATTTGTATGAAAATCTCAATGGAAAAAGTGTGACTGTCGTTTTGACATTTCTCCTGTCACAAGTTTTCATAAAAAAAAGTGACGTTCAGTTTGATACTTTTACTGTCGCATGTTTTCATAACAGCAACAAATTCTGCAATGAATATTTTGGGAAAACAATACGATTGAAAGCGATTACTGCAACGTGTTATCGATAGTGAGAGTATCTTTGGTGTGTTTCAAAGATTTAATTGATGTCAGTTCCTAGTAATTTGGTTTGTTGCAAAGATTCAATTGATTTCAGTTCATGGTTTCTTTCGTCGAAAATGCCAACAGTGAGGCGTCGAAATATCGGTAGGTGTACGAGCAACGCAAGCCAACCACATGATGGTCGAGTCAGTGAGACCGACGAACAGCGTAGACAGCATGTGGAGGTAAATGGGATAAGAAATTCTCCAGCGCGATTGATTATGACTCAAGAACAGCGGATAGTCGAGTTCGACTTCCTATGTTGGAGCATAGCACAAAATAATTTTGAACGTCGACAAAAGAGACTGCTGAATTCATTGGGTTTGTGAGGAATCCCACCGCACAGTTTGCAGCTCATGGTAGGCTCGGTGATGCTCCTGTTCCGCTATCTGAACCCACCAAAACTATCCAGTGGAACAAGATTCGCTTTTAAAGAGCTGATGAACAACGAGATTGAAGCAGTGATAATCATAGGAAAGTTCAAAGGCGATAATTTTCTGATTCAATAATAGTACCGATTCCAACCGACTTACCGTTTCAATGGAAGCGTGTCCATCTCCCAGTGCATTCGCAATGGTGATTAATAATCCGCAAGGTCAGTCGGTGGAAGTGTGTAGAATAAACCTTGAACTGCCGTGTTAATCCCATGGGCATGTAGCATGCTCAAGAGTCGGTAAACCAACATAGCTATCCTTTTCTCTCAGGACGGGAAGACATAAAGTATTGTTCATCATCAAGCCTAGAGATGAACGCTTTAAAAACACCAAATTGTTGTCGAAACAATGAATTCCAAATTATCTCATTTCAGTAAATTCATGAACCTACTGAAATTGTTCTGTTTCAGTACAACGAAATGGAACGAAAGACTCTTGATCTTGCTGAATCTGTTTTGTTTCAGTTCACACAAATACAAGGTAAGATTCTGTCGGATGAAGCCCTTCTCGACCAATGACTGCCTGACTGATTGACATAACACAGCCTCAGCCACTGTAGATACGCATGTTAACCAATATTTTCTATTAAACCGACTGCGAGAAAGACTATGCTATGCTGTGTTGTGGAAAAGTGCCGTTTTTGGCAGAAAACAAGAAAGTCGTGTTTACGGATAACTTTCTAATCCTACCCGTTCGTAGATTAAAACCATGCGAAATACTGTCATTATAGCTACTATCCTCCCAGATCCAGCAACTGGAAAGGTCTCTCTCATATCTCGCATACTAATGATTCCAAACGATTTGCCCATACATTTTGACATCCATTCTCAATCAAGATTCCGTTTACAATAACAATAAATAAGGTCAGAGAGAGGGGAGGAGCGAGAGGGACAGAGGATACGAGAGAAAATGGATGTAAAGAAGGAGAAGAAGGATATAGGCAGAAAGATGAGGAGGTGGATATAGAGAGTGTGGGATTACGAGGTACAGGGAGCGGGGGAAGGTGATGGACAGAGGTAAGGTGGAAGAGGAGGAGATGCAAAAAGTGAGGGAGGAGGAGGAGAGGGACAGAGAGAGGGGGGAAAGGAGATTAGGACGTATATCCACTTTCCGTACATATTTAGCTATTGGGAAGCGTTGCCGGGTTCGCTAGTATTTAATTTCCGCACGCTATTTCGTAAGACCGATGTATAATAATATTTATCCGTAGGTTCTGAACATTAATACACAACCAACACATAATCGAACACATCACCATTAGTACCTTCTCGGTAACGATATCACTTCATGGCTTCGACCTGTAATTAAATTAGTTGCTCTAATTGTGGTTTATGATTTCACAGACATAGTTATGGATCTGTCAACTTGGAAGAGGCTGTATAGCCGAAACCGGTCTAACATGGTTTACGTAAACAAGAACAATCATTCGCGATGAAAATATGTAGTTCTGTAATTTAATGAAATAATCTTACAAATGTGTTCCTAAAAGTTTGTTATTTGTAACTCAGTTTCACATGTGGAAAGAACTATTACCTCCTTCCACAAGCTGGGCCAGACTTGATCATTACAATCAAAAAAGCTTGGCTGGAAACATTACAATAAAGAAAAGCTACCGTTCGCTCTTTAAGACGCCTGCAACCAGTCTTCATTTTTCTACCTGGTCGGTTGGTTGAAGCAGAACCGTCATGTTCATTAGATAAAGGGTCTAGCAAGAGCCTTACTATCAACAAGGATGTGTCATAGAACCATTACAGTTCAAGATATACATATAAATTAGGTGAGAGATAATGTTGATGGTTCCGTGAGGTTGTCTTGGATGAAGCTGCTGCAAATAGAGAAGTCGCAAGGCCAGAAACTGTTGTTAACCTAGGATTGGCGCCAAACACTCAACGTGCAAACGAAGAGCCCTCGTTTTGTATTCAGTGGCTCTCCTCCTATGCAGCATGAAATGGTACTCTCTCACTAAAATGTCGAAATCTTCAGTTCTTCTTGGCTGAATAGAGTTCCAGCTCTATGCAGGGCTTTTGAGAAAAATCTTGAAGCTTAGTAAAATACAGTGAGATGACAAAAGTCATGTGATAATATCGTGTTCCACCTCCTTTTACCCGGCGTAATGCAGCTCCACGTGGTATGGAATCTACAAGTCGTATGAAGTCCCCTTCAGAAATATTGAGCCATCACTACTCTATAGCTGACATACTTGCCAAAGCGTTGCCGATGTAGGATTTTGTGCACGAACTGACATCTGTATTATGTTCCACAAATGTTCGATTTGATTCATGACGCACCATCTCAGTGGTCAATCATTCGTTCGAGTTGTCCAGAATGTTCTTCAAACGAATCACGAACAACTGTGCCCAGTGACATGGCGCACTGTCATCCATAAAAATTCCATCGTTGTTCAGGAACATAAAGAGCATGAAAGGCTGCAAATAGTCTCCGAGTAGCGAACATAACTGTTTCCAGTGAATGATCAATTCAGTTGTGGAGCATCCAGTACATTCCACGTAAACACAACCCACATAATTACAGAACCACCACCAGCGTGCACAGTACCCTGTTGGCAACTTAGGTCCATGGCGTCGTAGGGTCTGCGCAGCACTCGAACACTAACATCAGCTCTTACCAACTGAAATTCGAACTCATCTGACCAGTCACTGTTTGCCAGTCGTCTAGGGTCCAAACGATATCGCCACGAGCCCAGGAGAGGCGTTGCAGACGATTTCGTGCTGTTAGCAAAGGAACTCCCGTCGATCAACCGCTGCCGGAGCCTACTAACGCCATATTTCGCCGCACTGCCCTGACGGATACGTCCCGCATCGATTTCTGCTGTTATTTCGCTCAGTGTTGCTTGTCTGTTAGCACCGACAACTACGCAAACGCCAGTGTTCTCTGTCATTAAGTCAAGGCCGTCGGCCACTGCGTTATCCTTGGTGAGAGGTAATGTCTGAAATTTTGGATTGTCGGCGCACTGTTGACACCGTGGATCTCGAAATTTCCGAAAGGGGATGTCCCAGGCGTCTAGCTGTAACTGCCAACCAAGTTCAGAGTTCGTTACTACCAGTCGTGCAGCCATAACCACGTCACCAGTGTACTAGTCAAAATGGTTCAAATGGCTCTGAGCACTATGGGATGTCATTTCTGAGGTCATCAGTCCCCTACAACTTAGATCTGCTTAAACTTAACTAGCCCAAGGACATCACACACATCCATGCCCGAGGCAGGATTCGAAGCTGCGACAGTAGCGGTCGCGCGGTTCCAGACTGTAGCGCCTAGAACCGCTCGGCCACCCTGGCCGGCAATGTACTAGTCCGCCCTCGGTTGCTGAGTGGTCAGCGCGACAAAATGTCAATCCTAAGTGTCCGGGTTCGATTCCTGGCTGGGTCACAGATTTTCTCCGCTAAGGGACTGGATGTTGTGTTGTCCTAATCATCATCATTTCATCCCCATCGACGCACAAGTCACCGAAGTGGCGTCAACTCGAAAGACTTGCACCAGGTGAGAGGTCTACCCGACGGAAGGCCCTAGTCACACGACATTTAGCTTACCAATGCACTACTCTTTTGTACCTTGTGTACTTGATACTACTGCCATCTGTATACGTGCATGTCGCTTTCCAATGACTTTAGTCACCCCATTGTAAGTACTTTGACAATAAAGCTGACTGCACAGAAAATTGAAATGCAAGTTACGTGAATAGATGTTGCGACACAGAACTGATCTCTAGTACTTTTTGTCTTTTTGACCTTTAGTCTTGATGTCTGCCTTGTAACTACTGATAAGCACTACGTGAAACAGTCGGCTATAGCACTCCAGATTCAGTAGCACGAATCCTGTTTATTATAGTCAACTTCTTGAAATTCGGAATATCAGACTGTTGCTTTATCTGTTGTTCGTTCCACCTGTCCAAATGTGTGACTGATACGATCAACTTTTTATTTGTTTATCCATCCATTTTCAGCAGACGGAGGATTCAGCGAAAAGAGTAATAAATCACAATCTGGGCTGTCACGGCGAGGAGGCCGGAATTATTCCGTTTGCCACAACGGCTCCGCACGGCGCGGCGTATTGTCTGTGTTAACGATTTAAAATGTAGCGCGCTCCGGCTGCTTTTGATTAATGAACAGGAAGTGGCCGCGGCCGCCGGCCGACACTTCCCCGTTGCCCCTGACAACAATGCTCATTGTTTTCGCGGCGGACGCAGCTGCCACAGCGCGTTATACAATCCCACTTTTAATCAAGCGCCGTTCGGAAGCTGGCGGAACAATGCAGCCGCAGATGCAAGGCGACTCCTCCGCTAAGAGATTTGGCTCCCTCGCGCGCAAGGAAGAACGACGCGCTGTCACCTAAGAATGGCTGCAGGTTGCAGGAAAAAAAAAGGGTTTAGAAACGTACGCGAATTTTGTTTTGAATTGGCCAAGACTCCTGCATCTCATTGTAAGAATGTCGGTTATCACTGAAAAAACCGGTTTTCGGTTATATCAGTTTATTTCCACGCCAGTGTAATCTGATTGTTAAAACCGCTCAAAATAACCGGTTTCCGGTTTTTTATTCATGTTATTTACTGTGGTATACACAAAAATCGAGCAAAGTTTCAAGATAGATATAAATGCTGGAAACTTGTGGTAAGTTCGTATGGGACCAAACTGCCGAGTTCATCCGTCCCTAGGGTTACACACTACTTCATCTACATTAACATCTACATTTATACTCCGCCAGCCACCCAACAATGTGTGGCGGAGGGCACTTTACGTGCCACTGTCATTACCTCCCTTTCCTGTTCCAGTCGCATATGGTTCGCGAGAAGACCGACTGCCGGAAAGCCTCCATGCGCGCTCGAATCTCTCTAATTTTACATTCGTGATCTCCTCGGGAGGTATAAGTAGGGGGAAGCAATATATTCGATACCTCATCCAGAAACGCACCCTCTCGAAACCTGGCGAGCAAGCTACACCGCGATGCAGAGCGCCTCTCTTGCAGAGTCTGCCACTTGAGTTTGCTAAACATCTCCGTAACGCTATCACGCTTACCAAATAACCCTGTGACGAAACGCGTCGCTCTTCTTTGGATCTTCTCTATCTCCTCCGTCAACCCGACCTGGCACGGATCCCACACTGATGAGCGATACTCAAGTATAGGTCTAACAAGTACTTTGTAAGCCACCTCCTTTGTTGGTGGACTACATTTTCTAAGGACTCTCCCAATGAATCTCAACCTGGTACCCACCTTACCAATAACTAATTTTATATGATCATCCGACTTCAAATCGTTCCGCACGCATACTCCCAGATATTTTACAGAAGTAACTGCTACCAGTGTTTGTTCCGCTATCATATAATCATACAATAAAGGATCCTTCTTTCTATGTATTCGCTGATACATAACTTTGGTCTTTGTTAAGTGTCCGTTGCCACTCCCTGCACCAAGTGCCTATCCGCTGCAGATCTTCCTGCATTTCGCTGCAATTTTCTAATGCTGCAACTTCTCTGTATACTACAGCATCATCCGCGAAAAGCCGCATGGACACTATCTACTAGGTCATTTATATATATTGTGAAAAGCAATGGTCCCATAACACTACCCTGTGGCACGCCAGAGGTTACTTTAACGTCTGTAGACGTCTCTCCATTGAGAACAACATGCTGTGTTCTGTTTGCTAAAAACTCTTCAATCCAGCCACACGGCTGGTCTGATATTCCGTAGGCTCTTACTTTGTTTATAAGGCGACAGTGCGGAACTGTATCGAACGCCTTCCGAAAGTCAAGGAAAATGGCATCTACCTGGGAGCCTGTATCTAATATTTTCTGGGTCTCATGAACAAATAAAGCGAGTTGGGTCTCACACGATCGCTGTTTCCGGAATCCATGTTGATTCGTACAGAGTAGATTCTGGGTTTCCAGAAATGACATGACACGCGAGCAAAAAACATGTTCTAAAATTCTACAACAGATCGATGTCAGAGATATAGGTCTATAGTTTTTCGCATCTGCTCGACGACCCTTCTTAAAGACTGGGACTACCTGTGCTCTTTTCCAATCATTCGGAACCCTCCGTTCTTCTAGAGACTTGCGGTACACGGCTGTTAGAAGGGGGGCAAATTCTTTCGCGTACTCTGTGTAGAATCGAATTGGTATCCCATCAGGTCCAGTGGACTTTCCTCTGTTGAGTGATTTCAGTTGCTTTTCTGTGTTCCTTGGACACTTATTTCCATGTCAGCCATTTTTTCGTTTGTGCGAGGATTTAGAGAAGGAACTGCAGTGCGGTCTTCCTCTGTGAAACACCTTTGGAAAAAAAGGTGTTACTACACTAACTTACGCTAAGGACAACACACACAACCATACCAGAGGGAGGACTCGAACCTCCGACGGGGGGAGCCGGGCGAACCGAGGGAAAGCGCCTTAGACCGCGGTACATAGAATTAAAATGTCAAATCAAATAGCCAAATAAAGAAAACTCAGGCTGTCCAGCGTTCACTGCTGTTCTGGAAAAGTGGTAAGTGATCGAATACTACAAAAAGTCATCGGGTGTTCTCCTGCTTATTGTAATATTTTAAAACTAGGCTCAAAAGTCATGTTGTATCGGGGATCATAGTAATACTTGGACAAAGTGAGTTGTCAGTGCTAATCGATGAAAACTGAGGTTGAAGAAGTGAATTTTTTGTGTTAATTTGTCTGTTTTCAAGGTCTACAACCAGGTAAAGGAATATAATGCAGACACGGGCAGCAAATCACCTACTTCCTATTTTTATTGTATACTATGAACGATTTGTTAAGTGTTTAATTTATTACAGTTAACATAATTTCCTCCCTCCTTCATTACTTCGTAGACAAATCTTTAATCTCTTAAAGCAAATGAAATACTCTACTTCATTGCTAGGCCTCTTCGTAAAAATATTTCCTGACTAGTGCTGGTGCGATGCCCGGTGAGAAACTACAGTGCATACCAGGGATCACCTACCGCCCAATGTTCAAACCGTCCAACGGTTCCACACTAATAGGGATTTGTAAAATAACGAAGCTAACTTTATAAAATTTTTAAAGCAGAGTTACAGCAAGTCAAACCACATAACAGCAATTTCCTGCCATATACTGCGTAAATTTTTTGTTTTTTTTTTTTTGTTTTTGAAAACCTAATGAACATGTTTTTAAAGTCCCTACTGCCCGCTGCCCAGCATTACAGCTAGAACACCCACTAGTTGGTGATAGGGACCAGGTTGCTGGCATGGCAGTCCAATAGCGGCGTCACAAAAAAGGCCCTTTGCTTGCAAAAAATGAGGTAGAATATTTAATTTTTTCATCTGAAGCGCCATAGAAACTGGTGTAGGCATGCGTATTGACATACGCAAACAGGCAGAATCCGGCAGAATCTGGCGCAGTTGTTAGATCGGTTACTGCTACTGTAATTGCAAGTTATCAAAATTTAAGCGAGTTTGAACGTGGTGTTGTTGTCGGCGGACGAGCGATGTGACACAGCATCTCTGAGGTAGCGATGAAGTGGGAATTTCACGGGTGTACCGTGAATATCAGGAATCTAATAAAACATCAGATTCCGACGTCGCTGCGGCCGGAAAATAGATCCTGCAAGAACGGGACCAACGACGACTGAAGAGAATCGTTCAACGTGACAGAAGTGCAACCTTTCCGCAAATTTCTGCAGATTTCAATACTGGGCCATCAACAAGTGTCAGCGTGCGAACCATTCAATGAAACATCATCGATATGGGCTTTCGGAGCCGAAGGCCCACTCGTGTAACCTTGATGACTGCAAGACAGAAAGCTTTACGCTCGCCTGGGCCCGTCAACGCTGACGTTGTAGTGTTGAGGACTGGAAACATGGTGCCGGTTCGGACGAGTCCCGTTTCAAATTGTATCGAGCTTGGTGGACGTGTATGGGTATAGAGACGACCTCATGAATCCATGGCCCCTGCATGTCAGCAGGGAACTTTTAAAGGTGATGGAGGCTCTATAATGGTGTGGGGTGTGTGCAGTTGGTGTGATATGGGACCCTTGATAAGTCTAGATACGACTCTGACAGGTGAGATGTACATAAGCATCCTGTCTGATCACCTGCATCCATTCATGCCCATTGTGCGTACCGACGGACTTGGGCAATTCCAGTAGGACAATGCGACACCCCATGCGTCTAGAATTGCTACAGAGTGGCTCCAGAAACACTGTTCTGAGTTAAACACTTCCTCTGGCCACCAAACGTCCCGGACATGAACACTGTTGAGCACATCCGGGATGCCTTGCAACTTGCTCTTCAGAAGAAATCTCCACCCCCCTTGTACTGTTTTATTGACAGCCCTGCAGGATTCATGGTGACAGTTCCCTCCAACACTACTTCCGACATTAGTCCAGTGCATGCCACATCGTGTCGCGGCACTTCCGCCTGCTCTCGGGGGCCTTGCACGATATTAGGCAGGTGTTTCAGTTACTTTGGCTCTTCAGTGTAATTGAGAGTACTTAGAATCCAAGTTTTCGACCTCCAAAACCCTCGGGACACCTTTTCGTGCCAAAAAACTCTGAAATTTTCGCACTTTTTCAGATTATCGCCTACTACTCGGAAACCATGCACATTACCGAAAATCTTGTCCTTAGCGTAATGATAGAGCATTAAATTTAGCTTCGATTGACCTGCTTAAATGACAAACATAGGTGCAGCCGTTTCACCGTAATCAGTTGTCATAATTCGATCATATTTACCAGCTTGGCTAAAAAGTCGGCTCCAACGTAAAAAATAGCTACCCCAAACGAAAAATGTCAAGTAATCAGAGTTGTAGTGCATGAAATTTCATCTTACAAAAGCATCTAGTTTTTCATTTAATACGCATTATTAAGCGTTCATATGATTGAAAGCCATGGTTACACTCACAAAACAGTTAATCGAAGCTCAACCTGCTAGAAACTGGAATCTGCACTTAATCGCGATTAAGAAAATTTTACCATACTTTCATTCTGCTGGTCTTTACATGTATGCTAAAAGTGCTCACATTTACTTACAACAGTTGCTCATAATGGAACACCGAATGGAAGCTGCTGAATTCAACAATTTTACAACTGAATGTTACTTCACCATTAGGCGAAGTGATAAATTTTGGTGCGGTGTGTGATCTGATATGACAACACAGTAACCTTAATGAAGACAATGAAATAGAAAGGCGGTTTAACTCACGGACTTGGAATTACAGATTCTGTACTCACAAAATGGGCTTTAGGGATGCATCCTTACAGGTCGTTTGTCAAAAAATTGAAGAATACTGTGATACATCATCATGAACAGGCGAGCAACATGTGGATTTAGGACTTCACGCAGAGAACAAAAAGCAACAGACAGTGACGAACTGAATGACTGGCTGGTAAGACAGCCAACTTTTTCAAACTGTAATGTGCTTATGTCAATAAACAGTGGCGTAATTGTTGACGAATCAGTAAATTGTCATGTTGCATTAGTAGTAGGAATTAAGGGATCGCCAGAATTTAAGGAGAGAACTTTAAAAACGTCTCATTTCAACGCAACTTCAAGGTTATAACACTTGCATCCTGCACTACGGCTCTCAGTATAGACATGGAGAGGATTCCTACCAGAAACCCCTTAACATTGTTTCACAGACTGTGTGTTATCAAGCAGTGTGATAAAGACTTGAGAGTTCTGTTTCTCATTTGAACTTTCCCCATATCGTTATTTACAGAAGACGGTCTCAATACAGGTACAAAATCATCTCTCTATGATGCATTCACACCTCTCCAACAGAATGAAGTACCCAAAATAAGAAGCTTTGTGGTGGATGGTGGTCACATGCTCCATAAGGGTGTCTGGCACATCTATATAAAACATAAATCTATTTCAGAAATCTCAACGTATCCGGAATCACATTTGTATTCGCTGGCTACTCAAGTGATGCTTCGCATTGGGAAACAAACTCTTCTGAAAGATATCGGCGTTTAAAGACACAAGGTTCTTCATCAGATATTTTCGATGAAGTCACAAATGTTACAGTCACACAGGAAGAGTTACTCGTAAATAACAGCAACATGAACCGCTTGATTTTGATGTTCATTGGGAAGTGGAGGTATTCAGCTGCTGTAGTCAGAAGAAATGCGGATTCATTAATTGTGGAGACAGCTGTTTTCCAAGTTGCTGAGTCTTACAGTGTGGCAATCGTGAACGAGAACAGTGATGTGCTCGTACTTCTAGTGGGCCTAGGAAACAAAAATAATATCTTGTACTTCCGTAAGCCGGGAAGAGGAAAATCAAGTAATTTTTTCAATTTCGATACTTCATTTACCCTTTCCAATCACGCCTTTACAGGGTGTGATACCACATCTTCTTTTATTGCCAAGGAAAAGGGAAATTACTAAATCTTATGGAACAACAAGCACACCTCAAATTGCAAGCTGCTGATTTTGTTAAACGCTCAGTCTCTCAAGACGTAATAGCACAGGCAGGGGAATAGCTGATTTTAGCACTGTATCGGAATTCCAACTGCACGTCTTTGGGCGCTCTCAGGCACGAGCTTTTGAAAAGTCTGCCCCGAGAAAATATTTCAAACTTGGAAGGCTATCTCCGACATCGTACGCAGCACGGGGGCACTCATTGTTATCCTACGGTCAAGTACAATATTGGCTGGGGAAGAAAACAGATCCATGCCAATGGGGCTGGAGGAAAACTTACCAGGTTTTTTTCCCGTGATGATGACGAAAGACGAGGCACCACACATGCTGCTGAAGATGAAGGTGGTTTCCTGCGCATGCAAAGCAGGATGTACAGCAATATGTGGATGTCGCAAATCCGGACTGAACTGCTCCTCTATGTGCTAACACTTTTGTGGCTTATCTTGCGAGAATGCCACAGAAATTGAGCTCGACGAGGATGACAAAGATATTGTTGATATGTTCCAGGACGAGAAAGCTGAAGAACGTGCCGCAGTTGATCCTGAAGATCAGATCATAGACTGCGAGCTACCGCAGCCTCCCCAACGACCTCGACGGAATTGAAACTTGGCAATAAATGAGTCTGATATTTACATTGTGTTTATTAAATATTGTTATTCTACTTTTTGTTTATTTGACAAATATTTATATTATTCGTACATAAATACTTGGATTCCATTTTACTAACCCACCCTCAACAATTAAGGCACGGATTAAAAATGAAGAAAAATACACCTGAATGAAGAAACTTAAAACGATACGAAATTACAATGAAAGCCAGACCCTTAGCTGCTTACAGGCGTTGATAAATATCAACGGGGACAGTTGAAAATGTGTGCGCCGACCGGAACTCGAACCCGGAATCTTCTGCTTACATGGCAGACGCTCTATCCGACGGAGCCACCGATGACACAGAGAACAGCGCGACTGGAGGGACGTATCTCTGGCGCGTTCCCCGTGAGACCCACATTTCCAACTTTCTGTCGACACACTACATTTTTAGTGCCTCTGCCCACTATAATCATTACTCGCGACAGTCAATCTACCGATTCCCGTAAGAGTTGGGGCAATGTGAGTGCATCCGCACTGACGGAGATCATTGGCAGGTAAGCTTTGTCTATATGAAGACGGACATGTCGGTAGATTGAGTGCCGCGAGTAATGAGTATAGTGGGCAGGGGCATTACAAATGTAGTGTGTGGACAGAAAGTAGGAAATGTGGGTCTCACGGGGGGCGTGCCAGAGGTAAGTCCCTGCAGTCTCCCTATCTTCTTTTTCTTCGGTGGCTCAGTCGGAGTTCGGTCAGCGAGGCGCTGGCCCTTTGTAATAAAAACACTAAGTAAAGGACTCAACGATCAACTTGAACGAATGTCATGTGGCGTCCGCCCAGACCAAAACGCAACGAACAATACTGGAAAAAATTCAGATAGAGCGTCTGCCATGTAAGCAGGACATCACGGGTTCGAGCCCCGGTCAGAGCAAACTTTTCAGCTGTCCCTGCTGATATTTATCAACAGCTGTAAGCAGCTAATGCTACGGATTTCATTGCAATTTCATTCTTCGAGAGCTTCATATAAAAAGATATACATAGAAAAAACATTTTGCTCATTAGAGAGCTGCGTTGCCACTGGAAACTTCATTTTATTGAATAACTTTGACTTAAAAAAACCTAAATAAACATACTTTGCCTTTAAGGTGTATGAACGTTTAATAATGCCTAAAACTGAGAAACAAGATGCCTTTGTAACACGATATTTCATGCTCAACAGCTTTGATAACTTGACATTTTTCATTTGAAGTAGCCGTTTTTGAGTTACAGGCGTTGGAGCCGACTTTTTAGCCAACTTGAGAAAAATAACAGAACTTTGGCAACTAATTGCGGCCAAACAGCAGTACCGATTTTGAGATGAAGTAGGTTATTTGACGCAAAATTTTAAGCTCTTTCATTGTGGTGATATTAAAATTTCAGTAGGATGCATGGTTTCAGAGTAACAGGAGAAAACCTGAAAGTGCCAAAATTTCTTTGTTATTTTTGTTTTGTTTTTTTTTGGCCACAAAAAGTTGTGACGAGGGTCATGGAGGTCAAAAACTTGAATTCTATATACTCTCGTCAGTAAGCGCAAGATAAAAATATTAAATCTTCAACCTAGTTTTTACCAAGCAAAAAGAACTCCTTTACTGTACTATGGACCAAATGGCGGCTAGTCACACTGCATGTACAACACGTACCTTAAACCACGACACACGGCAACAGGGGCACTATTGTCTCAGCAGTGCTGTAGCAATTCTTGTGCGATGTGTTTGTTACTCTTCTTTGTCGGCATTGTTATTTAAATAACATGTATTGCATAAGGCAATATTTCAAGGCAACACAGATTTCGCGAATACTCCTTTCTTAAAAAAGGTTTATTTAAAAACGAGAATTTTACACTGCTGCTCTGGGTAATTGATATTTCGCTTTTTTACTCGATTGTTAGTAAAAAATAAAAACGAACAGCCATTATAACCGAGACCAAAGAAACACCAAAAATACCCGTTATTCCGAACTGAAATATCCATGACGGTTTTAACCGGTTAGTTCTTTCCACCTCTACCTCATCACTGTTTATGCAGCAGTAGCAAGCGCACTGAGCGAAATTAACCTTGAAATAATCCGAAAATATCTTCATTTACATCTCTACTCCGGAAATCACATTACTTCTTGTGTCTGAGGATACTACTGGTGCCTCTATAATTTCAACTTTTCCTGTGCGTTCATGAGTAGCCAAGTCACCGTAAGGATTTCAGTTTCTCCGATGTTCCGGTCGTGGTCGTTTCACAAGATGTACATGGAAGCTACTGATATGGTGCCTTCATCTTCCTTTAAATTATGACAGTAGAATTAGACGAGAATCGCTGTAACGTTATCACACTTACTGAGCTCATCCGTTAACAACAAGATATAAAATACTCTAAGCATGGCTATCGCGGCATAGTGCAGCAACCCGGCATGGACTCAACAAGTTCCAAGAACTCCCCTGCAGGAATACTGAACCACGCTACCTCTGTAGCTGTCCATAATTGCGAAATTGTTGCCAGTGCAAAATTTTGTCCACGAACTGATATCTTCATTATGTCCCTTAAATGTTCAATGGGATTGATGTCGAGTGATCTGGGTGGAGAAATCATTCGCTCGAACTGTCCAGAATGTTCTTCAAACCATTCACGAACCAACGAGGCCAGGTGACAAGACACGTAGTCATCCAAGAAAGTACCATCGTTGTGTGGGAACATGACGTCCATAAATGGCTGCAAATGGTCTCCAAGAAGCCAAACATAACAGTTTCCAGGCAAGCCACGGTTTTTCTAAGGTACAACAGATATGGTCAGGAGCCCAGGAGAGGCGCTGCAGACGATGTCGTGCTTCAGCGGAGGCACTCACGTCTGTCGTCCGCTGCCATAGCCATGAACGCTAAATTCCTAGCGGATACCTTTGTCGTAAGTCACACATTGGTTTCTGTGGTTACTTCACTCAGTGTTGCTTATCTGTTGGTACTGACAAATCTAGGCAAACGCTGCTGCTCTCGGTCGTTAAGTGAAGGCCGTTGGCCAATGCGTTGTCCATGGTGAGAGGTAATGCCAGAAATTTGGTGTTCTCGGTACACTCTTGACACTGTGGATTTCGGAATTTTGAATTCCCTAACGATATCCGAAATAGAATGTCCTATGCGTCTAGCTCAAACTGCCACTACTCGCTCAAAGTTTGTTAATTCCCGTCGTGCGGCCATAATCATGTCGAAAAGCTTTGCACATGAATCACCTGAGTACAAATTACAGTTCTGCCAATGTGCTGCCCTTTTATACCTTGTGTACGCGATGCTACCGTCATCTGTAAATGTGCATATCACTATCTCACGACTTCTGTCACTTCAGCGTATAATTTTGGATCATGTACGCCAGTTGTCCTAGAAACCCTCTCCCGAGTACTTTTATAAAAACAGAGTCGTTTTAATTGTTTATTTTACCTTTCAATTTTGTTCGTTACTTCTAACTGTTGTTCCACGTTCACTGCAGTTGTTCATTACAGTTTAGGCTCCTATGTGCCGAGAATAATGAAGTGCTTTCCATAGAAAACGGCGCATTTTATGTCATGAATTGAGCATTTATGACAGCTGTTCTGTACCCTACGTCATAAAGTAAAAGCACCAAACCTAACGCGAAGCCCATGCACATTTGGCTGCTGGTGCGGTGCAACATGGGACACGCCAGTATGAAATTAGATGGGTAATGTTTTATGTCCCACATTTTACGGTGTAAAGTGAAATAATTTATGAGATATAGAATTAAAAATCTCCGTTATCAAACTAAAAAAAATGTATTTTCCATCTCTCCATTCAGTGTAATAGATACCTCATTGTTATTGAGGCTACAACAATACAGTAGGTCTTCGTGTTTCACTGAAAGCACCTAAAGATTACTTTGATGGAAATGAATTGTTACTTTTAGTTTTTTGCTCAGGGATAAGATTCAGAAATTAAGTTTTGTTACAGAGTAATGTCTATGTAGAACGTACTTTGAAAGAAAAGACATCCGGATTACGCGATCACTAGAGTTGGATTAGTTTTAGGGTTCCAAAGCTCTCGCTGTACAAACAGATCCCTTATGGGATGGTTTTTTTATCTGCTGTCGGTCTGTCTATCCATCCGACTGTTAAGAATTTTTTTTCTCCGGAAGCGGTAGACGTATCAAGTTCACACTTTTGTCTCGTACTACTGCAGTTTGCTGCTGATTTGTGGCGTTACGACTTTCCATATACAACAATAGACCTTTGAGCTTTCAACGTTATCGGCAACATCATTTATGTAAATATCTTATGAACAGTTACTGCCCTCTAACGCTGCCCTGGTGTAGTCTCCAGACTAGCTTTAAATCTACCGAATACTCTCCATTAAGAATTATGCGCTTGGGTTTGTCTCCTAGGAAACCCTGAATCCAGTCGCAAAGCTGGTCCGATATTTCGTACGCTCTCTTCTGCTTGTTAACCGACAGTCCATTTCTTTCTCCTCTCTGGAAGCACCCATTAACTTCATAATCATAATCATCAACGGCATCTTCCACCCAGACGCCCTTTGACTCACTCCGTCATTAGCGTCGTCTGCTAACATTTGCTTTTCGTTGAGTTAAATTCTGTTATTAATGTGGACAGCTTTTCTTCTCTTTATTTTGTACAAGCTATAATCAACCTGAGATTTCTTGGCATATGATTTAGTGCTAGTTTTACTTTCAGTTCTTCTCTTAATGTGATTATTTTCGTAGTACTCTGCTGAGTTTCTGTAACAATGGCCTCCGTACAGGCTACAGAAGTCACACTCTCTCACACGCATCTCTACTCATATCACGACACACTCTACAAAGAGTACTCTGAGCACAGGAACACTACTATTAAATACACGAAGCAGGCAGAAGATGGCCTAGTCTGCTGAGTCGCGCAACATGTTGAATACGCCGAAGACCACGTCGAAAATCACGTCGCCGTCCAGAAAGGCTTGTTGAGGATGTTTCACACGAAGTTAATTGAGCCCCCTAATGCGTCTGACATTCCTTACCTTGCCTGACTGCTTGAGAAATGCTCCATAGTCAGGCTGGTGCTTGTTTCGAGTTATAATGCTCTTGACTGTAACAACTATTGAATTTCCGGTTGACCTGCATCTGTTACTAGTGCATGTTACGTAAACTATATTTGCCTTTCTTTTATACAGTCGCTAGTGATCAGATACCTTCGTTTTGCCCGACGATATATTGTTAATTCCATTATCTCATTCCAGGTTGTCTGTCCCTAACCGTTCCCATCTCTCTCCTTCTGTTGCAAAGTTCATTCGCTCGGATACAATTATTAGATATTATGATACAAGCAAGATATTAGTCAGGCCTAGCTACACAATATAAAACACTGCTATTAGATAATACACAATTCTATAAAGATAAGAGAACAGTTATGTGAGACGACTCTAAAAAGTACATAGTGTCACTGCTCCATTAAATAAAGCACTCAGATTTTTATTACAAATCCTAATTATACACATATACGAATGATACGTAAGAAAACCTAATAAAGTTTTAGATTCCCTTTTACAGAGATGGAAAAACAGTGGCGAATACATATGGCTAAAAGCCTATTCTTGAGACTAAAGGCTGCTCTGGCAGAAAAAAATCCGTAAGTTTTAAAACATCGTGTACTGCAATTATTCTTGGGTGGCTGTATATACATTAATGGAACGTCATAAATACAATGACCTATTCAAGGAGGAAGAGATCATAATTTGGAGTGGGCAAGGGTTCCCTTCTTCTAGTGTGATTTTTGTATAGTATTGTTTCTTC
This sequence comes from Schistocerca piceifrons, assembly GCF_021461385.2. Taxonomy (NCBI): domain Eukaryota; kingdom Metazoa; phylum Arthropoda; class Insecta; order Orthoptera; family Acrididae; genus Schistocerca; species Schistocerca piceifrons. The sequence continues at coordinate 704,533,696 of NC_060141.1, read as the reverse complement.
ATCTGTTCCGTCTAATAACCTTCCCTTGTGTATCTTCCGTCATATGATGAAACCTTATAATCCATAAACTCTCTGTTTCTTCGTTTCCTGCTCATGTTTTACTTCTGCAGGGTCCATTGTTCGAAATGTATGTACTAAGTGCTTCTTTGGTTTTAGTTTAGAGTTTGATGTAACAAATATCTTCCATTAATGAATCGTCGTAACAGTTTCCATAAGTAGTTTTGTTTCCCACGAAGCAAAATTCTTCTACTTGCTCTACTGCATCTCCAAGAATTTGACGTCTAGGTCGTTGTTATTCTTCATTCCGCTAATCCTCCTTAGCTTGAAATATGTTTTATCTTTACTATATGCCAGGCTATATGTTACAAAGCCTACCCATTCTATGCCATGTTCTGTGTCTTCTCTTTCAGCAGCACTTCGCAAATGTGAACATGCGAAGCGAGATAGACCTGTGGGATTTTATCTGTACGATGCAAGGCCCAAATAATTGTCTGGCAATATCAACACACGAGAGCGTACTGAAAAGTAATGCGTCCAAATTCTTTATGTGAAAACTCTTAAAGCTTTCTAAATGGAACAAAACTTATTAACATTCTACGTCTTTATTCTTCATGTCTGTATATTTACAGCCCTTTGGCACTAGACGGCTCCAAATGTTAGCGTGTAACATGGCGATGTATACAGTAACTATGTCGGTGCGTGAGACACAGCGTTCTCTAATCGAGTTTCAGAGTCGAAGAAATCGTCCATATGTAGAGCACAATCTCGGTCGCCATTGCAATGCCAGACCAGCCAGACCACACACGAGCGTTGCGACATCTGCAACAATCGGATGCCTTGGGTTCACTGTCATGGATCATTCTCCATACAGTCTCGACTTGGGCCCAATCGATTTTAGTCTGTTCCAAAAGTTAAAGAACACCTTCGAAGACTTCACTTTGGTAATAGTGAAGCGGAGCAGGCAGAGGTGAGGTTATGGCTCCGTCGGCAAGTCCAACATTCTGCAGTGGCAGTATTAAGAAACTGGTATCTGACTAGGAGAAATGCGTTCGTCCCCAGCGTGACTATATCGAGAAATAAAGAATAAAGACAAAAAATTCTGATAACATTTAAAAAGCTTTAACACTTGTCACACAAAATATTCTATTTTCATCATGTTCTCTTTCAGCATGTTTCTCTTCATTCGCTTAGGTATATCTGCCCACGTCCTATAAAAATGCCATTATCAGTGGGAACCAACAACGATAAACGCAAACATTTTTTCAATGTATGATAGGTACGTATACGATATAAACTTATCTATCAGCACTGTACCCTCTGTTTACAGTTTGTTTATGTACAAAGAACAGTATCGCCACTATTAACATTCAGTGACGTAGCATAAATAGGGGATGTCGAAAATTATAGTTCACAATTTCGCATTAACGCTTCTCGTGATGTTTATCTCATATACCGACTGGTCTTTCGATATAAGATGAGCTTATGTGTTGGATGAGGTAAGGAACAAGTTAACCGTCATGATTTAGCTTGTTGTAAAACGCAATGAGCAATTACACTTTTACATATGTACTCGTCAGTTGGTATTACGAATGATTTTCTGCCACAGTATGTCAAAAACCATTTGATTCGACTCTCGTTTTTCGTATTATCACATGATCGAGTTTAATTTTTTTTGTTTTATCCATGACAGAAACTGTTTCAACAGTGACTGATGTTTTCAAGCTGAATATACAAATGATTCTCATTCAGTTTTCTTTTATTAACGTTCAACGCTCATCTAAGCGTTTATTTTCATCTCCAGGTGCCGCTTACAGGCATAGCACACTCACACATTAGTTTTTTGGTAGTTTCTATGTCTGTTACGAAAATAATATTCTTTTCACAAGAATTCTGAATGACCTTCATTTCTTTCTGAATGGTAAACTGAAAGGATATTATTGAGAAGATTCACAAATAATTTTTTGCGCCCTTTATTCGCAAAATGCTTACATTACTACATATATCGATTACTGTGTCGTTAAAGGCAGATATTCATAAAAAGAACTTAAAAACGACAGCTTCAGCAAGCTGTGCAATGATTTTCTGTGACGTTTCTGTGTTTCTTTGACATTTATGTATGCTTGTCGCATAGAGACTTTATGTTAAAAATTTCTTCAATATTTCCTATTTTTATTCCAAAGCATAACTGTAAAATTCTTAAAATGTTGTAAATATCAATATAATCTTGTTGTCATTAAACATATCGCTAGGTGTTTTTAGTTAGAGAATGTAGATTTCCAGTTCTTCCGACACATCGTAATTCGTCGACCTATTTCCCATTTGTGTCATTTACCGTATTTCTAGAGGGATCCTTATGGCGAGCCACCCCTAATTTTCAACGAGAAAATGCGTCACTGGGCTCTTTGAAATATTTATGGTGGCTATTACCTATTTGGACAATGTGATAAGCTTTTATAAAAGACTTTTTACATGCATCATTAAAAGAAATTTTACATTTTTTAAAGTAAGGTAAATCTACTCTCGATTGACAGTTAAAGTGAGTTTAATGGTAACAACTATAATTATTAATTTTAAAGATTTTTGAAAAAAGAAACATTCTTTAGGCAGAGTAAAACATGAAATTATTTGCAAACTCGGATAAATATATTATTTCCGAATCGAGGATGACAAAACATTTTTGCTATACTTGTAGTTTTGCCACTCTTTGACGTGTTTGGTCTGAGTCTCATTCGATACTGGAAAAGAGTGTTTTTATTGTATTCATCAGTCCGAAAACTAATTTGACGCACCTCTCCACGCTAATATGTCCTTTCATATCTACATAACTTCTCGAAACAACATCCGCAGGAATCTGGTTAATTAATTCAATACATGGGCTCCCTCGACAACCCTCCCCAGCCCCCACTTTCTTCCATTACCAAATTAACTATTGGCTCATTCCACATATAGTGGCCTAAGGGTCCACCGTCGATCCTCTCTAATTTTTATCAAGCTTTTACAGGAAGTATAGACAGGTCTTACATGCAACCATGCCAAATTTCAGCTCTATAAGTAGAACGGTGAGGCCACTAGCCATGCATAAAGCGACAGATATAAATATATTGCCATGTTTTCTTTATTGTTACTCGTGATCTAAGGTGACTCCCGTGCTGATATTTGATGAATCTGATTAACATTTTAGGTGCAACAGTCTAGTTGCTGAGCTATGTCTTCAGTGCACAATAGATTTCTCACAATTTGTTGCCAAAGTAGCCCATACATTTTGCCGTGACAAGTCTGGATCATGTGTTGAGCACAATCACCAAATTTAAGTTTGAGAGTCCCATTGCATAATGAGAAAGAGTAAAGCAAACTTGGGGATTTTCTTCATCCCTGTCCCGGTGTGGAAAAATTCGTGTTTCCAAAAGCATGACTAGTGGCCTCACTATACTATTTAACACATGTAACACTCGCGCATACATCTTGTTAAAATATCATAAAAAATGGAGAGGGGCGAGTTGGAACCTTGATTAAATTTAGGCCACTTGGCATTTAATGAACCTGTTCCTTGATAACTCAGGATATGTCATAACAACTTAGATCTTTTTCAGTCGGTTTGTGTCATAACCATATTCTGTCTCCGATCCAGTTTAATGCTTCTTCATTAGTGACCCGATCTTCCTGTCTAATCCCGGACACGCGCCGATGTTTGCTCTGCTTTCTCTCGGGCGGAATAATCGTTCACGTCGACGGCATTTCAGCTTTTGACGACTTCCCGACCCATTTTGAAACACAGATCAAGGAGTCTGACATGTGCGCAAATTACTGCGCTGTACGACATCTGAAGGCGTAATGTACAGGACGTAGTCCGAGGGCGTCTCGCTTTCCCTCGTAACCGCTCGCAGCCAAGCGTTTTCCTCTTGCTGCTCGTTCCGCTGCTCCTGTCAAAACTCCGCACGGCTGTTCCGGTCGCAGCTTCCTGTCTGCGGTCGCGATAGCTGTGTCTTCCTTTGGTATTCCCACAGCCCTATAGCCCAAATATAAAAAACTACATGCTGATTTGCGCCACCTGCGGAGCGAGGCAGTGCCTCTACTGTGCCCCTTATATCACAAAAATGGTTCAAATGGCTTTAAGCACTACTGGACTTAACATCTGAGGTCATCAGTCCCCTATACTTAGAAGTACTTAAACCTAACTAACCTAAGGACATCACACACATCCATGCCCGAGGCAGTATTCGAACTCGCGACCTTATCAGCAGCGCGCAGCGCGGTTCCGGACTGAAGCGCCTAGAACCGCTCGGCCACAGCGGCCGGCCCTTATATCACAGCACATCGGAATTATAAGGCTTTCTTACGCGATTCTCTGGTATTTGCCAAATACATCACATCTTAGGTATTATATCCACTTTATAAGACTTACAGAAAGAAAAAGCTATGTTGCACGAAAAATGACACTTCCCGTCCGAGCTGTTAATAAAATCAATATATATGGAGGGATAATAATAATAATATTTAATAGTATTTTTCATGTAATCTACATAAAACAAGAAAAGTTATTATACTCCATTAGTACAGATGTTGGAGAAAAACATGGAAACACCGGGAGAAATGCGTGCTTGAACATAAATGCATATGTTGGCCAACCCTGCATGTTGCGCTGTTGTATTCGAGCGACGAGCAGCGCCTGTTCAACGTCCTCAAAAAAAATGGCTCTGAGCACTATGGGACTCAACTGCTGAGGTCATTAGTCCCCTAGAACTTAGAACTAGTTAAACCTAACTAACCTAAGGACATCACAAACATCCATGCCCGAGGCAGGATTCGAACCTGCGACCGTAGCGGTCTTGCGGTTCCAGACTGCAGTGCCTTTAACCGCACGGCCACTTCGGCCGGCTCAACGTCCTCAACTCGCTGCAAGTGTCAGTCGTCGTCACAACAGTTTTCTGTGTTGTTGTGAGTTCGTTGTATGCGGGCTAACGGGGCAAATTGTTTGTGCTCGTATGGCGTGTGCTTTCGAAACCAAGAGAGCCGCAGTGTTCGGTGTTTCGAAAGGCACCGATCGAAGACGTACGCCGCAATCAGGGAAAGAAGAAAATATCATCCGCTAAGTCACAAGGAGGACTAAACTGTGTGTTGAGTGATCGTGAGGACTGGTCATTGAATAGGATTCTGAAAAAAATAAGAGGACAGCTGCAAAAATCACAGCAGAATTGAATGTAACTCTCAAGAAAAGCGGCAGCACCAAAACAACCCGAAGGAAGCTTCATATGCAGGGAGTTGCAAGGCGAACTGGAATTTCAAAACCACTCAGCAGTGATGCAAATGCCGCGAGTAGGAACTGTCTGTAATGACCTCGTTGTCGAAGGGACATTAATCACAAATTTCCTCTTCCTCCCCCCTTAACATAACAGGTGCCGTCGAGGCCATAAAACTCGGGCTAAGGAAAAGTGGAAGAGTGTCATTTCGTCGGATGAGTCTTGCTTCGCACTTCTGGTCGAGTGTTCGTCGCAAGAGTGAGAAGTAGTAAGGATTCGGTAATGATTTGGGCAGCCATATCATGTTACTCTGCTAGGTCACATTACTGCCAGGGATTATGGTGACCCGTGGTAAGTGTTTGATCCTCAGTGGTGATCCTGTGTTCTAGACGACAGGCTCCCTTGTTCACACAACATACATCTCCCGGGACTTGTTTGTCAGCACGAGAATGAGTTGCCCATCTCCCTTGGGTAACAAAGGTACCGAATCTGAATACTATTGAGCCTTTGTGGTCTACCTTGGAGAGAACTATTTTGCAGAAAAAATTCGCCTCCTTGTTTTATCTTTGGCCTCGCGGTTGTAGTTCCCGGCAGTGCCGTGTGCGAGAGTTGGTACGAGATTCTCTTGAAAACCAAACACCACCTGCAGTTATCCATTCCGATACGCCTGGAAGTTCATAAATTTACACAACATAGTCTATGAAGAAACAGCGATCTGATATTATGTTTAAGTTAGAATGAATAGTCAAGATCGCAATAATATTCGTTTATTAACCGGTTTCGGCTTATGTAAAAGTCATCTTCAGAATTTTTGACTCCCTAGGGCTGGTGCTGGCGGCTCGTCCATTGTCTCGTGATGCCACGATCATACGAATAGTATGACGAGACAACCGAGGAGCCACCAGCACCAGCCATACGGGGGAAAAAACTCTGAAGATGGCTTTTACAAAAGCCGAAACCGGTTAATAAATGAATATTATTGAGATCTTAACGGTTCATTCTAACTTAAACGTCTGGAAGTTGCTTTGAGTGCCAACAGCTTCCCTACACCGTATTAGGCACTGTGATGTGTTGTGTTTTTGGTGTTTCCATATTATTGTCAACCCTGTGTAAATCACACAAGAAGAATAGTAAACGCTACACAGAAGATGCACTGTGTGGGGTACGTCAGCTTAGCTCTATATCAGCTAAGCTTCTTTCATTTTGTATTACTGGAAACTGTTTTAGAATAAATTTATTCCTAATACGACATCTAACAAGAAAACATTTTACATTTTACTTCTTATGAATCATACCTCTTGGCTTCAACTGACAGGAGATTTTGGGATGCAGCAAAAATGACTAAGATTTAGATGTTGTTTATATACTGTTGCGACCCATGAAGTTGGGATCGGCTTGTGAACAGGAGATAGAGCACCGAGTGCGTGAGTGGTCCAGATTACCTCCGAAGAGTCAGCGATACAGTAATATTGCAGTAACATCTGTTTATCGTGCAAAGTGTACAGAGTTCTACGCATCTTCAGATCTGCGACCGGCGGCTGGGCCTAAATGTGCATGTGCGAAGAAGTGCTGACGCCTCGTCCAGCGAGTCGTAACATAGCCCCCATAGGTCAGCGCAACGGCCGCATGCTGTACTCGCGACGGTGGAGGGGAGACGGAGGTGCCAGAATTTCAACCACCTAGTGCGACTACCACCTCAGCACTCTTGATGAAACCCCTTGGCACTCTCACATGGAGACTGCCGACCACGGTGCAGATTGTCAGTGGCAAGACTGGCCCTGGTCATCATTTGCCCTCATATTTTGAGTGAACATAAGACTTTTAACTTGAGAACGTATGAGTTATCCTTTATCTGGGTTACCCTTTATCTGCAGTTGCGTCAACGGCTGTTCTATTGGCATGTCTAACAACGGGTATCGTTGATGCAAAGCTCCTCCAAGAGAATTATTTTGCCTCCATCAATATTCATAATGACCATGAGAAGTCGATCGACAACTATTAGCACCTCGTTGGGAACCAGTGAAATGTCGTTCCAAATGATGAGGTCAGAGTCACGGGAGTACTGTGCATCGTTATGACCGATATATTCCAAACGGGCACAGGGAGTTTGAAAATCGAGTGTGATGCGCGTTCCCCTGGTAGGGGATTGTCAGCAAGGACTGTTCATGCAACTGTTAAAAACAACCTTACATCCGCCTCTTAAAATGTGACACATTTTGTAGAAAAATATTGTACCGAGAGCCTCCGAGTCCGTCAGTGAGGTAACAGTTGGGTATCTTATTTCTTACTGCATATAAGACTTCCTCAGCTATTGGCTTCTGTTCTTTGTTTAGCTTCCTGTAATATCTTGCCGTTCATACGTTCTTCTTCTGTGTCCTAGACTTCTATAGTGTGTTGCGCGAAGATCACAGCAGGGATCGGCAGACTGAATTGTTGACAAGATTTGCCACGATATTTAAAAACATTTTCCAACTCTAGTAGTGTGAGGTTGTATGCTTCGGTTGGCGTGTGTCGTCTCTGAAAATCTTCTGCAAGTGCACCCTGAAATGTTGACCTAACTCAGGCATTTCGGCAGGAGAATAGAATATGCAGATGATAGCGAAAAGCTATAATGATTTGAAAATAAAGTCTTTTAGTAAATACAATAACTCTAAACTGTTTGTTTATTTTTCGTCAGTAGTGACGAACAAAATCTTGAAAACGATTTGTCAATTATTAGCCTTGATTAAGTGATACGGATGGTGTGGCGTACTGACCACAAATGTCGTTGAGAAATGATATATGTGATTCTCTCCGATTCTAGGGGCACTGGACACATTAGTTTTATAAATTTTCTCGAACAAACTCTTCATTGAAGTAGAAGGTTTTGACCAATAAGGAATTTGTTAATTCACTCTCCATCTCTACGTAATTATTCAGAATATGTTCAAAGATATTGTTAAGATACCCTCATATCTCACTCCCTACGTAATGGCAGATACTACAACTTTTTGTCTGCACATTTTTAAAGGCGTAATATTGGTAAAGAGGAAAAAGTACACTAATATGTATGTATCTCTTTGCCAAAAATACCAAGCTTTTTGGAGAGAAGTCAGCTGGAAATTCCAGTCACGCACCAGTTATCATTCTAACAATACACTACTGTGTTCTGAATATGTTATTTCATTACGTCGGGTTCCCCCAAAAATGATTATTTATCTCATTATGGCATTTTAAAGTACAGAACGTACTAGTTTTGTTATTTTTAAATTACGTACTGATGTTATCATACGTGCTACAGACAAAGGCTCTTTAGAATTAGTCACCTGTAACCCAGATTGGCTGTGCAGCTGAGACGTAAAAGTAAAGAAAAAATCGGATTGAATACAGTTGCTGATTCTTATACCAATACAGTGTTGTAAATCCACAAATACGTGCACTCTCAGCCGTTACAGGATGTACACTCAAGACACGTGCCAGGATAAAATTCATCTATAAATGTTTGCTGTGTGAAATAACGTAGACATACGCTAAGGCAACGGTTCGATAATGAACAGACTCGTTTGAAACTAGTCACTTCTAACCAAAGTTGACAGTGCAACCGAGAGACAGAAATAAAGAAATAATAATAAGTGTTTTGTTAATTCACCAACCAACGTTATAATAAATCATTTCGCTGCCGATGGCAAGCTATATAATATTAAAGAGAGGCCCTATAGAATCTAACATTCTAAAGACTAAAGTGATTATCGCAGTAAGCGTTAAATGTTTTTAGGCTTGTCAGTTGTTACTTAAAATATTTTCACACTTTACAGACCTGAATATAAGCACCCACTGATGATAACACAAGTGTGATGAAACATTTAGCCACTGTAGAGAATAGTTCTGTACATAGTAGGCAGATCTGAATGCCCATAATTAAACCTTTTATGATGCCGCCTCCGTAGTCGAATTATTAGCATCGGTGCCTTCGGTGTGGAAAGACTCAATTTCGATTCCCGTCACCTCCTCCGATTTTTCTGGAGTGGGGCGATTAATGACGTGCAATCAGCCTTAACAAGCCAGATGGAGAGCTACTTGAATATAGATGTAGCGGCATCATCAGGATTCATCTACTGGCAATGAAGGTTGGAAGGATTGTCGTCATGCAGATCATATGTCCCACGATCAAAGATCGCCTCTCACACTGTCTCATAGGCAGCATCGGCCATTGAGAGTAGGCATAATCCTAGTCCATGAGTGGTGTTTACGCTTAGCATCGGCCATTGAGAGTAGGCATAATCCTAGTCCATGAGTGGTGTTTACGCTTAGCATCGGCCATTGAGAGTAGGCATAATCCTAGTCCATGAGTGGTGTTTACGCTTAAATCTTTTATGTTGTTAAACGATGATAGCGATACCAGCTCTGAGAATCGTCACATCAACTTTGTGTACAACTTCTGAAAATTATGTCAATAAATAAAAGATAAAGCAGATTATGTGGATTTGCACTTGTTTGCCTTACCTCTGGATTGTCTCTTTCTAATGGATATTCTCTTTATTAATATAATCTGTTGCATACCAAATAATTCAATTAATAAAACAGACATATATGCATAAGCAACGTCACGTTTACAGTTAATATCTAAATCTATCTGCGAGAGTGAAAAGCGAATCTGACTGCGGGAAAGTAAGTGAAATACGCCCTGTCCCTAACCAATACTATGTGTTGCATAAGAATGACTGAATTTGAGCGTAAATGAGAATAATTAAACTCACCACTGTTAGCGGACCTTGTGAAACTGAAAACTCTTATCTCCTGTATTTGGCTTACCCGTGTCGCAGTTTTTGAGCTGCTTCTAGCTACAGAGAATCGCGATAGTGTAATGCGATCGCTTAAATACATGCAACACAAATTTGATTCTTATAAAATTAATCTCTCATAAAAAAACAGTGTTCGTCAGGTAATGAGAGCTCGATAATGATGAGGGTAGACTGATTTCTCCTGAAGAAATTGTATTAAAAAAAATTCATCTCAAAGAAATTTCTTGATACTATTCCATTTACAAAATTTTGCCGCCGAAGGCTTAGGCGAACTATAAGAAAATATTTCGTTGCAAATTACAATTAAGTAAGATTAGCTCTGGAGAAATAGAAAAATGTAACTCAACATTAAAAAATATTCTAACACAGACGTCCTCATACTAATGATTGAGTTCTTTTCGTCTCTTCAAATCCGTTAACACTCATACTAATGATTGAATTCTTTTCGTCTCTTCAAATCCGTTAACACTGAATGTGGGAAACTTTATAAAAATAGCAAGAAATTCCTGATTTTGAAGTGTGTGTTGAACCAAGAATGCTTAACTAACTGCTTCTGCAATAAAGTAAAATATGTTCGTTCGTTATCTTAAATCCCAATATTCTCAAAATAGTATCTATCTTAGTAAATCCTTCTCATTCAGTGCATAATGATAATATTCCTTTTGTAATAATAATATCTTCCATCAGATCAATAAAATGATTCCCAAAAGCACCTATTGCTCTCTGCCCAAGCTCACTGCCACTATACCACGCTAGAACTCCTTATTTCCTCTCCTTGAGATCAACACTTAGCATCCGCGCATCTTCGCAGAGCAAATGTGACCTTACTAGTCCCCTGGCAGCGCAGCATCTCTGACGAGGTTGCGCGTGCATAGCGATACAAATTAGATTCGCTTCTCAAGACATTCAAAAAACAAGAAAGTTACACATAAAATTATACAGGGTGGTCCATTGATAGTGACCAGGCCAAATATCTCACGAAATAAGCATCAAACGAAAAAACTACAAAGAACGAAACTCGTCTAGCTTGAAGGGGGAAACCAGATGGCACTACGATTGGCCCGCTAGATGGAGCTGCCATAGGTCAAACGGATATCAACTGCGTTTTTTTAAATAGTGACCCCATTCTTATCATTTATTCGTGTAGTACGTAAAGAAATATGATTGTTTTAGTTGGACCACTTTTCTCGCTTTGTGATAGATGGCGCTGTCATAGTCACAAACATGTAAGTACGTGGTATCACGTAACATTCCGCCAGTGCGGATGGTATTTGCTTTGTGATACATTACCCGTGTTAAAATGGACCGTTTACCCATTGCGGAGAAGGTCGATATCGTGTTGACGTATGGCTATTGTGATCAAAATTCCCAACTGGCGTGTGCTATGTATGCTGCTCGGTATCCTGGACGACATCATAGAAGTGTCCGGACCGTTCGCCGGATACTTACGTTATTTAAGGAAACGGGAGATGTTCAGCCACGTGTGAAACGTCAACAACGAACCGCAACAAATGATGATACCCAAGTAGGTGTTTTAGCTGCTGTCGCGGCTAATCCGCACATCAGTTGCAGACAAATTTTGCGAGAATCTGGAATCTCTAAAACGTCGGTGTTGAGAATGCTACAGCAACATTGATTGCACCCGTACCGTATTTCTATGCACCAGGAATTGCATTTGGCACGCGTTCTATTTAGCGACGAAGCGTCATTCACCAACAGCGGTAACGTAAACCGGCATAATATGCATTACTGGGCAACGGAAAATCCACGATGGCTGCGACAAGTGGAAATCAGCGACCTAGGTGGGTTAATGTATGGTGCACCATTGTGGGAGGAAGGATAATTGGCCCCCATTTTATCGATGGCGATCTAAGTTGCCCAGTGTATGCAGATTTCCTACGTAATGTTCTACCGATGTTACTACAAGTTGTTTCAGTGCATGGCACAATGGCGATGTACTTCCAACATGATGGATGTCCGGCACATAGCTCGTGTGCGGTTGAAGCGGTACTGAAGAGCATATTTCATGACAGGGGGATTGGTCGTCGAAGCACCATACCATGGACCGCACGTTCACGGGATCTGACATCCCCGGATTTCTTTCTGTGAGGAAAGTTGAAAGATGTTTCTATCGTGATCCACCGACAACGCCTGACAACATGCGTCAGCTCATTGTCAATGCATGTGCGAACATTACGGAAGGCGAAAACTCGTTGATGAGAGGAATGTCGTTACACGTATTGCCGAATGCATTGAGGTTGACGCGGACATCATTTTGAGCATTTATTGCATTAATGTGGTATTTACAGGTAATCACACTGTAACAGCATGCGTTCTAAGAAATGTTCATAGAGGTACATGTATCACATTGGAGCAACCGAAATAAAATGTTGAAACGTACCTATGTTCTGAATTTTAATTTAAAAATCCTACCTGTTACCAACTGTTCGTCTACAAATGTAATCCATGTGTTTGTGACTATTACAGCGCCATCTATCAGAAAGTGAAAAAAGTGGTCCAACTAAAACTTCGTATTTCTTTACGCACTACACGAATATGTAATAAAAATGGAGGTCTCTATTTTGAAAAACGCAGTTTAAAGCTTATTTCGTGAGATATTTGGCCCGATCACGTCAATGGACCACCCTGTATACACACACCTTTCACTGCGATGCTGAGAACTCGTTTTCGAAAGAGTCAGTGATGATAAGGACGTGCCACTGAAAATGGAACGTCTATCCGAAGGAATCTTCGTTCTTCTTGGTTAATATTTTCATCTCTAAGATAAAGGTTCCAAGTGATTTGGAATAGAGTAGCATACGTTTGTCAACTGCTCAGTGGAAATTGGCCCACTCGCTGCTCAGGTGACATGTGGGGCGACGACACCCAAGTGCAGAAGGGGCCCGTCACCTTCTCCTTGATGCGGAAGCGGCAGTCTCGCGCCGCGGTAGAGCTGCGGGCGTATCGGCCGCTGGGCGACATGTCTGCGCGCCACGCGGAGACGGCGTGGTTGGTGCTGCGCGGGTATCTCGACTCACTGCTCTGCGAGGAGAAGCTGACGGCCGTGCCCAAGCTGCCGCTGGCCACCGACGCCGCCGCCGAGTCCAACGACGCCGGCGTCGACGCCGGCTTCAACGTGGGCTCCGTCTTCGTCAAGACGTCGCAGACGGGCGGCCGCGGCCGCCGCAGGCGCACCTACCAGGAGATCGGCAACATCGCCGACGTACTGGACGAGGCCTACACCGACGTCCCTTGGTGCGACGCCGTTGCCCGCGTAAGTCTCATACCCTCTCACCTCATTTTAAATTAATGATCTATGCACTGCCCGAAATCAATAATTTTTTTATTTTTGCTTTCTTATGGATCTCGATCTACCGAAATCCCCCTTTTCAGTGCTACACTACTGGCGATTAAAATTGCTACACCACGAAGATGACGTGCTACAGATGCGAAATTCAACCGACAGGAGGAAGATTTTGTGATATGCAAATGGTTAGCTTTTCAGAGCATTCACACAAGGTAGGCACCGGTGGCGACACCTACAACGTGCTGACATGAGGAAAGTTTGCAACCGATTTCTCATACACAAACAGCAGTTGATCGGCGTTGCCGGGTGACACGTTGTTATGATGCCTCGTCTAAGGAGGAGAAATGCGTACCATCACGTTTCCGACTTTGATAAAAGTCGGATTGTAGCCTATCGCGATTGCGGTTTATCGTATCGCGGCATTGCTGCTCGCATTGGTCGAGATCCAATGACTGTTAGCAGAATATGGAATCGGTGGGTTCAGGGTAATACGAAACGCCGTGCTGGATCCCAACGGCCTCGTATCACTAGCAGTCGAGATGACAGGCATCTTATCCGCATGGCTGTAACGGATCGTGCAGCCACGTCTCGATCTCTGAGTCAACGGGTGGGGACGTTTGCAAGACAGTAACCATATGCAGGAACAGTTCGACGACGTTTGCAGCAGCGTGGACTATCAGCTCGGAGACCATGGACCCTTCACGCTGCATCACAGACAGGAGCGCCCGCGATGGTGTACTCAACGACGAACCTGGGTGCAAGAATGGCAAAACGTCATTTTTTCGGATGAATCCAGGTTCTGTTTACAGCATCATGATGATCGGCATCCGTATTTGGCGACATCGCGGTGAACGCATATCGCCATACTGACGTATCACCTGGCGTGATGCTATGGGGTGCCATTGGTTACACGTCTCGGTCACCTCTTGTTCGCACTGACGGAACTTTGAACAGTGGACGCTACATTTCAGATGTGTTACGACCCGTGGCTCTACCCTTCATTCTATCCCTGCGAGACCCTACATTTCAGCAGGATAATGCACGACCGCATGTTGCAGGTCCTGTACGGCCCTTTCTGGATGCAAAAAATGTTCGACTGCTGTCCTGGCCAGCACATTCTCCAGATCTCTCACCAATTGGAAACGTCTGGTCAATGATGGCCGAGCAACTGGCCGTCACAATACGCCAGTCACTACTCTTGATAAACTGTGGTATCGTGTTGAAGCTGCATGGGCAGCTGTACCTGTACACGCCATCCAAGCTCTGTTTGACTCAATGCCCAGGTGTATCAAGGCCGTTATTACGGCCAGAGGTGGTTGTTCTGGATACTGACTCCTCAGGATCTGTGCACTCAAATTGCGTGAACATGTAACCACATGTCAGTTCTAGTATAATATATTTATTCGATGAATACCCGTTTATCATCTGCATTTCTTCTTGGTGTAGCAATTTTAATTGCCAGTAGTGTATATAATGCATACACTGGTAAACAAAACATTGTGGCCACCTGCTTAGTACCTTATTCGTCCGTTGTTGTTCAAATGTTCAAATGTGTGTGAAATCTTATGGGACTTAATTGCTAATGTCATCAGTCCCTAAGCTCACACACCACTTAGCCTAAATTATCCTAAGGACAAACACACACACCCATGCGAGACGGAGGACTCGAACCTTCGCCGGGACCAGCCGCACAGTCCATGACTGCAGCGCCCAGACCGCTCGGCAAATCCCGCGCGGAGTCCGTTGAAACTGAAAACATCACAGATCCTGCGTTACCGCGGATCCGGGAGTTCAAAATGGCTTTGAGCACTATGGGACTTAACTTCTAAAGTCATCAGTCCCCTAGAACTTAGAACTACAGAAACCTAACTAACCTAAGGACATCACCCACATCCATGCCCGAGGCAGGATCGAACCTGCGACCGTAGCGGTCACGCGGTTCCAGACTGTAGCGCCTAGAACCGCTCGGCCACCCCGGACGGCGATCTGATAGTTTGTTGGTAACTTTGAGGAGGTATGTGGTATTAGATGTCTACCCACAGGTCACGTAATTCGGGTAAATAACGGACCTCTGATTCCCGCACGCGGTGATGGCGTCCTATAGCGACCCAGATGGGTTCCATAGGATATACATCAGGCGAATTTGGTCTCCGCCACACCAACGTAAGTTCACTTTAATGGTCCTCAAACCTCTGTTATTGATTCTGACTCCGAAACACGGATAGTCAGACTGCTGAAAGATGATATCCCTGTCGGGGAAGAAATCAAGCATGACGGTATGCAAGTGGTTTGCAGCTGTCAGCGTGTCTTCAATTACTATCACAGGTCATATGCAAGGGCAGAGGAATGTATTTCGTAGCATAATACTACTCCCACGAGCTTGTGTCCGTGTGTAACTTCTTAATTAAACTTTTACTGATATTACTGAGTGAAATTGACTATACTGTCTGTCAGCTATTATTTATCATTGCAACACTGACCCACAGAATTTGCCCTGACAAACAGAACTCAAAATTTTCCTATTCATTAATTACTTACAATATTCAAGGATAACGCGATCTGACTGCTTTAAATTTGATAAATTGACTTCAGATAATTAATACAAAAGAATGGTCCTGAATTAGAAGAAATCCTAACAATAACCCATACATTTCATAAGTCAATTGCCTCAAAAAAATCTTCATTACACGAACTACTGCAATACAGCAAGCGCCTATACAGCCAGCTAAATAAAATATTCTAACTACTGAAGGCTCTAACTACTAATAAGGCATGTGGTTAGCAAAGGAAAGATTTTGTCGCAGACCAAACAATATATTTACCTTAAGAATGTGACAACCAGTTCAAAAATTATATAATAATCAGTAATAAATCTCAATGACGGATATACATTTAGACCGTCCGCTCGCGCTATTACTGCAAAACCTCCAGCACTGTTAATTATTAACCTCTAACCTCCATCACTGGTGACTACCTACACCCAACTTCCATCACTGTTAGCTGTTCACCTCCAACTGCTAGTCCGACCAGCCAGAGTCTCTTACAGAGTGCGCACAGCGCTGTCAGAGTTATTAATGCAGAGCCCTACATAGCGCTGCCAACATACAAACACATAGACAGCCTACTTACACGTGGCGCGTTGCACGTTTGTGGAGACGAACATCGACCTGGTGTAACAAAAGTGTGATTCACACCAAGAACCGACATGTCTCCATTGATAGACAGTCGAATCCCGATGGTCTCCTACCCACTCCAGTCGTAACTGACGATGTCATTTGGTCAACATGTGAACACGTAGGGGTGGTCTGCTGCGGAGCTCCATGTTCACCGATGTACGATGTGGCGTGCTCCGAAACACTTGTCCGTGCACCAGCATTTGCTCTTTCCGTAGAGATGCCACAGATCACCATCTACTCTGCTTCACAGACCAGAGAAGCCTTCGAGCCCTCCGTTTTGTGAAGAGCTGTGAACGTTCAATCATTTAGCGCCTACTTGTAGTTTCGCTGCCCTACCTGAGTGCGCAGATGCTCTTGACAGTGGCACGTGAACATTCGACCAGCTTCGCCATTTTCGAGATACTCGTTCACAGGCTTTGCGTAATAATAATCTGTCCTTTGACAAAGTCGCTTATCTCAGTGGATTTCCCCATTTGCAGGCCATATATTCCCTAGGGTGGTGCCCCATCCGTCTCTGCTGTACTTAACATACTTTTATAGCTCGTCACGTGCCCGCAACGTCACCATGCTGTATCCAACCTCGCAGTGGGCGGTGGTCATAATGTTTTGCCTTATCATTGTATATATTATTGCCCTATTCCTAGTTCATTCGTTCATTTAAACAAAACCCTGTTCGGGTGCGACTATTTTCCATGATTCTGAACGGATCCAGAAGGTAAGATTCGTCAGTTATTTAGGAGACAGGGATTGAAAAGCTATCAAAGCAGTTGAGGAAGAGAAGCCAAGTGGAGAAAATGTAACTATTCCTAAACTGGAGTGCATAGGTCATGTACAGAAACGTTTGAGTACTAGTAGCGACAGCTGAAAACTGCATTCAAGGGAAAGGAATTGCAAGATGGCAAAGCATTAGGTGGTAAGAATAGACTCAAAGGATCCAAAATTATTATGGCATGGCTGCTGGGAAATAATAGCGGAGAAGCTATGAGGCAAGCTGTATGGGCAACTTTGTTTCAACTCAAACAGACGATAAACCCATTCATATCGGATGTCCTCCACGAAGGAAATACATCAGAACAAAGTGGTGAGAAATTTATTCGCGAACCAGCTATACCTTTTGTTATAGCGGAAGTCTTGAAAGAAACTCTCAGAGATTCATGAGATGTAAGACTGTTGAAGAAATGTGTTCATGGCCGCGTCCCAACGAGTCATCGACAGCGTAATCTGGGCCAGAATATCAAAGACAGCGTTTGTGTAAATTAAGACACTGCATTTTGGTGTCTTTGATGCAGCGGCAATGTTCAATGAAGGAAATGTTGCAAGGTGTGAAGTCGTGAAAAGACTGCTACGAACGGTTGGTCGTCTCATAGTGAAACGAATGTTAGGTTAAGTAAGAGTTAGGGTATCAGAGAGAACTGTTAGAGATCTTGAAACAAGGGCAAGACAAGACAGTCGAGCAGGAAAAAGGACATAGGAAGATGACGTGGAAGAGGATGCAGAGAAACCATGTTACGGAGCTGGGATGCACTGCCAACATTAATGGCTGTTCCCCGTAAGTCGTATTTCTGAAGAATAAAGTGCCTTTTTTCAGCTTCTACACACCAGAATTTGTTCGAAATTACAGGATACTCTAAAATGAGAACTATGCGTATTTCAACACAGGGGCTTTTCCTATTTTGTGAATATCATAGAAGCTATAGGCTTATATACATAGATAAAAGTAGACAGTTTCTTATTTTGATGTCCATTTTCTTACAAAAATAACTGTAGTCCAAAACTGTCAACAGTTTTAGAAATCCTGTTAAAGTGGTTAGAAATGTGTAACCTACAACCCATATTTTATACTAACTTTTATTCCCATTAGTTTCTCATAAAAAAATCACTCCGTCTTCAGGCCACAAGTGGCCCATCGCGACCATCCGACCGCGTGTCATCCTCACTGAGGATGCGGATAGGAGGGGCATGCGGTCAGCACACCGCTCTCCCGGTCGTTATGATGGTCTTCTTCGACCGGAGCAACTACTATTCGGTCACGTAGCTCCTCAGATGGCAACAGTGCATGGCGGCCCGGATGGTCACCCATCCATGTGCCGGCCACGTCCGACAGCGCTTAACTGCGGTGATCTTACGGGAACCGGTGTATCAACTGCGGCAAAACCGTTGCCAGTTTCGTATAAAATGTGCCTTACATATGAAAAAATTACAACACGGGTAACCTTAAACGTCTTTACAGATTTGTTTGTAAATAAGTGTGCCACCATCTTTTCTCGTATTCCCTGTCCTGTCTGCGAAAGGTGCGCGGCAAGAGCGACTACTGGCAACCCTCCGCAAGAGCTTTAGTTTCTCTGTTTTCTCGTTGTTGGGAGAAATTAATACGTTGTGCGATTCTTCACGGAGCGTAAATTCTCGGAATTTTAGCAGTAAACGTTTTCGCGAAGTGCAGTGCTTTTCTTGTAGCATCTGCCACCGTAGTTTATTGAACATCTCTGTTATACTGTCGCGCATACTAAACGATCTCGTGGCGCAACAAGGGGCTTATTGATGGATCCCACACCCCCTCTCTCTTTTCTTTTCGTCCGACTTGGTATGGATTCCATATTGTTTACCAGTACTCAACAATAAACTGAGGGGACGAAAGTCTTGGGATAGCGATATGCAGATATGCAGCTGGCGGTTATATCGCGTAGTCAAAGTATAAATTAGGGCAGTATATTGGCGGAGCTGTCATTTATACTCAGGTGATCCATGTGAAAAGGTTTCCGTCGTGATTATGGCCGCACGACGGAAATTACGGAATGGTAGTTGCACGGGACATTTCGTTTCCGAAATATGTAGGATATACAATATAGGGCCTACACAAGGGTGATGTACTTGAGGGCAATTATATGGAAATGGAAGAGGACGTAGATGGAGATGAAATGGGAGATACGATAGTGCGTGAAGAGTTTGACAGAGCACTGAAAGACCTGAGGCGAAACAAGGCCCCCGGAGTAGACAACATTCCATTAGAACTGCTGACGGCCTTGGGAGAGCCACTCCTGACAAAACTCTACCATCTGGTGAGCAAGATGTATGAGACAGGCGAAATACCCTCAGACTTCAAGAAGAACATAATAATTCCAATCCCAAAAAAAGCAGGTGTTGAAAGATGTGAAAATTACCGACCTATCAGCTTAATAAGTCACAGCTGCAAAATACTAACCCGAATTCTTTAAAGACGAATGGAAAAACTAGTAGAAGCCGACCTCGGGGAAGATCAGTTTGGATTCCGTAGAAATGTTGGAACACGTGAGGCAATACTGACCCTACGACTTATCTTAGAAGCTAGATTAAGGAAGAGCAAACCTACATTTCTAGCATTTGTAGACTTAGAGAAAGCTTTTGACAATGTTGACTGGAACACTCTCTTTCAAATTCTAAAGGTGGCAGGGGTAAAATACAGGGAGCGAAAGGCTATTTACAATTTGTACAGACACCAGATGGTAGTTATAAGAGTCGAGGGACATGGAAGGGAAGCAGTGGTTGGGAAGGGAGTGAGACAGGGTTGTAGTCTCTCCCCGATGTTATTCAATCTGTATGTTGAGCAAGCAGTGAAGGAAACAAAACAAAAATTCGAAGTAGGTATTAAAATCCATGGAGAAGAAATAAAAACTTTGAGAATCGCCGATGACATTGTAATTCTATCAGAGACAGCAAAGGACTTGGAAGAGCAGTTGAACGGAATGGATAGTGTCTTGAAAGGAGGATATAAGATGAACATCAACAAAAGCAAAACGAGGATAATGGAATGTAGTCGAATTAAGACGCGTGATGCTGAGCGAATTAGATTAGGAAATGAGACACTCAAAGTAGTAAATGAGTTTTGCTATTTGGGGAGCAAAATAACTGACGACGGTCGAAGTAGAGAGGATATAAAATGTAGACTGGCAATGGCAAGGAAAGCGTTTCTGAAGAAGAAAAATTTGTTAACACCGAGTATAGATGTACGTGTCAAGAAGTCATTTTTGAAAGTATTTGTATGGAGTGTAGCCATGTATGGAAGTGAAACATGGACGATAAATAGTTTGGACAAGAAGAGAATAGAAGCTTTCGAAATGTGGTGCTACAGAAGAATGCTGAAGATTAGATGGGTAGAGCACGTAACTAATTAGGAGGTATTGAATAGGATTGGGGAGAAGAGAAGTTTGTGGCACAACTAGACTAGAAGGGTTCGGTTGGTAGGACATGCTCTGAGGCATCAAGGGATCACCAAATTAGTATTGGAGGGCAGCGTGGAGGGTAAAAATCGTAGAGGGAGACCAAGAGATGAATACACTAAGCAGATTCAGAAGGATGTAGATTGCGGTAGGTACTGGGAGATGAAGAAGCTTGCACAGGATAGAGTAGCGTGGAGAGCTGCATCAAACCAGTCTCAGGACTGCAGACCACAACAACTACAACAACAATATTCCGAGATCCACATTGTCAGGAGTCTACCGACGGTACCATTTTTCAGACATTACCTCTCTCCACGGAAAACGCAGTGGGCGACGGCCTTCACGTAACGACCGAGAGCAGGGGCGTTTGCGTAGAGTAAAATAACCGCAGAAATCAATGTGTGACGTACGACGAAAGTGTCAGTTAGACCGGTGTGGCAAAATTCAGAGCTAATGAGAAATGCAGCAGACGACGGACGCGAGTGACTTTACTAACAGCACGAAATCGCCTGCAGCACCTCTCCTGGGCTCGTGACCATTTCGGTTGAACCCTAGGCAAATGAAAAACCGTGGCCTTGTCAGATGAGTACTGATTACTGTTGGTAAGAACTTGTAGGGTATGAGTGTGGCACAGACCCAGGAACCCGTGGACCAAAGACGTCAACAAGGCACTGTGCAACCTGGTATCATGTGTTACGATGACGACGAACGAATCGTCGCCAATGTGAATGACTGGTGGCCTGTGCTAAATAGAAACATTTAGATCTCTTCTTTGCATATAGAGCAGGTTTGTCAGTGAAGTCTATAAGGAACTGGCTGCATGGTCTGGGTCTACAACGTCTAAAATAATTAGACGTCGTTGGTAAAAATAATATATTGTACTTAACTGGTGGTACAGGAGTCTTCATAGTCCGGATGACTTTAATTACAAACAGAGAGCTATAGAGGCATCACATAGGCCATACTTTAACTAAGCGTCTTCTTAGAGGTTGCTTCTTATCAGCTGAAGGCTACACTGCTTTCCTACTTGCCGTCCTGAACAAGATGATGATGATGATGTTTGGGTTGTGGGGCGCTCTACTGCGCGGTTATCAGCGCCCGTACAAATTCCCAACCTTTGCGCAGTCCATCCCGAGCAAGAGTGGACGAGCGCACGCTAGAGACTTGTAGCGACCCGCGGAGCGGCGCTAGTCTCGACTCGCGGGTCCAGCGATACTACTACGGACCGCGGTCGATAAGTGCAACCCCTAACAAGTGTGGTATCGAACGTTGATGCCACATCATGTTCCCGAACAATTATAGAATTTTTATGGATGACAGTGCGTCATGTCACTGAGCCACAGTTGTCCGCGACTGGTTTGAAGAACATTCTGGACGTTTAGAGCGCATTATTCCGCTACCCGTATCGCCCGAAATGATTTCCGTCGAACATTTCTGGAACGTAATCGAGAGGTCAGTTCGTGCACAACATCCTTCACCGGCAACACTTTCCCAGTTACGGGTGCCTATAGAGGCAGCTTAGCTCTTTATTTCTGCTGCGGACTTCCAACGACTTGTTGCGTGTATGCAACGTCGAGTTGCTGCACAAAGCCGTACGAAATGGAGGTCCGACACCATATTAGGAGGTACGCCATGATTTTTGTCGCTCTAGTGTAGAACTTAAGAATTTTGTACGGTACTTCCTTCGTAGAGAATTACATT
This sequence comes from Schistocerca piceifrons, assembly GCF_021461385.2. NCBI lineage: Eukaryota > Metazoa > Arthropoda > Insecta > Orthoptera > Acrididae > Schistocerca > Schistocerca piceifrons. The sequence continues at coordinate 704,511,301 of NC_060141.1, read as the reverse complement.
TCTTAACAATGATGAAAAGGGAGGATTACGCCATCTTGCTGTTCACACACGCGAACAGCAAGATGACGTAATATTCTAGAACGTAAACAAAGTGAGCAAGTTTTTTTTCTGTGTACAGAATCAGCTACATACCATCCAACGAACTTGCAGATCGAATAATGTTCGCTGAGTGAAAACGGCAACAAAATATAGCGCACAGAAAATATGTCGCAAACAGCGACAATAATTTTAAAAAAACATGCTGTAACATACAATAAATAAGATTGAAAAACCCACTGATGATGGTGATACTTGTCGCCGAAACAAGTTTGGGAAAATAAGGAAGTAAACGAATAACAAGGTGTTTGCATCAAGCCGGACTCAATTTCTGATATTGTTGTTTTTCTATGCAAGCACGGACCAAATGGAAGCGTTCCAAGATAAAATTATTGTTAAACGTAACTAATTTGAAACAAAAATGCTGGTGATTTGCTAATGAAGCATCTGTCTCATCGCTCCTAGTAAAAACAAGTATGTCGGAGGGCCATTTCAAAAGTTCTGCAGACAGTGCATGCACGACCACTACAATGGCGTAGTCAAGTTGAAATTCATTTCAGTTCTGAGTGAGACATTAGGCGTGATGGTCGTGTGTGTGTTTGCTGGTACACGAGTAACTCAGTTTAAAATAGAAGCTGAAACCGAGTCATGTCAGATTACACACAATGACCAGCCTTCCTACATCAGAGCCGACCGCTGTGACCGAGCGGTTCTAGGCGCTTCAGTCCGAAACCGCCCTGCTGCTACGGTCGCAGGTTGGAATCCTGCCCCAGGCATGGATGTGTGTGATGTCCTTAGGTTAGTTAGGTTTAAGTAGTTCTAAGTATAGGGGACTGATGACCTCAGATGTTAAGTCCCATAGTGAGCCATTTGAACCTACATCAAAATTGAGTCGCTAAGTGGAAAGAACCCAGCGGAAATTTACAACGCTTTGAAAAACGCGTCTGGGAATAATGTATTGGATCGTAGCGCAGTATCACTTTGGGCTTCTCGTCTCCGTGAAGGTCGGGTAAGCACTTAGGATGACTCAAGAAGTGGAAGGCCATTGTAAGAGACTATACCTCTCAGGTTATTGTCAATGACATTTTGAGAGAGGACTGACGAAAAACATGTGAGGAACTTACATATGAGGCTATGATGTCTGTCAATTCATTTACACAACCGTAACTGAAAAGTTAAAGATGAGAAAAGTTGCTACCAGATGGTTTCGCATAATTTGAGCGAAGAGCAGAAAGCATGTCGCAAAGAATGGAAGAAGAATTGCTTCATCGTCGTCAGGTAAATGGAAAACAGTTTCTGAAAATGATTAGTACAATTGATGAAACCTGGATACGAGATCTTGAGCCTGAACTGAAGTTTCGCTCGTCCCAATGGAAAAGCCCCGGCTATTCACACCGGAAAATTTCGCTGACAACAGTCAAAAGTGAAACTGATGATGATCTTTGCGTATGATGCGATGGAGTCATAGCTACAAATAAAACATCCCAGGTGAAGTCTGTAATAGGTGCGTACTCCAAACTGTTTCAGCAAAATGTTTTGTGTCAGAAAATTCGTCAGCCTGACATTTTTGCAGCTGGTGTCCTCATTTTACATTGATTGTTTGACTGATTTGAGGGAGGGGGGGGGGGGGGGTACCAAAGGGCGAGGTCATCGGTCCCTTCGGGTTAGGGAAGGATGGGGAAGGAAATCTGTCGTTCCCTTTCAAAGCTACCAGCACAGCATTTGCTTGAGGCGATTTACGGAAATTGCGGAGAACCTAAATCAGGACGAATGGACGCGGGTTTGAACCGTCGTCCTCCCGAATGTGGGTCCAGTGTGCTAACCACTGCTCCACCTCGCTCGGTCTTTCACTTGACACCAGGGGTGTCAACCCGCAGCCAGTGGGCCGTTATTGCGGCCCAAGAAGTGACCATCTATTACACGAGTAAGTAAAAAGGGAAGTCGATAAAATTTTATCTGTGTAAAGTTATAAATAGAGTATTTGCGATATGAAACGCCCGCCACATGATAATATTCTCTCATTGGTCCATCCCGGTTTCCTTTTCCGGTTTTTTCCAAGCAGTTATTGTTAATGGCGTTAAGTATATTATGTACGGCCTCTTCCAGTGCGGACCAGGTCATCTCAAAACGTTGGGCTTCGCTGATCTAGAGACTTCAGACAAGAGACTGTTTAAAACTATACATCCAAGCTCGATGTTCTCTTCTACAGCGCTCTTCATTAGGGTTCAAGGAACCTTCCGTCTGGCTGTTCCTTGCAGCTGCGATTGGGGATGAGGTCTCTCGGCACGTGCTCTGACGTCACGACATCGGCTGCTGCGACCCAAAGCTGTCTATAGCCCAACGAATACCTCAAACAGAAGGTGCACAAAGCCAAAGAGAGACATATGTCTACAATAAATAAGTGAAACATGATTTTCCAGGATAACATCATGCAACAAGAAGCATGCAAGAGTGACGTTGTAACCCTACACGTTTACTCATTCATATATTCATAATTGGAAGAGGAATTTTAGCATAATGAATTCACGCGTATTTCGGGATTTTAAGTACTTAGTGACTTACAGCAAGCTTTTAATATAATTTCAAACCTTCTCTAAACCGACCCCCACTTACAGTCTTAGAGTCAAATATTCAAAACCTTAACTCATCTGTAAAGTAATCAGGGATACTGACTCCCCATGAGGTGCAGTTTTGCGCACCGTGCATTTGTAGTATACGGAAGACAAAAGGCCAGTGGTTTATCTGGAGTAAACCTGCGTTTCGCAAAATCATACAAGCAAAAATTTTTTCGGAAGACTCCAAGGTAAATGGCAGTCCTTTTCCATAACAAGAACAGAGATGCTAATTAGGAAACAAGTTACTGAGTCTGATTAGATGATTTAAGTATTTTTATTGTCTAAAACGGAAATAATCTCCTTACAGACATGGTTAAATGTGGTGTAGGTGCTATTAGTCTGCGTCGAGCAGCGTACATCTGCTTTCATGCCTCGTGACTAATTCGCTGCAAATAATAATTTGTAGCTGTGATTCTGTAGTCAAATAGTGTATGCATAGGCTAGAACTGCGAGTTAATAAAATACACAGAAATACAAAATAAAAATTAAATGAATAATTTAATAACAACGGTTCTATTCTAACGCCTGGAATTGATGTAGGTGACAGAGAATTATGTTAAATAGTGTTTATTCAAGAAAGGACATCCCAGATAAACAGAAAGTTGTCCTACGATAATGATGTATAGTACAGACAGAAATATTGTTCTAAAATACATTCAAGTTACGATGAGAGGAACGCAGGAATGGTAGCAAAATCCTCAAACTAAATAGTCATCAAAGACTCATGAAAAGTAAGTCTATTTTGTGACCACAATACACGGAAGATTCACCAGCTGAAAATAGTTCAGAGTTCAACATGGTGATTTGTACATCATCACACGTGATACAAGGAATACTCTGCCTATCGTCAGTTCAGTAATACAAGTGGAAAACGTCCTACTCTGGAGCACATTCAGACCTCTTGAAATACAAAGTCCCTCCAGAAATTAAAGTACTGTAGCGGCCGTTCACCACCCAGAATCAAACACTCACACGATTGAATCACTCATGTTACGAGAGTCAGGTCCTTGTTCTTCCAGAACGAGCATCAGGGTGTCAGAATCGCTCACTTGAGCAGTTCACTCGAAAAGGCCCAGTCTCCACTTGACTCCCAAAGTCACCGGCTTTTCCACCGGCTGAAAATCGTCCCCACCAAAAATATATGCTCCGTCAACTTTACAGATATAGTTTGATTCAGCTTGACCATTTCCCGCCAACGGTCTTTTCGCAATGGTAACACCATTTACTGTCAAATCACCGAAGTTAAGCGCTGTCGGAATGGGCTAGCACTTGGATGGGTGACCATCCGGTCTGCCGAGAGCTGTTAGGTAGCGGTGTGCACTCAGCCCTTAGGCAAAATGAGGAGCTGCTTGTCTGAGAAGTAGTGGTTCGGCTCTCATAAGCTGACATACGGCTGGGAGAGCGGTGTGCTGACGACATGCTTCTCCATATCCACATCCAGTGACGACTGTGGGCTGAGGATGAAACGGTACCTTTGGGCCTTCATGGCCTGTTTGGGTAGAGTTTAGTTTATTTTTACTGACCACTTGCTGGACTAAACTAATATGTTACAACATTTAAATAAAGAAGTGCTGCTAATATTCGATCACACTCAGATTGTTCACAATAATTAGAAATAAAGTTCTGTTCATAAATGAATAATTCAGCATTCTTGTGCAGGTGCGCTCACGTTAAATGGGAAAGAATTCTCGTTAAATTTTGTTTAAACAATTATTGACGCATTCTTGACAAGAACGTCTTTTGTTTCTCTTTTTCAATTGTGATGTTTGCTCACACATTCATCTGGCCACTTTTAAATTAGCATAGTCAGAGTGATGCAGCAGCTGTCGTCATAGGAAAGCTGGACAGAAAGAGAAATGATTAGTGAACAAGTGAACGCAACAAACAGCAGATTTACTTACCGTGTATTTCTCCAAGTGTATGAAGACTCATCATAGATAATGCAGCAAGAAACACAGTCCAGCTATCACAATGCCAACTAGGATGAGACTCGGTAAAGTAAGCACGAATGAAGGTGTCGTAGTGATGCGGTTCCAAGTGCAAGAGGAGCACGTGGTTGGCACCGACCTTCCTATGTCGCTCACGGCCGTGTGTGCTGGTAGTACAGAGCTGCTGCAGACGTGGCTCAATGGGCGTGAGATGGAAACTTGCTATTCCATTGCCAACTGTGCAATACCAGTAGGGTTATGTCAATTCATGATACCACAGTTGTACCATAGAATGCGCTTCATTTTTCTGAGATCGCAGATGAATCCAGATTTGATTTAATGCCTGACTGTAAATTATTATACAAGGGCTATCCACAAAGTACATTACGTTTTGGAATTAAAAATAAATAAAGTATTGGAAATTTTTTATTATATACAGATGAAAGCCACACTTAAATACTACTTTTCTACATAGTTGCCATTTAAATTAAGGCACTTATCGTGGCGATGGACGAGCTTGGAAATTCCTTCGTCGTAAAATTCGGCCGCCTGCGCCTTCAACCACGTGGTTACCTCTTCTTGAAGCTGTGCGTCGTCATCGAAACGCTGCATAGCCAACCACTTCTTCATTGCTGGGAATAAGTGGAAGTCGCTCGATGCCAGGTCGCGACTGTACGGCGGATGAGGAAACAACTCCCACTTAAAAGATCCGAGAACTTCACGAGTGGCATTTGCCGTGTGGGCCCGGGCGTTGTCGTGAATCAGCAAGATCTTTGAGCCCAACTTTCCCCTGTGCTTGTTTTTTATTGCTCTTGTGAGTTTGGCAATACCTTTGAGAGTTTATTGTAGTGCCTCTTTCCAGGAAATCCACAAAAATCACGCCTATTCTGTCCCAAAAGACAGTCGCCATCACCTTCCTTGCCGACATTGTCTGCATGCATTTCTTGGGTTTTTGGGGGGAATTTGTGTGCCCCCACTGCATTGACTGCAATTTTGTCTCGCAGTTCACATACTTAACCCATGATTCGTCACCAGTAACGATGCGATCGAGTTATGAGTTGCCATCTTTCTCGTAAGCGTCCAAAACGTTAACGCTGCAGCCATTCGCTGATTTTTGTGAATCTCTGTCAAGATTTTTGGTATCCATCTTGCACAAAACTTGTGGTAACCAAGCTTTTCGGTAATGATTTCGTGCAACAAACTTCGTGAAATTTGTGGAAAACTCATAGAGAGTTCCGTTATTGTGAAATTACGGTTTTCACGGACCGCGGCATCGACTTTTTCGACAAGTTCGGCAGTCACTATGCTGGGTCTTCCACTTCGCTCTTCGTCGTGAACGTTAGTTCGGCCATTTTCAAATTTTATGACCCATTGACGCACTCCACCTTCAGTGACTATGTTGTCCCCATACACTTCACAAAGGTGCCGATAGATTTCTATCGGTGTACAGTTTTTTGCAGTCAGAAACCTTATTACAGCATGCACTTCACACTTCGCGGCATTTTCAATTAACGCTGACATTTCAAACTGTCACAGTAACTCAACGGAGTACAGCACGAACCTCTCACTAGCACGGCAGGATGCCGACTGAGCGGCGGAATGCCATGACACCAAGATGACGGCGCTAGCCCCGCCCCTAACGGACACAAACGAAAACGTAATGTACTTTGTGGATAGCCCTCGTAGATTCTCAAAGAGCTTTAAGAGGCCATCTTTCAGCTCGTCGGATGCTCTGCCATTTTTGGTGCATCTTCTGCAAAATTCTTCTGCATCCAAATTCCCAGCTTTGGAATTTACCCATTTCTGCCACGTTGCTTGTCTTTGTACCTGGACTCACCCGTACTGTTCACCTAACCGGAACTGCTGCCGCGCATCCTGAGCCCTGATCCCACTACCGTTTAGCCATTCATCAATTTCTTCTTACTAAATCGCCTACGTACGCGTAACGTTACAGTTCTCTCCAGCTTTTTGCTGTCGAAGAGGGCAGCTTTAGAATCTTGCTCCTTATTGTACAACTTTTGGTGGACGTCCTAGTCTACAGTAACTTTTGGACCAGTCATACAACCTACGTGGCTGGCGGAATCGTCGAAGCCAGATACTATCACGTGAGTGCAGATGGACGGTTGGTTGCTTGGTTGGTTTGGGGAGAGGACCAAACAGCGAAGTCATCGGTCCCATCGATGCGGGAAGGAAGTCGGTCATGTCCTTTCAAAGGAACCATCCCGGCATTTGACTGAAGTGACTTAGGCAAATCACAGAAAACCTAAATCAGGATGGACAGACGCGAGTTTGAACCGTCGTCCTCCAGAATACGAGTCCAGTGTGCTAACCACTGCACCATCTCGCTCGGTGTGAGTGCAGATGGTGGGCGTGTTGCAGAAGCCTGCGCCGCTGCCGGTGGATCGTCCGGACACGGTGGAGGTGGTGGTGAGAGACCCAGGCACGGGCCGCGACAGCCTATGCCTCATGCTGCGGGACCTGTCGCTGCGCTGTCTCACTGTGCCCGGCCGCGGGCTGCTCTCCTTCAAGAAGGCGGCGCTCAGGGGCGCCTCCACCGTCTACCTCGTCACCAGGACGCTGGCCGCCGCCGAGGTCGAGATGCGCATCTGCATCAGGGACCGCGAGAGGGTACGTGTCGCCAGGGGCTACTAATCTACTTAATACACTACTGGCCATTAAAATTGCTACACCAAGAAGAAATACAGATGATAAACGGGTATTCATCGGACAAATATATTATACTAGAACTCACATGTGATTACATCTTCACGCAATTTGGGTGCGTAGATCCTGAGAAATCAGTACCCAGAACAACCACCTCTGGCCGTAATAACGGCCTTGATACGCCTGGGCATTGTGTCAAGGCTTGGATGGCGTGTACAGGTACAGCTGACTATGCAACTTCAACACGATACCACAGATCATCAAGAGTAGTGACTGGCGTATTGTGACGAGCCAGTTGCTGGGCCACCATTGACCAGAGGTTTCCAATTGGTGAGAGATCTGGAGAATGTGATGGCCAGGGCAGCAGTCGAGCATTTTCTGTATCCAGAAAGGCCCGTACAGGACCTGCAACATGCGGTCGTGCATCATCCTGCTGAATTGTATTGTTTCGCAGGGATCGAATGAAGGGTAGAGCCACGGGTCGTAACACATCTTAAATGTAACGTCCACTCTTCAAAGCGCCGTGACTGCGAACGAGAGATGACCGAGACGAGTAACCAATGGCACCCTATACCATCACGCCGGGTGATACGCCATTATGGCGTTGACGAATACACGCTTCCAATGTGTGTTCACCGCGATGTCGCCAAACACGGATGCGACCATCACAATGCTGTAAACAGAACCTGGATTCATCCGAAAAATTTGCGGTTTGCCATTCGTGCACCCAGGTCCGTCGTTGAGTACACCATCGCTGACGCTCCTGTCTGTGATGCAGCGGCCGGCCGCGGTGGTCTCGCGGTTCTAGGCGCGCAGTCCGGAACCGTGCGACTGCTACGGTCGCAGGTTCGAATCCTGCCTCGGGCATGGATGTGTGTGATGTCCTTAGGTTAGTTAGGTTTAAGTAGTTCTAAGTTCTAGGGGACTGATGACCACAGCAGTTGAGTCCCATAGTGCTCAGAGCCATTTTGTGATGCAGCGTCAAGGGTAACCGCAGCCATGGTCTCCGAGCTAATAGTCCACGCTGCCGCAAACGTCGTCGAACTGTTTGTGCAGATTGTTGTTGTCTTGCTAACGTCCCCATCTGTTGACTCAGGGATCGAGACGTGGCTGCACGATCCGTTACAGCCATGCGGATAAGATGCCTGTCATCTCGACTGCTAGTGATACGAGGCCGTTGGGATCCAGCACGGCTTTCCGTATTACCCTCCTGAACCCACCGATTCCATATTCTGCTAACAGTCACTGGATCTCGACCAACGCGAGCAGCAATGTCGCGATACGATAAACCGGAATCGCCATAGGCTACAATCCGACTTTATCAAAATCGGAAACGTGATGGTACGCGTTTCTCCTCCTTACACGAGGCATCACAACAACGTTTCACCAGGCAACGCCGGTCAACTGCTGTTTGTGTATGAGAAATCGGTTGGAAACTTTCCTCATGACAGCACGTTGTAGGTGTCGCCATCGGCGCCAACCTTGTGTGAATGCTTTGAAAAGCTAATCATTTGCATTTCACAACATCTTCTTCCTGTCGGTTAAATTTCGCGCGTGTAGCACGTCATCTTTGTGGTGTAGCAATTTTAATGGTCAGTAGCGTACATTCATTTGAATAGCCCTCATGAAGGGCTTTGTAAATCAATTCACCTGTCTTCGTCTTTGCTTTTCTTTGCTCACTCTTATTTCATCCTTTGAGAAAGTTGTTCCTTTTCTTCCTCGGTCCACTTCCTTCCACATGCGGACCTGTTTCTTTCTTGAAATCCCATCGTCTGTTTAAAGGAACGAAGGAACGTTGTGTATAAGCGCCCGTCGACTTCGAGGTCATTAGAGATGGAGCACAAACTCGGATTGTGTCAAAGATGGGGTAGAAAATTGACGGTGACCTTTCAGAGGAACCATTCCGGCATTTGCCCGAAATGATTTAGAGAAATCACGGAAAATCTGAATCTGATTGTCCGTCTTCCTCCCGAGTGCGTCACCTCGGTCAGTGCTGTCTGTGTTGCTTTTCTATTAGGTTAGTGTATAAGTTCACAGCGATTTTCCCGTGAGTTTAATAAAACGACAGATACACATAACAGAGACTTCACTCATCAATAATAGAGGATGTCTGTATAGAAAGTTTATGTTTGATGTGTCAGAATAAACTAGAGGCTGCATTTGTAACACCTACTTTCGACCTATTATGTGTCTGTATCGATATCTATATGTCAATTTGTAATGTTGCTTATGTAGTATGTTGCATCTCTCATAAAAATTCTTTCACTAAATATACATATTTTAGTTATGTGAACTTTTGAACGATGTTATTTAAACTGTGCTTGTGGATTTAAATAACTACTGGAATGATCGTTGTATAATGTACTGTAAATAACTTGGTCCTTACTTAGGGAACATAGGGTTGAATGTAAAGGATGTGGGGAAGTCCCCAGCTACGGAAGTAGCCTGGCGGAGTGGGAAAGGTGCGGTTGGCACGCTAGTGGCAACTCGTTCTTTGAAGATTATTAATTGTTGCATTTATCCGCTTTGATCAGGATTTCAAACTTTTATCGGTGTTCATTTCATGATAAATGGTTTGAACTTACATTTAATGTTATGTTGACATTAGCATAGCCAATTATATTTTGAGTAGGTTAAAAGACTGCTTATCAAAGCACATTTCTTATTTAAAGAGTTACAATTTGTTATGCTTTACATAATTAATAATGAAGCGATGCAAAAGCTCCTTCAGAGCCAGTGTAGCGAGATTTGCACTCCGTTTAATTGCCTCAAACCGAGCTTAAGAAAGAAAATTGCCGGCCGCGGTGGTCTAGCGGTTCTAGGCGCTCAGTCCGGAACCGCGGGACAGCTACGGTCGCAGGTTCGAATCCTGCCTCGGGCATGAATGTGTGTGATGTCCTTAGGTTAGTTAGGTTTAATTAGTTCTAAGTTCTAGGCGACTGATGACCTCAGAAGTTAAGTCGCATAGTGCTCAGAGCCATTTGAACCATTTTTGAAAGAAATATTTTCTGTGTTGGCTATTCTAATGCAAGTTGTTCAATACACAGGATTAGAGACCCTGTATTAAGCAGTGAATTTATAGAGTATGATCATTAACAGAACCTCTGATATAAATTAGAATCATTTCATGCTCGTCCCTGTTTGGTATTGCTACTAGTTTCATGTGAGTTTGTTCTATAAACTGCTGTATCTAGTTAATTTAAGGAACGTGATGTTGAGAGGCATATGTTTCTGTTTACTATCTCATTGGCGGTTTGTTTGTTTGACTTCCACGTTAGCAATACATTTATTTGTAAGGTTAGATTACTGTGTTGTAGTGTGAACAAATATAAATAAAGAATTTAGTTTGTGTGTCAAAGAAAGTTAGGGTAGCCTTAGCATTGCCTTCTGCTTTATTGTATTTTGTATTGCTAGACATAAGAATGCCTAATTAGGCTGGCGTTTCGAAAACGATACCCAGTTTGATTTATATGTTTCCATTAGGTTATCCCACGGTCATATCTTATCAAAAATTCCTCGCAAAGATATAATGTTAGCAGCGACTGTTGTTCAAGATAAGTGGTGTTACCGTTACTAATTCTGCTGACAAAATTTTGTTTTTATTATTGAAATATACAGTTCAGGAATTTACTTCTTAAAAATAATATCATTTAAATCCAGTCCCAGTACGCCTAAGGCATTCATTTAAAGGAAGACCAAAATTTTGCATGGCGGCCCGGCATGTAGACACTGAGATGGCTCCCATTTCGCTAGGGATATATTTTTCAGTTGCTCCAGAGACGTCGGATTACTGCCATACACTTTAGATTTGAGATACCCTCATATGAAAAAATCCGTGGGACTTAAATTTGAACTTCAGGGGTCCAATTTATGTCACTCTTCCTAGAGATCAATTTTGCAGGGAAAATAACACGAACTCGCTGTATAGACGCATTGGATGTCTGTACTGTGGCTCCGTCTTGCTGAAACCATATTTTCTGGTTATAACCAAGAAAGTTTTGAAATTTTCAGGCGCAAAAATGTCATTTAATATCGTCACATAATGATCCGATTTCATTGTAACTGCGCGATAGCTCTCGCCTCGAAAACGTTCGGGCCAGTTATTCCTCGTGCCGACAACGCAGCCCTTGCAGTAACTTCAGGCAAGCAAAGAGGTTTCTCTTGCTTCTGTTTAGGATTCGTTACACTCTGGTAGTAGCAAGTTTGGTTATTGACTCTACGGTTCAGGTGAAAATGAGCCTCGTCAGGAAACAAGATATTAAATGGACAGCACTCTGCCACATCAGTAACGAACTGCAGCCTATGCCTGGCATACTGAGGTTTTAGTTCTTGCATCAGTCGGATTTTGTAAGAGTGCAGTTTAAGGTATTTTTGCGGAATTCGGTGCAGAGATGATCTATGCACGTTCAAAGAATTTGCATCCTTACGAATGGAGAAGTTAGCATCGTCACGAATAGACCGGTTTACACTCTCCGCGGATTCACCCGCTGCTGATCACCTTGGACGCCCAGATTTCGTTTTGGCCAGTATTAAGCCGGTCTGCTCGGATAAGGAGAACACCCGGAGAATCATTTACATAACGCAGTCCACGATCACTCCAAAATTTTCTCCGTCCTACACTCAGAATCACCGTTTTTCTAAATTATCACCCACAGAGCGCTCCATTCGCTCCTGAGAAGAACTCTATGCCGACTGAATTCCTAAGGGTCAAACAAGTTGTGAACGTCCCCCCGTCTTCCTCTCCTCCAATTTGTTGCACATGCGCAGAGAGCTCTTCAAATACACACTTTCTTTTGAGACATCCATTCTCCTTCACCATTGATGGTCTGCTAACGCTGGGTAACTTTTCGATTCCGCGAATGTAGAAATCACTTAACTTTGAGGCAAAGAGCGAACCATGTTTGGACGCATCTTTATACGACAAGGAAGTTCCTGGAACGTTGTTCGACAGAGAGCCGAAAAGCCGAGAATGTGACGGCAAAAGGTAAGGTGCATAAGATGGCGCGGAATGATTTCCAAACCTAACTTCTGTAGTGTTTCTTGTCGGTCTAGCCGAATGCGGGCGGGCGTTATCGTGCCGTAGCATACTTCATGCAGTCTTCCAGGTTGCTGTTCTTCGACTGTGCCTGCAAGGCGTCCTGTTGATAACTGTCAACAGTGATGGTTACAACTCGGGGAAGCAATTCGCAGTACACCACATCGTCACTGTTCCACCAGATGCATAACTTTATTCTTTGTGGATGCGTGCAAGGTCTTTGTATGGGGAATTGCTGCTTTGTTTGGGCTCAACCATTACTTTATTTCCTGATGTTAATATAAAGACAACATCTCTCGTCACCAGTAATGATACAGGACAGGAATGTTCGGCGTTGTTCAAGAGCCAGTTGATGATCAGAGATGCACATACGGTAGCTATGGGTTTATTTGTCGATTGTCATTTCCTGTTTGTAGTTCCCTGTTGCTTTCCGATTTTATATACTGTCACTTTGTCATCTGGACATAGTGAGTGGAGCTATGGACGCTATAAAATGGATTTCCGTGTGGAGAAGTGTTTGTGATTTTGGGTTAAAGCATGCGGTACTCATTCGACAGATTTTACGACGTTCCCTTTTGGATGCAAATGTCACACAATGGCGGACTGATCACGGTTCATCAAATTTGCCAGTTCTCGAGTACACTGACGTGAATCATTGTGGATTAATGCGTCTAAACGACTTTCATAAAATTGCAAATGTCGTCCTGAACGTGGAGAGTCACTAATGTCAAAACGATCCTCCTTAAAAACGAGAAAATCATTTTCTTGCCGTTCTCTGTCGAATGACATTATCTCCATACACGGCGAAATGTTTCTGGCTGCCTCGCCGTTGTCACCCGTCTAAACAGAAGAATGTCGCATATGTTCCGCTTACTTCACACGGCACTCGCAGTTCCACTTACTATATCCCAATGACAAAGTGACAGTACATAAACTCAGATCGCAACAGTGAACTACAAACAAAAAATGACAATCGATAAATAAACCCATAGCTACCGGAATACCGATATGCAAAACAAAAAAGCTACTGACTTATGTACTAACCTAACAAAGTTGTTTCTGTCATCAGTCAGACCTTTTTTAACTCCAATGTCTTTCTTATCTTTGTTAGTTTTACTCAGTCGTGTGGATCTGGATTTGTAAACATTTAGTAAGTTGAAAGTTCGCTTGGTTAATCTGTTATTATCCATTCGTTATGTGAGCTCCGAACTGTAGTTTTCTTTTTCTCATTACTTCTGTTATCTTGTCCATTTTCAAATAGACTTATTAGTTTCATCTCAGTTTGTATTCGGCATTACTAATACTTTTAGGTCACTGTAATTTCCTTAAGGGTCTTCTATCAACTTGTTCCAGTTTTCCGAGTTCCCCAAATTTGATCGTTTTAAGTGTTTCTGTTGCATACTGTACCTGATCCTTAACACTTTTCGATAGAATATTGTTGTTAGTTTTATTTACCGACACAAAAGGAATTGTTATATGTGCTTTTTGTCGTATGGAATGCTCTTGCCATTTTACGAAGACTTGCCGAAATATTCATAATACTCTTAAACCTTTTTAAATAAAAGAAACGTTATCAACGTTCTAAATCTGTATTCTTCATGTCTAATGATTTATTTGTGGCGACAAACACATTTCTCCCAACGAGAGACCAATTTCTGATACAGTTACTTTAGAATGCTTGACTTTATTGACTGAGCCACAACCTCAACTTCGCTTGCACCGCTTCTTCGCGATCAAAGTGAAAGTCTCAAACATGTTCTTTAAATTTTGGAAACAGATGAAAATCGGATGGGACCATGTCGGGACTGTATGGAGCATGATCGATGACAATAAACGCAAGGCTACACAACACAATGTTACACGCTAACTTCGGAGCCGACTAGCGTCAAGGGGCTGAAAACATGTAGGGCATGAAGAATAACTTTGTTCTAAGGCTTTAAGAGCTTTCACATAAAAATTTGGGAAGCATTATTTTTCATCACTCTGTCGTATGTATTTTGTTTCCTATTGCCATCTTTTCTCTTATACAGATGGCTATCCATCCACCTAAGTATTTAAAATAATTTATTTTAGGCACTGCGCTGTCATAAATTTTAAGATTTTGATGTTCGTATTAATAGTTTTCATGAACTCCGTTTTTCTTTTTTTTTTTTCAAATGCTATTGTAGTCGTATTTTGGCTGCTTGTTTTTGCAGCTCTCCAATTTGTTCTGTGGGACTATCCAGTGATTAATAACAAACGCTATGTCGTCTTAAAAACCTCGACGACCTATGGTAATTTAATTTTGACGTTTTCCTAGTTGAACTGCTTTAGTATTGATGGATTTCCTCCATTGTCTTACGACCGTCTCAGATGATAAGTTGAGAATCAGAGGTGGGGAACCATCTCCTTTAGCCACACCCGACTCTGTTTCAAAAGGATTTGATAGTTTCTCCGTAAATTTTCTTTCGATGTTGTATTTAAGTTCCTTTAATTATTTTGGCTGCTTTATTAACGAGTCCGAATTCCTTTATAATGCTGATCAGTGCATTTCTGTCGATAGACGGATTGCCCCTTTTAAAATCAGAAGTTATCACAGATTTCACGCGTTTAGAATTATTTCTATAACCTTTATTTAGCTTTAGTCGTGCTGTTGTCCCTATCTTTCCAGAGACTTCCATTCCAGAAAAGAATTAGCTCTCATCATTGAACGCAAGACAGCTCTGTTCATCCCTCCATTCCTTAAAGAATGGCTTCGTGAAGTTATCAACAGCTACGGTAATTAATAAGTATTCTGAGACACCTAGTTTCTGTCAAGAGTCCATATTCAAGTCATCTACATATGGATAAAAATTATACGAAACGTTACGAGGCAAAATAATTACTGTGTAACATTATATACGACAGATATATTAATACTACACAAGTTTAAAGAAGGTTCCCCAATATCAAATACATAACTGTTTCCAGCTGCACCAAGTACGTGAAATATATAAGAATCGGCTATACGTAAAGACATAAAATACGTGCTTACATACATACCTATACACGTCATACATAAACACAACTGTTACGCGTACCTGTCAAATAAACATTTGTCATGAGTTGTCCTTCCTCTTTCCTCAAGTATAGGCCATTTACTGCTACGGTCTCTTCTTATCTCTATTACCTATTTTTGTGACTAGGAATCCTGCATACTTGGATTCCCTAGGCAAACAAACCACTCGTATTGGTTCAAATGGTTCAAATGGCTCTGAGCACTATGGGACTCAACTGCTGTGGTCATCAGTCCCCTAGAACTTAGAACTAATGAAACCTAACTAACCTAAGGACATCACACACATCCATGCCCGAGGCAGGATTCGAACCTGCGACCGTAGCGGTCTTGCGGTTCCAGACTGCAGCGCCTTTAACCGCACGGCCACTTCGGCCGGCCCACTCGTATTCAAATGGCTCTGAGCACTATGGGACTTAACTTCTGAAGTCATCAGACCCGTAGAACTTAAAACTGCTCAAACCTAACTAACCTAAGGACGTCACACACATTCATGCCCGAGGCAGGATTCGAACTGGCGCCCGTAGCAGCAGCGCGGTTCCGGACTGAAGCGTCTAGAACTACTCGCATTAATGAAATTTTTTATAACAAGTACAAATACGCTACTGGCCATTATAATTGCTACACCACGAAGATGACGTGCTACAGACGCGAAATTTAACCGACAGGATGAAGATGCTGTGATATGCAAATGATTAGCTTTTCAGAGCATTCACACAAGGTTGGCGCCGGTGGAGACACCTACAACGTGCTGACATGAGGAAAGTTTCCAACCGATTTCTCATACACAAACAGCAGTTGACCGGCGTTGCCTAGTGAAACGTTGTTGTGATGCCTCGTGTAAGGAGGAGAAATGCGTGTCATCACGTTTCCGACTTTGGTAAAGGTCGGATTGTATCCTATCGCGATTGCGGTTTATCGTATCACGACATTGCCGCTCGCGTTGGTCGAGAGCCAATGACTGTTAGCAGAATATGGAATGGGTTGGTTCAGGAGTGCAATACGGAACGCAGTGCTGGATCCCAACGGCCTCGTATCACTAGCAGTCGAGGTGACAATCATCTTATCCGCATGGCTGTAACGGATCGTGCGGCCACGTCTCGATCCCTGAGTCAACAGATGGGGATTTTTGCAAGACAACAACCATCTGCACGAACAGTTCGACGAAGTTTGCAGCAGCATGGACTATCAGCTCGGAGACCATGCTTGCGATTACCGTTGACGCTGCATCACAGACAGGAGCGCCTACGATGGTGTACTCAACGACGAACCTGGGTGCATGAATGGCAAAACGTAATTTTTTCGGATGAATCCAGGTTCTGTTCACAGCATCATGATGGTCGCATCCATGTTTGGCAACATTGTGGTGAACGCACATTGGAAGCGTGTATACGTCATCGCCATACTGGCATATCACCTGGCATAATGGTATGGGGTGCCATTGGTTACACGTCTCGGTCACCTCTTGTTCGCATTGACGGCACTTTGAACAGCGACGTTACTTTTCAGATGTGTTACGACCCGTGGCTCTACCCTTCATTCGATCCCTGCGAAAACCTACATTTCAGCAGGATAATGCATGACCGCATGTTGCAGGACCTGTACGGGCCTTACTGGATACAGAAAATGTTCTACTGCTGCCCTAGCCAGCACTTTCTCCAGATCTCTCACGAATTGAAAACCTCTGGTCAATGGTGGCCGAGCAACTGGCTCATCACAATACGCCAGTCACTACTCTTGATGAACTGTGGTATCGTGTTGAAGCTGCATGGGCAGCTGTACCTGTACACGCCATCCAAGCTCTGTTTGACTCAATTCCTAGGCGTATCAAGGCCGTTGTTACGGCCAGACGTGTTTGTTCTGGGTACTGACTTCTCAGGATCTACGCACCCAAATTGCGTGAAAATGCAATCACATGTGAGTTCTAGTATAATATATTTGTCCAATGAATACCCGTTCATCATCTGCATTTCTTCTTGATGTATCAATTTTAATGGCCAGTTGTGTACTTAACTTCGATGATGAGCCGCAAGCAAAAGGCGACATGCAAAATAATCAGTCTTCTTCAGAAGAGACAAACACAAGTCTGTGATACATAGAGATTGCTAATGATAGAGGCTACGATGCATCGGCTAACGAAGTCACTAACGTTGAAGCTGCTATCGAAATGGCTGCCACCGGTCTGACACGGCGCTTATGCTCTCTTCACGTAGGGGCCGCTGCTGTCACGTTGTCGTCCTGGATGGAGGCCGGTCAGCGTGCGATTGGCTGACCTCATCTCAAAGCCATGTCTTCTCTGTCGTTCCGGACTGGCGTGCCAGAGCTGACTTTAGGCGATAACACCTATAGTTATTTCATTTTGAATCTCCACATTTTTCTACATCTAATTATTGTCACTTTCCCTATTGCTCCATAATTCATTAGGTTTTAGGCATTCTTCTTCGACTCATTCTTGTCACATGATTTCTCCATTTATCTTTATACACTACGACCTGTTCATTTACGCTTATGAGTCATAGTTCTTGACTGATTGTTGAATTCCTTATCAGATTGTCTAAAATAAGCTGTCATTCTTGAAAATCTCATTTCCACGTCTTGCATTTTTCGTTCATTTCCACTTGTTATTTTGTTTTTGTACAGGTCTCACTGCCACGAATGCCAATGGTAAAGCCATTTTTTTGATAACCTTATTAGGGTTTCTTTTCTCATCTGTTTCTTAAATGTACTTTAATTTTTTTATGTAAGTATTTTTCGTTTGTGAAGTCGAATTCATTGATTTTCTCTATTCTGGCTTCATTTCTTTTTGTTGTGACCATGTCTTCACCTTTAAACGTCATTACTTTCACTTTTTGGTTCGAAATTTTAAATTGTAGATCGGGGTCGTTATATTTCATATATAAAACATTTGTATCCTCGCGTCAGCTGTAATAAGGTGGTCATTGGCAAACAGCGTTGTCATCGGATAATTTCGTTTATTAAATTTATGGGTGTAAAACAGTATTTCTTTTCGTCATTGTCTCAGCGTATCTTCAACACAGATCAGTCCCCAGTCCCCAATTGGAATAATTAACAGTCGCTTACAAGGTTAAGCCTGTCTGGCCAAAGTCTTAACACAAAATGACGACTGAACCGTTGTATTAGTTTTCCTTAAGAGTGCAGCGATATTCTTTACAGGTTAGCATCTCCAGAAACACATAGATCTTCGATCGTAAATTTATCTGAAACTTTAAACCACAACATCCAAGCTCTCGATTGTGAACGATAAAAAGAGTAACATTAAGAAAAAAAGGAAGCTACATAGAGTGTCAAAACTTAAAATGTTCTTGCTAATCTTAGACTTGACTAGTGTTATCTCGAGGTGCAAATTAGCTCACTTTTTACCAGTATTCTTTTGCATGTTATGCAGGCGGTTCATTGAGCTATATCCTCGTCTAAAGTTGGGATTGACCCTCCTTTTTATCGCAATGTTTCCAGGAGAGGCCGAAATTCCTTTTTCCTCCAGTACGCGCGGAGACTGTTCCCTTGTCCCTCCACAGCCGGAAAAAAAAACTAAATGAGGGAATTACCAGGAATAAACTACAAGTACTGCCAGAGCTTTGCTGCACACACAAATGAGACGTACTGTGCCTCCATGAAACGCACCGAGGAGGAGGGAGGAGGAGGTTACGTCCCGTCGACAACGAGGTCATTAAAGACGGAGCGAAAGCTCGTATTAGGCAAGAATGGGAAAGGAAATCGGCTGTGCCCTTTGTCAAAGTAACCATCTCGGCATTTGCCTGAAGTAATTTCGGGAAATCACGAAAACCTACATCAGAATGGCCACACGAAGGTTTGAAGCGTTGCCCTCCCGAATGCAAATGCAGTGTGCTAACCATTGCGCCACCTCGCTTGGTAAAACACTCCGAGACAAAGGAGAAACAAGACTACAAATTGAGGGAATGCGTTTAGCCATGCGAACTCCACACTATAATATACGGCAACGCAATCTTCACAAAATATCGACAGGCAGGTGCAAATGCAACAATACCGAGCTACTGACAGTCGAATGCAGCACCTTCACCGTGTCATGTGTGTACAAATCGCCTGAGGAGGTCATCATCAACATCAGTTATCTGCTATATTAGCAGGTCCTTTGCCTCTGCATTTTCTGCGATCCATTGCTTCCTTCTTAAGGCTGCTGTATGTTGTTACCGCTTATCATGTCATCCAGTATCTGGAATCTCTTCCTTCCTCGCTTCCTTTTCCCTTCTACATAACCTTCTAAAACTGTTTTTATCAGTCCGTCATTCTTTCTTAATATATGCCGAATCCAATTTCTTTTTCTTCTCTTTATTACATCTAGCAACTGTCTTTTCTCTCCCACTCTTCTCAGTACCTCTTCATTTTTTACTCTGTCCATCCAACTTATTCTTTCCATCCTCCGCCATGTCCGGATCTCAAAAGCCTCCAGCCCTTCTCTGCTTTCTTCCTCATAGTCCATGTTTCAGCGCCATATAGAACAACACTCCATACAAGACATTTTATGAGTCTCTTCCTGAGTTCTCTGTCCAGACCGCTGCAGAAAATTCTCCTTTTCTTATAAAACGCCTCTTTTGCCATTGCTATTCTTGTTTTAATTTCTGTGGTGCACTTCCAGTCGGTATCTGTCCTGCTTCCAAGATACTTAAAATTTTGCTCCTGTTCTAGTATTTCTCCATTCACCATAATTTTTATTTCCTTATTTCCTCCTAGTGCCAATACTTTTGTTTTATTTTTGTTAATTTTCATTCCATATTTTTTCCGTTAGTTTCAATGGTGCCCACCAAATCCTGTAATTCATTTTCCCCTGTGGCTAGAAGGACCATGACATCAGCAAACCTCAAACACCCTACTCTTCTTCCTCCAATTTCTACGCCTTTGTCATCTAATGAACATTGGTCAATCATATTTTCCAAGTAGAGGTCGAGGAGGTCAGTCAGACAATAATGCAAAATTTCTATAACAGACTTTAATTATCAGAGCGCAAGGTAGAGCTACAAAGAAACGGATGACAACGACCACAATAGGAACAATGGGCAGATTTACGGTGCTCTTTTGGTAGAAAAATATGGAAGCACGATTACAACCCTGACAACTGCTTCTCCAGTGCAAACGTGCTCTACCGATGCCTATTAGACCAACAAAAATACGATTCTGCAACTTAAAAAGACCAGGAGGCTGGAGTTTATTGAAAATTTCGACGAAAAATTAAGTAAACTCAATCCATTACGTGCCGGCCGCGGTGGCCGAGCGGTTCTAAGCGCTTCAATCTGGAACCACGCGGCTGCTGCGGTCGCAGGTTCGAATCCTGCCTGGGGCATGAATGTGTGTGATGTCCTTAGGTTAGTCAGGTTTAAGTAGTTCTAAGTTCTAGGGGACTGATGACCTCAGATGTTAAGTCCCATAGTGCTTAGAGCCATTAGGACAATCCATTACGAGACAACTACAGAAGATCCGTACCAATTCTCCAAAATACTTCCAGAGATACATATTCTGGGAGGCTGCAGTCAATATTTTATCCCAGGCCTCACAGATGAATCAAAGGAAGAAAGACAGTAGAAGTGGATTTAAATCTTGGAAGGACAACCTGGTGCAGTAAAACGGCCTCTAACGTAGTCAGAAACTCAATTGTGGTACTAAGGGAATCAAACAACAGTAAAAAGTATCACCCAACCATGGTGTCTACCAACTTCTCCTAAATGAAGATCAAACAAAACTTCTAAATCAATAGACGACAACAGAAAGCACCTAATATCTTTGTTGTGCCATTTGCCTTAAAAGAACTCAACCTTGGACTGAACTCAATAAAAAATGAAAAATTAGATAGGGTTGGTGACGTATGTGTGGGACAGGTAAAGCAGTTTCGAGTTGGAGCCAAACGGTGGATCGTGGACCTTACAAATCACTGCCTCAAAACTTGCAAGGTCTCACAGTTACGTAGAAAAACCAAGTCAGTATCACTGTTAAAGCCAGGGACAGACGCAGACCGATGAACTATTGCCCGATATCCTCCGTGTGTCTCCCACACAATCTTTATGAACTATTGATACTGAACAGCACAGCGGTCATTGCGAATTCAAAGCTCCTGCGGTAACATGTCGGTTTCAGACCTGGAAAAACCTTCCACCAGCCAAACCAGGAAGGATATGAAAATAGACAAATAACTGGACTAGCCTTGGTTGACATAAGCTCTGCACTCGGCACAGTGACCCATGAATCGCACATAAAAAATTGTCTGACTCACTTCAAGATTACCAAATTGTAAAAGTCACCAAATTCCTGCTACAGAAGACAATGAACTATGTGACGCTGGAGGGCAGAAAGAGACGATGGCTTCTGTAGAAAATGGGGTCACCCAGGGCAGTGTCTCGGCTCCCCTCCTATTCGACCTGTATACCAACGACCAACAAATAGGAAATTGCTCGAGTCACTTCCTTACGACGACAATATGGCCATCATGACACACGGAAAGAGTTTGAGAGGGTAGAAAAAAACCTGGAACGTGCTCTAACCATCCTGTCAGAGTATTACCAGAAAAATTCCCTCAAACTAAATCCTCCAAAGACACAGTGCCTTCCATGTTCGCACAAAATAGGCAAGGCGTATACTGAATGTAACCTGGAATGGTATCACCCTGGAATTCAGATAAATCAACATACATGCGTGCCGTACTGGACCGATCACTGAGTACAAGCATCACTGTGAGAGAATACGTCATAAAGTCGTAGCCAGAAATAACGTACTGATGAAATTAGCGGGCAGCAGCTGAGCCTTTCGACGAAAGGTGCTGAAAACCATACCCCAGTCACTATCCTTTTCCACAGCAGAACATGCTTTTTCGATGTTGTCCAGATCTATATATCAGAAAGGTCAAATTAATCTTAAATTAAACATGCTGCAAGGAGTGTGTCAGAGTGTGTCAGAACCCTCCATTATATTGAAAACAATATAATCAACTTAATGCTATTCTTTGCACTGTGTAAGCACACAGCTATCGACCTGAGGGCGAAACATTGGAACGCGATTCTAAACATTGTTGTGAGACGAGGTCTGTCTGCGAGAGTGGAGACGGAAGACGTGTCACGCTACCCGCACGTCGGTGATGGCACATCTTACCACACTCAAGCCCTGATTTCATTTATATAGCCAGGAGAGATTTAGGTAGCTTAACCACGCTTGAAGACGGAATTCAAAGAAAAACTCTCAAGCATAGCTTAAAGCACAATTGCAGGCTTAGGCACCTGATTGCTACTCCGAGTTTGCAATAATCTCTTGTTTTGCTTCTCAGTTAAAGAAGCCTGTTTATCTTCCAAATAACAATAACTGTCCTCCACATCAGTTAATAAATATGCTGTGGTTATTAAATGTTAATGTAACTTTGAAATTGAAATAATTGGTTAATCTACCACTCATCCATTAGTGATACCTATGTATTATTATTGCCATTATGTTTTAGTGGTTTTGCAAGATACCTCGTGTGGGAGGGAGAAAGAGATGTGAATTTATTTAGATTCTATAAATGAAATGCAAGGAGTGCTGTTCAACATATAAGTGGTTTATTCAGTGAAATTGCATTAAACTTCATATGCAATAATTATTGAAATTTTGTCAAATTCATTAAACATTCACTCATAAATTATTCAAATAATGATAAACAAAAATAAAAAAGTATCACCAGATACTGTAGAAAGTGTCAAAAAAAAAAAAAAAAAAAAAGAAAAACGAGAGAAAACAACAAATAGGATTGAATTGACACCAAGAGCTCACAACAAGTGAATTATATAAGGTGCCTGCCCTGGTATTTGCCTTTTAACATGAGCATTGTATGACTTCATTCTAATTTAACATATAAATAAAATTACACGAGATGGGTTGACCTGGTGTAATAAATGAGAAAGGAATTAAAAAAAAAAAGCTGAACATATGACACTCTTAGCGGGCAAACGGTGAATATTGTGCCTTGCGTCTTTATGAGCATCTAGCACATTGCAAAGAAATTGAAGAATGCGCAGCTAGGAAAGCAGGCGTTTTCTGTATTACCATGTTCATAGCGTGGTCGATGTGGCGGTGGAGTCTGCTGACTGCGTGCGGCTGCATCAAGACTCTGCCGGTGACGTAGTTGATAGCGTCTAACATGCCCTACGCTGAAAATAGTGACCGAAACCTGCTACTGGAAGTTATCATTACTGGACGACGGTATGCGTCCATCTGCAAGTGCAAACCTACGTGAAACTGCGTTAAACAAAGCTCAAAACTGTTCTAACAGCACTACCGTCATCGGACATGTAGTAAATCAAAATGTGATCCTGAGTTAAGCTCTCGATAACACGCACAGTGAGTGAAGCTCGCCTACTTGGATCTAACAAACTTCGCTCTCTACGCTGTTTGCGACGAATGCAAAGTGCATTGTCTCATGACAAGCGATAAGAGAATCGTTGTTTATCGGAAGCAGTCAAGAGTGAACTCCTGCCTCCTCAGAGGCTAAATTCGGAATGCCAAATACTAGTGTGCTCCTCGCACCTGGAGAGAGAGAGAGCCGCTCCCCTCCAGCGTCTTGTCTCCGCCCTTCCGCAAATTACGTAGCTCGTTCTATTTTTCAAAGCGAACATTACATTCTCGCTAATGATGAGGTACCTTTCAAAATTTCTTCCCTCCTTGCCGTCGCATTCCGCGAGGAAAAGAGAGCGATGCCCTGTGTGAGACAGAGTATACAAATAAACCAAGACGTCTCCCTTTAAGTATTGCCGCTACGTTCCCAGGTATTCTGCTCGCGGTAAACGGCCAAAATTGCTCGGGCCACTTGAGATTCTTGGACACCCAATTCGTGCTGTTGCTATTCAACTCGTCGCTCTGTCCGCGTTACCTAGAATAGTGACAAAACGGTTTTTCGCTCTAAGTTTCTAGTTTCTGCTGCCTCGGGCACACGTGCGAATGTTTACGGCTTCCCCTGGCAGCGTGTTGTCGTATGCAGCTGCGACGGATTTTTACGTGCCTGTGTGCGATGCACCAATTGCGGCGGATTATACGTTGCTGCTGCAATGCAATTTCTTTTATAATTTTTGTTCACCTACCTCTTTACAGCGGTAGATCTTCGCACGTAAACTCCAGACTGCAGCTACTTACGAGATCACAGAAAAGCAGTGTTGAGGAAACTGTAACCTCATAGCTACACGCCGGAGGCCGCTATAAGTAAAATTTGCTGAAAATTGTCTATGTACTTTAAAGAAATGATTCGGAAAGGGGATGTCACTTGTACTTTAAACATGAAGCTCAAATTTAAACCTTAATAGATCTTTATTGCCGTTAAGCAAGATCATCAGCCCACATTTACGAAAATTACTAGAGTTTCTGCTCACAGTTATCACCATACCTAAAACAGCCAGAACTTTTACCTTCCCAAATTCCGAATCCAATAACTAGTGACACAGTCAATGATCGGCCAGTTACTTCTGCACACGATATTCATGGTTGTCTTTAGTAAAAGTTTATGCTCGCCATAAAATACTCAGTAAGAATATACTCAGTACTGCCACTCGCGATTTTCGTCGGAACGAATTATCACAGCACTCTAAAGTTTTCATAAACAGTTTCTGGTCACTACCAGATACCATTAACACTGGACCATAACGCTGAAGTCATCCCAAGACTTCATCTTACACATAATGCGAAAAGTCACATTGCAGCCCACATACATTCTGAAGTAAAGCTTTTAATAGACAAATGGGCGATCGCGCACTAGTTGCGACGCCACACAGCGTCTTCGCCACAGTGTTATGCAGGTTACATTCCGTTTACTGATAGCTCAGGTTGCTAATCAAGTCTATTTTTACAGACGAACATAGGCAATATTGGTTGCAGGTACTTTACATATTGGTTGCAGATACGTTACAATGCTGATTAATTACTGGCTATTTGAAACCCTCATCGCTCGATAAACTATACAAAGCGGTCTTTTTAGTGACCCCCAGTTTTCAAATATGTATATCTTTGATCAATGCCATTCCTTGTTTGGAGCTACCTGAGACCTGGAAGACTTAAATGTCGCAAGAGATTATTGACCAAAGAAGTCACGTAGCCCCAAAACTTCTATCCTGATCTACAGCGGTGGATATCTTAGCCCGAAAATTTGTAGTGCACTGTAAAGCACCAGAAAGTATGTAGCACTAGTGAAGACAAACCGTAGTAAGTGCGGCCTTGTTGATGAATATGACAACAGACGGAGTTGTGGCTAATATCGGAACACTGAGCAACTCCTGGCTGCTCTTAGCTACCTCAGAAAATGTACTCTCGACGAACTAGGGCAGGAATGAAGTGAAGCATGTGATGTAGCCCAATTTTGGGCTGAAAGACTCTGATCTTTGAACATGAAAAAGTGAAGTAAGTTAACATTAGGTAGTTAATTTCTGGTCTTTGAAAGTCTTTTTTTTTCGGCTCGCAGTAATTTCAGTGAATTTTTGGCTTTTAATGGAGAGAATGCTGGCTGATTAACAGTTTCTTTATGAAACTTCCTGGCAGATTAAAACTGTGTGCCCGACCGAGACTCGAACTCGGGACCTTTGCCTTTCGCGGGCAAGTGCTCTACCAACTGAGCTACCGAAGCACGACTCACGCCCGGTACTCACAGCTTTACTTCTCCCAGTACCTCGTCTCCTACCTTCCAAACTTTACAGAAGCTCTCCTGCGAACCTTGCAGAACTAGCACTCCTGAAAGCGGAGACATGGCTTAGCCACAGCCTGGGGGATGTTTCCAGAATGAGATTTTCACTCTGCAGTGGAGTGTGCGCTGATATGAAACTTCCTGGCAGATTAAAACTGTGTGCCCGACCGAGACTCGAACTCTTCATCTCCCAGTAACACTTGCACCCAACGTCGTCAGTTATTTGTTGGATATATTCCACTAGGCGCGCAGTCCGGAACCGCGCGACTGCTACGGTCGCAGGTTCGAATCCTGCCTCGGGCATGGATGTGTGTGATGTCCTTAGTTTAGTTAGGTTTAGGTAGTTCTAAGTTCTAGGGGACTGATGACCACAGATGTTAAGTCCCATAGTGCTCAGAACCATTTGAACCATTTTGATATATTCCAGTCTTTGTCTTCCAGTACTGTTTTTATCCTCTGTAGCTCCATCAAGTACAAGGAAGACATTCCGATGTTATTATATACATACAACTGAATTTAGTCATGATCACTTGTGTCTTACCGCATATGTCACTGACATAAAAAACCAATTATAAGCCGATGACGGCTACTGTACCTCTCGAATCAGTACGTCTGCCATTATAACTCAATATTTAGCAAGTTCCATTGGTATTATTTTTTCTCCATCTTTAGCAGCTTTCCTGAATAAAGTGTCACTTCTAGAACTTTTTCTCAACTTTGTACCTCGCATGGCTTTATGGTCTTCATCTGAAAGTGATTTTATTCTTGTTAAATAGCGGGGTTTCTTATCATCTTTGGAACGACAAAACGTTCAACGAAATCTTAGAATATATACACTCCTGGAAATGGAAAAAAGAACACATTGACACCAGTGTGTCAGACCCACCATACTTGCTCCGGACACTGCGAGAGGGCTGTACAAGCAATGATCACACGCACGGCACAGCGGACACACCAGGAACCGCGGTGTTGGCCGTCGAATGGCGCTAGCTGCGCAGCATTTGTGCACCGCCGCCGTCAGTGTCAGCCAGTTTGCCGTGGCATACGGGGCTCCATCGCAGTCTTTAACACTGGTAGCATGCCGCGACAGCGTGGACGTGAACCGTATGTGCAGTTGACGGACTTTGAGCGAGGGCGTATAGTGGGCATGCGGGAGGCCGGGTGGACGTACCGCCGAATTGCTCAACACGTGGGGCGTGAGGTCTCCACAGTACATCGATGTTGTCGCCAGTGGTCGGCGGAAAGTGCACGTGCCCGTCGACCTGGGACCGGACCGCAGCGACGCACGGATGCACGCCAAGACCGTAGGATCCTACGCAGTGCCGTAGGGGACCGCACCGCCACTTCCCAGCAAATTAGGGACGCTGTTGCTCCTGGGGTATCGGCGAGGACCATTCGCAACCGTCTCCATGAAGCTGGGCTACGGTCCCGCACACCGTTAGGCCGTCTTCCGCTCACGCCCCAACATCGTGCAGCCCGCCTCCAGTGGTGTCGCGACAGGCGTGAATGGAGGGACGAATGGAGACGTGTCGTCTTCAGCGATGAGAGTCGCTTCTGCCTTGGTGTCAATGATGGTCGTATGCGTGTTTGGCGCCGTGCCGGTGAGCGCCACAATCAGGACTGCATACGACCGAGGCACACTGGGCCAACACCCGGCTTCATGGTGTGGGGAGCGATCTCCTACACTGGCCGTACACCACTGGTGATCGTCGAGGGGACACTGAATAGTGCACGGTACATCCAAACCGTCATCGAACCCATCGTTCTACCATTCCTAGACCGGCAAGGGAACTTGCTGTCCCAACAGGACGATGCACGTCCGCATGTATCCCGTGCCACCCAACGTGCTCTAGAAGGTGTAAGTCAACTACCCTGGCCAGCAAGATCTCCGGGTCTGTCCCCCATTGAGCATGTTTGGGACTGGATGAAGCGTCGTCTCACGCGGTCTGCACGTCCAGCACGAACGCTGGTCCAACTGAGGCGCCAGGTGGAAATGGCATGGCAAGACGTTCCACAGGACTACATCCAGCATCTCTACGATCGTCTCCATGGGAGAATAGCAGCCTGCATTGCTGCGAAAGGTGGATATACACTGTACTAGTGCCGACATTGTGCATGCTCTGTTGCCTGTGTCTATGTGCCTGTGGTTCTGTCAGTGTGATCATGTGATGTATCTGACCCCAGGAATGTGTCAATAAAATTTCCCCTTCCTGGGACAATGAATTCACGGTGTTCTTATTTCAATTTCCAGGAGTGTACTAAGATGGTATCTGTTCTTTCGGACATGTCCGAAAGAACAGATACCATCTTAGTATATATATAGTTAAGGCTCACCGGCCACTTGACCATCTTCTTCCTCTGTGCGAATGCACAAACAGTGCCCGAATTCTTACGGGAATCGGCAACGCGCCGCGAGTAACGAGTATAATGGGCGGGGACACTACGAATGTAGTGCGGGACAATACGTTGAGAATGTGAGTTTCGCGGGGGGCGTGTCAGAGATAAATCCCTGCAGTCACGTTATTCTCTTTGTCCTCGGTGGCTCGGTTGGATAGAGCGTCTGCCATGTAAGCAGGAGATCCCGGGTTCGAGTCCCGGTCAGGGCACACATTTTCATCTGTCCCCGTTGACGTATGTCAACGACTGTAAGCAGGTAAGGGTGTTCATTTAATTGTAAATCTTAGAATGTTCGTATCGTTTTCGCTCTGCACCTAACAGACAGAAAATTTTTGAACCATTGGTTGATCTTATTGCATCATTTATCTGCTCGCAGGTTTTGGCTTAAAACCTGACGTCTTATGATGACTCTGTAAACTGAATGCCAGTTCAGCAAAGGTGGGAGAAAATGAAACGCATTTACAGGATTTAGATTTCATTGTTGTAACGCCAATTTCGTGAAAGAAGCACTCACACAGCGACTTCCTTCTTTTCGCAGGTGCTGTACCAAGGGACGCCCACACCAGTCGGTATTAAGTACCGCAAAATTCGCCTCGACCGGCGCGGTCGGCTAATGCACCCTCGGAACACCGTAGTTTCAATGCGCTATGCAACGTGGGTCCCGAAGGGGGTGGCGAGAGAAGAGGAAGGGGAGGAGAAGGAGCAACCAGCGGAAGTTCCGGCGGAGCGCGAACAAGAGGTGAAAGATACCGCCACGAGAGAGGTGGATCTGACGGCGAGCAGGCAGGGCCAAGAGGTTCCCACGGAGAAATCTGCCACGGTTGTCTCGGAGACGGGTAGCGCTGGCGAGCCCAAGCCACTGGCCATCCTCACCCCCTTGTGACCTCATTCTGTACCTGATACAATTTAACGAAATTCCTCATTCTGGTCATCCATGACTTTCAGTAAATTTATATATTACGTGTCTTGTACCGTTTACGTATTCTCGCCTGTAAACAAAAGCTAAGGTGGCAGTTATAACTCAGTAGGTTTTTCTTAAGCCATCGTACCGTATTGCACTGGTTTCTTGAAATAAAGGATGAAGAGAGAATCAGCAAACTTCTTAATGATTTTAGCACACTTCAATATACACTGAGGTAACAAAAGTCATACGATAGCGATATGCGCATATACAGATGGCTGTAGTATCGCTTATACCGGGTTTAAAAGAGCAGCGCATTGTCGGACAGTCGTTGGTACTCAGTCGAATCATGTGGACCGGTTTCTGGCGTGATTACGGCCGCACGAGAATTAACAGACTTTGAACGCGGAATGATAGTTGGAGCTAGACGTGTGCGACATCCACCTCGGAAATTTCATATTCCGAGATTCAGATCGTCAAGTGTGTGCCGAGAATACCAAATTTCAGGCATTACATCTCACCACGGACAACGCAGTGGCCAACGGCCGTATCACAACGACCGAGAGCGTCGGCATTGTCGGTGATAACAGACAAGCAGTACTGTGTGATATAACCGCAGAGATCAATGTTGGACGTACGACTAACGTATACGATAGGATAGGGCCGCCTTATATGGTGTTAGCGAGCTATGGCAGCCGGCGGCCGACGCGAGTACCATTGCTAACAGCACGACATCGCCTACAGCGCCTCTCCTGGGCTCTTGATGATATTGGATGGACCTTAGACGACTGGAAAACTGTGGTCTGGTTCAAAAATGGTTCAAATGGCTCTGAGCACTATGGGACTTAACTTCTGAGGTCATCAGTCCCCAGAGCGTAGAACTACTTAAACCTAACTAACCTAAGGACATGACACACATCCATGCCCGAGGCAGGATGCGAACCTGCGACCGTAGCGGTCACGCGGTTCTATACTGTAGTGCCTAGAACCGCTCGGGCACCCCGGCCGGCTGTGGTCTGGTCAGATGAGTCAGTTGGTAAGAGCTGATGGTAGGGTTCGAGTGTAGCGCATACCTTGTGAAGCCATGGACCAAGTTGTCAACAAGGCAGTGTGCTAACGGTGATGCTCCATAATGGTGTGACCTGTGTTTAATATGGAGTGGACTGTGTGCTTATTACATGGAGATTATTTGCAACTGCTAAAGAGCTTCATGTTCCCAAACAAAGATAGGAATTTAATTGATGATAGTGCGCCATGTCGCCAGGCTACAGTTGTTGGCGTTTGGCTGTAAGAACATTCTGGAGAGTCCTTGCGATGGACTGGCCTCCCAGATCGCCCCACGGGAATCCCATCGAACATTTATGGGATATAATCGAGAGATGAAATGGGAGATACGATACTGCGTGAAGAGTTTGACAGAGCACTGAAAGACCTGAGTCGAAACAAGGCCCCCGGAGTAGACAAAATTCCATTGGAACTACTGACGGCCTTGGGAGAGCCAGTCCTGACAAAACTCTAACATCTGGTGAGCAAGATGTATGAAACAGGCGAAATACCCTCAGACTTCAAGAAGAATATAATAATTCCAATCCCAAAGAAAGCAGGTGTTGACAGATGTGAAAATTACCGACCTATCAGTTTAATAAGTCACAGCTGCAAAATACTAACACGAATTCTTTACAGACGAATGGAAAAACTAGTAGAAGCCAACCTCAGGGAAGATCAGTTTGGATTCCGTAGAAACACTGGAACACGTGAGGCAATACTGACCTTACGACTTATCTTAGAAGAAAGATTAAGGAAAGGCAAACCTACGTTTCTAGCATTTGTAGACTTAGAGAAAGCTTTTGACAATGTTGAATACTCTCTTTCAAATTCTAAAGGTGGCAGGGGTAAAATACAGGGAGCGAAAGGCTATTTACAATTTGTACAGAAACCAGATGGCAGTTATAAGAGTCGAGGGACATGAAAGGGAAGCAGTGGTTGGGAAGGGAGTAAGACAGGGTTGTAGCCTCTCCCCGATGTTGTTCAATCTGTATATTGAGCAAGCAGTAAAGGAAACAAAAGAAAAATTCGTGGTAGGTATTAAAATCCATGGAGAAGAAATAAAAACTTTGAGGTTCGCCGATGACATTGTAATTCTGTCAGAGAGAGCAAAGGACTTGGAAGAGCAGTTGAATGGAATGGACAGTGTCTTGAAAGGAGGATATAAGATGAACATCAACAAAAGCAAAACGAGGATAATGGAATGTAGTCGAATTAAGTCGGGTGATGCTGAGGGAATTAGATTAGGAAATGAGACACTTAAAGTAGTAAAGGAGTTTTGCTATTTGGGGAGCAAAATAACTGATGATGGTCGAAGTAGAGAGGATATAAAATGTAGACTGGCAATGGCAAGGAAAGCTTTTCTGAAGAAGAGAAATTTGTTAACATCGAGTATAGATTTAAGTGTCAGGAAGTCATTTCTGAAAGTATTTGTATGGAGTGTAGCAGTGTATGGAAGTGAAACATGGAAGATAAATAGATTGGACAAGAAGAGAATAGAAGCATTCGAAATGTGGTGCTACAGAAGAATGCTGATGATTGGATGGGTAGATCACATAACTAATGAGGAAGTATTGAACAGGATTGGGGAGAAGAGGAGTTTGTGGCACAACTTGACCAGAAGACGGGATCGGTTGGTAGGACATGTTCTGAGGCATCAAGGGATCACCAATTTAGTATTGGAGGGCAGCGTGGAGGGTAAAAATCGTAGAGGGAGACCAAGAGATGAATACACTAAGCCGATTCAGAAGGATGTAGATTGCAGTAGGTACTGGGAGATGAAGAAGCTTGCACAGGATAGAGTAGCATGGAGAGCTGCATCAAACCAATCTCAGGACTGAAGACCACAACAACAACAATCGAGAGTTCATTTCATGCACAAAATCCTGCACCGGCCATACTTACACAGCTACGGACGGCTATAGAGACAGAATGGCTCAATATTTCTGCAGGGGACTTCCAACGACTTGTTGAGTGCATGCTACGTCGAGCTGCTGTAGTAGCTGGACGAAAGGTGAGGCATGATATTAGGAGGTATCCCATGACTTTTGTCACCTCAGTGTATTACATCAGATGTTTATTAAAAACGACGCTGTTTACTTGTCGTCGTATGTCGTTGAGGGTACGCAGCTCCTCAGATATAATAGTTACAATGGTTCCCGACTCCGACCAATACACTACATCAGCACTAACAACGATATCTTTGTCACCGTCATGGGCCGATCACGACGTATCACATAGTACATACTTCTAGTAATATCTCACTATTAAACTTCGCTTACACGCATTGGTAAGTGTGTGGCAAGTACCACTAACTTGTTAACTCGCAATTTGATTTCCACAGTATCTTTTACACTACTGGCCATTAAAATTGCTACACCAAGAAGAAATGCAGATGTTACACGGGTATTCATTGGACAAATATATTATACTAGAACTGACATGTTATTACATTTTCACGCAATTTGGGTGCAGAGATCCTGAGAAATTAGTACCCAGAACAACCACCTCTGGCCGTAATAACGGCCTTGATACACCTGGGCATTGAGTCAAACAGAGCTTGGATGGCGTGTACAGGTACAGCTGCCCATGCAGCTTCAACACGATACCACAGTTTATCAAGAGTAGTGACTGGCGTATTGTGACGGCCAGTTGCTCGGCCACCATTGACCAGACGTTTCCAATTGGTGAGAGATCTGGAGAATGTGCTGGCCAGGACAGCAGTCGAACATATTTGCATCCAGAAAGGGCCGTACAGGACCTGCAACATGCGGTCGTGCATTATCCTGCTGAAATGTAGGGTCTCGCAGGGATCGAATGAAGGGTAGAGCCACGGGTCGTAACACATCTGAAATGTAACGTCCACTGTTCAAAGTTCCGTCAGTGCGAACAAGAGGTGACCGAGACGTGTAACCAATGGCACCCCATAGCATCACGCCAGGTGATACGTCAGTATGGCGATATGCGTTCACCGCGATGTCGCCAAATACGGATGCCGACCATCATGATGCTGTAAACAGAACCTGGATTCATCCGAAAAAATGACGTTTTGCCATTCGTGCACCCAGGTTCGTCGTTGAGTACGCCTGGTTAAACAGAGCTTGGATGGTGTGTACGGGTACAGCTACCCATGCAGCTTCACCACGATACCACAGTTCGTCAAGAGTAGTAACTGGCGTATTATGACGAGCCAGTTGCCCGGCCACCATTGACCAGACGTTATCAATTGGTGAGAGATCTGGAGAATGTGCTGGCCAGGGCAGCAGTCAAACATTTTCTGTATCCAGAAAGGCCCGCTGAGGACCTGCAACATGCGGTCGTGCATTATCCTGCTGAAATGTAGGGTTTCGCAGGGTTCCAAGGAAGGGTAGAGCCACGGGTCGTAACAAATCTAAAATGTAACGTCCACTGTTCAAAGTGTCGTCAATGCGAACAAGAGGTGACCGAGACGTGTAACCAATGGCACCCCATACCATCACGCCGGGTGATACGCCAGTATGGCGATGACGAATACACGCATTCAATGTGCGTTCACCGCGATGTCGCCAAACACGGATGCGACCATCATGATGCTGTAAACAGAACCTGGATTCATCTGAAAAAATGACATTTTGCCATTCGTGCACCCAGGTCTGTCGTTGAGTACATCATCA
Organism: Schistocerca piceifrons; assembly: GCF_021461385.2. Classification (NCBI taxonomy): domain Eukaryota; kingdom Metazoa; phylum Arthropoda; class Insecta; order Orthoptera; family Acrididae; genus Schistocerca; species Schistocerca piceifrons. Next base: position 704,477,319 of record NC_060141.1, on the reverse strand, counting down.
CAGGCGCTCCTGTCTGTCATATGGCGTCAAGGGTAACCGCAGCCATGGTGTCCGAGCTGATAGTCCACGCTGCTTCAAACGTGTAGAACTGTTCGTGCAGATGGTTGTTGTCTTGCAAACGTCCCCAAGTGTTGACTCAGGGATCGAGACGTGGCTGCACGATCCGTTACAGCCACGGGGATAAGATGCCTGTCATCTCGACTGCTAGTGATACGAGGCCGTTGGAATCCAGCACGGCGTTCCGTATTACCCTCCTAAACCCACCGATCCCATATTCTGCTAATAGTCATTGCATCTAGACCAACGCGAGCAGCAATGTCGCGCTACGGTAAACCGCAATCGCGATAGGATACAATCCGACGTTTATCAAAGTCGGAAACGTGATGGTACGCATTTCTCCTCCTAACACGACGCATCACAACGTTTCACCAGGCAACGCCGGTCAACTGCTGTTTGTGTATCAAAAATCGGTTGGAAACTTTCCTCATGTCAGAACGTTGTAGGTCTCGCCAGTGGCGAATGCTCTGAAAAGCTAATCATTTGCATATCATAGCATCTTCTTCCTGTCGGTTAAATTCTACGTCTGTAGCACGTCATCTTCGTGGTGCAGCAATTTTAATGGCCAGTAGTGTACACTCCCAATCACTGTGATTCACGAGCATTGTACTCTACGCACTATTCACATGTTTGAAACACGCCTATGATTTTAAACAATGCCTATCGGAAACTGTTATCTTGTTATGTATCACAATTCGTTATCGATTGTAGTTACAAAAACAATTGGGTATTATCGATGTGAATCTCACTTGTCAAAGTATTGAAAGCAAACTCCATGACAGAAACAGATGTGTACAGGGCAGTAGCGTTTGAACTTACATTATGCTGATGATATTGTACTATCATTGTGAACAGAAAAGAGCACTGTCTCATGCTTATCCATTGCGCACAGAAACAGTCAAGCACATGGTTTGAGAAATAACTGCCTAGTGATTGTAGACACTTACCATTTCCTGTCGCTGACTCATAATTGCAGCACCTATAAAACCGAATATACAGGCCAATTTGTTTCTATGTTGACTGGACTTCGCGCATATTGCATGAGATGGACTTAACAGTTCAGATGTTGCTATGACAGACAGAGATTTAACAGTTCATACATTTTCAGTTGTGGTCACTATGTTAGAGAAACTTACCAGTTTCCATATTTTTTTGCTGTTGTTGGTCGGCGCGATCATTATTATAAGAGACTAAATGTGTGTTGAATGCGATTTCTTAAAAATTAAAATATCTACAGGTGAACCATTTACGGTGCCAGTGGTTGGGAGGGTTTCCATCCCTGCGTGAGTCACACACCTACGGATGAGATAGTATCATCGATGCCTGGATGGTACAGTACAACGCCAAGATACCTGGAGGTACAATACAGCGCCACACTACAGATGCAATGCGTGGAGTAACGTATGGGATAGTACGATGCAGTACCAAGTATATTTTTTGGACTATGCAATATATGGTCTGTTTGGATACAATATCCGGACCATATTCCATGCTGTGCGGAACACCTGATGCAATTCCAGAAACAGGCAAGAGTTGCATCGTACACAGCCATGATACCCAGCCCGGAACAGGGTGGCACTCAATCGGGGGCGGGGTAGCCGCGCGCTCTAGGGGTCTTGCCACGGTCCGGGCGGCTGGCCCCGTCGGAGATTCGAGTCCCCCCTCGGGCAGGGTGTGTGTGTTATCCTTAGCGTAAGTTAGTTTAAGTTAGGTGAAGTAGTGCGTAGGCTTAGGGACCGATGACCTCAGCACTTTGGTCCCTTAAGATTTCTCACACGTTTGAACATTTTCACGCGGGGCAGTTTCCCTCCCTCCCGCAAACATCTTGCACGGTTACCTCCACATACTTTTAATTTTAGACCAACGATGTTCTATGTGCACTTTGTCTCTTCCAATAATGACTCACTAAGTCCAACAATAGCTGAAAATGCATGAACTGCTAAGTTTCTCTAACATAACTATAACATCTGAAAATGTACATATCGGTCAAAACTTTTCCATCATCTAAGATAACTATGGTTTTTTGGTTAAAACGGGAATTTAGTTTTGAATATTCTATCATACCGCTATTCCGTTAATAAAACAAGTTGTTGTTGTGGTCTTCAGTCCAGAGACTGGTTTGATGCAGCTCTCCATGCTACTCTATCCTATGCAAGCTTCTTCATCTCCGAGAACTACTGAAATCTACGTTCTTCTGAATCTGTATATTTATCTCTTAAGTCTTTCTCTACGATTTGTACCCTCTCGCCATCCTCCAATACTAAATTGGTGATCCCTTAATGCCTAAGAATGTGTCCTACCAACCAAGGGTCTTCTAGTCGAGTAGTGCCACAAATTCCTCTTTTTCCCAGTTCCGTACAGTACCCTCTCATTAGTTTCGTGGCCTGCCCATATAATCTTCAGAATTATTCTGTGGCATCACACCTCGAAAGCTTCTATTCTCTTCCTGTCTAAACTACTTATCGTCCATGTTTCACTTCCGTAGACAGCAACACTCTATACAAATACTTCGAGAAAAGACTTCCTGACAGTTAAATCTATACTCCATGTTAACAAACTTCTCTTCTTCAGAAACGCTTTCCTTGCCGTAGCCAGTCTACATTTTATATCCTCTCTACTCCGACCCCATAATCAGTTATATCGCTACCTAAATGGCAAAAGTCATCTGTTACTTTAAGTGCCTCATTACCTAATCTAATTCCTTCTGCATCATCTGATTTAAGGCAACTATATTCCATTATCCTCATTTTGCTTTTGTTATGTTCAACTTATATCCTCCTTTCAAGACACTGTCCATTCCGTTCAAGTGCTCTTCCAGATCTTTTCATGTCTGACAGAATTACAATGTCGTCGGTAAGCTTAAAAAGTTTTTATTTCTTCTCCATGGATTTTAATTCCTACTTCAAATTTTTCTTTTGTTTCCTTTACTGCTTGCTCAATACACAGATTGAATAAAATCGGGGATAGGCTACAATCCTGTCTCACTCCCTTCTCAACCATTGCTTCCCTTTCATGCCCCTCGACTCTTATAACTGCCATTCGGTTTCTGTAGAAATCGTAAATAGCCTTTCGCCTCCTGTATTTTACCCTGCCATCTTTACATTTTGAAAGAGAGTATTCCAGGCAACATTGTGAAAGCTTACTCTAAGCCAACAAATGCTAGAAACGTAGGTTTGCCATCCTTAATCTATCTTCTAAGGTAAGTCGTAGGGTCATTATTGCCTCACGTGTTCCAAAATTTCTACGGAATCCAAACTGATCTTCTCTGACGTCGGCTTCTACGAGCCTTTCCATTCTTTTGTAAAGGATTCGTGTTAGTGTTTTGCAGCCGTGACTTATTAATCGGATAGTTCGGTAGTTTTCACACTTGTCAACAACTGCTTTCTTTGGAATTGGGATTATTATATCGTTCTTGAAGACTGAGGATAATTCGCCTGTCTCATACATGTTGCTAACCAGATGGAAGAGTTTTGTCATGGCTGCCTCTCGCAAGGCTATCATAGTTCTAATGGAATGTTGTTTAGTTCTGCGGCTATGTTTCGACTTAGGTCTTTCAGTGCTGTGTCAAATTCATCGCGCAGTCTCATATCTCCCTTCTCTTCTTCCTCTAAGTCCTCTTCCATTTTCATAATATTGCCCTCAAGTGCATCTCCCTTGTATAGACCATTTGTATACTCCTTCCACCTTTTTTGCTTAGGACTGGTTTTCCATCTTAGCTCTTGATATTCATACAGGTGGTTCTCCTTTCTTCGTAGGTCTCTTATATTTTCCTGTAGGCAGCATCTATCTTAACCCTAGTGTTGTATGCATCTGCATCCTTACATTTTTCCTCTAGCCATTCCTGCTCGGCCAATTTGCACTTCCTGCCGAACTCATTATTTAGACATTCGTATTTCCTTTCACCTGCTTCAATTATTGCATTTTTATACTTTCTCCTTCATCGATTAAATTCAATCTCTTGTTGTCTTCACTATTTCATCTCTCAAAGCTAACCAGTCTTCTAATGCTGTATTTGTTTCCCCTGCTCTTGTCAATCTTTCCTAATGCTCTCTCTGAAACTCACTACAACGTCTTGTTCTTTCACTTTATCCAGGTCCCGTCTCCTTAAATTCCTACCTATTTGCAGTATTTTCAGTTTTAATCTACAGTTCATAACCAATAAATTGTGGACAGAATCCACATCTGTCCCTGGAAATCTCTTACAGTTTAAAACCTGGTTTCTAAATCTTTGTCTTACCATTACATAATCCATCTGAAACCTTCCATTGTCTCCAGGCCTCTTCAACGTAAACAGCCTTCTTTTATGATTCTTAAACCAAGTGTTAGCTATGATTAAGTTATGCTCCGTGCAATATACTACCAGGCTGCTTCCTCTTTCATTCCTTATCCCCATTCCATATTCACCTACTATTTTTCCTTGTTTCCTTTTCCTACATAGAATTCCAGTCCCCCATGACTATAAAATTTTCGTCTCCCTTGATTATCTGAATGATTTCTTCTATCGTATCATAACAATTCTTCAATCTCTTCATCATTTGCGGAGCTTGTTGGCGTACAAAACTTGTACTACTGTGGTAGACGTGAGCTTCGTGGTCTATCTTGACTGCAATAGTGCGTTCACTATGCTGTTCATAGTAGCTTATCCGCGCTCCTATTTTTTATTCATTACTAAACCTACCCTTGTATTACACTTATTTGATTTTGTATTTACTAGACCGTATTCACCTGACCTGAAGTCTTGTTCCTCCTGCCACCGAACTTAACTAATATCCACTATATTTAAATTTAACCTATCCATTTCCGTTTTTAAATTTTCTAACCTACCTGCCGGATCAAGCGATTTGACATTCCACGCTTTGATGCGTAGAACGCCAGTATCGTTTCTCCTGACGACGAAGTCTTCCTGAGTAGTCCCCGCCCCGAGATACGAATAGAGGATTGTTTTACCTCCAGAACATTTTACCAAGAGGACGCCATCATCATTTAACAATACACTAAAGCTGCATGCAAACAAGTGTAAACATGTAAAAACAAGGCAACTCTGTTACATATTTGACTACTTGTTCACATAGAGGGGTGCTTGTGATGATCCATAGCAACACTGACATGGCTTTACCGAAGACAATTCTGTTCGAATACGCCTCATTCCTTCAGCTGTCTATGTTGCGATCAGTTCATATTGGTTTACAGTACATTGTGTGCATCTAGCAGAGTGTTTGTATACTCGTGCCTGATCAGGTTCATACCTTATTACCTCCTCATAAAACGGAAGCAGGAAATTGGAATTAATAAACGGGCTATAATTGTAGCGTTCCTTCAGGAAGGCTATTTAAGTAGAACAACAGCAACAAAATTTGGCGTAGCCCAATGTACAGGGGTGCATACATTGCAAAAATCAAACAAACTGTTGCTAATGCAAGCGTCTCGCGATCTGGAAGACCCTGAGTAACAACATAGAGGGAAGATCAGTTCATATATACATAGAGATAACGTCTGAGGGCTCGTACTGTTCTTGAAATGCGCGAGAAAGTAAATAGTATGCGAGGAGCTCCAATCTCTTTCTCAACAGTGCAACGCTGTGTTCGTGTGCAAGGTTTAAAGGCATGCATAGCGGCCAAAGCATCTTTACAACGCAAACAAAATAAGATGATAAGATTGTAGAGGGCACAGAAACATAAAAACTAGACCGAGCAGCGATGGTACAAGGCATTATTCATGAACGGCTCTAAGTTCGAAGAATTATGAATCCATCGTCGAATGTTTGTTCATCGAATTTATGGAGAACGTATGAAGAGTCACTAAATAACGCCAACGGTGAGCCATCATGGTGTGGGGACGCTTTGCGGATGATGAAGCTTGGTGTCTAGCGAGAATTAATGGAGCACTATATAGGAAGAATATATAGGAAGGATCAACAATGCAGTTCCACCTGGGGGAGACTTGTTGATTGTGCGTTTATTCTGCAGCAGGACGATGATCCCAAACGTGCTTCTGAATTGTGCAGAGGATATGACAATAGAAAAGAGAAATGTGGGGATTTGGAGTAATTAGGTTTTAGCTTGGGGGACCGAAAACTTTTGACCAGTAGTGCATTAACTGTTAAGTTTCTCTCCGACATTGCAACTTGGGAACTATTAAATTTTGTCGCCTGCAAAACATGCTAAGTCTTTGGACTTCAAGGTCACAGCAGTTCACAATAAGAATGTTGTACTAGATGTGTATGTAACCTGTGCACGGACAACCATTTATATGAACTTGAGTTAGATTTCTTGTGCACGCTCCTGCCGTTAGTAAATGTTTTGAGCTCCTCCATGAGATATGTCGAGACTGATCTTTGTCTAGTTTACTGAATATGTAAATCATCCTGGTTGCCATTTGCACTTTAGCAATCTTAACTGAATGTTTTATTCAGTATGTTTAAAATTTTTAATGAAGTTCTAAACATTCTGCGTGGTGTCTGTTTGTTCTATATCGTGTCAGCGTACCACTTTCGCGCAACGACGCTCTGAGCGTGTTTTTTAGGGAATTGACTAGTTTGAACCTGCGACCTGTTGCTGGTAAGGAGACGCCAGACCACACATGACATGTAGAATTCAGAAGAGTTCAGTGAGACTAGCGATGATATAACCAAATACTTAATGATTTCAGCGTCAGCTCCACTGCACTCCCTGTAAATGAATCTTAATACTAACTAAATTTAGTAGAAGGGGTTCAAGGCTTTCCTATTTTTAGTTAGCTGGTAACGTCGAAAAAGCAGTTAAGTTTACCATTGGAAATTTTACGCTGGTCACAAAACTTTGTTTATAAATTGTGCTATTGATAAAAGGAACTGCTTTAATACAGGATGGTAAAAACCAACTGCGTTCAACAAAAATGTGAACGAATATTCCCTGAATGGGTTTCCAAGTTCTACAATGGATCGAAGGATGACCTATGCCATATCACATCTACAATCTAGGTTTAAATTAATTTTCACAAGAAACAAAACTATCAAAATGGTCTACAGTGACCCTCAATTATATTTAATTACTTATCTAACTTGCCGTAAATTACAGTAGCTGATGTGGCTTCTCAATAGTTATATAACAGAAAAATCATCGAGTTTCAGATTTTTACTTCAAGTGGCAAATGTGAACACCATGAGCTTTAATTGACGATCGACACTAGTATTACGTAAAGGGGATGTAACAGATGAGACTTGTGCAGTTCTGAGTGAAGCCTTATGCGCTCAAAAATGTGGCATCGCGTGCGTTCATTACCTTGTCGGTGTTCGTCAGGGGGCGGCGGCCAGCGCAGCTCCGTCCAGCTCGCCCTCTCGGAAGCAACTCTCTCCTCACTTCTCCTTACTACAATTTACTGAAGTGGGTTTAAAAAAAACTATCTGGCTGTGTTTTTATCTGACCAATCAGGGTCTCAATGTTAACCTTAAGCTCTGCCTACAAAAATTCTGTCTATCCCATGAGAAACGTTATACTTTCGTGGTGAGGCATTGTTTTTAAAGTTTGCAACGTAACAGAGAAGCGAAAAAGTCTCACGCTAAAACTTGCAGCTGGTGTGGTCCTTTTAGCGTTATCGTAAGATCTATACTGTTATTCTGGATGGCTCTATCTTTTAACATGGGCTGGGGGGTGGTCCTAACGTAACAGAGACGCGAAAAAGTCTCACGCTATAAACTTGCGGGTGGTGTTGTCGTAACGGTTAGCTGGCGACGTGGGTGTCCGTCCCTTATCGTAGGGCCTTCTCACGTAACACGTTCTGCTCTCGGCTTCTGCTCTCGTTTCTCCCCTCGGAACTGCGTCTGTCTCACGGTGGGAGGGTATGACATGCATTTAGGCATTCTTGTGTTAGTCTGTGGTATTCCATTTGCTCACTCATTACTCGTATTACTTTGGTTAATTTAATGTCACGATTTATTCGGAGCTATGTGACATACTACTGGATTTGCTTATCATGTCAGGGTTTTCATGGAAGGTGTTGGATTTGCCTGACACCTTACATATCACCACCCTTTGAACTTAATTTTTGCACTGAAGTTAGGCAATGATTGAATCGTTGTCTAAGTCAGTAAAAAATTATTGCTTTATCTCAATTTCGTTGCCTACTGTTCAGCCACGTTATTCTGGTTCTATGCTAGTTAGTATTACTAATTTATATTTTTATATTCTTCAACATTATTCTTAAAAATGACAAGAGAAGAATATTTTTATGCTACTATTAATTACTAATTATTTTCTTTCTTTATTTAAGTGTGGAAAGATCTGAGTCGAAACAAGGCCCCAGGAATAGACAACATTCCATTAGAACTACTGATGGCCTTGGGAGAGCCAGTCATGACAAAACTCTACCACCTGGTGAGCAAGATGTAGGAGACAGGCGCAATACCCTCAGACTTCAGGAAGAATATAATAATTCCAATCCCAAAGAAAGCAGGTGTTGACAGATGTGAAAATTACCGAACTATCAGTTAAATAAGTCACAGCTGCAAAATACTAATGCGAATTCTTTACAGACGAATGGAAAAACTGGTAGAAGCGGACCTCAGGGAAGATCAGTTTGGATTCCGTAGAAATGTTGGAACACGTGAATCAATACAAACCTTACGACTTATCTTAGAAGAAAGATTAAGAAAAGGCAAACCTACGTTTCTAGCATTTGTAGACTTAGAGAAAGCTTTTGACAATGTTAACTGGAATACTCTCTTTCAAATTCTGAAGGTGGCAGGGGTAAAATACAGGGAGCGAAAGGCTATTTACAATATTTCCAGGAACCAGATGGCAGTTATAAGAGTCGAGGGGCATGAAAGGGAAGCAGTGGTTGGGAAAGGAGTGAGACAGGGTTGTAGCCTCTCCCCGATGTTATTCAATCTGTATATTGAGCAAGCAGTAAAGGAAACAAAAGAAAAATTCGGAGTAGGTATTAAAATTCATGGAGAAGAAGTAAAAACTTTGAGGTTCGCCGATGACATTGTAATTCTGTCAGAGACAGCAAAGGACTTGGAAGAGCTGTTGAACGGAATGGACAGTGTCTTGAAAGGAGGATATAAGATGAACATCAACAAAAGCAAAACGAGGATAATGGAATGTAGTCAAATTAAATCGGGTGATGCTGAGGGAATTAGATTAGGAAATGAGACACTTAAAGTAGTAAAGGAGTTTTGCTATTTAGGGAGTAAAATAACTGATGATGGTCGAAATAGAGAGGATATAAAATGTAGACTGGCAATGGCAAGGAAATCGTTTCTGAAGAAGAAAAATTTGTTAACAGCGAGTATAGATTTGAGTGTCAGGAAGTCGTTTCTTAAAGTATATGTATGGAGTGTAGCCACGTATGGAAGTGAAACATGGACGATAAATAGTTCGGACAGGAGGAGAATAGAAGCTTTCGAAATGTGGTGCTACATAAGAATGCTGAAGATTAGATGGGTAGATCACATAACTAATGAGGAGGTATTGAATAGAATTGGGGAGAAGAGGAGTTTGTGGCACAACTTGACGAGAAGAAGGGACCGGTTGGCAGGACATGTTCTGAGGCATCAAGGGATCACAAATGTAGCATTGGAGGGCAGCGTGGAGGGCAAAAATCGTAGAGGGAGACCAAGAGATGAATACACTAAGCAGATTCAGAAGGATGTAGGTTGCAGTAGGTACTGGGAGATGAAGAAGCTTGCACAGGATAGAGTAGCATGGAGAGCTGCATCAAACCAGTCTCAGGACTGAAGACCACAACAACAACAACAACATTTAAGTGTGAAGTTTGTTTTTTAAGAAGTTTGTTAACGAAAGTGAGGAGTCTTTCTCATCGATTTTCTTAGAAATATTGTTTTTATAAATGTAGTAATTAAGTAAAATCTATCCTAACACATTTACTAAATATCATGTACAAGTAAAATGTTTTTGTTTCTAGACACTCATTTCAACATTGTTACACTAACAAATAAGAATTATTTCCAAGAATTGCTTTGACTAAGAAAAATACATACACAAGTATTGAGATATTATCCTAATAAATGGTACAAATGTTTAAAAAAAGGGAAAACATCCAACAAGATAATTTTTTATTCTTTGTTTTTATAAGGAGAAAATAAGTAAAATATAGTTATTCTTTTATTTTTATGAGGAGAAAATAAGCGGCATGTAGTTTTAGTGTTTATTATGCCTTACTTTTGTTCTTTATATACTGTCCATTTCAGAACTAATGACTTATTTTTATCAATAGTCTATTTTTTATTTAAGTCCATAGTCAATGACTGTTATTTTGTAGTTTATTAGCTGTCTGGTGTGCTTAACTTATTTAATTTTTCACACGTTTCTTTTGCACAATTCCTACATCACATAATTTGATTTCACACATTCATACAATCCTATGAATGTTTAAGCATGAGATTGGCGAATGTTTTTGCATGAAGGTGATGGACTTGAGCGAGATGGATGTGGGCAAGTATTTGATGTACAGCTTCGTTCGTCGTTCCTTGTTGGCTTTGCAAGTGTGTGTTTCTGTTGTGGAGGTCCCATATTGGAATGGAGCTGTGAGTACAGAATCTCGTGGTTTACTGGCTTTGTATGCGTGAAAATCATCGTTATGTGTCGCTGAAAGCGGTCGTTTTTCGTTGTAGTACTTCGCAGACGACTAGTTTACAATAGGATGGGGATTTGGGAAGGTATGTCGTCTATTCTTCACCAATCTTCTTTCTTGGTCTCAATGTTGCGAATCTTCAACTTCTGTTCTTCCTGCTTTTTCTCTGCTTCTTACTTGATTCTTGGTTCTTCTCTGGGCAGGATATGGAAATATTTATTGATGACTAGTCGCTTTGAAGTTCTCCTCTTAGTAACAGTTTGATAAATTGTTTGGGCGTGTCATTTTTACTTTGTGGACGTTTTCTTCAGTTTCATGCATCAGCGTGCTGTTTAATAGCGGTAGTGTGACTTTTACACATATTTTTTGCCAGTGGTGGCTTGCCCAAGCGGTCTTCTCTTCCAGCCGTTTTTTGCTTGCTCCGCTGAGTGGGGGCGCTCGGAGACCCTTCCAGCGTTCGGCGTCCCGTCGCGTCTCCGCAGGGCTCCGCTACTTTGTGGGTCCGTGTTCCGTCCCAGCAGGGTTCCGCCTAGCGGGCAAATTTAATTTAAAATGGCTGA